>NC_087134.1:0-1250000 GCF_030705265.1 Helicoverpa armigera | reverse complement strand
TAGCTCATACAGCCTCGCTCTACTTTTATAAATACCTGTCGTGGCCCATTGATTAAAGTTAGCCGAGGTACTTTTAATTTCCAAAGTTTTAGTTTTAAATGTAGAATTAAATTCATTCTGAACAATACTGAAAAGTGATCCATAGATGGCATTAGGATCCTCGTTGTTAATAATTTTGGGATTAATTTTTTTAGCTACATTACATTTAAATCTGTTACAACGACTAGCTGAATGGGGCCTGCATTCAATTTTTAGTGGACTCGTATGGATAATCATGGGAAAACTCACTTTTTGGCCACAGTGGTCAGACGTGAGGGCGTTGAAGACTAAATTATTATTTGATTCATCGGAATCGGTAAATATATTATCGAGACAAGTAGAAGAAGAAGCCGTTATTCTCGTTGGTTCATAAAATAAATTCACTAAATTGAAAGACTTAAATAAGTTCAAAATTCTAGTAGTTAATGGCGAGGCCTCCAAGATATTAACATTGAAATCACCACATACAATTTTACGTTTGTGACTTGATTTTAATTTATTAAGTGAATCTTCAATTACCGATTCGAATATATTGAAATCTCCTTGGGGGGGGCGGTAAACGCAGATTATAATATAACGCTCAAGTTCCACACAGGACAACTCTATAGTGCGCTCGATAGAAAGTTTAACTATATCCAGGCGTTGTTTACATTTTAAATTATTTGAAACTAGAATCAAGGAGCCGCCTCGAATAGCCTTACTTCTTACAAACGCACTTTGTATTGTGTAATTGTTATCATTAATAAACAATAACTCATGTTTTTAACCAATGTTCAGTTAAACACAAAACATGAACATTGTGGGTTTCCATAAATAAACTTAATTCTAATTCTTTGCCAGACAGGCCCTGCATGTTTTGATGTACAACATTCAATACATGCGGTCCATCCTTTGTCGCGCCTAATAGTTTAAACTACTGGGCGAATCAATAATTATGTTAGTAGTACTACTAACAGTATCCGTAGGTATGTAATAAGTACCAGTGTCAATGTGTATATTATATGCTAAAAGATTAGCAATGTGTCTTCTACAGCTAGGTGGCAAATACATTGAGTATTCAGTTAATTTAAATCTACTTGTAAATTGGTTTATATCAAAAAATAAAATCGCATTATCAAGACGACATGTCCTATTATAAATTAACATATTTAAATCAAATATGTGCCTATTTTGTTCCATTGATAAACTGTCAGAATAAGGCAAAGCACACAGTATGAATTTGATTTTTTTAGTTTCATTTAAATGTGTCATCAAGGAAACACATTCTAATATGTCTTTCTTTGTAACAGCCAGGCTATCCCCATAAAGCAATATAGCAGTTGAAAAGGGATTAAGCTGTGATGATTTAATATTTCTAATTAAGTGGCTAAAACTGGCACCAGGTACACAATGATTAATTACCTTATGATGCGAACACTGATTAAAAATGCTACCAAAACCTTGACCAAAATGATCTGAAAATATGTAATTAATATTTTGATTACTATTTAAATTAATATTTGCAATGGAATCTACTACTTGACACACTGGAGCCATGCTGGTGACTAACTGCAACTCAGATGTTGGAGGATTACATGGGAGAGTGTCAACCGGTTGAGACACCGGTGCCATGGAGGTGATTAATTGTTGCTCAGATTTTGAAGTGCTGGCATGATTACAAGAGAGGTATTTTGTCAGAGACTCCTGCCTCTCTGCATTTTGCCTCACTAGGTCAGCCAGCTCACAGGCCTCCTGCATGCGCTCACTCAGGACATGTTGCGATGCTTCATATTTGCTACAAATATCCCTAAGAGAAGATTCTGTACGACAGAGATCCTCTTGTAAGCGCTGAGTGTCTCTCTCATAGATATACCTACAAACATCCAATTTTTCTTCACAATTGTTTAAGTCACTTAACAAATTAATGTTTTTCTTTCTAAGAATGTTATTTGTTTTACACACTTTTTCCTTCTTTAAAGTTTTCCTAATTTTTCCTATAATTCTATTTAATTTTAAATATTTTTTAATTTTATTATGAGAATTTAATGTTCTACTTTTAACTAAAGTGTCATTGGTAAGGTCAATAGTAACAATTGGCTCATTACAAGGGGGTCCGGACAAGCTACCGACTAACTCATTGTACAGGCTGCAGGTGTTCGCAGACTGTTCACTGGATTTGGCAGCTTCCAACTGTGTAATGGTGTTGTGGGCCCTGCTTAACTCGATTTCCAGTTCAGAGATCCGCCTCAATGCCAGTTCATGTGTGTCATGACACTCTTGGTAATTTGACACAAGTTGACGGAGGTGGTTGTGTTGGTCAAGTATGTCCATGTGTTGGATATGTAATTCTGCCAATTGATTTTTGAGGTCAGTGTTCTTGTCTACTATGCGTTTTACTTCTACCTCACTGTCATCCCTCTCCTGCAACAGTTGATCGCACAGGTTTTTCCTGGATTCCAGTTCCTTTAGCGTAGCCCTCAACTTTTCATCCAAGAGTGCAGCACTGCGGGTCATCATGATGGTATGCTAACCCAAAGGCACCCTGGAATGTCAGAAGAGACAGCTAAGTGAAGGAAGGAGAAAGTTGAGAAAGTAAAGAACCTAAGTAACTAGTAAATTTGGGGAAACTAATTGTGTAAAGTAATAGAACAATTTAGATGTTAATAAACAAATACAGAGTTTGAGTTAAAAGAATTAAGGGAAATGCATACTCTGTATGCAGTATCTACTTATGACAAGTTTATGAAGCTAAAGTAATTTTAAAAGATAGATGGAAAATAAAAAATATATATAAAAGTTGAGGGTATAATTTTTCCTTTGTAATTTTGAAAAAGAAATTAACTTTTAAGGCCTTGTTGGTTGAATTGCAGCTAATTTAAGTAGCCAACTGTGAAATAACAGGCTAAATCATTATTCTCTGAGCGGTGAAAAGTATCTTACAGCTATTGTTGTTTTGATCAGCTGTTGGAAATTAACTATAAACTTTACAACAAGGCGGGCTATTTTAATACTTTTTCGGAGCTAGGGACTTCTGTAATAAGTTAATTGAGTATGGAAAGAGGTAAGGGATGTGACTGGACTATATAATAACGAAAAAATATGAAATACTCCCCGGGTTTCAATGTTTTCAAATCCGTCCGTTGTTAGGATGACAGCCGGTTTTTTCATATGTCGATTTCATGCACAATCTTGCAACGAAATCACTCACAAATACTGGTACACACATCTAATTACAATATCTATCGAATTTAAGGCCATTTACTACAATATAGGCCCGAAATATATTTAATTTATATTTTAAATCTAAGTAAGTCTGACACCAGTCTAACCAAGGGGTATCGGGTTGCCCAGGTAACTGGGTTGAGGAGGTCAGATAGGCAGTCGCTTCTTATAAAGCACTGGTACTCTGCTGAATCCGGTTAGACTGGAAGTCGACCCCAACATGATTGGGAAAAGGCTCTGAGGATGAAGTGAAGCTAATATAAGCGTATTAAAAATATTTTACTAATTCCCGGTCAAAAAGATCTCAAATAAATTCATTTATTCCCGGTTGTATGTATGTTAATCGATTTACGTACAACATTTTGAAAACTAAATAAAAGCACTACTACGCAATTGTGTCTATTTTCAAGTAGGTTTTTTTCAAATTGTTTTTTTTTTTATTACAGCTGCATTAAGAACTGCTGAACAGGATATATTGGAGTACAACAAGTATTTAGTCGGATTCGAAGTCAATGAAACTGATGCTAAGGTAAATTATTACTTATTGACTGTAGATGTTTTTTTAGCTTTTATTATTGCTTATATTCCCTTGATGTTATACAACATATAATTAAATAAATACCCATACACAAAACGCGATTTATGCTTGATGGAACCTTTAGCGTTTTGTTTAATGTTTTGTTATTTCACTGCTGCACTCAGGTAAAGAAGGATTGAGCGTTATTCACCACGACTTTATAGTTTGGGTTTCCCAGAGATGTTTTACTTTAGCAATAATGATTTAAGTTTTTTATATACTAACAATGTTTGTTTAATATATTATGTATGTTAGTCTTTAAGGTATATATCTATGGCCCTATGCAGCCTGAAAATAATGAGATTTGATTTGAATAATATTATATCTGACAGATTCTATACACAACGACCATCCGTCACGCGGCTCCAGTAGCCCTGAACCTGCTCAGCAATATCCTGGCGACTCGCTACATGTCGTGGGCTGACGGGCACAGCCTCACGGCTCGCAACGACCCCGTGCGTCGCCAGGAGGCGCCGGCGCCGACAGTCCCGCACGCGCCCAAGGACATGGTCACTGCCGTCACTTGGTGCGTCTGTATTACCTTCAGTGAGTATTCTGAACTAACTTCCGTTAAAATGAGTGAACTATTTCCTTCAATTGGATAAAGTCAATAACTTTTATTGAAACTAGGCTAGTTTTTAGCAGTTTTTCTCGTAAAAAATTACAAAAGAAAGAATAGCACCCCCAAAACGAAGTCTATATGTTGTTTTGATTATTATTTACTGCGTGGTCGTCTTCCAGTCTCACTGGATACCGTTAAGTACTAGTGTTTTACATGGAGTGAATGCCTATTTGACCTCCTCCACCCACTTATCCGGGCAAACCCCATGCCCGATAGTTGACAGACTTTCAGGCTTCTGACTACCCATAACGATTGCCAAAAATTCAAATTACAACAAAATACGAAGGAACTTATTATGACAAAATTGTATACCTAAAGGACCGACTGCAGTAAGCGTTGCTTAATCTTATGATCGATCGAATCGTGCGGCTTACGTAGTTACAACCTCGTCTCTTCGAGATATGTAGTTTTAAAGTTCAAGTTATATTACTGCCAACGTTCGTCTTTATATTTCTGTTAGTACATACCTAATCTTCATTTATTTTCAGTACTCCTAGCAACAAACATAAACTGTGTTGCCCTACCGTGCAAGGAGCGTCAAACTGGCTCCCGTCACATCCACGTGATGTCCGGGTGTCCCGCGGAGCTGCACTGGATGGCAACACTGACGTGGCACATGTGTGTCTGTGGCGTGGCGCTCGTGTTGCCGACAGTGATCGCTGCTGTGTTGTTCGAACAAGATAACACGATCAATCAGCCTGACTTTATTGGTAAGTTAACTACATTGCTAGACCACTAATGATGTTGCCACTTCATACATACTTTGTATCACACCTCTTATCCTCTATATCCGCTTCTGCCAGCGGTTTCACCCGGATCCCTTGGAAACTCCGCACGAACCCGGATAAAAAGAAGCCTATAGCCTTCCTCGATAAATGAGCTATCTAACACTGAAATAATTTTTCAAATCGGACCAGTAGTTCCTGAGATTAGCGCGTTCAAACAAACAAACAAACAAACTCTTCAGCTTTATAATATAAGTATAGATTCTTGACACGTTTCAAATTTTTAACAATCTCAACAAGGTTCTTTATCAGAAGTAAAATAAAATAATGCACTCCTACTATTTGATAAACATAATATAGTCGACACATTTCAATGATACAAATCTACAGTTTAAATATCTTTGACATCCGAAACTACTACTATTGACTTCAGCATTGTTCAAAACGAACAAAACACGACAACACATATCAAATAACTTTGCAGTTTTGGCAGCCATTTTAATGACTCGTACATGCGCAATATGTTTTAGTTTCAGTACCCAAGTTCAGAGCAGTAAACTTATTTGACGAGACCAAAATCGCCATCCTGATTCGCTTAATAACTATCTCTTTATACCTATAATTTTATTTATTGACCTAACATCTTTACAGGCACATTTGCGCTGGTCATGCTCTTGGGCAGCATGTCGTTCTTCGCGCTCATGTACCTGGTGAGCTTCAACTTCGGCGAGAGGTCCACCAGCATCATACTCGTGGCTCTCATCATTGTGTGCGGTAAGCTTATTTTATTACGAGTGGTTTAATTCATCCTCCATAGGAAAGTCTAAGACTCCCTTATGTATCTCCGGTTGTTTCTGGTGCCCGACTACCCGCGAAACTATATAAAAGAAAGCCCATGCCACTCGATAGTGGGACAAGTGTCCTAACTGTGAAAGAAATCTTCAATTGGTATAGAAATATGATCGGCACTGTCGATGAAAGACTAACTTAAGTGTGTTACCAGACCAATCAATAACATTCTATTACCTTACTTCAATAAAATCCATCAATCTATTCTTTCTCCGATACTGATCGCGTCGACCAATTCATTTTCCTATCGATAGTTATAATACTAACAGTACTTTTAACAACCCTTTTTTTAAATAAAAAATACAGGTATAACTTAGCCCAATTTTTCCCTTAACAGGTATAGTAACCCCCTTCATGAAGGCCGGACAAGAATTATTCGAAGAAAACTACCGCGGCTTCACATACTACCTACTTACCGTAATGGGATACATAGCGGCGCCACACACGCTGACGACAGCGGCGCTGCACTGCGTCAACGTGGCGCGGCTCAACGCCTGGTGCCCGCTCGTGCGGGACAAGTGTCCTGCGCCATTCGTTAAGGAGATGGGCTTCGACGTGGCCAAGTGCTGTGGTAAGCAATATGTTCAGTTTAGCTTGTAATACACACTAACAGCAGTAGGGTTACATAGCAGCCCTGCACTGCGTCAACGTGGCGCGGCTCAACGCCTGGTGCCCGCTCGTGCGGGACAAGTGTCCTGCGCCATTCGTTAAGGAGATGGGCTTCGACGTGGCCAAGTGCTGTGGTAAGCAATATGTTCAGTTTAGCTTGTAATACACACTAACAGCAGTAGGGTTACATAGCAGCCCTGCACTGCGTCAACGTGGCGCGGCTCAACGCCTGGTGCCCGCTCGTGCGGGACAAGTGTCCTGCGCCATTCGTTAAGGAGATGGGCTTCGACGTGGCCAAGTGCTGTGGTAAGCAATATGTTCAGTTTAGCTTGTAATACACACTAACAGCAGTAGGGTTACATAGCAGCCCTGCACTGCGTCAACGTGGCGCGGCTCAACGCCTGGTGCCCGCTCGTGCGGGACAAGTGTCCTGCGCCATTCGTTAAGGAGATGGGCTTCGACGTGGCCAAGTGCTGTGGTAAGCAATATGTTCAGTTTAGCTTGTAATACACACTAACAGCAGTAGGGTTACATAGCAGCCCTGCACTGCGTCAACGTGGCGCGGCTCAACGCCTGGTGCCCGCTCGTGCGGGACAAGTGTCCTGCGCCATTCGTTAAGGAGATGGGCTTCGACGTGGCCAAGTGCTGTGGTAAGCAATATGTTCAGTTTAGCTTGTAATACACACTAACAGCAGTAGGGTTACATAGCAGCCCTGCACTGCGTCAACGTGGCGCGGCTCAACGCCTGGTGCCCGCTCGTGCGGGACAAGTGTCCTGCGCCATTCGTTAAGGAGATGGGCTTCGACGTGGCCAAGTGCTGTGGTAAGCAATATGTTCAGTTTAGCTTGTAATACACACTAACAGCAGTAGGGTTACATAGCAGCCCTGCACTGCGTCAACGTGGCGCGGCTCAACGCCTGGTGCCCGCTCGTGCGGGACAAGTGTCCTGCGCCATTCGTTAAGGAGATGGGCTTCGACGTGGCCAAGTGCTGTGGTAAGCAATATGTTCAGTTTAGCTTGTAATACACACTAACAGCAGTAGGGTTACATAGCAGCCCTGCACTGCGTCAACGTGGCGCGGCTCAACGCCTGGTGCCCGCTCGTGCGGGACAAGTGTCCTGCGCCATTCGTTAAGGAGATGGGCTTCGACGTGGCCAAGTGCTGTGGTAAGCAATATGTTCAGTTTAGCTTGTAATACACACTAACAGCAGTAGGGTTACATAGCAGCCCTGCACTGCGTCAACGTGGCGCGGCTCAACGCCTGGTGCCCGCTCGTGCGGGACAAGTGTCCTGCGCCATTCGTTAAGGAGATGGGCTTCGACGTGGCCAAGTGCTGTGGTAAGCAATATGTTCAGTTTAGCTTGTAATACACACTAACAGCAGTAGGGTTACATAGCAGCCCTGCACTGCGTCAACGTGGCGCGGCTCAACGCCTGGTGCCCGCTCGTGCGGGACAAGTGTCCTGCGCCATTCGTTAAGGAGATGGGCTTCGACGTGGCCAAGTGCTGTGGTAAGCAATATGTTCAGTTTAGCTTGTAATACACACTAACAGCAGTAGGGTTACATAGCAGCCCTGCACTGCGTCAACGTGGCGCGGCTCAACGCCTGGTGCCCGCTCGTGCGGGACAAGTGTCCTGCGCCATTCGTTAAGGAGATGGGCTTCGACGTGGCCAAGTGCTGTGGTAAGCAATATGTTCAGTTTAGCTTGTAATACACACTAACAGCAGTAGGGTTACATAGCAGCCCTGCACTGCGTCAACGTGGCGCGGCTCAACGCCTGGTGCCCGCTCGTGCGGGACAAGTGTCCTGCGCCATTCGTTAAGGAGATGGGCTTCGACGTGGCCAAGTGCTGTGGTAAGCAATATGTTCAGTTTAGCTTGTAATACACACTAACAGCAGTAGGGTTACATAGCAGCCCTGCACTGCGTCAACGTGGCGCGGCTCAACGCCTGGTGCCCGCTCGTGCGGGACAAGTGTCCTGCGCCATTCGTTAAGGAGATGGGCTTCGACGTGGCCAAGTGCTGTGGTAAGCAATATGTTCAGTTTAGCTTGTAATACACACTAACAGCAGTAGGGTTACATAGCAGCCCTGCACTGCGTCAACGTGGCGCGGCTCAACGCCTGGTGCCCGCTCGTGCGGGACAAGTGTCCTGCGCCATTCGTTAAGGAGATGGGCTTCGACGTGGCCAAGTGCTGTGGTAAGCAATATGTTCAGTTTAGCTTGTAATACACACTAACAGCAGTAGGGTTACATAGCAGCCCTGCACTGCGTCAACGTGGCGCGGCTCAACGCCTGGTGCCCGCTCGTGCGGGACAAGTGTCCTGCGCCATTCGTTAAGGAGATGGGCTTCGACGTGGCCAAGTGCTGTGGTAAGCAATATGTTCAGTTTAGCTTGTAATACACACTAACAGCAGTAGGGTTACATAGCAGCCCTGCACTGCGTCAACGTGGCGCGGCTCAACGCCTGGTGCCCGCTCGTGCGGGACAAGTGTCCTGCGCCATTCGTTAAGGAGATGGGCTTCGACGTGGCCAAGTGCTGTGGTAAGCAATATGTTCAGTTTAGCTTGTAATACACACTAACAGCAGTAGGGTTACATAGCAGCCCTGCACTGCGTCAACGTGGCGCGGCTCAACGCCTGGTGCCCGCTCGTGCGGGACAAGTGTCCTGCGCCATTCGTTAAGGAGATGGGCTTCGACGTGGCCAAGTGCTGTGGTAAGCAATATGTTCAGTTTAGCTTGTAATACACACTAACAGCAGTAGGGTTACATAGCAGCCCTGCACTGCGTCAACGTGGCGCGGCTCAACGCCTGGTGCCCGCTCGTGCGGGACAAGTGTCCTGCGCCATTCGTTAAGGAGATGGGCTTCGACGTGGCCAAGTGCTGTGGTAAGCAATATGTTCAGTTTAGCTTGTAATACACACTAACAGCAGTAGGGTTACATAGCAGCCCTGCACTGCGTCAACGTGGCGCGGCTCAACGCCTGGTGCCCGCTCGTGCGGGACAAGTGTCCTGCGCCATTCGTTAAGGAGATGGGCTTCGACGTGGCCAAGTGCTGTGGTAAGCAATATGTTCAGTTTAGCTTGTAATACACACTAACAGCAGTAGGGTTACATAGCAGCCCTGCACTGCGTCAACGTGGCGCGGCTCAACGCCTGGTGCCCGCTCGTGCGGGACAAGTGTCCTGCGCCATTCGTTAAGGAGATGGGCTTCGACGTGGCCAAGTGCTGTGGTAAGCAATATGTTCAGTTTAGCTTGTAATACACACTAACAGCAGTAGGGTTACATAGCAGCCCTGCACTGCGTCAACGTGGCGCGGCTCAACGCCTGGTGCCCGCTCGTGCGGGACAAGTGTCCTGCGCCATTCGTTAAGGAGATGGGCTTCGACGTGGCCAAGTGCTGTGGTAAGCAATATGTTCAGTTTAGCTTGTAATACACACTAACAGCAGTAGGGTTACATAGCAGCCCTGCACTGCGTCAACGTGGCGCGGCTCAACGCCTGGTGCCCGCTCATGCGGGACAAGTGTCCTGCGCCATTCGTTAAGGAGATGGGCTTCGACGTGGCCAAGTGCTGTGGTAAGCAATATGTTCAGTTTAGCTTGTAATACACACTAACAGCAGTAGGGTTACATAGCAGCCCTGCACTGCGTCAACGTGGCGCGGCTCAACGCCTGGTGCCCGCTCGTGCGGGACAAGTGTCCTGCGCCATTCGTTAAGGAGATGGGCTTCGACGTGGCCAAGTGCTGTGGTAAGCAATATGTTCAGTTTAGCTTGTAATACACACTAACAGCAGTAGGGTTACATAGCAGCCCTGCACTGCGTCAACGTGGCGCGGCTCAACGCCTGGTGCCCGCTCGTGCGGGACAAGTGTCCTGCGCCATTCGTTAAGGAGATGGGCTTCGACGTGGCCAAGTGCTGTGGTAAGCAATATGTTCAGTTTAGCTTGTAATACACACTAACAGCAGTAGGGTTACATAGCAGCCCTGCACTGCGTCAACGTGGCGCGGCTCAACGCCTGGTGCCCGCTCGTGCGGGACAAGTGTCCTGCGCCATTCGTTAAGGAGATGGGCTTCGACGTGGCCAAGTGCTGTGGTAAGCAATATGTTCAGTTTAGCTTGTAATACACACTAACAGCAGTAGGGTTACATAGCAGCCCTGCACTGCGTCAACGTGGCGCGGCTCAACGCCTGGTGCCCGCTCGTGCGGGACAAGTGTCCTGCGCCATTCGTTAAGGAGATGGGCTTCGACGTGGCCAAGTGCTGTGGTAAGCAATATGTTCAGTTTAGCTTGTAATACACACTAACAGCAGTAGGGTTACATAGCAGCCCTGCACTGCGTCAACGTGGCGCGGCTCAACGCCTGGTGCCCGCTCGTGCGGGACAAGTGTCCTGCGCCATTCGTTAAGGAGATGGGCTTCGACGTGGCCAAGTGCTGTGGTAAGCAATATGTTCAGTTTAGCTTGTAATACACACTAACAGCAGTAGGGTTACATAGCAGCCCTGCACTGCGTCAACGTGGCGCGGCTCAACGCCTGGTGCCCGCTCGTGCGGGACAAGTGTCCTGCGCCATTCGTTAAGGAGATGGGCTTCGACGTGGCCAAGTGCTGTGGTAAGCAATATGTTCAGTTTAGCTTGTAATACACACTAACAGCAGTAGGGTTACATAGCAGCCCTGCACTGCGTCAACGTGGCGCGGCTCAACGCCTGGTGCCCGCTCGTGCGGGACAAGTGTCCTGCGCCATTCGTTAAGGAGATGGGCTTCGACGTGGCCAAGTGCTGTGGTAAGCAATATGTTCAGTTTAGCTTGTAATACACACTAACAGCAGTAGGGTTACATAGCAGCCCTGCACTGCGTCAACGTGGCGCGGCTCAACGCCTGGTGCCCGCTCGTGCGGGACAAGTGTCCTGCGCCATTCGTTAAGGAGATGGGCTTCGACGTGGCCAAGTGCTGTGGTAAGCAATATGTTCAGTTTAGCTTGTAATACACACTAACAGCAGTAGGGTTACATAGCAGCCCTGCACTGCGTCAACGTGGCGCGGCTCAACGCCTGGTGCCCGCTCGTGCGGGACAAGTGTCCTGCGCCATTCGTTAAGGAGATGGGCTTCGACGTGGCCAAGTGCTGTGGTAAGCAATATGTTCAGTTGCTAACAGCAGTAGGGTACGTAAGGTATAATATACTAAAAGCTTAATAAGCTTGTTAAAAATGAAATTGTTGTTCAAAATGTGGAAGCCGATCCTTATATAGTAGGAAAAATCTCGGCAGATGATGCAGTATAATGTTTGTTTCGTTTCAGCTGGCGAGAAGCCCCGCTGCTATTTATGCATCGATGACTATTCTCCCGGGGAAGAAATTATCATACTCTTTGTGCAGTTTACCATTACCATGGCAAGTATTCGCATTTTATTTCATTAAATCATGATAGCTGTTTTAGAAGTTGTATGTTATTGATCAACTAAACGTTTTGCAATCATATCAATATTGAAAATCGAGATGTCCTACTATATAATTTATTTATTTTTATTTATTATATCAGTTTCCATTTTACATTTTCTATGCTGTTTTAAACATTTATTATCAGGCAACTATGGCTCATAAATATATACTTTAATCTAACATACTTATTTGTTACATACAAAATCCTGTAATTAAATAAAACTTCAGTATAATCTTTATTTCTAGGCAATGGTAATTCTAACTCAACGCGGCATATTCAACGGCGTCCGCGACAAGCTCGTGAACGCCCGCTACGTGCCTCCGCCCGTGCCGCAGGAAGATGAGATGGTGCGAGCTGAGAAAGCTTACGTCAGCAAGGCTATTACTTTACGTATGTATATTTTAACATTATGGGTAGTCCCCAAACGTTGAGGAGGTCAGATAGGCAGTCGCTTCTTGTAAAGCACTGGTACTCAGCTGAATCCGATTAGACTGGAAGCCGACCCTAGCATGGTTGGGAAAAAGGCTCGGAGGATGATGTATATAATATAGCGTGAATCGGTGTGCTAAAATCGTCGAAGTCAAAATCATATATGAAACAAGGCTAATTAGCATTTTTTTCACGTCAATATTTTACTTCATTTACAAAGCAGAGTACCCCTAAAAACGCCCTTTCATCAAAAAGCCTGTTTGTGAGTTATTCTGAAATACTAGAAGCCGTATTACTGCGAAGTTTCCACAAAATCTATCCAGTAGTCTCTAATAACAGTAGGATTGTTTTTCTACATGTTACATTCATATATATTTTGTCTTTATTTGTTCTATATACTTTAGGATTAATAAACAAACTTATATTTCAGCAACGAAGCAGATACCGGACGCGATGTTAGTTAACGACCTACACAAGAATTACGTTGGATTTCTGAAAAAATGTAACGCTGTCAAGGGAGTCAGTTTCTCCGTCAAAAAAGGTAATTTTTCACTGGTTTTTATATTTCTACTTAACTACTTTACTACTTTTATTGTAATTTAAGTATTACATAAATCGAAAGAGTCGAATGCAGAAACTCTATTTATTTAAAGTTCGTATTACGTTTTGTAATTAACCAACTTGTATAGTTACCGGCACGAATCATGAGCTCTGACCTACATCTGCGCAGAAGTGATTTATTAGCAAAGAACCAATCCGGAGTGACGGCTATGACGCGATGCACTGCGGGCCAATCACCGCTTTAGCCCCCGCGCCTCACTTCATACCACAAAAGGGAACCAATAAATTACTTCTGCGCAGGTGAAGGTCAGAGCTCAAGATTCGTGCCGATAACTATAAAAAGATATGTAGGATTTTTTGTGCGATGTACTTTTTGTACGTCACATGCACAAAACATTTTGAGTTTGAGTTTATATTAAGCTATAATGTTTGCAGGCGAATGCTTCGGTCTACTGGGCGTGAACGGCGCGGGCAAGTCCACGACGTTCAAGATGCTGACGGCGGAGATATGCCCCACCCGGGGGAACATCTTCGGCAACGGATACCATCTCAAGCGGGGGAACTCGCAGGCAAGGACAAACACCTATAGGCGTAATATGTACGCCTATAGGGTTGAAAAATTTGTCAAGACCAATTAGAATCACTATGCCTGATTCCAAGCCTCGATTTACATGTTGTCTCGCGGAATAAATATTTTACCACACATTGAATAATATTTCTCTGTCCGTCTATCCTGTCCTGTATTTCTTCAACTGTGTACCTACCACTATAATGACAAATAGGTACTGAAAACCAGAATAAAATAAATATTTTACGGGGCCTCCATTCAAAGAACGCAATTGTTTAACCTTTTACACATAATAGTACGCAACTCTTTATTTACAAGTCCAACTCGTAGTTAATGTGAACCTCCTCCTTTTTGAAGTCGGTTAAAAATCACTTACTAAACATTCCTATCTCCCCACAGTATCTGCAAACCCTGGGCTACTGCCCGCAGTTCTTCGGGCTGGACATGTTCCAGACTGGTGAGGATAACCTGCGGCTGATGCTGACTCTGAGGGGCTTCGACAAGCAGCTCGTGGAGGAGGAAGTTAAGACCTGGATACATATCGTTGGTAAGTGGGGACTTTTGATTAAGCATTGTTTATTTAATTTATTCATGGTTTCTTGGGTGATGTAAAGATGATATTTAAATACTGGAAAATATATTTTTTTTACTGTAGGTTTATGTTCACGTGTAATTTAAAAGAAATAACAGTTACAGTTGATGTTATAAAAAAAATATTACATAGATTTTATATATTATTTAAATTATTCTATGACCGCTTTCACATATAAAAGCGATTATAACTATTTTTATGAAAAAATGTGTAGTCCTAGCTTATTGTTTTTTATAATGAAAATACAGAGAATATGGATTATATTATGATTAGGTTTAAAAAAAGTATCACAACGAACTTAAAATTCAACTTAAAAAAAAAACAGGTCTAGAAAAGTACGCGAAACGTCGCGTAACATCATACAGTGGCGGCTGCGTCCGTCGCCTCGGAGCCGCCGCCGCTCTGTGCACGCGGTCCTCCCTGGCCCTGCTGGACGAGCCCAGCGCCGGCGTGGACGTGGCCGCCCGCCGCCGCCTGTGGGCCGCCATACGACGGGCATTACACCACAAGCGAGCACTCATCATCACGTCACATAGCATGGATGAGATGGAAGCTCTTTGTAACAGAATCGCTATCATGTCCGCTGGGACGGTCAGAGCTATAGGAACACCGACTGGGTTGAGAGCAGCCCATGCTCAAGGACATGCTGTCGTCTTCAAGTTGAAGCATCAAGAAGCACAAGATGGTAAGTCTTTTGTTTTATTGTGGTAGGTCAGGTCGTGACGTCACAGCACTCGTAAGAATCCGAACCGATAAATCCGATAAATTTATCAATAATAAACGTAAGTAAGCATAAAACAACGTAAAATTAAAAGACAAATATATTTTGTTTGTTTATGTATACCTGAGAGCCCCAAAACTACAGAACCGTATTGAAAAAATCTTGTACTGTTAGGAAGCTAGACTATCCCCGATTAACATGTACGCTATATTTTGTCCGAATACGGGAAGAAGTTCCACAGTACGCGCAACGAAAAGCAGCTAGTAATAAAAACAAATTAAGATGTTTTTTTAAATATCAATGTGTGTTTTCTTAAAACTAAATCATCTATTTTATTTGCAGAGGTTGACGGCGCCAAAACTCACGTAGGCCGTTTGAAGGGCAAACTGCACGACAAGTTCAACTGTACTCTTAAAGACGAACATAAGGTAACTACAATACTTTTACGCTGCTTCTAGATCATATAAAGTTCAATAAACATATGATAGGTATGTGTTTAAGATGTGTTGCGCTCCGTCAAAAGGTTATTTAACTTTGCAAGAATTGTTTTTAAAGACCATAAGATGCATTCTAAGAGAACGCTAATTTTCTTTAACACAATCAATAAAAAAAATACCTGTAGCTATAATATTACATTACAAATTTATCTCCATCTCTACAGGAAATCGCATTAAAATTCAAACACCTATTATTAGTCATCCTCCGAGCCTTTTCCCAATCACGTTGGGGTCGGCTTCCAGTCGGCTTCCAGTTACAAGAAGCGACTGCCTATCTGACCTCCTCAACCCAGTAACCCGGGCAACCCGATACCCCTTGGTTAGACTGGTGTCAGACTTTCTGGCTTCTGACTACCCGTAACGACTGCCAAGGATGTTCACTGACAGCCGGGACCTACAGTTTAACGTGCCATCCGAAACACAGTCAATGGTGTCTAAGATATACTTAGAAAGTACATACAAACTTAGAAAAGTTGCATTGGTACTTGCCTGACCTGGGATCGACCCCGCGCCCTCATACTTGAGGTTGGTTCTTTACCCACTAGGCCACCACGACTTACACCTATTATTAGTAAGGATAATAAAATTATCAAAGTGCAACTATTTTACATGTGGGTACCCAGTTATCTGGCAAAACGGAAGTGCTTCCGCTAAATCGATGGTATTTTAATGAGTTTTTCCAATATATTGTATGTATTATTGAATTTTAGCGATAATAATATGGGCGTTGCTTAACACATCCGACTGGATTTCAATACCACATCCGTCTATTGTTTGTTAACTTGGAAACGAATTTTGTCTAACAAGTAACGTCAAACAGTCTTTAATAAGTGTAACAACAGATAAGTTATTGAAATCTGCCATTAACAAACAAATTAGGCCCAAGTTCGACAACCTAAACGTCAGTTGTCTTCACACACTTGTCTCTATGAGTTTTCAAAGTAAATTGGTTTAACAAAAACGTACCAACTTCTATATTGGCGGTAAACTTATGGGCCTTGTCAAAAATTACCCGCCATTTTGTCCACAGACAATGCTGCATTACCACATAAACGAGACGATGCGATACAGCGACCTCTTTGCTCAACTAGAAGCGATGCGGGCGGAGTTCCCCTCCCTCATCGAGGACTATTCCGTCACGGAGACCACGCTCGAAGAGGTGTTCCTCTCCTTCGCGAAGGAACAAGGCGCCCATGACACTGTTTGAATACTGAAGTATGATGGAAAGGTTTGGTGCTCTTTTATTACTTTTTAGGGCCCGTGTTTCATGTCTTCTTGTTTACAGAAGGTTGTTTAACCTAAGCTATAGTCTATAGGTACATCAATGGAATGGTTTTTAACTGTGTGATAGTCGAATTTGTGAAAAGTTAAGGGTTATCACAAAGGATGGGGAAACTGCTTAATTTTCTAGATTTTGGACATTTAAAAATATTGGTAAGGAGCAAACAGTTAGTTTAAAGCGAAAGAAAAAAAATACTGCGAGTTCATTTTCCAAATTAAGAAAAAATTATGGTAGTTCACAACAAAAGGGCCCTAAAAATATATATGTACCAACAGTTTGATGATAAAAGACAACAAGATCTATTATATATTTAGCGGAATTTGTATGTATTTATGCAAGGCATGTAAAATATTACGTATTGTAAATAATTTCTACCTAATTATTTAAGAGGCTAAATACCAAATGAAGTATTAAATACGGAGCCTTCGATTCGTGATATTATTATACTTAATATAAATCTGATCTGCGTGTGAAAAAGACGGCAAAACCAAACATTAGCTTAAATTGGATACACCACCAATTTTGTATTGAGAATTTGAATCCAGCTTTTCAAAGAACATCATAAAAGTTTACGTTTTCACACGTTTGGCATGTAGCTTGAGTTTTGTTCTAATGATAGACAATGTTGTACACTTCCCGCCAAACTTAATGTCGGCTCGCAGCTAAGTCATCACACAAGTACGCGCTTGTGGTTCAAACACCTCGCGCACTCTGCCTCCCGCTGCTGTCTTTAAATTATTTCGGAGCAGCGATTCGGGCCGCCAAGACGTTTGGCGTGAAATATTGGTTATAAAACCACTAGAATTGCCTTTAGCAAAATCAAAGATATAAAAGTAAGCTGTAGACATTTCAGGCCATTCTGAACTTCTACATTCCCAACACAGGATATCTAGTCAAGAAAGATATATTATTTTTGTATCATCTCATCAGATTCATTGTTTTTTTTTTTTTATTGTAAATGTTTTCATTACCATAAGTTACAAGAAGCATTATTGTTGCTCTCTACCATTTGAGGTCTTTAAAATTATTGTTAAAATCTATTGCGCATTTGTAAAATAATTGGATTGTTAACTCCCATGTTTTTGAGTTTACAATCTACATAATGTCCACGTCGCTTATGATCGTGATAATGGTGGACTTTTATAAGTTATCTTATCCATAGCGATTAGAAGTTGAATTTTAATAGCAAACCTATGGATAGATAGGTTACAGAAATCTGCAGTCTAATGTGACTAAAAAGATACAGTATTAAAAAATCACGTTTATAAACCACTTTTGCACCTAAATATTAATGGCAAAACATACTAACATAATGGCAAAAATACCTCATTTTGTTTACACAAATGGTGCATATTATGTATAAAAAGCATGCAATTGCTTCATCGGTCGTAAATAACCAATTAAAAACAAGCTATTTGTTGCTTGCGCAGTCGGGTAAAGGTAGTCGTTGAATATGGCTGTAGCCTTGTTTGTTGGTTGGCTAAGAACATTCCGTCCAAATACTTCACATTCATCTCATATTTAGGAATAATAGTTTCCAAGTTTTGTGGAAGCAAACTTACGAGTTTGTTGATGCTATTTTTTTGTTAAGTGTGAACTATTTTAGGGACATATTGTGCCAGAAAATCATTTTATTATGGCAGCTCAGTTTTTACGTATTGTTTAAAATTATGAAAATAGTTTTTTTTATAATTTTTTAAACTTAAAAAAAAACTAAAATTGTATCAGACATCGAATAATGTTAAAAGAACATGATTTCAGAAAATAAACAAAGTTATACCTAATTGAAACCAAACACAATATCATTTTGGTTTTAAGTGACATTCTTGAAAAATATGTTCCTAAATGGTTACACGTTGACATACAAGTTGCTGATTAAACTAACATACCTACTATGTTATTTATATAAAATTAAAAGGAGAGCTTTAGCATTGTATTGTGATATTATGGTGAAACGCTTGGCATAAAAGTGTAAAGTTGAATCTAGAATATGACGAAATCATGCACTGAGTAACTAAAGTTAATAACTGTACTAATCCTAACTAATATTATAAATGTGAAAGTAACTCTTTCTGTCTGTCTGTCTTTTCTTCACGCCTAAACTACTGAACCGATTTGTGCGAAATTTGGTACAGACATAGTTCGGAACTTGAGAAAGTACAGCGGACAGTATTTATTACAAAAAAATAAGAAAATAATTTATTCTGGACATAAAGCGCCATTTATTGGTCAAACCAAAAATCTGCCGGAAGTCACTATTCCAGCAATAGCTAGTGTTTAATAAAAGTGTAATTTTGAAGTAACGTCAACGCAGGTGGGGCAATTCCGTAAAAAATACAATCAGAAATATCGGAAAATTCTAGATTCAAGCGTAGGGCATTAAAAGTAGTATGTGTATATAATAATATAAACTTATAGTAATATGTATTGTTAATGATCGAATAATGTGATGTGTAAACACTATTCTTGTAACTAAATGTCTGCACTGCAGAGTCTGCACAGCGTGCCTAATCGACACGACGCTATTTAAGAAAAGCAATAAATTCAGTAGTTATTATTACTTACTCGTGTAAAACCTTGTATTTAATCACTCATTTAAAATTACATGACACTTAAATTAATGTTCATTTCTGATACTGCCAGCAACAAGTTTTTTTTTTCTTCTTCTTTATATCAAAGCAGTAGTTAATAAAATCAATTGAATAAACTGAAAAATTACAAAAAATAAATAACGTTGATCTTAATTGGGAAATAAAAGTGCTTTGTAAAATTAAATTCGTATGGCGTATTGCGATAAAATAAAAAGTAGGTATTATAAACTTAATTTGAAATGGTTTGAATTATACATGCTAAATATATTTCATTCTAATTGGCAACTATTTTGTGAATAATGAGAAATGAAGATGAGAAACTGACTGATTTTAGTACTTATTGAATGAAGGACAATTAACTAATTGCTATTCATGTAAGCACAACTAGAGACAATTCACAAACTGTCAAATTGAAATGTTTTTTATTCCTTTTATATTTATCTATTGTATTATTATAATTCTAATGTGTGTAGTTATATAAATTTTCTTTTATATCCTATGTTTGTAATATTCAAACTTATTCCCGATATCAATAAATATTTTTACACAAAACGTAATTTTGTTTTATTATCAAATATTTAATTCTTATCCTCACTTCATCATCATCAGCCTATCGCAGTCCACTGCTGGACATAGGCCTCTCCAAGTGCACGCCACTGAGATCGATTATCGATATCCTCACTTGCAATTTAAATAATATTAAAATAAAATACTTTTCATTCGCTTTTACAGAAAATGTATGGCAGAATCAAAACAGTTCGATTCATCATCTGCCTAGTCTTTTCTCCCAACTATGTTGGGGTTGGCTTCCAGTCTGACCAGATGTAGCTGAGTACTAGCGTTTTACAAGGAGCGACTGCTTATCTGACCTCAATGCAGTTATCCGGGCAACCCAATACTCCTGTGTAGGACTGTTTGTCAGACTTTCAAAGAACAGCCGGGATCTACACAGCTTATTGTGCCCTCCTTCATCAATGCAGTTCGATTAAGCGAAAAATACTGTTATGCGAATACCCGTAACCAATGCCTATGCGGAAACCTGAGTCAACTGCTTAAGTACCTACAGCTAAGTGCTGATATTAGCACTTATACATATAAGTGCTCAATAAGTGTAAAGTGTATCAATAAGTGGCAGGATATTACAACTTCAACTGTCCCTTGCTGTAAGCACCTTGTTGATTACATACCAAGTATCTGCACTATTATTGTTGCTGATGTCAACATCATCCACCTACTTTTTCCCATAGGCATCATGGATGGATAGGGAGTCTATTGAATATCGGTGTTGTATGTACAAAGCGATTCGGGCCCGACCCGAGAATTGAACCTGTAACCTCGTGCACAGCAGCTGCGCTTGCGACAGCTAGACCAACGAGGCAATTTAAGACGAAAAATACTATTAAGATACTTATATAACACAATAAAATTAACATGAAAACGAACAAAGCGAGTTCGTAACAGTAAATTGGTAATAATAAAAAAATATGCTGTTCTCTTAATAGATACAACAAAAAATTATGAAAAAACGAAAACAGTTATCTATATTAGAAAAATGTGTTCTGTTTTATTAATATAGGTACCTACTTGCTAGAAATAATGAAAAAACACATGAATATGAATTTATTTTGAATATATCAGCATTAATGAATATTTTTACTACTACTTTGCCCATTCATACTACGTTACATACGTTGTGCCTCAAGGCAGAGTCCTTGGTCCAGTGTTGTTTATACTAGGACTTTTCTAAAACTGTAGTTAATATGGTGTATGTTATCATCAATATTTACAGGAGGAAATTCGTTCCTTACCGGGATTAAATAAAGCCTGTTACTCGGGTTTAGTGTAGTGTGCCAAAAGTTAAAAGATTTTTTTAAACGCTTCTGTAGTTTCGGAGCCTTTAGTTAGGGTATACCTACATACAAACAAATAAAAGATGTGTCCTCTATCATTATATTAGCATAGATAGTGCTTGAGTGAGGACTTAAAACACTTGATATTTCCAGTGCAAATCAGCCTTAAACGCCGTTTTCATAGATAACGATTAAAAAAGCCTTGAAAAACCGGCCAACTATCGGAAGACATTCAAGTGATGATTTCATAGGGTTGAATAGGCACTCCAAAATAAAGTGGGTTTTACCTGTGTAAGTGCCAACATGACCTTCGATGTGAATATGACCAGGATTAAGAACAACATTGCCACTGAGGTACAGTCACACAACCTGGCACCGAAAACAAAATAAAAATGTGTATGAGGAAACTTGAAATTTTGATAGGATATTATTTGAATAAAAAATAAGATTTTCAAAGGGACAGAATATTTTGGTGGGATTTTCTACCTGCTAGGTCACCTGACAAATTATGTTAAGATTTTAAAATTTCAAGTTGCCTCAAATACCTACTTTTTTTTGTATTTTTTGCAAGCTTCTTTGCAGTGTTCAAACCCCAACTTAATCCTTATTTTTTTTATAGTCATTAGTCGGGGCGGGGCCAACGCCTGTGTTTAATTTAAAATTGTAAAGGCATATCCATATTGAATACTTCTATTTTTATTACAGTAGTGAAAAAAATATTATAATTTAATTTTTTAGTGACATCTGTTGATTGATCTGAATTGATTGAATGATTAACATGGGTCACACAGGCTTGTAATCAGGACCAGATGGAGAATAAAACGATCAAAATAAAACAATAAATATTGTATTCACTTCCACATTGTCTACTTATTTAACAACAATCTAAGTGTTACACTTCACATTGGGCTAGCTATGTTATGACAAAACTGAGGAATGTGTCTTTGACATACAGTTACACATAATGCACTTTAATATAAATACTTATTATAGTTACAAGAGAAAATGCTTGTTTTATGTTTCAGCTTCAAATATTATGTATATGTAGAATAAACTTTTGTACTACTATTGAACTTGCTAAGCTAAGGCATCACATCTAAGTACAGTTGCTAATCCAATTTGAATAAGTTTTCAGAAAATGTAATTAAAAATGAAATAGTATCTACATCAATAATTATTACATAGCATAGGTATTGCTACTATAAACATACATAAATAAATAAAAATAATATTAAACTACGATAAACTTATTTTATCAATGTCAATCTGATAAAAAGAACATGACAAATTATTATTTTTAGTCACTGCAGTGTCATCCATAATTTAGTTGATTAAACACTACGCTACAATAAATAACGTTAATCTTTATCATTTACTAGAGCAAGTCAATTGTGAAATTATTTAATGGAATTTGTAACTTGACTTGACTTGAAAATTTTGGCTCAATGATTAAACTAAAAACTTAAAAACTATGCATAATTACGAAAAAAAATAAGAATACAATTAATTTCAGCTCAAAATTTATTTATCGAAAATTTTATCATCATAATTTTTGGTTGCTAACAACATGCAGATATTACTACTATTATTTTAATTGCTCAATTATTCAGCAATTCATTTATCTTAATAGTACAGATATGACTGAAGTATATTTTCATGTGAAGGTCAAACTTAATGTTGTTATGGCAAACAGTCCTGAGACCTTGAAGTGTGATGCATACGCTGCAGTATTCAGTTTTGATATTAAACCTTAAAGTATAAAGCTGGATAGCTTTGCTTAAATATATTTTGGTGTGTTTCTATCATTAGCCAGTTATTTAGCATTTAAAGCTCACTTGTTTAATTAAATAACATCAATATTACTATGACAGGGCAATAAACTGCAATATTCACAGCTCAAGATTGACCTACTTATGTTTAATGAATTAGTTGGCTATCCTCTGCATTCCAACATTATCAAATGCAGTTTTCACATCTTGGAACACATCAGTTGGGGATACCTCTGCATTGATCCTGCGCACCAGGCCCAGGGCGTCAAAGTGGTTGATGATCGGCAAGGTATCATTCACATAGGTGTTGAACCTCTTGTGCAAGCTCTCCAGGTTGTCGTCGGAGCGGCCGCTGCCCGCCGCGCCGCGCCCCAGGCACCGCTCCGTGCAGATATCTCGCGAGCACTCGAAGAACAGTACAAACAGCAGCTTGGTCTTGTCGGACATGACGCGCTCCCAGCCGTCTAGATTGTCCTTGTTGCGCGGGAAGCCGTCAACAAGGAAGCGCTGCTTGCCGGAGTTCTGCATAGCTTTGTGGATGAGGGAGCACGTAACCTCTACAGGCACAATCTCGCCATTCCGAATTTTTTCCTCTATCATCTCTCCGTATTCGGATCCTGGCCTCTGGCGCTCCTCCCGTAACAAATCGCCAGCGGATAGATGAACAAAATCATATTCTTTAGAAATTAGTGAACACTGCGTTCCTTTGCCGGAACCAGGAGCACCCAACACGAATACTACTTCAGGAACCATTTTGTTAAGGTAGTTCGAACAATACCGCAACGCGCGAGTCAGCATTAAATACTGAGACTAATTTATTTAACTGGATTCCAATTAGTTTTTATACAACATGCGCACAGCTGCAACCTTGAGTTTTGACGTAACACATGAACGAACTGTCGAACTATTTTATTGAAGTTTATTTATAAAGAATGAAAATGTACGTGTCACCACAGATTATATTTCAACAACATCGAAAAATTTAACTACCGTAAAAAGACGAGTAGGAAAAAATTGCTAAAGCTGTGTTTTTTTCATATAATTTACGAATTTGATCTGTGTCTTGGTATAATCCTTTTATTTGTTCTTATCACACAAAGTCGCTTTTTCTGTCTCTATGTCCCTTTGTACGCTTAAATCTTCAAAACTAGGTACGTAACCAATTTTCATGCGGTTTTTTTTAGTAGATAGGGTTATATAAAATTGAAGATAAATCTTCCTTTTTTTATTCCGTAAAATAGTATACATTAAATAGTGGGGAAATACTGTTATCCCGTATTAAGCCGGACATAAGATTCACATTCGACTGAGATCCAATCCCGACTCAATTACGATTGAAGCGTATGTAGCATTCCGCTATTTTTTCTTTGAAATAAACGTTTTTATCCTTTTCTGTCATTTAATAATGAATAATTTTGTTTGCAAATGATTTACGATTGCAATAAGATTGACATGATTGTAGAGCAAACTACTGTATAGACCAAAATAGCAGACCAATC
Source organism: Helicoverpa armigera (assembly GCF_030705265.1). Taxonomy (NCBI): domain Eukaryota; kingdom Metazoa; phylum Arthropoda; class Insecta; order Lepidoptera; family Noctuidae; genus Helicoverpa; species Helicoverpa armigera. The sequence goes on along the minus strand of NC_087134.1, from coordinate 1,225,586 downwards.
GCAAACCAATCGAATGTCGTTGGAATACGATTGGTGTTGAATGAATGAATGAATGCCCGAAATTCTGCTACTAATAAAAGACCAATCGTATTCGATTGACATTTGATTGGTGTGCGATGTGTGCGTTCGCGCAGCGGAATGTCGTTGAATTTAAAGATTTTAATTATGCAGATAATTAGTGTATGACGTCCTATAATTGTGTATGGTAAATAAAAATTTGTGTATGCAGCCATTGTGGAGAAATTCACCAAAAACAGATTCCGCTGGGCGAACGTTGTCCTGGCGGAACTTTTTTTAATCCATAGAGTTCAGAAGAAAAGAGATGTGTCCGAAAATTAGTGTGTATTTGTGTATAATTGATTATGCATGAATGAAATCAGTGCATGCATAAACTTCGGAGAAATTCAAGTTTCCGCTACGCGAACGTTTGGCCATTAGCTAGTTTTCATATAAAGCGCTTACATAGAGAGCTGTAGATTTTTACATAAGTTGTTTTGAATTTGTTTATATTTGTTTAAAAAACAGATTTAGAAAAAGTCGTAGGGTTTAAAAGATAAAAATATAAACGTAAAATACACTTATTAGGTCTTAGTTCTTAAAGTATGCAGTTTGGGGTCTAGATAGTGGCATTATTATTAAAAAAATATTTTTCATTTAAGAAATGCAATTGTTTTATTTTTTCCTAACGCTTGTCTACGCAACTGTACCATATTAATAAATATACTAACCTTCCAAGTTAAGAACGTTGCTTAGACATATGGCACGGCCGCTTTTTTGTACCTATCCGAACTTGGTCGGATTAAGTAGGGTTTCGATGCTCGGTCAGTATTATAATTGTCTTTCTTTAATTACTGAATTTAATGACATGAAATTTTGCAAGTGAATAGTTGAATGATTAAACTAATTATTGGCATACATTTTACCATGCAATTCCTTAGAACGTCGTGATATTCGACTGCTTTGTAAACAGTGATCTGTTCATGGTAAAATATCCAATAACTTTTTAATTACAAACGGAACATCATTGATACTTGGCAACATGTTGGAGACACTTACAAGGTTTGTGTAAACGTGAAAATCTAGACCCCAAACTGCATACTTTAAGAACTAAGACCTAATAAGTGTATTTTACGTTTATATTTTTATCTTTTAAACCCTACGACTTTTTCTAAATCTGTTTTTTAAACAAATATAAACAAATTCAAAACAACTTATGTAAAAATCTACAGCTCTCTATGTAAGCGCTTTATATGAAAACTAGCTAATGGCCAAACGTTCGCGTAGCGGAAACTTGAATTTCTCCGAAGTTTATGCATGCACTGATTTCATTCATGCATAATCAATTATACACAAATACACACTAATTTTCGGACACATCTCTTTTCTTCTGAAGTCTATGGATTAAAAAAAGTTCCGCCAGGACAACGTTCGCCCAGCGGAATCTGTTTTTACCCGACTGCCAAAGAAGGAGGGTAATGTTTTTTGGTGAATTTCTCCACAATGGCTGCATACACAAATTTTTATTTACCATACACAATTATAGGACGTCATACACTAATTATCTGCATAATTAAAATCTTTAAATTCAACAACATTCCGCTGCGCGAACGCACACGTGTGCGATTGGTCTGCTATTTTGGTAATTTTGGCCTATACGGTAGTTTGCTGTACAATCATTTTGCAATCGTAAATCATTTGCAGACAAAATGATTCATTATTGAATGACAGAAAAGGATAAAAACGTTTATTTCAAAGAAAAAATAGCGGAATGCCACATACGCTTCAATCGTAATCGAGTCGAGATCGGATCTCGGTCGAATCGAGTCGAACCTCAATCGTATGTCGCTTAAGTAAAATTAGGAGAATCGGGCCCCTGACATCATGAGCTTGTCTCGTTCGCTGGTGTGCGTTCGCGCAGCGGAATGTTGTTGAATTTAAAGATTTTAATTATGCAGATAATTAGTGTAAGACGTCCTATAATTGTGTATGGTAAATAAAAATTTGTGTATGCAGCCATTGTGAAGAAAATCACCAAAAACAGATTCCGCTGGGCGAACGTTGGCGAACGTTGTCCTGGCGGAACTTTTTTTAATCCATAGACTTTAGAAGAAAAGAGATGTGTCCGAAAATTAGTGTGTATTTGTGTATAATTGATTATGTATGAATGAAATCAGTGCATGCATAAACTTCGGAGAAATTCAAGTTTCCGCTACGCGAACGTTTGGCCATTAGCTAGTTTTCATATAAAGCGCTTACATAGAGAGCTGTAGATTTTTACATACGCTGTTTTGAATTTGTTTATATTTGTTTAAAAAACAGATTTAGAAAAAGTTGTAGGGTTTAAAAGATAAAAATATAAACGTAAAATACACTTATTAGGTCTTAGTTCTTAAAGTATGCAGTTTGGGGTCTAGATTTTCACGTTTACACAAACCTTGTAAGTGTCTCCAACATGTTGCCAAGTATCAATGATGTTCCGTTAGTAATTAAAAAGTTATAGGATATTTTATCATGAACAGATCACTGTTTACAAAGCAGTCGAATATCACGACGTTCTAAAGGAATTGCATGGTAAAATGTATGCCAATAATTAGTTTAATCATTCAACTATTCACTTGCAAAATTTCATGTCATTAAATTCAGTAATTAAAGAAAGACAATTATAATACTGACGGAGCATCGAAAACCTATATAATCCGACCAAGTTCGGATAGCTACAAAAAAGCGGCCGTGCCATATGTCTAAGCAACGTTCTTAACTTGGAGGGTTAGTATTTATTAATATGGCACAGTTGCGTACACAAGCGTTAGGAAAAAATAAAACAATTGTATGTCTTGATTGATAAATATTTTTTTAATAATAATGCCACTATCTACGATAAAAATAAATCTTCAATTAACAAGTACTTCTCTATTTAAATATAAGTGTACAAAAATATTTTTATTATTATTACTTACATAAATTACTTAACTACGTGATTTAAAATAACGTTAATAAACGTTACGTATTTTAACTAAAATGTCGTAGATAGTGGCGTTATTATTAAAAAATATTTTTCATTCAAGAAATGCAATTGTTTTATTTTTTCCTAACGCTTGTGTACGCAGCTGTACCATATTAATAAATATACTAACCTTCCAAGTTAAGAACGTTGCTTAGACATATGGCACGGCCGCTTTTTTGTAGCTATCCGAACTTGGTCGGATTATGTAGGGTTTCGATGCTCCGTCAGTATTATAATTGTCTTTCTTTAATTACTGAATTTAATGACATGAAATTTTGCAAGTGAATAGTTGAATGATTAAACTAATTATTGGCATACATTTTACCATGCAATTACTTTAGAACGTCGTGATATTCGACTGCTTTGTAAACAGTGATCTGTTCATGGTAAAATATCCTATAACTTTTTAATTACTAACGGAACATCATTGATACTTGGCAACATGTTGGAGACACTTACAAGGTTTGTGTAAACGTGAAAATCTAGACCCCAAACTGCATACTTTAAGAACTAAGACCTAATAAGTGTATTTTACGTTTATATTTTTATCTTTTAAACCCTGCAACTTTTTCTAAATCTGTTTTTTAAACAAATATAAACAAATTCAAAACAACGTACGTAAAAATCTACAGCTCTCTATGTAAGCGCTTTATATGAAAACTAGCTAATGGCCAAACGTTCGCGTAGCGGAAACTTGAATTTCTCCGAAGTTTATGCATGCACTGATTTCATTCATACATAATCAATTATACACAAATACACACTAATTTTCGGACACATCTCTTTTCTTCTAAAGTCTATGGATTAAAAAAAGTTCCGCCAGGACAACGTTCGCCAACGTTCGCCCAGCGGAATCTGTTTTTGGTGAATTTCTCAACAATGGCTGCATACACAAATTTTTATTTACCATACACAATCATAGGACGTCTTACACTAATTATCTGCATAATTAAAATCTTTAAATTCAACAACATTCCGCTGCGCGAACGCACACCGTTCGCTGAGTAACATAGGCTATATTTTATGTGACTAACTACAAACGTATTAGGTATCCTTTTCGTAAGTCGCTTACAGTATTACATTTTCAAAGTTTTCCTGAAGGTTACAAGCATTCAGTAGTAGAGTCCAACTCACTATAAGCGACTACGAAGGGGTTACTTCAGGCAGTGTAGGGGTGGCTTATAAGACTTTTAAAAACGAAAATACATAACTTATTTCGATAACTGTTTATTAGTGAATCAACAGTATTGTGTAATAAACAGCTGCATTTCAACTTAAATTGATCTGGCTAGAGCCACGAGGAGTACCTGCAACAGATAACAATAAATTAATAACCGACATCACACAATACAAAACAAGTTGTTGATGAGTTTGAAATCAGAAATAATTATAGTTTGACCTCAAAATAATTCAGAACAGGTCTGTGATTGATCATCATTTAATAAAACTTCCAAAAACGAAGGTTTTTTATTGATGGTTCTTACCTATTAGATTCTATGGCTGTCTTGGGTCACAGAACCTCTTTTCAGCACCTGTAATAAAAAATTGGTTTTTATCCATGTTCATACAGGATTGACTGAAAATTAAGGAAACATATAATCTCAGGCCTGTTGAGCTTGTTAAACCTTCATGGGGCATCAAGAACGAGTTTGTCATCATATTGAAAAAGTTCTGACAAGTAGCTTGTTTTAAATAACTTAGGCATCCAGCCTCTTGTTTGTGAAAAATTGCTTCAATATATCCAATTACAAAATGAAGGTTTGCTTATCTAAAACCTATTGTTAATGAGTTTTTATTCAACATGACATAATTACCTGATAAGAAATTTGTATATCTTCATTACTAATCACGGTACCACATAATATGTGATTAATGTTCATCTGCAACCAATAATACAATTTGTTAGTGTTTTTCAATCATCATAATAATATTTAGCTGATGTTTTGATGGATTCAGTCCTGTTGAGCTTGTATAAACCGTCACGGTGGCATCGGGAGGAATTTTATCATCATTTGAATAAAAGCGATTATGGCGAGTCATTCTAACGTTCGAAATAATATACGTAGACCGACACAAAAAATTGTGATAAAGCAAATAATATTTGCTGGTCATGTGATATGCTTCATCATTAAATATGAGTCATTGTACAAGTCAAATCCTGCACTGAATTATGAATACCAACAAGATAACAATACATTTTTATAATTAATTAAAGTCAAATTTACCTTCAGTAGATGCTAATTAGTGGTCATTTCATGGTTTTTTCTTTTAGTTTAGGTCACCTATAACAAATAAAAAAATACCAATTAATATTAGGGATAACATGACAAGTAACATAATTTTGTTATTGTACATTTTCAGCGTGATATAATTTTTTTCCTCATTACTCAGTACAGGTCTGTGATAATCATCATTAAAATTAACAAGGTCATTAAGGTTATTTGAATAGACTTTATCTTGTGAGTTTAAATAAATGTCAAACATATTTAAATATATTTCTACCTGTAATCTCATAAGATGTGTTCACTGGAGCTGCTCAGTCCGTCCTGTGAAATTTATGTCATATTATTGTTTAATCAAAAGCAAGAAGTAAAGATGCATTTAGTGCAGTGATACCAACTTGATGTCCACTGCACTATATGCTAGAAGAGATAAATTCTGGAGTACCACACTAAGATTACAAACAACGCGGGTAAAATCGCAGGCAAAGCTAGCTCAGTTTATTTATACGAATAATCACTCTAGAATTTATCTCAATGAACAAAAAACTAACTTACCATTACTAAAGTGACTGTTTCAGCCAAATAAAAACACTAGGGTTGTTTACAATAGAAAAATTATAATTTAAAAATTAATTACAGTACAAGTAATGAATCATGGTTCCCGACATCATAGCGATTCATATCAAACAGACTGTGATATTTTCAATAGTTTATTTAGTATCTCATGGTGACAGCAACACGGTGCCACCCAGTAACAAACGGTCCGACCAGCGTCGTGCTTAACACTTAACTTAATTGAGGCGATACATTCCGTTTATGTTAAAAATTAAAATTATTCATAATGTTAGAACGTAAAGTTGTATAGTGCGTGAGGCGCTCTCAATAATGTTACATATATTACAGTATGGATTGCATTAGCTACGACGTTTACAATTTGTCCAAGTATTGACTTAAGTCAGGCAGACCCTCCTTAAGTCCTTTCCTTTTCCTTGTCTCCTGCAAAGATAGAAAGACACCCGTTAGACTTTGGTTTTCATACTTAGTACATAAATAAAATATTGAAACTAAAATGTATCTCCCGCGCCGTAGCATGCAGTCCCAGGACATAAGGATAGAGGTCCTATGCAGCGTTTAGACGCGGGTTATGTTTAGTCTGCTTCGTTAGCACGCCGCAGCCGTCAGCGCGAAGCGGCCGACCAGCGACCGACTCGCTACGGCGCGGCACGGGGTGCCGGAAGGTATATTACAAAGTTCAGGCTTTTTTTAACAATGACAGATGAGGCCTGTGAGTGAACATGTTGATAACGAACCTGCACGACAACGTAGGGCTTGGAGCCGGGCTCGCACGGGTCTCCGGGCAGGATCTGCCAGTGGTCGAACACGCACTGCGGGAAGGCCTGTCCGCCGGTGTTGGAGCGCAGGTCGGCGGTGAAGCCGAAGGACTCGTTGACGGGCAGGTACGCCTTCACCACGAACATGGGCGTACCGGCGACTTGCGACTCCTCGAACACGTGACCACGCCGTCTGTTCAGCACACCGTAGATACCTCCCACGGCCACTTCAGGGCACTGTCATCAGGCAACACAAGAGTTTTGTTAATATTGAGTCCTCGTAAACATAACTGAATAAGTTTATAAATATCAAAACATTATTTATTGGTGTAAAGTTACTGAACAATTTCCTGGTACACATATAAATATGGAATACTAAGCTTTGACTCCTATTTGGTCTATTTTAATTAACATGCCATAACATTCTATCTAGAATGCAGATGCTTAAGGAAAGCATTTTCGGAGCCACATGGATATTTTTTTTTTATTGTCGAATTTGTGGATATTCCAATATAGTAGGGTTGTTATAATTTTGTTTGGAGTGTTAGTTCCCCTATTCAGGCAAGGTGTATGTCGGGTGACGATGCCAAAACAAAGAACTGTTGATCTGCCACGTCTCGGAAAGGCGGAACTATCGTTGCATGCTAGCCCGCTCAGGAAAAACGTGGGGTCATGCTGGGAACATTCACAGCTGATAATGTGCTAGATAGCTTGTTGCTATCACATTTATATAGACATAATAACACAATAAATAATCACGTTACATTGTAGCCTCCCAATGCAGTTTTGTATTAATAAATGTTTAATTAAATCTAATCGCAATATGCGTGCTCATTACTAAACTTAGCAATACAAAACTGTTTGAGACAGCTTACAATCACACTACAAGTCCATGCTGACAAGCGTGACGTACCTGAATCTCGCAGAGGTAGACAGGCTCCATGAGACGCGGCTGAGCGGTCAGCAGACACGCGTACAGACATCTCCTGGTCGTTGGAATGATTTGACCGCCACCCCTGTACGAAACAACAACGTTAGCAAAGAGTCTTTCAACTGCCTCAAGGAAAAAAAATAAGAAATACGATAAAATATCTTGTTTTTCGTGGTTCTGTTAACTGACGAAAAATTGTTCGAGATAAATAAACACAAATGATCCCTTACTTAGAGCTGAAAGTATTACCTGTGGATAGCATCAGTATGTAGCGTGACATCGTAGATGTTGAAGCGCACTCCACGCAGGTTCTCCTCCGCCATGACTCCCTCCTTGGCGGCCCACTGGAAGCCAGCGACCACGGAGTCCTTGATCTCGTTGAGGTACTGCACTCCCTTGGAGCAGTCCACCATGATGTTGGGGCCGGTGCCCTCGGGACCGAAGCACCAGATCTTACGGGCTTCAGTCACGTCGTATTCGTACTTGTCGGTCAAGTAACGGGCACGGGTCTTGAAGTCATCACGAGGGTTCACCTTACCCTGTACAACGAAATAACAATGTTTTAGTGTAACTTACCACGAGAAACCGATAACTGTCGAATATAAGGTTAGTAAGAATGTTTATCCCGCGCCGTTGCATACAGTCCCGGGACATAAGGATAGCGGTCCTGTGCAGCGTTTAGACGCGGGTTATGTATGCTCTGCTTCGTTAGCACGCCGCAGCCGTCAGCGCGAAGCGGCCGACTAGCGACCGACTCGCTACGGCGCGGCACGGGGTGCCGGAAGGTATATTTAATCAAGAAATATCATTTTAAAGTAGGTAGAAAAGTATTGCTTACATCGTCGATGTCCTCAGGAAGTCCCTCAGGCATGGGCTGGGCCTTCATGAAGAGACGGTTGTGCTTGTTGGGCGACTTGGACAGACACATCTGGTCTGACTCCTCGCTGACAGTCTCACGGTACGACACCACGGGGTCGGATTTCTTGATTGGAATGCAAGCGTGGTCCTCCTCCAAGTCCTGTTAATACAAATATGTATGTGATGAATAGGAGATCTTACAGGCTAATTTCCAGGAAATTTTTCAAATCACAATTAATTGATATGTTTAATGTTTTCAGGCAAAAACATCGATTTTGAAACTAACCAACTTACCAACACATATATTTATTGACTAGTTTTTATGCTATTGCGGCAAAAGTTCTTACGAACACAAGAAACCGCCTTTAGTATAAAAAAAATGTCTCATACATTTATGGGGTCGCAGGCTATGGAAACTAACAACCAATTCCGGTACGAATTATAATGTAAGTCCACTTTGACACCCAGATGCTTATCGTAAGTAACTGGCAACACTTGGGACTGGTCTACTGGTTCAAAAATTTTAAAAACTTCTGTTTTGAAAAGAGTGTCTTCTCCATAAGACCCACTCCTTGGAACTATACTCCTAGCTGTTGACAATTCGTAAGCACCTGTAATAAGTCTACATGAAATAAAACCCTTTGATTTGGGGTGACATACCTTAAGACAGATCTCAAGATGGAGCTCTCCGGCGCCGGCGACGATGTGCTCGCCAGACTCCTCGTTGATGCACTGCACCATAGGGTCTGACTTGGCCAGACGCTTCAGACCCTCGACCAGCTTGGGCAGGTCGGCGGGGTTCTTGGGCTCGACGGCTACACGCACGACGGGCGACACACTGAATTTCATGACCTGGTGAAGATATTGTGTGGTTTAGTTAATATTCTTGAAAATTCAACTTTTTCTCTCAAATCTTGACTTGCTTCTTGACATTACTATATACTTTCGCGATGTTTTACGTGCTTTCTCTACTAAAATCGTATAGTTATTTATTTTAGACGTAAAATTCTTGAATTAAAAATTTAGTCTAGGAAAAAAGTAGTGGCTAGTTTACCTTCATGTTGTGTGCGTTCTTGAAGGTGGTGATGGTTCCGGTCTTGACGAGGAACTGGTCAACTCCGACCAGACCACAGATGTTACCGCAGGGGACATCCTCGATGGCCTCCACGTAACGACCCATCATGAGGATGGTACGCTGGATGGTCTTCTCGTACAGATCCTACACAAACAGATAACAATTAATATGACGTTTTTCAATATTATAAAAGTTAAAAAAACATATAACCCTAGTTTTATTGACTTCACCTGCTGTTTCATCACAACTATCATGATTAAGCAAAACCTAAAAATCATCAACATTTACTTCTAGACTGCATAAGCTTCATACCTCTTTCTTGCCGGGCTGGAAGTTGGGTCCCATGATGCGGGCCTTCTGTCCGGTGACGACCTTGCCGGAGAACACACGGCCGAAAGCGTAGAAACGACCCTTGTCAGAGGTCGGCACCATCTTGCTCACGTACATCATCAGGGGTGCTTCGGGGTCACAGCTCTGTAGGGCAAATAAAGACATTTATGAAAAATAATTTTGTTAAGGAGAGTGAATATAACCTAACTTTGTTAGTTTCTGAAAAAATTAAAACTTCGCTGCAGTCTTAAATAGATGGACATAATGCAGCATTTTTAACAGACTTTAAAAAAAAGGAGGGGGTTTCTCTATTTATGTTACAAAAAAAAATACAGTTGTACTACTGGCAAAATTTATACAAGTGAACTGACCTTGATACCGAGAGCGGCCTCATCGTCATGGGGTCCCTCGTACAACATCTCCATACGGTACTTCTGGGCCACCACGGGGGACGGCAGGTGGATGGCAATCATCTGAAGCAGAGCTTCACCGGCGGGCAGCCAGCTACGCATCACCACCTGAACAATACAAAATAATTAGTTACCTACATATTTATAACAAATAATAAAAAAAGTTAATTAAGTTTTTAGAGTAGAATATCTCATACATTTATGGGGTCGCGGGCTATGGAAACTCACAACCAATTCCGGTATGAATTATACTGTAAGTCCACTTTGACACCCAGATGCTTATCGTAAGTAACTGGCAACACTTGGGACTGAAACTTCTTCAGAAACAAAATAGAACTCAAAATTCAATCTAAGTCTACCTAATTAAATTTTATTCTGATAAACAAATCTATTATTTTAGTAGAAACATCCTACTAATATCACAAATGTGAAAGTTTGTGTGGAATGTATGTTTGTTCTTTCACGTAAAAACGGCTGGATTGATTCATGTATGTAGATAGGTGATACCCTAGGCCCTAGATTATCACATAAGCTACTTTTTATTAACACACCAAACAGACGAAGCCGTGGGCGGAAGCTAGTTATTTTAATAACAATAATATTGCAATCCATGACAATTAATCATGTGAAATTCTTACCTTGAGCAGGGCTTTGCCGTCCTTGTCAGCATCCTCGTGCTTGATGGTGACTCCGATCTTGGTGAGGAGACCGTCGATCTCCTCCTTCTTGAAGTTCATGATGGCGTCGAACACCTTGTAGATGGGGTCCAACACGTACATGCAGAACGAACGCTTGTTGTCATTGTCCTTCTGTTTAGCCCACTTCTTGGTCTTGGCGTTGAAGAAGTTCTCTCCCCAAAGCCTAGTCAATGACAAATAATGTTCTTAGAATCAAGAGGCAATAAGCTTAGAGCATATGATAACCCCTTTAGGAATATGTTTACTTCAAAAACCCTACCTATGAATTTGTTCTGAAATAAACTACATGTAATTTAAAACTACCCTGCAATAGAAGTCACAAACAGGTTTGCTACTTTTAAATCCCATTTTTTACAAGTCCCCACGCCGAATTCGCTCCGTATACAATTAAATGTATCTCAACAACTGTTGTAAATAGCCAACAGTGACAATTCACCATTCCAAGTTGAGAAATAATATTCGTCCCGGTCTGCCGCTGGTGTATAGCATGAAACACTTTACCCAGTATCAATGGGACGAATATCCACCTAAAAGTACGATATCTTCTAGTAAAACCTGAGAACCTTCTCCTTTTTGGGAAGTGGAACATATCAATCAAAAACTACGAAAGAAATACCCAAGCCATATCCAAACATTCTTAATGTTCTTGAATAAATTGGCGTACGAACATAAGTTTATGTTTCGAATAACTACAAAAAAGTTTCATCAAGCTAATAGCATGGTCCGAGCCTTGGGAAGCTACGTTTGACGGCCATCGGTAGGTACAATTATCTTTACACGGCAATGTAAACTGAGTTCTAAATCAACGGCATAAGGTTCGACGGGCATAGCCTTGTTTAGTCCGTGGCGGCGAGGTCGCGGGTGCACGAATCAATGCGCGACACGTCATTACTTGCATCTGCAATGCTGCATTGGAGCTTCGCCGTAGAAAGTTCGAGAAAGCACAAATATGTAATTTGGAAAGCTATTAAGAAAATAACGTGTGTTCAAAGAATTGCGTAGGTATCTTATTCGAAGGGATCTCAACGTTCGTAAGCTATTTTCGGATATAGGGTAAATACGCCAAATGTCGGCCTCCCCCCAAACTTCGGCCGTCTGTACATTTTCAGCTTGCATTCATTCAAAAGGTAATTAAGTGTCAGTTTTGCTCCTCGAATTGCAACCTTGGTTTATACTCTATACGTACAAATCGTTACTATCCGATTCTGTCACTTACTCTTCTCATACTGAGCGTCAGTAGCGATTGCGCCGTTCAAACATCAAATTCGCGTGTAAAGTAGCTTACTCGAAGTGAAAACTCACATTTTGGGGATTGATATTAGAACGATAAAACATTTATTTATTTTTGTTTTAAGCTTTATTATCACTAATGGGTTATTTTTACTATATTTTAAGATAGTTTTTTCAGCGTTTTGCGTATATTTTTCAAGGAAAAATAGGAGGCTGCCATTAGGACAACAGTTTTGACTTAAAACCGGATTCTCGGCCGTGGCCGACTTAAAGTAAATGCAGTCTATTTTATAAATTCCTATTGTACTAATTCCGTTGGCTTAACAAGAGAATTTGCAAAGCTTATAGGCAAATAGATCTATTTTACGTTTAATAGCCAAATAACGGCCGGGGTGATATTAGTCGAATCTCGAAAAATAAGGTACAAGAAATAGGGGCCGACATTAGAAATATCGACCACGATCGTAATGTCGACCAGCTTCGAACTCGAGCGCCACTATACAGGCTGATGAAAAAATACTTTTATATTTTTTTTTCATTTTCTCAAAATGAAATTATTTATTTATTATATTGTAAAGAAGTTAAGTTTAAATGTATTGTAGGCATGTTTATGGTAGCTTTATGGTTTGGGACTTGCTATATATTAAACCGATCTTATAAGCTTAAAAATATAAATGGTTGGTCGAGAATACGACTTTTTTTGTTTAGGGGAAACAAAAAAATATTTTACTACTAAACAATTACAAATGTATACTTAGTATTTTATTAATTGGCATATAGATTTATTTTGGCAGAATTCATCTGCCAAAATAAATCATGTTACTAATATTTGTCACTGCCTTAATTTGAAACACCCTATACTCGGCCGACATTTGGAAAAAACGCGACCGACCTTGGGCCGTGAATGGCCGACTTTAGGGTTTTTCTGTTCTCGACGCATCTAAGCCTTATTACTTTTTTCTTTTCGTAGAAATATCAATCTTATGCCTTTAAACATGAAATAGATTAATCAAACTATCCAAAACCGCATCAGAAACTATCTTTCGTTGGAAACTGATGGTGCTATAGCGAACCGCAGTCAGAAAATCGCTAAGGGGGCCGACATTTGGCATATTTACCCTAACTCATCATTTGTACACGAGCAACCACGTGTGCAAACATAACCTGAAAATGTTTACCGATTTTATCTTGCTGAACAAACTGTTACGACATTTGAAACTTATTTTTACATGATAAGCAAACTATTTACATCTGATAATATATGAAATTAAACATTTGTTTTACGGACACATTTCATTCCTAGCTACACCTTGTTACGAAAAAACTGGCTGGCTGGTCAGGAAAGAACTGAGCAAAAAGAAACACTACAACTAACATTTCCACTTTTTACATCCTAAATCTTAAAATACGATACCTATTGAGCAAAAATTGCTTCCTTGAAAAAGAAATGGCATTTCAATGTATATAGTAACCTTGAAGACAAATAAAATACAATTATGGTAAAAAAAGTTCAAAGATCCCACATACCTGTTCATAAGCTTGACAAGGTCGATCTTGAACTTGTCGGCGTACATTTCAGCGAACTGCTTGAGGGTGAAGGCCCAGCCGTGGAGACCGGAACCGAAACCCACGGAACCCTTGCTGGGGTCCACGCGAACCTCACCTGGTTAAACGGAACGAACATTGGATATTTTGCCGAAATATAACGTGAAGAATTGTGTGTGACAGTGATATGTTTTTGAAGTGAAAGAATAGGAAATTGATCGAAACATTTTGTAAAGTCGGGCAATGTTTTTGCGTTCCCTGTAGATTTCATGAGTCACTTTTATGATTTTTGTGCCATAAATGAAGTATATGAGAAATAACAAATATGAGTGCCTCCGGTGTTTCAAAGACGTCAATAATTCTGTGTAAATAATGTTTATTTATCTTATTCAGCCGTAACACGTCGGAAGATTGCGTAAATTGTAATGTCTCCCAACAACCGTTGTAAAAAGCCAACAGTGACAATTCACCAATCCAAGTTGAGAAATAATATCCGTCCCGGTCTGCCGCTGGTGTATAGCATAAAACACTTTACCCAGTATCAATGGGACGGTACTTAGATCCCTAGCATTCTAAAGCCCAAAATCACCGACAACATAAACGTTAGTTTTCTTAAATCAACTGTTTTCTATGAATTTTTCGTTGAATTTTAGGAAAAACAGACGTTAATATTGTTAGTGAACTTCGGAATTCTGTAGAACATGACTTTTATTCGTAAAACCTAACTATATTCTTTGTGCATTACAATCCTCGTTACATCGTAATATTGAACCGCTACGAGCTGTAGAACTACTATCATTACTCGCGAGGTTGTAGAGTTAAAAAACGTATTGGACTACAAATGGAAGTGCAATATTTTTTTTATTGCTTTCGGTTTTTATAAACGAAATGAGGGCGGAGAGGAGTTTATTTCCTAGGTGAATAAAAAGCTTATCATTTTCTGACTGACTGACTGAATCTAAGTTTTTATCCGGTAATCAAAATACAAATAACGAAAAAAGGGATTAAAACATCTCTGAGATAAACTAATTCAATAAAAATGTCAAATGTTTCCTATTCTTTGCCAAGATATTTCTGAAATAACGAAGTGTTTACGTATAAACTCGAAAGGCCGGATTGGATGTGAGAATTACACAATATTATTGAATGGGAACACAAAGAGTCGACCTTGGAGCGATTATCAATGCGGATCGCGCGATTTACACGTTACAAACACGTTGGCATCGTGATAACATGACGATTACATTTTTGTATTCAAACTTTACTTTTATCGTTCATAGTTTCGCATTTCAGTTCTCTAGACTTTTAAGATATAGGCAATTTTTAAAAGACCCAATGGACGCAGACTCGCAACACCAAAAAGCATCCGTTAATAAAAGACCACGGCAAGCAAGGGTGCCTAAACAATACAGCTTTATTTTCTTGAATATTGGAATTACATTACAGAATAACAGTGAAATGTTGTTGCAAAAGTTTATATTCACATACATTTTCAAAGGTTAACATAAAGCAGCACTAATGATTGAAAAGTTTCCAGCAAATTCAACATGACGTCACTAGCCTAAGGGAACAAAGCGTGGGCAGGTGGTGGGCGAGCTGCGTCACGTTTCACCCCCACTCACGAGTAGGGACAGACGTCACGTGGCCGACGCGGAGGGCACGTGTTATTTATGAAGGGAACTTTAAAGTTTTAGTAAAAGGAATATGCAGTTTCTAGGCAACAAGGAGTCAGACGCTTTAAGTTTTGAAATAAAGTTTGTGCAGTTAATTAAACCTAGTTTTGTAAACTGGCTAAGTTATGGCAATTGCCTGCCCTAATATTTAAGCTTCCCTAGTAATTTCTACAGCCAATATAAAAAGAGAATAAAACATAATTTTATTAGAAAGTACAACCACTTCAAAGTTTTAAACCTGAAGTGAAAGGATAATGCATTCCATTATCCATTCACTTTTAGTCTAATGTCATGTCAGTCTTTTTTGAGTAAAAAGTTCATATGTAATGGAATACTTTAGTAACAGATTTGTGTTAATAAGTATATACTAACAATGTTTTAATAATATAATATGTTTGTTAGTCTTTAAGGTATATGTCTATGAGCCTGAAAATAAAAATATTTGATGATTTATCTACTACTCACCCATGGGACCGCCATCGTCATTGTAGGTGGCGATGATGACGTTGACGTTTTCAACGATACGCTGGAAGGTCTGGTAGAGCTCCTCAGCCTCCAACTGCAGCTCGAGTAGAGCGCGGTCCATCTTGTTCATGAACAGAATAGGCTTGATGCGCTCGGCAATAGCCTGACGCAGTACAGTCTCGGTTTGTACGCACACACCTAGGGAAATTAAGTTTCAATAACATTGTGGCCATTTTAAATAGGTCTGTAGTTCATTTGGAACCCAATTTACATTGCTTGGGAACTTAGCAATATTTTCAGAAAAAATTGCACAATTTTCCAAGAAATCTGAAATAGCAAAGAGTATGTGCTACTTTCTTTGTCTTGAATATAAAGAAAATCAGAATGATTGGGCAGAATGTGATCAGATTTTGTGAAATTGTTTTCATTATCTGCCATAAGTCTTATCTGGGACTGATATGGGTAAAAGTTTAATGTCAAGCAATGACAATGTAAGTACAAACAATGTAATTATGCTGTGTGCTAATTAATAATTGGCAATTATTGAATGCAACTTTGTTCTTGCAAGGGTTTTATCTCCCTCATATCCTACAATTGAAACAGGTTATGCAATATGCCAATTGCATAAGTTTTACATTACAATAAAAAATATGAAAAATCTTTTTTAATTTACAAATGAAAGTAATGCTGTAGGCCATTATGTATACCTGTTACTTTCTTTCTGATCTAAGAGCATGCAACCAGCTGTTGGCTGTAGCTAAATTACACTATTCTTGGAAAACAATATAAAGAATAACTTACCAGAGACACAATCTACAACCACGAGGGCACCGTCAGTTACACGGAGCGCGGCAGTCACTTCCGACGAGAAGTCAACGTGTCCAGGTGAGTCGATCAGGTTAATCAAGAAACCCTTCTCTCCCTTCTCACGCTGGTCAGCGTTGGTGATGAAGACCATGTCTTTCTCTTCCAGCTCGAAGAACATGGAGATAGCACTGTGAAGATAATATCAGCATAACAAAGGTGCATAGTTGCATCTATTGTGTAATTTTTATATGTTGGGTAACTCAGATGGCCGTTCTGAAGATCTTCAGTGATATTCAGTTTCAAATGGTAAGAACAATCATCATGTAAATATTATTATGAATGTAAAATATTGTGTACCAAGTTGATCAACATTTTGCACCACTCTTAGGTCATATTGTGAAATCATGACAAAACAAAATTTTAAAGCTGTTTTTGACATGAAATGCATTACTGTGCATATTTTAGTGTTCACTTATTTCAATTCTATGTGGGTTTGTATAAACATAAGAACAGCTGACTGATGAACTGACATGTAAATACCACATGTTATCATAACAATTATGACAAAGGAATCAATGCAATTACTTTTCATGTAGCTGCAAGTAGCTAACATACTTTTTCTAAGTCAATAGACAAGCCCAACTACTTAAAGTTCAGCAAATGACATAGCTATTCGTACATAACCTCAAAATGTAAGATAGACATTCGAGACCTCTAGAATCAAGTTCAAGGGTACACAGTTGCCGACTCAGCGCCGGCATTGTCAGGCAAACAGTAAGCTGTCAATTAAACCATGTGGTGACGCTGTACTCACGTAGACTTGATGGTGATGCATCTGTCCTGCTCGTCCTTGCGCGTGTCCGTGAAGCGGGTCTCACCGGCGCGGGCTCCCGCGATGATACCGGCTTTGGAGACCAGCGAGTCCGTCAGGGTGGACTTGCCGTGGTCGACGTGGGCGATGACGGACATGTTGCGGATGTTCCGCTTCTTGTCCATCATCGAACGGATCTCGTCTACGGTGAAATTCACCTGCGCAAACCAGAAAACACCTCGTCAACATACCCAACATCACAACACAGATGGAACACTTCGTACACGCACGTTTCATTTTTAAAACTGTATCTGTTACTGCAGCTCCCGTATTGTCCTAGACTTAAGCTATCCAAGCTGAACTTTAGCGATTCTACACCGACAACGATCAATCACCGCAACACTTGGAAACGTCATCCGATCACAAAGACGACCGTCGTGAAGAATGTTAAATTTTATATCAGTTTAAACTCGAAAGCCGTAAAATATAAACGCGAAACTGTAGCACAGATACACAGGAACACTTTTCCGCACTTAATTATGAAGTTAAATACTCACCATATTGGATGGTTTTAGATTTTTCGTTCAATAAAATAAACTACCATACGCCAGCAATGGCGTACGCTTGAAAAAGGACCCCAGGGGCTGGTCACTGCCGTACTTGACTAGATTTCGGTAAAAAATTTAGAAAAGCGCCATCTGCAATCCTCTTCCTAAAGTATTTAATATCTTCAAGTGATAATAGATGGCTCTTTAATCAAAAATTAACTTCCATAAAATATCACTAAAATTATTGAAATCTAAAAATTATTTTATATATTAGTATTACGTAGGAAATCTATCAATTATTTTTATTAAATCTGTACACTATTTTATATACATAAATTATTTTTCTATAATTATTTTTTTGGTTGGCAATAAACCGTGCCAACTGCCAATGCTGAAGTTAGAATTTGAATTTTAATGGCGAGTACAGTACATACAATTTGTGTGTTAAGTTTTCGTCCATTTAAGTGTTTTCTGCTGTTGACTTGCGTTGATTTGAGTTTTACTCATCCGCTGTGTTTTCGGTGAATTAGTGAGTGAGTTGAGCTGTGCTCCTCTGTTTCATTGTTTCACATAACTTGCGAAAAGACGCCATTAGTGTTTAGTATTATTTGCGATAAAGACGCCTTTTTTGTGATATTTGTGAAATAGACACTGTTATTGTGTTATTAGCGATTAGAGACGCTTGTTTGAGTGCATATAATCATGCCGAGGCGGTGCGAATTGGGATGTTCACACAACCCGGGTAAGTGCTTTCTTTATCAAGTTCATAGTACCTAGGGCCCGATTCTGTTAATAGTATCATTAAGTTATTAATATCAAAATTGAATAGAAATTAAATCGCAATATCAGTTTTAACCATTTCGGGCATTCTGCTACTAATATTTATAAGACCAATCGTATTCCAACGACATTCGATTGGTTGCTATTGGTCTGCCGTTTTGGTTTATAGGTACATATTACCATATTATTCTTAGTCTATATTGCCATATTGCCTCAAAGTCGTGGTGGCCTAGTGGGTAAAGAGCCAACCTCACAAGTATGAGGGCGTGGGTTCGATTCCAGGTCAGGCAAGTACCCATGCAACTTTTCTAAGTTTGTATGTACTTTCTAAGTATATCTTAGAAACCAATGACTGTGTTTCGGATGGCACGTTAAACTGTAGGTCCCGGCTATCATTTAACATCCTTGGCAGTCGTTACGGGTAGTCAGAAGCCAGTAAGTCTGACACCAGTCTAACCAAGGGGTATCGGGTTGCCCGGGTAGCTGGGTTGAGGAGGTCAGATAGGCAGTCGCTCCTTGTACAGCACTGGTACTCAGCTGAATCCGGGAATTATTCCCAATAGTCCCCTCTAGCGCTGTCCTCGGGGTGACAGCCGGAATTGTCTTCCCAGTTATCACCGGGTGACAATTTGTGCCGACTGTTCCCTTTGAAAACTGACTAGAGGGGACAAATGGGAAGTCTATTTCTCAGTTGTCACCGGGGGGGTGACATTTGCTACGGTTCCTTCTTCCTTCCTAAGAAAAAAAAATGTAATTACCATAGATTTCAGGTTTTTTATTTATTATGTTACATAGAATCACATAAAAAAATATATATATTATTATTTTAACTAACACAATGTCAACAGGCTTACAAAATCGATTTTTTATAGTAGTTAATACTACTATAAAAACAAAACAACATTATGTTTCCTATAATAGGCACAATCACAGATAACTTTAATTAATACTAATCACAGATAATCACTAATGGTTAAGTTAAAAGTGCTTATTAGTCGCATGCTTATTTGTAACACAGTTTGTAATCTTGTTAAATTAAATAAAATTAAGAAAACGATTGGTGTTAATAGAAATTAATAATATGTGATGTACCTATTAAAGGAAACACAATGTTGTTTGTTATAAGAAATAAAACCTGAAATCTATGATAATTACATTTTTTTCTTTGGAAGATTCTATGTAGCATAATAAATAAAAACCTGAAATCTATGGTAATTACATTTTTTTTCTTTGGAAGGAAGAAGGAACCGTAGCAAATGTCACCCCGTGACCTGATTTGTCCCCTCTAGTCAGTTTTCAAAGGGAACAGTCGGCACAATTGTCACCCGTGATAACTGGAAGACAATTCCCAGGACAGCTAGAGGGACTATTACTACATAGTATAAAACAAAGTCGCTTTTTCTGTCATGTGTCATGTTGTATGTCCCTATGAACGCTCAAATCTTTAAAACTACGCAACGGATTTTGATGCGGTTTTTTAATAGATAGAGTAACTCATGAGAAGGTTTTATGTATAATAACATCTATTAAATAATGGAGAAATACTGTTACCCGTGCGAAGCCGGGGCGGGTCGCTAGTTGGGAATAATTCGAATCGGTTAGACTGGAAGCCGACCCCAACATAGTTGGGAAAAGGCTCGGAGGATGATGATATTGCCATATTGCAATCGTAAATCGTTTGCAGACAATATGATTCATTATTGAATCACAGAAAAGGATAAACACGTTTATTTAAAAGAAAAATAGTGGAATGCCACATACGCTTCAATCGTAATTGAGTCGTGATTGGATCTCAGTCGGATGTGAATCGCATGTCGCTAAAGTAAAATTAGCAGGGCAGGATTCTGCGCAATTTTTCTTTGAAATAAACGTTTTATCCTTTCTGTCATTCAATAATGAATCATTTTGTCTGCAAATGATTTACGATAATATGGCAATATAGACTAAGAATATTATGGTAATATAGACCAAAATGGCAGACCAATCGCAAACCAATCGAATGTCGTTGGAATACGATTGGTCTTATATTAGTAACAGAATGCCCGATATGGTTAAAAAAGCTGTTGCGATGCAATTTCTATTCAATTTTGACATTATTAACTTAACAGAATCGGGCCCCAGAATCGTGCTCCTGAAAGCTCCTAGTCATCCGGATAAACTTGTCATCACGGGAGATACCAACTCAGTCAATTATAAGGTTGGGCGTTTAGAGAAACACAGTTCCTTACGAGTAACCATTTATTACTGAATCCCATATGAAATGATACATGATTTAATAAGATAGACATACATAGATAGACACGCGCACACATACATAGGTAATAGGTATTCATTCATACATACACTATACAATATCAGCATACAAACTTCATATTTTTGTAATTTATTTTCAGGTGTGACACAACATCAATTTCCACACCCAGAAAAGAATCCTGAGTTATTCAAAGCCTGGGTTAATATAGTTGGTGGAAAACTGGAGACTGCAGATGATATCAAATTTTACAGAAAGCGAGTCATCTGTGACATACATTTTGCAGACAAGTTTAAGAATCGCAACAACCGTTTAAATAACATAGCTGTTCCTACTCTCCATCTTCAGGGTAAGATTTAGATCTTTATTCTTGAACTAGATCGCAATGCCACCTACTGAGTTAAAATTGCCATTAAGAAAACAAAATTCTTAATTATTCACAATTAAACTGAACTGAAATCTTTTAGGCCACCTGTTTGCAGTATATTAATATTTAATTGGATATAAAATGCAGTTCATTCACCCCTTAACCAACTCGGTGAAGGTTGTTGTTTAGTGGGATCTTAGACTTGTTTTACTATTTCCAGGTGCTCCATCACAAGATGCTCATATGCCTCCTGCAACTCCACATATACCAACTGAACTTCCTATGCCTGAACATAATATATGGAATCTGCCTTCTACATCAAAGCAAATAGTCACTGGTACGTAAATGCTTGGCTACCTACATTCTCAAATTATGTTTAACTAGCTGCCATAATTAAATACTGCATTTTTTTTATAATAATAATCCCCCCCCCCATGGGGCCACCTTGACGTGATGGGGGAAGGCATGAACGCTTAAAGAAGTCAGTAAGAACTAGACGACCCTGTGCCAATTGGTAAACATGAGGTACCATCAGAAAATATAGTCATAACACCTCGGCTAACCCTTTCCAACTAACGGTCCCAACTTCCCAACTAACCTTCCCTTTCCCTTTACCTTCTCTTCAGTGTCTGATAAAATATATATCTTATTACTTTAAAATATGTACTCTGCAGTCACCTTCTCTCTTTCACCTCTTAACTTTTCTTTTTCTTAAGTTTTAAAACATTGCTCCTAATATAATTTAATGCGACTACGAAATAGAGTAATAATACCCCAGGCGGGTACCGGAGCTAATCGCGATGGAGAATCCCGCCCCCTTTGTATTCTGGGTGGGGCGACGCTTTTAAATTTCATTTTTTCATAGATACCTTTAAGGCCACCTGTTTGCAGTATAGTAATATTTAATTGGATATAAAATACTGTTCATTCACCCCTTAACCAACTCGGTGAAGGTTGTTGTTTAGTGGGATCTTAGACTTGTTTTTACTATTTCCAGGTGCTCCATCACAAGATGCTCATATGCCTCCTGCAACTCCACATATACCAACTGAACTTCCTATGCCTGAACATAATATATGGGATCTGCCTTCTACATCAAAGCAAATAATCACTGGTATGTAAACGCTTGGCTACCTACATTCTCAAATTATGTTTAACTAGCTACCATAATTAATTACTGCATTAAGTAATATGTAACTGTTGTGTAGTCATTACAAACACACTTCAACTTGATTTATTGTAATGACAATTTAGGTTAATAATCCTCATGTAACTCACACTAGTAATTTTGATGTTTACAATGACAATGGTGAATTATTATTATTTTATTTTCAGCTGCACCTCCCAATGCGTGTGTTATAGCAGCAGAACATAATTATTGCAGTAAACATGGTATACAACAAAGACGGAAACTTAAAGGAGACAAAAGTAAGTGCCAATGTAGTTTATACCATAAGATATCCAAAAAAAATGTTTATACATAGGCTACTTTTTATCTGGGTGTGGAAAGTAGTAAAGTAAAAGTTTTTTTTTTTTTGCAGAAAAACTGAAATCAACTTCATCGCTGGAGAATGAATTAAAGATTTCAAGATTCCAAATGAAGAATTTAAAAACCGAAATTATTCGGTTACGTAAACGGAGTAGTAGTTTGAAAGAAAGATTAGCCAGCGTTGATAAAATTAGCAATACAAATTGTTTAAAAAAAATAACGAGAAATATGACAACTGCAGCAAAAATATTCACAAACATGCAGTACACCCAAACTCACAAGAGAGCTCGTGGGGGAGGTTTACTTTAAAGGAAAAAGTTTTGTCTCTCTCCATGTACAAAAAGAGTCCCAAGAGTTATACTCTTTTATATAAATACTTTACATTGCCCTCTATAAAATCATTAAAAAGGCTTCTTGCGAAAATTGAAATAGAGTCGGGGCTAAATAAGTTTTTATTCATAAAAATGAGAAAGACTGTGAAGGAATTAAGTCCAGAAGATCGCCTCTGCTGTCTTATTTTGACGAGATGTCAATATCGCCGCAGATCCATTACGACGGATCTAAGGATAAATTAAAGGGATTCGCTTGGCGTAGTAAAAAAATTGCTGACCATGTTTTAGTTTACATGGTCAAAGGATTAAAGAAAAAATTTAAACAGCCTGTTGCATACTTTTTTACAAATTCTGTTAACAAAGCAGAATTAAAAGCCTTGACTATAAAAGTCATTAAATATGTTCAGGGTACAGGGCTTAATATTTTGTGCACAGTGTGCGACCAAAGCACAGTAAATGTCAGTGTAGTGAATGAAATTATTGAAGATAGTAGAATAAAATTCATAAAAGAAAATAAGGAATGGAGACATGATGTAATGGAAGTAGGGAAATCTAAAATTATCCCATTATTTGATGTCCCTCATTTATTGAAAGGGGTAAGAAACAATTTACTTACGAAGGACTTAAAATATTTCGACTTCGAAGAAAAGGTTGAAAAGACGATAAAATGGGAATATTACCAGAAAATTTATGAAGCGGACAAATTACATGGTGAATTAAAAATATGTCAGAAACTAACTGATGAACATATTTATGTGGAGAAAATAAAAAAAATGAAGGTCAAACACGCAACCCAAATTTTTAGCCGCAGTGTTGCTACAGCTGCAGAACATTTATCTGCTAGGGGCGATTTATCTAATGAGTGCCGCCAAGTAATTACATTTACCAAAATGATGGACAATTTATTTGATTCCTTAAATTCAAGCTCATTTAATATGATACATGGAAAAATGTATAAATGTGGTGTTAGAAACAATTCTCCTCATCATGAATTATGGGAAAATGCCAAAAAGGTATTAAAATCAATAAAATTTATTAAAGTTAAAAAAGAAAAGGAAAATAAAATAAGATTAATTGAAACGAGTTCGGTACCTTCAATAAAAAATTTTATACGTACTATTGAGGGCATGCAACAGTTGTGGAAAATATTATCCCAAAAATATTTATTTGATACAATGATGACCAGAAACTTTAACCAGGACCCACTGGAAAATTTTTGGGAACATTAGAAGTTTTGGGGTGAGGAATACGGCACCCAACACAATTAGCTTTGAAGGTGCCTATAAATCACTTCTTTTAAATAATTATAACTCACCCCATTCACTTAACGCTAACTGTGAAAATGATGACAATGATTGTCTTCAGACATTGAGTTTCTTTTTGGAAGACAAACTTTTAGAAAACACTTCTAATGTTCCCAGTAATGAGGTTCTACCATTTCAGCAAGAAGAAAATGACGAAATTGAGGTGCCTTTTATAAATTTAAATTCTGAGCCTGCTGATGCTGGTCAGGCCAATTATGTATGTGGGTGGGTGCTGGCTAAATGTTTTAAAAAAGTTGCTAAATCATGCAGGCACTGCAAAACTGAACTAACTGGCGACAGTCAATTAAAATCAAATAGTTATATAAGGGCAAAAGAATATACAAAAGGAAAACATTGTCTGTTGTATCCCAATATAGTGGCGGAAAAAGTTTTAAAGACATACAAAATATTGTAGTAGAAATTTTGAAAAAGAATGTGCCAAAACTAAATTAAAAGAAAAGATAAAAATGTTTTTAGACATATTTGTGGATTATCCTTTCACCTGCGATATCCACAAGATAGAATTAAGAAATGTTTTTGAAAACATTACAATAAATATTTTGGTATATAGTTGGTGCCGCTCAATTAATCGAATTTTATCAGGTAAAATCCAATATCGTGATGAGGATGATGAAACTAAACTTTCAGCACAAATTTATTACAATAAACATAAACATAAGTAAATATGATTTTTATTTAATTCCAGGTCGCCTACTAAGTACTTTCTAAATGTTCCTACATAACGTTGTTCTGTTGAGTTGTAGTAATCTGTGTTGTATTTCCATATTTCAATAAATAACTATTTTCTACATTCTGTGGCTATATTTTGTAAGTACGTACGTATGAACAAATTCCCTAGAATATCTATAGACGGTTATTCGTCATCTCGACACACTAAACTCACCACGAATGTGTCGAGTTGGTGAAACTCAAAATTTGTACATTTATCATGTCGTCAACTCGCCACGTCAAGATTTTAATTCGTGTCCAGTTAGTGAAACTTAGATTTTATCACTTTTATGTTTTCGCCAAGTTTGGGAATCAACTTTTCGCGTTTCAAACGTTTGCAAAATGGACGTTCAGTGGCCGATGATGTTTGTGACACAATGTATCCAGTTGGCGAAAACATAAAAGTGATAAAATCTAAGTTTCACTAACTGGACACGAATGAAAATCTTGAGTGGCGAGTTGACGACATGATAAATGTACAAATTTCGAGTTTCACCAACTCGACACTTTAATGGTGAGTTTAGTCTGTCGAGATGACGAATAACCTGTAGACAATACTGATGTATACATGTGTGTGAAATGGGATGTACGCACACATAAACAATTTGTTTCGGCAGACGATACCAGATGGCGCTTCAAAAATCGTTTGAAGGTTGCAGAAAAAAATCGAAGTGGGTTCTCTATTCCCAATCTATTTACTATACTCTATGAAGGACCCTTTCGTCCGAGGGCCGGATGTGGCAGGCAGCCGTCAAATAAAAGTGATACCATAGACAACTTATGTTGCCATTTTATATTATAGTTGAGACAGAAAATATTGTGCAAGAGGGCATTTGAAGTTGAATTTTGAATTGTGTTTGAAAGAAGTAATATAATGTGTTTACTGTTGCACAATTATGATAAAACAAAGAGTTTTAAGTCCTTAAATAACAAAATGCTCTAGTTTTTAATTAGTTATGCGATGATTTAGTTTCAATGGCTTATGGTAACATTGAACCGTAATGATACAGATAAACAATATTTTTGTTATCCTTGGTTTTCTCCGTTTTCTCTTGCGAGCACAGATTATCTGCAGATTAATGACTGGAATACAGGGTTGATCTTTGAATCAATTTGAGAAAACAATCAGTTCCACACTTTTATTAGCCACTAGGTTTGCAATAACATTTTGCAACTTTAGAAAAAAAGTATTATGTCCTGATTTAAGTAACTAACAATCATTGCGCAATCGCAGCTAAACGATATCAGAGCAAAGTAATGTATCATATCATATCATATCATTTATTGCATGTATGTAGACGTTATGATTCCTCATCCTCAATGTATGTAGCTGGTTGCAGCGACTTTCATTGTTTAATAAAAAGACTATGTCGGATATGCAGAGTCAGTCAAGGAATATTTTTATTCTAGGGAGGTGTCAATATCTTGAATGTATTCAGATGGTATTCAGTTCGTACAAGAGGCCTCGGAGGGTGAAAACTTGTTAGAAATTTAATTCGCTACTGACTAATAGATGGCGCTGCTCAGTGTATCAGTAAATGTTGCAATATTTCAACACACACACCGTACGGTGAGCAAGTAGTTTTGCTATTTACCACTAGGTGGCATTGTAACCAATATTAAGATTAATGAACAAAAAATTAAATTAGTTATGAAAAGTTTATCGTTATCTTTTGTAAAAATATTACTCTGCAATCATGTAGTGGTCAATGTATATTTTTGGTTTAATATTAATAAAATCATCAGTCTAAGAAAAATACACTTGACACAATGTAAGTTACTTACCAGAGTTCTATACCTTTTTATAAGTTTTTATTTTTGCATCGTGCCTACCTTGATAACATAACAAAGGCAGCTGTTTATTTTAGCAATTAACGTTAAAATATAGATTGATTGTATGATATGTATATAGATTTGGTGTGTAGTCTGTAATCTAGGGGCAAGGGCAATGGGGTAGGGGTTGGACGTTGCATTATTGCGAGGGTGGATAGGTATTTAGGGCTGCCAATAATATTAAAATAGATCTATGATTCCTATATTTATGCATTTTATGAAATACTGTTGTGTAGGAACATGTATAATAAATTAAAGAAAAGACAGTGCTGTGCCGAGTTGGCAAGCCAGAGAGGGCAAGAAGACGATGACTTAATTCACCTACTTTACATTATATTTTATGTACCAACTTACCAAGTAGCTGCTAAACTGTAACCACAATTTATTTTCCAATTTGTTTTACTGTTCATTTCTGCACAGCTGCTTCATTACAAATTCCTAGGGCAGTTTATTTTTTTTAAACCATGGACTAAAACGACCTAAGATTGATTCTCTACAGTAGGATCAGGTAGAAAAACATGTCGGTAGTTATCCAGCTATTAGGTAGGTAAGTACCTTTTTTTGTAAATAAAAAAGTTAAATGGTCATTTTACCATGACCTTACCTACAAACAAATTGTCTTAAAAGGTTTTTTAAATGCTTCGAAACGACCAAGTCACGTCGTTATCTCAATTTGAAACAAAACAGTTAGCTTACTTAGCATTTTTAGTTTTTTCGTTAACTTGTTGTTTACACCGGCAACCCTGTGCAGCCGGTTTGTAGGGGTGACGCCAAGGTCACCAGATTACATAAATTTGGACGAAACTCCTCCGGTGCCGTGGGTGCGTGTCCGAATAAATTACACCTTTGTTATTGCATTTTATATCGATTAAAAAGTTCACCAATCGAAGCGTTGTAACAAAGGAGGTTTAAGTTCAGTTCTATCTTTTATTTTAGGTAGGTAGGTACGTGATGAAGCTATTTTTGGACTATCTATCACCAAGTCTGTGGTACTGCAATGGATTGGTGACCAAACAAATGTATTCCTACAAGTTTTTGCTGTAGATTATGTACTTACTGGGGCAGTGCGATTTTTTTAATAGCCTATGTCTGTCACTGCTGTTAATTAGCTGAATGGATTTTTGAAAGTGAATGGTATTGGATATGAAGTAGGGTATGTCTCTACTGATAACAGGGCACAATAAATAAGTTCTTGCCTATCTTTCTAATGTTCTACCTATTTATTGTCTCTGTTTTCAGTAGAGCCTCAGTCTACAGTTACAAAAATCCGTTCAGCCATTTTACACAAACAAACAGACTTCCGATTTCTACCACATACAATTTAGAGGAAAACAAAACAAACTTATCTAATAGTTGTCCATCACCTTTACCAGTTACTCGACGTTGTAAAACCGTTACTACGCGGTGCAATTAGCTCGCCGGTAGCACAATAATAGACCAGCGATAAATATATGGCTGCTATTTCGGACCACTGAAGCTACACAGTTCACGAATAGGTACAGAGTTTCGTGATCTGATTAAGTAAATCCTTGCTTTTTGTAATCAATACTTTATATCAACCAAACTCGTTTTCCAAACTTTATATTACCAAATAACTTTACATTTCCAAAGTTAGCTACTTGACGCCTTATGTATCTACAAAGGAGCATGTAGGTGTGTTTATATTTTTTTCGACTATTGTAAAGGCAAGAGCGACCAACTTTGAACAAGCAAAGCTTTTCGTCAATATAAGATTTTCTTTCAGCGTTGTCGCACGAACTGCAATTTATAAACTGTAGTCATCCGAAACTCCGGAGTCTGCCCCTTTGCATTATTACATAAAGCAGCCCGACGTTCGTAGCTAGTAGATAAGTACCTTCCTCTGCCGGTACCCATAGGTACGCCTGGAACATTCGATTTCAATCTTAATTCCTCGATTTCCATCTTAATAATCATTTCCTCTTGACATGTACCTAAATCATCTTGGTATGACACCTATAATGGTTGCATACATTAATGAGCTTCTATTGTCTTTAGTTACTAAGTAACAATGACCTTAATTAAAGGGAATATTAGTATTTGAATCATTACCTAGAAGATAAGGAAGATAATTACAAAATTAACTTTATGATAAGTGTTGTTAATTACCATTCAATCTTTTTAATGATGCTCAATATAATACCAATTTATTGTTTTATTTCCTTAGATACTTGCAGTTGTCTTCAAGGAAAATGACATTAGGTAATTTTCATAGATTGTTCTGGAAAAAGCCTCCAGCTGATTATGACGCTGTTTTCCTGTATGTTCATCCACGTCCTGGGAAACTTCTTCCCGTACCGAGATAAAATATCCCCTATATATTACTCGGGGACGGTGTAGCTTTTCAACAGTGTAAGTAAACAAATTTTTCTCAAATCGGTTCAGTTTCGGAGCCTTTAAGGGTACAAACGAAAAAAAAACAATTTTGGTATTATAATAGTGTAGATTATTCTTGCTGAAGACCTTCACGAATACTCGAATTATTTATATTATCTAGTTTTTCTCTTAATATAAAATTATCGGACAAAGAGAGTAAAATAAACTGTTTAACATTTTTAATGATAGAGCAACAAAAGATACAATATAATTAATGTTTTACATTAATTAGTTTGCTCGTGTTCATAAACAAAGTTTCGTTGTTTTTATTAATTCATTATCTGCGCAAGGTCACGCGTGGAGACCCCATGGTAATAATACACGAATAATAGTTTACTCATGTCATAGTTAGGGTTGACAGTTGACACCTTGATACTTGCTTAGACAGTCGAAGTGGTGGAAATGTGGCTGTTTAGGCGCGTACGCACGTACGAACACGAACATAGCGAACACAAACACCAGACCCGAATATTTGGTTCGTACGTATGGACGGCATATTCGAACACGAACGCAAACATAGTTCGAGTCGAGTTCGCGAACAACAGTCGTGAACTCTATCTTAGTAGCCATGACGGCGCCGTTGGAAGTGGTCGATTGTGAAGTTATTAAAGCGCTTCGAACACCGTCCATACAGAACACACTACAAGGATCGCCGCGAACATGTTTGACGAACAGAGTGTTCGATGTTTGATAGTGGTACGCACGTGCGAACCAAGTTGTTGCATATCATGTAACGCAACAAATTTGTTCGTACGTGCGTACGCGGCTTTTAGTTTTATGTTACCTCCTTGATGCGTCTAGATACGAAAAGCGAATCTTTACCCAGGTCCACAAAAGTTGAGCTTAACCAAGTTCTCAGATCCGATTTTGGTATGGTCAAGCAAACAAACGATGTAGTATGTCACAATATCAATTACGATTCATATCCATTCAAACATGAATTTTCTTACAGAAATTATGTACCTTTAAACTTTCTATTAGTGAGACAGCACCAACCTATATATTAAGATCAACAAAAAATACAACTAAAATCAATTTAGCACACTATACACGACCGCCCGAATTTTATCTACCCAACATCATTTATTACGATCGATCAACCCTAAAACAGGGCGTGATAGTTCCAACGAACTAGCAAAAGCCTGACCTTCGTAAGCAAGTGATGCATGAGTCAACGGCCAGCAGTTAGCAACAGATTGTAAGACTGTAAGTACCAAACTCCTTGGAGCCTTGCCAGCAGCGTACAGACTCCCTGTCGCTTGCGACTACCGCTCTGTAGATTGGAACCAGGTATAAACACAGATTATGTAAGCTACACGTTTTTATTTTATGTTGATGATTCTGTTTTAGCAGATGCGAGGAGTGTTGAAGTGGCCGGGTTGAATACGGAGTATTGGGTTCTATTGTTTCCTTACCAACCTCGATACAATCTTGTTACCTAAGACAAATAAATCTCAAAGCATATGTATAAAAAACATAGACATATTTAACCAGCCTGCATAACATAACTCATACTCATATGCATAACTCTTCAAAAAGTGACCAGCATTTTCCCTCTGTAGATGAAGAGGGAGAGAAATGACGGTCTTTCCGTGTCTTTGAAAGTTTCACATTGTAGGCACCTATTTGGTGCCTCTATATTTCCTCATATATTTTAGTCTTTGAAAAGAAAATTGTCTTACTCAGAAAGCGATAGGAAATCGTAAATCCAAGTTTCCAGCGGAGGCGGCGTTTCTCCCGAACGATTTTGGCAAACACACAGAATTGCCAGCCTTGAAAATTTTATGGGTCGCATTTTCATGGAAACGGGTTTATGGCAATTTATTATTGTTTATTCGTTTATCCAACATCTGAAGGACATTGCGTCGGTCGTTAAGTATTTTTCCGAAATCTACAATCTTTCGAAGTATGCCAATGAGGGGCTTCCGATTGTCGTAATATAAATCGAATTAATCTGAAAGTCGTTTGGAGTTTTATTTGTTTTGGTTTGGGGAAACAGGAACGACATGCCTGTGGAGTGACTGTTTTTAGTAGGTACATAGTGTTTTTTTTTTTAAGATGGGTAAACATCATTACTCCCATTCATTCAAACAAAATAACAGGAACTGCCATAGTATCTCAACTCACAATTGCACCTACGTAAAAGCTAATAATAATAATAATCTTCCACGCCGATTTCGGCAACGGCGACCACTTCGACCCTAATGGCGTGCGTGTGCTCTCATGTGGCTGGAGTATCCAATTTTGTGCGTGAAAGTCCGCACACACTGCGGACATGTCAGGGTACCAGCCACAAAGTTGTAGTTGATAGCTACAGGTGGTCGAGCTTTCAACTCATCTCGTTTGGCATCCAACTCAGAAAGTCGGCGTGCTTCAAAGTCAAAGACTTTGGCTTTAACGCGGCTTCTCCAGTCTCTGCGGTTGGATGCCAGATTCTCCCACTGAGACAGGTCAATGGAACAGCTTTTCATGTGACGCTTCAGCACATCCTTGTATCGCAGCAGCTGTCCGCCACGTTTCCGCTTGCCCTCCTGCAACTCGGAGTAGAGGATGCGCTTGGCCACTCTAGTATCCGGCATGCGCAGTACATGCCCGCACCAACGAAGCTGTCTCCTCATGAGGTATGCTTCAATGCCACCTACATTGGCTTTCCTCAACACTTCTGTGTTACGCACACGATCAAACCAACGGATATTTAATATTTTGCGCAGACATTTGAGGTGGAAGCGGTCTAGTTGCTTGATGTGGCGTCGGTACGGTGTCCATGTTTCCGCTGAGTAGAGTATACAAGGCAACACAACTGCCGTATACACAGAAACCTTTGTGGATATCTTTAGGTCATGGGAGCTGAAGACCTTCTTGTCGAATTTGCCGAAAGCAGCGGCTGCAGCACCAATTCTGCTATTGATTTCGGCGTCAAGGTCGCACTTTGATGTTATAATGCTCCCCAAATATCGAAATTTATCGACCTGCTTCAGGACATCTTCACCAAGCATAATGGTCAGTTCTTGACGTCCGTGATTGTCTGAAGACATTACTTCTGTCTTTTTGATGCTGATTTTTAGACCAAATGTACAGCACTGCTTGTGAAGGTTCGTGACTAGTTGTTGCAGGAATTCAGGGGATTCAGCCACGAAACAGAGGTCATCTGCATACATAATGTCCTGTATATGTGCATAGGACACCTTTGTGGTCGCCTTGAGTCTATTCAGGTTGAAAAGTTTGCCGTCAGTCCGATAACGAATACGAACTCCTTCAGGAGAAGAATTCAATACTTCCCGGACTACAACTGCGAAATATAATGCAAACAATGTGGGAGCCAGGACACAACCTTGCTTCACTCCACAGGTGACGGAGAAGAAGCTCGATTGGTCATCTTCAACCGCTACACAACATTGCATGTCATCGTGCAGGAGTCGCAGGAGTCTTATGAACTTCTCTGTACACCCCAACTTTCTCAGTACCTTCCAGAGGGCCTCGCGAGGGACGCAGTCAAAGGCTTTTTCCAGATCAATAAAGCAGAGATACAAGTGCTGTCCCTGCTCTCTACTTTTTTCCTGGAGTTGACGGACTGCGAATATTGCCTCACAAGTTCCTCTGTCTGGTCTGAAACCAAATTGGGTTTCCGGCAGAATCTTTTCAGAGAGGTTCCTGAGGCGGTTTAGAAGTACTCTGGCGAAGACTTTTCCAGAGACAGAGAGCAGTGAAATACCGCGGTAAGAACCACATTCCGACCGGTCGCCTTTGTTCTTATAGAGAGCCCTGACGCGTGATAACTTAAAAGTTTCAGGAACTTGTTCTTTCTCCCACATAAGCACAAACATTTCCCAGACGCGCGAATGCAGTTCCTCGCCGCCGTACTTCAGAAGCTCACCTGGTATAAGGTCTAGGCCAACCGCACGCTGATTTTGCTGTTGTTTGATGGCACAAAGCACCTCATGTTTAGACAAGGCATCATCCAATTCTTCTGCTATTTGAAGTTGAGGCAAACTGTCTATGTAGTGTAGATCGGCTGTTCGATCTACATTAAGTAGATTATTGAAGTGTTCTGCCCAACGATCTAACACTTCATTTTTGCTTTTCAGCAGACTTTTACCATCCAGCGACTTCAGTGGTACCTTTATGAAGTTGGTGGTACCCAGGAGATTGCGAATTTCGCTATAGAAATCACCGAGCTGATTACTATCAGCAAGCGACTGGATGTATTGAGCCTTGTCTTGCCACCATTTATCTTTAGTGTGTCTCGTGAGTTTACG
Organism: Helicoverpa armigera; assembly: GCF_030705265.1. Taxonomy (NCBI): domain Eukaryota; kingdom Metazoa; phylum Arthropoda; class Insecta; order Lepidoptera; family Noctuidae; genus Helicoverpa; species Helicoverpa armigera. The sequence continues at coordinate 1,191,913 of NC_087134.1, read as the reverse complement.
CAACTCACGGTCACTCTCTCTTATAAGTGCGCTGTTATTACTGCGCTTGAGAAGTTCTCGGTGTTTGGCAATAGCTTTAGAAAGAACTTCGTCGTTCTCATCAAACCAGTCTTGCTTGCGTTTATTTTTTAGCCCTATGGTGTTAATGGCTACGTCAAGAATGGACGACGATAAAGCGTTCCAGTCTGCATCAATATCACCGGTATTTTGATGAGAGTGTATATCACATGCCAGCGTTTCAGCGTATTTGCTTCGGGGTCCCGGATGTTTGAGTTTCTCAATGTTTATGTTCTGAGGCTTTTTCCTGCTAGCCCTGAATGGTCGCCGAAGGCAAAGACGCAGTTTGGTGACAATTAGTCTATGGTCCGTCCAGCAATGAGCACCGCGCATAGCACGAGTGACTAGGACCTGAGAGATGTCTCGCTGCCTCGTGATGGCATAGTCAATGAGGTGCCAGTGCTTAGAACGTGGGTGCATCCACGTAGTTTTGTGCTTAGCAGCAAGGCGAAACATGGTGTTTGTGATTGCAAGTTGGAATTGAGCACATAAACTAAGCAGCAACTGGCCATTAGAGTTGATGTTGCCTACCCCATGTCTACCCAAAACTTTAGGCCACGCTTCATAATCTTGACCAACTCTAGCATTGAAGTCCCCTAACAAGAGAATCTTTTCTCTGTTCGGTATTTTATGGAGACATTGTGTAAGTTCTTCATAAAATTTATCCTTGATGTCGTCAGAACTATCTAGCGTCGGTGCATAGATATGCACGTAAAAGCTATTTAGCAGATAAAACCCATAAATTGTACAATCCTTTTAAAAGACCCTACGTAAATGTCTCAAGGCATTTCGGATGGCAAATCTTAAGTAAATGACAACCTGTCTATGTCGGTATAATGTTAGATAACTAAAAAAAATGAAATTGATAGCTTTGGCCAATTGTGAAATAAACATTTCGAATTGTGCAATCGTCCGCTATAATTAAATCAAGTTAGAACTTGCATGATCTGAGTGCATCTTCTTATGACCAATACAAATCAATAACAAATGATGTCTTCCCTATTTACTTACCTAAATGTTTATTATTCTCCTTGCTTGCGGAGCTTGTGTTTCTCTTTTCCCATTTTCTTGAAACATTAGGTTAGCTTCGACAAAGAGTGAGGTTTTTCCCGATCTGTAAGAAAGTATTTTCTGCCTCGGAAAAGTATTTATTTATTTTCAAATACCTAATTCATTTTTAGCCTTGATGTAATCTATACTAATGCAACAAAGAGGATTTAAAAGAAAAAATGTACCCGAAGGACTCCGAAACTACTGAACCGATTTCAAAAATTCTTTCACTGTTCGAAAACTCTTCCCGAGTAACATAGGCGTTTATCCCCATACGGACAGTTGTTCCCAAGGGATGCGGGTGAAACCACAGGAAAACGGCTTTAGCTTTAGAATCAGATTTTCGTATTGCATAAGACTATTCGCTCATTTCCTTAAAACAGATTTTTTTATAACATACATGACACAGTTTTGTTTTCATTTTATTTCGGCACGATGACTGATCCATTGACGTTTCTACCCACCGTAAAAAATACGTCGTGAATGCATTTTCCGAGTAGGCAACAGTGATATTTAAATGCAATGGCATGACTAATGCTAAAGAAATATTGAGTGTTGCGAGAAAAATGTTTATAATGATTATTTTTTCAGTGCAAAAATGTATCTGAAAATCTATTGAAATAAATACAGCTAGGTGGAAATTAGGTACTTATATCTCTCTTGCATTGTTATGACCGGTTCTGTCAAAGCCGGTGGAGGTGGCGTTCCGTCATACGCAGCCGAAAAAATCATTTGAATGCAGCCAACCCAGTGATGAATGAAATGTTCCTGAAAACAGTTCCCGGTAAAAGTTGCGTAAGATCCGTTTCGGTTGTACACTGCGTGCAGAATTATTGGCACACCACAAAAATAATGAGCAAGTATTTATTTTGGGATATTATGAAATTGAATCGAGTGAGGAGTCATGTGGTTTTGATACTTTTTTGTTACAATATCCTTTTATTTTTCCAATGAATTTTGCAGTACCTATACGTTAGTTTTTTTTTTTAATCAGCATTTTTACTTTTTACAGACACTTTTTTTTTTAATTGCCATGAGTGCTCATTTTAAAGGTATTTTTTTACTCGAATATCATAAATTGTGATTTTTTCTAAAGCTATATTAAGATTTAGATGTAGTTTATGGTATAAGTTAGGTTTTATATTCAAGGGTAAATTTATCCTAGGTTAAAACAGGGTGGGTTCGAGTTAGCGATAACTTAATAAATGGGAAATTTTTTAACTGTTCAAGATAAATCTCGCCTATCTAGGGATAAGAGATTATGACCCCTTTTTAACCGTAACCGAAATTATATGGTTTCATATAAGTTAATCGCTAATAAAATATGTTGGGTCAATATATTTGTCCTGCAGTGCATTGGGACAAGTGCCAGTAGTTCGTTAAAACGGATGAAAACATAGAATAAATAAATATGACGCAACGCACCAATGGAAACGTCTAGAAAATGTTTTTTTAAATAATATTTTGTATTTTCATCCAACACGTAAGAGTATTTTTCCTCACTACAAAAAATCCAGAAAATATATTCAAAAAAATAAATGGCGGTCACTTTTATTTCGAGAATTTGTGAAAAATTTCCGTCGCTCCGGTTTTTTTTTTAGAAACTAAGCTTATGCAATCGGGTGATTCAGACCAAGCTTCGGATTCGGACCTTACATAAGACGTACTTGCGGGATTATATTTATCCGATTTATTAAATCTAACTTAGAAAATATCGTTTTATGCAATCTACATAATTTTAGAACGATAAGCGTAAGATGGATGAGGTAGAGGTACCTACTCGCCTTGGGAGTAAAACCGCGGAACACAACAATTTCATAATAAATAATTAATAAATAATATCTATCTTTTATGGATGTTTATCCATTACTATTAGTTACCTTGGCCTTGTTTACCGAACGACCTCAGACAGACAGCACTATTTACTTAGAAGACTTATCTCTGGTAAAGTGTAAACCATTAATATTATCTCCATATAGATCTGTGAGTAATGCCTGCATTATTAATATGCTGTTATTGATTACTTTTTAAACGGTTAGGTACGTGTTTTAATGATGAGGTGTTAAAGATGAATATTTTTTATCGTAAAGCATTCAAACAGTTACATAATCGTTAATAATGATCTGAACATTGAAAGCGAATTTGAAGATGAAACTTACCATAAATTCGAGAATTATTTAGAAGCCAGTTTTACTTTTGACCTGCTATTTCAAAATTCAGCTGGGTCTCGAATAGGGCTTTCAATACCGGTATTACGGGATCCCGTAATACCGTGATCACGGATATATTTTGGTCTTTTTTCAATACCGGTATTGACGAGCCAATACCGTGATTACGGTATTACAATCTTTTTATAATTTTATTGTTGTTTGTTGTAATAAGTAGCAGGAAGTTGTATTAAATAAGATAAATAACTACGTACTCGTAAGATGTATGTAACAATTACTCTCACACTTCACACTTGTGTATTAAGCGCCAACTTTTATCTCCAGAATACTCGCCAGCACCTTTCTTAAACAACGGGTTCTTAGTCGGTCGAGCGAGCCAAACGACGTTATTGTTTTGTTAGTCGGTAGTAAAGAGACATCTCATCACTAGGATGTACCTACTTGGCAACACTGCAGGGACTCCAGAACAGACCAGATTTCAACCGAGTCAAAGGCCTTCTCATAGTCCACAAATGCTAGACACAGGGGCTGATTATACTCTCCGGTCTTCTGTATAATCTGCCGCACTGTGTGGATGCGGTCTATGGTGCCGTATCCGCTCCGAAACCCAGCCAGCTCCGGTGGTTGGAATTCGTCGAGTCTTATACATATAACATCTTATATTATAACAGCTTATATACGTGGCTTAGGAGGGAAATGGGTCGATAGTTCTTCGGCAGGGTTGTGTCTTCCTTTTTGAAGAACAGGACGACAACACTCCTACTCCACGCCTCTGGAGTTCTCCCTTCAAACAGGACGGCGTTAAAAAGCTTCTGGAGCTTTTTTCAAGCAAGTTTTCCACTTCCGAAAGGACTGCCGGCACCGAAGAAATGACTTCTCCACTTGTTGTGGTCAGCTTCGTCAAGTGGCTTCTTCCAAGAGATTGTACGAACACCTTTGACCCCCGATTCAGCTCAATTGCTCTTTCAATGTCAAGAGTATTGGAGCACCGGAGTTTGCGTCGTAGGTACGTGCTTGTTGATCTCTTGGTTTAGAGCCCGCTTAGCTAACGAATCGACAGGCGGGTTTTCGGGTCGTAAGCCCTAATGTCTCTTCCGAAAGCTTTGATTTCTTGCCCTTACGCTGTTACAGAATCTGGAACCTTCCTCCCTGAGGATCCGAACCACATATTCGTGGTTCTGGTTAACGTCTGTTGTGGTTTCCACGGCGGCAAATCGGTTCTCCAAATTTGACTGGAACGTTTCAGATCCTGAAATGGTTTGGAGCAGTGTTGGTCGGTGCCTGGCCTTCATCAGACGGAAACGTTCGGCCTTGAAGTTGATATTCAGAGAGCCTCGGACAAGTCAAATTTCGAATTAGACGAATTCGATTTGACAATATTAAAAATATTTACAACAGCCTTTCTGTAGTCAAAGTAACTGTATTAGAAATTTGTAAACGGGATGCCAATTTACTAAAAGCGGATATTGTGCTAAAATTTATGTTGACGAAGTTAGATGGTCAAGCTAATATGTCTTAAGCCAAAATCTTGCAAAAGCACTTCGAAGACGCATAAAAGAGCGACGACTTTTAATATCTGGAGTATTGCAATATTTGCATGACCGACAATACCGTGATCACGTGATCACGGTATTGAAATTTCTAATACCGGTATCGATACCGGAATTGAAAAAATCCGGTATTTGAAAGCCCTAGTCTCGAACCTAAAAAGGTTGGAAGCTAACCTCGATATGTACAATTGAAACAAAACAAAAACGAAATTGTGCAAATCTTACAAGTTTATTTCAGGTCAAGAGGTTATCTGGCGAAAAGTACCTACACCCTGACACAACAAAATGCTAGGTTACCCTGTATTCCTCACGAGAAGAATATAAAATTAATTTAATATTCATTACACATTACCTGATCCGAAATTACTTATCTAAGAATAGAAACATCGATCAAATGATTAATACTCACATGTATGCAAATGCATTCGCTATTGATAGAACAGTTGTTATTGACAGCTGAATCTTGTCTGTATATCTTTTAGATAGAATTTACAGTTAGCCTTTCAGATGTTCTATTGCTGCAACAGTTTGCCTAAAGTTTTCACAAGTCGGTCTCGATATAGACGACTGGTATACCTACGTAGGTTTCAGCATCATCCATCAGGGGTAGACCATCAATAAGGACCAGTCTAGAGTAATCTAATCTCTAGAATATTTCTTAGAAGATGCACATTACACGATGCTTAAATTACTACCATCGTAGTTCATCACTCAAGATGTTAAGCAAACCAGTCATTTGTAACTAGACTGACAAGACTTGCTCGTTAAGTTGAAGGATCATCCTACTAACAGTTGAAACAAACCACTTATCCACTTGCAAAAAACGAGCAGGCATCATTGAGGCCCAAATTACCAGTCTAAAAACGGTGGTACCCATCTGGCATCAGCTGTCACCATCCTTCTTATTGGCCCAATTTATTTTAGGACACACACGATTCGCCGAAGAGCTAAGACGAGCTAGAATTGTCGGAGCGACCTTAAAACTAAAACAGGACTCTGAATCACTCGTGTTTCGTTATTCATGGCATCAATTATGGGGCCTCATGCTTCACTCTGCCAATTTTCTATTGTATGTATCTGAATTTATTATCGGCTGTTGTCGTGTCTAATCTTGTATTATGTTTTTTATATATCCGTTGCTATGGTTTATTATGTTTTAGGTACTTAGTTGTGTCAAGGTTTCTATGTCGAAGAATATTCGTAAGTTTTCTCAGCATCGAGCATCAAGTTTGTTGTGCGGTTTGTACTGCCTCGAAGGAAAAGTATTCTGCTTTCAGGACATTCATGAAACTTCAGTTGTCACATTAGTTCATATGTCCATGTTTAGGACAGATAAATTCCAGCACGGAAAAAAATACGCATAGCATAGAAATACTTATATAGGTATAAAGTTGTGTGGTCTTATAAAAGTCCCTATGACTCGTCAGTCTCATTAAATGGAGGAAGGTCATACCTGAAACCAAAGACAGGTGTGTTGTGACAATGCCATACGAAGGTGCCCCTACATGCCCTGTGGTTTCTGAATTTGAATAGAAAATATAATTCATGTGGGACGTGACTGAATGCTTTTGCATTCAAAAGAATAAATGCTAATATGAAGGTCGAATAAGGATGCGTTTGGCAGCAAATGTTTTTAGAAGACAATAGACGAAATAAAATTGCATTTAGATTTTATTACCACGCAGAATATAAAGTAGGTACCTGTGTCTGTAAAATTATCCTGTTATTCTTAACCTCTACCTATATTTATTGAGATTTTGAGGTACTGTGAATTGATTCATGTTCATCTAGGCAATTAGACTTTAGAAAATGTGCAAAAAGTTGTCTATGTCTGTTGGCTAGGACTCGATCTTTTTATTTCTGTTCATTCTGAATGAACAGTATATTCACAATGGAAACTTTAAAAGCTTCCTATTAAACTGTCAGTACGAGGAAAAGTCTTGTAAATATATCGGCCAAGTCCGACAGCTTTATGTATTTGTTTCAGGAAGCTGCGTAGGAGTGCAAAATTTATCTATCCGGATGCAAAGAGATGGAGAGACAAATATTGTTCATCGATCAATGTCGACTCAAGATATTTGTGGGCTGATTGATAATGATCTTAATTAAGGAGTAGGCTATGCGGAGTCTGTCAATAATTATTTGATTGATTGAAGTTTATGGAAATGTGAAACATAGATGATAACGAAATAAATAATGATAAAATAAATTGTTGATTTGGTAAAGAAAAGGAAATACGTATATGGGGCATGTACTATGGGGCATTTAGAGCGATATATTAATGTCTCGAATATGTTCCAGAGTCTCGAAGATGTGTTTATTTAGATTAAGTTCGTAGAGATTGTAAGAAGATTCACTGCAGGACTTGCAAAATATAAAAACAATCTAACTTGCTGGCTCATGTGTGTGCTCAAAGTTTTCATAAAAAATTGTTACAGGATTTAGGAAAACCCAATTTCCTATTGGGAAGCTTAATCGTTGAGGTCATCAAAATTTGTACGAAAAATAACGTTAACAATTCTTCCTTATTTGCGGTTCCTAATTATTTTAAATCAAGTCACCTCATAAAGTTTGCCTACTACAAGTTATTGGTATTTTGTAAAACGTGACTTGCCTATCATTGGTGGTTCTTAAGGAATAACAGCATTAATATTGTGTTGTTTCCTTAACACGTTTTCCCTGAGGAAAACCACGGACATGATATTGGCGATCAAATGGTGGCAAGTGGATGCTATTATCTAGTCGCATGTTTGTACTTGGTCCATACAGTTTGTGTGTCATCATCAGGCTATTTTGTACTTGTCCACTGTTTGACAAAGTCTTCCCCTAGTGTCTCCTATCAGTACCCTATCACGAGATGAATAAGGTCCTAAGCTTTATGCACATTTGGTAGATACTCATACATTTGCATGAAGCCAGCATTAAGCTGATCGTCAGCCGTCGTGATGATTGGACAAGCAAAATGACGGCTTTATGACAATTTACGGGCAGTCGGACTCCATCCACGCCATCTTGAGACAACTTATTAACTTAAAAGTAAGAATTAACTGCCGCCAAGTGACGAATAAGTAATTATTGCTTTAGTTAATGATCTTCTAAATCCCTTAGTGCGGCAAGTGTCCGCAATAAATCAAGCGGCGCCAGCGTCGGTGAGTCACGGATCGACGTCGGCTCAGGCGCAACTCTGTACCTACTATTTTTCAGCTAATTCTATTTACAGACTGAATATTAATTGCTCATTTAGTTCAGCTGTGACAATCGCTTTGTGTGAAGTTGGATAAGGTTATACAAATATGATTGGTTGATGTTTGGATGTGAGCTTAATGCTGTATGCCAAGCTTGTTGAAGACTACTTCGACGTGACAATAGCTAAGCATCAATGTGGGTTTTCCTAAGTGAGGTATCTATTTCTCATAAATAGACGTAATGTAGAAAATCAGTTGAGGGGTTAGATGTAGTGTATTTCAGGAGAGTTCTCCTCTTGAAGCTGAAAAGGTACACATTTTGCGGGAAAATAAATTTCATAACATCTGCACAGAACCATACTCTTAATTAATATGAAAAAGCGCTTGATTACTATGTACATAAATTACCGATGGCCGTAATCCGGTTAACCCTGTCACTTCTAATGAAACGCTAAGCTAAAATCCATTGCGTAGCGCCCCTCGTACGTAGCGACATAAAATACGTGCCCCGTCTGTGTAGGGTTACTTTCCCCTACCATTTGAAACGATCAGATTTATTTTTACGTACATTTATGAACAGCTAAGCTGTCTTATCTAAATCTAATGTTAAAATGACAGATTTATGGACGCAGTAAAACGCCAATAAAAATATCTATGCATACCTAACCTAACCTTAGTATTTATACCATATTATATATGTCTGGACTCGGAGTTACTTCAGAGAAATTCGTCATGGAAAAACCCAAGACACTTCAACCGGCCGGGGATCAACTAATTCCAAATATATTTCATATCCAAACAGATGAACATGTGCTAAACTAACACAAGAACACATTGTTCTACTCACTTCACAACGTTCGTTGAACTCATAATTTCCAGAAAAAACTCGAGTTGCAATAGTAATTCCCGTCGCGTCAGGGGCGAAGGCGCAGGGCGCCAGCTCGGCGCGCCGCCGCCGCCGCCCGGGCGCCGCCCCGCCAAATAAACGACGTATATTATAGTCTGTGCTACTTCAAAAACTTCCCTCTCTTTGTTAGCTATATTCATCGTCTTTTCAAAGTTAGAACACCCCTTCCTAGTATTGAGGTGCAGCGAAAATACGAACGCATCCTATAATTTAAAAAGTTTCAACGATAAAAAAGGTTTTATTGTGTACCTACGAACTCTTTTTTTCCATAGAGTCTTTGCTTTTTCCATTTATTTTATCATTGGTTTTGTTAACAAGACAAGTATCATTTATGGTGTTTTGAAGAGTTCGTGATAAGAGCTTGTTTACTACAAAAGATAAGATTAAATTATCATGGGGAAATACAACTAAACTAATGGCGAAAGAAATTACAAAGGCGAGGCAGGGTGGGTAATCTTCAATACAGTTATAATTATAGGACATGTAAATACTGGTTTATTTAACTATTCAGAACCTTATTGTTCTAATTCAGAGAGATAATGCCTTTTGTTTGGTAATCTTTTACTTTTCTTTTTCTATTCATAGATAGATCACCGATAGATAAAGTTATAAAATAAATATAGGTACCCCTACATAAGATCAAATTCCATTTTCAATAACGTCTTGAAGACCTAACAAACTACTGAATGCAATTCGTTACGGGTCAAACAATTGAAAAAGGCCAGGCAGATGATCACGATACGCTACAGAACCTAACAGTACTGACTCATACTATCAGAACAATCTAACAATTAAATAACCCTGTAAAGTACAACAATTACATTTTCGCAGTGGCACTATAAATCAGTGTTTCATTACATGCGCCTGATCAGCCTTCAGATATCAGCGAACATAAAACTATAAATATTCCTAACTGATATTGTGAAGCTAATGTGTGTCTGTTTGTGACGCTAGCACTGTTGATTGAGATGGGTTTGGAAATAGATAGATATATTTATTAAAGTCTAGGGAAGAATATAGAATCGTAGATTTTATCAGGACGTTTAAAGGGGGTAAATGTATATAGGAAGAGAATTTGGGCATTGAACGATGGCTGAACTAATTGTTTAAGATGAATATGGAAAGGTATGTTAGCATAAAACTTCCTGGAGCTGTATGGTAGTTGGAAACATCCTTAAGCTGTGGACCACGAAGGGACACACGTAGAAGTCTGGCACTTCTTTTGCCTTCGGGATAGTTTCTCACTTACCTAATTACAAATGCATGCGACGAGATTTTTACTGTCCAAAAGTTACGTAGTAGTAGTTGCCTAAGAAAACGGGTGTGACCGCGGGAAGTAACTAGTAAATTACAAAGCGCACACACCCATAAACCAGCTGTTATGGTACAACTAATACATATGGAAGTACCAACGATAAATAAGTACGTGAGATAAATATAGATTTTATTAGCATAGACCAGGCGCGATTGTTTCTAAAAGATTGTAATGTCCTGTTGTGCGTTGCGCTTAGAAATCGAGTTTTAATAACGAAGTTAGGATTCAGTAGTTTTCTTCTAAGTATGGTTATGTAAGTGAGATAGATGATGAGTCATATAAGAGAGTACGATGACACGAATTAGAAGTCTGTTGACGATACTGGTAAGTCTCTGAGTATTTCATCATCTACAGCTGGCCTTTCCTATACCAGTGGTTCTGACTGCCTGACTTCCTCAACTCAGTTACACGGCCATCTCGACACCCATCGGTATAGCTAGCAGCCAGATTTTTAGGCTTCTCACAAACTGTAACGACTACCAAAGATGTTCGAAGGACAGCTGAAAAATTGCCGATAGTTTTTAAAACATTCATGCTGACACCTACAACATTTTAAAATCTAAAGAAATCAAGATTTATTTGCAAAATATTTTGCTGATTATTTTACCGATTAAAAACACAAGGCTATCTTCCTAAGCATTTTTATCATTATTATATTGCTAGCTCAGCGTTTAAATAATCTTAGGAAGTCATTAAGTCAATGGAGGGATCACCTGCAATTTGTCACGTAGCAACGTAATCTAAAGTCATTCATTACTCCATGTCGACAGATGGTGTAGAAAGTGAGTGTCTATGGTAACATGTTAGAGGTATCTACGTCTAGACAAGGAAATTGGAACTCTGATGGGAGGAAGAAGCGGGAGAATTTAGCTTAGATTAGTCATTATTGTGCAAAGTGTGTATGTAAGGGTGGTAATTGGAGGTAACTTTGAAAGATCTCTGGAAATTGGCCAGTCAAAAGATCGCTTTCACAGCACCAAGGGGTAGTCAAGCTCAGATTGTTTTTTTACGTATTCCTGAAACCAAAGAGATCTGAATACACGGACGAGTAAAACCGTTTTTTTACTAGACCGTATCTGGCTGGATACAAGAATTTGGATAATAAATAAGTGATTATGCAGAATTTATTGATTATTACGACTACCTATCTACTGGCCATAAATCTGTTGGTTTGTAATGTGGATGTAATTTGGTTACAGTCTAATAGTTGAGGATAACGTTCTCTACATACCTACATAAACGTAACTTGTCTGTCTGTCATACTCAAGTATATAAAGATACCTATGCTTTGAAACAGTAAACACATTTATTAAGTTGAAGCACAGGTAGAGGTCATTGCGGTGGGGTGACCATGTTTTATGCTGGTTAATCCCAACGGAGGTAATGAAACAAACTGAAAGTTAAATGAAAAGGTGAACGGCCCTGAAATGAACGCCGCAGTTGGGGGATAAAGTCAGAAAATAGGGATTATTCTGGATATTCTTCTTAGTTCGACTGCACACTCATTATGTTGGATAAGTTAGGTATTTTCTTATATTGAAAAAGCTAAAGATGTCATTGCAATTTTCGGTACAGCTCTTCTTATTAGGTATATACTAAAAAATTGAAGTGGTCACGTAAAGTTTTGAAATCTAGATGCCAGGGGGGAATCCTACTAAATTACTTCCACTTTGACAAAGCCATAACTTATAAGAATCTCCAGTAACATCCAGCACATCATGGTTACCCCATAACCATAAACATTTTACTATAGAGCCGTCCTCGTTGCGATCGTAAAGCAATGTTTAAGTGCAGTACATGCGCTTTGTGTCACGTTGGATCTCATGCAAGGCTTGCATCAAGGACGACCAGAAAGGAAATTTACTGCTTTATTTACTCGTATCTACACTAATATTATAAAGCTGAAGAATTTATTACTTGTACTATAAAACTGCAGAGCTTGTTTGAATGCGCTTATATCAGGAACCACTGCACCATTGTGAGAAAATCTTTCAGTGGTACTGGGACGGTGAAAGCACATCGGACGAATCGGTGAACGCAGTCGAGAGAGATCTCGCAGTTCAAATCAACGTTTGTTAGTTCATCCCGATTTGGTAATTATATGAAAAGCTATATACCTACGCCTTATTTTCTTTTTATTGAGTAAGCTGCAGGTTTGATCACCAAACAAGCCATAGCGCAAGAGTTTCCTGCTACAGAGTAGCATTCGGGGTGACGGACTTTACGTACCCTCTCAGGCACGGGGGTGTAAGACCGACAACTTTCAGACTCCGGGCTGCTTTGTGAAACTTTCTAATACCCACAAAAAACATCGTGACCAGAAGTTACGCTATGCCACTAACAGACCAAAGAGGCACCTTATTTTAATTTACATTGAAGTGCTAATTAATATCACAAAATAATTTACGCCGTCAAAACATTGTATGGTAAATTGCCATTAGTACTAACTAAACAGACCATAGTTTCGATGATTAATTAACTATATTTCCCTGTGGAATCCTTTGACATTTGTTTAGTCCTAATTTTGTATTTGGTGCGTAGCTAAATAGGCTGTTGACCACAATAGGCGTTAATATTAATATTAATTAGACAAAACAAAATATAAGCAGGAAGGATAATTTTAAATTATTTTGTCAAACAATAATATTTTTTGGTCAATTTGCCTCTGAAGTTTCCTTGATATCAAAATATTATTAAGATAGGTCATCTATTAAAGTTTATTTATTGCAATTTTATGTATTTACTTATGGCTGTTCCCAATATTCTGTCTATCTGTTGATTTGATTGCTAGTTTACTAGAGATATAATTTTGACAAACCCCACAAATTCTTATCAAAATATCAAAAATTATACGCAAAACACCAGGTTAATAGGTAGAATTCAATCCATTTATTGCGATCAGCTTAATCAGGGACGAAGCTGTGAGCTTAAATCTCGTTCCCCACACATTATCAGTACATTTAGGTATACCACATTTTACCTAACCACAAAGACTAACTTCGACAATAACAAACACATTTTATTGCATCGGAAAAACCCATTGCCGCCATATTGGTTACCGTCCAGAATTGCTTGACCCCTCAGTTGGGGGGAACGTTAGAGATAGTGAACCATTCTGTAAGACGTTAGAGGTCTACTTATATTGGACGCGTGGAGTTTGCCCAACGATGTTGCGTGGTGAGAGAAAGTTACGAATGCATTTACATTCGACTGCGAATTGTGAATACATATTACAGTACGAAGGATATTTGTTCAGGGTCAATGTACGTTTTACAGGATACTGAAACATTGTTGCTGATACGAAATTATTTCTTATTTTTTACCATAGGTAGTTTTCACCTATGGGTAAGGTAAGGGTACCAAAAAATGTATAAAACGTCATAAGTTTTATGTAAGTAAAATATTTTGACAACTACACTAGGTAAGTATGTCAAGGACAAAAATAAAGTAGGTACCTACTTCGCTATAAGTAAGTTAAGTTCGTCGGAGTAGATTGAAAGATACGCGTGTTTATTTGGGTCAACTTCTTTAGGAGCGGAGCTTACGAAAATTTCTAGAAACGACGACTGAATTCGAACGAAACGATTCCGCATAACCGAGAAAATAAAATTAAAAAAGGTGTACGGTAGACCGCACATCAGTGGTAACTGTCATGCACCTTAACTCAATAGTAATAAGTACGATTTTCCTATAAAACTGTTACCACTGACCTGAAGTTGACTGTACGTTTTTTTTACTTCTGGTAAACAAAATGAATGTCAAGGGTGTTCCTTTTTCAAATTGTTTCCTAATTTAAAACCGTCAAAAGGCGTCAAAGCTCAATGCTAAGCACTGTTTACACGCACTCGCATGTGTGAAGTGCTTACTCGCCTTGACCCGAGGCAACTTTACCATATTCCCTTGATCACTGGAACGTTCGTAACCTCTTTGGATTAAAATATTCAGTCTGTACTTGAGTTACTACACTAAAAACCTCTAATTTCAATACATTTGTGATAATAAAAGTGTTCTTAATGTTTTGTGTCCCACAAAAGTTAACAAAAAATACTACATAATCTGTTTTTTATGGAGTCCTCATAATTCCACTTCAAGTCGAGTGTGAAATTAACAATGAACTTCTTTCGTAACTCATTCAGTGAAAACGTCAGATGATCTCACAGACCGTGAAATATGTAACCCTTACGAGCTGCTTGTAAAGGAATGCTACTTTTTTTCTCACCGTGATATATGAGCAAAGCGGAGGAATGCATCACGCCTCTTTGGAATGCATTACTCGCGCTACTTAAAATTTGAAACTGTTCAACGAATTTCAGACTTTATTTTGAAACACTACAGTTGAAATTCCTTTGATGAATGTTGATTTTTTTAATTTTAAAGCTTTATTTAAGGGTGTTTACTATTGTGAAGGAATTTACGGCATGTTATTCCACAACAAACGTGTCAGTCACTTTAACGACTTGCCGCGAAGGTTTATTCTGATGATGGATTTATTTTCTTAGTAAAGGAATGAAAGGTAACGCCTTGCTTACCTATGTTAGCTTAGCATTAAAATGAAAGTAGGTAGGTAATAAAGTGGCCTTGTCGTAATTTCTAATTTGTAGAATGAAATCTCGTGCCGAAGTTGTCTAGAGCTTATATCCCCTTGCTTACAGTCAGCGTCAAAAAATCATTAATACAAACAAGATTAAAAGGCAAGAAGAACTTCATAATTATTCAAAAAATACTTAAAAACTTAGTCCTAGTTTACACAAGTCCCACACATCGGATAGGCAAGTACTATACATACCTACTACATCTAATAGTTGAGTTTGCTACATCAAGTGTTTGCTGTAATCTCAGGGCACAAAGCTAGTGCACACTGCACAAAGGCCACGTTATCAAAATACCGAGAATTACCGGCGAACTAACCGCGAAGTCAAACAAAGACTTATCAGAAGCCTCTTCGACCATCTTACCAGGGGACACGCCATTGAAGTGCCTTTGTCTCTGCCAAAGGTACCAGGTGATTGTCATTTTTTTTAATTAGATAGAGATGCGTGTGAAATACATATTAGGTGGATGATCTAGCTAGGGTCGATGGGAAGAAGTGGGTTGCTGAAAATCGCAAAAAGTGGCGAACCCTGGAAGGCCTTTGTCCAGAAGTGGACTTCTTTCGGCTGAAACGACGGCAACAATGTGATGTGTCACTATTTATTTTGGCATTGCTTCATAAGCGGTTTGCTGACTTTTCGCCTAGAGCAGTGGTTCTTAACCGGTGGTCCGCGGACCACTGGTGGTCCCTGGAGGCATTCCAAGTGGTCCGCGAAGCTTTGCTTCTAGACGTTGCTATTACTTGCTATACGTTATCTTACTTTATTTTTATCGACTTATCTATGCGCGCGCGGGTTTTCGCAACATTTTACGTAATTTTGGTTTTGAGTCTTAAAAAATAATTAAAATTTCGCGCTCGCTTCGCTCGCCTATTCAGTACCTATATGTAACAAACAAAAATTTAAGTACGTTTGGGCTAAAAATTTCGCGCTCGCTTCGCTCGCGCATTTATCAAGGAGCTCTCGTTTTAAGAAAACAGATGGGGTGGTCCCCAGCAAGACAAACTTTACTTAAAATGGTCCCTCATGTCAAAAAGGTTAAGAACCACTGGCCTAGAGGTTTGTGATCATAGCGGTTCCAATTGTTAAAGTTATCTAAGGAAGCCACAGTAGGAAGTAGCCTAGGTGCCACCAAACGTTGACTCATCCGAATAACAACATATTCACTATAATAGACATGTTTACTTAATTAATTCACGCAGAGGCAGTTTATTGTTATTCATAACTATTTTTAGAACAATGTCGTTTTAGTGGCAGAATGCGTAGAAAGAAATCGGGTTCCGTATTTTGTTATTTGACTGAAACCACGCAAAATCATAGGATGGGATGGAGACTGAAAATCCAATACAAAGTTTAATAAAATAAGAGCTTTGGGTATTAGCGAGTTAATCAAGAATACGAAAATGTAAAGGTGTAATATTGTTGTGTAATTAGGAAACAATAATTAACAAACTTATGTATTTTATTCTATGACGATGAGGATCTATAAAGCGTATGCCAAAAACTGCCATCCCTCAGAAAAACAAGTCGTTTTTTTGTATGGGAATTCGGCATTAACCAACATTTCAAAACTACAAAGAGTAGCGACTAAGGAACTCAGTCAAACCCACATGTCATATTCAATGATCATAATCATAGTCTATATACGTACCTACTTATGTATATGTCTATGTATAACAAAAACCGTGTGACGATTTTTTATTGCTCATAAGCACAAAATACATAGGTACAGAAGTCAATCTACATACAAAGCGCGTTCGAGTCACGCAGCAAAGGTGTCTATGTGTGCGTGTTCACAGACGCGCTGTCTCAAAACAACTCAAAAACTCAAAACAGTGCGAGCGCGGCTGTCGTTTTCTTGAGATACGCGCGCCACACACAAGGTAAATAAATGTGCACGCGTTGTGATACTAACTGTAATTTGACTGTAATATTTTTAATTTTAATAACAAAAGAAAAAGTAATAATGGAGCAACAAAAAAAGTCGTATTACATTGTTCAGTGGACGGTTGTTTTAATACAACTATAAACAGTGAACAGTCGTTTTTTAGTCTGCCGTATTACCTATAGTATGTACCTGCTTTCTCATATTTCGATGGTTCGTTTAATAAACGCAGTTGGTAGGTACCTACAGTTAGGTGGGTAGGTAAGCGCCCCGGCGCGGCGGCCTCTGGCCCAATGCCGTAATAAGTTTTGCTAGTGTCGACCCAGGCGAACTTCCCAACCTACCCTCAAAGATTATTACTAGTAGGAGTTAATAATTTTTGTGATCATGGCGAGAGTATGTTGTAAGATAGACGAAATAAAACTAGCACATCAAGGTTTCTGTAGGCAGGAGCAAGCTTAGATCAGGGACTGTACATACCAACCCATTACACACAAAAATATTTTTTTCGCAAGTAAAGAGTAGGGTAAGTATATATTTATGAATAACAGAATTATAAATTGCGGTTTCTAAAAAAGTTCGGTATCTCGTTCAAACGAATTTCCTTTGAAAGTGTTTATTAACCTCTTGTAAGCCACATTAAATATTTTATTATTAGGTATTGGTTTATATTTCATTTTTCCTGTTTTATTCCCAATAATAAATCAAATAATTAGATACTACTAGCAGACCCGGCGAACTCCGTTTCGCCACCAGATTCGTTTTATGTAACATTTCGTTTGGTGATCAAAAGATAAAGAAAAAAAAAATTTTTATTATATATTTGAAAAGGAAAATATTTATTTCATTTCACAACAGTAATAAATACATTTCGATTACCTACTAAAATGAAGTGTTATTTAGTTGAACTTCCCTAAGTAAATGAAAGTTACTCTTTGATATCGCTACAAATCCAAAGTAAATACTGAATCGAAGCGTTATACGTGTCCGCAAATTATCCGTTTCATTGTAGTGCTCTTTGGTAAACCACATTTTTTGTTTTTTGGTCTGACGTTAACACAAACAAAGCGGATGGTTTCCCAACTCGTGAACACGCAACGTATAACTGCCCATGTGAAAAACAATGATTTTCTAAATTTATCCCGCAAACACTAAGCGATTGGCCTTGCGACTTATTAATTGTCATTGCGAACGCAAGGCGAACTGGGAATTGCAATCGTTTGAAGTCAAACGGAAGATCAGTTGGAATCATTGGTATTCGAGGAATACATACATTTTCACCTGCGTACTTTCCGTTAATAATGGTTGCCTCGATCAAATTCGGCATAAGTCTCTTTACCGAAAGTCGAGTACCGTTGCAAAGTCGCGGTGGATTCAAATTACGCAGTATCATAATAACTGTACCAACTTTGAGTTGCAAGTTGTGTGGTGGAAATCCTGGTATCTCCAGAGAGTTCAAAAACTCCGTTGGATAATTTACTACATCATCGGGATTTGTTATTGAATCAACGGATTTGTATGTCACCAAATCGCCAGCAATTTTTGATTGAATGGTAAAATTCAGTGCGTGGACATCATTATTCTTTGCGGCAAGAATTTAACCTCAAATGCACGATCCACATAATTTACACTGAGCTTGAATGAAATTAACTGAGCAGAGACAATGAGTAGCTGTCAAACACTCGGCGCCATCTACTTGAAGTGTTGGATATTGGTTTGTAGTACATGCTATGTATCAGAGATGGCGCTGTATGTGAAAAACGATTTACCCACTTTTCTGTTGAATTATTCCTGATTATTCCTGAATTTTCTTTACTATAAACCTCACGGAGCCCGAGACCTTTCCAACGAATGCAAAACCGTGGAAATCGGTTCGTGCGTTCTGGAGTTATAGCGTCAGGGAGGAAAACCGGACTTATTTTTATATAGTAGAAGACTACCACTACCACGTTAGTTTTATGCGCATAAAAAAGTTGACAGCCCTAGCGCGACCGCCGAGTTTAGGCATGAAAAGTGAAGTACATACATGAGATTGACTTCTGTTCCTATTTTGTGTCATAAGTAGGTATACTATACCGAACCATATGCGTTCGACGCAATACATTTAAACCGATTTAAAAGGAATAACCTTTGAAAATATAATATTCTATGTATATTCCCGCCATGGTTGTACATGAGCTATGGGTAGGTACAAACTGAAACCTTCCTTATGAATCACTCTATTTACTAATGCAAATCACGTGAAAATCCGTGCAATCGTTTTTGATTTTTTCTGAACAGACAAAGACGCGGAGATGGACTCAGTTTCATAGTAATTATGAACTTATGTAGTGATGATGCAAACTTTAAGAACTTAAGACGATTGTTATGTACTATGGTAATTATAGTTACCATTAATAGTAATAAACTTGGTAAGTATTACAAGATAATAAAACCGCAATACCATGACGCTTTAACGTGTTTCTATTTCTATGAAAATCAGTAGAATACAACAAAGTTTTTAATTAAACTGCATATTGCTAATGAAATAACAATATACAATTTATTGCATTCCCATTATAGCCGTGCTAAACATTTATCTATACACAGGAAGCTATATTATTGAAGTTTATTTATATTTTTCCTTCAGATATGCTCGTTAGCCAGTACCTATATGGCAATACCATATCTGTTTGTACTAATATTATAAAGCTGAAGCGTTTGTTTGTTTGCTTGAACACGCTTATTTCAGGAGCTGCTGGACCGGTTTCAAAAATTCAGTGTTAGATAGCTCTTTTATCGAAGAAGGCTGCAGGCTACTCCTCAAGGAGAGTCAGCAAACCCTAGCGGGACTCACTAGGGCCAATGCCTGCCGAGGCTGCAGGATTGTTCGAAAGATTTAAGGAACATAATGGGTTTGAGTCAGTAAGAGTCTGACACTGCCTCACGCTGCCAACCCACAGCGGGAGGGGTCATTTAATGATTCTCCATAAAAAACTATAGGCTACTTTTTATCCGTGTTCTCGCAGAACTTTCCACGGAGTGCGGGTGAAACCACTGGTAGAAGCTAGTACCTAAATAAAAACAAAAACAAACTTTTAACCACACAGTATAAGCTCAGCCCAAACTTGACATTGAATTAGAGTCAATAAGTTTATCTATTAAGGTGCTCCATCGACCTCGACACCAATGCCAGACAAATCTAAGCAAATGGATTAGACAGCTTTATAGTTTCAGCAATATCGACCTTAAGTCCTTACTATAAGGTCGAAATTCGATCAGCAACGTTTTTTAGTGAAGTGCAGTTGTCAGTAATATTGTATTGAACCTTATTGGTAAAGAGATAAGAGTCAAATTTGATGAAGTTGTTCGGAAGTAATTTACAAAATTAAGAAAACCACAATTTGTTAGACTTTTATTTAGCTGAAACTTGGGTCTTACAGACAGATTGAGCACGTGAAAAAGTTTGTTGATCGTTTTTTAGCCTGCTTCAAAAAAGTAGATAGTGATTTTGAGACTGACCGAATTTACCTACTGTATGGAAAGCCTGTAAAAATACAGTACTTGCGGCTTTCTCATTATTTTGAATTTGAGGAAATAAATTGAAATAATTCAATCTTTGATTTAGAAGACTTTAAAAAACCTCGTTACTTATAATGAATTGAAACATATCGCATTTGAAAAAGTTACATAGGCGCAAAAAGCTTCTAGTTCAATAGTTCCTACAATATTTTGTTACTTCACTTCTACATTAACTATGTATATGTAAGTATATAAGACATGTCTAAATATTACATACCTTCATGCTCTATGTGTACCTACGTGTCATATTACAAAAGCTATAAAAAACTTGAGTAGGTTTTTTCAATACATCAGGCAGGTACAGTCAACCACTCAAGTCATTTAAAGCATATAATTTTTTGAGCATCCCATGAATTAATACGATCGACAAGTTCAAGTTACTATTTATTTTGTTAAAATACTACAGGTATTATTTTAGTAGATTACATTAAAAAAAATAAACCTGTCATGAATTTAATTTATCTTGAAAAGTAAATATTCTGTCACTGACTGTACATGCACATACATACTTATACTCAATTCTTTTTGTAAGCCTTTGTATTATTATAAATACACTTATGTTGGTTATGTTAATTCTAAGTTACACAATTATATCATGAATCATCGTATGACACAACTTATTATGACAAAAACTAAATCATTATCAAATATCCATTCATGTTTGTTAATGTCTTACTTAAGTGTTTATTGTTTACATATTATAATTTTTTAAACACAAAGTAAACTGATTTCTTTATTTACCACCGCAGAGCATGATTTTTTCCATGATGAACTAGCTTTTTTCCCTCGGTTTCATTCGTATCCCATGGGCACTACTGACCGTACCTGAATGGAAAAATAGCCTGCTACTTGAGGATAATGTAGCGTTCCCAACAGATTCTAAAAGTAAAAGATTTTTTCAAATCGGTTCATTATTTAAGTCTTAAGGTAAAAACAACTAAGAAAATATTTACTCTCTACTACAGGTTCAGGTTAAAAAAACCCGCTGAAAAGTCAACACACAATTTGAAAGTCTAAACATTAATATCACTAGCAAATGTGAGATTGTTTATTTAATCATAAAACCACGCACTTGTCATGTTTGTGCGAAAAATCCTTGAAAATAATGAAAAACAAACAAAATGTGCTTCCTATTTACACTACCGATTGGAGTGCGATTTTAGCGAGTATGAAACTGAAAAATAAACTTAATGAATTTGGCAGATTTCTGAACAGTTTCTTAAAAAAAAACTAGAACGGATTCAGTGCCAAATCGTTGGGAAGTCCATTGTTTGTTTACGTGATTGATTTGTTTTCATATTTTATTAAAATCTGTTCCGAAAAAATAACATAAATAAAATACTTACAAATATCTGAATTGAAAACCTCATGCTTTTTTGGGAAGTCGGTTAAAAAAAACCCTAGCAACCATTTATGTAGAGACTGCTACGAGTAACTGCCTATCTATACTATATCTATGTATAGGCATAATTTCAGCAAGGGCTGAAATCTGGAAATCCCGAAAAACCCGGACTTCTGTGAACATCATTTACAGCTGAAGAATGTACAAGATAACGTTATCACACAAGACACCGCCGGCACCGAGAACAAAGGAAATTATCGCGGACGAACAAACACACATGCTTCAAGTCAAACGGGTAATCTTATCGGATCTCGCGAATTCCGAGAAAGTTGCCCCGTTGCTCCGCTTCTAGGACTTTATAAGCTAAGTTAATATTAACTGTTACACATTACTGGCGTTTAGTGCATTCTTGGAATGTTTTGTCTTGTCCTAGTTCAGGTAGTTGGTTGTAACCTACCGGTGATCAAAATTTTCATTTGTTTCACCTTTTTTGCTGCTGTAAGAGCCGCCGTACACGGACTGCTTCAAGCAGTTGAGACCGACTGCTTAAAGCCGCGACCGCGCAGTGAACTATAGTCATTCATTCGCTGCCGTACACACGACTGCTCGAGCAGTCGCGACCGCTTCAAGCCGTCAACTGCATGATGAAATTCCATCGTGCCGTCGACCGCTCGCGAGCGGTTGCGAGGCATACACCGACTGCTCGAGCCGTTGACTGCGCTAGAGCAGTCGACTTCCCTCTCCCCCCGCCCTTTGCGGCCTCGCGGCGTCTGTTTTCTGATTTGCCGACTGTTTTTTGAACATGGAGGGCGTGTGCGATAGTGATGCCCTTATTAGCGCAATTAAAACGCAAGAACTTATTTGGAACTATAAACTTAAGGAACACAGCGACAAAATAAAGAAGAACAATGCATGGGCAATTATTTGCGCCCAAGTAATTGAGAACTTTGATG
This sequence comes from Helicoverpa armigera, assembly GCF_030705265.1. Lineage (NCBI taxonomy): Eukaryota > Metazoa > Arthropoda > Insecta > Lepidoptera > Noctuidae > Helicoverpa > Helicoverpa armigera. The sequence goes on along the minus strand of NC_087134.1, from coordinate 1,169,351 downwards.
AAAAACCAGTTGTAGAGAGACTGTGGTAGAAAATCAACTGCTCGAGCAGTTGGGTCGTAGCTCGAGCAGTCAACAACCGACAGCTCAAGCAGTCGACGCCGACCGCTCGAGCGGTCCGTGTATTTCACTCAGCCGCTAACTGCTCGAGCAGTCCGTGTACGGCGGCCCTAAAAGTTGACTTTAAAAACTGCATTTTTATATCGTCAAACGGATAAACGTAAGATGAAGACGTGCTGTGTTGACTTCAAATAATAATTAATTAGAATTGCAGGAGGATATTGATTCCTCTGGTTACTGCAAAGTTTTTTCTAGAGGTAGTATGGGAAATCGTAGTTCATTCTGTCCTAATTACTGTGAGACTGATGGGCTTACAAATAACTACTCGGGCCAAAAAGGTTCAAATATGAATACAATGGTACTTTTTCGCGTTCACACGATATTTCTTGTACAAACGACAAATGATACGTATTAACCATGTGCAGTGAAGGTGAACGCAAGCGAAGTCGCGGGGTGGAACGCTGTCCAACTCACTGCGTGTAACATGCAGTTGCCACGCCGAGCTGAGAATGAAAAGGGAGGGGCTCGTGGCTAGTGGCTTAGTAATAGCTTTACAGGTCCATTGGTCAATCAAGATATGATTGCAGGTGTACATAGAGTTGTAATAATGAATGACTAATAAATATGACGACCCAATTGGCGCAAAGGTCACCATGCTGGACTGAAGCGAAAACTAGGTTTACGCTGTGCTTAGTATATTGTTCTGTGTGACGGACAAAGACTATAAAACCATTGACTGAGGACTATAAAATCACATGTGATGGACTACAGGCTGCTGGCTGATCCAAATGCCTAATATATTTTTTCAAAACAGTCCTACATAATCCAGAACTATAATAATCCAGTCCATTTACCAGACATTATGAAACTTTTGTCCCATACCTGGATCGCTTCTAATGACGTCGATGACCATAAACAATACTCAGTTGAGACACAATTAAGTAAATACCAAGTAGGTTCTATGCACCGAACATGGCAACTTGTTGCTCCGCATGAATGGAATACGCAGGTGTACAAGCTAAGTACACTGGTGTTGTAAGTAGTAATAATTATGTCCATAATAATCTGGGAATGAGAATATAATTTGTTTGCGTGCCTTATGCAGCATCTTCTAAGGGTCTTGTTAATAATATATCATGAAAGGGTAAAGTTCTCTGCTTCCCGGCGACCATGGCCAGATGGGAATCTCCCTGCAAAAATGAAAAGTAGAGTTAGTAATTTTGATTTTCGAGGTCAAATATTTTAAATCCATAATCTTTATTTGATTTGAGCATCACTGGGAAATAATTTCTCACTTGACGTTTAATTTGCTTAAAAATAACAAATAGTTTAAAAATCTATATTAGAACAGATAGTATCTGCATTAGCAGACAGGTAACAATCGATTAGTATTGAGCGGTTTTTAAGCGCAGCAAAATTCAATACATTGTGACATTTGTTGGTTTAGGCGTGTCTGGTGGACACAGTACATAAACCTATATTTACATAACAGCTATGTATACAGATAGATACAGCTGTAAACCAAATAAATAGATAAAACACCTTATCAGTTAACAATTATTTCTTCAGTTTTCCTGTAATATTTCTGTGCTATCGTTTATCGGATCAATGTTAATATCTTAAGATCCGATTTTCGTGTTGTGGATTGCCGCCAAGTGCTATCTTATATGACAGATAACCGTAGAATGGAGACAATCTTAAGTTTTTTATACCTTATATCTAGAATTAAAAATAACTGTTCTATAATAGAATAAAAAAATCGAGAGTAAGTAAGTCCTTCTGGGTTTATCTAAGCAAGATCTAAGCAAAAACAATGCAGATTCAAAGCCACTACTACATAGGTACTTTTAGCTTTTCAAAACTAAAAACCATCCTCCTACACCTAAAAAAACAATTGATTTGTCCTAGAGACTAAGCAATATTTAAGAAATATATTTGAAAACAATGCACATTCATAATTAACATTTATAGCTAAGCAAAAAAACTATATTTTCAAAACCAAAAAACATCCTCCTACGCCTAAAAAAAGTCTTCAATCGATTTGTCCTAGAGGTCATACATACATTTTTTTACATAAAACCTCTATCGTGCGAAGGTTATAGTTATAATACTGGCCACGTGACCGGATGCGGCGGAACGAGAGTGAATTCTCGTCCAGTTGGTAGTTCTGAGAACGCGGATGATTCACCGTCATACGATTGTACTACTAATGTGGAAATATGGATTTAATAAAGGTGTTCTTCATTCCGAGAATTATATATGTTTTTATGAATGGGACTATTTATTTATTGTATTTGTGGTGTGTTAGCTGTGGTTGTCTTTTGTTTTATGGTAGTAATACACAATTACTATTAAAAGAAAAAATCCCGCGACATAAAGTTTATGTCTATTACATTTCCAAGTATTTCATCTATAAAGCTATAAATTCAATCCGTTTACCTTAAAAGTGACAAATCAAATATAAAATTCAAATTCATATTATTTTTATATGTATATCTAGATCATTCCGTAATTAGTTAAACTTATTAATAAAGTTTTAAATACAGCCTTTCTGATAAGGCCTAATTCCGCATACCTACGTAGTTAATGAGCTAGCAAATTATTTATTAACATCTACAAATAAACCAGTGTTGTTTTTAATCACAATCATAATAATTTTAATGTGTTTGCTCATTTGATAAGTTGTTTTTGTGCGAAAATATCGATACTGCTTGCGTTGAGTCATCGCAATTATTTTTAGAGTGTAAACACTGAGACACGTGTAACGGACCAGTTGTAGGCATTTATTTGCGATTCCTTTCCGTTTGATAATATTTATATCCTATAAATTAACGTGCTAAAAGTGTGTTGAACACAATCTAGAATATCTACTTCTCATGGTAGGCAAAGTCGGTATATCATGGCTTACAAAAAACATTGATGATAGCAGTTTTCGTGTTGACTACGTACTATACTTACTGATACGTGGAACGTCTAAGAATTATCACAATAAACAAGCTAGGCGTAGGATACCAAATAGTGGAAAAAAGAGAAAATCCCTCAATCCTTATCAAAACAGTTTACATAAGTAATGTACGTTTATTTATGTATGCTTAAAGTAAACCTGTCTGACGTAGATATAAATAAAAATATTTTACTAATTAGTGATTAGTTTGATCATATTGTACGCATTAACTAAAACTACAATGAGTTTAGATACCTTATCTCAAGCCATAGAGTAGACCTCTTGATTAGCATAGACAAACTCTAAACTTGGAACAAACAAAAAAATAATTAAAGCTGTTATATTCGTTCTAATCAGGATGCTAAAGATGATAATTGCTTGCACGTTTCGTAACTAGAATTTGTGGCGTTCTTAGCAGTTTCTTGTTTGTGAAGTCCATTGATGGATAGACAAAACATAGACGTAGCTAGCTGACGTAGGCTGGAAGCGATAGGTATCAGAGAGCGTACCTTGATTATTTAAAAGTAAAAAATAAATCTGGAACATTCGAAATGCCAGCAAGTTTGTATTGAACACAAAACGCATAAAGTCATTCAAGTCACATTTACGTTTTACGCCTTTTTTATTTTTTGACAATTCGAATGCTTTGACATTCGTACGAACGAGTCCATTCAACCTTTGAAAACCGTATTTTTTCGGAGGACACCGATTTTGTAAGGATGATTCATCGGAAAAGGAGGTTGTGTACAAAGCAGGTAACTCATCTATATTCTATACATCGTCTGCTTACCAGTCTAGGCAGAACGGGGTTGAACAAATTAGCGTGCTGTTGGTACTGTTTCGAAATTCGAATGCGCTGCTTGATAGACAAGACTGGCCTTATGCGAAACTACAAACCTCATTAGACCATTTAGGTAGGAAATAAACAGTTTTCCATCTGTTTTTTGAAATGACCCTGAAATGAACTTCCCACTTCGCAAAATTTGGAGGAACTAGACTAAACTTTAATAGATAAGCACCATACTTGTAGCACTATCAACTTTTCCGGTATCCCAGGAAAAAAACACCAAAACAAAAGCATTCGCACATTTTCAAGCGTTATCCTTATCCACGAAATATTTTTAGCTAAATATTATTAGCATTATACTTGATTTCTTAATCGAAGATTTAATTAATAGAAGTATTATATTACGGAACGAAAACCATCATCTATCAATGCCCATCCTTTGTAACGTCACATTGTTAGTAGATATACATGAATCCGGAAATGTTGTGACTTGCGAGGTTGTCTGTGAAAACAACTGGTGGTGATGCAACACAGCCTCCCGCCTTGAATACTAACGTTTGCAAGTACTTGTCTATTTATATCCTTGCAACTGATTAATGGGCGGCGGTTTTACTAGTACGTACAAAATATGTTTGAGTGAATAAAAAAATGGTTGTCTATGATTTGTTTTATTTTTAAAAGCCTTTCATGATTTTTTACATAAATTAAGATCAAACAAATTAAAGAGTGATGTCTGAAATTATTTTTAATTTAATTTTCTATATTGCCTTTCACGGTAATCTTAATAAGTATTTCTGTGCATTCCTTCATATATTACCAAATAGAATTTCTATTTATTTTTTGTATGAAAACGCACATTCAATGTAGGAAGCTATTTACGATACAAGTAAGCCATACATACATACAACCCACGTTTAAATACATAATAGAGTTACTTATGTATAAAACATCACGTTTAGATAAATCTTGGCAGGCACGTTTCTCACGAGATCCTATGGTAATGAAACCGCATTTAGTTCTAAAAATACTTCAATCCTTTACATGAATCGTAGGAAGTAGATCCAACTCGATAGCATTGAAGATGATGATGATAGATGATTCTAATTACAGCTTCCACGAGACCTTTTAAAGGCAGTGTTTTGTATTTAATTGCGTGTAAAAAGATACAACTTTTATTAATGTGTTCAATGGGTAAGCTTTACTCTGTCCTAGAGATTTATAAATACACAATATATTTGTGTACAGCTAAGCAGTAAGCAGTTACTAAATTCAATGTTGTCATAATGATAATCATCAATTTTCGGCCCGAGCAGAGATTACTAAATATATACTACGTAAACCGGCTACGGCGTAGCAAAAGAGGATAATTATGATTTTGACAAGTCCTTGAAATGAATGCGTAGTAGCTTGTCAAGTCCATACCATAAAATAGAACATGGACTATTTTTTATGGGTGATCTAGAAGTAGAAAAAAAGTCGTGGTGGCCTAGTGGGCAAAGAACCAACCTCTCGAGTATGAGGGCGCGGGTTCGATTCCAGGTCAGGCAAGTACCAATGCAACTTTTCTAAATTTGTATGTACTTTCTAAGTATATCTTAGAAACCAATGACTGTGTTTCGGATGGCACGTTAAACTGTAGGTCCCGGCTGTCATCGAACATCCTTGGCAGTCGTTACGGGTAGTCAGAAGCCAGTAAGTCTGACACCAGTCTAATCAAGGGGTATCGGGTTGCCCGGGTAACTGGGTTGAGGAGGTCAGATAGACAGTCGCTTCTTGTAAAGCACTGGTACTCAGCTGAATCCGGTTAGACTGGAAGCCGACCCCAACATAGTTGGGAAAAAAAGGCTCGGAGGATGATCTAGAATTAGTTCCTTCGGAACGCATCTGAAACTGTGAGAATCAGTACAATGTATAATTGAAAACATACTGCAAAGCTGCCTTGTCTCGTTAAAGGTTAAAATTATTTACTGATGTCTGAAAATATTCTCGTAGTCAAAACATTGTTAATCTCTTAACAAAATTGAGGCACTAAATGTCTTCATCGCTAGAACAATTACTGCAAGTTTATTTGTGTCAAATGGGCACAAGACTGGAGGATACATTATTAAGTAACTACAATGTATTTTATGATTTTACTGCTCCCCGTGACCAAGATTAATGTGGAGCAGAGTACGATTTCACGTAAACAGCATAACATATTATTTAAACAGTAATTGAAGATTGATTTAGTAGTTTACAACCGCAGCTTATATTATCAAAAAATGTCTTCCAGCGGGCCCGTTACGGTTGTTACTTATTTTTTGTTAAATTAATCGGAGCCTTTTACTTAATTGCGAATGAGATATTATTATCGGGCTCTTGATTTTCCATCTCTGAATTCACGTGGTATTCAAGGGCTTAGTAGTGAATGTTCCGTGTTCCTACCTAAAGGGTCGTCACGATTGTGGAACATTCTGGAAACTGCACTGAATGAAAACTTTTTACCACAGATACTAAATAGTACAAACCATGTAGCAACACACGTCCTTAAGTGTTGTTTTGAGCATCTAAGCTTAAAGTACTGAAGTTTTAACGGACTATCTTAAAATTTTTCATTGTTTATACAATGAACTCTTTGCAAGTCTTTGTGAGACAGACAAAAAATGGCGCGTAGTAACGGCGGCCATGATGGTTAGTTAATTGCTTGACAAATGTGTTTTTCAGTGCAGTTGGAGTATAAACATTATGTAACGTAATGCAAGTCTAATGTTTGGACTCTACTGATATTTTTGACCGTTTCACCTTGAAAGACGACCCACTTTTTTCATACAATTATTTTTATCGTCTATTTTCTTTTATTAACCTGCAACTTCTAATTTATTTCTATCGGAAAACTTTGGTTTTTCTACTGCAGAAACTGCATGATTACTTCGCGGATGTTACCGCAAATAGTTAGTACACCATTTTGAAGATGCATAAAACCTTCAGAACCCAAAATTAATGTAGCATCTATCAATTTGCTCCGCCAATCGTGCCGTATTAATTAAACCGACCTTCACACCACCGAAAAATAGAGGCCATTTTACCATACTTACATTCAAAACCACTAATTACATTAGTCTCCTAAAACATGACGGTAGATCCAGATAACAGTGTTATGAATTAGCAAATGTATACGTCGGATATTATAAATCAACTAAATACGCGAGGGAGCCCCTACAATGAGGTCAAACGTTACAAATTTCAATTTACACGACACCTAATTACTATTTACTATCCCCATCTTCACTATGCCAAGCGATTTTCAACCTTATTTTCATAGAGTTACAGCAAAAGTAAGACCAGTTGCGTCGTAAGTCAGTGTTTCAGTAAGTTTGTCCAGGTATAGCGTGAGTCATAGGCGTTCGAATTCAGAACACTATCTGTTATTAAATTATCTGTATCAACATAATAATTATGAATTTCTAATAATAGAATATCTTATCGTGATTAATGTGATATTAGTGTTGTTGTGAAGTTTTAGCCCGTCGTCACCCATACAGTGCTACGTTGACTAGTTAAATTTTGATTAAGAGTAAGTAGAAGTAAGTACGCCTAAGAAACTTCTCCGAAAAACCTAGCATTACACGTCAAAGAGTCTTTATTCTACAAATCAAACAGGTAGTCAGTAACAACCAGAGAGTCGAAAGATGATAATAAAACCTGCTTTCCTTGTTGAGTTATTCAGGATTTCACAAATCTAACTTTAGTAACAAGAAAAAACCATATTATTCTTAATGCTTACCAAGAAAAACTAATAAAAGGAATAACAATACATTACGCAATTAATTTATATATCGAGATTTAATTAATATTGAATAATTCATTTTCATAACACCTTTGCTCGAGTTGAAAGACCTGGTAATTTTGCGAGGAAAATTACTTAATGCAATACAAAATGCCAAAATAATTTTTGAACACTTTATTGTATTGTATTACACAACACACACCCAATGTCGCATTGAAATTAACATTTTATTTGTGTAAAATCCATTCATACATTGTGTTCATACATGGAGGTAATATTTGCCTGAATCATATATTGTATTTATATGAAATAAATACATAGTGATTTTAAATCAGAATTACGTTATGTCAGATTCAATTATGTAACTAAGTTATGATAATTTTTAACATCAAACAACAGATCTGTTGGTTTAAGTAAATACATACATACATTATAGTTTTTATAGGCCTTTTAATAAAGCTTTTTACGCATTTTGACCGGAGAAGCTAAGCAATACTAGTTACTGTCTGTAAGATTTCAATAATACACTTAAGACTTTTTCCTAAACCTAGCAAATACTATGCTGAAAACCGCATCCATATCCGCTCAACCAAACGTGAGCTAATCGCAAACAAACATACTTAATCAAACTCGAGAACCTCCTTCTCTGAAGTCGATTAAAAATTATAAAACTTAAATAAAAGTAATTGATCACGAAGTAGTTTTTGCTTACCATAGCTGGGTATTTTCCCAGTGCAGATATAATTTCGTAGGCTCGGCTCGGCCGTGTTCCAATGGCCGCCGCCTTGACCCACTCGCAGCAGGACTCGCAGACAGCTGTCAATATTGCGTTTAATTTGTGTACCAGTGCTCTAATTGATTTTCAATTGCTTGGGAATTATGTATACCTAATTGCTTTTTTTTTTTTGTTGCAAATTGTAAAAAAAAAATGTTGCATTTCCATTTGTTTTTGCAGTTTTCGAGTGGAAAAATAATATCGATCTTTTCATTTTTTTATTGTATAAAGTTACAGAACTTAACCATTTTTATTCACCGTGTAGTTATTATTTTAGGATTGTTCAAGCTATCTCAGTATTAAATTATAGAATAACCAGAGAGATTCGTAACATCCACGAGGCTTTTTTCCATTTATTTGAGAGTGACACTCCCTTTGTCGTAACACACCCTGAAGTATAAAACATAAGCTCCTTATTGACATGTTTAAGTGGTAAACTACGAATTAATATTACACAAAGCTTACACTTTCCTTCGTAGATTGATCCTCCTATGTTGATGAACTTTAGTAATTTTATTAAGTTAAAAATCAAAATTGTACTTAACTGGTTCATCCCTTTCTTAACAAAGAACAAAAAATGGTACTTTTAAAACTGAAATAAGATGTGTAAAGCTACTTTGAAACTGTACATCTGTAACAGATGTTATTCTTCACAACTTTGTGCTTACTTGCCTGAGAACATTTATCATTCCGCATCACAAATATTATTTACAACTATTACGTAATAATGATGCAACAATTATTCAGTTAATAATCCAATTTACTTATAGGAAAAAATATACCTACATCCATAAATACAACTTCTGACAAATTCTGACACACAAAATAATACGAATTGAAAACCGTTGAATTCAGATAGGAAGCAAAACGTTTGATAAATGGCTATAATTTTCGATTAACAAATTAATTCGCCATATCTTACCGGCTTTACGATTTTGTACCATATGTTCTACAGCATAAGACACATATGAGTATAATTTCTCTCAAATCAAGGCTGTCATAAGAACAAGAGATTGTGCAATGCGGACCGACTACCCGGAATGGGGTCATTTCCGAACTAAGCTTAAGTAGTAGACTTTCGACTTTAGTATGTTCACATAAGGTGTAATTTCAAATGTCAGTTATACAGGTCTAGATCAAATACTGGTTTGCAAAAGTTTGACCAGACGTTATAGGATAGGAGCGGTTCGTAAGTTGCGTTTTGCTACTAATTGCATACAAGTTTGAACCACTTTGAACTGCATTAGACTAGTCTTCTATTACACAGTTTTGTGACAAGTAGGTTTAAAGTAACGTACGCTCTTCTTTCATCAGATTACATCAGAATAGGTGCTTACTTTTCTCTACCTTTTCGCCGCAGACGGTATTGCAAGTTCATAGACGACGCAAATTAAACAGTTGAATATGGCTCACTACTTAATTTAAAAAGACAAATTGCCTACCTACCAATGAAAGCAAAAGAAAGAGGCATAACAAGACCGAAAACAGCAACTTGAGAAAGAGAAATTCTAAAAATTTCCTTGGAATCTCCCTTCAATATTCGAACACAGCTAGACCCAGAACAGGAACAGGCATAATTCAAAGCTTTATCCTCAAAAAACCCAAATAATAATATAATAATAAATTTTATTTATCCACAGTTACATACAGTTTGTTTGCCTTAAAATTAAGTAAGGTACATTTGTTAGGTGTAACTATATTGTAGTAGCAGACATTGCTTTCTTGGATCGGCGGTCCCCAAACTAGGCTAGGCCTGTATCTTGGGAGCCCGAGTTGCGGTTACATGAGTATTTTTGTCGTGTGCGGTATATATGTGGACAAAGATAGAATATAAAATATTTAAACAAAACGTAAAAAAAAAAATTAAGAAAGTTAAACAAATTGGAGCTTCTTCTTAAAAAACTAAAAAATTGTCTCTTTCTAGACGTTAAAAGTAGAATATGTATTAAGTAAAAAATAAAAATTATAATAAAAATGCTTAATTTTAATCGAACTTAGCTTATCTAAAATTCATATAAATGTCGGGACACCTTTTCACACACGGTCGGTTAGCCCCATGGTAAGTTATTAATTAACTTGTGTTATGGGTGCTAACACAACTGATAAACTACATATAGCTACATATATACATATTTATAAATACATATTGTAACACCCAGACCACGGCCAACAAGCATGCTCATCACACAAATGTCGACCGAACCGGGAATCGAACCCGGGACCTCAGGACCGGCAGTCCGGCATGGTGACCATTGCGCCATCGAGGTCGTCCAAAGAATTCAAAGTATACAACATCTAAGAAGTTTTCTTTAATGTGACAAATGAAAAGATGACGGAATCATTTGTTTTGAGTTCCGATTGACCGATAGCACCGCGGATGTGCCAAATCCCCCCAACGAGTGCCAAAACACGGCGCTGGCGCATAGATATTTACGTTAATCTGAATAATATAGCAAAAATAGTGGCGTGGTAATCAATAGAAATAAATGTTATGTCAATGTTCGTAATGCACGCGATGGCAAATGAGAAAATTGCAGCTCTCTTTTCAATAACATCTAGGTATTTTCCTTCGACAACAAAATAGCGACAATGTGCTAATATCCCTTGGGTTTTTCCCATTTACTCTTACCAATTTAAAATAAAGACACGACAATAAATCAAAAAAGGCCAAAAAAGGCCCCCCTTGATTTAGGTGATAGAAAGTTAATGCCCTGAACGGCAGGCTGCTAACCAATCGACTCTTCCTTAGTTACAGTCGTTAATGCCTAGGTTTTAATGGTATTTGAAATATAACTGATGAGTCACCAGGGTGCGCCGGAAGATCATTTGTCCATAAAAGGATATCGTTAATTGTTTTAGAAGCTCTTTTAAAGCATAGGCTAGGTGCCTATGCTTTACGATTTTCCTTGAATAATTTTTATCGCCTTCTAAAATCTCAGGATACCAACTTATTGTCCAAACTGCGAACCTTTAGATAACTTTGTTTGCCCTCAAACTGTTGGTTAGATCATCGTCACAGCTAAGCCGTGATTAACATGAGCTAAGACCTGACTCACAGATTATAAATTACAAGTAGCGTTAATGTCAAAACGGTTCCAGCAAGTGCACTTTAGTAGTTCATTCAGATTTATAGTGCAGTCTCGAGAATTAGAGAAACCTATTTACCAATTTATTGTGTCACACAGATTCGGTGTGACAAATAAGGATTCAGAAGCTCCAATATAGGATTGTCATCCAATATTGCATAAGTACCAACTTTCATACCCAAATACCCATTTCTTAATAACCATCATCTGCCGAGCCTTTCCCCAAATATGTAAGTGTCTGCTTCCAGTCTAATTGGATGCAGCTGAGTTCCAGTGTTTGACAAAGCTACTGCCTATCTGACCTACCAGTTACCCGGGCAACCCAATACCCTCTTAGTAAGACTGCTAGTCAAACTCACTGGCTTCTGACTACCCGTAACGACTGCCAAAGATGTTCAATGACAGCCGGGACCTACAATTTAGCGTGCCCTCCGAAACACAGTAAGATTCCTTAGTAACAACAACTTTGCATAAAAAATAAGGAGCTTAAGCTTGCCTATCTCCTAAACTGTATGCCTAAAGATCTTCACGATAACACGATAATCACCAGGATCTCGATACATGCTGATTGCAGCACGATGTTATCAGTAAAATGTGGATACTGGCACACTGCTGGTTAAGCCTACAGGCCTGATAACGTGGCTATCTGATATAGGCTACCAGCCGGTCGTATGATACTTCGATACTTCTAGACAGATTTGATTAAGATAAGTAGTTCTAAACTTCTAAGGCTGAATCGCGGAAATGTTACTGCTTCCATAGATAGATAAATAATGTTTTAAAATGTGTATTTTTCTATAGAGATATTTTCTGTTATCTTGCTAACACCTGGTAGTAAGACTGTGTTGTAGTTTTGTGATTGGTGCGGGTCTGATCTCAGATCGTGGAATGTTATTGGTTTTCACTTGCAACAACATAAAACAAACAAGCTATATTATTAATGCGACATTGCATAAATCGACTTCATCAATATTTTTGAGGATAGACACTCGCATACTTCTTGCCCAATAACTGACATTTGATATGACCCACATCGATTAATGAATTCATTTTGTTTGAACTCAAATATAAAAAAAACCTTTTCCAGAACATTTTCAGCAATTTTTCCTTAATATTTACTAAGAACCTTTATGCAAGTGATGTTAATATTTCACAATACTGTTTCCTATGAATCGTAAACTTCAGTAGAATCAGATAATGTTATACTTTCCAGAACTTAGTCGGTATCGGAAGTGTCTAATCATGAAATCGATATTATTCTGACGCATTTTATGACATGGTCAAAACATCGGAAGAAAGATAAATTCACAAGTATAAACATGACTTTCAAAAAGAATTAACTCAACCTGATAAAAAAAAGTTGAACCTTTATTTGCTTCCAATTTAGAATAGCTTTTGATGGTATTAAAAAGGTGGCGAAACCAATTAAGTACTTTATGGGCGAATGCAAACAGGTCCATTTGGTACTACAATAAGATTTACTTATTCGTCATTTACCTATAATTTTCATTATCTTGTTGTTGTTATTCTACCTCTAATTAATAGGTAAAATATTTTCAATACAATTCAAAGAATTTTATTAATTTAAATATTCCGGTTACCTACTTATCTGCTTGTCATGACTATGAAATGCTAAATCATGTTTGTTCGCGCATTCCTCAAATATTTCGTCGAGGAAGATAAAAATCAGATGTAAAATAGGTAATCACTATAGTATCTTCCTTTCTATGTGCCTAAAGAAATTAAACCTGCTACTATTAGCAACTTGTATCCAAATATAATACTTGAAATATTCAGGAATTTTGCTACCTACTGATGAATGTACGGATTTCAGAAGATACAAATGTATCTATATTTTGAAACTAACTTACATTTATTGAGAGATATTGTTATTATATTCAACATTTTCTTTCCATCTCCTTTTACAGTGGTTTACGTGAGCACAAACTGGCTCGGAGAAAGTAGCCGTGCCCTGCCGTGCCTGCAGTTTCCATAGCGGCGACTTCGCCCACAAATCCTTGACAAGCTAGCATACTTGGCTCTGCAGTTTATAGCTTTGTTTGTTTGTCCGTTTTCCTTATAGATACAGCAGCGGGTTTATGTTTCATCTTGTATTATTTAGTTTGTAATTGACATGTACTTCATGGGTTAACAGTATCACACTAGTAAAGGCGATTGTTTGTATTTGTGTGTGTCTGTTTTTTTGCTTCTTCAGGTGCAAATGCACACTATTGAGGACAATTGAATGACGATGACGGATGAAACCGCTGGAGGATCGTGTATAACATATAAATAATTTCTGAAATATAGACTAGCTCCGATTCCAGCCTTCCTCCGAACAGAGGTCTTTACAATGTTGTTTCTTATGAAGAGGTCATACGTAATAAGCTGGTAAGCTAATGACGATTGTGGGCGTGGACAGGAACGAGTTCTTGCAATAACTATAGCCATAAAGTTATATACGGTTTATCACCATTTTGATATTATTATGTCTTTTCATATAATGATCGATGACTTCATATGAATTAGTTGCACAGTTAGTGTATAATATAAAGAATGATAAATAAAAATGATGTACCTAAGTTTGTATGTTGTGTTACCTATTATTTTATCTGATAACATGAGTTCGTTCACCCCTTAGACTGTGAATAGCACTAACTCTTTAGAAAAGTCTAGAAATCAATCTAGAAATACATTTTTGCATCAGAAATAACTGTGTTAGGAAAATTTTGGCAAAAAAATATTTGCAAGCATCGTGTATTACCTAATGGCCTCGAAAGTTAAGACCTACAAAGTAGGTCATAGTATATAAGGAAAAAATATAGTACTATGGATGATAGACAATCTAACCTAATGTTGTGAAGAATAATAACTGTCCTTAATTTGTCTATTGTTTGTCCTTCCAACTGAAACTTTGTAGTAAACAGGAAAATTAGAAACGTAACTATTTATTAGAATTAATTAAACGTGGTCATATCATCCTGTTTGAGGTTAAGGTCAACAGTCTTTACTCCTGAATCATTAATTTATTATTCTTCATGCCTGTAACATAGGTAAACAATACAAAATTAAACAAATAAAATAAAGATACCTACTATGAATCTGCAACAAAAAAATAATGAAGAGAGAACCGTGCTTTCTTGGTTGTCTTTTGTACATCTTTGGTAATCATGACGGATAGTCAACAGCCAGCAAATCTAGAGACCAGACTTACTAAGGGACATCAATACGAAGCCTGAGTGACGAAGCCAAACTGAGTCTGGGGTCTGATAGGCATTCACTACATGTAAAACTCTGGTGTAGGTACTCAGCTGCATTTGGTTCGACTGCCTAACTTCAACAGAGATGAAATGAAAGAAATTATGATGGTAACATGCAAGGGAAAGCCTCTGCATATTCAAAGAAATAACGTTAACAATATTACATAATTAGTAGTAAATAAACAAATAAAATTAAATATTAAGTAATTAGTAGTAACAACACTAACATGTCGCTACGGGTATTTCCTAAATCGTTTAAAAACGATTATAAGCATGAATAATACCGTCCTGATTTCATTACAGTTAAATCGATAAGGTAATCTATTAATGCTGAATGTTATTAAATTGTCAACAGATATCATTATCATGAACAAAATACTGTCACGTCACAACATCAGCTGAAATTTATCAGAAACTGAACATTGCCCTTACATAATAAATGGCCATTAGGTATAATTAATTACTGAGCATAGCATTGGGGCTCGACTTTTTGTATAGCGGAGAATTATAGAAAAATATTACAGATTATTACAACGTACAGGTACGCCCATTACTTGCCTTATTAAGTTTTGTTTGTTGCGCCACTTCTTCCTAACAAAATAATCATAAGCAGAAAGTGGTGAAGGATGGACGATTTGCGTTTTCACCCTGTCTTTTGTTTTTGACATTCAAAAAGTGGTGTTTTGCAGCCAAGTTTAAGTTTACTTAAATGATTTTGAGGTTTGAATTTGACAAAGAAATTATGGAAACTATAATTATTCACATAAGGCAATTGGGTGAGAAGTATTAAAATAAGTAAAACGTAGCAATTCAGAATACTTGTACGAAACTAGTTTAATCGTGTAATCGATGTTTTACGCTTCATAATAAAGCAGAAAGATTTCCATCGAAATAATTTAAAACTATTACAAAGATATTTTGGGTAATCGCCAAAGTACTCGCTAGCTTCAATATTTAGGTAAAATATTTTCCAGAATCTACAAAAAGACTGTTTACCTGGCTATAAAGAGTATCTTATCGTGTTAGATTAGACACAATTTAAGTCTCAACAAACACCGGGCATCCATTTTCCTGAAACTTATCGCTGTTTTGGCAAAGATATGAAGCCTGCTCAAGATTACAGGATATTATAAACATGACGTAGGTATTATCACCTCATTATAGAGAATCATGAAGTTAAGCTGAAGTGGTGTGTTTTTATCTGTGACAATGTAGTCCTAGTTTCATCATATTTATGTCCCAAAACAATGACGATGGAATTCTGTGTAAAATTGATTGATGAATTGCAAAATATACGCTAAGACAGCTTTAGTTAACAGAACGAAAATAAATTTAACGAGATAACGAGTGTGTTCGCAAATAGCTAATATTATCAGAATTTATAACGAATTTTTGAAGAATTTCCAGAACAATAACTTTCAGACCGCTCTGTTCAGCACCCACAATAAATATCTACAGATTCAACAATGTATAAACGTCAAACGGTAAATTAGTTAAAATTCATTCTAAGAATTCATGACTATTTGGCAATACCGAGGCGCCAAGCATTGGCACTAAGTCAAACTTTTGTAATCATAACTAATAGACAAATTACTCCGTGAAGGTTGAACCAATTATCAAATATTGTGTTTCAGCTTCATTAGAGGTCTTCACTGAGTTACAGGATTAAGCGCATTACGTTGGTAACACATTGTAATTACATTAGGAGGTTTAATTCCATGATGGAGTTAGGAGTTGGTGATTAAAAGAGATTATTGTGGTAGTAGACATTAACCAGCCTTAGGCAAAATTATATACGTACATCAATATAGTACTAGTGGAATATTACTTTTCAAGTTGTACACGATGTCTGCTGCCATCCTCCGAGCCTTTTTCCCAAACTATGTTGGGGTCGGCTTCCAGTCTAACCGGATGTAGCTGAGTACCAGTGCTTTACAAGAAGCGACTGCCCTGCCTGACCTCCTCAACCCAGTTACCCGGGGAACCCAATACCCCTTGGTTAGACTGGTGTCAGACTTACTGGCTTCTGACTACCCGTAACGACTGCCAAGGATGTTCAATGACAGCCGGGACCTACAGTTTAACGTGCCATCCGAAACACAGTCATTGGTGTCTAAGATATACTTAGAAAGTACATACAAACTTAGAAAAGTTGCATTGGTACTTGCCTGAACTGGAATCGAACCCGCCATCACATCGAACCACGATGTCTGCTGCGTGCAGTAAATAATACAATCTGTGCTACAGAAGTAACCACCATTTATTAATCAAAGCAACGTTTGATAAGAAGAAAATAACCAAATCAGGAAATCATAGACCCAATGACATGGGAATTGAACTCGATGCCGCAATAGTAACAGCCCCACAAAATACAAATAAAACTCAATACTAAACGAAGAAAAAACACGTTTAATTCCGTCTTAAATACTTAACAAAGGGCGTAACACAGCACATGGCTTCAATAAGCAGTTTATTGTCAAAGTGAGCGGCCATTAAGCTCAGTTTCGGCACATGCGGGTGGAATGAACCAGAGGTCGTCACACTCTATTGTCGCATTATATAGTCTATGGATTATATGTGATACTGTTATGTTATTATCTCTTTGGTGGGTGCTTTCAGTGGGCGGTTGGCAAATCGAATAATATTAGCGAAGATTTTTTCACAGTCAATTAAAATGGGTGTGGTATGGTTTGATTGGTATTGATATATTTTATTGAATTTAAGTTTTTTTATATAATTTTGAAGTAACACAAAGCGAAATCGGTCTTACGATTTTCCGTCTTAGCTTTTCAATACCTACTCGCGTCACTTTTCAATTCTTTACTGCAACTGTTTTGTTTCTTTGTTATGTTATTTATTGTACTACATACACTTTTTTTCAAATTAATAAACAGCACCTTCTGTTGGATTATATAAAGCAAAAACTAATACCCCTAACTTTCGATAACATTGTTCTTTGTTCTATCTGAACAATCTACTGTTTATTTAACTCTACACACACTGCGTCACGGGATCTTGTTAGACGGACGTATTGCTTCCAAGTACCATTTAAAGTATAGAATAAATATTTCAATATCAAATTAGTATATTATTTCTTTTAATCCCATACCTCCTATAGGTTATGGGCCCAGTGCGAAAAAGGACATTTAGTAGTGAGAACATTCAGTAGTGCGTAGTGACAGTAAAGTGCATAGTTGTAAATAAAAATAAAGTTGTGACAATGGAAAAAGTGAAAAGAAACATTAAGCCTTTTAATGGAGAAAAGTACAGTGTATGGAAATTTAGAATTCGTACACTGCTTTCAGAGTTAAACTTGCTCAGTGTATTGACGAAGAAATTCCTGGAACGCGATCCGCTGAGTGGGAAAAGAATAATAAGGCAGCCAAAAGTATTATAGTCGAATATTTGGCGGACTCATATCTTAATTATATTAATGAAAATGGGACTGCTCAAGCAGTTTTTAAACATTTTGACGCGATCTATGAAAGGAAAAGTGTAGCAACTCAATTAGCGCTGAGAAAACAATTATTGGGATTAAAATTAAAAGCCGATATACCCTTGATCAAACACTTCTCAACATTTGACGATCTGCTGACAGAATTATCAGCTGCTGGAGCTAAATTAGAGGAAACGGACAAAGTAGCTCATTTATTACTTACTCTCCGAATACATATGATGGCGTTATCACTGCAATTGAGACACTATCTGAAGAAAATATCACTCTCGGTTTTGTAAAAACTAGACTATTAGATCACGAAGTAAAATTAAAAAACGAGAGTCGTGATACCAGTTTAAAGATACTCCATGTTGAAGAAAAATATAATAAAACAGATACAATCGCACAAAACAAAACTATTTGAAGAATACAACATTCAAGAAAACAAACAAACAAAAATTTGTGAAATGTCATTACTGTGGACGCAAAGGACACAAGAAACAGGATTGTTTCTATTTCAAAAGACAGACAAATATACAAAACAATGCCCCAGAAAGGACAAGACAAGTCCAAACTATTGCCCTGCAAGAGGGAACGACCTCGAATTCTTCTTTTTCAGGATTTGCGTTCATGACAAGCGCATACCATTATGAAAAAGACCACTCGACAATTAAATTCCTATTAGATTCAGGAGCGTCTGATCACATCACAAATAGAGATGATCTCTTCACATCGTTTGAATGTTTAAATCCTCCTTTAAAAATTTCAGTAGCTAAAAACAATACATTTATTTCAGCAACTAAAAGGGAAACATAAATCTTATCAGTCAAACAGGAGTGCAAGGAATACTTACAAATGTATTGTTCTGTGCCGAAGTACCATATAATTTAATATCGGTATCAAAGATGCAGCAAGCAGGATTCACCATAATATTTGATGACAAAGGCACACAAATTACAAAGGAAGGTAAAATCATCATGAAAGGTAAGACATTGAATAATCTTATAGTTCTAGAGTTTAAAATACCAGTAATAAAAGGGAATCCGCTTCCCAAGCATGTTATGTTAATGAAAATAAATATGAATTATGGCATCAACGCCTAGGACATATAAGTAAAACTAAATTCCTGCAGTTAAAATGTCATAATATGATTGATGACTTAGATGAAATAAATACCGTAACTCCAAATGATAAGTTGTGTGAAGCATGCATAAATGGGAAGCAGACTCGCCTGCCTTTTAATAAAGTTAAAGACAAAAGTTACATTAAACGCCCTCTGTTTATTGTGCATTCAGATGTTTGTGGTCCTATAACACCTCCAACAATAGATAACAGAAATTATTTTGTTTTATTTGTTGATGAATACACACATTATTGTGTGGTGTATATGTTAACTTACAAATCAGAAGTGTTTACAGCTTTTAAAGACTATGTCGCTAAAAGTGAGGCTAAATTCAATTTCAAAGTAGTAAATCTTTATAGTGATAACGGTGGTGAATACTTATCCACCGAAATGAAAAACTACTGTAGAGAAAGAGGCATAAGCTATCATTTAACAGTTCCTAGGACCCCACAGTTAAATGGTGTTGCAGAACGTATGGTTCGCACAATAACAGAAAAAGCTCGTGCTATGTTAAATGGCACTAAAGCATCAAAACGTTTTGGGGAAATGCAGTTTTAACTGCAGTTTATTTAATAAATATTACGCCTACGAAAGCTTTAAGTCAATCAAAGACACCATACGAGATGTGGCATGATAGGAAACCAAGCGTTAAAAATCTCAGAGTTTTCGGTTCAACTGTATATGTTCATAATAAAACCAGTAAAACAAATTTGACAATAGGTCGTGGAAAGGAATACTGGTAGGTTATGAACCCAATGGTTATAAAGTTTGGAATACAGAATTCGAAAAATATGAAACTGTAAGGGACGTTGTAATTGATGAGACTAATTTTATCGAATCTAGGCCTTCATTACGACCTGAACGGAGTAATAATACATATTCCCAAGACGAAACTGATAATGACTCCGTAACAAAATCAGTGTCTTATAAGTCTCATAGTTCTGGCCCTAAATCAGATAGCTCTCAATCTGATGAATGCAGTACAAGTAAAATTCGAAAAATCGGTAGTCATGAAATACCGAATGAACCTGAAAATGAATCTGAGAGTAGTTTGAAACACAAAAATCAGGATAAACCTGATGAATTTTTAAATTTACGAAGAAGTGAAAGACTGAAAACATGTTCGCGTAAATCATATAATGAAAATGACTATGATGTCTATAGTGCGTTATCCATCACAAGTAATATACCAAAATCATTAAATGAAATTAAATCTCTGAACGATAGGAATCAGTGGGAAAAAGCAGTCAGAGAAGAACTCAATTCTCTTAAGAAAAATAATACATGGACATTAGTACCAAAACCATTAAATAAAAATATTGTAGACTGTAAATGGATATTCACTATTAAAAATGACGTTTCAGGTCAACCTTCAAGATATAAGGCACGTCTTGTCGCTAGAGGTTTCAGTCAAGAATATCTTAGTGATTATAATGAAACATTTGCACCAGTTGCTAGAATAGCAAGCTTTAGATTCTTAATTAGCTACGCAAATCAATATAATTTACTGATTCATCATATGGATGTAAAACAGCATTTCTAAATGGTACACTAAAGGAAGAAATCTACATGAAAGTTCCTGAAGGTGTAAAATGTAAAGATAATTACGTATGCAAATTAAACAAAGCTCTTTATGGCTTAAAACAATCAGCTAGATGTTGGTACGAAACATTTGAACAATGTCTCAAAGAAATAGGTTTTCAGAACTCCCCAGTAGATAGGTGTATATATATGAAAGGTAAAGGAGACATTTCTAAAAATATTTACGTAATCTTGTACGTCGATGATTTAGTTATAGCATGTGCAGATTTGCAAACAATGAATAATTTCAAAGCATATTTAATGACTAAATTCGAAATGACCGACTTACACGATATCAAATTATTTTTGGCATTAAAATAGAGAGACACCATGATAAAATTACTTTAGACCAAAGTGCTTACATTAAAACCGTTTTGAATAAATTTAATATGAGTGATTGCAATCCTATAAACACACCGATGGAGCTTAAATTAAACTATGAAGCTCTTAACGCTGATAAGAAGTGTGACGCACCATGCCGTCACCTGATCGGTTGTTTAATGTACATTATGCTTTGTACGCGTCCGGACTTAAGTACATGCGTAAATATTTTAAGTCGGTACACAAATAAGAACAATAAAGAATTGTGGTTATGCTTAAAGCGAGTTTTAAGATATATCAAAGGCACAATTGATTTGAAGTTAACATATACAAGAAATAATTACAATAACATCCTAAGTGGATATGTCGACTCAGATTGGGGTGGCCACGATTGTAATGATAGGAAAAGCACTACTGGATATGTGTTTAAATTATTTGATCAAAATACAATTACATGGTGTACAAAGAGACAAACATCAGTAGCGGTCTCGTCTACTGAATCGAATATATGGCTTTATATGAAGCTGTTAAAGAAGCATTATGGCTTAAGTCTCTGGCAGAAAGCATAAACTTAAAATTAATAAGCCCATTATTTTATATGAAGATAATAACGGATGTATTAGCATAGCTAATAATCCAACAAGTCATAAAAGGTCCAAACACATAGATATAAAATATCATTTCTCTAGAGAACAAGTTGAAAAAATGTAATAAAATTAAATTATATTTCCACAGGTAACCAGTTGGCAGACTTGTTGACAAAACCTTTACCAGTCGTGTCTTTTATAAGACTGAGAAAAGGATTGGGTATAGAATAAGTTTTAATTTAAGTACAATTTCATTATGAAATGGTCTGATCAGGTTTTTCTGGGTTTTCCCTGATCCTGTGCAGCAAATGTTGGACCATTATTGTACAGTTGTCCCAGACCTTACTTGGAAGTATAATATGTTACGTCGTATTTATAAGTTGGTATTCACTTTGTAATGTTGAATTGTAGACTAGATACTGTATAGTAAACTAACGAATGACTAAAAGTTAGGGATTAATTTTTGAGGGGGCGTGTTGGATTATATAAAGCAAAAACTAATACCCCTAACTTTCGATAACATTGTTCTTTGTTCTATCTGAACAATCTACTGTTTATTTAACTCTACACACACTGCGTCACGGGATCTTGTTAGACGGACGTATTGCTTCCAAGTACCATTTAAAGTATAGAATAAATATTTCAATATCAAATTAGTATATTATTTCTTTTAATCCCATACCTCCTATACCTTCTACATAAATAATATTACTATGCTAATTATTATTAATCAGCTAATGTGGCACGCTAATTAAATGGAATATTTACGACCTTTGTGCCCGGTGGTCATGGACAAAACTCTATAGGTCAATGGGGTCTACAGCTTACAATAGACAAATGGTGGCTGTTGAATGATCGATGGCTGTTTCTTTCAACTCGCCTTGATTGAACCATTGTGGGTCCTGCATAATGGCAAAGTCCTAGCATACCTAGCTATCATGAATTAAGTACAATAAGCTCTTTGAATATACAGTATCGATTATCATGAAAGACTGTTTCTCTTGACTATTCTGAATGGACCGCGCTGTTTATGAAAAGTGATATGAAGAAGATTGCAATTTAAAAGAGTATTTTATCCCAGGTAGACGATCAGAATCTGTTATTTAAGTCATTGTCCCGACTACCCATTTGAAGGAAAGCATAAAAGCAACACAGTTGGATCAAGCTGCCTGTAACAAAGAAAAATCATGGAACAATATGCTCTTTACCACGAGAAGACTTACCTACACAGTTTGATATTGATTGAATGGAGAGAAAACAGAGTGAAATAGTATTAGCTTACTCGTAGATGTCACTATAACACAGCAACAACAGATGAAACCCATCACTCCGTTTCAAATCCAAACATTTACCTATCTACATTTCATTTGGGGGATAAATTGATATACGACACTGTTAGCCAGATAATTAGTTGTCTGTGCATATCACATTTCCCCATCTGACAGCGAGTGATGAGAACCATTTCTTTTGAACTCCGTATTTTTGGCGCGAAGTCGTTGACTCGACGCCATCTTTGTTTTGTCGTGAAATGAAACTAATTAACCGAAGCTGTTTTCCATATTTCTACATAAGGATTAGTTTAATTGCTGATCCTTATAAGTTTCGGTACCTATAGCGATGTTCTGTATTCTTTTTATTATATGTATCGTATTCCTTTATGCTCTTTACCTTGTTGCTAATTGCCCCCAATGTGATACAAATCAAGAAATCCTACACTCATATTTTATGTTGATATGATATTATCAAATTATCAAATTTGTGAGAACTGATGGCTACCCCAATACACAGGCTTGATGAAACTAGCTTTAATCAAGGGACAAATCCAAAATCAATCACTTTAGATAAATACTTGCAAACATTTTGATAACGAAACAGAGCATTTAGTTCCAAGAGTCATTTGATCATCTGACAGTTGAAGTGTCTATAGTCTATGGTTGGTAATTCCCGTCTTACGAATACAAACAACTTAAAATCAAGCAGCTAGAGTATGACAAACTGCCCCACTTAGATAACAAGAAATATTTAGCGAGGACTTTATTATGTAGGTTACAAACATTATATTAGGGGTTAAAGTATGAAATTGCCGTTTTATTCTAGTAGGTTTTTGAATTGCCATAGAGTCTTCATGGTTTGAGGTTTTCGAATGGAACTTTTTTCACGTGGTTTCTGTGATGTTCTTCTTTTAAAAAATGTGAAACATTTGATTATCGATGTTCAATTGTTTTTGTTATTCAACTTAAACAAGAAAGATGGATACTGCGAAAATTTGAGTAATTTTTGAATATGAGTTCCGACGCGGGATTGAACGGCAGAAACAGCCCGCAATATCAATGCTGCATTTGAAGAGGTGTCTGCTAAAGAACGCGCCGTGCGATTTTGGATTAAACGCTTTCGTGGTGGAAACTTCGACTTGAAGAACGAGCCATGAGAAAGACCGCCTGACAGGTGATTAACGAGAAATTAAGAGAGACGGTGAACGCCGATCCTAGTCAAACTACCCAGATACCCAGCCGAACACCGAATAATGTTGAAAAAATTAGCAGTAAAACAGCCACGACTCATGAATCGACCTTCACCGCTATTGCTCCATGACAACGCGAGGCCTCATACAGCAAAATAAACCGTTTTAACTCTTCAGGAACTGCAGTTGGAAACTATTCGTCTTCCTCCATATTCGCCAGACCTTGCTCTAACGGACGACCATTTTTTTTTGTGATTTGGACAATTGTCTACGTCACAAGAAGTTTCTTCCCAGGAGGCAGAACAAAATTCTTTCACACTGTTTGTGCAGTCTAGATCCTCAGAGTTCTATCGTAAAGGCATAAATGACCTTCTTATTAGATGACCGCAATGTATAGATAATAATGGCAACTATTTTGATTAAATAAGTTTGTTAAAAATTTTAAAAAAATACAATTTAGGTTTTCAGTACAAATCGGCAATTTCATACTTTAACCCCTATTATTATTTTATGTAACTAGACAATTTTATTGAAATCATTCCACTATGCACCGCAATAAGTAGGTTATCAATTTTACAATAACTATTTACCACAGCTGGTGTTATGATTCAGGCCTTATCTATTTAGGCTTTCCCTGAATGTGAACAACAAACAAATTCGAAAAGATTTATTCTAAAGAAATACATATTGCAAATAGATAGCTATGGACCCAGTTACAACTAAGTAAAATTAGAACGAAGTGGTAGGTTTGCAGATCAAATCGAGTGCTTCTTAATTTGCTTTCTACTTGCTTTCTTAATTTTCCAGTTTCAGGTGGTCTTCAAACGCCTGTTCCAACCTGTTACAGTCTTTCCACCACGCTACTTACATGAACACTTACAGAAAACAAAGCTACTTACATGAACAGATTTTTGACACCAACATTTCCATAAATATCCGTTTTTAAGAAATTGATTTGACTTACCTATCAATCAATTCCTACAAGTATCGAGTGGAGTGATGAAACATGTAGGTACCAAAGATTACTACCACCCATACATTGTATTGCAGCTAAGCAAGCAATATATAAGCATTCGACGCGGTTGGAAAAACCACTCCGTTACTGCAGTCACGTAGCTAAGGTAACAACTCTTATTTGTTGCAAACTTAAGTAGGTTAACATTCTACCATTCATGGGTCTACTACCTTTTACATTTACGAGAATCCTCCTTCGTACTGATATTATGAATGCGAAAGTTTGCGGGTTTAGATAGGTTTGGAAGTCCTAAATCGCTCTCTAACGACTGAAATCGATGACACTTGACAGTAAAATACTCGTAGCTTAATGTTCATCAGAATAATCATCCATCCTCCGAGCCTTTTTCCCAACTTTCTTGGGGTCGGCTTCCAGTCTAACCGAATGTAGCTGAGTACCAGTGCTTTACAAGGAGCGACTGCCCTATCTGATTCCCTCAACCCAGGTACCCGGGCAACCCAATACCCTTTGGTTAGACTGGTCAGGCTTACTGGCTTCTGACTACACGTAACGACTGCCAGGGATGTTCAATGACAGCCGGGACCTACAGTTTAACGTGCCATCCGAAACACATTCATAAGAATAACATAAATGCTAATTCTTACTCTGGTGAGGGAAGTAGTTCCCTCATGACGTAGGTAAAACTACGAGTAAAAGCTAAAGTGCTTAATACTAAGTGCTCATTACGAAATCTAGACACACGGCAGTGTGTCCGCCAAGTTCGAGCAAAAAAGGCGACACACCGGCCGTGGGTTATATTACACGAACCATTTCGGGCCAAATTCGACCCCCCTGTAACTCAAAATCTATTTTATTTACGCATATCAAATTTCTAGTATCTGTTGAGACCCCCTCACTTATCTAAAATACAAAATTTCATTAATATACCTATTGTAGGTCTTGAGATATTGACGTCAGAAAATCGCTATTTTTACTATACACTGATTCACTGATTCACTTATTCACTGACTCACTCATCAAAAAACTAGACCACTTCCAATGGTCGTATTGACTTGAAATTTGGCATGGAGGTAGGTCTTTATGTCAAGGTAAAGGAAAAAATCTGAAAATGGCCAAGTGTGAGTCGGTTTCAAAATAATGAAGGTGTTTTATACCCGGTGTAAATTTATACCCCTAAGGAACTAAAACGACCTAAATTTATCTATATTTATATAATATATCTTCGAATGGTACAAAGGTTTGTATTTAGTCAAAGTAAAGTAAAAATCTGAAAACGGCCAAGTGTGAATCACTTTCGAAAATAACGAATGTGTAACTTTGATCCACGAACATAATATATGATAACATGTCATGTCAGTCAGTTGGTAAATCTAGTCATAGTTAATCTAGTTCATTTCTTTGTAAGAAACATAGTGCATATTAAAAAATCTAAAAGATAGTATAAATGAGACATTTCTTTAACTAACTTCATCATAAGAAAAAAATAAAATAAACAACCTTACAAAAATAAATGAAATCCCACCCAAAACAAAAATGTGAAAGACTGCCAAGTTCGATAATATGGGAATGCTTCGCCTATAAAGAAGTGAGATCTGAATAAGTACCAAGTTCCATACACATACCTCAGTTAAAAATAGTTACTTTTTAATGATGATTACTTGGCAAGTTTTAATAGAAAATTAAATACTTGATTCATTGCGTTTAGTAGGTTTATAACAAGGTGTATGAAAACTTGCCAAGTAACATCATTAAAAAGTAACTATTTTTAACTGAGGTATGTGTATGGAACTTGGTACTTATTCAGATCTCACTTCTTTTATAGGCGAAGCATTCCCATATTATCGAACTTGGCAGTCTTTCACATTTTTGTTTTGGGTGGGATTATTAGTTCCCAGAAATGGTTTATCTGAATCTGAACGAGGTACTTATTCGAGATAATATCGGGTGATTGCGAAGTGGCTTTTTATTTATGACGTAGTAAATAGGTATTAGGCTTCTATTACTAGGAATTGGATTTCATAAAACTGGCAAACATATTCAACACTTCTTTCACTACCTGAAATGCTAATTTCATTCCTTACAAGATCTGTTTTCTATTTTCTAGAACTGAAAAGTCTGAACAAGGGAAATCTCTCAGCAGAATAAAAGTATTAATCGAAAGTAATATTGCAGAAGTACTTAATAGAAGGTAATAAGAGACAGAGAGTAGGTAACAGAGGTAATGAAGTCTAACCTTCATTCGGCAAAACATTTTCGATAATATTTTTCTGTCTAACCAAACGAATCAATATTATGATAGAGTTCGCTAAACCAACATCATTAATTTTATATTAGGCAGTGGCATTGAAAACTGCAAAACGTGTATATCACAATACAGGTATAAGATAGAAGTTTCGACCAGCTACACAACTACCTATTTTTATCCAGTTAATTGCTGGTTTGATCAGGTGATCAAACCTGCTAGGTATGCTAGGTAGCATACCATTTCATATCAATAGTGTCAGAGTTTTCTCAAATTAGCCTGAGGGCCTTATGACATGGAATTATTGTTACAAGAACTGCCACAAGGGGAAAAGTTTCAAAGACATTAGGACCAGTTGCCTGAAAGGAACAATAGCCAAAGTTTGAAAGAAAAAACCCTAACTGGGAAATGCAAAAAACTGAAGGTGAAAACCGAGAACGCCACAGGTCATTTGGAAGTAAAATGCTGCAACCAAAATGTATGTGAAAAAAAATTCAGAACTCTGCATGACACCTGTCCTATATCATCCAAACATCCAAATCTAATACTAGTTACAGCCTATTTATCGTCCCACTGCTGGGCACAGGCCTCCTCTCACACGGAGAAGGATTGAGCATTAATCACCACGCTTGCTCAATGCGGGTTGGTGATTTCAGACTATATAGTCCAGGTTTCCTCAAGATGTTTTCCTTCACCTTTTTATCAGCCATTGGTGTCTAAGATAATACTTAGAAAGTACATACAAACTTAGAAAAGTTGCATTGGTACTTGCCTGACCTGGATTCGAACCCGCGCCCTCATACTCGAGAGGTTGGTTCTTTGCCCACTAGGCCACCACGACTTTAATCTAATACTACATGTAAACAAATATACCAAAAACAAAACACAATTATCGGCCGCCAGTTTCGGCCGTTGATGTCTCGAAGGAGGAAGCCATAGTGAAGGACATTGCGTATGCGCAGTAAACAATGTAACGGTAATGAAGCTATAATCATACACGTGGATTATAATGTTTTAATAAGTATGCCTAGCATCAAGGTGGCGTTTTTCTTCGAAGTTATCATGGTCACGGTGAGGTACCCAAGTCCTACTTATGTGTCTATATTAGCATCCGAATTGCGCCAAGTCTTTCCTTTTTGACAAAGTCAGCAATATCAACCTACTTCATATAAGTTTATTTAAGCCTACAGTGTTGTTTATTCACAAAATATTTACATTAATTGAAAATAAAATAAAATAAGCCTACATTTGGATATTTAACTTCTGAAGTGTCGAAGTGTGCCTATATCCCCTGGATAGTTCTGAAGACTGCGAAATGAGGAATCTTAAAAGTCTAATAACTATGCTGCAGACCCAATCTAGGCAATTAGAGAGAAACTATTTACCACAATATAAGATTCAAGAGTTTAATTTTCATTTAATTACTTAATAGACATTTTAGAGTCACAATCGAAGGCTTCTCTTGATAGCCTGATAGGAATGCGGGTTGAATCCCTGCCAGGGAATTTACATTGTCAATAAAAGCATTAACATGCATATTTGATACAGCTAAGACGCCAGCATTCCTGTCTATCAGACGCAGTTAGAGTACCTTGATAACTTTATGATATTCGTTAATGAGTACCTATAACCTACCTAACTTCATTACACAATGGGTGTATGCAGGTAGACACGGAATAACGCGTACTTTGATAAGATATTGGATATCAGTCTTACGAAGGAAAGTTGAAAGCAATAACCTACTTATAAAACAAAATAGGTATATGAAAGAACTTAATCCAATCAATTAATCAATCAGCAATTATAACAAATGTATGGAGGCATTAGTAACTGAAAGATCTACATAGATTTTAAATTATAGACATTATTATTTTGCTAGACATTTTAAATTATATGAAGACAGAACCAGCTTTACTGAAAATCCCTGAATTACATTATTACGTACTTCTCCCCCCTTTTAGTTATATAAATAGCTTAGCTTAACATAACGCATATAAATCAAGAAGATAAAGAAACACACAGTATATAGCTATTACTTTTATTTATAGCTTCAGTACAACAGTTAAAAATAAAAGCGAATGGTGTTATTTGTTGGATTATATAAAGCAAAAACTAATACCCCTAACTTTCGATAACATTGTTCTTTGTTCTATCTGAACAATCTACTGTTTATTTAACTCTACACACACTGCGTCACGGGATCTTGTTAGACGGACGTATTGCTTCCAAGTACCATTTAAAGTATAGAATAAATATTTCAATATAAAATTAGTATATTATTTCTTTTAATCCCATACCTCCTATAGGTTATGGGCCCAGTGCGAAAAAGGACATTTAGTAGTGAGAACATTCAGTAGTGCGTAGTGACAGTAAAGTGCATAGTTGTAAATAAAAATAAAGTTGTGACAATGGAAAAAGTGAAAAGAAACATTAAGCCTTTTAATGGAGAAAAGTACAGTGTATGGAAATTTAGAATTCGTACACTGCTTTCAGAGTTAAACTTGCTCAGTGTTATTGACGAAGAAATTCCTGGAACGCGATCCGCTGAGTGGGAAAAGAATAATAAGGCAGCCAAAAGTATTATAGTCGAATATTTGGCGGACTCATATCTTAATTATATTAATGAAAATGGGACTGCTCAAGCAGTTTTAAACATTTTGACGCGATCTATGAAAGGAAAAGTGTAGCAACTCAATTAGCGCTGAGAAAACAATTATTGGGATTAAAATTAAAAGCCGATATACCCTTGATCAAACACTTCTCAACATTTGACGATCTGCTGACAGAATTATCAGCTGCTGGAGCTAAATTAGAGGAAACGGACAAAGTAGCTCATTTATTACTTACTCTCCCGAATACATATGATGGCGTTATCACTGCAATTGAGACACTATCTGAAGAAAATATCACTCTCGGTTTTGTAAAACTAGACTATTAGATCACGAAGTAAAATTAAAAACGAGAGTCGTGATACCAGTTTAAAGATACTCCATGTTGAAGAAAAATATAATAAAACAGATACAATCGCACAAAACAAAACTATTTGAAGAATACAACATTCAAGAAAACAAACAAACAAAAATTTGTGAAATGTCATTACTGTGGACGCAAAGGACACAAGAAACAGGATTGTTTCTATTTCAAAAGACAGACAAATATACAAAACAATGCCCCAGAAAGGACAAGACAAGTCCAAACTATTGCCCTGCAAGAGGGAACGACCTCGAATTCTTCTTTTTCAGGATTTGCGTTCATGACAAGCGCATACCATTATGAAAAAGACCACTCGACAATTAAATTCCTATTAGATTCAGGAGCGTCTGATCACATCACAAATAGAGATGATCTCTTCACATCATTTGAATGTTTAAATCCTCCTTTAAAAATTTCAGTAGCTAAAAACAATACATTTATTTCAGCAACTAAAAGGGGAAACATAAATCTTATCAGTCAAACAGGAGTGCAAGGAATACTTACAAATGTATTGTTCTGTGCCGAAGTACCATATAATTTAATATCGGTATCAAAGATGCAGCAAGCAGGATTCACCATAATATTTGATGACAAAGGCACACAAATTACAAAGGAAGGTAAAATCATCATGAAAGGTAAGACATTGAATAATCTTATAGTTCTAGAGTTTAAAATACCAGTAATAAAAGGGAATCCGCTTCCCAAGCATGTTATGTTAATGAAAATAAATATGAATTATGGCATCAACGCCTAGGACATATAAGTAAAACTAAATTCCTGCAGTTAAAATGTCATAATATGATTGATGACTTAGATGAAATAAATACCGTAACTCCAAATGATAAGTTGTGTGAAGCATGCATAAATGGGAAGCAGACTCGCCTGCCTTTTAATAAAGTTAAAGACAAAAGTTACATTAAACGCCCTCTGTTTATTGTGCATTCAGATGTTTGTGGTCCTATAACACCTCCAACAATAGATAACAGAAATTATTTTGTTTTATTTGTTGATGAATACACACATTATTGTGTGGTGTATATGTTAACTTACAAATCAGAAGTGTTTACAGCTTTTAAAGACTATGTCGCTAAAAGTGAGGCTAAATTCAATTTCAAAGTAGTAAATCTTTTTAGTGATAACGGTGGTGAATACTTATCCACCGAAATGAAAAACTACTGTAGAGAAAGAGGCATAAGCTATCATTTAACAGTTCCTAGGACCCCACAGTTAAATGGTGTTGCAGAACGTATGGTTCGCACAATAACAGAAAAAGCTCGTGCTATGTTAAATGGCACTAAAGCATCAAAACGTTTTTGGGAAATGCAGTTTTAACTGCAGTTTATTTAATAAATATTACGCCTACGAAAGCTTTAAGTCAATCAAAGACACCATACGAGATGTGGCATGATAGGAAACCAAGCATTAAAAATCTCAGAGTTTTCGGTTCAACTGTATATGTTCATAATAAAACCAGTAAAAACAAATTTGACAATAGGTCGTGGAAAGGAATACTGGTAGGTTATGAACCCAATGGTTATAAAGTTTGGAATACAGAATTCGAAAAATATGAAACTGTAAGGGACGTTGTAATTGATGAGACTAATTTTATCGAATCTAGGCCTTCATTACGACCTGAACGGAGTAATAATACATATTCCCAAGACGAAACTGATAATGACTCCGTAACAAAATCAGTGTCTTATAAGTCTCATAGTTCTGGCCCTAAATCAGATAGCTCTCAATCTGATGAATGCAGTACAAGTAAAATTCGAAAAATCGGTAGTCATGAAATACCGAATGAACCTGAAAATGAATCTGAGAGTAGTTTGAAACACAAAAATCAGGATAAACCTGATGAATTTTTAAATTTACGAAGAAGTGAAAGACTGAAAACATGTTCGCGTAAATCATATAATGAAAATGACTATGATGTCTATAGTGCGTTATCCATCACAAGTAATATACCAAAATCATTAAATGAAATTAAATCTCTGAACGATAGGAATCAGTGGGAAAAAGCAGTCAGAGAAGAACTCAATTCTCTTAAGAAAAATAATACATGGACATTAGTACCAAAACCATCAAATAAAAATATTGTAGACTGTAAATGGATATTCACTATTAAAATGACGTTTCAGGTCAACCTTCAAGATATAAGGCACGTCTTGTCGCTAGAGGTTTCAGTCAAGAATATCTTAGTGATTATAATGAAACATTTGCACCAGTTGCTAGAATAGCAAGCTTTAGATTCTTAATTAGCTACGCAAATCAATATAATTTACTGATTCATCATATGGATGTAAAAACAGCATTTCTAAATGGTACACTAAAGGAAGAAATCTACATGAAAGTTCCTGAAGGTGTAAAATGTAAAGATAATTACGTATGCAAATTAAACAAAGCTCTTTATGGCTTAAAACAATCAGCTAGATGTTGGTACGAAACATTTGAACAATGTCTCAAAGAAATAGGTTTTCAGAACTCCCCAGTAGATAGGTGTATATATATGAAAGGTAAAGGAGACATTTCTAAAAATATTTACGTAATCTTGTACGTCGATGATTTGGTTATAGCATGTGCAGATTTGCAAACAATGAATAATTTCAAAGCATATTTAATGACTAAATTCGAAATGACCGACTTACACGATATCAAATTATTTTTGGGCATTAAAATAGAGAGACACCATGATAAAATTACTTTAGACCAAAGTGCTTACATTAAAACCGTTTTGAATAAATTTAATATGAGTGATTGCAATCCTATAAACACACCGATGGAGCTTAAATTAAACTATGAAGCTCTTAACGCTGATAAGAAGTGTGACGCACCATGCCGTCACCTGATCGGTTGTTTAATGTACATTATGCTTTGTACGCGTCCGGACTTAAGTACATGCGTAAATATTTTAAGTCGGTACACAAATAAGAACAATAAAGAATTGTGGTTATGCTTAAAGCGAGTTTTAAGATATATCAAAGGCACAATTGATTTGAAGTTAACATATACAAGAAATAATTACAATAACATCCTAAGTGGATATGTCGACTCAGATTGGGGTGGCCACGATTGTAATGATAGGAAAAGCACTACTGGATATGTGTTTAAATTATTTGATCAAAATACAATTACATGGTGTACAAAGAGACAAACATCAGTAGCGGTCTCGTCTACTGAATCCGAATATATGGCTTTATATGAAGCTGTTAAAGAAGCATTATGGCTTAAGTCTCTGGCAGAAAGCATAAACTTAAAATTAATAAGCCCATTATTTTATATGAAGATAATAACGGATGTATTAGCATAGCTAATAATCCAACAAGTCATAAAAGGTCCAAACACATAGATATAAAATATCATTTCTCTAGAGAACAAGTTGAGAAAAATGTAATAAAATTAAATTATATTTCCACAGGTAACCAGTTGGCAGACTTGTTGACAAAACCTTTACCAGTCGTGTCTTTTATAAGACTGAGAAAAGGATTGGGTATAGAATAAGTTTTAATTTAAGTACAATTTCATTATGAAATGGTCTGATCAGGTTTTCTGGGTTTTCCTGATCCTGTGCAGCAAATGTTGGACCATTATTGTACAGTTGTCCCAGACCTTACTTGGAAGTATAATATGTTACGTCGTATTTATAAGTTGGTATTCACTTTGTAATGTTGAATTGTAGACTAGATACTGTATAGTAAACTAACGAATGACTAAAAGTTAGGGATTAATTTTTGAGGGGGCGTGTTGGATTATATAAAGCAAAAACTAATACCCCTAACTTTCGATAACATTGTTCTTTGTTCTATCTGAACAATCTACTGTTTATTTAACTCTACACACACTGCGTCACGGGATCTTGTTAGACGGACGTATTGCTTCCAAGTACCATTTAAAGTATAGAATAAATATTTCAATATAAAATTAGTATATTATTTCTTTTAATCCCATACCTCCTATATTATTAACCTTTGAGCCGTAATACATTAGGTACGCATTTGTTTTTTAGGCACATCATAGTAGAAAAGAGGTAGCTAGGCAAAAACATCTGGCTGTATAGACTAGTTCTAAAATGGACCAACCTTATTACTTAATACTTTGTAGAAATCACATTCATTGAATAACAAAAGGTTTGATTTGCACACGTTTTTCCTCAACCCATTGATAAATCTTCCATGTAACAATTAATTTCTTCATTAGTAGAACAATTTCATCACACGCCATTGGTGCTTGGTAGTGGGCGTGTGTAGCACGTGCACACATACGTGCAACCTCGCACGTTACTCTTTGTCCGCGCGAACAAAGGGCCGCGATTATTTTATTAAGCTGTTAAAACATTTGATATTTGAAACGACTTTAGTTTCTTTTGCTGTCGCTGCTTTTTTTTGTTTGTGGATTTTGTTTTGGTTCAAATTTGGAATGCTCATTAATTTTACTTTTCTTTTTTTTCTTTCAGATTACGTTGCAATTTGGCTGTATTTTAGGTTGACAGTTACAATTTTAACTGAGTTGTAACCATAGACAGCGTAGTAACCTCCGTAAAGGTTAGTTATAAAATTGCACAAAATCACAATGTTCTTTGTGTAAATTGTATAGTATTACGTGCTTACCTACATAATAATAATAATGGCAGTAGTAGGAAACGCAATTAGTTGTACGCTTTGTTTCGATACGCTTTGTTAGCTGCGGCGTCTGTGGCCAACAGCCTGAACGTGGACCAGAGAGTGCAAACCCGTGGACTACAAAGATTGACACAACAGAAAAAGGCACTTCAGTTTTAACTTTGGAATGACAAGAATATAGATATACATACTACATAATCAACTAACGTACTTCAGTCTTAATGAAAGATGATCTGCATTAATAAACTTTCAGAAACACACAAAATAAACTTTCAGAAGGTTAAAATACCTTCTGAAAATTTATCTTTGTGTGTGTGTGAAGTGCATTTATTGGTTACTAACTAACTTTATTTTTTCAGTTCGAAGGCGCCAAAAAGAATCATTATGCTGCAGGCTGATAAATGTTTCCAATCTCTGAATTGGACGCATAATTTTTTAGATACACTCTTGTGGTTTCTAACAACATAAAGAAAAAACTTTATAAGGAATTTGTCTTCGAAATAAACATGAATACTAAAAAAAACTTTGCGTAGTAACCATAGTTTCAATATGTTTTATCTTTTCTTTGCCATAAAATTCAACTTTTGAACGAGTTTTTCACCAACATGATTGAGTGTTTACTACAAGAAATTACTACCTACACATAATAAATAATTTATTTGTCATTCTATTAGACATAACATTATTAGTAAATAATTATTAAGTATTTTATTATATAAAGAGCCATATAAAAACAAAGCATTTCCTACAACGTTTCCCGCGGTCCATGTAGGTACAAACTACTTATTATATTGCATCGCTGAACACCTGCTAACTGGGTATTGTATTGTGCAATATTACCTACTAAGCAATCTAAGCATTATGATAAGATTCATAAGTTACGGTAAACCGCGACATACTTCAACGAATATGGAGTTGAAGTATTTAATGTAAGGTTTGCTGCAAAGGAAATATGTAATAATCTAATCACAAGAACTACTGGACCGATTTATTTCAATGTTAAGTGCGTACATTGCCGTAAACTACTTTTTATCCGGGTGCTCGGAGTAGTAACAAATCAAATAAAATATCTTTATTTTCAGGCTGCATTGGTCCATAGGTAGATGTACCGAAACCCAGTGGCGTAGCGTGGCGGGGGCAGGGGGGGCAAATTCCCCGGGCGGCAGGTTTTAGGGGGCGGCAAAATTTACCCAATTAAAAAAAAAACGTTACGTACGCAACTAGTATCTGCGCCGCTACATAAACTGTCTAACAATAACAAAACATTAAACAAGAAAGTTGAAACTTTTTAAACATAAAATTAATTATTGTTAAAATTTGGTACTTAAACACACGTGACACTACATTTTATGTAATTTTGTTTTTGAGTCTTTAAAAAAAAAATATTAAAATTTCGCGCTCGCTCCGCTCGCGTATTCAGAAACTGTATGCGCATAATTTTGTATTTGTCAACTAACAAAACGTTAAGTACGTTTGGGCTAAATTTTACGTAATTTTTGTTTTAAGTACGATAAAAATTTCGCGCTCGCTTCGCTCGCGTATTCAAAAACGATATACCCTTCTTTTTGCATCTATCAACAAACAAAAAGTTAAGTACGTTTGGGCTAAATTTTACGTAATTTTTGTTTTAATAAGTCCAATAAAAATTTCGCGCTCGCTTCGCTCGCGTATTCAAAAACGATATACCCTTATTTTTGCATCTGTCAACAAACAAATGGTTAAGTACGTTTGGGCAAAATTTTACGTAATATTTGGTAACGTCGATACAAAAAAAAACCCTTTTTTTGAAGTCGGTTAAAAATGACAAACGGCCAGTTACACACTTGTTAAAAAATTCATGGGAAGGGGCGGCAAAATCGACAACTGCCCCGGGCGGCAGATACCCACGCTACGCCACTGGAAACCGTACGACACTAATATACTTTCAAAAGAGTTCAAAAGACACTGAACAAGTTTGAATAATTACTTATAGAAACAAATGTTGTTTCATCTAAAGACAAGAAAATACTAGTTGTAGCTGCATCCAGTTAGACTGAAAGCCGGCCCAAACATAGTTGGGAAAAGGCCATGCAGATGAGAATTTTTTACTTCAGTTTTTTTCCCTAAAAAGTTTATAACAGTAATTAATAATTAATTATGTAAGATTCCATCGGCATCACATTGTAGTATGGATCGGTTAATTAATGGCATACCAACTGTGTGATTAGCATACGAACAAAACATATTATTTACGCACCTTCACAGGGGTCATGCAGCAGCCTAGTCGTATGGACTTTCCTTCATGTGTTTACATTTCTATAGTTTGTAACCCACCCAAAACAAAAATGTGAAAGGCTGCCAAGTTCGATAATATGGGAATGCTTCCTATAAAAAAAGTGAGATCTGAATAAGTACCAAGTTCCATAAACATACCTCAGTTAAAATAGTTACTTTTTAATGATGTTACTTGGCAAGCTTTCACACACCTTGTTATAAACCTACTAAACGCAATAAATCAAGTATATCATTTTCTATTAAAACTTACCAAGTAACATCATTAAAAAGTAACTATTTTTAACTGAGGTATGTTTATGGAACTTGGTACTTATTCAGATCTCACTTTTTTTATAGGAAGCATTCCCATATTATCGAACTTGGCAGCCTTTCACATTTTTGTTTTGGGTGGGATTTCATTTATTTTTGTAAGGTTGTTTATTTTATTTTTTTCTTATGATTAAGTTAGTTAAGGAAATGTCTCATTTATACTATCTTTCAGATTTGTGAATATGCACTATGCTTCTTAAAAAGAAATGGACTAGATTTACCAACTGACTGACATGACATGTTATTATCATATAGAGGTATAATGTTCGTGGATCAAAGTTACACATTCGTTATTTACGAAAGTGACTCACACTTGGCCGTTTTCAGATTTTTACTTTACTTTGACTAAATACAAACCTTTGTAACGAATTTCAGATCGGTACGACCATTCGAAGATATATTATATTATAAATGTATATAAATTTAGTTCGTTTTAGTTCCATAGGGGTATAAAACACCTTCATTATTTTGAAACCGACTCACACTTGGCCATTTTCAGATTTTCCCTTTACCTTGACATAAAGACCTACCTCGATGCCAAATTTCAAGTCAATACGACCATTGGAAGTGGTCTAGGTTTTTGATGAGTGAGTCAGTCAGTCAGTCAGTGAGTGTATAGTAAAAATAGCGATTTTCTGACGTCAATATCTCAAGACCTACAATAGGTATATTAATGAAATTTTGTATTTGAGAAGTCGTGGTGGCCTAGTGGGCAAAGAACCAACCTCTCGAGTATGAGGGCGCGGGTTCGATTCCAGGTCAGGCAAGTACCAATGCAACTTTTCTAAGTTTGTATGTACTTTCTAAGTATATCTTAGACACCAATGACTGTGTTTCGGATGGCACGTTAAACTGTAGGTCCCGGCTGTCATTGAACATCCTTGGCAGTCGTTACGGGTAGTCAGAAGCCAGTAAGTCTGACACCAGTCTAACCAAGGGGTATCGGGTTGCCCGGGTAACTGGGTTGAGGAGGTCAGATAGGCAGTCGCTTCTTGTAAAGCACTGGTACTCAGCTGAATCCGGTTAGACTGGAAGCCGACCCCAACATAGTTTGGGAAAAGGCTCGGAGGAGGATGAATGAAATTTTGTATTTTAGATAAGTGAGTGGGTCTCAACAGATACTAGAAATTTGATATGCGTAAATAAAATAGATTTTGAGTTATAGGGGGGTCGAATTTGGCCCGAAATGGTTCGTGTAATATAACCCACGGCCGGTGTGTCGCTTTTTTTTGCTCGAACTTGGCGGACACACTGCCGTGTGTCTAGATTTTATATAGATAACCGTGATCACTTAGCTAGTAATGATAAATGCTAGATTTTCATCCCCCATGCAAATAATAATAAAAAAAATGCATGCCTCAAGCACAATTATAAGTAGCTCTTAATCTGAAGAACAGACTTGGATGTGTTCTTTTTAGTTGAAAAATATAATTAATTTAATTAATCGATGTAGGATAATCAATTATAAATTCATCCAAACACACTCACAAAGCTGCAATCTGTATGCTACTCTCGCGTTTACTAATAAAATAGCATAAACAGTTACACAGTTTTGATTTACCGTAACTTCACTAGGAACTCCTTAAAGGAACCGATCTCAGCATAAACAAAAGTGCTTACAGAGACAACAGTTGCGAACAGTGGAAAGTGTGCCAGGACTATAACGGGTGAAGCTTCCGCGCTTGCACAACTTGAGAAATTTGTAGAAAGTGCGCGACTGTAACAATGCTCTTATATTTTGTTTTGATATCCTTTGTGCACGTGATATGAAATACGGTAGGAATTGATGGAATTGAGTAGCTTGGAATTTCCGAAATTTTAAAGGAAGAAAGGTAGTTCTTAACTCAGAACTTTATCAGTTTTGTGGAAAAGAATAATATGGGTGTTGCGATAACAATAGAATTTAAGTAAGTTAAACGTGATTAAAAACCTTTTCGATTAACTTATGTTCTTAGTCCTATTAGAGAACAATACCCTAACTAAGAACTTAATCACCTTAAAGTCTACATGCCTGTTTACAAAAAGAAAAGAATTATCAGAAATATGTAGCCCTATTTGATGCAATTTCCGCGTAGGACTGCATTAGGTACTAGATGTTTCTGCCTTAATCTTTCAATACTAAACAGCTTTCTATCAAAATATCTGAAAAGTTTAACAAACCAGAATTTTTCCCACGGACAGAATTACAAAACGAACATTTATAATGATAAAAGTAGTACATTTATAAAGATTTAAACGCGTCTGTTAAAAACTTTTTTGTAATACCTAACACTATCTTTATTCCTCAAAGGAAAAAGCAGAGTTATGTATAACCTTTGTACCACGCCCCCTGACTTCTTCCTGTGGTTTTACCCACATTCTGAATGAATTTCTATTACAAACCGGTGACAAAGGAATCAAAACAAAACTAATTAACTCACCTACGTCACTTAAGTTTCAAGCATCCATTTTCAGATTTAGGTATAAAACATACATAGGCATACCTACTAGCTGTTTCCATAGTTCCGCCCGTGTCCCGTGGGCACAACTGGGCGCATCGGGAGAAAACGTAACCGACAAATAAACTGTTCAGCTTCATAATATTCATAGTAGTTTTTGACGTTCATAAGAGCTTGTAAAGATCTAAATGAAATAAAATGATTTGACTTTGACTTAGTACAAATAAGTCCATTTAAAATAAATAGTCCCAATTCCGCGTCCCGGTCACTACTGAGAATTTTATTATGAAAAACCCGCGAGCAGTTCGTGTGATTTTTCCTTTACATTTTTACTGCCCGTTTTATTACTTACCTGTTATAGTTATACGCTATTATTCAGATAGGTATCTGATGAAATATGTACATCGATAATTCAGTTAATAAATAAATGTACATACTTAATTAACATTTTATTTTACCGCTTAGGCTAGGTCTCGGTACTATAAAATGTATGTTTTACGGTATAAAACAAAAAGCATGCGAGTAATCTACCTACGTAGGATATCTCTCTTTGGTATAGACCATAAAGTAAATAACCACTAGAGAGCGCACTCGCCAATTTCTTCTAAGAACACGACTCACCACTGCGGGCGGGGGGACGCGACATAATCCGCGGCTACTATTGGTCAGTTCACGGTCGCTACTAAAGGATCGTACTGATCGTAGCCTTATAGTACGCGCAAAATCACTAACTTTTGGCGAGCGTCGGGGCACTGTATGCGCAGTCAAGTGGTTTTATAGTCTTTGGTATAGACTATCCATTTTTATTTCAATATTAATTCATATATTAGGCCACTAAGTATTTCTGGGCAATGAAATTTTACATGAAACGTGCATGTGCAACGAAATGCAGTAAGCAGAAAATTTCCAATGTTAGTACATGCTAGAACGCTATTTAGTAACTTTTATAACCAACAGCTGCCAATCATAATCACTCTAAAAACTATAATTAGCCGAAAAAATATATTCGGCAATTACTGGATTGGCGTTAAACTGTTCAAATTGTCACTGTCTAATTACCTAATTAACGACACAGCCGTCGCTGGTAATTAATTGTTAGTTAATTTTAAACCAGGCTTAATATGTAAGTAGTTAGTGGTGCGTTTGTTACAGCAGCTAAGTAGATATTGAATAATTAACTTATATGACTTTTATTTCAATTTATGGCACATTATTAAATTAAATAAAAAAAAATAAGTCGTGTCAGGTAAGTAGCAGCTTTTAAACTAATTAATACTATTTCGTAGAAGCCAATAATTATGTACCTACCTATTTAATTTACTTTTTCAATTAATTTTAAACCGAAAATTTCGTATGAAGGGTAAGTATTTAATATTAGAATATTCCAGTTGGAAACTTCAAAGACATTCCTTCGCTGTTAACTCTCAAAAATCCCAGTTATTTGTATTTTTCTGTAACTGAAATAGATGCGTGTTGGTTGTAAATCTATGAAATTGCATAATCTATTTATTATTAGACAGTTTGGAGACGCGACACAATGGTGCAATGAATCTACCTGATTTATTATCTGTGCGAGCCGCTGGTAGGGTGACCATCGTTTTTCATTTTACGGGACTTTTCCTGTTTTTGTGTATACATGGTGACTATATTTTTTTCTTTTTTTTTAAATAAAATGCGAAGGTACCTTTTCGTGAGTATATATTTACTTAATATGCGATTTTTATTTTACTCTTTAAAGCCAATATTTTGCTTCATCTTATTGAATGTAGGTAAATGTAATGCATATTTGACAAACACAGATTCTATTATGTAGTTTTATCACTGTAGCAGGACAGGATGTCAGTGGGCCAAGGATAGATTACGACCATCACGGCTCTGATTCAGAGGGGGATATTATGTCAGTGAAATTACAGCTTTACATGTGCACCAGAGTGTGCGAGATAAGATCAAAAGACATGTGGTTGTAACCTCAAATTGGTTATTGTGTTTTATCAGCTTTCTCCTATAACATCAGGATAAGCTCACAAAACATTCACGCATGGTGCTGCACGCAACCCGGCACGTGCGGTGCTTGGAGGCTCGCCAACCGATTTCCGAACTGAATCGAATATTAGCCCAGCAGAGGGCGCACCTGCGCGCACTACATGTCGCCGAGTTGAAGGTGACCCGCGGGTTAAAATTAAAAGCCAACGGGGTCTTTCGCAGAAATTGTCTTCACCGCCCGCCAAATACCGAATTTCCTTAAATTGCTGCTACGAATGCAATCGGCTTCTTGATAAATATATAAAAGGTCGCGTGAATTGGCACCAATGTAGCCTTTTGCTGTCACATTAAATACAATACATAATTTCCAAGAAACGAATAGCTTGCGTACCGATAAATTGTTTGAGAACATTCCCATTTTCCCAAGTCATTTAGATATTTTAGTTAATCGTTTCCAAGTGAACCACACAATAGCTCGCTGCCACTTTAAAGCATTGAACAACCTCATTTCTTGGAACTCAACAAATTGTATTTCTTAGTTGACATTGTCCCCGTTGTAACTTTAATATCCTTGTAACGTACACAATAGTTTTTTACTATTTTCTTTTCTTTTACGTGAGTCAGAAACGTTGCCGAGGGCAAACGACCGCACACGGTGTTTTCTTTGGAAAATTTCCAATTTTAAAAGCTTTGAAAAGAAAATCGACATTTATTTAGTTCATAGAAATGATGCTTTTTAAATTATCATGCTGCTTACTGATATGGATCATATTGCTACGGTTAACAGTTTAAGCTCAGGAGATCTCAAGTTATATAGGTTCACATTAAGTGGCTTAACAATGTCTGGATATAAGATAATTTTATTATTATCATCATCATGAATGTCTTCCAAGAGCTATAAATTTTAATGAAATGTCATAATATGTCTAAGTTACGACCGCTAGATCTGCCAGCTTTGTTTCTGTTTATGGAATCATTAAATGTTTGAGTAATTGACTAGTTCCTTTATCTCAGTTCAACCGAAGTCCTTAGGTACACAATAGAGCATAGTCTCTAACTTTCGCTCATTCAGAACTTGAAATTGAAGACAAAAGCGAAACTGAACACAATCGAAATGCAGCGACCAATACTTGTCCTCTTTACCAGCTCATGCAGTGGTATAATAAATACTTCAGCGACACGAGCATTTTTGTTGATGTTAACTGAACATAAAATATTGATGTTTCAACACGCTCGCGTGTT
Organism: Helicoverpa armigera; assembly: GCF_030705265.1. Taxonomy (NCBI): domain Eukaryota; kingdom Metazoa; phylum Arthropoda; class Insecta; order Lepidoptera; family Noctuidae; genus Helicoverpa; species Helicoverpa armigera. The sequence goes on along the minus strand of NC_087134.1, from coordinate 1,126,114 downwards.
ATTTTGGGCGAGCGAAATGAATAGGCAAGCGCAGCGCAATCAGTCAACATGGTCGCCGTATGAAAAACATCGAATCATAAATATATAAGTGTTTTAACAACAGTCAGTATAAACACGGTGGTGTTAGTAAATACTGTGATGTTTTAACGAGAACAATGCGTAGGCTTCGGTGGCTAATGTTCACGTTAACAGCATACTGACCCATATAATGAGTGGCCGTGATTTGCCGCCCCCGGAAATGGACGTAATATTCCGTGCCGCTAATTCGGAGAACTGGGAATAATCTGGACACACCCATAAACATTGTATGTGAGCGATATCGTGCAAATTTCCATTTTATGCAGATTTCAGAGAGTTATGAAACAATACATCTCCCTCTCCAGCTTTAACATGTAGTTATCAGGTGCATACATAGCTCATTTTTCTATGCAAGATTACATAGACAAATGCCGCCCACTGCTCATCCCAACGTGGTGCTGACGACACAGGCTGTTTTGTAAATTCATATTTTATTTGTTTTGGCCAAAGGTTTATCCCAAGTTTTTTTGCTGTTTTTGCCGCAAAAATCGGACATCCGGCCACCGAGATACCGCTGGCATCGATTCGTTTGACCTTCGTTTGTTTCATAACACGAATGTCGACTCATTGACTACTGAATAACGTATCTTTTCGTTCACATGCTGCCATAGGTTAGCAACAAACATGCACAGTGTACGTACACAGTTATCAATGTGTATACATTTTGACATAAAATTGCACTTATGCGAGCTTATCGCTTGTTTACATTTAGCAAATTACTGTTGATCTGTACAAACAGTATTTTAGTGACAAAATATTTGCACTGAGTGATTTAAAGCAGATCAGGAGGATCACTTTCCTAAGAATCATGGTCGGCAGATGATTACAATGACTTTCAGGCAGGGGTAAAAATTGCCAAAATGATCATAGCAACTGGCAAGCGCAGTTTTATCAAAGATCCGTTTACTGATTAGATAAACAGATATAAATGCGACGGATGATTTGCTACTTCATAACAAAACATGTTCCATCATGTAGTACCAACAGCTGTTAATCTCATTCTTCAATGTCATAATTGTACATTTGCAGTGTTATGACTTTTCCTGATTCGTTTGCACATTACAGGCGATTCGCTACTTTGTTATGTAATGGCATTTGTTATTTGATTCTTTGTCATTATTTACATCATTATTAACTGCCATGTTATTGTTGTTGTTTTGCATTTTCTTTATACACTGCAGCATGGTCATGTGCAGCTTTGTAGTGAGTCTATTTAAGACTACAAACTACTGATATACAAGGTGTTTTCATCTCAGATCAGTTTTGTATTGCAATTAAGAGATTAGTGATTACCTGAGGGTATAGAAATGAAATCCAGACATAAATGGTATAATAATCTTCATAATTTATTTTCTCTTTCATGTTTATCATACAATATGATATTCCATATAAAACAATATTCTTTGTTAAATTCATAGAAATATATTATTTTAGTATAACTGTTTCCATATCTTTTATAAACTTACAAATTACTGTTAACATTCTGACGAATTCTTTTGTATAAAAATAATACAAATAGGCTTTGGGCGCGTTCTTCGCAGAAACAACTTTCTTTGAGTTCTCGCTACCACGCCACCCGTTCGCCTTATATAGTCTATATAACAATTCAACTTGTTAATTGGTATTATAATTACTTACAATAACCTACAGAAGACAATGGTACAGAACAATTTACTGTAGCACATTAATGGTAACAAAAACAATTTAAAACATAGGTATAGGCTTTAGTTTACAAAGCGTAGGCACTCGAGATTGCTACTTCATCCTATAAGATAACCATTCTCACAAATAAATACATCCCTCTCGCATTCACTCGCCGTTCACATGTCAAACGTTCGTTCTGTACGATATACTCGCATTCGTCCACAACTAATATTTTAAATCGGACGGCTTCACATTACAAAAGTCACGTCCTCTAAAGAGCACCGGGTCAGTTCCGAGAATCATCTTTTTAAACGGAGAAAATAATTTGCGCGTTCCACGCTCTCGCTCAAACGTACAAGGCACTCCAAACTTACATTCGATCAGTCTCCCACACAAGCACTTCATTTGTCTCGAAACAATCAAGCGAAGCGAACAAAGACGTTCCAGTCCACGGCGGCGGCGTTACAACGCTGTTGTCGCGTTAAAAGTTAACCTTGTGCAACTAAACGTGATTCGGAACGTCCGACTGTTGAACACATGGCCGCCATTCCGCGAGGGCGGCGCAGGCGGAATTTTAATTAGCAGAACATCCGCTCGTGACTCGGCTTGATGCGCCGTTGCCACTCTACTCTACACTATCTCTTTCCCTCCGGCTGCGTTTCGTACCTGTCACAACACAGCGGCGACTTGCGTCCTAATCGACTCCGTCTAAATCGCAATAAATAACGTCCGAAATGTAAACTAATTATTATAATAAGATTCTACTGGACAGAAAAAATATACACAATGGCCGGGACACAATGAACAATGGAAATCCCCGATTCAGCGAGGCAAGTGCGGCAACATCGCTGAAACGGGAAATTCGCCGTAAAACTGGCAACGCCGCCTCAACCTCGTTCAGTCAGTCTGCAAACGAATGACGTCGCACGATTATCCTTTCTAGTTTCTACACTATTCTAAATGAGACAACGCAATACTGATTTAAGGAAAACATTAACTCTGCAACTTACAATGGAAGCTTTAGCCTTTGCAGTTGTGACTCGCTCTAAGTACATCCCTCGCTAAGTGAACCATAACGTAACCGTTTCACAAACAACAAACGTCCTGGAATCAGCTCTCCCGAGCGGAGGTTCTGCCTGCACACATCACTGGCAACCTAATCTCTCAAACTTAACATCCACAGCATCCTTAACGTAGCGTCAACACCTTATACACTAGTGTTCATTAACTATATATTACACAGTAAAATTAAGATCACAAATCGCTTTGTATGCTGCGTCCTACCGGGCGCGACTAGCATGGAATGTGGCGGAGCGGCGGCGACGGCACAATCAGAAGTGCGAGTCGATGTGGCAGCCGTTGTTGGCGTGCTCCAGCACCTGCTCCTTGAGCCGGTGCACGTGCTCCTTCAGCTTCACCACCATCTGCGCGAGCTCCGCGTTCTCGCCCTTCAGGATCTTAACTTTGTCCTCCAGCTTGGAGATGCGCTCCAGCTTGCGCCGTCTGCACTTCGATGCAGCCACTCGGTTCCTCTGCCGTTTGCGTTCCAATTTGATTCTCTCTTGCGTGTCCATGTCGATGGGCGACAGAGGAGGTGAACTAGCAGCACTAGGCACTGTTTGGGGCTCGTCTTTGACCACCGGTGTGGGGTAGCGGTCAAGCGGCCTGTCCAGGTCGGCGTACACTCGCCTGTCGACGCGTCCGATCTGAGGCGTGGGGTCCGAGTGGTGTAACTTGTCCAGCGCCTCAACGAATGGCCGCGCGTACATTTCTTGCTCTTCCGTCGGCGGTATGCTAGCCGGGAATAACACTGGCGCCCCGGGTGTTGGAGTTGCCGTTGTTATCATACCGTTCTGGATGATCAGCTTCTCAAGCTCCGGGGAGCCGAGCTTCAGCATCTGAAGGTCTGGTGAGGAGAGGACCGGCGCACCACCAATCCGCGCCCGTTTTATGCCCCGCCCCACGTCCAAGGTGAGTGGTCTCTTGAGGTTCTCCACTGGTCCACTGAGGGGATACTGCTCGTCATAGAAAGTGGTCTCCATGCCGTGTTGGAAGCGTCGAACCATGTGTTTGCACCGAACGACTCGGTATCACTAAACTCACTGCGCGAATATCAAAACTTTTTCATGCGGCAACGCACGTCCGACTCGCCCAACGTTCCACTTGTTTCTAAACATTGTTAAGAAACAACCACTGCTTTTATTGAGTGACTCAGATAAGCTATTTTTAGAAATAGCGTGATACAGACGGCCGCTCATTGGTCGAATATCGCGCGATACCAAGCAACGCTTGCGTGTGATTGGTGATTGGCATCGTAGCGTAGCGCGAGGCCGCGGCGGGCTGTTTACGACTTCGTACGATTACCGAGAATCAGGAGGAGCATGTCCATTATAACGATTATATCGTACCACGAATCGTGGAACTAAATTAATAGTTGTTTACCAAATTAACTTTAAAACTACCACATATCGTGCATTTTTAACAATATGAGATTTTTTTCAATCGATACCATAATGTTAGGATAGGTATATTCATAGTATATTTGTGTAAACCAAAATTATTTGTAGGTTTATCTAATCCAAAAGTATCCCACTACCTAATAAAATTGACAGAAATTGAAAGATATAAACCTTTGAGAATGATCAATCACATCTGATTTTTAAAAGACAATATATTTAAAAAAGTTTTTTTTCACACTTCATAAATGTTGTTTTTATGATGGTAGGATCTGAATTAATACTTTGGTGAGCATGGGACCAAACCAAACACTTGCCTTGACTTTTTAAACAAACACAAAGAAACACAATATGACAATTGTAGACTATAAACTCAACTGTCCTGAGTTAATGTAAAAAATTATGGTCACCTCAAGCTTTTTATTTTAACAAACAAATTATATTTTAGCATTAGATCCCATTGCTTTATATAATTATTGTAAAATGATGTAATATCAATTTCACTTAAAATTATAGTTTAAAAAATTATACCTAAACCTAATGGAAAAAAAATTGACTTTGAGACAAATCTATCTTTCAGACATATTTTTGTATGCAGAATTGTAGCTAAAAGCTCAAAAACAAGCTAAAATAAACATCCAACGAGAGGCAAAGTATAACAATGGAAACGAACGAATTTGGGTGAGGCACGGAGGCGGGGTAGCCGCGCGGTGCAAGAAAATACAGTGCGGCGCGCGGGGGGCTCGGCCGATAGTTGTACGCGCCAGACCGGGACAGAACGCTCCCGTCGCACTCACACCAGAGATAACTCCAACAACCGAGCAAAAAGGAAAATAAAATGCATCTAAAATTCCTATATTATTGTGGACTCACATTTGAATTGTTATTGTAAAGTTGACCTTCATTTTTTAAGCTATAACCGCAACACGGGCTGTAGAATCCTCTAGATATGATCATTGAGTAGGTAGTACCTAAGTACCACTGCTAGTAGGTACTACAGCAACGGCTGCGAGAACTCTTTATGGTTATTAAGCATCATTAAATTAATAACAATATTTTTATGGTCACATAAAACTGTAATGACTCTGACACTAATAACGGAGGGCCGTAGGTATTTAGAACCTACATGTTTTATCATGTCAAGCCACGGACGAGTACCTACTTAATATCAAGCATAGCAGACGTAAAAGGAAATTGCAGAGGGAACCTGGGAACTTTCTGGGATTTAATGTTGATAGGATTGAAAGGGGCAAGTCTCTTGATTGATTGCCTACCTACCATTAATTAACAAGAAATATAAATACCTAAGTATTAGTTACGCAATATTGATAAAATAAAAATATAGGGTACCTATTTATTTATTGATTACAGATCAATTACCTACCTAGGTAGAAAACATGTTAGGAGTACCTAGTCAAAATTGTATACAAAACGGCATAGGTAAATGGTACACAGGTACAATACCATTTACCTACTATTTTACCCAAGGGATCGACTTTACAATAGGGTGGGCTCCAGACCTCACGAAAAATGAAAACTTGTCGTAGGTAGGAAGTAGCCTACAATTTTATTTGTACCAATGCTTTAATAAAATTCTATATCTAGGTAGCTACGTGAGTAACTCCATGTATAGCTATCTACAAAGATGATGAGCCTAACCTACGCAGTAATTTAGGGTCAAGTGCACATCTGGGTATCTATCTAGTTTGAAGGTCCTGTATTTACCATACTAATTATTTACAAGTTGAAGGTCTACGAAATAATTCGTCTTGAGTACTGAAGAACGCTTTGTAGAGTTTGTTACCCGACTGCGCTACGGAAGGTTGTGATATTACAGACTCATTTACAAGGAGCCGTTCGGATTAAGAATCATGATTAAAAAAACTCTTAATTAATGTAGTTATTGACTTAAATGATGAATGAAGGAAATGTTAGTTTGTTATTCTGACCTACAAAAAGGCCATCACCGCAAAATACCAGGACATTGCTGATAACTACTACAAGAGGAAAGTCATGGTAATGGGAAAATTATGGCAAGTAAACCACATTATAAACATAGGTAACACAGTTTTATAAAACAATGTTACTGCCTACAAATAAATATGTAGATAAATACAATAGACACAAAGCAAATGTGCACCGGTATAAACTTTGTTTATATTTACTGTCCGGTAAGCCGGTTTTAAACTAAACAATGAGTACTAGTACTGCCATCTGTTATTACTTTTATGAAGTTCACGTAAACTCGCTACTTAACACTAGATGGCGCAGCAAATTGCTTTTTAAAGTTTAACTACTCGACAATAGATGGCGCCTTGTATTTTGACACCAAATTAGTGGACGAGTTGCAAACGAAATGTACTTATTTTCGTCCGGTAGGATCACATTTATTCTGTTATTTAGATTAGACCAGATTTTAATTATTTTTATCTTGCAATGTAGCGTTCTTATCTACTCACCCACGTGGAGACACTAATTTACGTTAGTTCATTGACCTCCACGGGATAGTAGAACAGGCTTACATAATGCGTTATTCATCTTACAGACGTATCGTAATCCAATGTAGAACACAACCGTGTATAAATGTTTTTATTTGACATAGTACATAACATATATGTCGACGTGCTCTCACATACATACTATATTGAGGTGACTTTACTGTTCGAACGCTTTAAGAAAGGTACCGATAATAGACTCACAGAATTTGCTTATTTACACAAACGTGAGATTACAACAAGGAACATACAATAAAACACATAACTAAAATATTACAACATCGATTTATTTTATTGCAACAGTTCATTTTGTACATCACATCATCAATTTACTTAAATATAACTTAAAATATAGATTTTTCTATAAAATATCGTTATTTATTTGACTGTTACTGATATGATCCGGACGTCTTCGTAGGGTTTGTCTGTCTTGGGGTTGGTTTTGACGCTTCCGATGTTTTGAACCACTTCCATACCGCGAACTACGCGACCGAAGACTGTGTGTTTGTTGTCTAACCATGGCTGCGGAAGAATTTTTGTTATAATTTAGGAGCTATTAAGAGATAATTAAAAATACTGCATAAATTAATAAAAAAATAAAGGGACACCTACCCGATTATTTTAAATACAACTTTTTACTTTCATCGAAGGAAGTTACCAAAGTCTCTGTCTATTGAAAATGTCACTTTAACTTCCAACAAACGTCCTTGCACCCGGAAATCGTTCACAAAATCGTTGCAAATATGTTATAGTTTGTGAGAGAAAATATAAAAAGTTTACCTAGGTTTGTATAGGTATTTCTTAGAAATAAGCAGTACCTTTGCGATTTCAAATTGTTTTAAATATTGTGTGAATAAATTATAAAGTAAATAAATAAAATAAGTAGTTTTCTTTTACATTTCCTCAGCTATTATTTATCACATAATACATACCGTGGGCGCCAGCGTGATGAAGAACTGGCTGCCATTGCTGTTAGGCCCAGCGTTGGCCATGCTCACGGTGTAGGGCCGGTCGTGCTTCAGGTGCGGCTTGAACTCGTCCGCGAACTCGCCGCCCCATATGCTCTCACCTCCGGTACCCGTGCCTATGTTAATTTTAATTTCGTTCATAAAAATGTAGAAAAGTCTTTTACTAAATATAATTATAGCTAGGTTATAGTTTAACAGATATAACAATATAATTTTACAATCAAATGCCCTAGCTAGGTTATTTAAACAAATTGATGGTCGGACTTTGGTAGCCACTGGTACCCAGCTACATCCGGTTAGACTGGAAGCCGACTCCAACGTAGTTTGGGAAAAAGGCTCGGAGGATGACTTTGGTAGCTTTATTTTTATAAGTCTTTAGATTTGAGCTGTGATGTTTGAATTTTTATATTATTTCAAAATAATGACGTTATTCAAAATAATGAGAAAGGTTGTAGAGTGTTTGTGGATTTTTGCTCCTCTTCCACACAAAAGATATAGAATGGATTTTGACGAAACTTGGCAGTAATATACATAGATTACAAATCAAAAGAACATATGGATTACTTCCAGGTGCGGGAGGGGGGTCCTTCGGGAAACGAATAAAAGCGATGGCATACGCTTGTGTTAAGATTAGCCTCAATACAGAAATTAACTAGCTTTGTACTTATTTAACACATTTTTTTTAAGAATTAAAAGTGTTTTCAACGTAGTAACGATAATCAATAGGCTTATTATCAACTTTGATATCGCGTCCTTCAGAACAAGTCAGTACAAATTTGTGTTATCACGCGACGATAAGTTACACGTGAGCGCTAAACGTGTCGCTAAAACGTGTCAATAATAAAGATTATGGATATTACTTAATTGCTAAATATTTCGATCACATTGAAATTAATTACTAGAGGTCTGATAAAACATCTTAATTTCTTTAACTATTAATTGAATAATCATTTTAGTTTTGCCTTCGTTTTTGTATGAGATGAGACAACATTTAACTCACCAATAATAGACCTACAAAAAATTCAATCAAAACATATTAAACAAATAAGTGTATTTACTTATTTAAAAGAGTACTGCCACATAATAACCTGTGTGTCTACATGACTTACAAAAAAAACTAATTCCAATGATTAAAATGATGGACCAAACGATATCTCCTCATGTACTAAATACACAAACTCTCTTTTATACATACTCTTATACTAAGTTCACAAGCCCGCACAATACTTTCTACCAAACTTATTGACTCCTTCAAAAATTGTACATACGTGAAAATTCAACGTAAGCTGTTGTTTTAAGAAAACAGACATTAACATTGACATTTGCGTAAATAACCTAGTTTATATAGAAAATCTCACCAGTAGGATCTCCAGTCTGCACCATGAAACCCTTAATGACTCTATGGAAGACGTGTCCATTATAGTATCCATTCCGGGAGTGCACGCAGAAGTTCTCCGCGGTGCGCGGCACGTCCTTGCCGAAGATACGGATGTGCACGTCGCCGAGAGACGTGTGGAGGATCGCCTGCTCGTATAGACGTTGTACTCCTGGGAAAGATTAACGTTTATTTATTTAAGGAGAGGTAACTTCACAGCTGGCAGTACATAAATTAAAAATATTCAATAGTTGTTTATTTCGGTTGAAAAGTTGTTTAAAAGTGATAATTTGTAAAGAGGTTGTCTTGACCTGCAAAAGAATTGCATATTTATCTTAAGGGGTATAAGTTTGTAAATATTTCTCATCAGAACTATTAGATGAATTCTGCTTATTATCCATGTGCGGGAAGTATTTCAGTTGGGACTAGGGTTGGAGATATTTTTTGCACGGTCCAATTGTATATGACTGAATTTTAATCTGGATTAACTAATGGGGACAAAAATAAGTAAAAGTGTCACTAGAAATGACACCTACAAAATGTATACCCAAAGTATGATTCTTTGCTACCTACGAAAGCAGACAGGCCACAATAATTACATCCTAACCTTGTCCTTCGGTAGCGGAAATGATATCCTCTTTCGAAGGCTTTTCATTAAAGATATCTCTGTCAGCATCAGGGCTCTTGATGTCGTCAGGACTTCTTCTGGAGAACATGTAGAACCGGTTCTTCTTGTAGGCCGTGCAAAAGAGAGTCGGGTCTATCTTCACGTTGAGCAGGGTGGGGTTCTCCGAGCCTTCCATCTCGAGAGTTGTAGCCACTTTCGATTGGTTTGTTCGACCCTGCAAGTAATGGATAAGGGTTGGTATCTTGGTTGGTTTATGAATTTTAAACTACTAAGTTTCACTTATTTCAGTATTAAGTACTGTTTCTTTTGCCGGGGGTTTCAACCTCGTCGTATGTAACTAATCGGCAAACCCGGATAAAGATTAGCCTATAGACTTCCTCAATAAATGGGCTATTTAACTGATATTTTTAAATCGTTCAGATTTCTGAGATTAACGCGATAAACAATACCTTCAGCTTTATAAGTTACCAAAAGCTGCTAGTTATCTTATAAGTTGATTAGAATCAAAATTAGTGACTTAACACCAAAAACTTTGTACTCCCCAATATCGGGATCAGCAGTGGATAGCAATTGACAAATATGATGACGACACCAAAAATCACCATTGATATGCATTATCAGTCGATGTTTACCTGGAACAATGCCAGATGCAGAGGCCTCAAGTTCTCCGGTTTCCCCAGCATGGCGACGCATCTATTCGTCACCAGGTTGACCACCTTCACGCCGAGCATGGTCGCGTAGATAACGAAGTGGCCTGAAGTGTCGAACAGCACGTTCGCCAGGTGAACTGAGTCGGATTTCTCGAGGTCGCGTTCGGCTGCCATGCTGTTAAAATATGAAAATTAAATGCTAGGTGCACAGTTTTAATTGAAAAAAAAATAATTAATTTATAAGATAGAAACAAATAGAGGAGTACGAAAAGAGAAAACATGCTGCACCGACCCGAAATCAAATTAATTAAGTCCGATTAAGTCTTTTATATGTTACAGCTGCTCACGCGAACAGTTAATATTAAGCATGATGGCGTAAAAATGTGTCAAGCTTTTTACTATCAAGCCCTTCAGATTGTACCTATTAACTTAACGCTCTTGAAATTAGCCATCTGATGCCTCCCTTACGCTTGTCAAATAGTGGTTTGTTCATATTTTTTTTCACTATTGTGAAGTTGATAATAGTATAAGAACAGCTTACTTCAGAAAAATAAAGTTATTTGCCACAATCTGTATAATCTACTGAATAAAACATAAAACCATGTGTGTAACATTACCGTCTACCGAACTCCATGTTGGGCAGCTGCTGCGTCTGATGCTGCAGCTCCTGGAAGCGCTGCAGGCTCTCGTCCAGCACCTTGTGGAGTTTGCCTGACAGGAAATGGAACACACGCACCTATTACATCAACAGACAAACATCCTACACGTTATATGTATACAGGGGTTGCGGGTTGCTAATGGGCACATGGGTTAAGACTTCGTTTCTAAAGTTAATTAAGTATATCGGGTACTTCATGCAAATATATGCAAAATATATTGTTTATTTGTGACTTTATATCTACTAAAACAGTTCTAAAGCGGCTTTCCCTAAGCATAGGGATCTCATCCAATAAATACGAATTTATAATCAACTTTTTGTTTGCTACAGTAACAAATTGCAAATAGAGACAAAGCTAATGAGTATCTATTGCAATATAAAAATATCAGGCTAATAATCAACTTCTGAATTCCAGAAAGTAACATACTAGTATAAAATGAGCACTAAATCATCTTACCTTTCTATCCAAGCTGATAGACGCCATCTTCTTCCCATCCGGCGAGAACGCAAGTGCAGTGGGATAAGTCTTATTCTTCACAAAGTCATACAAATCGGTGTCTAACTTAGAACCAAAGTTCACTGTTTTCGGGAACTTATACTCATGTTTCGGCCCGGTCCAGTATTCAATGATACCGGCCTTGTCGACTGATACTGCTGTTTCGTACACTGGGTTGTATTTAATTGTGGTCACTGTAGCTTGGTGGAGGGTCTCGAAGGTGTAAAGTGGTGTACTTGAGGTCTGTGTGCCGTCGAATATGTGGATCTTGTTGCTGGCCTTTTCTGAGCTGGATGGAGAGATATAAATGTATATTAGATAGGATTATTGTCATAAATATACATATTGATATGATGATTGTGATAGACACTTGCTTATGAATACTGACCAGATTTCAAATGCACATACGTATTTAATCCATTCTGGGGACTGGATTAGCATTGTTATTTTCTTATAATATTAATTATGCATGTTACAATATTTCACAAAGACAGATACAGATTTCTACAACTTTATCCTGTCTATACATAATATAGGTTTGTATGGAATTTATATAATTAGTCTCATTATACCTAGTATCACCTATACTACAGCCTAGTCAATAGAAGATGACCTTACAGGGAAATAGATAACAGAATTATTATTAATAACAACCTTTGCAGTGACCTTTAGTAACATAAACATATGGAGCAAATAAATGAATCTGTACTAATATTATCTGAAGAGGATGTTTGCTTAAATTTATTTATCAGACCATCTTAAAAATATTAGAAACAACAACAGTTAGCGAATACTCTTAAATTAAAGGTAGGCTCAACATTATTTACTAAATTCAAGAAGTGCCTGGATTGATTTAAAAAAGTCTTTCAGTGTTATATAGCCTGTTTATTGAGGAAGGCTCTTTATTTGTTTGCCTAGAGATTTTGTGTGGGTAAAATTGCATGTGGAAACTAGAAATACTTACATAGCAAGTGCAGATATAGGATCCCCTGCCGAGTGCACCCATTCAGCAACATACGGCTCAAATTCTATGGATATCATGTTGATCATATCTGAAATAAAAATTATGAATAACATTAACATATTCATGTTTACTAAAAAATTATGTTTGTCAGCAGTAAGCAAGTATAAACATAAATGTATATGGAAACTTTTGCTAGAGGTTTAGGTAAGCTAGTTACAGCTGTTACAGCAATTTTATAGGGGAATGCATTACACTTTTACTAAATGGAAACTTTTATTGCACCATTAGAAGCTATAACTTGGCTTAGCTATTTCTAAGCCTGAACCTTCCAAGATCATAATTACTGAAATGTTTTTTTTTAATTTATTTATTTACATATTCAATTATTGTAGCCAACTAGAGTCCATAGAGAATTCAATTTGGAAAATTCACTCATCAGTCCATACATTTTATGACAGACATGAGGTGACTAAAATGATTCTTACCAAAGTTAACAACATCAAAGACCTTGATAGTCTTCTCCAGTGAAGCGGTGCAGAGCAGTGTGCCGGTTGTGTTTGCAGCGACATGGCTAATAGGAGCTAGGTGGCAACGGAAATGCTTCACAAATTCTATGCCCTCCTCCTAGAAATGTATATAATGATGATTACTAAAAATCGTGCATACTTCTGAAAACATAATATAAAAAAATACTTCAAAGTAGAACAATATTGTGAATGAAAACATTAGAAACTACTTTACAAATAACAGCAAATCAGCTCCTATTGAAAGGACAGAATAGGTTGTAAGAAATTTGCCAAAGCTACATAGTTTTCAGGACAAAACACAATTAGATTTTAGTAGTATTTTTTTTTTTAATATATAGGAATTACATTGCAATCAACATCTATAATGAATGGCTAGTCTTAACATACCTGTTTCTTCCAAAACTTCAAGTGTCCATCCTGGCTGGCGGTGATCACGAAGTCGGTCTTAGTGACCACAACATGCGTGACCACATCGCGATGCATGTAACTGAACTCATAGGTCTCAGACGTCGGCAGGTTCTCAATGTACAGAGATTCAAACTCCAACACTGGAAAACAAAACAAATACTGTATAAAGCCTGCAAATTATACAATTTAAGGTCTATTTCCAAAATTATACAAATAGTAACGTGATTCTACCTTTCCTCTTTTTAGGTTTAGGTTTTGATGCCTCTGCGGGCATAGGTCCTATCCAACCGTCGCTTTCTTCAGCCTCTTCATTATTATCAACACTGCTGCGCCTTTTCTCTGCGGACATTTTTCGCGCCGTAAAACCTTTCACAGCTTCCTTTTTATCTCACGAATTTCAGTATTTCGTTAGTTTTGTAAACACCGTCCGCCGTGACAAAGTTGACAATACATTAGCAATGTAATTTAGGTATGTTGTGCGAGGAAAACGCGATCTTCTCAAATTGGCTGCATTATACTGTGCAGTGGTGCTGGTGATGCATACAGCCTAAAAAGATGGATTTTGGTTTGTGGTCCCAAACAAAATGAAAGGATTCCATTGGTTACACAATTTTTGACACTTTTTTTTGATTGGCTGCGATAATATCGAAACACCCGTTATTGGTCCATTTGTTACCATTATCCATAGACACTTAGATCTTGATAGACCCAATACAAAAAAATCTTTATTTAAAAGAAATAATGAAAAACATTTTTAAGCATTTTATAGTGCACATTTGCAGAAGTTTTCACATAATTCTGGATCACGACCATACCTAGATGTATTTTTTACGTTTAGTAAAAATCATCACAAAATCACGTTGAAGGAGCGTTAAAAACTTTTTAGCTACATTGTCTATGCTTAAAATGTCTTTTACGAATTCGTAGTGATGGTGGCTGGCTTCCTTGCAAACGAAGCGTCGTAAATTACATCTTATTTGTAAATCTTATTAAAAATTTGATCGTGAAACGATCGAATCTATAGTGATTTAAGTGCTCAAGAAGTTTCACATCTAATCGGTAAGTGTAAAGTGCAACATTGATTGTGAAACCGCGCGCTACCGGTACCTCTACACGTGGTTAGGCTACTATACGGCGTACGTATATTACAGATGTGTTTTCTTATAATTATCAGCGAATATAGCCACGACGCAAATTCGCCAAGTGTTTCCAAGTGAAAATCTGTTAATTTTATGTCAACGCATCATAGTTAGGTTGTTTATTGAACGTGGTTAGTTTGACAAACGGTGACTCGTTGCTGACACATATAGCTGCTGTTGAGGTAATTTTATATTCGAATTTGTTATCGGAATGTATTTGTATTTAGTGAAATGCAGCTGCAACGATCATAAAACTTGCTCCGTCATCACCCTGCGATCTGTACATCTTCTAAGCATTTGTCATGCCTTCTCTTGTATGTAGCTTTCTTTTTTTTCCTCTGTTAGTATAAGACAATGACGCATCGCTACGCTATGAACAGCATGTGGGAAAGTACCAATATGTATAATGCCTATAGGAACCTCACAAGTCTAGTTTTGAGCATGTGTTAAGTTGTCTACCTGTTACATGCTCACACAAAGGACTCATGGACATCTAAAGAGTATATTAACTGTATTATCGGTTAATGTACTTGCAAATTCATTGACTTTACTGTATGTAGTAGGGATACTGCTATCTATATTGGTTAATGATAATTGATTATACCACATTGTGCATGTGTATTTTTCCATCAAATTTACCCTTGTTCTAATAATATTCAAGGTCAATTTATTCTGCCAAGATTTGGGAATATTTCCTTATACTACATGCCATATTGTTGTTAAAGTAATTACCTTTTGTAGCATTTCTCAGTATGAAAGTGAATGAAGTTAGCGAGCAATTCCAATTATACACTTTCTAAGCATTTAAATTCTTCAATATTAGTTTCACCTATCATTGATTGTAGTAGCATTAAAATACTAGGTAATTGAGAACATAATTGCTTTAAAAAAATGTATCAACACTGAAAAGGTTTTAGTATAACAAAATTCTATATTAAACCCAGTTTATTTTAATCGGGTTGGTAATACTAACACAAGCAATGCTGGTTGTTCTAGTACAACAATTTAAAAAAGCACCATAAACAACTACCAATAAGTCTAAAAAGGTTTGTTACACTTTATAATGTACAGTTAGAACTTTCAAGTTATTGACCCTATATCAGTTGCATTTAGAAAGTAATTCACTTTCTGTATTTACACCACGGCCAGCTAGATTTCGTACTAAAATTCATGTAGGATTTTTATTTTAATGGGCCTTTTCCAAAGTAATTATTTGTTTTATATTGTCTTGTATTTGGTTTGAGATAACTTTGAAATCTTTATTGTGTAGGTAAGTTTCTGATTATTTTATCACAAGTTAGAAAGCAAGAAATTGCTCAACATTATACTGTTATTTCATATTCAAGATTACTGGTAAACGTTTTTATGTTTTTTAACCATGTTCACAATGAGTACTTGTGTGTAACCCTGAGTAATTAAACATTGTTTTACTGAAATGTCTGTTTTCTAATCAAAAGCTTCATGTTACTAAATAGGCATACAATTACTTTGTAAAAAAAGTCAATTTACTTAATGGACACTTAACCAAACAAGTGTTAAGTCTCCTGAGAACCTACTATAACAATTTAGTACATGAATGTGTGCTGGTTATTTACATTGTGACAGTATGTGCACTAGTTATCATAATTGCTCTAAGTTAATGACTTTCCCACTTGCAGCTTTCACTATCCCCCCCTACATTCAGCTCATGTTTTATCACCATGCAGTGTAGCTGACCTTTTGTTTGAACATTGACCAAGATCATTTTAGACATAAAACTGTTATTAAAACCAGCCTGTGTAACATTTAAATTACAAAGGTTTATTGGTTATGCAAATAAAACCGTGTACCCAATAATGTCTTGGTATTATGTTGATCAATAGTTTAGAGGCCAAAGAAAGGTGTCGCCATGTCGAGGTCGAACACAAAACTTGTGTTTCTAATTCTATGATTTCTATTAAATTACTGTTTGACTGAAATACACAAGTCCTCTAACATCTGTTTCAATAAGTGTCATTAATTGTGCCTTATTGTCGATAAATAATACTTCATCAGTGCTACATGTTGTATCAAACCATTGTATGTTCTCTAGCAATTACATAATGGAGCTACATATTTTATATCTGACCTACTTTAGTGCATGTCGAATTCAAATCGTAGCTTGATTATAATCTATCACTTTTCGTAGTCACGTAATGATAACAACAGCAGCTAAATGTAGTCATGGTTAGTCATTAACCCTAGAAAGATAATCATATTTTGTACTACGGAAAAGATAATCATGCGTAAAATTGACGCATGTAATTCAATTAGCTGTAGCTCTAGGTTTATTAGTTTTTTTTCAATAATTTGTATTTTATTATATATACACATATATTCTAATAATTAAAACTGCAGATATTTTTTTTACTTATTTATTTATATTAAAAAAGCAACAAAAATCTAAACGTCTTCTATAAATCAACGAAATTATATAACACTTACTCTTTCAAGTGATAACTAATTTATTATTCTAATAATCAGTCTGATTTTTAGGAAAATATCAACAATTAGCTTGTCTTATAATATAGGAACATAAATTTATATAAAAGTAAGTTACAAACAGCTTTGGCACATATCAACGTTATGCTCACGACATATCACTTTCCCATACATTTTTTGCAGGACGCATTTGCTTTTCAATTTTTTTAGAAGGGAAATAGCAACAATAAATTCGTTTTTTCGCTACTGGCTCACAATAATTGTCTTCGGGTGTTTCAGGCACTTCATTTGGTAGTATATTAGAGATATTATCTCGCAAATATCTCTGCAAAGTAGGGGCGTCTAAATCACGATAAAGATAATCATGCGTAATTTTGACTCACGCGGTCGTTATATTTCGAAATTGGTGGCACTTACCTTATTGACACGTACACCATACGGTTACTCCCAGCGACGAATGAAATGTCATAAACGCACAGCTATGAATTCGCGCTAGTTATAAAGAAATAACAATTTAAAAAAAATTCATGCGTAAATTTTACGCAGATTATCTTTCTAGGGTTAAAGTAACTCTTCTCTCGTAGAGCTTCTTCATTGTAATTGTCCCGTCACTAAAATCTGGCACAAGATGCTGTTAAAATACTGAAGTCAACAGACCTTTCGGAATGCGCGGCGTTCAAGTCGTCAATTGTTTTGCATCCCTATAACGTCTCGATCTAAATGTTTGCCGCGAGTCAATTGGTGACAATCGTACGTAATTTGCCGTGATCTTGGCACATGGAACGCGTTATCAACCTCAGGGTCATCACGTCAGCGGAACTTCTGTGCAAATAATTAAACTTCTCTCTTACACTTATCGCTCCGAACAGGGATAAGAAAGAGATATACGAGGCGAATGACCGTATTTTATAAAGGTCATTATTACAAGGTCAGAAAATGACGTCCACTGAATAACATTTTCACCCCAAATCGTCTATCGTATCTTCGCCTCTTTTAAAACCCAACTTTTCTACAATAAATGTTGCGTAGATTATAGTACATTCTGTAAGTCCTAGTAGAAGTACCGTTATAATGCGTTAGTGATAAGAATGTAGTCAGCGAAGTGCATCCTATTGTTCCAGACAATGAGTTCGAGCGTATGCTACAAGTGCAACCGGACGGGGCACTTCGCCCGCGAGTGTACCCAGGGCGGCGTCACTGCTCGCGACTCTGGCTTCAACCGCCAGCGCGAAAAGTGCTTCAAGTGCAACCGCGCCGGACACTTCGCGCGAGACTGCAAGGAGGAGGCTGACCGTTGCTACAGGTTAATATACCACCTTCTAACTTTACTAACACTTCCAGACAAATCTACCTAGAGGAATAGAAGAGCCACCCTTTCCAGTCCGTCGAAGCATTTCTGAATTGTATTGAAAGAAGAATAATAAGACAGTTCCATATTCGCCAACCGATAAGAAGTCTACTTATCCAGAACCTTAATAATATGTAAGAAGTGGTCCGAATGAATTGTAACTTTGTCGGTATCCTTTCGTAGTAAATGGCCTGCAAAGAAAGATAAGGGCTAACATAAGATGGCGACGGTGACCCATTGCTCAACCGTTCAGCTGCTCGGTGACGCGATAGAGGCGATCAATCAAGCTTCTTATTCTATCGTTGCAACAGGTTAACGACATTTCAAACGATACACGGTTGTTCGTGTAGACATGAGGTATCTCTATTGGCTCGTTACGCATGAGTGGTCACGTTTGAGCGCTTCCACTTACACGCATTCTATCGACTAGCGTTTACCCACCACGAAACAAGTGCCACGCTACGACTCTTATAAAGTGATACAGTATTGTGTTACATACAATTTCAGATTTCTATTCATACTAGTAACAAAATCAATATTCTTGCTAGATAAACTAGTTTGCTCGAAGCCAGGCTCGCTTAAGTTACGCCTAACCAGCACATCGACTTTTTTGAACTGGGTGTGTTTCTACTCACGATATTGAGTAAACGTTAGCACACGATGATTCTTATCCGAGTCACGGCCTTTATCGTTAAATCATATCTAAAAACCAGTTTAGATAAAGAGAAGAATCGTCTTTGATGTTACTTTGCTATTTGATCATAGTCCGAAGTTCCCAAGATAATAACCACAATATATCTGGAGCATCAATAACCGATTTAATATAGGTACAATTATTGTCCCCAGCTAAGGAGGTCGTAGAGAAAGTGTGATGTTCAAATGTCACGTGGAACCGTTGGCATTGACCTTGGCTTCACACGTGACCAATTAACTTGTCAACGACCTTATTTAAATTGTAGATTGATGTTATTTTTCTAGGAGTATTGGTGTTGAGTGCATATTTAATAGTGGTGTTTATTTGTATGACGCAGATGTAACGGCACGGGACACATAGCGCGCGAGTGCGCGCAGAGTCCGGACGAGCCGTCGTGTTACAACTGCAACAAGACCGGGCACATCGCACGGAACTGCCCCGAGGGCGGGCGCGATAGCTCCAACCAGACCTGCTACAACTGCAACAAGTCCGGCCACATCTCACGCAACTGCCCCGACGGCACCAAGACTTGCTATGTGTGCGGAAAGCCCGGACACATCTCCCGCGACTGCGATGAGGAGCGGAACTAACACACGCCTCGTCGCGATTGCCTATATATAAAATAAACTATGTATATTATGATGCCACGCACGGACGATAAGCAAAGGACGCGATACGCGACACTAGATCGTAAGACCACACGACTGTATTAAATTAATGCAACGGAATTATAAATCAGGATGCAGCAGCGGTATTCTCGTGACAGACTGAGGTGTATGATTTTTAAAATGTTGACTTGTATATAGGTCTCCCCGCCGCGCGAGCGCCGGCGGCGCTCGTCGATACGTTAATGTTTGTTCTTGCACGACGTGAACGAGTTATTGTGTTTTAAATCATTTAATAATCGTGATTGAACTATTGAGGAGGTAGCGTTACAGTTTTTAGCATTACAGAGTATATATTTAATATATTTTGTACAGATTTTTTTGACAAAAGATAAATTGGATGCTGGCGTATAATGCGTTTTCAATGTGAAGAGTGGAGGCCCCGGAGCGACCCGTACCCCTTCTGGACTCTCTTGTTCGTCTTGTTATACAGTAATCGTTGTTCTTACGCGATCGTACTGCGATCCGACGAGTCTCAATCTTACATCCTATCACTTCGCGTGATTTATTTTTATTGATCAATTCCTTTGTTTATGAGATCCTGCTAACTTGTGGAGAATTCAGTGGTTAATTAGAATTTCATCAATCAAAACATTTTTTATTTTGTTATCCCTGTCAATGTGCCTCTCTGTAATACATAATGTATAATGATTACTCAAATAACAGTGGGAGATGATTCATTAATAAAATCTTGCCTTATTATTTCACAAGTTTTCATCTTGCCCTTTGTTTTTAGTATCATACATATTTATTTCAAACTTGTACCATGTGCTCGCAACTTGGACACACAACAGCTATTTTAGTCTCCCAAGTCTAATCACTTAGAATTAATCACATCACTGAGATTATGTCAACTGACTGAACAAGAGGGCATTACCTATCCTACAACCAACCCTAACATTCATACAAAACTCGTACACCACATGTATTTTTTTTTTTTTGTTCAACACTGGAAGACCTGATAGACACATTTTATTGTCACAAAACGTGGCAATGCTCAATGTTGCCAGTCTCTTGGACGCATTCCCAAGCGACGGCAATGATGATTTTTGGCCATAATTTTTACATAATACGGTCTCTTCCAACATTGCACAAAATAATTACTACTAGATCCGAGTACCATATGAAGACACCAGTTTTATTTAAGACTCTAAAATAAGCAACTGAATGTTGAACCCTCTCATGTGCCTGGACCTATGTTGAAAGGCATGATAAATTGCTGAAACTATTGCATGAACAAGGAATATGCCTATTAGGCACGGCGAATTAAAAAAAAAACTAATTAGTCCATCTTTTAGATTACCCTAAAATTAATGGACACGTATTTTTTTATTTTCTGTCGCAAACAAATAACGAAGATAGGTACAAAAACATTGCATTTCGTGTTACGTCACTTTCAAGTACTTTATATAGACGTGACGTCACAAATCCCCACTCTCGATCTTTGTTGCGTTATATCTAAGTAGGTAGGAAAATATTTTGTTAAAATAAAAAATACGTGTTCAATAGTTTTGCCAATGTATAGTGTAAATCACTATTTTTAGCCGTTTTGTCGTCACGCATATTTTGAATCAGTGCCTGATAGATTTGATTAGGCAAAGCGCCCTTTAGCCTAAGAAAAGACTACAAACCTTGTCGACTATCAAGCTAGATTGAACAGCGAAAATAAGCGTGTTTAAAAGGTAGGTAATTTCGCTCGGCTGCACAGGCACTTTAGCAGGCACATAGAATTTTGTGCAAGTACCTACTCGTGTATAAACATCGAATTCGAAAAGCTACTAACGTGGGTAAAAGCAAAACCGCCAGATCAATAATCCCGCCTGCTGGAACCTTAAGCGGGATATGATAAGGGGAATCCTGGTTTCTCATCAATATAGACACTTCAGTTCAAAGACTACATTATATTATTTTCAGTCTATGCATCAAAGCTAAGCGGCATGCCGCATTTTTTATATTCTGCCAGTCGGTAGGTCCTCTGTGAGTTTGTATTTGCCTTCAGTTTTGGAAATAGCAATACTGCTGTAAGTGCGCTATCCACTGGAGAATTAAGCATAAAGATGCTGCTGTCGGACAGTTATTGGTCAGTGGGTCGTCTTAAGTTATTAGAAAAAAATGCTTGAATTAAGGAGTTTAGTTTCTTTTCTATTTTAAGGTTTATGTGGTTAGCACTTCTCTTCACCCTCGAGGCAGAAATGTATAACTTTTAAAAAGTAAGTATATGAGCTAAAAACAACCCAGATTGAGCTTACAATGTAAGCCTTACATACTTATAACAATGGATAGAAAGCAGGGGCCCGATTCTCCTAATTTTACTTAAGCGCCATTCGATTGAAGTTCGACTCGATTCGACTGAGATCCAATCCCGACTCGATTACGATTGAAGCGTATGTGGCATTCCGCTATTTTACACGCTTTTTTTTCTTTGAAATAAACGTTTTTATCCTTTTCTGTCATTCAATAATGAATCATTTTGTCTGCAAATGATTTACGATTGCAAAATGGCTGTACAGCAAACTACCGTATAGACCAAAATCATCAAAATAGCAGACAAATCGCACACCAATCAAATGTCAATCGAATACGATTGGTCTTTTATTAGTAGCAGAATGCCCGATATGGTTAAAACTGCTATTACGATCATATTGCGATTCGATTTCTATTCGATTTTGACATTATTAACTTAGGAGAATCGGGGCCCAGCACTACACTTACTGACTGAATCCCGCGTGTAACCGAATGCCCCATATGTAACTACTTATGTAATGCGATCTTACGTTAGAAAACGTTTAAATGCTTAAAACAAAAATAATATTTCTTGATATGGAAATATGTTTAATCCACTGGAGTTACAAGTTGTTGAGCATAACATTCGACAAACGGAGACGGAACCAGTTCAAAAAAATCCGTTTGTTCCATAGACAAGATAGCATTTAAAAAAAACGAAATTATAATGCGAGCCCCAAGCGCATTAACTTTAAAAAAACTTAATATCTGAGATGCAGCAACAGATTCACTACTATTTAAAATTTACAAACAGTATTTTAAATGCAACGATTAGGAATTATCAATTTACGATTAAGTTGATACCTTAACGGAACTTACCGGTTTTTTCACTAGCCGGGCGTGGTGAAGTGCGGCTGCGCGACAATCGCATTTTCTTGAATGAAGTGAGTAATGGGACGTTGTTAACGTTCTTGTTTATTTATTTGAATTAAACTTATTTTAAATGATTTTCTTTTAAATTTTGTGATTTTCTATGTTTATAGGTAGTATAGTGAAGTTTTAGTGCAAATGTGTTTGTTTACTTTCTTCAAAATATAAAGTCGGAGAGTATCCATGGGCGTTAACTTCAGGTTAAGAGATTGTTAATTTTATTATTAAATTAAAATTAAGGTTAATCGAGTATTAAACTCGTTCAGTGTTTATATATTTAGCTATAATTTGGTATGTGTGATCGGTGTTACATAATTAACTGAACTTTTAACTGACAATAGTTGTTGTTTACGTTGGCCAACGATTGTCGCAAATTCGAATGTTAATTTAAACATCTTTAATAACTATCAAATACGTTTGGTTTTACATAGATCTTACATGCAGCTATTACAACTTTATGTGCCACTTGTTTTAAAAAGATATTTTATTAAAATCATAGTTTAATAAAGTAGTATATTCACGTATCGTATAGCTGTCGGTCATCTAGCCCTATTGTTAAATTAAACACAACAATATCTGTTGTTCACGTTTTATTAACATTAATATTAGTAAAATTAAACTAATACTAGTACCACAATTAAATATACTTCCTATCATACACGCTTTCTACATAAATATACATCTATGTATTTATTTTTTAAATTATAACTTATTATAATGTCCATTTTTGTGTTAACCTTAAGTTTTAACTTACATTACAGGCAAACAAAATCAAAGACTGAATTATGAATCTCTTATTTTTAACATACATACTATCTACAACAGTATTAAAGCTATGTTCATCACAAGACTATGCATCTCCAACATACAATCCGGATATAAGTCAGACAAACCCTACAAATGATTACCTCAACCCAGACCCTAAGTATGACAACCCGTATGACCCCAATAGGAGGTATCAGAACCGTAATCAGAATGATCCAACCCAACAATATGATCCGAATCGTCCGTATGATCCAAACCGGAGTCCATATGATCCAAACCGGAGTCAGTATGACCCAAACAGAAGTCAATATGACACAAACCGGAACCAATATGAGGCAGACAGGAGGTACAATCAAGATGTGAACTACAACTCTAACCAGTATACTCCTGATAATACGCCGAGGCCCTGGGACTCAAGCAGGACATACAGCACGTCCTTTAAAGGTGCTCCTTTGGAACATGAAAGTGTCATTATCAATGAAGCGTAAGTACCATTGCCACTTTACATAGTAAATT
Organism: Helicoverpa armigera; assembly: GCF_030705265.1. NCBI lineage: Eukaryota > Metazoa > Arthropoda > Insecta > Lepidoptera > Noctuidae > Helicoverpa > Helicoverpa armigera. The sequence continues at coordinate 1,102,027 of NC_087134.1, read as the reverse complement.
ATTAAGGGCAACTAAAATTGTATATATTTTATGGGCAAAAAAAGCTTGTTTAGAGACCATTTTATATGAAAATATTCTTAAGGGGAATTTTAAAATATCATGCAAACTTTTTCTAAGAACAAGAATTATATCTTCTAAACAAGAATCATTGTAGCTTCTGGCATATTATCTTCTTAATGAAACAACCAATTTAATTAGCATTAACAGTCAACTTTTAGTACAACATTGGTTATTAATTTCCCAGGACCTACTTCATAGTGGCATCTAGGATGGTGAGGCCGGGTCAGATCTACAAGATATCAGCGAACATACTGCAAGCCCGCATGCAGATGACTATCAGGGCCTCAATCTCCTGCAATGGGGTTGAAATTACTGATGTTAACCAGAGGGTGAAAGAGGGTGTTCCTGAAATATTGAATATGAGAGTAAGTTTCTTTTGTTTATGTATGTTATATTCTAGACAGCAGACTGTTCAATTTAGTCATACATCGAAAATTCAAGTGTTTTTTCATCGGCTTTTCAAGCACATAGCTCTATTTTAAAACACATTGCCACGCTAATAACTCAACAAAATAAAAATTTAAGTCGTTTTTTTAAACAAAATTCAGACTAAACCTTCCTGAATTTCGTATAATAAACTTAGACAAGACTTACACTTTCGTATAACACCTTTATAATTTAGTATGTACAATACAACTATTGCACACTTGCCCAGTGAGATGAGTATGGGTAAATCTCCCCAGTTTAAGCGGGGCCTTTGTCCAGCAGTGGACAATTTTCACCTCTAACAACTAAGTATAGTTATCGGCACGGATAATGAGCTCTCGGCGGTGGTGTGGGGACCGCTTTGTGCACCGTACACTTATGGCAATAAACCAATAAAGCATTTCTGCGCACGTGAAGGTCAGGGCTCAATATCCTTGCCGATGATAATACAACTGTTAATCTACCCTAGGTACCGCCAACAACAGTACCAGGAGACTACAAGCTGCGAGTCGAAGGGTTATACCTGGACACGCCGTTCGGAGGCCGCGCCTTCATCAATGAGTCGCAGCTCACCTTCTCCAGGCGATTCATGACCATATTCATACAGATGGACAAGCCTGTTTATATGCAGGGACAGACTGGTGAGTTTATATTGGAAAATAAATATTTAAAAGCTATATAGGTAGGTATATAAAATATAGTTATGTTAGTTACTTTATTTGATAACTCAATCCACCCTAGAGATGGATGTGGGATATTTTCATCTCCATGTACACATCCATATGGCAAAACATCGTCAATATAAGCCTGTGTACATACTGGTCAGGGATCGCAATCTTGAGTAACAAGATAAACAATGGTAGAAGGAGGTTCCAATATTCCTCTAATTGCATTTGCATTTAATTGATTTTAAAGATTTGATAACATTGTTTGTTAATCACAAGTGCATCTTTCCAATAGTAAGCTAGCTTCTGAAGGCCAGATATTATATGGGTAGATTCTTATGAGTTCTAGACACAAGGTTTTGACAAAAATTTTATTTTTACTTTTTTACTAACAAATATCTCATAGAAAATATTGAAGTCAATGTAAACTTCCATTCCATTTGATTCCGCCTAACATTCCTACTGAATTTCAGTTCGTTTCCGCGTGATACCAATCAACACGGAGCTGAAAGCCTTCGGTCGCGCTATCGACGTATTCATCCTGGACCCCAACCGGCGTATTATGAAGAGGTGGCTCTCTAGACAGGTATGCAAACCTTTCCCTACATTTGTTCATAAAGTATGGTAAAAAATTACATATTAAATGCCTTCGGGACTCACGACAGAAGAAAAGGAGGAAATTTCATTCAATATAAATGCATGCCTTTCTCAAAGACTCAATTAAAGTTTTTGGAAGACAACATAATATTTTCCACAAAAAACTTCTTCATCCAAATCTCGTAACTAGCTGCCGTCAGAGAAGTATTTCCGAGATAAAAACTTGCCTCATGATAATTTTTCTAATTGTCCCAGTGGATGGAAATTAGCGCGTTCAAATAAAAAATTCTTCAATTTTTGTGGCATAAGTAAAGAAGCATACATATTATGTAGATGACCTTTTATTACATATCAGACGCAAACTAAAGTTAAACCACAAAGTGCATACATATATCATTGAAAGACACACATTACCACATTGTAGCTCCATCTTGTCGGTAACAAGATTGATGGTATCACAATACGTGAATAATGTCGCATTGTGCCACCCGATCGGATAGTCCAGTTAGTCCACTTGGATAGACTATTGTTCGCGCAAACTGTGCTCAAGTGCTACTGGATAGCTTGAGTTTTGTTACTGCTAACATAGTAACGTACCTATAGCAAGTATGCATACATTCGTCATAGTCAGGAAAGGAATCTATGTTAAGCAGTCTCTAAACCGCAAAATATAAATATTGCGCAATGTTACGATGTTGTGCAAATTTGACGTACATATAATGATTAACATTGAAGATTTTTAGAGAGTAATTTTTATTGCACAATAATTTATCGTATTGTTGCACGATTAATTGACCGGCTATGGACCGCCTATCTGGAAAATTTTCTTCCAATATATATAAAGGCTATCACATTGTACAATTAAAAGCCTTATTTTTAACCCAAAAATATTTGCAAGTCCATTGCGACACCAAAAACTGCTAATCCTGTATGTTTTACCTTCGAATACTGAAACGCCACTCAATTTAACCATTATTGAATGCATTTTGCTTAGACTTACCTTAATAATAATAGTGCAGGTAGGTATTTCCAACACTACTTTATTTGTTTGTATAGGTACTTAAATTAACATGATCAAATGTTTACACCATAAAGGTCAGACAAGAGTTCATTCTTTTATTAGATGTTAATTTAGGTGCATACGTAAAGATGCGCTTGTAGGCACTCAAAATTATACTTATTTATAAACTTTGAGGCGAGTGTTTGATGATTGGTAGAGAGTAAAATAAAAGATGAATTTTCTAAGTTTGTACATATGAGAACTTTTTACTAGCTTTCGCCTGCGTTCCTTTGAACTAAACGAGTACGTTTATCAAAATCCATTCATACATTCAAAAATAAATCAAAATCATCGTGAAACAGTAACAAACGTATATTTTTTACAAATATCTAGAATATTAGGAGGACTGCAGAATTCTAGAAAAAAAAGAAAACCTACATGAGCAAAACCTAGTGTTCTCTTGATACAAATACAAAATCTTTATTTTCTGAACTAAGTGGTTTACATTTACAATAGTAGGTTGATCATGTCGTGATCCTTAAGTAATATCTACTATTCACCCTACTTTACCAAGGTTCCATGTCTAACATCAATTTTATTCGCAGAGTAACTTCGGCACAGTAAGTCTGCAGTACCAGATGTCAGACCAGCCGCTGTTCGGCGAGTGGTACATCCGCGTCGAAGCTCTCGGACAGATCGAGGAGACGCAGTTCTTGGTCGAGGAGTACTATCAGACCAGATATGAGGTATGTGCACTGAGGTTTTATTGACTGAATACAAAATAGGAAAGTTAAGCCATGTAAATTGATTTGTTAGGGGAAAATAGCAATTTTATAAAAATCAACAGGGTTTTCAATATGCTATTTGTACTTGGATTCACTCCAAAATGATTCCTAAATAAGTTCTTCACATCGAATATAAAGAATTTCAATCTCGTATTGTGTCACTCTATCGTGAAATTGTATCTAAAATCAACCAAAGCCAGAGTCAAGATTTTTATTATTGCCACATTTTCTTGTTAGTATTTTCGGTGTAGACCATAATCGCCATTTTTAGCAACCAAATCTCTAACAATACAATACTCCCCAGGTGAACGTAACAATGCCAGCATTCTTCTTCAACACGGAGCCGTTCATCCACGGGCGTATAATGGCCAACTACACGTCCGGAGCCCCGGTCCGCGGCAACCTGACGCTCAAGGCGACCATCCGCCCCATCCCGCAGTACCGACCGCGGTACTATACGCAGGGACAGTTCAACAATAGAGGACAGTATGGCGTAGCTAGTGGATATGGGACTAATCAGTATACTAGAGGTGAGTTGGTAGGAGAATCTTTTTATTTTTGTAAAAACGTTATTGGTTGTAGCAGAGGTGGTCATCCGCTTCCTAACTATTCAATAAGCCAGGATTCATCAACATCCATTCAGTACTTTTGGCTTTTGGTATAAAGTTTAACAAAAATCCATGTATAGAACCTTTCACATAACTAATATTTATAGGATTCTGTCGCGATCCATTGCCACCAAATGTTTCTGTTTGTGTGTTAATTTTTAATGTTATGATCAAAAGCTAGACAACACCCGTTACAAAGCACGTAAAATGTGATTTCATAACTGGGAGTGAGTGTGAGTTTCATCCATGAAACCCAGTCCTTGGAACTGTGCAACTACCTTCACGCATCGAAAAAGCTTTTGTAGGGCTATCAGGTTTTTTTTAGTTAGTTTCTGAGTAACACAAACCAATTCTCTCCACAGTACGTCAAAACCCATACAACTACAACAACAACTACAACGACAGCTACCAACAGCAATACGACAAGAACTACCAGCAGCAGCAGTACGACAACTACGGACAGACCATGGTGGACGAGTTCGGTCGGCCGGTGAGCACGGAGACCAGGTATCTGCCCGGACAGCCCAATCAGTTGGAGCAGCCGGACTGGTGGTATGATCAGCAGAAGGTCGTTACTAGGATGTTTAATTTTGTAAGTATATTTTTTACATGATTTATGTTTAAATTACCGCTATGGAAATAACCGTTTATTAAAATCAATAAAAGTTTTCTAACATCTAAATAATCTCTTTATGGACCCATTGGGTAAGCTGAGCAATACCTTATTGCGATCGTGACAGCAATGCTAGTTATATTTTGTTGATGAGTCCAAAATGAACATAGTAACTTATACATAGCCTTCCTCGATAAATGGAATCTAACACTGAAAGAAATTTTCAAATCGGACCAGTAGTTCCTGAGATTAGCGCATTCAAACAAACAAACTCTTCAGCTTTATAATATTAGTATAGATTATTTTGAATTTATGAATAAAAACCTCTTACTCTGGTAGTACCAATTTATATTGCTTTCAACTGTTGGTCCCTATTTTCGCCAACTGCACAGTTTGGCTTGGTGGATCTAATTGATGTTTTTGAACCAAACTATAGATTTCTAACTTAAATTTATTTCTCCCAGGATGAAAAATACCCGTTCTGGATGCCGAAGCCGGACGCGACGCAGTACGCGATCGACCACAACTCGAACGTTAACAATCCCAACTACAACACATATACTACTACTTCTTCATACAACAACTATTATTCCAATCCGTATTATGATCAACTGCCGTATCTCAGATTTGTGAGTATTTAAATAAGTTATTGTGTTCTTTATAGAAAATATATAAATAGGGGAGATGCTGTAGGAGAAATAGTAAAGGAAATAATGGATTCTTGAAGGTGTTCCTTCTATGAACTATGTTTAGTTCAACATGGGTATTAGTTTTCAATAGTCTTGATTTTCTCTATTGCACTGCCATTAGTAGCAGTTACTTGAATTAAGTAGGAGAGTTACCAAAAAAATCTTAGTTGGGTACAATTTAAATTTTTTGCCAATATCTTTTAGAAAATGTCATCTATATTTAACACCATTTCCATCATTTCCTCACAGTTCAACGGCACCTACGACTTCAAGTACCCCATGTCGGAACTATCCCAGCTGGTACCGACCTTAGATGGAGTAGAGGTCATCATCACGGCGTCAGTGGGTGACCCCTTCCTCGACGAGGTCATCGAGGGCTACAGCATCGCCAGGATATTTAATTCGTCATTGCAAGTCACCTTTTTGGGTGGAACCCCCCAAGTTTTCAAGCCGTCTATGCCTTTTGATGTTTATGTGAGTTTTTTTTTTGTATTATTGGAATTTATTTGAGGGAGATATTTTTTCACATTTTAACATTCATTATAGCATTCCTTTTCTGTATTGAGTGTAACTATCGGAACAAAAAATTAACGGAAAAAATATATTTGGCCTAAAACTTAACCCTGGTCCCCACAGATGGTAGTATCGTACCACGACGGGTCCCCGCTCCCCGCGTGGCAGGCGCGAGGCGTGTCTCTACAAGTACACGTACAAGTGGAAGGCCGAGGTGGGGCAGTAGACCCACAGCAACCTGCCCTTGTGCCTGGCAGTGATGCTGTATGGCATCTCAAGCTGGATCTTTATAAGTTGCTCAGTAAGTATAATTTGTACGCCATGTAGTTAGATCATATAGCTAGACGATTAAGCACAGTTTATATATAACTATATGTGTCACAGAACTTATAATCCTACTAATATTATAAACGCGAAATTTTGTATGTATGGATGTTTGTTACTCTTTTACGCAAAAACTACTGAATGGATTTTAATGAAACTTTACAATAATATAGCTTATACATCAGAATAACACATAGGCTACAATTTGTAAACATATTGTTCGTAATACTAAACCTGCGCAGACGAAGTCGCGGGCACCAGCTAGTCTATAATATAAAAATGAATCGCAAAATGTGTTGGTAAGCGCATAACTCAACAACGCCTGGACCAATTTGGCTAATTCTTTTTTTGTTGTGTTTGTTATTGTCAGGAGAAGGTTCTTATGAAAAAAAAAATAGGGTAAAGTAGAGAAGTCAGTTGACGGGAGCGAAGCCGCGGGCAAAAGCTAGTAAATTATAAAAAAGCATATTGCGTGATTAAATAGCGGAATCATAATTTGTTGATGCCTGAACATAATCCTATTCTAACCCACAATCTTTTCCCCCAGGACTACAAAACGATCCGAACTACCGTGAAGTTCTGAACAGTATAACGGGCGTCCGCCTCAGCGCTCAGCTGGTGGACGCGGTGGGCTCGCACGCCACGGCAGACGTGCACTTCGTGGCGCACTACAGCGCCAACAACCAGCATATACGCATCTCTACCAGCACCACTGATGCTAGGGTAAGGGAGATTTAGGACTATACAAGGCCAGAAGTTCTCGTCCAACACGAGGTGCAGGAAACACGTCGGCACTCGCACCACGAACGCCTTAAAGTTGGCGTTATGGCGCGACTCCAGCAGCTGTACTCTCGGGGGGTACTTCAGCGTCTGACCTCCGCCTTAGTGGTGTAGGCGTTAGATGTACTTTGGTGTGTTCGGCTTGGCGGCACGAATTTTGATGTTTGGCTCCATAGGAGCCGTGCCGCAGCGATTCTTGATGGTGCACTGACGATATAACACACACAACGCAATTTTGATAGTAACAAAAATGTTTGAAATCGGCACAGGTGGGCGAGTACATAATCTTCCACGTGCAGAGCAACTTCTACATGGAGTCGTTCAATTACGTCGTCATGTCCAAGGGCATCATCCTCACCAGCGGACTCGAGATCATGCAGGTAACTGAATATGTTGCTTCCGAAATTAATCTACTGTATATTATACTGGATATACGATCTCAGTGGCGTGCACTTGGAGAGGCCTATGTCTGTGGACTGCGATAGGCTGATGATGATGATGATATTATACTGGCCCTGTTCTTGTGATTTGACCATCACACTTGTCTCAACATGGCACGAGTTTACATAGCACCGAGAGCTCTGACCTGTATAAAGAAAATCGTTTTTTTTTTCGAAGACATCTGAAAAGAAACTGCTGTAATCAATACGCATATAGGCAGTATTTTTGTTTATGTAAAAGTAAACGTCGTGAAAATCTGTCGGGAATTGTGTCCACACGTTGTCTTATTCAAAGTCAGTGAATTTTGTTTCTTTTTTAAATTGTGTAATGTGTTATTTTACTAATGTTGTTGTATGTCTGGCACAGGAGGGAGTGTGCACGTTCGCGGTGACGGTGTCGGCGGAGATGGCGCCGGTGGCGACGGTGCTGGTGTGGGCGGCGCCGCGCCGCGCCACGGTGCTGGCCGACTCGCTCACCTTCCCCGTCAACGGCATCTCCAGGAACAATGTACGTATACACCATATTTGTCAAAGTCAAATCATTTATTTCATTTAGGCCTTTACAAGCACTTATGAATGTCAAAAATATAGAAAAGTTTGATTCTAGTTGCCCATCCCAAAAGTAAGCTACCTATGGAGAAGAACGGACAAGAAACTAAATTTTTACTGTTTTTTTAAAATATTATGGTATTACAGTTTGTATGTATTGATACATACAATAACTCATGATCATGACAGAATTGCAAAAAAAAAAACATAAGAGAATAAAATTACAATTAAACTATTATACTTTCAACTAGTGTAATGGTAAGAACATGAAGATTGCAGCCACTAGGGATTTATAAACACAGGAATATGGTAGCCAGTATGTCGGTCTATAACCAGCCATACAGGTACTTGCCACTCATTGGTCAAATCAGCGATTTGACAACTGAAAATGGTCCGGTTATCTTTATAGTTTATAGATGCAACTCACCATTTGTATTATATTCCCCTCAGTTCACGGTATTCATAAACAACCGCAAGCACCGGACGGGCGAGCGGGTTGAAGTGGCCATCTACGGCGAGCCCGGCGCATACGTGGGGCTGTCGGGCATCGACAACACCTTCTACACCATGCAGGCCGGGAACGAGCTCACTTATGCTAAGGTAAACACCGATATATAGACATCTACGGCGAGCCCGGCGCATACGTGGGGCTGTCGGGCATCGACAACACCTTCTACACCATGCAGGCCGGGAACGAGCTCACTTATGCTAAGGTAAACACCGATATATAGACATCTACGGCGAGCCCGGCGCATACGTGGGGCTGTCGGGCATCGACAACACCTTCTACACCATGCAGGCCGGGAACGAGCTCACTTATGCTAAGGTAAACACCGATATATAGACATCTACGGCGAGCCCGGCGCATACGTGGGGCTGTCGGGCATCGACAACACCTTCTACACCATGCAGGCCGGGAACGAGCTCACTTATGCTAAGGTAAACACCGATATATAGACATCTACGGCGAGCCCGGCGCATACGTGGGGCTGTCGGGCATCGACAACACCTTCTACACCATGCAGGCCGGGAACGAGCTCACTTATGCTAAGGTAAACACCGATATATAGACATCTACGGCGAGCCCGGCGCATACGTGGGGCTGTCGGGCATCGACAACACCTTCTACACCATGCAGGCCGGGAACGAGCTCACTTATGCTAAGGTAAACACCGATATATAGACATCTACGGCGAGCCCGGCGCATACGTGGGGCTGTCGGGCATCGACAACACCTTCTACACCATGCAGGCCGGGAACGAGCTCACTTATGCTAAGGTAAACACCGATATATAGACATCTACGGCGAGCCCGGCGCATACGTGGGCTGTCGGGCATCGACAACACCTTCTACACCATGCAGGCCGGGAACGAGCTCACTTATGCTAAGGTAAACACCGATATATAGACATCTACGGCGAGCCCGGCGCATACGTGGGGCTGTCGGGCATCGACAACACCTTCTACACCATGCAGGCCGGGAACGAGCTCACTTATGCTAAGGTAAACACCGATATATAGACATCTACGGCGAGCCCGGCGCATACGTGGGGCTGTCGGGCATCGACAACACCTTCTACACCATGCAGGCCGGGAACGAGCTCACTTATGCTAAGGTAAACACCGATATATAGACATCTACGGCGAGCCCGGCGCATACGTGGGGCTGTCGGGCATCGACAACACCTTCTACACCATGCAGGCCGGGAACGAGCTCACTTATGCTAAGGTAAACACCGATATATAGACATCTACGGCGAGCCCGGCGCATACGTGGGGCTGTCGGGCATCGACAACACCTTCTACACCATGCAGGCCGGGAACGAGCTCACTTATGCTAAGGTAAACACCGATATATAGACATCTACGGCGAGCCCGGCGCATACGTGGGGCTGTCGGGCATCGACAACACCTTCTACACCATGCAGGCCGGGAACGAGCTCACTTATGCTAAGGTAAACACCGATATATAGACATCTACGGCGAGCCCGGCGCATACGTGGGCTGTCGGGCATCGACAACACCTTCTACACCATGCAGGCCGGGAACGAGCTCACTTATGCTAAGGTAAACACCGATATATAGACATCTACGGCGAGCCCGGCGCATACGTGGGGCTGTCGGGCATCGACAACACCTTCTACACCATGCAGGCCGGGAACGAGCTCACTTATGCTAAGGTAAACACCGATATATAGACATCTACGGCGAGCCCGGCGCATACGTGGGGTCGGGCATCGACAACACCTTCTACACCATGCAGGCCGGGAACGAGCTCACTTATGCTAAGGTAAACACCGATATATAGACATCTACGGCGAGCCCGGCGCATACGTGGGGCTGTCGGGCATCGACAACACCTTCTACACCATGCAGGCCGGGAACGAGCTCACTTATGCTAAGGTAAACACCGATATATAGACATCTACGGCGAGCCCGGCGCATACGTGGGGCTGTCGGGCATCGACAACACCTTCTACACCATGCAGGCCGGGAACGAGCTCACTTATGCTAAGGTAAACACCGATATATAGACATCTACGGCGAGCCCGGCGCATACGTGGGGCTGTCGGGCATCGACAACACCTTCTACACCATGCAGGCCGGGAACGAGCTCACTTATGCTAAGGTAAATACTGTTCTATGCGTAGAATAGACTACTGTAATGTGTAAAACAACAATCAACAATGAACTTTGGGACAAAGTTAAAAAATAATCTGTTAAAATTATAGAAAACAGATTGTAGTAAATTGATTTGAGTTTGTTCTTAGATTCGAATGTTTCTCAGTAATCATAGTATTAAAATGTGAAGTCAGAAGTTTCTTAAAAACTAAAATTGCTAACTGATGAAGGTGGATTGGCTATTTCAGTTATGTATTGACTGTTCCCCTTCACCTGCAGTCGACAAAAATATTTTTTGATTTCAGGTAAAGAGAATGTTTCCAATTTAGCAAGTACCATAATTTTTTTTGATGATGTCCTCAAACATGAAATTACTAATAATAATCCACATTATTTCTTAACCAGGTGATATCAAAGATGTCTCATTTCGGCGAGTCTACGAACGGCACGTTCGCGTACACGTGGCGCTCGCACTTCGGCGACGCGGACGATCTCGTCTACTTCCCTTCGTCTACCTTCGGCATTGATGCTAACAGGACTTTTGAGTAAGTAGCTTTTATCTATAGGTATTGATAAGCCTTCTGTGAGCTTTTACTGCTATTTTTTTTTCTTATTAAAAGAAACATGGTTGACTGGCATTAAGTCCTCCAATGTACCATTATATTTTGAACTTTCATCAATAAATAAAAAAATATCTAGGAAAAGATAGAATTTTCCAAATTGGTCCAAGGGTCTTTGTGAAGTCGAGTAATAAAGACAGAAAAACAAAATTCAAGCTGAGAACCTCCTTTTATAGCAAGTAAGTTAAAATAGAACTGACAATATGAGGCAGTACACCATTTTATTGACGGGGAATTATCTATCCTACTTTCACAGAAAGTAATTCGTACTGGGAGTTGTTTGAGATTATATAAGCTAATTTTGTGAGTTATGATTCTGGTTCCTACAATCCTTCCTTTCGCCGATTTTAGTGCTCTAAATGTTACTTAGAGTAAGATTACTAACTAAACATTATCCCCCAGGTACGCAGGCTTGATAGTGTTCAGCGACGTGCCGGTAACGCGTCGCTACACGACGTGCAACGTGTCGCAAGGCTTCGGCGAGTGCCTGGAGGGAGGCTGCTTCCCGCTCGCCAAGCAGTGTGACGGCGTGTACGACTGTCCTGATCATACTGATGAATCTAACTGTGAGTTTGTAATTAAGAATGGGTAGTATAGTATAGAGTAAGTACTGAAAAGTGCATAAATGAGGTGAACATCCTAAGTTCCTTAAAATTAATCAGAGTAGGAAACACGGCAATGAGGTTGTATACTATAGAGTAAGTTGCTGAAATAGAGTATGTTCTACTGAAAATATAGTTAGATTGCCTCTTAGTTTGAAGACGTAAATGAGTATTATTTATTTTGTTCCTTGCTTGATCATTGTCTTTTGCGTTTCATTATATCTTTTAAATAGTTATCGGTCTCGATTTGTGCAGAGTTCATAAGGGAGAGCATAAGAAATGTCCCATTTTATATGTCACAGTAATTGTTTCTTCAGAAGTTTAGATGACAATGGGCGGAATGGTCGTCTTAATGTACCATATAAAACCAGTTTATTCCATTAATTTGCCTTTTCTTGGCACTTAACTTTATTGATACACATTTAGCTTATCAATATAAACTTTGTACAGGTGAAACGGACATAAACAAGTCGTTCGAGCTGACTCACTTCCGCAAGTTCCGGTTCAACCGCGTGCAGCGACAGTACGACAACGTGTGGCTGTGGCGGGACGTCAACATCGGTCCACACGGCCGCTACGTCTTCACTGTCGATGTACCGCAGGTAATGTGAATATAATCATTACTTCATACATAAACAAGTCGTTCGAGCTAACACACTTCCGCAAGTTCCGGTTCAACCGCGTGCAGCGACAGTACGACAACGTGTGGCTGTGGCGGGACGTCAACATCGGTCCACACGGCCGCTACGTCTTCACTGTCGATGTGCCGCAGGTAATGTGAATATAATCATTATTACATACATAAACAAGTCGTTCGAGCTAACACACTTCCGCAAGTTCCGGTTCAACCGCGTGCAGCGACAGTACGACAACGTGTGGCTGTGGCGGGACGTCAACATCGGTCCACACGGCCGCTACGTCTTCACTGTCGATGTGCCGCAGGTAATGTGTATTATTTATTTAAAAACTATTGAGGACTAACAGCTAAAAAACACAGACAGGGAACAGTAAGTAAATCTGAGAGCCAATTACAAGTCCTCACTTATAGGATGTAACATTTAGTATTGTACTAAATTCTATGGACACTTTATTACAGAGAAAGGAATTCTTGCTAAACAATCAACCTTAATATAAGTTAAAAGCATTTTTCATAGATAAATAACAATCCCTACTAATATTATAAATGCAAAAGTAACTCTGTCTGTCTGTCAGTTACGCTTTCACGTCTAAACCACTGAGCTGATTTTAATAAAATTTGGTACAGAGACAGTTAATCTTGAGAAAAAACAAAGGATAGTTTTTATCCCGGACTTTTGAAAAATTATCTTGGAAATGCGATATAACCACACTCTACGTGGACGAAGCCGCGGGCGGAAGCTAGTAGATAAATAACAAAACTACTATAATACTTTGTTTATATATTGGAATGTATAATAGTTAAATCATATAATAGTCATATACAGCTATGTTGCTGGGATGAATTCCACTTTGATTATAGTATTTATCTTTTTGTTTTAGATACCTGCTCACTGGATAGTGTCTGCATTTAGTATGTCTCCCAGTCTTGGTCTTGGCATGCTGACGGAACCTAAAAGAGTAAGTTACATTTCGTACTCTAAACTATTTAATACTCTTAAGCCTTAAGTTTGGTTTTACAGTCATACTGTCCATGTTAATATGCTGCCAGTACATTGTCCGCGAATTTACATATTGTATGCATTATGCATATTTTTCATTCGTAATTACACTTCTAAACATACTGGAGTGACATTTGTTATACTTTTTGTTAGTAGTATATACATTTTTTAGCTTTTTTTAATAAATCCACTTTTTCCACAGTACATAGGCGTTCTTCCATTCTTCATCAAAGTGGAAGGTCCCGAACAGTGCCGCCAAGGGGAACAGGTCGGGCTCCGCGTGGTGGTGTTCAACTACCAGCCTCAAGACATCGAGGCGGTCGTCGTGTTGGCAGCTTCGCCGGATTATAAGTTCGTGCATGTTGAGGAGAATGGCATTGTGAGTATTGAAATTAGGCCCAGTGTTATTGCTTACCGAGAAGTGACTGCTTATAATTTCTGCCAGATATTGCTATCCAAGGCCCAAGTGACATCAAAAGTTATGGTTGATCTGTGAGATAAATTCCTGATAGGCTATCAAAATATGTTATGTATGAAATTGGCCATAAGTCTTATTTTGTAATGTACACGGTGTTAATTCTATTGTCTATGCAATGGCTGCTAGCTGATTGCTCAGTTGTCAGGGCTAGCATATTGCATTAGAATTGGACTGGATAATAAAGTTAAACAACAATTAAGCGTTTTATCCCTAAAAAAAATTACATTTCCACGCCAACCACCATGGCAATTGGGCTCAAAAAACCCATCTTACTGGAGGTAGTAAGACTAGGCTTGGCTTAATATTTTTTATTTTGGTTTGTGTTGATAATGGCTACAACTGCATGTCACTCCACGAATCAATACATGTATTCTTTTTTATATACAGAAATGTTCACGAATTTTCCAAATCACCGACTAATATACACGCATCCCCACCAGGTCCGCTCCTACAATCCTCGCACATCATTCGGCGAGCACCAGTTCTTCGTGTACATCACGTCGGGCGACGCCGCCACCGTCTACGTGCCCGTCGTGCCCACCCGCCTCGGAGACATACACGTGCGGCTACATGCGTCTACTCTCATGGGACAGCATCACTATGTAAAGAAGATTACTGTTGAGGTAGGTTGTATCATTTAATGTTTTCGGTAAATGTAAAGCTAAAAACGCTTGAGCGCTGTTGAGTCAGCCTCGTGACGTTTACCCAAAAAAAAAACAAATTACAACTAGAAGACATCCCGCCAAAATATTGTACATCCAACAACTTAATGCTAAAGTAATCCGAATAATGTATCAAACAACTCAATGCCAAAGTACTAATCCAATATAATCGATGGCGACATATTTCAAGAAAAACTAGTTTTAGAAACAGCCACATAAAATGATTTGAACCATGGACACATGAATAATAAGGAAAAGAAACTTCAGTAAACAGTTACTTTGTAATCATGTTTTGTAATTTAATCTTGAAATAGTAACCCTGTTATTAAATGGTAAGATTTATATTAGAACTGTATAAAAAAATCTAAGCAATAATTTTCTTCCCAACAGCCGGACGGCCTACCACAATACCGTCACCAATCAGTTCTCCTCGACCTTTCAAACCGAGCATACGTCTTCCAATACATGCACGTCAACGTTACTGAAACGCCCATCATCCCTTACGAAGTGGACCGATACTACGTGTTCGGCTCCAACCGGGCGAGGATATCCATCGTCGGAGACGTTGTGGGACCACTGTTCCCGACCATGCCGGTCAATGCTACCAGTCTACTGCATCTACCCATGGTAAGTAGCATAAATACTTCATAATAGCTATGTAGGTGTAAATGTGATGTCAGTCTATCATCCCTTACGAAGTGGACCGATACTACGTGTTCGGCTCCAACCGGGCGAGGATATCCATCGTCGGAGACGTAGTGGGACCACTGTTCCCTACCATGCCGGTCAATGCTACCAGTTTACTGCATCTACCCATGGTAAGTAACATAAATACTTCATAACATGTTCCGTTGTATCGAAAAACGTTATATCACCCCTTCATTTTAGTGAAGTCAATCTTCAAAAAAAGGGTAAATTCTCATAAACT
The DNA here is from genome assembly GCF_030705265.1 of Helicoverpa armigera. Lineage (NCBI taxonomy): Eukaryota > Metazoa > Arthropoda > Insecta > Lepidoptera > Noctuidae > Helicoverpa > Helicoverpa armigera. The sequence goes on along the minus strand of NC_087134.1, from coordinate 1,086,429 downwards.
TAAGGAAAACATTGGGGAAACCTGGACTATATAGTCTGAAATCACCAACCCACATTGAGCAAGCGTGGTGATTAATGCTCAATCCTTCTCCGTGTGAGAGGAGGCCTGTGCCCAGCAGTGGGACGATAAAAAGGCTGTAACTATAACTCTCATAAACTTCAACTTTGGTAATATAATTGTTTTAAAAATTTATAAAATCTATTTTCTTTCCCCCAGGACTCAGCAGAACAGAACATGTTCAGTTTCGCAGCGAATATGTACTTAACACTGTACATGCGGCTGATCAACCAGCGCAACCGCACTCTGGAGAAGGAAGCGTTCTACCACATGAACATACTGTACCAGAGGCAGCTGTCCTTCATGAAGCCCGATGGCTCCTTCAGTTTGTTCCGTAGCGACTGGTAAGTAAAAATAGACGTCAAAATACATACGAAAGATCATCAGCAATTTTCGGCACATCGAATTAGTTACGCCTACTAGGAAGCATGCTACTTATATTTGGCAGAACTAGTGTTTGTTTAAGGCAACTCCTATTCCACTAGGTGCGGAAATGGAACCGTGGAAGGAGCTAAAAAGAACAGACATGGAAACGTAATCTAACGTTTTTGTCACAAATTGACCACATACCTCTACAATCTTATCTTGCTTTAAAAATTGCTAAAAAATGTCAAAACAGACCAGAAAAAATATAACGTATATTTTTTTTTGTTGTACTTAATAGGAACCAATCAGCATCCAGTGTGTGGCTGACATCATTCTGCGCTAAGATATTCCAACTACAATCTTATCTAGCTTTAAAAATTACTGAAAAAAAAAGACAAAACAAACCGGACAAAATATAACGTTATTTTTTTGTTTTACTTAATAGGAACCAATCAGCGTCTAGTGTGTGGCTGACATCATTCTGCGCTAAGATATTCCAAGATGCGTCCTTCAACGAGTGGGAGAACTTCATATACATTGATCCTGAGGTAAAGTAAAGGCTCAACATACATGCTACATTTATTAAGACTGTACATTGTTGGTCATGTACAGTTACAAGCCTTGCTGATGCACACTTTTCTTCATAATATATCATTTGTAACAGACGTCTAAAAAAAGGATTAGTATTTTCTTCATCTCTAAAAACTTAACATAAGTCTAGATTTCTTACACAAAAGGCCTCACAGAGTCATCATCCTCCGAGCCTTTTTCCCTACTATGTTGGGGTCGGCTTCCAGTCTAACCGGATGTAGCTGCGTACCAGTGCCTTACAAGAAAAGAAAAGGCCTCACAGAGTATGATGTATTTATTGTATGTATATCTTAACTTATTTCCCACTGTTTAGGTGATATCCATGGCAGTATCGTGGGTGCTGGACCACCAGACGCCCGACGGTGCGTTCTACGAGGTGACGTGGATGCCCAACAGGAATGATAACTCTACCATAGTTGTGCCGAAGAACAGTACGTTGTATAGAGAGGCGTTTGGACACGCGGGGTGGAGCGATCCGAGTGCTGTTGAAGTGAGTTCTTATATGTTTTAATGTTAATGTTTTACTGTGAGGTATAATAATAGTTCTGAAAATCTCAAAACATGTTAATGTTCTTCTTTCTACGCTCTAGGTTTTTTTTCCTATGAAAGGTAGTTTTTCATCAAATTAATTTAACCCTGATGTTGTAACAGTCCAATTTACAATCATAGAAAAATTTAGTCCTATGTAAAAATAAGTTGCTCTTGATAAAATTTAAATAATATTTTATTGTTTTTGATCATGTAGAAGTGTAGGTACTGGTTAGATTCCTATTTTGTTTCCAGTATTTAAGACCACTGTAACATATTTTTTCTACCAGGTAAATAATTCTATAATAATGCAACGAAACATCACATTGACTGCACAAGTGGTCATCACGCTGGAAACTGTTAAGAATCTCAAGGATATTGGAGTGAGAGAGGTAAGTTAGTTTTACCGTAATTGAATTGATAAAAAAATATTGGTGATACATATAGATAAAAAAATATAGATATATTACTCTAAAGAGTATGGTCATTTCCAGACTTTTTGGGGGCAATTTAGTAGTGTCTTACAGATCATTTTAGCTTTATTTTTAATACAGGTAGTTCTGTAAGAAAAGAAGAAACCTGTTTATATAGAGTTGATCATAATCCTAGTATTTCACAATACATCAAAAGCTAGGTGCCTTGTTGCAAGGAGTGGGTCTTAAGGAGAAGAATTTCAGCTTTTTTTCATTACTTAATGTATTCTCTCAGGGTCTAAGTGCTCGCGTGTCATCAGCACAACAGCGCGGTATCCGCTGGCTGGAGCGGCACTTACGCCTGCTGGACGAGTGCGGCTCGCCATATGCTCTGGCGCTGGTAGCTCACGCGCTCACACATGCTAAAGCGCCCAGCTCCGAGCATGCCTTCAGGCTGCTCAAGCGGAGGCAGAGATATGAAGGTACGAAGGTCTTTTGACACATACAACCAAGATACTAGATACAATACATTATTTATTATGTACACCAATTTGAACTAAAATATTATATAAAAAATTACTAAAATTTTAAAAAGTTTATGTGACACAATGATAAAATAATTTTCCGTATTCAAAGTTATGTAGGTATTTGATACGATGTGAGGAAAATATCCATCCATGCAAATCTAAAGTGTATCATTATCATTAGTACATGCATAATTTATAATCGCTCGACGGATAAACCACTAAATTTAATAAGTTAGACGTAGCTGTGTCCTCGTTGCTTTCGAATGGCTGCATGTAAATTATAATACAACTCAATCCACAGGTGGCCTCAGCTACTGGGGCCAGGAACCAGTTCCCCAGCCCCCGTACAAGATGGAGAACCAGAAGCCGTTCCTCCTGCCGCGGCTGCCGTACAAGTACGACTCGAACAACATCGCGGCCACTGCGTACGCGCTGCTCGCCTGCATGGACCATCAGGATAACAACGAGCCTATCGTCATGTGGCTCAACTCGCAACGCCTGCAGGATGGTGGATGGGCTTCTACGCAGGTATGTGCTTTAGACAGGTTTTCTTCTACCCAACCCCACAGACAGTCTCTGCTACTAAGGCCAGGAACAAGCTACCGGAGCCAGGAACTAGCTATGGGGCCAAGAACCAGCTTCTGGGGCCATGAACCAGTGACTGGGGCCAAGAGCCAGCTACTGGGACCAGGTAACAGCTACTGGGGCCAGGTAACAGCTACTGGGTGTAGGACCAGTTACTGGGGCCAGGAACCAGTGCCCCAACCCCCGTACAAGATGGAGAACCAGAAGCCGTTCCTCCTCCCGCGGTTACCGTACAAGTACGACTCGAACAACATCGCGGCCACTGCGTACGCGCTGCTCGCCTGCATGGACCATCAGGATAACAACGAGCCTATCGTCATGTGGCTCAACTCGCAGCGCCTGCAGGATGGCGGATGGGCTTCTACTCAGGTATGTTCTTTGGAAAGGTTTTTTTCCTCCCAACCCCGAAGGTGGTCTCAGCTACTGGGGTAAAGAGCATGTTTTTATTAGGTTTGTCTTATTATTTATATAATATGTTCTTGATTTCATTGTTACATAATTTTCGAATTCAATTTACGCAGATAAGATGATACATATTAACCCTAAAAGTACACCTTGTTTATCGATGTCGTTGTTGATGTGTTTTATAATGCGAAATTGTAGCAAAAATCACAAAAAGAATATAATTAAGTTTTTTGAGTGATTTATAGTAGTTTTTGGAGACTTAAGAACCATTCCTAGGAAGATATGGAGTAGTCCTTTAGGTGTAAGATAAACACTGGTAATAAGAGGACTGTTTCAAAAGGTTACAAAAGTAAATGTCTAACGTTTACCGATCAACAAATTCCCTTTCTATTTTCCCAGGACACATACATAGCCCTCCGCGCACTCATCGAGTACACGAACCGCAAGCGTCTGCGCGACGTGTCGTCGCTGTCGGTGGCGGTGGACGCGGTGGCGCTGGCGGGCGACACGCGGACGCTGCACGTGCGGAACGACAACCTCGCCGTCATGCAGTTTGTGGACGTGAGTATACACATACATAAGCGGACCCACTACCGGCCAAATCCTGCCGGAGCTGCGGGATTGTTTGAAAGGGTTACCGCGGCCCCGGTACATGATGATATCCTCCTAGCCGATTATCGTCTAAGGCGGCTGTTCTCATGTAAGGTGATCAGCCAGCTGCGCAGGACATATTATAGTGCACAAGCATTTGCGCACTCACTATTCCTTTACTTTCATAGCGCGATGGGACGGCAATCTGACACCACCGGAGAGAGATCAGGCGCAGGATCGACATTTACGTGCTCTTCGATGCACGGGTGTATCAATCACCAACTTCCAGACTACGGGCTGCTTTGCGAAGTCACTTTGTGGGATACATATATACACTAGCGCCACAGTTACGGTAGACGAATATATCTAGTGATGCAAGCTTGTAACAAGCCATAGCTATAGCATAGGCATCGCCCCGCGCTTCCTGAGAGTCGTCGCTGCCCGGCGCGCAAAAGACGCGCTCGAACTGGTTCAAACCGTTGCTCATCAGCCCTACGAGTGTCGAACTAGATCATTCCAAAGTCCGGGAGAGTCCGCGATCCGCTCTGTTAGCAGCACCACGCGTACCACCCTCACAGACCCATGTGTTTACGTCTCAACCTCTTGTATGCCGGTTTTTTTTTTTTTTAATTAGCGGCATACAATCAGTTAATAATGTTTTTCGTTCCCCAGATCCCGTCAGCGTGGGGCACGGTGAAGGTGACGGCCCGCGGCGCCGGCTACGCCATCCTGCAGCTGTCGGTGCAGTACAACGTGGACACGCCGCGCTTCCAGACGCCGCCGCCCGCGCGCTGCTTCTCGCTGCTCGCCTCGCACCACTACTACGGCAGGAACCAGTCGCACATACACGTGCAGGCCTGTGCCAGGTACACGGAACCACTGACCAATTTCATAAAGCCGCAAAGTCGGTCATATTTATAGGTCGCGGTTGCGCGTCTCATTTTTTGTTATTGGTTGTGAATATACTCGCACTACTCGCTATCCCTGTAAAATGTTTAACTTTATGTTTGCACACATTTTTTTTAAAGATACCATTTTTCTACAACTCTGGAGTTTTTTTTTGTTTAATACACGCACATATTTATTTAATATCAAAGGATATCATCATCTGTTTAGCCTTCAACTATTTTGGGTCTTCACAAAATAAAGCTGAAGAAAGATTTCCGAACATCCTGCAGCCTAGTCAGGTGTTTTAAGTTTCAGAGGTCCTGACTCGTAAAAGATTACTGGGATGTCATTTGCATATACCAAAAAGACTTAAAGCCAAAAGTGATACTGTAACTTCATATTTATTCCTTTAGCTGGACAATGCTGGAAGAGTCCCCTCGCTCGGGCATGGCGGTGCTGGAGGTGGGAGTGCCGACGGGCTACATGCTGCAGCAGCAGCGGCTGGACGCGTACGTGCTGTCGCGGCGCGTGCCCACGCTGCAGCGAGCCAAGTACACGCCCACCAAAGTGCTCTTCTACTTCGACTATGTAAGTTATTCACCATAACCCTTATCAACTCATCCCGAATGCTTGTCTTTTTAACGACGTCATAAATCATCAATGACCCCTCCCGCTGTGGGTTAGCAGCGGTGAGGGAGTGTCAGACTTACTGACTAAAAACCGTCGTGTTCCGTCGTAGACCTTTTATGTACCAGGGCCGCGGGAACTCTTTCGAGCAATCCCGCAGCCCCGAAAGACCCTGATGCTTGTCTTGGAAAGCGAAAGCGAGAGAGTACATAGGAGTGGTACATATTCGAGTTTTTACATGCTGTACATAAGGGATTATATAAGAGAGAACATAAAGATTACATAGAGGGAGTACATAAGATACTTCATTAGGTAGTGAACAGAGTATACATAGGGGCGATAAGGTGCTGTCGTATCTTGGCTAGTGTAAAGTTAGTCGATTAGCAGTGTAGTGGTTAATTTTGTCCTTAACAAATCTACTATGCCGCCCAACAACAAACACTTCATATGCTTCTGCTCGGATAAAACATTCTTAATACTTGTTTCACAGTTATCTGAAGAGCAGACCTGCGTGAACTTCACGATCGAGCGCTGGTTCCCCGTCGCTAACATGTCCAGATATCTACCGATGCGCGTTTACGATTACTATGCACCCGGTAAGTACATAAATATAAAGGATTGTTAGGCCTTCAATCAGTATTCAGTTCTTGAAAGATTAGGCAAGATTGTTATACCTAAATTAAGATTGGGAAAAAATGTACTCCTACATTTTGTCAGTGATATATGTGAAGTATCAGGCGAGCTTTAAATATGCAATAGTACTGAGAAGTTCCGAATGGTTCTTTTTTTTACATTAGGTATGTCTGACAGAAAGGCGAGGCAGTCTAGTACTACAATTGGAGCACAAATTGTTCCCATCGCAATCATAACATATAACTATGATATTTTTGTCCACAGAACGTTTCAACGAAAGTATATTCGACGCACTCCCAACTTACCTCCTCAACATTTGTGAAGTATGTGGTTCTTCACAATGTCCGTACTGCGCGATATACAACAACGCCTTACGTACCGCCCTCGCCACTCCACTGCTACTTGTGGCAGTCATTGTGACACTCACGCGGTACTTACGACCCTACCATGACTTGTACGGAATCTCATAAGAACGTATGTAAGAAAATGTGAAAAATATATACCAAAAGTTTGTGACTTATTTACAGAATGACTTGTAAAAAATATTTCAGTGTTTATACTGCAGGTTTTTTTTAAGAATAACATTTCTCAACAGTGTATGAGTCAATCTGTAAATAAGCCATTTTATGATTGCAACTAGCTATCTATAGTTATGTAGATAGTATGTATAATTGATTCTCATGGACAGCTAAAAACTGATATTTCTTTTTTATAATATTTTTTTATATTTAAATGTATTTATTGATAAAATGGTTATGTAATAATGACCAATGTCATTCGTCCCAGTATTCATTGGCTATAGTTGATTTAATCAAAACAATGATTTTCTATATATACAGAATTTATGTTTATTTTATATACTATATTTGGTGAGGTCTTTAAAGTAATGAAATACTTTATCAACCCAGTCGTGATTGAATAAAAATATGATAGATCTTTTATAGGCCGATTTTTTCAAACATCAACTAACTTCCATCTAAGGAATAACTATGGCGATTTTACATATTTTCTTTACAATCTATCAGCTATGAAAACGTCAAACATATTCTTCAGGTAAAAATTATCTGGGGAAAGAAAAGTCGGCCTTTAATATTTTGTACAGCTGTAAGCTTTTGTTTAAATATCTATGATTCACTCAGTATCGTAGTGTATTGCAGCTAACTATGAATCTTACTAACCACCGTTTAGCAATTAGTGACTGTAGTCAAATGAAGACCGAACTAACATTTACAAAGACATCTAAACTAACATGCTTGAACTCTAAGAACTGCCTCATAGTTAATTAAGGAAAACCTGCTGAATCTTTACATTTTATACAAGGAAAAACAAATAATTACTCTATTTCCTTTGCAGCTATTGATATATGTATTTGTAAGATTCGTTACCAATAGGCCCAATTCTCATTCCTTAGGTAAATCACTGAGTTTGTCATTCGCCTCAATTATTGATGAAATTGACAGATAAATTACAAAGAAACTTAAGTTAGCCTTCAATGCGAAGAGTATATAACTGTTTGCCAAACAGTAGAAATAACAATTTGAACCAATTGACACAGATGCCTCAGTTTGATAATTTTCGATCTCCTCCAATATATTTTTGCCTGACCTGCTGATTATAAACTTTGGTTTCCCGCCCATTCCGTGACGTATCTTTTAGGGGACCCCTCAACCACGATTCCTTTTTCCATTCCAATATTTAGTGTTAGTTAGATGTGTTCATCTTGTAGTTTAAGATTTAATCTAGGCGTCAATTGCGTTGTTGCCTTAGAGAATAATTATAATTCTTTAACTACGTCGGTAAGTTATCACAACATGTAGCAACGCAATTCACGTCTAGATTCGACAAATCCACTTTTTTTACTGTACACATAAAACATTTTTATTGTATGATTTAGCTAAATCATGTTGTTTATATTTTCGCCCAAGAACAATCCATTTATGTAGCGTTAATTAACTCATAGTAAGAGTTAATGGTGACATAATGAAATCTCAATGTTGCTTGCAGTCCCGGGTGCTGACAGCATTTTTATTCTACTTTTATTATTATTTCTATTCTATTATTTTACCTGATTTTAGTTTTATATCTTGTACAAACTAACCCATAATCTATAGATCGAATATACCTTACATATCGATATCTACAAATAATTTGGATCAATTGGAAAGAGAGAAAATTTTGTGATCAATAAATAGCATAAAATGCGTCCTTGCCTTGATTCGAATATTTTTATATGAAGGCAACATGCAAAAATTGTATGTAAATATTGTAGTTTAAGTCTTTATAGTATTTCAAAATAATTATTTTATAGTGTGCAGTAGGTAATGTAATGCCATCTGATATTAATGAAATCTCAAGTGTTGAAAAGGTGGTATGTATATTTATAACTACTGTACATTATTTACAATGAATTGATCAAGCAATAAAATATCAAAAATGTCAATCGTAATGCCTTATTGATAAGGACAATATAATTAAAATTTATTTGAAATAGTAATTGTAATGGAAAATATACTTTGATTTGTAATTATATGGATTAATTAATGATTAGAATAAGTTTTGTATAATTGTGGTAGCTGAGAGTACCTATTTAGTTCTATGTATTACAGTGCCACATTCATCACATATATTCAATAAATTAGATATTTGACATTGTGTACAAAAATGTCCCGTCCAAAATTATAACAGAGGAAAAAATATAATATATTAAAGAATTAATATTGTGAATCTCATGTCTGGATGTCAATGTGAGCATGTTACTTAAGTAGTTTCCGTCCAAATTACCAATGACTGATTTTATACTTTATGTATTTGTGTGTAATATCTTCCTAAGTTGTTACAAAGCTTCTCTGTAGTGTAGGAGAGTGGTTTATTGTCATAGATTTATTTCCAAATAAAATCTAATAAAAATGTCATGTGTTTTTCTTATGTACCCAATACCAATACCATAGTGTTTAAAAAAGATTCTTATAAGATAATTTTAACATTGTGGCCTGATAAGATAGGAGATAAACAATTTCCTTTAACACCAAAAGAACTATGTCTAGTAGAAATCTTCTATTCTCCTTTTCTAACATTGCAAAATTGGAATGATTGTGTAAATATTGAACTCAATAGCTCAACAGTGACAAAAGCATTCCATCACTATAAAACAATGAGTTGGTAGGAATACATATTTACAAACACAGTTCATTTATCAATTTATTTAATTTTTACATCACTATACATATCAATAAACTTATTGACCATAAATACTTATCAATAATATTGAACTAGAATAATGCTACTGCCTTTTCTTTATTTGTTTGGCTTTAGAAGTTGAAGATGCCTTGGCCGCAGCACCACCACTGAACAATGAAGTGAACATCTCTGACATTTCAGGCATCTCCGACATCTTTGCTAAGTTGCTTATTTGCTTCAAGTCCTCCTTAGTCTCAGGGTCATTCATCATTTTAGGCAAAATCATGATGAACAGCAGTGGCAGCACCATCATAATGACCATAGGGTTGAACAGGAAGTCAGTCAATCGCCATTGCTCTCTAACTTGGAAATACCTGAACTTTGACAAAGCTTTGAGTCTTAGTGGGTAAGGCACTTGGATAACCTGTGAAGTTTGTATGTAGTTCACTTTCCTGGCTCTGTACTTCCCCTTAGAGTTGATCTCCACTCTGATTGGTTCGTATATGTAGTCAGGGTGCAAGATTTCAACAACGTATGAACCCGATGGTACATTGTGTATGACGAATGAGCCATCATCCCTTATGAAGCCAATGTATTCACCACCATTCACATGGATACGTGTATCAACTTGCCAAGGGCCCAGGTCTTGCTCTTCTGGTGGAAAGACTTTTCCTTCGATAGAATATCTGCCGTTGCCAACATCTTCTTCAGGAAGATTGATTGCAGATTGTACATAGGAAAATATGCATACTGTAAAAAGTAATGAAGTTAGTTGCTTCATTTTATATGGTTTTGATTTCTGTGTAGTAGATATCACTGGTATTCTTGGATTTTAATTTAATTCCGCACAAATTAAACAGTCACGATCGATTTCAATGCACAAAATAATCTCGTCGGATATTGGAATGGAAGACTTTGACACAATTGACATAATGACATGACAAATCGTTATCATTGTCAAAATATCTGAGTTTTTAAAAGCTGATTACTGATTGATTACTCCAAGCGCTTTGATAAGTGGCTTCAAACAAAATATTCCCGTATGAATTTAAAGTTAATAAATTTTTCTCCATTCTTGCTTTAAAAACATTTGGATTTTTTCTTCCATCCAGGAGCGTGAGAGGTATTACCATAAACTAAGCCATCTTGTCGGGAAAAACCGGTTTTCAAATATCGATTTTAAATAAACGACCAATCCCTATTTTTGTTGTTTGTCTATGATTTTTTGTAAACAATATTGTTTGATTGAACATGTGCATCTCGTGTTTATTATTTAAGTTTATTTAAATTAGACATGTTTTTTACATTGTAAAAACGGAAAACTCGCAATGTCCGGATACTTGGAGATTAAGTATCCGTTTAAATCTAATTTGGGCTTAAATCCTTTCAAGGTAAGTTTCGTGAAGTGTATTATTTATTCATCGGGATGTATCACAACACAACATTGTGGCATTGATTATTTTGTAATTGGCAGTCGTGGAAAAGACAATGGTGTATTCTGAGACCGAGTCCGACGTGCTCGGGGGCTTCTCTGGCGGTGTACTGCAGCGAGGCAGGTGCTTCGGCTGGGTCGGTGGAGCTGCCGTCGGGCTGCGTGGTGAAGAGAGCCAAGTCTCGCACGCGGCCACATGCCTTCGCCGTGTTCTCTGTTGACGAGCCGCGAAAACCGCGCGTTTTGCTTGCAGCGCAATCTCTTCATGACACACAAGTTTGGATGGAAAAAATCCGGGCTTTGTTAAACGGAAGCAAAATACTTGGTAAGTCTACCTTCATTATTTTGCACATTCGTCCATGTGGTCAAAGTCCAAACAGAATGCAACTTTTTCTATTTCCTGTATAATCTGATACAACAGTAAATGCATGTGTGTTCAATGACTCTTGAAAAAAAATGTAGTTTTCAATGCATGCAGATAATGGAAAAATATTAAAAATAATTTTTATTTGATAATGTATCTGATTGTCTTAATTTTATTATTATTTTTTTAACTGTGTGAAAGCCATAGTTTTTATCTCAAAAGGTCTCCCTTAGGAGTGACTCATTGCACAAAATGAAACATAATCCCTTTTTACTGTTTTAAATGTCAGTGCAACTACTTATTCATAAATACACAATAGTCAAACAAACCTTTTCACAATAAAAACAATCCAAAATTTTAATATTACTGATATTATTAATAATAAAAAAATAAGATACAGACAAGTTCTAAAAATACGAATCTATGTACTAAAAATGAGTGACTGACTAATACACTTAGGTCGGCTGAATCATGAAATTCTTATGAAGCAAGTCCTAATTCCACATGTGACCTAGATACACAGTTTATTGAGGAAACCTGCAAAAGGTTCATATGTAACTAACTAGTTGTTTATGTAAGCTATACAACTGGTTACTACTTACTTCTAACTGAATACTATCAAGTAGTTCAAATGTAAACTTTCCCACACTTGGCATTAAGTTCCTATAACACTTTTGATAACTACATATTACTATCTATATTAATGATTATTTAATACTATAGAAATTAAAAAAAAACCTGCAAATAAAAACTAAAATAGTCTCGAAAAATTACTTCCTCCGAAATAGGCTGCACTGTTAATACAGTAACACAAATTATGAGTATTATTTTTTCTATGAAATTGTCAGCAATAGGCTGATAAATCTTTACTCTTCTATAGTCATAGCATCATTATCATCAGATATTAAATAAAGATTTATTTGGAATAGCCTCTATACTTTTTTATTGCAAGTCAACAAACCCTTAGTCATGGAATCACAATGGAAGGAATTGTACCGAGATTTCTGTATTGTATGCAGATGAGAACAAGGTCATGCACCCCACTTGAGACAAAATTATTCAATTCTGGGAAAACACTCATCTGTTTACCTTTTTTGTAGATAAAAAGCAAAAGACACTGAAATGAAAACAAATTCCAATTTAATGACAACTTGAGAAGCTTGTTTATTTCTTGGCAATACTCCAAAATATTTCTGCGCAATAAATTAAACTTTACCGAGGGATTTCATAATGGGAGGAAAAGGTCATAAAATACTGTCTCCAAAGATTAAAAAATAACAATTTTAGAATTAAATTAAACAAATATTCGTAATTCTTAATTATTCATAATACATGAGCCAGTTTCATGCAGTCGAAAATTCATATCACATATATTTGTCCGCCCATGGCCTGAAATTTGCATGAACACCATTGACGTCACTACATTGAATGCAAATACGCACAAAACCCATTTCAAATTGTAATACACAATGATCTATTAAGTTCTATTGTGTACCAATATTGCACACATGTGCACTTTGTATGGAATGCGCTGTAGTAAGCTTTGTGCAACTAAATATATGTCAAGGCTTTGCTTACTGAAAACAGCTTGCTTATATTTAGAAATATATAATTGTAGACAGATTTAAGACTTTTTTATTAACAGTTTTGTCTTCAAATTGTTGAAAGATAACTTCTGATTACATTTTACAATGCTTCATTGACTGTAAGAGTATTCAGAAGCATAAAGATTTTGATTAACTGTTTTATCAATATCTCATTTCAAATAATAATTTAAAATAAAACACCCATGTTATTCCAAAAGATTTAACTTTATTTTCGTAAACATACATTTAACTTTTTGTCAGAATGAGTCATTGACCGCATGTTCAATGTCAACATTAGCCGGGTATTATTGACATTAACCATTATGCGACAGAGTTGATAACACCCGGGTGATGTACTACATATTGTATCATTGTTGTGTGACATAATTGGAGTAGTACGAGAATGTCGTAAGCTCAATCATATAACATTGAATAGTACATGACAACATTGTGTAACTGAACATCTCATTTGGCTGTTTGTTTAATGTTATTGAGAGTATTTTTGCATTGGCAGTTGTTTAAAATTCAAGTTTAGCGTTAATAAATGCAAGCAACTGCATTCAGATTTCGTCTATTTTATTTTTACCACAAATTCGCTAAGTGATGAAATTATCACATTCTTTGCATACTTTTGCACTTCATTTGAAAGAATGCACTAACTGCAGCTGCAATATCAGCTTATTTTAACCTTTACCAATTCTTACATAATTTATGACTTCTCCAATGCAAGAAACTCTCTCAAATCATGCTTCATCACTTGCAGACAGCGAGCCATTGCTCAAAGACTCGTACTCAGTGAGCGTGATAGCCACGGAGTTGTCTCGGAAGTGCGGCCTGAGTGCTGATACCGTGGTCACGCTGTCCCCGGGCGGCGTGATCGTGGCTCGGGCCCACCTCGCCGCATTCATAGACTGGAAGCACATCTCCGACGTGAGGCTCGAAGACGAAGATGCAAACAGAATATGTGTGCTTGTTGTTGATAGGTTGGTGCTTTTATGTTAAAAAATATAGAAACTTTTTCAAGTTACATAGGTGCCTTCTTGGTACGACAAAATGCCAGTCCCAACTAGTGGGACGGTATTGGATGAAAGTTGATGTCAGAATTGCCAACAAATTAAACTAGAATCCCTCTCTTTGCTTGGCAGTAGACAGATAAAAAGGGCTTCCCCTTTTAAGGTATATTACATTGTGAATTATATAGTCTAATTCTGGCGTCAACGATAAATCTGGGTTATTTCAGTAGGCTGCTTTATCATAATCGTCCATTATATAGGCTCCATATCTTAGGGTCCATTTGTTCATATTCATAAAATTGATTTCAGAATCATGTTACTGTTTATGTACTAAAATTACTAACATGTACTATGGGCTCATTTTTTAAAGAAACTTAACATCTACTTTTTCTTTTAATTTTATTTCTACGATTTATTATGAACTAAGTTTTCCACTAAGTACTTATTAAATAACAATTATAGTAGTGCGGTAAACAAACAAACAACAAGATAATTAAAAGGAAATTCAAAGTGACACACTTAGAAAACAAACATAATACACTCTTTTGCAAAAAAAACGGGCACCTATGCGAAATCTTAGTTTTAAGGACTTTACGTGTATTTCAAAGGGTTTTGATGATTGTAGTATGTTTCTAGCATCAAAACAGTTAGCCGAGGATGCGTGAGAGTGTATTCTAAATTTGAATTTTGTACAATTGCTAAGAAATTGGTTAAACCTTGTTTTGGACTAATTGCTAGCAGAAAGTTCGTCGGTGTTTTGAAAAGTTTTTGAAGTGATTTTTAGAAAAATAATAATGCAGTTTTAATTAATGATTAATGTACTTTTTTGTTAGAATAAAACATTTTTGAAAAACTATGCGTATTTGATAAAATTTTCACCTGCTCTAAATGGGCTATACTGATGGTTGATGGCAATGTTAAGAGTTTCGGTATTTAAGTGTAAAGCGTTCTATTGTTTAGATATTGTACCCACGTGTTTTAAAATATCGCTTTTTCATAAATAAACACAATTTAGAAGAGTATCAGTACCTATGGCTGCGACAAAACCAATTTAAAGTAAGCAGTGCCGATTACAACTCGTCTCCTATCGGACTTGGACATTTATAAAATACCAAATTTTGTGATAAATGTTAAAATTAACCACATGAAAAATGATGAGGAGGGTTAAAGCTATCTAAAAAGTCAAATTATTGCCGCGTTGAAGCTCTCGATAACTCCATAGGTATCGGGTTACTAAACGACGATTTAGCTGAAAGGGTGTCAAGAATTCAAAATTATTGGCCAAACGTATGGTTCTTAAGAAATGAGCAGATAGCCAATTATTGTTATGATTTAAGCAAGAAAGTGCTGTAGATGCCAGAAAATCACATTGTAGGCAAGTTTATTTAATAAAATGTCCGTGGGATGAAAACACGCTATTTGAACGCTCAGACTCATAGATCTTCAGAGGTCTACGGAGTTTCCCAAGAGACGAGGTTGTTTAAAAATCAGTGATTACGAGACCTTAAGACCTCGTGCTCACAGTTTTTGTGCTATTTTCTGTATTTTGTAGAATTTCAAGACTTTTAAAAATGTCAAAGTCTGATAGGAGACGAGTTGTGATCGGCACTGCTTACTTTAAATTGGTTTTGTCGCAGCTCAAAGTACTGATACTATTCTAAATAGTGTTTATTTATGAAAAAGCGATATTTTAAAACACGTGGGTACAATATCTAAACAATAGAACGCTTTACACTAAAATACCGAAACTCTTAACATTGCCATCAACCATCAGTATATCCCATTTAGAGCAGGTGAAAATTTTATCAAATACGCATAGTTTTTCAAAAATGTTTTGATCCAACAAAAAAGAACATTAATCATTAATTAAAACTGCATTATCATTTTTCTGAAAATCACTTCAAAAACTTTTCGAAACACCGACGAACTTTCTGCTAGCAATTAGTCCAAAACAAGGTTTAACCAATTTCATAGCAATTGTACAAAATTCAAATTTAGAATACACTCTCACGCATGCTCGGCTAACTCTTTTGATGCTAGAAACATACTAAAATCATTAAAACCCTTTGAAATACACGTAAAGTCCTTAAAACTAAGATTTCGCATAGGTGCCCGTTTTTTTTGCAAAAGAGTTTATGTATGTGTAATGTAGGCAACTAGGTGGAAATGGATAGCGTAGGTTTTACTATTCTACTATACTATATAAATACTATTCCTACAAAGAGCTACTTAGTAGAGAACTGAACAATGGATAAAAATAATGCCGTATTTTTTTACCACGGCGACTGTTCTGTCTCTAATGATCATGTTTTTGGTACCATAAAGATCTACTATAGTGTTCTGCATTACGTTTTATTTTGTTATAAAAATGAAATGACAAAATACTCGATACACATACAACAAACTGTAACAATGCACAATGAACTGATTCCCAGAACCGTAATGTTGCAATTTTTGAAAGGCAGTTTCAATGTAGCTATCGAAAGCTTTCATGTATCAGTTGCGTGTTTAAAGTGCATTCAATTATTTAATACATATACATAGTATGAGAAATATATTCGCCAATTTATTAATACTCCACTAGACGTTTTCCCGCGGTTCCACCAACGTCCCGTGGTAACTACTGCGTATCGGGACAAAATATAACCTTAAACCTGGCTTGAGAAGAATGTTTCAAATCGGTTCAGCAGTTTCTGAGCTTTTAGGGTACAAAGAAACGAATGTTTCCTGTTTATTATGTTAGTAATATAAATAAAATCTGGAACAAAGTCCGCGAATGCTTTTGTGATGAATCCAACAATGTCTCATCATATACAAATAATAATTAATAGTTTAGTTACATATTTTGTTAACTATATGACGTCAAGCTTGTTGTTATTGACGATACCACATGTTTTCTAGGTAAATACAACACATTAGACCAGGTTTTCCCTGAATTAATGAATGAGATACAAACAAGTGAACATAATGGCCTCATAATTGCTTTTATCTTTATTAGTTAACCTATTTCCTTGTAAAATAGTTTAACTTTAATTTGTTGATTTAGTTCCGTGGCAATTAGTGATGTTCATTACTCGTATAGATGGGAACACTTCGGAATGCTATTTGTCAAAGACGTTACATTAAATTGATGTAAAGAACCCTGCATGTACTTTTTTGTCTATACAGGTAGGTGGCTCCACGCTTAGAAAGGTTATTTTCCAAAGAAGTTCCTTTGATAAAAAAGCCTGTGTAATTTTGCCAAGTTCATGAAAGACATTAGGTGTATCTTTGTCAAGTATTTAAGACAGTAGGTATCGGGGCAATTAACATTAGAAAGTATATTATATTTTGCAAATTCCCTGTCCCCTTTTCTAAAATATTTGTTATCTTTTAGTCCTTTGCACATCCTACAATTAGTTCGCTAATTCAACAGCTTTTTCCCCCCAGGTCGTTCGACAAAGGCGGCGGGCTGCTAAAGCTGTCGTCGCCGGTGTCGGGAGCCCTAGCCCGGGCCGCGCGGGCGCTTTGCGGGGCCGGCTTGCGCGCGCGGCGCCAGCTCAGCAAGAGCGACGGCGACCTGCGCGTGCAGACACATGCCGACACTGATATAGGTATGTGTAGTTTCCCTCAAATAACTTGTCTTCTTCGAAGTTAGACGCATAAGTTCTACGTCGCCTCACGCGTGCGCAGGAATGTTTTGTTCATACATTTAGGCTACCGCAGCAGACAACTTTATAGTCGAAAAGTATTTTTTTAAAGTTATATTTGACGAGAGCTGTAGTCATGCAAGCGAAACAGGAGGAAGAGGAAAACATTTTGAAGAAACCCAAGCAGGAGGATCACGCACCTTATCCGCCGACGTCCCCGTCACTGACAGTTGTCTTCAAATGTCACCGCCTCGTAAATCCTTCACGTTTTCAAAGTAGTAACGACTATTATATACCTAATATGTGTAGCATGTGTACATTGTTGTTCTAGGCGATGTTCGTCGCAGCAGTTGGTACAGCGGCCCTTCAGAAGTGTCGTTAGACGATATTGATCTCGTCATGTCCAAGGTACATACTATACATACTTAGAATTATGTTAATACTAGATTTTGGCTGCTACTCTGTGTGGAAAAGTTATTTTGGGCTGCATAATGCTAACTTCCATCTAATAGGGAGGTATATGGAAACTATATCCCGCTGTCTTACCAGCACGCTACTTTTTTCCCCTTAATATTTTTTTCCGCCGAAGTCAAATTTTTCGGTTTCGAGTGTCACAGCGTAAATATAATGGCATTAAAATTTAATAAAAATCAATAAAAAAATCTAATAAAAATTTTACTTAATCGTTGTTCAGGAGTCGAAGCACATTCCCACGGGTCAGTTGTCCCGGTACAGCGGCGCGGGACAGCTGGCGTCCACGGCTGCGCTCGCGCAACCATTCATCACGCACTCCGTCACGTCTTTTGATGACAGGTCAGTTCAAGTAATATGTTAATAGTGTTTAATTCAAAGGTTTTTTATTTCCCATAGGCTTTTGCAGTCTCTTTTGGAACGTCACAATAGTTGCACGGTTTTAAAAAGTAGTCGGGTCTCATGGAGCCGGCAAGAAACTCCATGGATACTCTTTTTAAGAAAATAATATTTTTACAAGGATTGAGTTTGTAGAGGAATTAGATTGCGGTAGAAATGCACATTTACTGGATTGCCGACAAAATGCAATGTGCGTTAGGAGTGGGTACATTACTCTAATCTTTGTGCGAGAAAGAATGTGATATGCACTGTCTTATTTGCACGTTTTATTGCCGCGAACACTATAGTTTTGTGCATTATTTTTACATTATTGGTTGTCGTGCAGCGTGTCAGACCGTCGGTCGTTGCTGTCGGTCGCGTCGGGCATCTATGAAGAGATCCCTGACTTGCCCGAATGCACCAACACAAACACCTTGTGTAGCATCACGTGCGATGTGCCTGATGGAGTCTTTAAGGTATCTTCTAGTTCATTTATTTTAGCCTTTTCCTGTTTTGTTAGGGGCGGTATGTACACAAAAAATATTTTCTCCTTCGTCCTCTCTTTCTCTTTTGAACCTTACAATTTGAACCTATTCTATGGATGAGTTGATAATTAATCTTTAGTTATGAGACTCTGATTTTATCGTAAAAGTTGCCAAAGTTTGGAATTACAGCTTAATGCGAGAGCGCAATACTACGAATACGAAATGAGCAAGTTTGGATTTTAGCGGCAAAAATTTTGTTTGCACAATATTTTCATTGTTATATTGGACAATGTTATTGTAAGTCTAATGACCGCCCTAGAAGTTTAGTTCTTAGTAAACGTTTTTTGTAATGTACGTCGTGTGATTAGGCGTTGGGCGCGTCGCTGCGCGAGGAGCCGACGTACGAGTGCGTGGGCGAGTGCGTGTACGCCACCATGCGCCGCCGCCGCCCGCCGCCGCTGCCGCCACGACATCCCGCGCCGTGAGTACCAGATACTAACAGACCAATACGATGGATATAAAAGACATTAGCAATGATTAATGGCTCTTGTCATTTGTAAAAAAAAGTACTATATTGTTGTCTGAACAAGTAATAGAAAGAATGAAAGTGCTTAAAAATCGTTTATTAAACAATTTCAATTTTTTGGATTCCAGCAAAAATATACTTAGTAGTTAGGCGAGAGCATTCACGAATTATTTACATTGAGATTAAGGACGCTTTTACATTTCTCACTCGCTAAATTTTAGGTAAACTAGCGACAGCACAACGACATTGCGCTCACACACACATACAAGCCATTGTTGGCCAGATTTTGTACATCACTCAACGAAATTTGATACCAAGATTTTTTATATTATATTTTTTTTTCGACTATAACTAGTTTTTATTTTGGATGAAAATAAAAACAGTTGTGAGAAATTAAACTGTAATAAAGTAAACCTTAGGATGCTGAATATCTTCAAAACCACGAGGGTAGCAATTGGTAGCAACTAATGGTAGCTGGTAGCAACTCTCTATATGTATTTCGAGAGGATCGGTGATTTGCGACGGCGGTCTTGATGCGGACTATTAAAAACGGTTGTCGTGTCTCATTTGTCGTGTTTCCATCATTAATTATGAATTTTAAAAACATTAATTTATATAACATAAATTAAAAAACATTAATTATGAACATACACACACTCATACATACATACATAGCCTTTCAAAATCACAACTCTTCTTTGGCTTTACCGTAGTTGGGTAAATACTTAAAATGTGTCATTATTTTATTTCTTAACTCCAACATTTTTTTTGGTCTATATCCAAATTTTTTAGGCCGTGGCATCTGTAAAAAAATTTACTATTTCATAAAAAAAAGTTCGCCGTCATGAAATAAATACACATTTTCAAAATCACAACCCCCAAAAATCTTTTAATTGATTACTCATAATATCAAATTATTAAAAAAATGTGCCCGCCATTTTGAATTAAAAAATTATTACTGTCATTTTAATAGGTATCTATTATAGGTATACATATATTGTACAATCCTAAAAATAAGTACGTACGTAAGTACTGCCATCATACAACATGATGGCCGTACTTACGTACGTACTTATTATACTTTTGTTTTGATCCGAAAAAGTATCAACGTATTTCAGTCCCAGTATACAAATCGTTACACTCTTTATCATAGATTTTACGTATTTATTTTTTCCGACAAAGCGATACACCCGTGCGTCCACGAGCGCGTCTGAGCGCGGAATGACGGTCCGAGATGTGCGCATAGCGAAAAAATGTATGAAGAAATTTGAGAGTGATTTTATAATTTATTGTAAATTATAAAGTGGTTTATGTATGTCCAAAAAAAAATAGCTGAACGTGTAGAAAAATACATTAGCTGTGATTTTTTTATTATTGGGAGTTTTAAATCAACTCCACATTTGGGTTACACGTACTTATTCAGACTCCTTTTTTTGTACTTTTTTATGATTCTTCCGGCGGTGAAAACGAAATTGTGTAAAAAAAAAGTATGGGACTGTGTAATTCTAATGCATTTAACGTGGAGATGAATAAATTACCTTTCATTTAATACCATAATATTGTCAAAATTGTAACTGCTTATGTGTCAAAATGGTACCTAAAAAACATTGATATTTGCGAGAAACCGAGCAAGCGTCCTTAATGTATTTTAATGTTTTATTATTTTGTGTCTAAGATTGGACTTGGTAGTCTTAACTCCACGATATATCACGATACACTTTTTTGTATTTTGATTTTGAAAAATATGCTATCTATCCCCCAGTATAAAGCCGGGCTCGTGGTCCCGGGTAGGCACTCCTCGAGAAAGCAGTGTCACCCGACACTCGTCCCTCGGAGCCCTGCCCACCGCCCGCTGCGCCAACACGCTGCCGCTAGCGCATGCCGCCACCAACACGCTGCCCAAGAGGCAACCCTTCAGTGTGTTCAGGTAAATAGGCAATATATAGGAAAATAGGGCTTTATTTAGGTGGCAATGCTAACATTGTATCCTGAAAAATATCATGATTAATCCAGACAATTTATTAATAGTCGTTATAACTACAACAAGTCAGCCATTTAAGGCTTCGAACATTGTACTCGAATAACTTTTAACCAAACATATTAACAGTTTCCATAACCATCAGAGCAACAGTGTTATTAGATGAAAACTCATCATCATTCTCCGAACCTTTTCCCAACTACGTTGAGGCCAGCGTCTAGTCCTGTCGAAGTATATGAAAACCCTTAATATGGCTAAACCATTTTAAATGAAACTTATTTCTAATGTTCACCCACCCTATCTCTAATAAAAGATTGCTTCTTACTAATAACGTGAACTTTTTCAAAGAAACAACATGTCATTCAAAAGTGCATTTACCTTTTCTTCAGAAAACGTCTCAAAAGCGACTCACGCGTCGCCGGCTCCCAGAAATCAGAAACATCAAAAGAGAACAAAGACGTGGAAACTAAAAAGAAAAAGTTCGACTTCACGCCGACACGGGACATCTTCAAGAGTTTCAAGGTCAGTCGCAAGATGAAAAACCTCAAAATCACTTCCGGAAACCTCTCTAAAGGCGAGACGAAGAGCTGCGAGTTTCTAGACGACACAGAACACGTTCAAACCAACCGCTGCTCGAAGTCCGTCGAATGTCTCGAGAATGACTTCGACTTCGAAGCGGACCTCTCCATAGAATTCACAGAGGACAGCGTCGCGGCTCTATCTATCCCCCAGCAAATCGTAGATCTCATATTAGGACACGAGCAGATTAGCAAAGTACGTCTAAAAGATGAAGTGGAGAGTGATTACATGCCGATGTCGCCGATCATCCCGCCGCCGCCGCTCGAACACCACTACATCGTCATGTCGCCGCGGACCAACATCGCATGAACTGAACCTAGTCGCTAACGTAAGTTACTCTAAGCTCATTCACACGACTGCACTCATATATTCTATGTATGTAGGATATGTTTTGTATTGTGTACGCTGATGGTTTGACCAAAGACCATTCTCAAAGAGATTTGTTGGATTTTAGTCTGGTTGTTGCATTTTTGTATGGAATCCGTCTACTTCACAGTTGTAACAATCTTCTATTTTCAATTCTGTGTAGACGACTTTGTGTACAAAATTGTAATAATGTCAAAAAGACTAGGTATGTCCATCTTTGCTGGATATCGATATCGCTTGTGCAATGTCGATAAAACCTACTTAACTATATTTATTGAACTGGTTTGAAAATTGTATTATCGACATTGTTTGTGCGGTCTCTGTTTTTTATTATACGTATGTATTTTAAAACTTGAAGATACTAAAAAAATCACAATACTATCAAATAAACTTTGCCAGTAAAAGGCACATCCGTTAATTAATTTTGCTAAGGGTAGTGATGATCGATAGATTTATCGATGATTGTTAAAAATACATTTTATCGGACTGATTCGTGCGACATATATCGAGTCACTAAACTTTTTGCAGTCAGCCTTGAAGAACTAAGGTAGCTGTGTTTATATAGACTGTGCTTTGATCTGAATATCATAGGTAGTTTAGAAAGTTACAACAAAAGACTTAAAAGGCACCTGACAAATATTTCGGAGGCGTTGTTAGTTCTCAAACATGATTTGACGAATTGTGACAATCGTTACATGCAGAATAGGACAGCAAAATTAAAACAAAATAACGGCCTTAAAACTAAATAATCACAGTACAATAATAAAAGCTCTCTATAAAAATCTAAACCGAAAAAGTTAACATATTTTGAAAAATGTATTTTATTTGGAATACCTATTTATTTTTCGAACGCTGATTAAACGCAAAGGTGAACTATTTACAGTATTTATTTGCACAAAGCAAGAAACTTTTACATCGACTTATTTTACTAACTTATGAACTGTTAAAACTGAAACATATTACATCACAATATTTTTGAAAATACAAGTAAATGTATTAAACCTTTTCGTTCTAAAAGCGTATTATAAATTGTATCAAAGGACCAGAAACATTTTTTCGTTTCTAAAAATAAACCTTAAAATGACGTTAACAACTTTGTTAAAATATCCATATATTTAATACCTTACCTCAAAAGATCTTCCGAAACGTTGGCCTGAATAAATACGTAACAGATATGTAACTATTTTTGATAGCAACAGGTAAACAGCCTAGTTTTGTTGGGAAAATGTTTATGTATTTAATAATTAACTTTGTAACTCAATCATTAAATTATTATCGTCTTAAATTAATTGCACTTTACCCAACTAAATTATCTTAAAGCAAGCATAAACCCACCACCCAGTTAATGTATTTGGCGCTAACTGTATTTAAAACCAGTATTGACTGAAAAAAAAAAACAATCGAATTAGTTTTAAACATTATACATATTTAGCGCTAAATCTTATTGATTGTGGGGTGGTGAAAACCAACCTTAGTGCATTTCACTTAATTAGTCTTTTTAAAGCACGTCTAGTATTTCAATATCACGTTCGTTACTTTGCTGTTGCGCATATAGAAGAATGGATAGAAAAGATAAATTCGATAATACTTCAAGGGAAAGGAAAGCTCTAGAACTAGAAAGATTTTGTAAAGATAAAGACAATGTAGGTGTAAAGTATTGTAGTAATTTGCAGTTCGCCATAGCGAATGTAAAATAGTCGTAAGCTGGATTGTTTGTATATGTTGGTTCGTTGACTACTGCCAAAAATTTAGGTTAAGATGAGCGGCTTGAGAAGTTCCCTTTACGAGATATTGTAGTTAATCAAGTACCCAAGTACTGTTCAGTATTTTGGGGGATAAAAGTAGTGTTTCGTGTTGGCACTAGGAAATTGTTAGAGCCCAAATAATACAATTCCTGAGGCGAATAGTTCTAAGCCACAATAGGTGTAAGTGAATCGTTGGTTGTACATTTGAAAACAAGGCAGCTAGACTACAGTCATTTAAAGAAAAAAAAATCTAAATATGCTACAACTATCAGAAATCTTACTTAAAATAATGTCTCAAGCCGCGGGAACAAAGGCTAGGTCAATAATATCTTTCGATAAAGTAAGACTGAGGGACAAGACTAGTGTATTTTGAGGAAACTTTACTACGTGAGATCAGTATTACGGGAGAAGAGTTATGGTTGCCAAGCGTGAGGTTATGATATAATAACGACATTGTTCTACGACAGCGGACCGAGTTATGTACTCATGCGAAAAACTCGTAGTTTTAAGTCGACTATTTAATTTTATTTAAAACTTATTTTAATTTGCTACTAGTGTTAAATTCGAAAGTGTTTGATGGTTTGGCTCTCTTTTACGTAACAAGATAAAATAGTGGGATAGAGCTCTCTAAATTATGAAATTGGCTGTGTTGACTGATCCTGAGATTATTGCAAATGCACATCTAGATACAACTTACTATTAAGTAATTTATTTTTAAAATATTAAACAAGTGAACTGCCAAATTCCGTCCTCAGCATTGAGAAAAACAAACACCATTTCTCAGTATTCTTGTCTCATTTAGTGATACTGCTATTTATTTAATATTAATTTATTTAACCAACAAGAGTTTAAGTCCTACTCGGTCCGTTAGCGTCGTGGAACAAATGTCTCGCTTTTATGTGTATACGGCTTAATTTGCTAATGTTGTTGTGATATTTAATGCTAAATAACTTGTTGAAACGTTTCTATAAGCTTGAAGGCTTCTGTTGGTTATAACTATTTCTATGGAACGCGTTGCCACCGAATGTTTGATGTGCGGCGCCAATGTTTGTGTGTTTAGTCAAAAGCCAGTATTCAGCTGATCTTATTAATGTTTAGCTTAAAATTGTATAGCTTATTTCGTTGGCGTCATCCACAGTTTCGTAGGATTAGGTTTTTAGGGAAGTTAGGATGTGGTACGAAGTTTTATGGATGTTATTGACACATTTTGAGAAGCTTGAACAAAAATAGAGTAGAGCAAATATTATCTAAAGAGAGTAAAGACATTTGTTTCTCAAAACGTTGTTATAATACCTGTCAACTTTGTGGTGAAGGCTCAGATCTCGATATTTTTGGGTGACGTGGTAACAATGCGGATACTAAAACTTGTCAAAAGAAAGACTTCCTATGTTTAAAGGAAAATAATTCTATCACAGCTCACACTCTGTTAAGAAATTAATGATATATTGTTTTTGCCAGTTCACACAATATCTTGCTGAGATTTTGATATTTTAATATAGTAAAATCTGAATTAAAAGCTGCGATATAATTTTCCATCATATGGACATGTTATCCGCGTCACTTGAGAATAGGCCAACAGGGTGGTTAGAGAATTAGATAGAAAATTTTACTCAGAACATTGTGGATGACTTGCCATAGTCTAATCTAGTTTAGTAGGTCGCGTCCATATCAACACACGCACTGACCAATTTTGTATCTAGCTGTAGTTAAGTACTTAAACATTACACTTACTTCATAAAAAACGAACACTAACATTTTAGTACTAGCACGACTTATAATTTTCAGGGTGAGGAACGTCAATGGTAAAAACATCTTTAAAGTTGATTAAAATAAATTAGACTGAACCACAAAAATAAATCGGTTAAATAACTAGTGATTTAGATTAGATTTTACTAAAAACACTGCCAATACTATCGCTTTATAAAATGGTCTAGAATATGTTTGTAAGGGCGGTTTGCACCACTTGCTAAAATAATTTGTTTTGGTAAAAAACTGGTGCTTGTGTCTAAGTTTTAAGGTTTTGTTTAATTGCGTTTTAATGACTGAAGTATATTGTGACAAACATCGGATCCTTATAGCCAAGATTCTTATAAGTGCTTGTTTTTTTGCAAAACAGTGGATTTACCGCTAAATATATTCAGTACTAAACAGTGGTGCAAGTTGGCCCATGAGATTGATTTTTGTAAAACTCACAGAGTTTGATAAATGATTGCATTTTAAAATTCTTGATTAAATATCAATAAATTAAGAAGCCTATACGAGTTTATTTATTTTTATAAGTGAAAAGTATTGTAATTTTTGTTGTTCTGTTTCGCCAATTATAAATATCATGAGAATATTATATTTTCTTCCGCTTCGCTTTGAACATTTGTTACCATTTTTTTTTTTGTATTTTTTCATATATATTTTGTTTTTGGTTGATTGATAGAGCTCTTGTTAAAGCACTAGTACTTTGCTACTGATTTGGACTATGTTCTCTTAAGGTTTCAACTTTACCTAATTATTATATTTTTGGAGTTGAATATTACGTTCAATAAAACGTTGATTATCAGGTGATTTGTGAATCAAACTTGAGGATGAGCCAATATTTTGTCTATAATTAAATAGTTAAGTCTCAAGAGCTCTAAAAAATTGTATAAATCATTGTTGACTGTGAAAAAGACAGTATTTTTTTATTTGTAAAATAAACAGCTAGTTCGGAATTCGGTAACGGACCAAATTGTTTTTTTTTTCGCGTTTATTTATTGTACTGCGAAGTGTCGATAAGTAACATTGCATCGTGTTATGCAAATAAAGTTTGTATGTGCAAGATTGTGTTTTATTTAACGTCCTTTCGTTACTGCCTGTATGCAGGGGATTGAAGTTCTCTGCTTGTAACTGTCTCCAAGTTTAATGCACTTTAGCTTTTTCTGTATCGAAGCATTTATATAGTAAGTAATATACATATTTTTAAATAAAACAATGTATAAATTTATCAAATACTTTATTTTCAGCCAAAAGCAAAATACATTATATCACAATTTATACATTTCTAGCCTATTATTAGCAGCCATGTTGCTGTTCCATATAAATGAGATTTCTTAACACAAAATTTCAACAAAAAAATAAAGCTTAAAATAAATATCAATTTTGGAGGTAAATAAAATTGCTTTTACACTTAAAAATAAGAAAATAAGTACGTATTTCATTCATTGCACTGTGTCATTAGGGTCAATTCCCACTGAAAGAGCTGCGGCCGTAAATGCAAGGGATTGAGCGCGAGCGCGGCGGGCCGCGCTCTTACGGCCGCTGGCGGCCGCTGCTCTTTCAGTGGGAATTGACCCTTATTGACACATTGCATTCGTGTAAAAATCTTATGAATTAATGTTGTGATGCAAGGAACTATATCCATTATGATTAAAGAGAACGTACATATACATAATTGATATATTTTTACAACTTGATAACAAGTTAGTAAAACTTTTGAACTGTGAAATATTTTAACATTTAAATTACGTTTTTTAAATAACCAAATAATATAATTTATTGCATTAACACCAAAAGTTGTAGCTTATAATTACATGTTAACTGCACAGAGGTGCATAGATCGACGGCTCCTAAGTATACTGAGTCAACTAACAAATACAATAAGAATATTGTAAATACACAACAAAAAAGCAATTCGCAAAATTTGTTAGTTGACTCAGTATACTTAGGAGCCGTCGAGATGTGTACAAACATGATATAATACAAAATGTGACGTGTGCGTAGAGATCAAGGTATATTCACAGGCACTTTTAGACATTTCATTACTTTAAATAAAATTCAAGCACAATGGGATTGGATGACTTAAAACAATTTAGATATAATTTTTAATAATTCGACATTAATACTTAATTTTTAAACCAATACTGTTTTTTTTTTCTTTTAGTCTGCCAATAAAAGTTTTTACTCCATTTTCCTTTACAAAATATAATACATTTTATCCCTATCCCATAACCATCCGAAATCCCTTCACAGTTTTTGTTGCTAAATCACTCAAAAATAAATAACCTTTGTTGATACCAAATAATAACAAACTTAATATGTAAAGAATGAGGCTAATTAACTAAGTAAGAGAGCTGACACTGATTCCAGGAATGTATTGATTAGGTATCACCGTTGATGCAATTACAGAAAGAAAAATAAATGCACTCAAATATTTTTCATTCTGCTTGACTTCCCGCAAAACTCCTCAAATCACGATTTCTTTCTCATATTGTTGTGAATCGGTACAGAAATTCTGCTAATGCTTTTCTAACATAAAATGTTGGGTATTAATAACACTAGGTTCTCCTCTCTTGTACAAATAAATGCGTTATCAGGACACTTCCAATATGCTACTTATATTAATCAAGACCATCATATTACCCCTTACACTAAACTAAATAAATAGGTATTGACAGAACTTTTACATGAAAACTGGCATTGCTCTCAGGTATCAATAAGCGTTTATGTCATCGCTCAAAATTGTAATAGTAAATTAGTATAGCCAGCATTATGTTGATTTTTTTTAAACAACTATGGATAAAAACCTATTCATATGTTTCTATGGATTCAACCTGTCTTTACAACTAATTCAATTTCAGCAGTCGTTACAAACAAATAGATTGTAGTTTATTCAGAGATTTAGTAAAAGATTTTAAACAGGACGCTTAATAAAATAACTTAATTGTTCCTACCTAAGCCTCTTAGTTAAATGCAAAGTCTAAACCAAACTAATTCTATGTTTGTCCTTGTCTATTAAAAACTATGACTATCAGATTAAATACAACTAAACCTATTATTGATTTGATATTGTTATCGGAAGTTTGTATACAATTCCTATATTGGTTAAGCATTTCGCCAAAGTCTTTGGCGGATCGGAACAACGTCATACTGCGCATGTTTTCTGTTTTAGGTATCATTTTACGTGAGGGGGAAATTAGTTGCGAACCGCCATCAAGTTTGGCGAAAACTCTAGTTCTTGTGTTATTTAATAAATTACTTTTCTTCTAGCTGTTGATATGGCAAGCTTTACAGAACTATGGATCTCATAAATTATCGTAAACTAGTGTTGTACCAGTATCGATATAAGAGTAGCCTGGTCTCCAAACATATTGTCGTCATAAGCATTTGAGAATTAGGAACTTATTGCCATTCCACTTTAGTTGCTTTTAGATTTTGTTGTGATATGAATGGCGACAAATATCCTATAATTTGCATTAATACATATTTAAACTATCACTTACTCATAAGTTTGATCCACGATATATTAAAGGTGTATATTTTTTTAATATCAATATTACACACTGATGCATTTGCACCAATTGCGAATTAAATTTAATTAATTTAGGTGAAAAATCACAAAAGCTACAAATTGTGTTAATTATGTGAGTATAGAAAACATTGCTTAAATACTTATGTTTATCGATTTTCCCGCCGTTATGAGTAGTGAAAACTGGATACGAGTATTTTTTAACTACCCCTTTAAATATCAGCCTTCCTATAAAAGTTCAAGGCTTGTTGTGGTCGACGACAACATGACAGGACACTTGAAGGTTTGTCTTTGTGAAACGTTTTATCATAACGGCAGAGTATCTTGTAAATATTAATTAGAAATACTAATCATAAGACACTAAAGATTCTTTTACAGCTGTACAATCCATTTATATAGGAACAAATAATATCGGTTAGAGATTACCCAAATCTATTGCAATTTTACTAAATATAAAAGCAGGATTGTACAACAAAAATCTGGTATCTTCATAAGGTGTAAAACAAACCAGACTTGGACATCATTTTGTATCAGATTATTTCCCACTCGCTGTCCAAGTTTTCATCGGGAGATAGCAACGACCGGTCTTTGAAACCGTTGTGTTTCGAGTCCAATTTCAGTTCTATACTTTCCAAATTCCAGGTGTTGGGTAATTGGACTACTTTGGGGACTAGATCTATGGGATTGGGGTCTTTAATGGGGGTTTTAGTGACTTTGTGCACAGGTTTGGGTACCTCCGCGGGTTGTATGTCGATTTGTCGGAATACGGGCGCGGGGGCCGGCGGGGACTGCGCCTCGGGCTTCGGGCTGTCGATGGAGAGCGACTCCAGGTTTAACATCTTGGCGAGGATCTTCTCTTTTTCTTCTATCTGCTTCTCCAGGAGTTCGTCGTTCTGTTGAGGTATGTTTCTGGAATTAAAACGATGGGGTAAGAGGAAGTACGTCGCAAAAAAAAAATTATATCGGTGCTCAAAAAAATTTAACAACATGAATTCATTTGTTTCTTTCACAGAGCAATATTTATATTAATGCCAATAAAAAATTGTAAGAATAGATAACAAAGATGATTGCAATAATATAAGGGAGATCATAAATTAGATTTTATTGCATGTGGCAAGGGTCCCTTACTTTAGGATTAATATAAGTAAGTAATAACTCACCCGTAAACACTAATATTCATAACACAGGGGCTGGTATAGCTGACAGTATCAGGCGGCTTCCTGACAGGCGTGGCCAGCCGCGGTGTACTCCCCCCGGACCCGCCCTCACGCCGCCGACTCCGCCTACTACTATGTATCAACTCCCCATCATACTTCTTCTCCATTATACTGTTATACAACTTCAACTTTCTTTGCAATTCTTCTGTTTTGACTCGTCTAATCTCTTCGGCGTCGCTGGAGACGTCTCGGAACTCGTTGACGATAGATTCGAGAACGTTCTCCGAGAGATCGAGTGGGAGGTGTTTGATGGGGGGAAGTTCGAAGCACTCCTCAGCGCTGGCGACGGCTCCCGTATCAATGAGCTCGTTCTTCGTGAACATGGAGATGGGTTGTTCGAGCACACTGGATATGTAGGGCACGGTCTGGTCGAGGTGTGTCAAGTCTCGGACAGTGTTCACGGCTTGCTGGATAGACGTCGTTAGGGATTTCGTCATCATGTTTATCGGCTCCTCTGTTGGAAGAAACGGTTGTTTGGTTTCAAAATTGAAAGTTTATGCATGTGGCTATAACTTCGAATTATAGCTAAGAATGCAAGTGACATGCTAAGCTTTAAGAAATATAGTGCTTTTAATAAATATGATAAATAAATAAAACTTAGTAATGAGCAGCTTTTCAATACTTGGCTGTCTTCTAAATCTCTTGAGCATAATAAAACGCATGTTGTTAATAAAAAATGATGATTTCGCCCGGTTTTTAGTAGGAATCGAACCCACATTTATGTGTAACCATAATCGTATTGTGTAGCCTGCAGACGTTCATTTCTGGACTACTGGATTACTGAAGCAAGTAAATCCAAAATTCTTCAGCACATCTTGACTTGTATTTTTAGTCAATACCTTTTCTTTAATATTTCATTGCCACATATTATTTAATTTCACAACTACTGCATGTCATATCTTCTGTCTAGATTTCAAGCTTAATAATCGAACAAATTTAATTTTGCTGCGCAAATTAAATAGTAAAAAGCACAAATACAACGAGCGGTGTTAGTTCGAGCGATACAAGCGAATAGAGCCATTGCTCGAATACATAAATATACAAATACAAAGCGAAGGTGTTCGGATACAAAATAAAAATGCGTATATAGTTGTGCATGTGTATATTTATATATAAGTCAATGGCCATGCTGACATCACGACAACGCATACACTTGCTTGCAAAAATAAATACCAAAACATGCATTGCATTACAAAAAAAAAGAAAGATTGGGAATATGGTTATGCTGAAATCTTCATAATAAGGGACTCATTTTGTGCTAAAAGTTGCCAGTTTCTACAATGTATTTTTGTATTTGTAGTATTTTTCTTTGCAAGGAAGTGTAACAAAAATAAAAAAGAGATTACAAATTAAAAATCGTTGTCAAACATTTCGCTACAGCGGGTAACTAAGTACAGGATGTCAATATTTCTACTACTACTGTCTACCCTGTAAATACATATAATTAAACAAGCTCAAAAGATACACCCTGTATATCGACAGCTCTAGTCTACAATAATCGCAAAAGAAGGATACAGAAATAAATATAGGTATTTGGATCAAAAGTTTTGATACTTAAAAGGTGTATTAAAGGTCGAATTTATAAAGCTTTTTATTAGTATTTATTTCTATACCTACTTAAATTAAATTCTAAAAGCAAAGTAAGAGCACCAATAGGCTGCGAACACATGCCAGCATTATCATTTACGCTCATGTGTGCACAACCTTACATTACACAGGGTGTCACGACGCCATTAATGACATCACAACGAGTGCAATAGGAATGTATAAGTACATTATATTGTCAGTTTAAGTACGCAATGACTACTTAACTAAACATAAGTAAAAGTTTACATTAAAATAAATACTTTTTCAATATTAAGATTTTTTTAAGACTAAAAATTAAGATCATAACACCATACCAATAATTTGCGTGTTGTATGATTATTATTAGTATGATATAAGTAGCAATTACCAATTGACAATAAACTTATTTCCTACATAAATTGTTATTTTTTTTATGATCATCTTATTCGTCAATTTATTATTGTCACTATCAAAGATTCCAAAAGAATCCTAGCACTTATTTTGGCGTTTTAAATAATTCTAAAATAGTATTAGGTCGACAGATAATCCAATAACAAATAAATAATATTGAATAACATTTTAGTACAGACGCTAGCAAGTCAACCTACCCGAATCTGTCAAATGTTACTAATCGAACATTAATCTTTCCACTGTTGTGATGAAAATCTACTGAAGAAATTTGCAGATTGAGGCAGGTTGATATCCATTAATAGAACTTTTTTAGAATATTTTAAATGGTTGATTAGCACAATTTTATCTACTCTTAAATTATGTTATTTGGTACTTTCTAAGTCTACTATTTCCAATCCCTGAATTAATAACCTACATTATCTAATATTTCTAGCAAATTAACAAGTATACACTAAACTATTATAAATCTATACATGTAAAGATGTATGAAATACATTGGTCGCTTATTTTGGTATGATTAAGGCACTTTTGATTAGTTTTATATTACTGTCTTACACACTAATACATAGTTAAGCTTATATACTAAATCATTTATTATCTCACGTTTCATATATTTTTGAATGTTGGACACTCAAAGACAAATATATGTCTCACATTATAATTAACCAACAACCATTGAAAGTTTAAGTACTTGGAAAATGCAATATAAAATAGTGTCAAAACTAAGATATTAACGAAAATGTATTTTATAACTAGTGCCTAAGGTACAAAGTCATGCTTTCAATTTCTGCATTGATTTTTATACTTTTCAAATGTCTAATAATTACATTTTTCATTTATTAAATGTAATTTTATACGATTATCCTAAAATTTCAATATGATGGCACTATTCATGTTATTTAAGTACTATAATTACATATTCAGAAAAAAATAGATTATTAAGGCACATTTGTAATTGACGATATATTCAAATTTTATTCATTTATCTTATGAAGTGTAATCTACTATCTTAAAATAGTTATTGTGCTGTTAATAATATTCTGTATATTTTGATTTATTAGGACGGAAAATGTTCATAATACTTGTAGGATCAGAATAACAACCTTTTAAATACAACCTGCTTGACGTGGCGTCAATTATACTTTTTTACAGCATCTTAATATTTATAACAGTTTCGAGTACAAAAAAAAAACCATAAAAGCAAAGCTCGCTATGGTCTAAGTTGCTCCACCATAAGGCTCAAGTTTCATCTTTTATATTTAACCAATTTTATTTAGAGATTTTATTACTGCCACACATTGTACAGAAAATATTATTTTGACTTTTTCTTAAATACGTCTTATCGGCAGATCAATAAACATTTTACTTATTCTTAGCAAAATACTGATACATGTCAATAATACAATTAGTATTTGAACAATAGATTTGTGTGAGCAAGTCTGTT
Organism: Helicoverpa armigera; assembly: GCF_030705265.1. Classification (NCBI taxonomy): domain Eukaryota; kingdom Metazoa; phylum Arthropoda; class Insecta; order Lepidoptera; family Noctuidae; genus Helicoverpa; species Helicoverpa armigera. Next base: position 1,052,576 of record NC_087134.1, on the reverse strand, counting down.
AAAAAATCAAATGCTATACATATTTGTCAGAATTTATACAATTGGCGCTTTCGGTTCTGATAAATATGCATTCTTCAGAAGTTTATGCATACATACATATAAATCGAGTTTTACACAGCTAAAATGCTAAATTTCTTATTCTTATAAAATAATGATATGCCTGGAAACTCAAATAACACTCAAATTCTCGTTTGAATATTCAAGCAATAAGTCATCGAACTTAACATCTACTGTAAATAAAATAATGACTACGATGATGGTATCCTAAAACGATGTTCGAATTTGACTTTATTCTAAAAATTTTAAAATATTCCAATTCAGGATATCGTTAATCAAAACGACAAGTATATATTTAAAACAATGCTAGAGTACCTTGCATTTCATCGATAAAACTTTGATATTTTTCAACTTAGAGTCATGTCAATTTGATGATCAAAATCCTGAAATGTTTTCTCTTTGAAAAGTCGGCCATAGTTCTAGAATACAGTGGAATCAAATTAAAAGTCGATAAAAACGAACAACAATTACCTTGCATTCAATGTGATATATATAAAACGTGCTCAACTCAGTACAACAATTCATTCACATCGAGCATTTATGCTGAAGAAACCATGCATTATAAAGAACATAATAATTCCGACATGCTTGAGTTTCATGTATTTTTGTAATTTCTTGCATGGTTCCTTCAAAGTGCATTCAGTTGCAAAAATATGTACTTTTGTATAGCGAATTCGATATCGATATTCTGTCTCAAAATTTTATCGTCTTTCATACAATAGATTTTTAACATCGTTTTTATTCAAGAAACCTGAACATTATTCAAACTTTAAAGTTTGTTTCAAATAGTTTATTTTATTTCAAACATCTATATCGATACTTTTCGTTGACAATCGAATTCTCCACACAGCAGGTCAACCTACCGGAATCTGCGAAATTTTACCAATCGAACATTAACCTTCCACTTGTATTGTGATAAGGTTGAAAATCTATTGAACGACAGATTGACATGCTGTCTTCAGTACATATTATCGCAACGATGTAGTACAACATAGTCGAGCTATAGATGTTTGTGCAACAGACCTGGCAGCATGGCGGCGGGCTCGGGCGCGTGCGCGAGGCGGACGAGCGACCGCGGACCTTCCAGGACGAATATCTCGTCCTTGTTCACTGATACTGACAGAATTCTGCCGACAAATAGGTTGATGATAAGTTATTTATTTTATGGTATAATAATAATAGGACAAGATGGCAGAGATTTTCTGGGATTTGCAATTACAACTGATTTAATTCCAACTATAGGATTCGGATTTTGACTACGTAATAACTTTGTTAGTTGAAGGTTATGAATTCTTTTTAGTAGTTCTCGACAACACAAAGGTACCTCAACTAGGACTACAACATTAACCCTATGTTATATGAAAGGTCTTAACGAGCTTTATTTCATCCTAAAGCAACCATTTTCTATTCCATCGCGAATATGGTATATTACAGGTTTATCGTCATATATTTTTTTCCCCACTGAAGTTTTTATTCAAATATCCCTTTTAAACCACCCATATTTTTAAGCTAAAGTATTATTATTACCTTCTAAGGTCATCGACGACGGCGACGGCAGTAAGTGACCTCGGGTCGAGGATATAGAGTACGTGGTCGTTGTGTGACACGAGGAAATGTTCCCGGAACACATGCAGGGGACCCAGGTTATGTTCTATCGGGGTACTCGGCTTGTGTGAACGAGGGTTTAGGAGCTCCGCTATTGTTAATGGGTTTGATATCGCCTCCTGCGAACAGATGAGTAAGTGTATGAAAAAACCATCTTGTTTCTCGCTCACACGTAATAATGGCGTCCACGGCCGATTTCGGCTACAGTGGTTGTTCTTATATAAAGGGATCAGCCCGCTCCGCTGGACATAGTAGGTAGTAGTGCAAGATCAGCATGTGCGCAGACATAGGTGCACTCACTATTCCTTCACTCTCTGCGCCCGACGGGACGGCAATCCGATACTCGCGGTGAGAGATCAGGCGCAGGACTGACATTAACGTGCTATGCTGTATCAATCATCAACTTCCAGGCTCCGGGCAGTGCTAGAACACCGCGCCCAGAGCATACAAGCTGAGTGCTGGAACACATACAGTAACATTACCTTGAACAGTAAGGTCTGCAGCACATTCCCCTGAGCGTCGGCCCGCCACAGGCGCAGGCCGGCGCGGGCGCAGTAGGCGCTGGCGGGCCCGCCGCGAGCGTACGAGTGCTGGAACACCGCGCCCAGAGCACACAGGCTGAGGAAAAAATAACATATTTTGTTATTGGTAATGAATTTATAACGGATATTGTATACTTGTTTGTTCAAATAATTAAAAGATTTGGTTATAACAAGGGAGTAAAACAATCATTTAATTATTTACAGCCCGCATAACATTGGTAGTTAGGTAAGGGATATAAACTTATTTATTCGTCGATTCTTTCCCAAACTTCCAAAGTTCTCCCAAACTTTTTGCCTTCACAGAAGATCGCGCAAGTCGATCAGCAAACGTGACTGCATAATGACTGTGTGACCTTTTCCTCTCTTTATAACCGCTGCAACGTGTTCTGTACGTGACTACATAGTGAGTGTGTGACTGACCTCTTGCGCTCCTTCTTGCCGAGCTGGTTGACGTGCCAGCGCGCGTCTCGTCGCTGGCACACGATGCTGCGGTACACGCTGGACACCAGCAACGTGTTCTGTACGTGACTACATAGTGAGTGTGTGACTGACCTCTTGCGCTCCTTCTTGCCGAGCTGGTTGACGTGCCAGCGCGCGTCTCGTCGCTGGCACACGATGCTGCGGTACACGCTGGACACCAGCAACGTGTTCTGTACGTGACTACATAGTGAGTGTGTGACTGACCTCTTGCGCTCCTTCTTGCCGAGCTGGTTGACGTGCCAGCGCGCGTCTCGTCGCTGGCACACGATGCTGCGGTACACGCTGGACACCAGCAACGTGTTCTGGTAGTAGCTCATCTGAACTATCTCGTGCTCCTCGTTCACAATCTCCATTGATTTGCAAAGATGCTGCAATAGAACGGCATTAAAATGAAATCATGTACTGGAAAAACGGGAGGTGACTCGTACTCTCATGAAAAGGAATTTGCTTCTTTAGAGGCGCTAAAAGTTAAATTTTTCGGGCATTCTCCGCACCTTCCAATTTTTGTTTTGTCTGATGTTTCGTTTCATTGAGTTAGTCTATAAACAATAATCCTAATAATCATAAGGCCTTTTTAAGGTGAACACGGGATGTAGTGTTAGATATTACCGTGCCATTAAACTCAGATAAAACAACTACTACCCACGCACTCACTCCAAAAAAAAAGTTCAGATATGGGAACATTATTTTTCTTTTGTTTATCTTGCGTGTATTGCAGTGAACCTGATTAATTTGAAGACAATAAAATGCAAAATACGTACATATAAACATGCAGCAATGACCTATAAATGAGACCTCAAACAGATCAGCCTTGTTCGTTCAACGGCCACAATCTTTATCTTGTTTCCGTTTAATATAATTATCGAACAGTTACCGACCGATAAAAATATATTTTATGTTCATATTACTCAGAATCTTCCCTGGCCGTTTAAGGAAATTTCAAAACGAAATTATAGTCATATGTTCCGTCTTTTCGGACATACAGACAAGCTGTTATGTATCATTTTGTACAAACAAGATAAAAAGTAGGAAAATATCTTGACTCGATAAAAACGGGGAGGTCCCATAATGTTTGCCAATACTAATACTGATGTCCTGATATAACTGTAGGTATGTGCGTTAGAGTGATACAGACGATAGACGGGACTCCCATGTTCCCGCGGTTACATAATTACATTTTACCATACTAAACATAATAATACACTAATTTACACATTAAAACCTTCCTCATGAGTTAGTCTACCTGTGGGCTAGACAGTCTAGCTATATTAAAATCCTTTCAGCAGTTCTTAATCGCCAACAGACATACCAAAAGACGGGCATTTTATCATACTTTGTGATTGTGATAAAACTATGAATGAGGGGGGAATTTTATATAAACAGCGACTTATGCATAGTGCATAAGTGAAGTCAAAGTCAAATAATTTATTTCATTTAGGCCTTTATAAGCACTTATGAACGTCAAAAATATAACTAAGTTTGATTCTAGTTGCCCAAGTTGTGGTTTCTGAAGTATCACTAAAATAGATTTAAGTTTTATCTACAAAAAAATTGTGTATTAATATAATGTGAATACAAATAAAAATACAATAAACATGGTCACTCACCATATAAAAGTCGATTTCAGTCATAATGATGACGCCGTTCTTATCGCCGGAGAATAGTCGCATGCCGTTCTTCGACCACTCGATCGCTGTGATTTTACTCTTGTGCAGATCTCCTATTGTGTACCTGAAAACAGACAGACATTATAGTCAGTGCTTTCACCCGCTTCTTGAGGAAACTTCATCCCCAACACGGATAGAAAGTAGCCTATAATCTTCTGCGATAAATTGGCTAGGTATTTAGTTAAATGAAATGCTAAAACGGTTGAACCGATTGGGATGCAATTTGGTGATTGGTATGAAGAAGAGTGATACCCTGAAAATTTAAATAATGCTCCTTTATAATTTCTTTATGTTTCATGATTGTCAAATTATGAAATATCAGGCTTTAAATAAACAAGATTCTATTGTACATCTGTTTGGGTCCAGTAGGTAGTTATTTGTAAACACCTACTCATTACAGTATTGATTACAATGTTTAGCAGTGTTAAGTTTGTGGTTTCAGTGGACAGATAAAGAAGGCCGTGATTATGAAGTGGAATATAATATCAACAAGGCTACATTTGTTTACTGGGTTCTTTGCATCATGCAAGAACTTGGTTTCTTCATAAAATTTATTATTCCATATAGCAAATAACTAGCTTGTGGTACCCAGGTGAAAAATAACCTCCTCAATACTTGGCTATCAAATCAGGAATGCCAAAGATTAGAGTGTTTAAGCAAGCTAACAAACTCTTCAATCTTATAATATTAAGTTAAGGTTCAGTACATCAGTACTCAACTATGTAATAGAAATATTTATAAACAAGAACGTTATATTCAATTAAAGGTTCATGGTTACATCATATAATTAATTTACATAACCTAATACAAAGTTTATTTAAACTATAACTATTGAATGCAATAAGGATGATTCTATTATAAGCAATATTACAAAATAAGTTGATTGTGATATTTTTTTGAAAAAATCTCATTAGCAAATCATATCCTCTTTTTGTAACTGTGGGAACAATACAGCTCATTATTTTTATTACCCACCAATTTTTTTGTTGAACAATAATGTTTGCATTAGTGCGAGTCCACCACTAACATGTCTGCGTATAAACATCCAGAGGATTCTCACCTTCACAGTATAGTTCTTTTATTTACTGAGCTTCACATTGTTTGGAAACTTATCAATTCTTATTAATAATAACATAAACACAAATAAACTTCTTATTATTCATACACTCAGGTACATTCTATTTACAAACTAGTTATACTGACATTTGCAAGCGAGACTTATTCTTACCTTTCAACCTTAGGTTCCACTTTAGGCTTGAATGATTCCGGAACATTCTCAGGGTGTTCCTTAGGTATCTGGAACACGGTGACCTGACCAGCTGCATTGCCGGCTCCGACCATGTAGTCAACTGTGCTTACTATCTTCACATATGTTATTGGAGATGTTGACGCCTGAAATTGAATAGAAGGATATAGAAATCATAGGATTTTTCTTCCACCAGGGGTTTCACCCACTTGCTCTGGGAATTACTGCATGTACCCAGATAACACCCCTCTAAGCTGCCTGAAGATATGGACTATCCAGTACTTTCAAGAATTTTCCATATGACACCAGTATTTGGCCCACATCTGACCAAACATTCTCTTGTTTAATAATATTTTAAATTCAATAAATTATCTGTTGTATCATCAAAAGTCTCAGAATAAATAGTAATCCTGTATTTAATATTTGTCCTACCCTACATTATGTATTTGTTTACCAATTGTATTAGAAACTATAAACATTTTAACTCTTGTATATTCAATACATGTAATATTTTATTTTTATTGCTTTTGTTTTTATTCAAAAGGTAGTTCAAACAACAGTTTACTATTGCAGTGCATTTACAAAGAAATCACAGTAATCTTATCAGTAGGTTTGTTTTACATTATCTTACATGTTGTGTTAATAGTCTAAGTTTGTAGTGAAAGAAATGAGTTTGGTAATTAAAGATAATATGTTTGTACAGTATTTACTTGCTTATTTAGTAAAGGAAAAATACTAAGACCAGATAATGTACCATAAGGCTACAATTGTTTTTTTTTGTACATTTTAGTAATAATAATGTATTTTCTTCAATTCCATTAGGCAAATAATTAATCTATTTGATAAATATTAAGTCCTAGCCAGTTTTCAGTCAGGAAGATCAAAATATCTCATCAAATTATTGTGCTTGAAGTACAGTCCATATATTGATTGTAAATTAGTTGAATAAATAGAGACTAGAATAGATATAAGCTAGCCTGCACAGTAATAACATAATTATTGCACTAAATTACTTGTATCCTAAGATCTGTGGCTGAAACTGACTTGCTACCTGCAAGGGCATGATTAATGAGTTATGTGGGGAAACCCCGACCCTGACACATTGGCCCAACTCTCTCTCACCTCGCACCGCAGTCTCTGTATGTTCCCTTTCTTCCGGTCGTACCAGTACACCAGCCCCACGTTCGTGCCCAGCGCTATGTACTCGCTCACCGCGTCCACACATGTTAAACACAGCTCGTTGGAAAATATACCAGTCTGTATTCTCGGAGGAATTAAATTTAAAATATGCGAACAAGGGGCCCATTCCCTTACGAAACCCTCTTCAGCACCACCCGTCACTTCCATTTTATTGATTTAAACTACACGCTTTATGAAGTTTCTTATTTAATGCAACTGGTAAAGGTCTTAAGCATGACTTTAAAGGAATAAATACTTTATTACGAAAAATTATAGCGAAAGCGAAAGTGTCCGTGTTTGACTTATTTTGACATATGGAAAGGAAACCAACAATCCGACACCAATACCGAGGAATGTTGTACCAACCTATAGAAAATATAAACTGTAAACGTATTTAAAAGAAGAAACTATTTTATCAAAAAAAAACCTCAACATTAATTTTAATTATATTATCAATAATAGTCCCTATTGATAAAACGGTATTAAGCTATGTGAGACAAATCCGAATTTGCTAAGATTATTAAAAACAGATTGGTATTGAAGTTTTAACTTACGCAGTTTGTGACCTTAAGATACTAATAAAGGCTTTAATAATTAGCGGGAATTAGCAGTATAAAAGCAGGAAGATTCGAAGTGAAGACTGTTTTTTTTGTATTTCTACTTCATATATAGACTGCTGAGCCATTTATGTTGCCTTTTTTTCTTTTTTTGGGAACTTATAACAATAGCACAAACAGTTTTAAAATCCATCACCCATATTTTGACTCGTTACAAGAATTCATGGGCACCCTAGTTGTTTGGTTTACGAAAATGTTATTATTAGCTTACCTGTGGAACGATATATTGCAACCACCATAGGATTCACTTTTACAAGTATAAACGCAATACTTTTTCACCATTTAAATAGTTTAAATTGATTTAATACAAAAAATATAAACAAAATTTTAAATGCTGATTACGCGCCAAGAATGTTCAGGGTTACCGCTAGAAAAAAAAAAACAAAATAAAAATTTATGTTGTTTATGTTTTAATAATAAATACGAATAAATTAATGCGATTGTTATTAATTTGTTGACTTACAATTGTTAAAGTAAGATAAAAATTTTATGTGATTCAATTGTTTTTTGGGAAGACAAAACTTTTGATCACAACATTTTTTTATGCTGGCAAGGTGTTAGAAAGAGACAAACAGCCTCCGTTCGAACTATCCCTCTCGGCTCGGATTTGCCTCTGTGTATTATGCAACCAATTTAGTACCTTATTGCCTTAGAATAGAGTTCATTTTCGTAAATATATATTTTGAGCGTGCGCAATCTTGTTTAGTAATATTATATCTATGGGGGTAGCCAACCTTCCAAACATAACTGACAACTGTACATTTGTCATTTTCTTGTCAAACTTGCTCCGAAGTGCGAAATCCATCTCGCCACGCATTTTGGCAAATAACTCATACGAAATGGCAGAATCAGCGACGGAGATCCCTATAAACATAGAGGAGGCTGTTAGGGAAACTGTGAAAAATGTTACAGAAAAGCCGCCGACGAGTATTGAAGGGATTGCGATTGCATACCTGAGTTTAGTGATTATGGCTGTTTTACCTATATTCTTTGGGGCTTTCCGATCTGTAAAATACTTGAAGGAGCAAAAGGTAAGACTGAACAGAGTTTTATTATGTTAGGATACAATTTTATCACATACTTGTTGAATTTAGTTGGACCCAATGGGATTGATACACGTTTTATCATCGTGGCATATGTTACTGTCAAATGCTAAAGATTTTACCTTGAAGACATTCAAAACATGATGTGTTGCCGCTAACAATGCGTGTCTCCGTCACCTGTAATCGCCGATAACGTTGTAATTAATTTTGTGACTTTGAGATGATTATGCCTACAATCTCACACACTTGTAGTTTCCTCACACATCATATTATGTTTAAATGATTTCCTTATTGTACCATTGTATCTTTACATGTATCCCTGATACATAGACTACTTTAATATAGAATTGACTTAGAAATCTCAATTTTTGTTCATGTTATCACATGTCCGATAGAATTGATTTGAATAATTCAAACATGTAAATATAATTGTATGACTTGTAAATAGAAATTGAACTTTTAACTTAGCAAAATTAGAAAGTAACATATTTGGCGGAACTTGTATCTATACTAATATTATAAAGAGGAAAACTTTGTTTGTTTGCTTGTAATAGATAAAGTCAAAAACTACTGGACTGTTTTTAAATATTCTTTCACCATTAGAAAGCGATATTATCTGCGAGTAACATGGGCTATATTTTATCCCGGTGCAGGCAGTAGCTCCCACAGGACAACGGCTAGTGTTGAAATAAACCTAAACAGGGAAAATACCTTTCCCATCCAGAGAAGTGGCATCATCCTTTGATGACTAGTTAGTTTATTCTGAGGTATCAACAATCAGTCCTGCAGATTTCAAGTATTTGTTTAAAAGTTTATATGCCACCATTAGCATTGGCTGTCATTTGAACATCTCCGGTAGTCGTAACGGGTAGTCAGAAGCCAGTAAGTTGCCCTGGTAACTGGTTTGAAGAGGTCAGATAGGCCTACTAGATACCCTGAATTGTTTCTTGTATAATAAAAACACTGGTACTCAGCTGCAACCGGTTAGACTGTAAGCTGACTCCATCATAGTTGAGAAAAAGCTAGGCAGATGAGATGATCCAATTGTCACCAAACAACAGGAAATAATATACCAAAACTTTTACATGGTCAAAACAAACTCTTTAAAGCACTAACATATACTTTTTTTATGAATGTATGATGCAACATGTCTTTAGTTAACTATATAATTTCATTGCTACTGTAAAAATAAATCTTACAGTACAAACAAATTAACTAGCATGACAAATCTTTTTTGCTAAGTCAGAGTAGACTTTGATCCTACTGGGTGATAAGGCACCTGAGTACTTGTTTATTATATAGGTAAAAGTAAAAAAGTAGTAGGTCAAATCAGATTATGTGATTCTATTGTATTTTATTAACTAGTTACCAACTGCAGTTTCACCAGAATGAACTATGTCTTATGCCCAGATGGGGATGAAAAGTATCCTAAATCTCTCTCTAGTTCTACACTGTCTCTGCACCAATTTTAAGCTGTGTTATAAGTACCATTCTTTAGTTACGTATGTATGTACATATAGTGTATTTGACACTACTTTCTTTTATGTATGATCCATTCAAAAGCAATACTTTCAGTCTGATATCCTTTCACATACACTCAGACTGAGAATGCACAGTTTATATATGAAAAAAAAATTGCATAAAGAACTTCTCGCAGGATGCGATTGAATCCACAGGAAACAGCTAGTTGACCTATTTTTGCACAACAGGGTGTTCAAAGTGCGGCGTGTCTGCTAAATTTACTACAATCAATTGCAATATCAATATAATACACAGATGGCAATCTGATGCATTTTGTATGCAGATTTATCAGTCAGTCACTAAGTGGATGGAACACGCTCTAGCTGGCAGAATTTTGCTGCAAGCAGTTGTTTTAATGGACTTTATAGAATTAAAATATCTCTTATATTCAGTTATATGGTCAAAACAGTTCAAGATTTGCTATTGTAGCCATGGATATGAATAAGGCTTGAACCTTTGACTATATTATGCATTCTGCAGCCTTTACTAAACATACAAAATCGAGTTTATTTCTTACATTTACTATTAAATTCTGACTATTAAACATTTGAAAAAATATCTTGTTAATATTAAATCTAAGTAAATACTTAAGCGGTATATCTATAATTCTGCAATTTCCTCGAAACGTTCTTGATACAGAGAGAAACAGTTAGCTTGAAATGTTAAAATAACGTAATTTGTCCACAGGAATCAGGCGAGCGCACAGAGACGATGTCCAACAAGGACGCGCTGATGTTCCCGCTGATCGCGTCCGCCGCGCTCTTCGGCCTCTACATATTCTTCCAGTTCTTCTCCAAGGAGTACATCAATCTGCTGCTCACTGGATACTTCTTCTTCCTAGGAGTACTGGCGCTCAGTCATCTGCTTAGGTAAGGAAAATGTTTATTGTACAGTCATGCACATCTAATTTGATCTTTAGCTAGCCAACAATGATAAGTTTTCCTCCTTTCATGGGATTAAATAAATTACTTAAAACTGTCAAGTTATTTATTTTCAAAGATGTTATTTAAGAAGTAGTAAAAAACGACGTTTTCTAAAAAACATTTAATATGGTCTTTCTTGCAAAAAAACCTTAAAATAAAGTCATATATGATGAGGCAAAAAGAAAGTTAAGTTGGTGGGTTTTGGCTGTCAACCAGTCTTACCAAATTGATGTTGAGTTATGCGGCTAACTGGGTTGAAGGGGTCAGATAGGCATTTGTTCCATATAAAATACCGGTACTATCATCATCCAGTTGGGAAAAGGTTAGGCAGATGATGAACATTAGACCACTGTTACTGACGTTGGACCTTTCTATCTCCCACAGTCCAGTGATCTCATTCATGGTGCCAGCATCGATCCCGAACGTGTCGTACCACATCCACTTCACGCGCGGTGAGGCCGGCACGCGCTCAGACATCATCAACTACAAGTTCACGTCGTACGACATCATATGCCTCATCATCTCGCTGGGGATGGGCGGCTGGTACCTGCTCAAGAAGGTGAGCACATCCTACTGGCTTTATATAGAGTTGTCTTTCTTCTCTATCCTTCTCGAACGTGTCTTACCATATCCACTTCACGCGCGGTGAGGCCGGCACGCGCAGTGACATCATCAACTACAAGTTCACGTCGTACGACATCATATGCCTCATCATCTCGCTGGGGATGGGCGGCTGGTACCTGCTCAAGAAGGTGAGCACATCCTACTGGCTTTATATAGAGTTGTCTTTCTTCTCTATCCTTCTCGAACGTGTCTTACCATATCCACTTCACGCGCGGTGAGGCCGGCACGCGCAGTGACATCATCAACTACAAGTTCACGTCGTACGACATCATATGCCTCATCATCTCGCTGGGGATGGGCGGCTGGTATCTGCTCAAGAAGGTGAGGATATTCTGCTGGGTTCATATAGCCGGTGAAGATGTTTTTGTAAGTCATACCAAGGGTGCTGAAACTAAACTAAAGTAAAGGAGATCATTCAAGTCTCGAACATTTTGTACCCAAAAATGAAAGTGCCGGCCGGTAGGTTTGGGGCCGTAATGTAATGCTCCAAACATTGTGGGATTTTTTGGGCATTTTCAAAGTCAAATAGCAGCCTGGGGGTTAATTGTAGACAATTCTTGTAATAGTAAAAAATCTTCAGGGCATTATTCTCTACAAGAATCTACTATTTTTTTCTTCTGGCCGGCACTTTCAGTTTTGGGTACGAAATGAATGTTCTCCTTTGCTGTATATCCTGATTCTGATGATATGGCTTATGGCAGGAGAGAAAAATTGTTTCGTCAGTAGATAGGTACATAGGTAAAACAGCTGGTTTTCTTGCTCTTCGAATCTTTAGGAAATAAACATGTACACATACATTTATCCCATTGCTGAGTCTTTCGTTTGATTTCTAATTTTATGAAACTACACACATTTGAACTCTACATTTTTAAGCATCCACTAAGAAACTATTTTGGGAGTGAAAAGTAGTTTACGGAACAGCCTGTTATATAAACTTATCTTAAATTCTTCCCACAGCACTGGATAGCTAACAACCTGTTCGGCATCGCTTTCGCGGTGAACGGCGTGGAGCTCCTGCACCTGAACAACGTGGTGACCGGCTGCATCCTGCTCAGCGGCCTCTTCATCTACGACATCTTCTGGGTCTTTGGCACCAACGTCATGGTCACCGTCGCCAAGAGCTTCGAAGCGCCTATTAAATGTGAGCTGTTTTTATGTTTCCAAGTCTGTCTGTTTATGAACCATTTTATGGTGTGTCTAAGGCACTGTAGCTCCTAAACTGATTTGGATGAGGTTTTTTGTAGATTAAATTCCAGCAGTGGTTTTTAGATGTATTCAATCTTTTTTTCGGCCAGTGAATCTAAGGGTGTTTTTATTATTCTTATTTTTTACCGATTTCCCAAAGAAAAAGGAAGTTCGAATCATATGTTTGTATTTTTTGTAAACTTGCATTTTAAACGTCTAGTCTAGACAAATATTTGAATGTTAGTAATTAGCGTCACAAAAGACCTCACAAAATACTTTTAAACCATCCATCCGTAAAAAAGCAACAAATACTAACTTCATCACATTCCACAGTGGTATTCCCTCAAGACTTGCTGGTGAACGGTCTGGACGCGAGCAACTTCGCCATGTTGGGTCTCGGCGACATCGTGGTGCCCGGTATCTTCATAGCTCTGTTACTGCGCTTCGACAAGAGCCTTAAGCGGAACAGCGAGTTTTACTTCAGGTAATTACTTTTGTTACTTGAAATGATAAACTGTAACGATGTTTTAATCAACTTCAAAAAAGAAGGTTCTCAGTTTGATCTGTATGTTGTTTGTGTATGTCTGTGCCCAATTATCCTACGTTTGTCTGAACCAATTTTAATGCGGTTTTTAGCGTAGTATTTGTCAGAATTTTTCGGAATTTTACTGCCAACTGTATCTTCGGTGACCATTGTAAATAATAGACATCAGACGGACATGCTATTTATGTATACCTAATATTAACATAATTTATTAATCCCAGCAAAAAACACATAGTAAGTTGTGAAGGGTTGTGAAGGGGCGTTTTGGGCAGCATTTTGCTTTAGACGTTCGAAAAGTGCTGATTTATCATCCTATTTTGGAATAAGTTTATACAATTCTCTTGTATCATCCAGGGCGACATTCACGGCGTACGTAGTAGGACTCCTGGCCACCATCTTCGTGATGCACGTGTTCAAGCACGCGCAGCCGGCGCTGCTGTACCTCGTGCCCGCCTGCCTCGCCACGCCGCTGTCGTTAGCTCTGCTGAGGGGTGATATTAACGCCTTGTTCAGGTCAGTATTTACGAGGAAATGTACGCTGAGATTATACTCTGAGGAATCTAGAAGAACCGACGATAGGAAGGGTACAGGTTACAGGTAAAGTGAGGGAATGTCCTGAAAAATAGAGATCTTTTGGAACGCAAGACGCCCCTTGCTTGTAGTACATGACGCCTGATGACGCCAATCAATTATGTCTACAAATTCCAGTAGTAAACATGGCAAACCGTTACTCTGGTTAGCATAGTTTTCATTTCGATATGTAGAGTCTGGCCAACGAAAGCTGTCCAAGAAAAAAGGCGGCAATTTTAAAAAATCAAGAGCTGGCAACCCCGGCTATACGCTGCTTAACGGAGTTGATACTATTATTATTCTAAACTAATAAGCGATATTTATATCAGTGTTTCATATCAGAACATTACGACTATAATAACATTATTAAAAAATGCCATAGCATAGCCATTTTTTAACTTCTGCATGCATTGAAATCCACAGGGATGAATTAAAAAAAAAGTTATTACAAAACGTTTATTTAATGGATTTTTTTCTAAGTACTGTGTTTCACTCGCAAACATTTCATTATTTTCGAGAGTTTACAATTTCTTTACTGTTTCCGCAATAGTAAATTTTGTTTCCTCGTAGTCGTTGTCCTCGTTAATATTATCTGAAAAGTAGATACACCGTGAAAACTATTGCGTTTTTTGCAAATAAGTCAAAAGTATCAAGATGTTTCAATGGAAATTCAAAAAACTAACCTAAAAGTGAAATGACTGAATCCAGTCGTCGTATTTTCTCTGCAAATTTCTGATTCAAATCACTTTGTACGTCTTTATATTTGTCAATCATAGTAAATAGAAGCTTTCTCGTCGAACTTTTGATTGTTTTCGGCATTATTTTATACAAAACCAATGAAAAGAAGATGAAATAAAATAACAAACTGACTTTTTAAGAAACGTCAATGGGACAATTTTGACAGTTCTAAAATATTGCCATATTAAAAGTTTAGAAATTAATTCGTGGTCAGCTTTCGTTGGCCAGACTCTACACACTATAATGACACACTGAATTATTTAAAGCCCTACCTTTTAAAAAAAAATTGAGTATTTTTTTTTATTGTGCTCTCCGATAAATCTCACTAACAATAATAATTTTTGAAAGGCAAATAATAACCAGTATTTTTTTCTACAGCTACGAGGACCAGCCAGCGATAATAGAAGCGGAAGCGGAAGACACGAGCAAGTCAAAAAAGACTGAATAGGCGATCATTCGGCCACGTCCAGAGCACAAATACAGCACAGCTACCGTTTAAGTACATTGACTTGTAGACCACGTGACGTGGACTGTGACGTCACAGTTCATTTGATGTATGTAGTGAGCTCCGTTTACATTACTATATTAATGGCCAGTTTCACCAGTTATTGATACAGTCTCTGATAGCCTGTCAAGAACTTATCTACCAGATAACTGACACTTTATCGGTAACCAGGGAAATCGGACCTAAATGTCTTAACTTGGCATTCAAATTCTGATCCCCGGTTCCTATAATATTTTCTTTTTACAGGAACCGAGATCGCTAGGTGTCGTAATCTAAACTCAGCTCTAGGGATCGTTTAGAAACCGCGCATTGTTGCTGACTCGCTTTGCTCTCTTACCTCCTTACAGTATGACCTTCTTAAACTGCTTGGACTGCTATTTTCCTTTCCGTCCTAAAACGTTTTATTACTAGTCGATCAATATTTTATGTAACTAAAAAAACAAGGTACGATTTCTAAACGTTCCCACATCATGTGATGTTCTATAAAAATGTACGTAAATGTTGCTATTTGTAAAAAAAAATGAAAGGGTAATTTTAATTTAGACTTCCGACGTATCTTCCATTGTGTAGTAAATTAAACATGTCGAAAATATTCCGACGATGATGTCAGGTTGAATTTGTCTAGTAATTATTGTAAATGTCGTGTCACAAATTCTATTGAAAATATGCACGGTTGATATAAGATGTATGGAGATAAATTGTTGCATTTAGTGTTAGCTCCGAATGTGTTTTTTCAGGCTAAATTATGTGAAGAACAAACGCAAAGGTTTTATTGAGAGCTTACATTTTTAGGGCTAACTTATCGTTGTGTTTGGCTCCCGGAGCCATACTTTAGATATTACCCTAACATCGAACATTCCAGTACCCTTCCTGACCTCATCGTTATCAGCTTTAGATATGATCGGATGATGTAACATGTATATTTATTAAATTGTTTAAATTATAGCAACACTACGTCCAAATTAATTTCTATATTTTTATGTTGAATTAAATAATTTTTATACTATTTTTCGTTAAGGTATTTTTTATGGAAAAAAAATCATTTTATATGTCTTTGTTTTCTGTGGAACTTAATAGTAAGTTTTATATTTTGTTAACATCTACTATGTCAATGTCAAAAGTTACCGATGCAAAGTATTCGCTGAAGATTTCATCCGTTTTCTATAACATAGTTATGTTAAGTACAATAAATATATCATATAAACGTGGTATGTTGCTATTTTTACTTTCGCCTTATTTGGTAGTTCCTTATTTCGATTTTTGTAACTTAACTGACCGAATTTCTGGGTACAAAATGTACTTTATACTTAGAATATACTGAAGTTTCTGTCGCTACGGAACATCTTATGAGTGACAGACATGACAAGAGATATGAGCGGTGCTTTTAGTTGAATGACGTTGAGTATTCGGACTGTCTCCTAAAATATTAAAATCATTGTTACACTACTACATTTGCCTATATAAAGTGTGTTAATTGGGAGACAAGTCCTTAGCAAGAATGAGGGTTTTTGAAATTTTTTCTGCCACCGGGTGGCGCCACGTATGCGTCTGGTCCAAACAGCTGTCAAATAGTATGGAATTGTAGGTGCCGAACTTATTGTTTATTGAAATTCTGTTATATTGGAAGTGTTATTGGTTTTATTATGGACTACGGTCAGAATAAGGTTTCCGAACTAAAAATTGAGCTAAGAGAGAGGGTGCAAAAGTCACTGGTAGTTGAAAAATTTGTTAACACAATATGATTTAGTTTTTTTTATTTACTCAACCTCAATAGTAAAACAATAATGCAGTGCTTTAATTATAAAATAAAAAAACCACTAAAATCGTTCACTATTCATAGTAAAGATAAGCACTTTGACAGTTACCTGGACCTGACGACTCAGTGCGCCACCTGGTGGACGCCATTTTAGAAAACCCTCATTGAAGATCCTATAGGCAATTATGTATATAAAACTTTTATACCTTCTTAGGGGTAGATTCCAATACATCTTTATTATGGGTAGCCATTATTTTGGTTGTGGTGGCATCTTACAAAACTGACACTGGTCATGTATGAAATCGACTTAGGATTTAATATCACTTTAATTACCTATGTAGTGAACAATATTTGTGTAAATTAGAACACAAAATAGTGCATTTAATGTAAACTTTTCGGTTTCTACTCGTATATAAGATATGCTACGATAATCGCGACAACTGTGGACTACCCTGGACTTTATGAAACATGATTTTAATAATAACGTGTATAGTTAGTGGACATTGAATGTATCATAATACATGTTTGTTGGTAATGAATACTGAACTGTAATAAAAATGATCGGATCAGTCAACTGGCTTTAATTTTTTACCTGCACAACGCCAAAATAAAACGCACAATAATGTTTTATTAACATTTATTTATATTTGATTAATATTTATTAGAATAAGTTAATAATTAACTGGAATTGATGGTACAATATCGTACGGCAGACACGGCGAGACTCGCTACACTACATAACATGAGATTTTCACCGAAACTTTAGTCTTGTCACCGCCGTGGCAAATTATAAAAATCGTGAATTCGTATAATATATAAGATCGCAATATTTCTTTAGAATATTATCGTTATCACGCAATACACGTTAAAGCTTACAACATTCATAATAAAACACGTTAATCAGACATTTAATATTCCTGTACTTGAATTAGATACTAAAATACATATACATCGATATGATGAAGTTAACTCATACCCTTTTGTGAATCGGCAGCGATCCTGAGTACAAAACATCGTATAAATAACAAATACAACGCAGTCTAAATGTATAGGAGACTGCGTTTCATTTAATTTAGTATATATTCCGCTATTACAAGCGTAATGGTCCATCGTTAGAAAAATGCGTATAAGGTTTATATCACACGGAAATTGCACATGTAAAGCCGACCGGCTTAGGAAAACTAGAATCTTGATGGCAAGCCAACGTAACCAGATATCAAAACCTTAATTTCCTTTATCATTCAGTTCTTGCTTCTCTTGCACCGACTCCATAAGACTGCCATTTCTTTCCTCTATAAAAACCGCCATTTCTTCCACACGAACATTTTCAAACAGCTGCTAAGTACTAAAATAGATTTTTGGTCTCCATTGAAATGAAAGTACTTTTAAGTGTTTGGCAAGTACATATCATTTGTGGACCATTGTTGTTATGGCGTTGTTGAGTTGTTGGGCCCTTGTTACTTTATTGGGCCCTTTTTGCTTTGTTGGGCCCTTGTTGAGCTGTTTGGCCCTCGTTGGGTTTTTGGGTCCTTGTTGCGTTGTTGGGCCCTTGTTAGCTTAGTACCGGTTCGGTAGTTGTTCGGCTTGGTTCGGGTGGTGTCTGTTGTACACTCGTAGCCCGTTGCATTGGATAATGTTCTGAGAGCCGTCTTCCATTACTTCAAATCTTACCTGGAAATTAGAATGAAATTTGTTTCGTTTTAGATACCATTTGAGTCATGTGGGGGCCATACAAGCTGATGATTATTATTTCGTACACCCCTAAGAACACCATATTTCAAATTCCGGGCTGTTTTGTGAAGATCGTCAAAGCCCACAAAATTCTAGATCGATTCGTAAATAGAACCCGGGACCCCGCGCTTAACAGCCAGATGATGTATACTCTAACCATATCTATTTATACTAATATGGTACAGAACAAACATTTTTTGTTTGTACCCGAGCTCCGAAACTAAACCAATTTGAAAAATTATTTCATATTTGGGAAGCTACACTATCCCCGGCCTATGCCAAGGCTATTTTTTTCCTCAAAGAACAGCAAATGATAAATAAAAGTAACATACATTAGCGATGAGTTCGGCGATGTAGATGGCAGTCTTGGTGTGCAGCGTGATGTCGCCCACGCGCATGCTCGACCGGCCCTCCGCTAGCGCCATGTAGATTATCACCTGGTCCTGTAGTACAATATCAAGGCATTACTTTACATTCAAATTTGTTGAGTTACCAAACAATTTAGTTGTATTAAAAAAAATACGTCTTATATTGTTTAAATTCGCGTTTTGGGCACTGTAATGCTACGTTCACACGCGCGTCGCGCAGCCCGGCGAGCTGCACGGCGTGCAGCCCGTCGCGCAGCCCGGCGAGCTGCACGGCGTGCAGCCCGTCGCGGGCAGGCGGGCATTCAAGCTGTTCACACGCGCGCCGTCGTGTCAGTCAGTGCAACAATGGCGAGCAGCGAGGATCTCGGTGTTGTTGCTGTCATAGCCTTTGGCTTAACTTATTTTTATTGGATAAAGAAACAAAATGATGAACGACGTTAACCATTCCGCCATGTTGTAATCTCCGATCGTAGCTACACGCTCGTGAACGTGACTGTGCCCGTTGAATGTCGATTTGAACGCGCGCGTGTGAACGTACCATAAGATTGGTATATCTCTGTATCCCGACGTGCTAGTGCAACTTTATGTGCTGGACTTCCATTACGCATCAAATATTCCACAAGAAACTATTTCTTCACCTTAGTCACAAAAAAACGCTGTAGACTAGTGTAAAAACTTGTAAGGTGATGGCAGATAAAACAATTTTAAATCTGTTTCAAGAAAGTTAGTAATGTCAGAAAGAAGGGTATTTTCTTATTGTTACCTGCAGATGCGTGTCGAGACAGCCGCCGCTGAGTATGTCGTGTCGCAGCGCCTGCGCGGCGGCGCGGCCCACGTCCAGCGGGTCGGCGCCGCGCCGCCCCAGCGCGTCCGCGCCCAGCCGGCAGCCCGACGACGTCTCGCACACCGTGCTGGACACATATAGTATAAGGAACATGTGAAAGGCTAAGTTGACACAGGGAAACATTAGTTTGTAAAAGGTATACATAAGAGAGTACACAGCAAAAATACATAAGGGTCTAGATAGGGATACTACATAAGAAGTATATGTATAGGGGAATACATAAGGGACCATTCCTTAGTGAAGGATGTCTTTGACCATCCGTAAGATTGTAACTAACGGGAGTAAGAAATTGGCAATCGCTCCATCTAAAACACTTGAACTCAACCTCCCTCGGAATCTCAACCCATTTAGGAGAAACTACACAAATAATGACGATCGTCATCAAAAATTATACAAGTAAGTACAACAAAATAACTATTAGTCATTGATATAAAAAACCCAAGATATACAGTCTCGAATATACGTAACACTCGAAAGTGTCCCCGAACACTAATTCTGTCTCTTTCTATAAGGTACAAGCATACGTTATAGCAGGTTCAACTTTACGGGAATTGTTTAAAGTCGTTATGATAATGCACTGTAGTTAAAGCAATAAAATTTTACGACCGAAGTGGTCGGGTAGGAAAAAGAAAATGAGCGCACAATTTTGAATGTTGCGCTCATTTGGTGAGGAAGTTTTTGAGACGTTGAGTGTACATCTTCTATTAGTACTAAAGTAAAGTAACTATTAAGGTACACTGTCGTACAACTCACATGATCCCGCTGCAGTTGTTAGGAGCCAAGTTAATATCCTCCTTGAGCACGGTGATGTCGGTGCGCGGGTGCAAGTCGCTGATCTTCTCCTTGAAACCCTCGCTCATTTGATTCGCCAGCTGTACCGGATGTATGAAATACATTAAAAAAGAGGGAAATTTTTGTTTGTTTGCACCTAAAAGGCTCCCGAACGATATCGAAAAATATTTTATAAAATTAGAGTGCCGGGTAGCTGTCTAACTTCTTCGAATTATCCTTCAGAACAAGAAGCATGTTTAATTTGCACCTTATTAAGTGAAAGTACTCTTACATCAGCAGCAGATTCAATTTCTATAATTTCACATACTATTTGTAAGTGAAGAGATTAATTATTCACTTAGACTTAGATCCTTACGCCGACGACATAAGGCTCATGTTTCTAAGTGACTTACCCACAGAAACACATTTGTCAAATACCTATTCCTTATTCCCACCGACACAAGGTTCAAATTCCCTCTCACATAACACAGACTTACCCTCATAGGCAGAGTGCCAGCCACGAAGCTCCACCCATAGATCTTGCTGATGAAGCCTCGCTCCATGACCCTGGTGGCCACCAGCTTCTGTACGGGAGTCACGTCCACGGTCACGAAGCCGCCGCCCTTGGGGTAATAGCTGGAACAAATTTTATTTTCAGCCGACTTCTAAATAAGGAGAAGGTTCTCAATTCGTACGGATTTGCGTACGTTATGAAAGACAGTCCGATTATAGATATTATCGTCATAAAGTTTGTTGATTTTTTTTGTTTGTATGTTTTTTGGAACACGCCTGTAGGCGGTTGAACGGATTACTTATTTGCGTAATATTTTAATTGGCAGATATTTTCATACAAATTCAGAGAATTTTTATATTGATCACAAGAGAACTCGATAGGTAGGTACATACTAAAACGGATTTCGGATTTTCTAGATAACTAGATAACCATGGAGTTTCTTGCCAGTTATTCTCCATAGGAAGCTACTTTTGGAATAGGTAACTAGAATCAAACTAATTTATATTTTTGCATTCATAAGTGCTTGTAAATGCCTAAATGAAATATAATCATCGGCAAGGTTATTGAGCCCTGACCTTCACCTGCGCAGAAGTGATTTATTGCCTTATGTGTACAGTGCGCAAAGCGATCCCCACTCTTCCGCCGAGAGCTCATTATCCGTGCCGATAACTATAAATGATTTGACTTTAACGACAACTCACCCCCGTCTATGCACGGTCATATCAAACGTAGCGCCGAACAGTTTGAGCACGTTTCTAAAGACTTCGGTCATGTACTCTATCTGAGGAGCCATGTCGGCGTTGGTGCCTCCCTTCAGGTCCAGGGTCACCGGCCCGTCGGCCAGCAGAGCGCAGGGTAAGGCTATTTGCATCAGCAGGCTGATTGAACTGGGGAAATACGAATTGTTGATACAATTTGGTAAGAAATAATTGGTTTTGGTATTGCTACTATTTGATAAATAAGCGGTTTTCGAAGGCGGGTTAAAGTGGAGCCCTTGGATGCCAATGGTAGATGTTATTGGTAGTACGAATCAAGAAAGTCTGACAAGTCTTAAGGATCGGGAGTCCAGATAGATTGAAAGGCAAAAAAATATTTTAATAAAAGGCTTTGAACGATTACTTAATAAAAAAAAATATAGGTATTCTTAGAATGCCAAATATAATAATACACCTACCATCACGGATTTAGTTTCTATAAGAAAAAAAACGTAAAGTGTAACCTAGGTAAGTTTCGATATTATTTATTCCATTACCTACCTACGAGGACCGAGAATATATGAAAATATCGACTATCGAAATGGATCAGACATCATCACAGCACAGAATTCTTTTTATGAAGCATACATACATTTTCCACAGCAATACCTTTGATTATAACGCCCATTGTGAAAAGACTGTATTGACGAAATCGCGTGGGCGATACAAAGAAAATGTTCAAGATCGATTGTAAGATAAATATAGATATCCCACGGGCGATATAATACCTAGTTAGGTCATTATAAAAAGCCTTTTAATAAATATATTTTGTATAGAAGCCGATAATAAGTCGTCGTGGGATGTGGCAAAGGTACTAATGATCAATAGGCTTTCAAAAGTTTTGGGGAGGACTTATGTATTGAAATCGTATTTTCAGTTAAGATTTTGGTAAATGAGTTTCCCAAAAGTTCTTTTATTATCATACAATTTGGCTTTTATGGGTGTTTGCACATGCTATCTTAAATATCAGGCCTTCTTACACCAAAGACGCTTTTCACACGCAGTAGGTACAAATATTGCAACAACAACAGAAAAGTAACAGAGCAAAAAGAACCTTCTTTTTTGATGTCGGTTAATGACGTTGTGACGGCGTCATGCCTTGCGCCGTCACGGCAGATGACGAACTATTTGAACAATTTCAATATCTAGTACTAGATATTGCAATAATAATAAAATTTACATCATGCTTCAGAATAAGCTCTTCAACTGGAGGTAATTAGATAAGCATATTATTTTATCATGGGTTTCCTCATTCTTAATATTTCTTAAGAAAACAATAATCCAGCAAAAAAAATATAAAAAGCAAATTAATAACCTTTTAAAGACAAATATTGGTGGTTCTCACCCGGCGGTGCGTGTGTCGGCCACATAGTGCCCTCTCTTGATCCTCTTGCCAGGGATGAACTGGATCTCAGTGGAGCCTATGTTGTCGCCTCGCAGCTTGGCACCACACATATCTGCTACTAGCTTTATACCTGTAACAAATTTTAGGGTATAAGTTTAGCAAACGGAAGAGGCCGACAAGAGAGCCCAGAACTCAGTTAGGTTGAAGGGATCACTTCAAGGATCGGGAGATGTGGAGACAAAATAGGTAGGCTTTCAACCAATACTGGGAACACTCATTTCAGTTACTCAAGAAACTATATTAGCTTAATTTTGATTATAATAAGAATTATTATTGCTCCCTTTTTCATAACTTAATTCATTAAGTTATAATAATTTATCTTATAATTTTACTGTTATTTACCTAGGTACTGAATTGTTGCCTTTAAATTTCGTTATTGAGTTTAAGTGAATTTAGGTAAGTGTGGCTCATGATGACTGAATGGGTTTATTTAAAGGCTTTTTATTTTTTAGCACTTTAAACTGTTGTACTATTTCCACAAAAAGAAATACAAGAAGTCACAAATAAATGAAACCTCCTTGTTGGGGTAACGCCCTGCTATATCATCTATAAATAATATAAAAAATAAAATAACAGTTGCGTATTACCAATGAGGTGCTGAGCCGCGAGGCCCGGCTTACTGCGCTTCGCTCGTATGTTTGTCACACGCACCGGAATCCCCAATATTGCGCTCAAAGAAATCGCAGTACGCAGGATCTGACCGCCCTGCAAATATTTTTATTTCACAATTTAATTCAGCATCAAACACTGCACAAATTAAATAAATACACGATATTTACCCCTTCTAATACACTGCCATCGATCTCCGTAAAAATAAATTCAGACATATTTATTATTTTCACAATTCACGCTTCTTTTATCAATATATTCCCTGATAGAAAACCCTACGATTAAAAAAAAACATGCGTAAAGTCGCGATTTCTTGATTGCCCGAAAATGCACTCGCCGGATGTTGCCGGATAATCAAATTGTCAATGTCATATCATGTCAGTGATAAAAATGATAAGGGACTGGCCGAAAGGGTTGCTTGTGATTGTAGCGGATTCTCCCCACTTTACAGCCCTTTCACACGGCAGTCCAGTTTTGCGGGACCGGCATTTTACTGTATCCTGCAAAACTGAACTACGTGTGAACACAGCGTCCGTTTTTGCAAGATTCCCGCTTTATACTGGACGAACGTTCCAGTTTCAAATCGACGGGAACAGCATTTTGCAGGATCCTGCATACGGTTTGCTCGTGTGAACACTATCATATAATATCTTTAGCGATCAAACAGGATTCTGCAAAAAACGGTATCCTGCAAAAAACTGGACTGCCGTGTGAAAGGGCCGTTAGTTTCAAAACCATCTGTTGCATGCTTTTATTTGCAATCGAATCTTTTTAGTTATATTTTTTTAGACTCTTTTGCTTGTTTATGTAATCTAAAGGAGAAATCACAGCATTGTGGGTCATTTTTCATTTCAATATTAAACCCACACTGTGTGTAATTATACATGGCCCATGGAATATTCTAGGGAATGCCTATAGCCGCATTCGTGTATTTATCATCAAGTTGACGAAAACTTAAGCATATTTACGTGTCTGAATTAAATTGTAATGAGATAGATAGATATTTAATGCTTATGGCTTTTTTTGAGAGCCTGTGATAAGTTCAAGCGCGTTTAACCTTACCGATGTGAGACAGATAAATCAGAAAATCTCTAAAATTCTCCACTACTTAAGCAGTCACCACTTGCAAAGGTAATTATTCAAATATGGTAGCACTGTATAACTGTCTCATAGCATTCATGTTGACAAACAATTACTGAAATCATAAAACGATTTATCTGGATTTATCCTTATAAATTAAATCGCTCAAACTCACCTAAATAAATCAGTTCTTCCAGTTTTATGTGTCTCCATAGATTGGTTTTTCAGACAGATGTCTATTGTTCTTTTTTTGTTCAGCATTTCAAAATAATTAGGTACTGATTTACTTCTACTACAGTGACTGTAAATAAATGTTATTGACATGATACGAGTTTTATGTTATTCTTTAAGATATAAGTGGGGCTTCAATGAGTTAAAAAAATAAGCGAAACCGAATAAAGTGTGATGTCTCCTTTATTAAAAAGTATGTATTTTTTATCTGTGTAGAATGAATTTTTAACAAGCGGAAGTTCCGCGCAAAATGTCAATAATTGATGTTGTTAATGTTGGGAAATTAATTGCCAATTTATTCGAGAACAGCTTATATTAAGTTGTTTTAACAGATATTATATTTATTTACAATTACACGTTGAACCCCAGTATACGACACTTCATGGCATGTTGATTTGATTGCGCGCCCGCCTAACTTACAATGCAAAGAAAACCTGGATTTCCCGTGGCTAACTGCAGCATTAAAATGGTAATTGACCAGCTCTTTGCTTTTACATTTGTTGGGAAGTGCAACAAACCTTCTTATCAATTAATTTTTCTAGTTATTGTAGTACTTACTGCAGTATGGACCGTTATGTAGAGATTTGGGATATAGCTTGCTGTCATTTTCAGCGCGGGTTTTCTAGGTTCGCTGCGTATGTTGTGCATACACGACATACGCAGCATGCACGAAACTTATATTACAACTATGTTTTGGGTAAAAACGGGGTTATTGAATAATATTCGTGTACATAATTCTATCAGATAAAACAAAATACTGTTACCTCTACACTTCTTCAGCTGGTAATAGTTTGTTCATATAATCTGGTTTGCCCCACTGACATACACATACACTTTATAAACTTGTATCAAGTTTATACACAACGCTAGTTAAGCAATCAATATTGACTACATACCACAACTGTTACACTTTTTCTGTTTAAAATATTTGGGTCATAGTCAGACTCATATTATATTTTGTGTCTTAAATTCAGTTCTATGTATAAAGAAATCTACTGTTTCTCCTCAGCCGGACTGCTCAGTAATGCCCGAGGCTCTATGTGATGATGACAGCGACCAGCAACAGCGCCGCCAGCAACTCATCAACTTTGGCCACTCACAGTGGGGCTTCAACAACTGGAGCTGGGCAGTCACTAAACAAGACCTGGGTAAGAGCAAACTTGATACAATAGTCCTGGTGAACTTTGCTTTGCTTTTGTTAATTACAATTATAACTGCAACTAAATGTTTTGATAAAGCAGAAAGAATGTCTTGAGTAATTTTTGTTAGGACCAAATTATAAACCCAGAGCCAAGTCGTTAGGCTTCTGGTCTCCTTTGGTAAGCTTTGTCCTAGGGCTCAAATACCTACATGTATTAGAACTTTGACAGCAAACACTGAATTGACTGTAAATATATTCCAGATTTTGTGGACTTCACAAATGGCAAGTACTGTGCGGGAGTAGTTGCCTTTGTCTCTATAACAGTGAAGAGCTTTGACATACACAGAGAGAATATCGGCTATGCCACCTCAACAGCAAACTCAAAGGGATTCGCCATTTACAAGTCCAGAAAGGTAAGATATTTTTTAATAAAGTAGTTACAAGTTTATTTATTTTTACAACATATATGACAGCAGTTGGTGCAGCCAAATATTGTGCAAAAGTAAATAATGTATTTTTTTATTTGATTCCAGTGTGCAGTGACAAATGCACTTCGTGAGACATTGCTGAGTTTTGGTGGCAGTGTGGCTACTGAACTAAATGAGCTGCTGGAGGCACAGCGACTCGATGCGCCGGCCAACGCGCCCGAGCCACTCACTGAGAACAACCAGAATGTAGCCAACAAGCTTGTCGAGCCTAAGAACGTGACACTCGAGCGCAACGCGCGGAAGGACTCCAGCGACAGCACCCCCCACCCCGCGCTGCGCTCCCCCCTCGCGCCGCACGCGCCGCCACCCGTGCAGCCCGCGCCCCCGCCCGCACAACCAGCACCACCCGTGCAGAACGGGCCCTTGCCGCCGCCGCCCGCCGTCAAGAATGCTGCCGCCGCGCGAGCACTGGCCGCCGCGATGCCGCCCGCCAACCGCGTGCCACCCGTGGGCCCCGGGCGGGGGGCTCCGGGCCCCGCCGGGCCGCCCCCGGGTCCCGCGCCGGCCGCGCACGCTGCACACGCTGCACATGCTACACACGCGCGACCCAACTCTAACGTAAGTTTCGTGCTGCAGCCGGTGGTGGGCGCGCTGGGCGGGTACGGGGTGCCGCCGCTGTACGGCGCGGGCCGCTCGCCCGCCGCGCCGCACGTGTTCCCCAACGCCTACTACGAGTACCCGGGCGGCGGCGGCTGGCACTTCGCCTACGAGAGTTACGACCGTCCTCCCGGCAACGTGAACCTTAACTTCAACCTGCCGCCCAAGAACCTCGTAGTGAACGGCCGTGGCGCCTGTCGCCCGCCCGATGACGTGACGTTCGCTCCGCCGCCGCCGGCGCAGGGGTGCTGGATCAAGCCCACGATCTTCTATGACGGCTTCTGGACGGAACAGAAAGTCAAGAAGTGGGTGGCCGAGCAGGTGGAGAAGCAGTTCCCTGAGGACGCGAGCGCGGCGTCGTCGGCGTCGCCGGACAAGGCCTAGCCCCGCCCGGGCGGCCGGCGCCGACGCACTAGCCATTAGTATTTTATCAGCGAGTTATTCTTATACACACTGTGGAAGTTTTTTGCCACTTGCTCATGCGAGTATCGCAGTAGTTTCGAAAATAGATGTATTATAGGTACGTTAGGTATATAGGTAAGTTTGAAATCTCAAAAATGGTGAACTATTTTTTATGTAATTTTTCCTTGTTGTATGTAGTCGTAAGTGTTGTCGACGTGAGGCGTTTCTCTCGAGCCGCTTCGTTGTTAGAAGTCGGCTCGGGGACTGTTTCGAATGTCTGCTTTATCTTGATCTAGTGTTTGCCGGAACTAGCATCAGACGAGTGCACCTATAGGTATCGTATCGATATGTAATGTGTGTGAAGGTTTTATTAGATTTAAATGAAAGATTTTCTGTTTACCTCACGAATCTTTCTCGACGTTTTAATACTAAGATATTTTAATATTTTCCTCTTATGGTTGATTAGGAATTGGGTTTTACCATGTTACATAGTAAGGTATAATGAATGGAATTGCAAATGTACATAGATATACGTATTATGTAGTAATACCATGTAGTTATACCAGATAACTGTTTTTATTGAAATAAAAATGTTTGAATTTTTCCAATGTTTGATTGATCTTTTGTAGTGTGATTTAGAAATATCCCATTTTTTGTTAGTACCACACCACCTTTTAAACTTAATTTTTTGTTTTGTCCATTTTTAACAATTTATTTTGCCCTTTTACTTTAATTTGTTTCCATCCCTACTCTATCCAATAGAGCCCGTAGAATGACCAGGTACTTATGTAACAGGAACCCTGTGCTAAGACCGCCGTGGGCACACTTGAGGGGCTGAGCGAGGAGGAAGCGCGGGCCGAGAGAAAACGTCGCCAGCGCCTCGCACAAGAGGAGTTCCGAATCAAACAGCTCATGAAGCAGCAAATCGGTTAGACTTGCATTATTGTTACATAAAAACTAAATAATAAGAATAATTATTCTCGTCAAACTTTTTCCGTCAGTTGCAGAAAGCTCCATTAAAGTTAAAGCTTCTTTAAGTCTATTGCTGACTCTTTCTTTGTCAACAAGATTAAAAGTGTTAGCAATGGATAAAATGAAGCATTAATTTTAATGGATCTTTCTGCAACTTACGGTTTGTCATCACGGGACAACGTGCAGGCAGCAGCCATTATTTTGTACAGCAACTAAAGTTGTGTTCTTGTGCTTTGAAATATTATAGCAGGCCTAATGGCTGCCGAGAATTACTAGCCGTAACGTGGTTAGAAAATATACCTAAGTTTTTTATTAGTAAAAGTTAGGTCTTGCCATGTAAGGCAAATAGTAAACAGTGTAAGAAAGAATAGTGTCATAATATGATAATGTGAGATAGGATAAATAATTGTGATATTAGTATTTATCTGGTCTACATTTTGCACAATATGTACATTTATATATGTATTTGAATGTAGAGAATTAAGAATCGCTGTTCCAGCTACTTGGGCCATTGACTTGTGATTCTTGGAAATTATCTCTGTTATGTAAAATAAAACCTCCATAACTTGTGATGATCTTACATTTTGGATATTATTTCATAAGAAATACTGGTATTAGTAGTTAGGTAGGTAAGATAATAGTTCTCCTGTCCCAGTTGGGTAAAAACATGCATTAATTTTCTTTCCTAAGGGATTGTTCACATCAAACGTATTGTCCGCCGCTGACTGTGAGTATACTCACAGTCGGCCTCAGTGTGAACGTCGACTCAATCTGCAGTACGCGTACTCACCAAGCCGACAATAGGCTATAGCGTACGATGCGCTACATGTGTGAACAAAAGAATACGCTCGTTTAGGTTCACACTAGATGCGTACGCTGAGCGGCCGACTATTCTACACATAAAAGAGCTCAGTATTCGAAGTAGTTGAAGAAGACGCGGCGGAGCGGCGGTGCGTACGCGGCGGAGCGGCGCTATTCGGCAACTGCGTCCGCGTAGCCAATCCGCGTCCGCCGTGCATAGTCGCGTAGTAAAATAATCGGCTACTGAGAGTCAGCTACAACAGACGACGTAACAGCGTATAGTCGGTTCGGTGTGAACGACAATTTCAATATATATGGAAAAGCAATAAACTGCGTAACGCGCGCTCACAGTCAGCGGCCGACAATACGTTTGGTGTGAACGATGCCTTACCTTGGTAACTTTTGAGTTCAATTTCTTTTTTGTTTATTTTGATGATGTCGAAATAATAAAGTATTGTGTATGTATCTGTTTTATCAGCTTTCTTATATTTTGTTTTAATTATTAAATGATTTTCTTTCATATATTTAAAAATTATTATTTATTTCCTTCTATCCCTTGCACGAGTTCCCGATTCAAAGATTATAATTCATTAGTAGTGTAAGCTAACCAAACCATACTAATAGAATTCCGACGAATTGAGAACCTGCTCCTTTTTGGGAAATCAGTTAAATATTACATGAATAAAAAGCATACTTTAAAAATCACTGGTTAGATGACTAGATTTAATCTACTATGGTTATCTATTAAAGATTTAACTAACACCTATATTAGAACTGCCTATTAAGATATGAAGTACAAAATATTATCTGCAGATGAGAAACAAGAGCTGGGTAGGAACAGCAGCAGTTTCGACCACCTCCTCATGGAGATACCCACTCAGGACATTATGATCGAGGCCACGGGCGAGGAGCCGGGGAAACGGAAGTCGCCCACACCGGAATGCGCCAGCGCCGCTAAGAGACGTAACAGCTGCAAGTCCAAGTTAGATATTATGAAGTCGGATTAGTATTTACACATAGGGCTATAGATACTTGTTGATATTTCTTAATTGTCATATATGCGATGTCAGACTAATACTGTATGAAATACTATGCAATGGATGTCTTTAAATTCTCTATATTCTCGTATTGCATACATATTATATGTTGTGTATATTGACTTAGTTTGCTTATGTAGTAGTATACTCATAAACAAGTAGATTTCATCATCATCCTCCTCCAGCCCTTATCCTAATTTTATTTTGGGGTCGGCATGTTTTCTTCTTCCATACGCTTCTATCTGCCGTCATCTCATAAGTAACATTATTTCTAGCCATGAAGACTATCACACAATCCATCCATTTTCTCTATGGTCATCCCCTTCCACTAAGCTAATCATACTTAATTGTAAGAAATAAATTATAACAGCAAAACAAGATTTCTTCAATTTTATATGAATTAAATGTATGTTTTATTACCAAGTTATAAAGGTACATAAATATTATTGAACAAATAAAACACTATTTTGAAATTATTTTTATTTTATTCACTAACAGATTACGCATCTTACACAGGAGTATTTACACGAACGAAAAATACTAAGTTCTAAGTTATTGTACTCAGGTAAATTAAGAAACGAAAATGACACCCTACTTATATTAAGAGTTAAACGAAAAGTCACCTTAAAACAAACGACTTAAGAGCTAATTAATATTGACTGCTTACGGTAAGTGCAACTGGCTGGACGATGGAGTCTTGTAATCAAGAAGGTCAAATATGAATAAATTAAATAATGATAATTTATGTTCTCGTAGAACATAGTGTGTAAATTGCGATTAAATACATTCCCTGTACTTATAATATGTGGGTACGGTTAAATGAAAGGTATTTAACGAGCAAACTTTCCACGCCAGCTAGATTAAAATACTTGTGATACCTTTAACTATTTTTACCATTTACGATACACATTAACTTAATATCAACTAAGCGTCATAAAGGGATATAGTATATCGTATGAAATAGCAATATTTGATCCAACTGTAAAATAGGAATAATTTATGTTTGATGTTAAAATGATTTTGGAAACTTGTGTAGTGATTGATTCATCGCCAGCAATCGTAAAGCCCTATTTTCAAGTTTAGTAGACACATTGAAATATGCATTTAATTGATCGAAAACAAGTCGTTTTATGAAGAAAAAGGCAAATTTTCGAGCATTTTGAGTCATCAAGTATTTGTAGTGTCTTCCAATGGGTCTACCAAACAAAATAAATGTAATCATAAAACAAACAAGTACATCTTTTCACACAGCGATTTCCCAAACTCACAACCAATAAATACATACAAAAAATTTACAAACAACTCCAATACACTTGGCTTAGTATATCTTGGAAAAATACTATAAAATATTATTATATGTTTATGCATGAACACAAAAAATATTAACTCTTATACTATATTTGGTACAAAATTCTATCGAGGCGATTATTGTATGGAGTGTACTGGAGTTGAAAGATGATCAACATAATATTGATTACATTAATAATGATGATTTAAATGTTTTCATACATTTATTAGGACACATGTTCTAGATAGCTTAGCTCCAACACCAAAACCAGGAAGCCACCTCTATAGTTAAAAAATCAATCATGTTTAAGAAACAACATTTACTCTAAAAACGTGTCCCTACTTCCATTTAAAGCTTCTGCTTAAGTTGATAGAACATCATAAGAATTAATAGAAAACT
The DNA here is from genome assembly GCF_030705265.1 of Helicoverpa armigera. Lineage (NCBI taxonomy): Eukaryota > Metazoa > Arthropoda > Insecta > Lepidoptera > Noctuidae > Helicoverpa > Helicoverpa armigera. The sequence goes on along the minus strand of NC_087134.1, from coordinate 1,020,341 downwards.
AAAATTAAATCTGGTAATTACTTCGATAATTTGCTTTCACACAAAAAGAAGGGTGAGTTGATATCAGTGCGAATTAATATAACATTCTAAAATAGCTACTTTAAACTTCTATGATACTAGAGACCCACCGCAGCTTCGCACTTCAAATTATACATCTTATCCTTCCTTTTAAACTACTGCATTAATGGAGAAAACTGCGTGAAAATCCATTCAGTAGTTGCTTTATTATTTAAGAAAGCGGTACGAAGTTCGCCGGGTCAGCTAGTATTATTAAAGATTTGCTCAACTAAAAGTATCACCCTTAAATAAATTATCACGGAAATTACCGCGAGATGGTACGCTACATAAACCTTGCCTCGTTGGCACTAACATATAACTAGAAGCTACAAAACTTTAGACCTAACATACACTATGTATGTGTACAAACTATATACAAGGACACAAGTTATATATTTATGAATAGTTACTGCTATATTACTCCATACAGTCGGTTGCTGAGAAATTGTGCTTGAGGTGACATTCAATATGAATGAATATTAAACAAATGATAATACATTTGCGCACCGTCAATATAGGTAATGATCTGTATGTACGGAGTAAATAGACGCATGTTTGATAATGTTGCTACATGTTACATTGTAATTCCCTGAGGATCGATAGTTTTCAAGCGTAATTTTAACATTAAGGCAATAATAACCTTCTTGGTTGAGATTGCAATACAAAAATATTTAATCATATAAATATACTAATTGTATATAAAACCGACTGTCTGTTTTATGAGTAAGAAATAACTGGTTTCTATAACTTCTAATGATATTAAGCATTCGAAGTCGTTGTCAATTATGAGTGAAATGATAGCGGCGCGTAGCACGAACAGTATTTTTGGCGGGTATAAATCAGATTGATATGGGTATATATAATGAATATATGTGATAATATATCGTTTCCAGTCTTCTTGGTAACCTATGATGGACGACTATGTTTACAGTGTTCTATAATGGACAAAGATTTAACCAATATAAATGGGACTACTACATTTTTCGCCAATAGTTGGATATATATTTTCATATGTTTGTAATAGTTACTGGACCAAATTTAAGTAATGATGGTATTCGAAGATTTCTATTCAAGATTTATGAGTTACCTCGTGATTACATGAGAAATATTTTTCAATAATTTTAATATTACTGGGACAATACAGTTCCCCTATTCAATGTATATGTATTATAATAATTCAAATTTGTATTATATTATTTATTTTCTTTATAATAGGTAGGAACAATACAAGCTGAGTAAATATTTTCGATAGATAAGGATTAACCAGTCTGTCATTCTAATTATTATAAATATAGGAAGGCTACTGATATAGTGTGTATCCTACAAAATTATTTTCTACTTTAATAGTGCACAGTTTTACAAATACTAGACAAGATTTCGACTATCAATATGGCTTTTAACCATCAACCCTACAATTACTCAATCTACCATTAAAACATATAAATTATGGATGAACCCTATTTTGTTTATACAAAATCCACTCAATATTCCATTCTTTGTTATTTTTGTAAATTATTTTGTGCTTCCAATATCATAATGGTTACATAAATGGTCACCACTAGTTATTCAAGCATTTTTCACCCTCTACAATTTCACCTATTTAAACTAACCAGACCATAGGCCATGAAAATGGAAGTTTATGTATAAAAAATCTACACAATGTAAAAGTGCATTTGATCCAATTTATAAAACGTGCACTACTAAAGTCTAGTAGTATATAAATATGATCGCATTCTACTGATATAATAGTAAATATAGTAATATTACGATCTATTACATCAAAACAGCTAGTTATTTTCCCCCATTCCTGGTAATAATGACAAAAATAATCAAAGTTCTATTTATTAGTACAGAATACCCTTGAAATGGCGACTTGCGATCGATGATTGCTATAATTTCATGTTTTATCTGCAGCGTAAATCAAAGTGTCAACTAATATACAAAAAAAAATATATCGAGGCATAGCTTTTACAACATTTCAAACGAAAATCAATCAGAATTCTGAAAATATCAATTATATCCGCAACAAAAGCGATCAAAACAATGTCTGGCTTTTGAGAACTTTTTTCTCATATACAATGCATGTATAATCTATGGTTAAAATGAAAAGGTTTGGTAAAGGAGTGTGGAGTCCGCTGTTAGGAAGCGGCATGAAGTGAGAGTGACTCTAGATTAGTGGAAGATTGTAACGTTAAATACCGCGTGAACGTACAATTCCGTTTGGCGGCGCTGCCGGGTCCAATCCATACTGCAGTCTGGAAATAAAATTCTGTTTTAACCTCTTGAATGTCTTATATTACACAGTGGAGTTGTGAAGAAATAAAATTGACGTCGTTTACATTGTAAAGAAAGCAAGTAATGTAAAAATTGGAAGAAACACAGTTAGCTTTTAGTCGTTTTGTTTGGAATTTTCATATCTCATATCTTTTTTTAGAACGTTTTAAGAGAGTGTGGGGATTTGCGTAAGGGGGCAAATCAACATCTACCCGTGGTGCACCCTATGAGCAAACGGAAGACTGATGATTGAATGTTGGTATAACCACCACACAGCACCAAGTGGGATAACAAAATGCCAATTGAATGAAGGTGATCTCCACAAGTACAGGCCAAGTGCCTGCAGCGCTAGTGACAGTGTAGGTACCTGGCAGTGACTAGACGGGCACCTCCTCCTGCTCCTTCTCGCGCTGGCGCACGGCGACGGCGGTCTCCACCAGCAGGTACAGGCACTTGAACTTGTCGCGTTCACCCTCCCCGCCGCCGCCGCCGGTCACTGGCACAACCTGGGGACATAGCATATACATTACAAACAACATTCATAAGATTTTACTAGCAATCCACCCCGGCTTCGAATAGTATTTCCTCACTGTTTAATGTATGTTGTCATAAATATAAACCTTCCTCTTTAATCACTCTATCTATTAAAATAGTTTTGAAGATTTAAGCGTACAAAGGGACACAGGGACAGAAAACCGACTTTGTTTTATATTATATAGTGATACAGGTGTTGGGGACAGAGGACATGGGTAAAGAGATAGAAAAAGCAACTTGACGATGTAGTGATTACAGGTTTTGTGAAAAGACTAACAAAGCTACATGCGCGTACTGTAAGAGAGTTATTAAGTAGTGTAGGTACCTGCGTGCGCCTGCGCAGCGGGTGCGGCAGCTGCGGCAGGTGCGCGAGCTGCGGGTGCCAGCCGCCGCCGCCGCCCGCCGCCTCGCCCTCCGCGCCCTCCTCCTCCGCCGTGCGCACCACCACGCCCGCCGTGCGACTGAGGAGGACCGCAACGAGAGTTAGTTACACCACCCACTTAAGCCCGTTCCCATTATATCTATCTGTTTTGCTTACTATAAATAGAAAGAAAGATAGAAAATATATTTATTCATGCGTGTGACACATAGACATACAATTAAACAAAAGCAAATTATACATACAAAATATAAATATGCACAACAAGAAACGAGAAAAATATACATAACGGGAAGTATGCGTCACACCCACGTGAAACGGCCCTCGCTTAGCATAATGCTGAGACCCTGTACGGGACAGAAGTCTCAGCGCTGATTTTCATCGAAAGCCGAAGCTGACGTGATAGGAATTTGACATAGCTTAAATGGGGATAGTGTCAAACTTCAACTTCCAGCAAGCAAATCATCAATTAGATAGAATGTTCGGAACTGCTATTATAGAAAAGAAATATATACGAGTAGATACTGTTGGAACAATCTCAGAGAGTTGATTAATTTGTTTATGAACTTTGTTAATGAGATTTGATTTGGACTTATTAAAACCTCTCTTGCACCAGCCTTACAATTACAATACGTCTGCAATAACTTCACAAGTATCGAATTAACTCCTATTGATTGTGCAATAGACACTTTTTTGCAAAAAAATCTTTTGTACAGCCAAACCGATAACATAAACTCGCCCTTATTTCAAACGTGACAAAAGTTCACTATTCCCACAAAGGGCTGATTTTTCAATCATCAGATAACTTCTATCTGAGGAATAAATATGGCGGTTCGACATATTTTCCATACAAAAGCTGTCAAAACGTCATCACAAAGTTTCAAAGGCCGGTTTGTAAGTCATTAACCAACCCTCTGGCGGCAGGATGTTCCTGCTCCTGGTTCTCTGGTCCGTACCGTATGACGGACTGCCACACGGAGGGGTCGTACTTGACCTCCTCCTCGGAGACGGCGCTAGAGGAGTAGCCCTCCTCTCCGTCGCCGATGTCGTCGCCGTCGCTGCGGTACACGAGGAGCCCGTCGCTGTATTCTTGTTCGGTACTGCGGTCCGCGTCGTTCTGTTGGGGAAAATTTGTTGCTTGTGACTATTTATTTTATACTATGCTTGTAATATGAAATTGTTTTAAGTACGAAGGAACGATTTTTCGATGAGGGGTTAACAATCATTTTTTTTCCTCTAATTATTTTATAACAGTTTTGTGTTTAGCAGCACAATTTAATATTTCAATGAAGTCATGGATATTTTACAGTATAATGAATTAACAGTGATTGTCCGTGATGTTTACTCAAAAGAAGGTTCAATGAACGTACAGCTTTGCCGCATAGATAAAGCTTGCCTTTTCTTTCTAATCATAACAAATGTTTGTTTGAGCGGAAGAGCTGATTAAAACGGCTAGATGATATTTTTGTGAGATTCGTGGAAATTCGAAATACATTAAAAGGACTAACCAACCTTGTCCACATGGAGCATTAAATAGGATGTCGAAAGTTATATATTTTTTTTCATGCCAGCCTTTTCTGAGTCTTGAATTAAACGCCTGTTATTTAGGTGCATAGCTCTGTAAAATATTACCGAAAAGGTTCTCAATTTATGAGGTAGGAGTATGTAACTTACTTCAACTTCAACACCATCCCAAGACGCGACAACCACGCCAGCCGTATTGGCGTTGCCGCCGGAAGACCCGGGTTGCTTGCGACCGCGCCGCGAGATGGTGTAGTGCAGCGGGTCGTGGCCCTCCCGCCGAATCATCTCCGGCAGGATGCGGCGACGGGCGTTTATGAACCAGTTGCATACCTGAGAAATAGATCATTGTTTAGTATATTCTTCTATGGTTGTAAATACGTGAAATAAATGAGACATGGTTGGAAATCTATGGGACGGTTTACAACAATTGCATTGCACTTATTGTGTTGTTATGGTCCCTGAATCTTATGCTCCTCCCTCCTCTCAAATATTGTGACGATGTGTTGTTCGAAATCATTATAGCTACTTATTTCTAAGTTTGTAACTAAGCGAGTAAATTCTTTCTGAGAATGTTTTAAGTCCTTGAAGATGCCTCAATGCCAAAAGGGCATTCGGTACAGTGAAGTTTCAATTGTAGATATTCAGTCGGATAAAATAATATTTAGCTGTTTCCATTAACTTAGTTCACAAAGTTGAAAACAACAACTTGGGTAACTACATATTAGAGCAACAATAACAAACCACGTACTCTTGGTTGCCAGTTTGCAAGAGTTCATTGTAAAGAAAGTTTACATACATGGAAGGTTCTAGACTTCTGTGGTGTAAAATTGATGCTGTTCTAGTGAAAGAATTGATGTAACTAAATATCTATCGAGTGCATGTAGCAGCTTAATTTACGAAATGGTAATATAGATGTCGCAGACAACTGATTGATGACCGTTTAATCTAAAGTCCATTTCAACCAATTGGCTGCGCCATCCCAAAAACACAAAAGACGAACCTGCAAAACTGTCAAATTCGCTTCCTGACTTAAAGCAATCTTCTCAGCATCGTTAGGGTACGCATTGTACCGGTGATCATACAGCCATTTCTTCAGTATTTTGACGGAGTGTTTGGCTAAGTTCCCTCGTCTCTTGCGTATGGAGACGATCCCTGGGGGCGGGGTAGGGACTCCGCCGTGGATGAGGCTGACGCGACGGGAACGGTCGGCTTCGCCATCCGTGCCGCTCTCATTGTCGTCTGTCGACGATGTCGACGGGAAACGGTCTCGAACTGAAACAATATACCCGATTATTTATTATAAAGTTTAGAGGTGATAAGTTCTTTATAATTATAGTATAAAAAAGTAGGTATGTACTTAAACTAAAGTGTACATAAACACTATTTTAGATTTTGTTTGTCCATTATCTGTGAGTTTACGCAGCTAGTTTTCATTTCTACAGAACTTGTTTTGTGGACCATATTGTCAACATGGTAGAGAATAAAAAAATAAACATTGAAACAGTCCTACGCACTGACCCTGCCAAAGCCAATCCTGCTTATATTATACACGAGAAAGTTTGTGAGGGTATAAAGATGCATGCATTTTGATGAAACTTAGCAGTAATATCGCTCATTTCTGATGTACAGAATAACATATGCTTAAACAAATTTTTATGCGGATTGTGTATTGTATAACAGCAAAACTATTTCCAAATACTTCGAGACCTAAAAGCGTGATGTCATGTATGTTTTTCATATTATTATTATTTTACAGGTATATTCAACTTTCAAGTGAAACTGTAAAAATCACGTCGTATGTATTTTGAAAACACGCGTGACCCGATTCTATTGTCAATCATGACTTTGGTAAATTATTTACGTGTCTCTTAACTAGGGCTGCCAATGAAACGGGATTCATACTGTGTGGTGAAACATAAACAATTAATTATTAAATTAATTTAAATATTCATTCGTACATATTATATTCGTACATTATATGAGTCGTCCAACTGTTTATTTAATCTAATGTTAATATGCAGTACTATCCTAGTGCAAACGGTTTCTCCCGTTTCTGGAGGGAACTACTTCCTGCACCGGGATAAAAAGTAGCTTATACATAATGTAAAGCTGTTTTAGACACTGCAGTTTCATTAGAATCCGTTCTTGCGAGTGAACAAGTCACAAGCATACAAACTTTTATAATTATAATGTGAAGTGTAATGCTTCTAGAACAGTTCTGCAGTTTGTATATTTTAACGGTATCCACAAACGAATTCCCCTAATATAACCACATAAAAATATTGACGGCATAGCATTTACGTATTCATGAGATGCAAAACCGATCTTTTGACAGCCCTGAGCCTAACGGATAGTCAACATTTGTTTTGTGAATACGCGAGTCGCATACATTATTTTGTGTTTGCTCGGCAATTTTAATAACGTGACGATTTACGTACTTTTGTGTCTATTATTGTAATAGAAAACTTGATTATGCTTTAGCAGCATATACTTATTTATTTCTTTTTCTTTTATCATCATTCATTTGTTTGTATAATGTTTTGAGAATTATAATGGGTTAGTGTTCAAAAATATACGTAAAACGCAATCCTCTCAATGAAATAGATACGCCAGAATGCTAATGCTACTGTAACTATAGAATAACCCTAACTCTTCGTAATATATATTCTATCATAACCTTAAGGCCGTACCTACATAAACTGTTTTTATACAGACCTAACGTACCACAAGTCCAACGAACTTTCAGCCTACATTTTAGTACCCAAACAATTACTAAGGAACAAAAAAATAAACACAGTCTTTCACACAATCTGTCTACATCTCTAAATTCTAACTCTCCTACTACGGGTCTGCTTGAAGAGATTTCATTAGAAATAAGCAGTACCTTTGTACTATTTTATGTTACTTCTTTTTTCATGCGTTTACTGTGTACATAAATAAATCTATTTCTTTAACATGAAAGCCTGATGAAGGGTGATGAGTTTCCATACAATAAAGTTCCCACAAGGTCCGTAGCTAATTTTCGCGGGATGTCATCTCATGTATAGGTTGATGCGAGGCGGCGGAAGTGGCCGGGGTGCGATCGATGCGGGTGAACGGCCGCGGGAGGGAGGGGTGACGCAACACCTCCAAGGACAGCCGTATTTACCGACAACAGGATTCAACAGAACTTGCTTATTGCTTGTTGTGAGACCTTGATTCGACCAAAAATACCCGTTTAGCTTTTGTATCGTAAACGAGCTCTTGTTAGGTATTTACTAACAAGAAATTTCGCGAAATTGGCACCATTTTAAAGAAACTTAAGTAGATTTCGGATTTGATTTATGATTTCCTTATTGTAATTGGCTATTTCTTGTTGTGACAATTTTCACACGAGAAAAATTGAAAGCAACATTTTTATTTCTGGCTTCTTTCATACCTTACTTAAACTTAGTTAAAGTTATTTCATACCTTAATTAAAGTTTGCATACCTATGAAATAGTTTGGACTAGGTACTAGGTAGGTATGTGGTGGATGTAAATGTTAGGTTTAGTGAGACAATGTTAGGAAATGCCAGTTTCCGCTCTCTCGAGCCTTTACCGTTATTTTATACCTTATAATAATGCCATTAACATAAATACCCAACATATTTTATAATAAAAAAACAGGTTTTGATGTAACATCCTGCTCTATTCTGAGTCAGATCTTTGGCAGAAAGTGTGTACGATCTTAATTATTCATTACTCGGATCAAATGGAAGTAAAGGGGTCGACTAGACGCTAAGATACATAATGTAGCGAGTTTAGCTGGAAAACATAGAAGATTGCAAAAAGGTATGGGTATCATGCATGCTATTATTTAAATTTCTATAATTTGCTCTATACATATACCTACAACTTGAAACAAGTAAAGGGTTGATACATACAGAGAATTGAAAAAACCGTAGGCTAAACTAGTACAGAACTTAGTACGCAATCATGCCACAGTCCCAGTAAATAAGCCCAGTAGAAGACAAAGCAAAGTTCTCGTCAGCCCGTCATTGTACTGCCCGTATTGTTTTACAAGCGGTCGCAGAACTTGCTCAGTTGAACTGTAGCTGTTTATGTTATCTGAAACCCGCACGAGTTCACCTATTGTAATGTAAACCTGCGTGCTATGTCTTGTAGACATTGATATGGCAATTTACAACGTGAAGGAAGGTAAAATCAGTATGAGGATGAAGGTAAGGATACTGTCAGTATAATTTAGGCAAAAACTATTGAACGGATTTAGATTAAACTTTACATAGGTATAAATAAAGCTAACCGAGCATACGTTTTCCGGGCGTAGCTCGTAGTGTACTCGGGAAGTGGGTGAAACCGCGGGGAAAAGCTAGTACAACACAGGCTTATTCCCCATCGACCAACTGATCCGCTCAACTAGTTAGGGTGGGAAACAATTTCGCAACGTAACCTTCCCTACGGCAAAACTAGTTATTGTTTGTTTGGTCGGAGGCGAAAAGTTACGTTTGTGTTTCATTCAATTATTCGAAAATTCTTCGAAAGTTCTTGAACTGCTATAAGTGATTTGATTAGCAAATAAAGCGTTGACCTATTTGAAGAATGTTACCGATTTTGTCGTGTAGGTTCATTTACGAAACCGTGAAGTTTTTAACGTTTATGAATTCACAAGAAGTTTTGCAGTTCGCAAAATTCCGATGAGGGATCAATGAACGACACAAAGTCCACAGTTGTGCTGCATTTGCGTAACGTGCCCATCTGCGATTGAACGGTGACGACTGACAATTGTTTTGAAATTCGGAGTATGCACGTAGATTGGGACTCTAGGGACAAGAATTTGAGGTCCACAAGGAAGTATGGCATCCTAAAATTCGAAGAACCCGTAACTTTGGACTGATATTTGTTTGACAACAGGACCGCAACTCAAGGATCGATTCAAGGTGCATTTAATCATGGAATTAAAGCAAGGCTGCACTATCATACGCTGTCAAAATATTGTATCGATTCTTTGTTTGCCATCTCTTCTTCCGATACATTTGTATCGTGTTTTGTAACCATGTTCTGTCCTATATTTTACATTACATCTGAGCAAAGCTGTCGGGATCTACAAGCAGATAACAGCCTAGAATACTAGATAAACGGTAGAACAATAGCTATAGAAATGGCTGAAAGAAAAGACCGGGAGTCGACGTGAAAACCGGAACACAATCTAAACATCTGCTCGGGACAGCAGCCAAGATAAGAGACTGACACAGACCTGTTTCACGGGCCGTCCGGTTGCGTAAACTGCATCGGTAATGCAATACCCTGTTGAAAGTGTTGCAATCATTGTTTAAATTATAACTACGTACTACTACGCCCTGGCTTTGTACTCGATTTGTTTTGAGTTGAGTAGCGAGATTATTTTTATAGTTGAAAGTTATGATTACGATAAGCCTACTGCTCCGTCGCTAATCTGACCTGCGGAATTTACAATCAATTAACAGCGAATTCGCATGTCGCCGCTCTGTGCAGTTGGTATTAGCTGGTACTGACTAATCCTAAGGCTCAGTTTTTCATCTTGCTGAATCGCATCATGTCATAATTTAGCGAGAGAGACAATGCCATTCTTCTGCTACAACTCTATCTTTCTCAAATTAAAATCTGGATAGGTACCTTCTAAGATTGCACCATGTTGTTTGATTAATGTTAAACAAAACAGTGCCTACGAAAGAGCCAAAATAAAACAGGGTTTATCAAAGTTTAAATTCTCGAATTATCTTTAGGTCAACCACAATGGGTTGCATTATTCAAATGGGTGAACTTTTAGCCCGAACGGCGCTAAACGGTAATCTCAAGCTATTGTCGTGTTTCGTAAGAAAGGGGCATCAAAATGATTGATGGTTCCTAGTAAAATAGGTGAACGAGATTAGTGGTGATCGATGACGTAGCCTCGCGCGGGAAAATCGAACACTAATGTAATGTAGGAGAAAAGGTGCTAAGTTATTCATGTGCAGTGTAGCATATTCCGAATTAGCTTCATGTAACTTGTATTTTTTTTTTAAGTAATTTTAGTAAATTGAGACTCAATGAAATAAATTGATTTACTTATTTTCCTAATATTTCTTTTTACTCTAGTGCCATGGACTTAAATGGTTTTAGTATTTTTGGCTCGTCAAAATTGATACTGTGCTACTTCTGGTGAAATGAATGCTTAACAACATGGAGATTGCAAGATAATGACAAACTGATTATTTAATTGCATACTTGCATCATGTACCAAAGGGAGAACATTAACATATTAATTAGTGATCTGCATCCTGAGGGAACAACTTCCGTCACATAGACAAAACATTATTATTGCCAAGTTTCATCAAATTCCGTTCAGTAATTATTGCATGAAAGAGGAAGATCATCACATCTATCTAGATTCTAGATTATACTACATGAAGAAAACATGAAGAAGAAGAAAATAGCTGCCCCAACACCAAAACAAAAAAAATGGGATAACAGCATGAGGATGAAGAGGACATCTAGTATTATGGGCATGCTGTGGTCTCCTTTGAGTGAAGGAGTACACCAATATTCCTATTTTGTCATACCTATGTCATGTTATTTGTGTAGTAGGATAGACCACTATCACTTTTGTAGGTAGTGATAATTTGATGTGCAGCGTCTCACCCCAGACTGGGTCTCAATAGGGAAAGCCTACAAACTACATATATTATACAGTACTATGCTAAACTATATTACTACTACTATACTATACTATAATCAACATCATCATCCTGTAAAAGGTTTTGGCTTATTTTTTACATCTGTCACATGCCTGAATGAATTTAAAAAAAAACTATGCTGAATGATGAGATTTTTAAAAACTACATAGCCCTAGATAAACATTTTAAATAACTATTAAATTACAGGGCAACAGTCTCTTATCTGTTTACAAAAGTGTCAATGATTGATAAAGATTTATAGAAGGCATTACACATAATTATGTACATGTCATATTATGATAATTATGAGCTTCTGCACTATTGATACCAATATTTTAAAGAGGATCATGTGCCTGATATGAAATTGGTGTCAGTCATGTATTATTTCTTCCAAGTGTCCCCAATTGCAGAGACATCACACTTATACATATTTAATGTTTCAATGTGTGGATGCAGGTAAAATTTTTTCAGAGTGTAGCAAAGGATTTAAGACTTCTTTACACACTCTGACTGGACTACAACTGGTGGAAAAATAGACTGGAGATTAGGAATATTTCTAAGACAACACACTGACAGAGCATTCGTTTATTGTTCTATTATTCGTGTAAACAAAAGTTACTGTAGAAGTATGTATCTGTATGAAAAATAGTATATATAGCACTACTAGTTCATTACAAGTACAACCAAATTGAAAATATCAACAAAGCGACAGTGGCGCCGCCTAGTGTAGCGCGTGATTGAACTAAAATTGACTGGTTAATAATGGCGGGCACGCAGCCATCTTGTGCCTTGACTGCTGAGTGCTGTCAATTTACTGTCACCGCGACATTTTATAAAAGTCAAAGGGAATTCAATAACAACAACAAACAAAATGTAAACTTTTCCACTTATGATAATCCTTACCCATCTATATGTAAAATATTGATGTGTTCCAGCTTAACATGCACATATCATATCGATCGGACTGACGCGAAGCGACCACGTTACGTAGGTCACAAATCGACGGTCTAAAAATAACCCAAGCACGTGCCAATTTAACAATAAGCACTAGAGACTCTTAGCTTACATAACACTTATTAAGAAATACATACTGTTTAACATAACTACTGCTGAAATACTCAGAAAATGACTCCTAACCGAAACATGTAGCAAGCTAATGATAAGCAATGTGGCGCATTGGCGCCATTTTCCTTTCGCAAGATCGGGCTCCTTGGTGACGTAACACACATAAATTCCTGCGCTAATGGTTTCTGCCAAGTAATAAAGACTGGGGGATTCGTTTTAATTGTTATTTTCCCCCGAAAAATGCTATGTTTTTATATAAATGTCACCTTGACGTATCACGTCAATTTGACAAGCATGGCGGAAACGTGGCGTCGTTTTGATTTTGGACCGGCTCACCTCCAGGGGATGTTGAATGCTGTCTGTTTGCTACTCGGGCACTTCTGATGATTTCTCTGGTGAGCTCTCTAACGTCCTGACGCTGCTGGTACGCCATTTCGGGCCGGTCGCGTTGTTCTTGTGATAGACCGGCCGTGGGAGGTAACATCGTTGCTCACTCAATCCATGCGAACACTTCTTTTGTCACTCAGTCACTAGTACACAATAATAACTTTGTCCAGGTCCAGAAATAAGTCCGGTGATATCACTGAATAAGTAGAAAACAAAAATAATTCAGCTCAACTACGCACAGCAAACCGAACAGAGCGCGACTGTCGGACGGGGGACGGCGGGAAGCTACAGCGCCGCCGCGCCTCTATCTCTTTCATTCTCGGCTAATAGCATATTTCTGTCCCACTCGCTCAACAACGATTTGATGACAGATGCAAGTGTATATGTCAAAACAAAGCGTGGGCTGTTTAAATGTCAAACATTCAACCGTTTTAGGTAGAGACATCTATCGAAAATTAAGTGTATTAGTTGAAAAATGGGCACAGAGATATTTTAACACTGTTTTCACCGCCTTCTGAACTCATTGAGTAATGCTGTCTAGATTACCCGTAGGATACGAAAATAAACACCGTTGTGATTCGGTATATTATCACTGATAGGCAGTTTCACTAACGTACCTAGGTATTGTTTATTGTTTTCGGTCTTTTTCTTTCTATCATAATTACTTAACTCTTACTACGTTGCTAATTCGCTTGCTTGCAGATTAGACGCTATTGCGCTTTTCATTTAATAGATTTACCTATGTAGTTATGTACTCTAACTAAAAGTGATAATATTTTTATAACACAAACAAATACTTACTTTAGATTTAAGTATGACGCCTACTTTATATAATCGAACCTATTGTATTATTTAGGGACTCTTTGCTCTTAGTGAGATAGAGAAATACCTACATAGTTTTTATTTAGTTAGTCGAGGTATTTTATTGAAAATATACTAATAACTCGTACGTCGTGTTGATGTGTAGGTTTGTCTTCATGAGCTATAGGCATAAGTAGCAGCTCAAATGCTATTAAGTGGGTAAGTCATAGTTCTAATGAAGAAGGGTATTATTAAAAAATAGCCAAAGTTATTAAAATATGGACGGATTTATTTAATGCGTCAGAGTAAAAAAATAACTTAATTAATACAATGAACGATACGTTTACGTTTATAATACAAAATACATTATCTTAACAGTCGCATGATGAGTTTACTGTTGGTTCTGCATGGAGGCGATGAGTCGCTGGTACACCATCTCGGGAGCTTTCTTCGAGAACTGGAAGTCCATGTGGCTGAAGTGTTCTTCGGGCACCTTGTAGGCTTCTCTCACGTTGGGAAGCTCGTTCTGCAGTCTCACGACATCCTTAGGGTGGGCGAGCCAATCCTCCTCGCTGTAGTACAAGGTGACAGGGGCCTGGACTTGAGTAATGTTGTATTTGGGTGCCTCCATTGTACCGTAGATCTGTTCGTTGATGTAGGGGCCATAGTTGTATCTTCTGAACTCGTTAGAAGAAACTCCTTGTGCGTATTGTTTGATCACCTTAGCGGAGGTACCAGCTGGCAGATGTCCGAGTACCACAGGGATGATGTTGTAGTCCATGCCGTCAACGTCGACACCGGACATCACGAAGTTGATGTTAGAGCAGACCATCTTGCAACCAATTTCCTTTTGGCACATGGCTCCGCCAAGGATTTGAATCAGGCCTTTGCTGGGTGTGAAGGCTTCGTTACCAATCTGGTGTCTGAGATGCTCGTACTTGCTTGTAGGAGCAATCATGCGGAACAATGGGCTGCGCACGTTTGTCATGTAGACCATAGGAGACAGGGCGTACATCATGATGATCTTGTCGTTGTACTCGGGTCGGGTAGCGGTGAGTGCAAAGAAGGCCGTGGTTCCTTGAGCGTGGCCGATGTAGAACAGTTTCTCCTGCTTGGTGGTCTCCAAGGCGAAGTCAATCATAGCGGGCAAGTCGTGAAGGGCGATCTCGTCGTTGCTGAATTGCCAGTAGTCAGCCATAACAGGGTACCTGGTCAGGTGGCGTCTGGAGTACTTGTTGCCGCGAGCGTTACCGAGCCATACATCGTAGCCAGCATCAGACAGCATGAAAGCGAGAGACTTTTCGGGGCCCATCAGCAGCCAGTCGTCGGCACTTCCGAGGATGCCGTGCATCAAGAACACAACAGGCCTCTTCTGGACATCACGGACCTGCTTCTTGGGAGGGATTCTGAAGACCGTGAGAACGTAACCATCATCAGTGGGGACGATGTACTCCTCGATGGGGTATTGGTATTTCTGTGCCAGTTGCGTAGCGTTGAGTTCAGCGTCTTCGTTGTTCTGTTGCTGGGCGAGCTCGTACACTTGGTGGTACTTGACTCTTTCCTCTTCTGAGATGTGTTTCATGGCAGCTTGGGCATCACCGAAGATCTTCTCAATTTCATCGGTCTTCTGGAGTTCAGTTTTAGGTTCGACAGCGAGCCAGTCCATCAAATTGTCCCATTCAATGACCTGTCCATAAACCTGGGCATTCTGGTTGTCCTTGTTCAAAACTGTGTTGAAAAGAGGTGAATTCCACTTCCAGTTGTCACCGCGGAGGGCTGGCTGGCTTCCGTAGTATCTGGTCTCCGAGGTCTCTTGAGAGCTTTCGCTGGAGGATGATGGACGGTAGGTCTTGTCATGTTGACGACGGTGAGAGTGGGAGTGTTGGTGCGTGTGCGGCCATTCGTTGGTGGCAGCCTGTTGGTACTGCTCACGGTAGACTTGCTGGTTCTGTTGGGTCTGCTGGTACTGGGAGGTCTGGGGCAGCTGCTCCTGTCTCGGCTGTGTTTCCTGTTCCGACGACTGCTGGGCGGGCTGTTCCCAGTTCTCCTGGTTTTGCACCTTCTGGCCGCGTTTCTTCAGGTTCTGGGTTGTCTGGACTCGCTGCTTCTGGTTTTCCACAGACTGGTCGTGTTGCAGCACTTGGTATTGGTCGATGTTGTCCAGCTGCTGAACGTCGAGGCCGTCCACCTGACGCTGCTGCTGTTTGAAGATACTGGCTGTGATGCCGTGGGCGAGAGCCAGGCAGACCAACACACAAGCTGCCTTCATCTTGCGGGTTGTTGTGTGTCGATGCTAGAGAAATGCCCGGTATTTATACACCATATTTTGCGGATTCAGCTTTACATTCCTACGAGTATTTGGTTGTATGTGTGTGTAACGCCACAGGCGCAAGCGCAGCGCAGTATTTGCAGAGTAAGCAATGCGCGCGATGTTCGTGATTATATTTTTGCCTTAGTAACAATAATTATAATAAGTTACAATCATAATATTTATTTTATCGAACTTTATAGATAGGTATGATTAAATAAGGCATTTCAGATGTTTGAAAACTTTTGTTTCAAATGCCAAAATCATGAAGTTCTTAAATATATCCAGATGGTAAAGTAAAATAGACACCTCATTGCGAAGTTTATTTCATCGAATAATATTTCTAGGAAACGTTAAAATATCAAGTTATAGGTAGGTTTGTCAAAATCAAGGCAGTAACTATCCAAAATGCTTGGGGTTAATGAAATAAGCTTATTAGATGATAAAATAAAAATCCCTAGATAGTAACAGAGAGCAAAGGAGAGGGCGGCCTTATGTAGGTACCTACATATTTATTTATATTTAAATACCCAGAAACATTTTTTCAAGAAGATAGATATTTCAAAATTATACCGGGTTGTAAATTACAAAGTAAAACATTGAAACAATCATGTTAGGTATACGATACGATAGCTATTTCTTGAAAGGATTCGAACCCCGAACCCACACATTAGAACCTTTGGCCACGATACTTAACATCCTCTCCTCGTCTCGTTGGTCTAGCTATCGTATAGAGTGGCTGTTGAGCACGATGTCTCGGGTTCGATTACCGGGTCGGGCTAAAATCGCTTTGTAGGTTTTAGAAACTTTCACAAAGCAGCCCGGAGCCTGGAAGTTGGTGATAGATTCACACGATCATCGGAGGAGCTTGTAAATGCTGGTCCTGCGCTTGATCACTGGGTCATGTCAGATTACTGGGTCATGGCAATTAGAGTGAAAGAAAGAGAGTGCACCTGTAACTGCGCAAATGCTTATACACTATAATATTATGTCCTGCGCTGATGCTAATCTCCTTATCTGAAAACAGCTCCCGTGGCTGATAATTGGCTGACGGTTAGGAGGACATCATCATTATATTATTCGTACAAAAACGGTGTGGAAACCTAACCTGAAAAATCATCTATGCACGTGCCTATTCTGTATATGAATATGGTCCATATGATGAACGAATATGGTATACCTATGTGTTTAAGTTAAAGTTATATCCCACCCAAAACAAAAATGTGAAAGACTGCCAAGTTCGATGAAATGGGAATACTTCGCCTATAAAAGAAGTGAGATCTGAATAAGTACCAAGTTCCATACACATACCTTAGTTAAAAATAGTTACTTTTTAATGATGTTACTTGGCAAGTTTTCACACACCTTGTTATAAACCTACCAAACGCAATGAATCAAGTATTTAATTTTCTATTAAAACTTGCCAAGTAACATCATTAAAAAGTAACTATTTTTAACTAAGGTATGTGTATGGAACTTGGTACTTATTCAGATCTCACTTCTTTTATAGGCGAAGTATTCCCATTTCATCGAACTTGGCAGTCTTTCACATTTTTGTTTTGGGTGGGATTTCATTTATTTTTGTAAGGTTGTTTATTTTATTGTTTTCTTATTATTAAGTTTTGAATATGCACTATGCTTCTTACAAAGAAATAAACTAGATTAACTAAATGGCCTAGATTTACCAACTGACTGACATGACATGTTATCATATATTATGTTCGTGGATCAAAGTTACACATTCGTTATTTTCGAAATTGACTCACACTTGGCCGTTTTCAGATTTTTACTTTACTTTGACTAAATACAAACCTTTGTAACGAATTTCAGATCGGTACGACCATTCGAAGATATATTATATAAATATAGATAAATTTAGTTCGTTTTACTTCCTTAGGGGTATAAATACCTTCATTATTTTGAAACCGACTCACACTTGGCCATTTTCAGATTTTTTCCTTTACTTTGACATAAAGACCTACCTCCATGCCAAATTTCAAGTCAATACGACCATTGGAAGTGGTCTAGGTTTTTGATGAGTGAGTCAGTCAGTGAGTGTATAGTAAAAATAGCGATTTTCTGACGTCAATATCTCAAGACCTACAATAGGTATATTAATGAAATTTTGTATTTTAGATAAGTGAGGAGGTCTCAACAGATACTAGAAATTTGATATGCGTAAATAAAATAGATTTTGAGTTATAGGGGGGTCGAATTTGGCCCGAAATGGTTCGTGTAATATAACCCACGGCCGGTGTGTCGCTTTTTTTGCTCGAACTTGGCGGACACACTGCCGTGTGTCTAGATATATAAAAATGAAACCCGCTTTCCGTTGTCATGACATAACATGAAAACGGCTTGACCTCTTTGCCTGAAAATTAGAGGGGAGGCAACCTAGACCCGGGAGAAGGTTAGTTTTGTCACCATCCGGCTACGGGACGCGGGTGAAACCGCGGGCGAAAGCTAGTACTTAATATTAAAGTATACCT
This sequence comes from Helicoverpa armigera, assembly GCF_030705265.1. Lineage (NCBI taxonomy): Eukaryota > Metazoa > Arthropoda > Insecta > Lepidoptera > Noctuidae > Helicoverpa > Helicoverpa armigera. The sequence goes on along the minus strand of NC_087134.1, from coordinate 1,001,850 downwards.
ATATACTTCAAACTGTTTGTTTCGGTAGTGATATATTATACCACACGAAACAAACAGTCTGAAGTCCCTTGTCAGTCACGGGATGGTACCATTACAGCCATTACAGCCCTATTATCTGAAATTCTATCCGTTTTTATTTTTCAAATGAATTCAAGCAAAGCAGTTGTCAATAGCTAGTTTGTTTAATAACATTGCTCAATACATGGAAAACACGTAAATAATTGTTTAGTAAGACATGTTTTGTACTTTGTACATTCATGTGTTCAAATTTTACAAACTGCTATGAATGCAGATATTTGTATCATGCGCACAAGTGTGGCATATTATTTTATCTTTTTAATTATGAAGTAATTAACTCTTTATCCATGTGCGGGAAATAGTTACCTCGATATGCAGGTGAAACCGCGGGCGAAAGCTAGTAGTATATAACATAGATAGGTACTTAGTTGTCTAAACAAAGGTTTTTGTCGGATTTTTTAAGGGAAAGTTAAGGGGTAGGTAAACTGTAACACAGGGTAATCTGTAACACAAGGCTAACCTTAATCAGACACCACTCTCAAAAAATGCAAATTATTGTATAATGTACTTATGTACCTACTTAAAACACTGTAACTGAAGAGAAAATAAAGATTTTTTATTGTAAGAAAATACCGCCGGCAAAGATGGAAAATTAAGAGCAGCTGAATGAAAAATTATGGTGCCTTGTTTTCTATGACTATATTAATATGATGGAAGCCATGATAAATCGAGGGCAACTTGAAAATTGTAGGCATGCAAAGGGTAAAAACCTGACACTCATGTGTAGGTACCTATCTATACTAATATTATAAAGCTGAAGAGTTTGTTTGTTTGAACGCGCTAATCTCAGGAACTACTTTGAAAAAATCTTTCAGTGTTAGATAGCCCATTTATCGAGGAAGGCTATAGACTACTTTTTATCCGGGTTCGTGCAGAGGTTTCCACGGGATGCGGGTGAAACCGCTGGGAGAAGCTACTTGAAGCTAGTGTCTGATAATAATATACAATAGTGGAAGCTTTGTACTGACCCTAATGGAGACGAGGGAACTCGACAACGGTACCGTCATATTAATTAGGTACTTCGTGTTTAAAATAAAAAATAAATAAAAGTTTGGGTTCAAATTATTTGTCTTGACGAGAACTTTTCACTAATGCGGATAGTGGCACCTTTGCTTGTCACTGAAAAGCTAAAAATAAAACCGACTTCCGAAAACAATAGATTTTTTTTGTGCTTTTTTGTGTTTTGGAAGTCGGTTTTTATAAGAATGTATTTAGTTTGATTTTAAAAGGACTTTCCGTTAGTTTTAATAGTCGAATAGTGATTCTATTATAATTGCGTATACACAGCCCCAAAAAGTTAATTTTCTATTGTAACAGCTATTGTAATATATCTAATTAACTATGGAATAACGGACCTACACCTCATAAATTTTGTTATTCACGTTATGCCATACTTTCATACAACATACCATAACTAATGGTCCATAGAAATACACTAATAGATACCTACAGTACACATTTTCCATCCAAAAAAATACCAATAAGTACCTACTTTAACTACACGTAGGTACGGAAAATACCTAAAAGTATTTAATGGTTTGAATTAGGGCGCAACCGGCCGTAAAAATATAAATCTGATAAACAATTATTGCAATATGCACGCAGCTACTAATGCCTGGGTAGATGACTGATGGCAAGATTTATCAGATGGTAGCCATTTAGATACTAAAAATATGTAAAATTAAAACCATTTGGTTGTAATTTCATCCTACTTTAGGTAGGTACCTATTTGGTTAACTGGTTAAACTTCTATACATACATAGGTAGCAAGTAATTGCAAGTCTTTTGTATGTATTTAGGTACGAGCACAGATTACTATACCTAATAGTAAGTGTAGTAGTATTACCACAGATTACTATAATAGTTAAGTACTACGTAAGTATTACCTACCTCGTAAGTAGGTACTAGGTTTAGATTCTGTGTTAACAACATTATTGAGTAGGTACCTTTCTTTCTTTCTTTCTTGTGGTTATCACTCTCAACAGAGTGGTCGTGTTCATCACTGGTGTTAGTGGTAAGCTTCACACACAACACACAACACAACACGCCACCACTCTTCTCTTATGGCCACCTTCCTCATGCATTCGTGTATTGCGTAGGAACCTACATATTACCATATTTTACTTTCTGCCCACGACGCAAAAACAGGGGTGTAATAAGTTTGATAACTATTTATCATGTCTCTGTCGGTGGTACCTTTGTATTCACGTTACATATACATATGTAGTTGATGAATGCACCATACCAGCCATACTTACCAGCCAAACTACCTGAAACGGATGCGGAGCTTTTGTAGATGTTATCAGGCCATAGTAGCACAGATTACTATGGGTAATAGTTACTACCATATCAACAATATCGTAGGTAATGATCGGGATTTTTCATAGTTGAAAAGCGGCTTTTCGTGGTGTGACGGCTATATTAAGAAATCTTTCTTAGACATATATTAGTATAGGTACGGGTCCAATGACAAAGTTTTGCTGCGTTGGGGAGTCAAGTAACGAAACAAGCATAATGTTTGTTTATTATGATTTTAATTAACCACGTAAAGTGCCTACATGAAAAGTTATAAAGGGTCAACTTGTGATGTTAGACAAAGCCAAAGGAGAGGCTTTGTCAACTTAAACAGCCTTAATTACCCACGTAGACCTAATAACTATTAGTTAACCATGACTTTACCACTTTACTGACAATGATCAAACTTCATTTACACGCCACTAATAAGCGGAAAGATGTAATCGCAAAAACTACACAGAGACAAGGTCAATCATGGAATCCGGACAGTTTACACTCAGTCCAAATTCGGAATACTCGTCGGTATGACGAAGAAGTTTGTTATATTATTCATTCTCATAAACTTTAGAAATGGCCTAATGGCGGACCAAATAATATCACGATCTATAGCGAAAATAACACAGAGCTTCGCAGAAAGCTTCATCAAGCATCCAATAATTACTTCAGCTACGTTTGCGATATCAAATGCTCTCGCTGCTGGTGTTAATTTGATAACAAAAGTGCCGTATGCGGTGTCGAGGGCGCTGGGCCCTATCAAACTTTCTTCACAAGTCAGTAAGACTAACGTCGTAGATTCTGTCGATAAATTCTTGACAGACTTCAACTCTGGAAAAACAAATGAAGATGCTACAATGAGCATTGAAGATATATTTCGCAAGTATGGATATTCTGTAGAAAGACATGAAGCTACAACAGAAGATGGTTTCTTGTTGACCATGTTCAGGATCCCCAGCAACGGCTCCGCGGTGTTCCTCATGCATGGGTTACTCGGTAGTGCTGACGACTTCATGGTGGCAGGCCCCAGCAACGCCCTCGCGTACCTGCTAGCTGATCAAGGTTACGACGTGTGGATGGGCAATGCTAGAGGCAGTAAGCATTCGCGACGTCACACAAGCCTGCACCCCTCAAGTGCAGCATTTTGGGACTTCTCCTGGCATGAAATAGGGATATACGACCTCCCAGCTATGATCGATTATGTGTTAGCCAAAAGAAATACAAAAACTCTGAAATACGCCGGCTTTTCTCAAGGCACGACATCTTTTTTCGTGATGACCTCTGAAAAGCCCGAATATAACGCAAAGATATCTGTTATGGTTGCTTTGTCCCCCGTTGCTTTTATGGCAAACGTGGTTTCCCCGGTTATCCGACTGTTGGCACCGGGAACATCAATCATACACGGTGCTTCGCAGACGTTTGGGGTGTATGAATTTTTACCGGACAGTAAAGCAATTAATACAGTTAAATGGCAACTCTGCGGCACTGGCCCCCTAGCTTCGATATTATGTAGCAACGTTTTATTCCTAATCGCTGGTTTCGATTTTGGTCAGCTCAATGTTACCAATTTGCCTGTGATATTCGGCCATATGCCAGCCGGAGCATCGGTGAAGCAACTTGCTCATTACGGCCAAGGACTTATATCCCGGGATTTTAGGCAATTCGACTACGGTAGTGATGAGAATATGAAGAGATACGGTGTTAAAGTGCCTCCGAGTTATGCATTGGATAAGATAGTAGCGCCCGTGTGTTTGTTCTACAGTGACGCAGACTGGCTCGCACACACCACGGATGTGGAGCTACTTAGTAAGAAGCTGAACAATGTAGTTGACAAATACAAGATACCCTACGAGCAGTTCAACCATTTCGACTTTATTTATGCAAAAAATGTAAAAACTTTAGCTTATAAACGGTTGTTGAAAGATTTTTCAGAATTCTAAATAGTATGAGTAAGTGATACCTAAGTATAGTGGTGTGACCCATTGTGCAATACAGAGAAAGGCTGATTTTATACATTTTTGTAAAAATGGTAAATAACTCATTTAAATACACAATACATAATAACAGGTTTTTAATTAAATCCATATTTCAGGAAGACGGGTTTCTCGGGCTAGGCAGCAGTCGTGCTGGGCTACCGATAAACGTTGAGCTGCCGTGGTCAAACTGACAGGATAATTATACAGCACTAGCATAGAGCCTTCCTCAATAAATGGGCTATCTCTAACACTGAAATAATTTTTCAAATCGGACTAGTAGTTCCTGACATTAGCGCGTTCAAACAAACAAACACTTCAGAATTTCTTTCTAGTCCTTGCTCGCAAAACACGGTGTTATCCATTGATCCCGTGGCTATCGTCATTTTGTAAACCTATTTGACACCTATTTGAGGACCGTACACATACCGATCCACAATTTTTTTTATGCGTTAGAGAGCATTAAGACTGTTGTGATGATATTCGTTATTTATTCATATTTCAATCATATTGCGGCGTAAAACAGTTCAAAAATATGTATTTACTCCCTAGCAATCGTCCTAGGTAAATAAGTTGTATGTAGCACATAGCTGCTACATACAACCTTAGATTTAAGATTACTACTACATTCAACATTAGACCTTAAGTAAATCCGTCGCATTCCTATTTATGAATCAAGCTAATTCTTTTCATATCATTTCATCCAATTTCATAGGTCCCCTTTACACAATACACCGTGAAGATAGGTACTCGTGACGCACGCGTGATGGAAACGATAGCATCGACAGGAAATTAAACAAATGATTTGCACAAATAACAGCAGGGATGCTTAGCAAACAGTTTTGTTTGTCACTGTCTACTTGCAATTTGTTTAGACTTGGCATGACCCAGAAAATTTGCTGATATTGGTTCGTTTTAAGACCCGTGTTAAACGTTTTTAGGGTTGCATAGTAAACTTACGGGAACCCTTGTAGTTTCGCCATGTCTGTCTGTCCGTCCGTCCTCGCTTAATCTCAGTGGCCGTAAGGACAACAGAGCTGATCTGTGGTACCGATATGTACCTGCACGTAAAGGATGAGTGTTTTTTTAATTCCAACTCCTGCCATCCATCCTGATATCAGAATGGCCGTCACCAATAGCAAATAGGGTAGCAATTGGTAGCAACTAATGGTAGCTGGTAGCAACTAATGGTAGCTAGTAGCAATTAGGTAACAACTCTCTATATGTATTTCGAGGGGATCGGTGAGGAGTGACAGAGATTCTGACGGTAACGAAAACCCATCGAAATTTTACGCATTAAAAAAAGCAAAAAAAAAACAATTTTTTCTGAGTTGATGGGATAGGTATGGGGGAAAGTACGGAACCCAACACATAGCGTGGCCGACACGCTCTTGGTCAGTTTTTTTGGTAAATGTAGTAGGTAGGTACTAAAACATAAAAAATATAATTTTGAAATGTAATTGAGGCCTAGATAATGTATTGCGCCTTTAGTGCAGCGATTGACTGGCTAAGATGTGTTGTGGGTTCGATTCCCACAATGAAGTAATCGGAATGCCTATTGAGTAAAGTGCTATGCCAATGGTCAGTCATCATTGTCAATGATGAGCAAATCAAAATGTGCGAGCTATTGAGCTTACCGTTTTAAGGCACGGCGTCATCCGTCATCTTCATCTTGCCCTTAACATTACATAAAAAAGTCGTCGCATAGAGGTAAAAGTAACCGGTGCCGCAAAAAAATAGCCATCTCCTTAATTTTTAATTTATTTCCGTGCCTCCTATCACTAACTATAGGAGTCAGGAGTATCGCCACAAATCTCGGAATCAAATCGAATGGAATCGAATCTGTCACCGCGTGCACGGTAGTCGAGCATATTGCAAGCTCGGGCAGTCACCGATAAACCACCTAGCGCCATCTATTAAAATATTACAGTAATTGTTCAAAAAACCGAATCAAGTATGGAAATAATATGACTGTTTTGCATTAAGACAAAACAGGTATTATATGTAGAAGAAAACACAGCAATGATGTGAAGAAGCAGTCCTATGATTCTGTGAAAATATCGAGAATATCAGTCATATCTGTATACAAATCGAGAATATCCTCCCAATTTCTGTCACCACAGGGCTATCTGTCATACTTTACCGCCAAATTTTCAACCGGCGCCATTGCAGTCTTCATCATCAGCAAGAACCTTGGCTCATTGCTGTGTTTTCTTCTACATATAATACCTGTTTTGTCTTAATGCAAAACAGTCATATTATATGTCTTCGAAAACACAGCAATGATGTGAAGACCTGTTTGATATCTGCTGGTGATCAGAAATTATAAAACACAAGAATGCAATGTGAGAGTAATATAATTTACTAGGTACTTCCTTATAACAAACCTTCTTATCACTCTCTTTGAACCATCTTTAACTTTCAATATTTGCTGGGAAAATGTTAAGAACAAAATCCAACCACACTATTAGTTTAAAATATTTATATTTTTCTTACCAAGAAACTCAAATTAAACAATTCAATGTGAAAACAAAAAACATAACTTCCTTCTTAGGATTGATAAATAAAAATGCAGTTTAACTGCCACAAATTAACAAATAATTTTCAAACATAAACACTTCAGCTGTTCAGCCTTAATAATTGAGATCAAAATCAAATTATCATAAATAATCAAATATAATCACTATTAATCACATTGTTTTAAAATTATTATAAAGTAGACCAGGGACATCTTCACTGACAGGCTTATTTATATTTCTACAATAATATTTAGAAAAGGTTTCCACACACTTCCAGTTTCCTCTTTCTAATATCTCCTGTATAGGTCTATTGTCTAGCCATCCCCTGGAGGCCACTGCTGACCTTATGCTGCCTGGAGAGTAGCCATCTATCTGTGCCAATTTGAAGGCTGACCTCACCCATCCTGAGATCATGGTCTTAGAGGCAGGCTTTGTATCACCGGTGATTGATATAAAAAGGGAATTAACATTTGTAGTTTGATTGCGTCTAGTCTCTGAAATCTTGACTAACTTCTTAACGTTAGTGACTGGGCAAAGCTTAGAATCTTGGTGCTTCATGAGAAGCCAGCCTGATTGTCTATGAGAACTTGTGTCTGTTTTTGAGCCAAATTTTGGCCAGAATGTTACTGTGTCCTCAGTTTCAGCATATCCTTGATCACCAAGCTCCAAAAGTGTAAGATCATGCAACCTTCGGCCAGATGCAAGTAAAAGAATCAATGCAGTGTGTCTGCTTTGATAAAAAAGAGTGTCTGGAAATTCTGAAGACTTTAACCACTCATACAATATTTTAACATCCCATACTGGTAGCTTTGCTGGGCGTGGTTTAGCTAGACTCACTGCCTTTAAAACCTGCTGAACGAAAAAATTTTTGGCCAAGTTCTCAACCCTAGGTGCACAGTAAGTTGAGACAGCAGACTTGTGCAACATTACCGTGCTGTATGCAAAACCTTTCTCTAAGTATAAATTAGCTAAAATCTGGCTAGGTCCTTGCCCTCTGGGCACTTATTATCCACTCCATGGGATTCACACCAAAGTATCCATCTTTTTAAAGGTGCACTATACGTATTAATAGTGGAGGGGCGCCAGCTACTTCTCAACAATCTTTGTTCGTCCGTGCTCCAGTCCTTTACTTGATCTCCCCACCCCCAATTTTCCAAGCCTGAAGTACCAGCTTGTCCACTGACGGTGGAGGTAGTCCCGTCGTCCTGTCCAGCAGCACCTCCCTCAGGTTCTCTATGGGAAGTGGGGGTACTTGCGCGCGTGTCTTCAGGTCGGGAAACCAAAAGCACTGGGTCCACTGTGGCGCTATCACAAAGTATGTCCCTCTTGCCTTGTTCAGATGTGCCAGAACCCTGGGCATCATGCTTGGAGGTGGAAATACCCAAGCTGTCTGAAAGTCCCAAGTTTGGCTGAAGGCGTCGCAGAACTCTGCGGAGCCATCCCTTGAGTCTAGACTGACATACCTTGAAACTACTGCCGTGTCTCTTGTAGCGAAGAGATCTATTTCTGGAACCCCCCATTGTCTGAACACTGCCTCCGTGGCTGGTGGCAGCAGGTGCCACTCGGTACTGACTTTCCCCTTGACAGGCAATCTGCAATACCGTTTAGGTTTCCTGGCAGGTGGTGCGCTGTCAGCGTTATGTTCAGCCGACAAGTCAACTCTAACAACTGGGTTGTTAGGCCTAACAGCTTCAAGGACCGAGTCCCGCCCTGATTCCTTATGTACGCTACTAGAGTCCGATTGTCGGTCTGAACCAAAATGTGGGCATTCTGTAACAATGACCCTGTGACCTTATTACCGCATAAACGGCATACATCTCTTTTAGGTTCGAGTGCCAGGCTTTTTGGTTCGTGGCCCATTTGCCTGAGAGATACTTGCTGTTTAGACTTGCTCCCCAGCCCGCATCCGCTGCGTCTGTGGTCAAGAAATGCGTTACCTCTTTCTTGAGTAACGGGTTTGGACAGCCCTCTACTGCTTCCAACCACCACCGGAAGTCCTCTCGCACTCCGGAACTCAAGTTTCTCTTCTGGTTTCTCCGGGAGAACTTTCTCAGGAAGAGTTGGGCCTTTCGACAGTGAAGACGGCCCTGGGGAATCGCATAGTTGGCGAAGTTTAGTTTTCCCAACACGCTCTGCAACTCTCTTAACGAGCAGTTGTCCCGCTTTAATAGCTTTGTCAGGGAGGCTTTTATTCCTTCTACTTTTCTGATGGGCAAGGCGATTGTTAGGTACTGAGTATCCCAGACCAGGCCCAAGTATTCCAACCTGTGTGTTGGTTCCGTCACCGACTTCTGGTAATTCACGTGCCATCCCAAAGACTCCAAGACGGCCAACGTTTCCGCAACTTGTGCCATTAACTTGGATCTGTCCTGACAAGCTAGGAGGAAGTCGTCCAAATAGACCAAAAGACGAATGCCTCGATTCCTGAGGATCTCTGCCACCCAGTTTGAGACTGCCGCAAATACACGAGGCGCCGATGATAGGCCAAATGGCAGAGCAGTTAACTGGAGAATTTCTCCATTGTAAACAACCCTCAAAAACCGTCTGTGAGTCTCCGCGACACACAAATGGAAATAGGCTTGGTGAAGATCAATCTTCACTAGCCAGTCGTTTGCTTGAAGAAAGGTAACTATGTCTAATTGTGAAATTAGGTAAAAATGCTTTGTGGCTATGTACCTGTTCAAAGCCTTGAGGTCGAAGATGGGTCTCAATCCCCCATCCGCCTTCTTTATTAAAAACATTTTTGAGAAGAAACCGGGATCCACCACTGCTGGCTTCTCCAGGATGCCCTGCATCTTTAAATCCTGAATCACTCTTGTCATTTCCAGGGAAACTTTGGTGGCTATACACTTTAAAAGTTCTGACCGGGTATGTCAGGGAGGTTTGCTTCTGAATGGCAAGCGGTAATTGGCTATAGTGTTTAAAATGAACTGGTTTGCTCCCAACTGAGCTTATCTCTCTGTGGAGAATTTTAGGCAACCTCCTCTGAACACCGGTGAGAGTCATTCTTCTTTAGATCTGGTGGACTTATCGTTATTGGCTGTGTTAGTGGAACGTTGACGAAAGGGCCGGTTTTTATTAGAAGTATGCTTAAATTTCTTATCAAACTTTCTAGACTTATTTTTAAAATTATTTTTTTTATTTTGAAAGGGCTCACCCCGCTCTGTAACTTTCCTTTCCTTGAGGTAGGTTGGAGTATTCAGCCAGACCTGAGACCCTCCGAGGGACTGTATAATAGGCTGTAGTGCCTCTCTGCTAAATAAATGTTCAGCACTAGGTGGAACATTCCTCAATGTGTTCCTAAGGTTCGTATTTGAAATTTCTTTCAAAATCCTGTCCCGCCTAACCTCAATAGATTCAGATCGTTTTCCACAAATAATTTGCATTGTGGTCTCTGAATTTTTGTAACTCGAAGACCCAGGTCCAAAAATCTCAGACATTTTGTCCACCAATGACTTAGGGTTCAAATTAGTTGGATCCGCTAGCCCAATCTACAATATTCTGTAAACCCGATTTCAACAATTGTCTTTGCTCTAAGACTTTGTTAGATATACCAGCTAAAACATTTCAGTAGCAGCTAAATAATCCTTATTCTTATTAAAGTGACACAACTCATCATTGACCATAAGGCCTGTAAATCCTGGGGTTGCAAGGCAACCTTGCAAAGCTTGCTTGTATCTAATGCCCTTCCAAGCCTGCGAGTCAAATTGTTGCAGCTTATTTAACTCATTAAACCTATCCTTATCACTAGGTGGAATATTTTTCTTACTGTCTATCTCGGTGCTTAAGGCACCCAAATTTAGAGAGAGCGACTCGGGCTGTGCCGGCAAAGTAATAAATTGTTCCGCACAACTGTCCTTAGCAGCAGAAGGCTGCGAGCTCGTTATTGTACTATTTGGCGCTGCCCTACCATTATAGCAGTAACCTGACTGATATAAACTCAAGTAATTAGACAAATACGCCATTTGCGACATCAAAGTATCAACACGAGGATCGGTACGGACATGTTTAGACTTGTACTTACGGTTCCTCGCCGACGCACGAGAACGCTTATTAGGCAAGGGCGAAGCCGTGCCCTCCTCAAACTCCGAGGATGAGGAGGAACTACTTTCCAACGCCTTCGAGCTTGTCGACGACGATTGCCCTCCATCCGGAGCGGCCGCGTCTCGCTCGCGGTTCTCGCACGTATTACTCACCGAGTCCATTTTATTATATAAACTGCCGTGTTTTCTACAGAAAAAGCACTGAAAAACTCACTTTTACACTGACTTTTTAAACTTTTTGCAGTTGACAAAAAAATTTTCATGCGTTTTGAACGAATCACAAGAATGCAATGGCGCCGGTTGAAAATTTGGCGGTAAAGTATGACAGATAGCCCTGTGGTGACAGAAATTGGGAGGATATTCTCGATTTGTATACAGATATGACTGATATTCTCGATATTTTCACAGAATCATAGGACTGCTTCTTCACATCATTGCTGTGTTTTCGAAGACATATAATAGCTTTTTTTTAATAGTTTGATGGGTGGGCCAGTTTGTTTGTTTTGTATTATGTACATTAAACTTTATGGTGATAATGGGCTCCGTCACTCGTCACATTTGTCAGTACCATCGACATCGGAACATAGTCGTAGCGTAGTAGGTCCTGTAGATTTGAAGTCTTATTACGAAGACTGGGATTTGGTGCTCAAGTCAAGGAAAATGCAGCGACACGTCGAAATAACTAAACATGTATTTTTTGTTCTACTGATAAAATTCTACTTTGTGCAATAGATAGTTCAATCTTTCGTTTTCTATGAAACCCGTGTTTGAAACGAAGACCCCAGCGCCATCTCTTGTTTCTTTTATTTACTAATTAAAGAAGCATAGAAATAACTGTCTGTCTGGCTTTCACATCAAAATATGGAAACCAATCAAAACAAGTTTGGCACTTAGATAGTCTAGCTAGCTAGTGCCTGAGAAAGGACAGAGGCTACTTTATTATCTGGGTGCAGGTGATAAATGATTCCCAAAGGCCAGTATTCATCAGACTCTGTTGATAGTCTTTATGACATATTTAAGAAGTTCACCACACTGTGAATGCATATAAAACTTACTTTGCAATAACAAGTTAGGTTTGGCTAGGTTTAATAAAATAAAAGGGGAATATAGTGTACTTAATTTATTTACATCCTAAATATTACATAGATGGAATATAATTAAAACATTGCTTTAGCCGATATGATGGGGTCTACCTGAAACAAAAAATAAACCTTCATTAAAGGATATTTTAGCAATCAGAGCTACCTGAAATATAATAATATTTTTTTAACAGCAAGAAAAATAAATTAGTGTTTTTTTTTTGGTTTTCCAGCGTGATACAAACTTTGTCAACATTAATTCACCAGAAAAATAATGGGTACCCATATATATTAGGTCTGCTTATTTTAGGACTAGATGACATTATGTGAATATGTAAGAAAGGACCATGGGCAAAAATGTATGAAGCCTGGGCTCACCCACCAACAGAGATGAGACCACTTTGAATATACTTGTAAAGCACTAAATATAAAGATTTAAACTCATTTTTGAGAAGAATCCATGGGGTTATTTTGCTATAAATATTTTTCTCCGACCATAAATAAACTAATATTCTGCAAAAAGTTGTGCTGTTATGGCATTGTAGGTTTTGTTATTGAACGCCTTTAACTAGTTTTAATTCCAGGTTTAATGTATACATGAAAAAAAAAAACAGCTGCTATCAGTTAAAAATATTTTTGTTAACATTTCAATCAATATCAATAATAATGTCATCTAAATATCCTGCCGGTGGATTAAATTGTGTGTGCCTGCCTAACCCTAGATATCATATTATTGAAATGATATGAGCACAACTTCCTACTGTGCGTCTACCTATTAGACACGAGCAGTAATACTGAGCGATGGCATCTCGACACATTTCGTTTCTGTTAACCAGAATGTATACGTAATATGAACGTGCACGAACATGTCTTGACTATATCCTTCCTCTTAACAGCCAAATCGGTCTAGGAGTCTCCGAGTAATCGGTGAACATACAAAAAAAAGAACTTGACGAATTGAGAACTCCTCCTTTTTAAGAAGTCGGTTAATAATATAAATCCTGCGAATTAAGCGCACTACAACTCCTAACAATCGTCTTTTTCTACAAAACCTATTTAGGTGCATATCTTTTTTTTGCCATGGAATTGAAGGTAGTGCCCATAGTAACAATTTTAGTACAAACAAAAACCTTCACAACGGCATATGCTATAACTCTGTTGGACAATGAGCCCAATTTGTCTCATGGTCCTTTTGAAATCATAGTGGCTGACAGGTGAACTAGGCCTGGTTCCTATAAACATAAAGAAACATTCATCATCCACCTATGAACAAAGTTGATTGTTTCTTTATTTGTATAGGAACCGAGCACATCAGTAGCCATCGTATTAGTTGAGCAAAACTGCCACTGCCGCTTATGAGCATAGTTAATCAGTACTTCAAACTCTAAACTATAATAATTTTTTTTTCTTCATGCTGGCTGCATGGTTCCAAAGAGTTGGTCTTAGGGGAAGAACTGGCAAGAAACTCTACAGACACCGCATTTTATGGTCCAGAAGATATTTTCGGTCTTATTATATTACCTGTTTCACTTAGTGCTGTTAGCATTGATGTAGTGGTACAGGATTACTAGTAAGAAGATGGAGACTCCCAGGATGTTGGAGAACACGGCTAATTGGATGTCGGTGATCATGATGACTGATTGTAGCTGGAAAGTAACAGTAATTTTGTTAACCTTTTGTATAGATTATCTTAATGGATGGATGGATACGTGGGGTTTAGGCTAAGGTTCAAATTAGTTTATTTTACGGTCATTTTGGATATACATTTTCTAAGGTTTACATGAAAATGAACAGCTCCTAAACGATACTTTGACGCCACCCTGGGTCTCTTCGCCGAGTGCGCAATGTACAGGTTGTATAGTATAAGTAAAGGCGAAGTTCTGTATATTCAATCTTTAGTAGTAAGAAAATTAACTCGATCTGCTTATTCTGGAAATACTTACATATTTGCAGCGAATTAATTAAAATATTAGCACGAATTTCGGCCACCGCAATAAAAACAAGTACACGTCAGTCGGACACACAGATAAAAAATATTCAATGATAACGCAGAACACTAAAATAAATTACAATAAAACAAGTTGAAAATTAATATCATCATGAATTTTTAGTAATTACGCTTACATTTTAATTCATTCTGATCATATACTGAAAATATTAATTATTTCAAAATAAAACACGAACGAACGGACGAAGAAAAAAAAAACTTCCTTGTAACCATTTCACATATTCCCATAAATTATTTTTACGTTGGCAACAATCGGCAAAATTTTGTCAAAGTTGTCAAAATTTTACGTTTTCAATTTGTTTTCAGCGACTTTGTTTATTATGTTAATTTAAAAGCTATATTCAATTAAAGCATTTTAGAGGGGAAAGCTCCTGTCTGTAACCGGGCTTTTTACTGTAAGCATAAGAATGTATTTCTCCTCTATAAGTTCCCGGTTACTCTTATACGATACCAACAGTTGGGATTTGAAAAAAAGTTACTGGTGTTATGAAGGGATACTGCGGGATATATCCTGGAGCGATGATAGCAAATATCTGTTGCAGGTACGTACCGTAAATTTTTAATGTAATAATGTAGATACTGGAAGAAAAATAGGTGCCCATTGATGTTAGGTAACTCTCAGAATATTCCTCAGCATGTTTCTATAGCTTTAGTTAGGTCAATTATAATGTCTGGGTGTGCCAAGTACTGCATTGTTCGACGGCACACAATGGTTGTTATTAATGGAACATGTTAATAGATTATGCAACCAAAACTATTGATAATGAATAAAGGATAGTTCCATTATTAAATTGATACCAAGCATTTCCCTGTCTTCAATATAAAAAAATATAATACATTTTATTGCATTTTCTCTGATTTTTATGTTATATTTAAAAAGACGACTGACCAAATAATTCACCTATTCAAATTTCTTATGTTGATGTAATGTCCAATGTATTTTTTTTAGGTCAATTCTAAGGGTGTAGTAGAAATACTAAGTCCAGCTGATCATGACATCAGAACTCTCCAGCACATACCACTGAAAGACACCTGGTCGGCCAGCTTCCACCGAGAGGGTCACCGTAACATCGCCATCGGCACCAGAAGTGGTAATGTCATGATATGGGACACTAAAAATAAAAATATCACAAAAACATTCCCAACACCATCCCAACAATCGTGTGTGAACTTTGTCAGCTACAATGCCAAGAACACCAGTCTTGCTGCTTCTATGCAAAATGGAGATACCGTTATCTACGGTCTTGTTTCAAACATTCCTGTGCTGACAGTGAAGCTTTCCTGCTCTAAAAGTATCTCTGCAATGAAGTTTCATCATGAGAGTCGATCTTTACTCGGTCTAGCCACTGATGAAGGCCACATTGTCATCCGTGACATTACCACCAACAAAGATAAAGCCTTCTTTGAAAATGTCCATGCGTCACCTGTCAGTGACATTGCATATTCTCTCATAAATAGAGATGTATTGCTGTCCACTGGGTATGATAAAATCATGCATGTTTATGATGTAAGATTACAGAATGTTGTATCTACAATAAGAACTTCATACACTCTAACCTCTTTAGCGATTAATGCTGATAACCAAGTTGCTCTTGGAACTAAGAATGGTGTGGTGCTGGTGTATGATCTCAGAGACCTCACGTGTCCCACTAAAATATTGAAAGGCCACGAGGAAGAAGTACACAAGGTAGCATTCCAACCAATAAGAAGAAGGATGGTATCAACTGATATAAGTCTTAGGGAAGATACAGTGGAGGTAAACCAGTCTCCACAAAAGCTTGGTTCTCCGGTGCGACATAGAACTTCAGATATGTTCTTTGTCTCTGATTCTCCACCAAGAAATAACTTGGATGTGTCACCTCAGAGTGGTGATGCAAAAGCAGACTCCTTCCTTGTCATGATGGGTCTTGATAAATCTAATGAGATTGAGGAAGATGTTAATAAATCTACAGAATTTGAGAGGAAGAGTGACAGACATGATTTGAGGTACCGACAATTGGATGCAGAAAAAAATATTAGCAAGATATCAACTCCAATAAACAGCCGGACAACTGAGAACTTGGTATTTCCTTCACCTGTCATAGTGAATGGGGCTCCAGATGATGGAAGGGGCTCCAATGTTAATCTTTCACTTCTAAAGCCATCTAACTCAACCCAAGGTTTGGCTGTGGAATCAAAGGCAGTTGAAGAGTTAAAGGATTTCATCAAGTTGACCCTTGCTGATGTGGCTGATGATAACAGGAACTATTTCCTCCATATTATGATGGCTCTAACTAAACAGAAGTTGTACTTAGAGAAGCAACTGTCTGGGATGACTGAGCAATTACAGAATATGAATCATATTCAAAATGCTTTAGTTGAAACAAATAGAAAACTCGCATTTGAAATTGATCAGCTTAAAGCTAGACAGAGTTATTTATAACTTTGTAAAAACATTCAAAATTTAGGGTAATAAATGTTTGATTTATTCAGTATGCAGAATTTAAATTTCATGATAGATTAAAAAATAAAGGTTTTGATTCCAATAAAAACTGCATAGCACTGAATGACTCTACATTTAATACTGGCATAAGTAGATATTAGGTGCGCTCTTTTTGTTCAAATGCATTATACCCACGCCTCCCTAATTCTTCTATAATATTCAAAACTCTATTTATGCTCTCTATATCCTAAAAGGGTACCTACTCTGTCTAGCGAAAAAAATATAATGTTGAATCTCGAAGTATTCATAAACCCTAAATCTAAAAAAAATAATACTTAGGTAAATTATTGATAGCCATGAAATGTATCACAAATTTAAAATTATTTAAATTGTTATAGTGACTGATAAAAAGGATTAACCATTCCTAAAAATACGTATATAGTGCCAAATCTGTATTGTATAATAATAATAATGAATTTGCTTGTTTGAAACTGGCTAGTTTTCGTAAACCAGTTAATCTGTGCCATTAGAGAAAATGTTACGTTTTACAATGTACCATTAGTATTTTATTAGTGGACAATAATAAATATCAATTTACAATTTAATTTGTTCGTACTCTAATGCTGTGAAAGTGCATTTCGTTGTTGTTAGTTTGATTGTTAATAGTTACATAAGTAGATGTGGATTCAATAAACCGTTTTCTAACATGTCGCTCTTTTATTCAGAGAGAATTAACAAAAAAAAATTATTAGTCTGATATCTGTACCCAAGGAAATACATGGTATACTTTCAGCTTATCTTCTTTCCCTTTAACTGCCTGCTAAATAATATCGAAATTGGTTCAGCCATATAAATTATTCTCATGTAGTTTCATCAAAATCCGTTCAGCCGTTTGCGCGTAAAGGAGTAACAAACATACGCACAAACTTTCGGCTTTATAATATTAGTATGATTAATTGATCACCGATTAAATTTTGTCGTTTTAAATTGGTCTAGCTAGTAGAAAACAGTCGAACAAAATAATTTCTCTAGGTAATTAGCATTCTTATAGGTGTGCGTGAGAAATATAATTTTGTAAGATTGACTAATGGAATCGATGTAAATCACGCGAACTCGTCTAAAGCGTGTCATAATTAAATGATCACGAATTACCGCAATGCAGATCCGTAAAGATTGAAAACCCGTGACTAAATTGAGGTACCTACGCTTAATAGGTAAATGGTATGTGTCTATTAAAATCAGGGCCCCGATTCTCCTAAGTTAATAATGTCAAAATCTAATAGAAATCGAATCGCAATATGATCGTAATAGCAGTTTTAACCATATCGGGCATTCCGCTACTAATAAAAGACCAATCGTATTCGATTGACATTTGATTGGTGTGCGATTGGTCTGTTATTTTGATGATTTTGGTCTTTAAGGTAGTTTGCTGTACAATAATTCTGCAATCGTAAATCATTTGCAGACAAAATGATTCATTATTGAATGATAGAACAGGATGAAAACGTTTATTTCAAAGAAAAAATAGCGGAATGCCACATACGCTTCAATCGTAATCGAGTCGGGATTGGATCTCAGTCGAATCGAGTCGAACGTCAATCGAATGGCGCTTAAGTAAAATTAGGAGAATCGAGCCCCAGATCTGCAGCCGTGGCCAGCGTTGAAGTTGCGGATAGATAGATTATGGGAATACCCACAACTCTAATTTACTTCTATCGTCTCCTTTGTGTAGGTACAATTACTATGTTAGCCCTTATATACTTCCCTACATATTTCCTTATGTACTTCCCCGATGCACTCCTTAATCGCATGGATGTGCCCTTTTTCCAGGGAAGACTTGGGGGTGAGGGGGCTAAGTCTATGGGCCCTATGGCCGGATCCTGATCTACGCGAAAGATAAATGTAGCTGCTACTTTCGCATACTCTCCACTCTTTTAAATAAGTATTTATATCTATTTAGTAAAATATACGATTGTTTTAATTTGCCACTTTTTTCTTTCCTTTATTTATAGTTTTTAACACTGACTTCAACTTCAAGCGGTACACTGAAGTGGTTTTCATTCGAAAATTCAATTTTCCAGTTTTTTTCCATTAAAATAAAATAGCCGCTATAGATTTTAGTGATTTATTCTTTACTTGATCTACAAGTGCTAAGGTAAATAAATAAATAAGTACAGTGAACACCGTCCGTCAACACCTATGGTCAACACGGACAACAACACTCAATAAATTAAACGCAATTTTGACAGTTGATAAAGTCATGCGAATCTGTGTGTATGTTAGCAAGTGTAGTTTTGAATTTTATTTTAAGTTTTGTACTGCAAAATGGGTGAATTAACTGCAACAAATTTGTTCGAATCACAAACGATATTTGCTGATCACAAGGACTTGATTCACGATGTCGCATACGACTTCTACGGCGAAAGAATGGCTACTTGTTCAAGCGACCAGTATGTGAAGGTAGGAGTTGTTAGCAAACAAAACGGCGGTAACCTATTGTATTGGACGAAACGACGAAAATAAATCCTCCATAAATAAATGTGATATTCTGTGAATTCTTTTAAAATGTTTGACATGATTATTTTCTTCTAAAAAACGAAACAGATGGCGATTATCGACTTGCGTCTAAACAGATTGTAAACATACGCTTTACACATAACAATAATCTTCGCTGCAGTATTTATTCTGGTTTATAAAGCCTACCTACCTACCTACCTACTAAACCCACAGCCTATTTGTAACTTTTAATAAAATTTTAAGATATACAAACTGTTTAATTTAATGTTAAAAAGTCATGAGTAACTTTTGTTTATTGGATTATCAATGTTGTTTTCAAGGTGTGGGATTCAGACGGGCAAGGTGGCTGGCGGCTCACGGCGAGCTGGAAGGCTCACCATGGGTCAGTGTGGAAGGTCACATGGGCACACCCTGAGTTTGGTCAGGTCATTGCCACTTGTTCGTTTGATAGAACTGCCGCTATATGGGAGGAAGTTGGTGAGTATTCTATTCAGATAGACAAATAAATTAAGTCTAGTGTCATAAGCTGAAATTGCTGCTGTTAAACTGGATGCTATGTTCCTCATTCTCTATTACTCTTCTTCATTATAACTATTTGTTTTTTGGTTGGCCATCAATAATCCTTCAGTTAAATATTTTGGTAAAAATAATATCTGTGGCATGGTGTTTATAGGACCAATAACAACAACCATTATTTTCAGTAATGAATCAGCATACATACTTGTTTATATATTTTGTTTACAATAATAATATTAAGGTCTTCATATTTTTAGGTGACACAGCAGCATCTGGATCAGAGAAGGGCCTTAGAACTTGGCTGAAGAGGTCCAACCTGGTAGACTCACGGACCTCAGTAACCGATGTAAAGTTTGGACCTAAACATTTAGGGCTACTACTAGTCACATGCTCTGCTGATGGCATTATAAGGTACAGTGACCTTCATTAGCTTCAAAATACCATTTTAAAATAAAAGCCAATACGAAATATTATTTGACCTGATGCAATTAAGTATCTGTAAAAACTATTACAGTACTTATTACGTGATGTATTGTTTTTTCCAGGATATATGAAGCTCCTGATGTAATGAACTTAGCACAATGGACGCTGCAGCATGAGATTCCAACTAAAGTTTCTATAAGTTGCCTCTCTTGGAACCCATCTTTATCCAGGTAAATAAATAACAAAAATTATAGGTAAAACACCACATCCTATATGTTATTTGCTGGGAAGAAGTGGTGGAACAAACTCCCCAGCTACACGTGTCTGACTGTAGGTTAACCTTATCAATCTGGTCTTATTTCAAGACATTTTTCCTTCTATAACATTTACCTATGTTGACTATAGACTGAATTTTTACACTTTAGAAAAACTGCTAGAAAACTGCAAATATCTATGTTTACTAATGTATGAAACATTAATTTGTAATTTCAGAGTGGTGCACCCTCCAATGCTGGCTGTAGGCAGTGATGAGCCGAACACCACCAACGCAGCAGCCAGCGTACAAGGAGACAAAACTACCGCTTGCAATGGAAAAGTTTTTATATATGAGTGAGTTGTTTTTTTTTATATATCTCTTATCTGTACCACGCAAATCATTTCATGTTGAAATCATAACTTTTTATATGTTGTCAAAAGTTGGTCTTTTAATTATTTTTTTTAATGATGGTAAGGTAATCAAAAATCAGATAATTAAGTTAATAATTTCAGCAGAATCAATACAAATATCCCGCCAAATTCTCCAATTTTCCTGCTAAACCGAAAAGAGGTTTCAGCAGTGTTGCCACATTCAAGGTCTCTGCTCAATGTTGCCATTAATAAAATACTCCAGGTACAGCGAATCGTCTCGTCGTTGGACTCGCACAGACTGCCTGTCGTCGGTCCAGGAGCCGGTGAACGACATCGCATTCGCGCCCAACCTCGGCAGATCCTTCCATTTGCTGGCTGTTGCCACTAAAGATGTCCGCATCATCAAGATTGAGCCTATTGCGTAAGTTGTCATCTTCACTTACTAGGGGTTGGTTTTCACTCTAACTGGGTCGTGAAAAGTCAAGCCAGTCAAAGCTTCGCGGATCGAACGATCATAGCGTTAAGCAGTGCTTGTTGCTGATAGGTGACCACCTTTTCATAACGAGTCCTTCCGTGTTTCTGAACGCACAATAAACTAGTGACTCATTTGAACATCTTTGGCAGTCGTTAAGGGTAGTCAGAAGTCAGGAAGTTTGACAACCAGTCTTAACGTAACTGGGTTGAGGAGGCTAAAGTTGCTTTATGTAAAACACTGATACTCAGCGTAGTTGGGAAATGGCTATTGATGATTTTAATCTGATGATAATTTCCACTCTAATTATTTAGTTGCAACTGACTTTAACCGGTGACACATTTACACCCACTTTCTTGACATAAAATCTCTATATGTGCATTTAACAGTGAGTCAGCGGGTACCGGCAACAACGGCAGTGCAGTGCGGTTCAAGTGCGAGGTGGTGGCGGCCTTCGAGGAGCACTACTCGTGCGTGTGGCGAGTGTGCTGGAACCTCACCGGCACCCTGCTGGCCTCCTCCGGGGACGACTGCGCTGTACGCCTGTGGAAGAGTAAGTACTGAACGCGAACTTATATGTCGGAGGCGTCATCAGGAGGGCACTATCGTCCGACATCAGTTTGGGTAATCAAGCAAAGAGATAACTCAAACAAACTCAAAACTCAAACGTTTATTCAAATTAGTCAGAACAAAAGACAGCCCCCAAAACGCCCGCCCTTCGCCACTTCCTACGTGTTCTAGGTGGGGAGAAGAAGTGGCGGAACAAACTCCCCAGCAACACATACCAACCATTACAAAACATTCAAATACCACAAGAACCATACCATAGACCATAATACCATACCATACCATACCATAGAAGAACCACAATTCAAAAATCACAAGACTTACAATAAGTTTAGGTACTACAACGCTAGGCAATAACACCAGGTACACTACACGTAACGAAAGGCAGTAACGCGACAACTCCACGAAGACTCGACGAAGCTTCGACCAAGACTGAGCTAAGACTGAGCTCCGCGGACGCCACGCTGACCGCCACCACTCTGCCAAGCGCGCCAAAATGTTGTTTCACCGGAAACGCCGCTAGAGGGCGCGCTTGCGTGACGTTTAGTGACCGTACTATTGACAGTCTCCGACATATAGATAATTGGTGACCGATTTTTGTAGCAGAAAAATTGCTAATTTATTTTTGCTGGGCGCAAAACCTCATTTTTTATATCTTTTTATCTACGAAATCAATGTGGTCCAAAATTTAATTCTGAAGGGTAGCAATTAGGTAGCAACTCTGGTGGAAAAAAACTTGTAGCTGCAATACATAGAAACATGCGCGCGCCGCGACGGCGGGCGCCCCACTGGAGTCTCGCGCGACGAGCTAGCATATTTATATTATATGGCGCGTTCGTGCGTTCTCATTGGCCGGCGCGGATTGTTCAATACTTTTGCGCCATCTCTTCACACTGGGAAAAGTGACAGCCATCATGATATCAGAAAAGCTGTCACCTTTAGATGCAGAATATCTTCACAACGTCTAACGTTAGCCATCTTCTAACGTTAGCCCTAATATGTAATTTAAGTTCTGGAAATACGGGGTTTGAGCTTAACAAAGTTGTCTGTTTGCAGTGCAATACTTGAACCAGTGGAAGTGCGTGGCGGTGTTCAAGAACGAGCCGCTGCCGGGCGACTCGCCGCCGCTGTGTCGGCCGCACACCACCTACATCCGCATGGCCGCCATGGCCAACCCCTCGCACATGCCCTTCCACTGACACCACGCTACGGTACCATACTACACATAGCATTTATTAGGCCCAAGTCACCGAAAGCAGCAGCGATAAACTTTAACTACATAGGTACTTAAAACTAAGACCAGTATCGCAAGATTTTCAGTTTGCCATTCTGGTGTGACTCGGGCCTTAATAATGTTGTAAATAAAAAAAAAAACTAAATAAACGTAATGCACATCTTATATTAATCTTTCAATAAAATACATGCATACAAGCATAACATAACACTCTATTATTTAGTTTTTAAAATGTAAAACTCATCATTATAAACGTAACAAAAAATACTAGTCCAAAAACGATTGCTTGGAAGTCGATCGTGTACAATAGTAGAACTGCTTCATTCGCTTAACATTACAATAGTGGGTGGCACGCGAAATTTATGTTCCGGCGCACACTTGCGACTAATCGCATGGTTTTAGTTGCGCGACAATCGCAGTGTGTGGCGGCTGCCAACGGGCGATGGTATGGCAACAAGCTTACAAGTAGCCGCCGCCGGACGCCGCGACGATCACTTCTCACTCACATGCGACATTCATTTGGACAATATTTACATGTAATCACAATTTGGGATACTTAGTGACGTGATCTTTTTAACGAGAAAATTTGAGTTTTTTTGATGGTGGTCACATGTGGCAGGTAAGTGAGGGGCGCGTGTCCGGCGGAGGTCAGTTGGTAGGTCACTTCATGGGCGCGGTGCGGCGCAGGCGCTGCAGGTGCGGCTCCTTGGCCACGCGCGTCGAGTACCAGCCCACCTGCGGCAGAGGGAGTAGTGGCCGCTTCTGTAACCATATATACTCCGATTACTTTTCATTTCGGCTTTAAAGGCATTTTTTACACTAAGGTGTTCTTTAGTTCGATATTTCTTTAGTTTCACAGGCAACTTATTTGAAATAGGTGTGAATAATTGTGACATTGTATAGTACTACGCTAGAGTTTATATTCACGTACCGGCATTGCCCTCTCGCTCTTGCAATGACTGTTTGAAGACGAGTGCGGACTTACGATGTTACTGCAAAGTACATAGAAAGTTCATACATATACATACAGTTCTCACAAAGAAAATGTGCATAAAGTATTAAATAAAATTGGTAAATGGTAAATTTCAGCGCAGCCAATCGCGAAATATTCCGTGACAACAAAAAGTTTTGCGCGAATTATAGGTACCTTTGTGTCCAAAAATATAATATTATCGAAAGTTTCGAATTTTGAGAGCTTACGAGTTGAGCGAGTAGCATCGCTATAAATCTTTCGAGCTACCCCGCAATCTACACAGGAGTCACTATTTCCCAATAATAATAATTATTTATAGAACTTATGACTCACCCTAACGAGGCTCGCTTTATAGTTGTCGCATTGCTCTGCAGTAATATTCTGGCGGGCGGCGTCGCCAGCGAGCCGCTCGCTCGCCAACTGTGGCCAAATGCACTTCTATCAATATTACTAGCATCTGGACAAGACAAATTACAAATACAATGAACAGTCATTCTTTCTTACCTCGGCAGGCCATCCCCTGCCTTCCTATAGAACTCGGCGCGTTTATCGCCGACCCTGTTGGGGCAACTGTTGAGTCTGATGCGCTCGTCCTCCAAGCTCACCTTCCTGACGCACGGCATCCTAATATTCTTGGTCCTGGTGATCTTCTTGGCGTCAGTGACGTCTGCGCTGGAATGTTCGTCGATGCTGGGCAGGCGCGGGTCGAGGCCGCAGTCGCCGTTGTCGTACACCTTGTACACGGGCTTCTTCATACCGTACATACTGCACAGCGGGCGGCTCATCGTCCGCGGGCTTTGGCTCTGTAGCTGCGCCTTCTTCGCGGGGAGGGTCTGTTTGGGTGTCAGCTTGGGTGCGTCGGCGTGGGCGATGTACTTGTGGTCGAGCGGGCGCGGCGGCGGGGTGCTGGGGATGCGGATCTTCTGCACCTGCAGCTTGGCGGGCGGCGCGGGGTGCGCGGGGTGCGCGGCCAGCGAGCTGCGCGTGCTGTGCGAGCTGTGCGAGTCGTGGGCGGGCGGGGCGGAGTGGGCGGGGTGCGCGGGCGGCGGCGCGGGGGACTCGTACTGCGCGCGGTAGGGGGGCGGCGAGGGGGGGCTGGGGTCCACGGCGCCGGAGCTCCACAGCAGGTCGGTGCCGGCCACCGCCTGCGCCTGCTGCAAGTGCGTCTTGATGTTGTACATGCCCGCCACGGGGCCGAACGGCTCCGCTTTTATTTCGGCCACCACGTCCATCACAGGCAATGAACATAGTTCCGCTATTTGTCTGTATATCTGCGAACAAACGTTCAGTTTTAGAACAATACGAATTCGGCGCGTATTTAAAGTTGTGGTTAGAATTTAGAAAGATTCTAAAAACCTCTTAAGGTTGTCGTGATTGCCAGTGCCAGATTAAGCAAAAAGGGGTCCCTTAGTATTAAGAGCTGCTGCTCGGGGCCTCCTAATATCCTAATGTGAGGGGCCCGTAAATGGTACTCCCTATATGACGTACCTCTCTGTTGGCGGCAGTCTCCACGGTGCCGTAGGGGTGCGTCTTCATCCTCATGCCGGGTCGCCGCACCCAGCGGTGCCGAGACGCCTCCTCGATCTTCATTCGAAGCTCCACGTTCGGCTCCAACAGATGCTGGATAAACGCCTTGCATTCTGACAGAATTGTTGCTCGAATTATTGCTTTTTAGTTCATAAAGATTAGTCAGTGTTATGATGGGTTGGGTGAAATTGATATATGACTAGAATAACATGTTGATTTCTGACACTTACGTGAATATTAGACATTTAAACAAAACTACTTTTACCGGTTATATAAATATTATTTAAAAAGTAAGAATAGTTTTTTTTTATTTATTTAAATATGCGTATTTATATAAACGTAATGAGTAACAGCCAGTTTCTTCATCAAAAGTAAAAGCCAAAGTAATGTCATAACTAAGTAAAAGTAACGGTGAATTCGTTTTTTCAAGGCTAAAGTAACAGCAAAAGTAGTAGATAAAACGAATTTGACCGTTACTTTTACTTTGACATTACTTTAGCTTTTACTTTTGATGAAGAAATTTTCTGTAAGTAAATGATTCCGTTTCTAAAATAAATGAAGAGCAATATTTTCTTGTTTCAGATACAAGATGCGGTGTAATGGACTGTGAAACTGTTACGCGAACATTTTGTGCATTCTCATAAGTAGACTGTCGGTGAATTCATACCAAAAAGGGTTGAACCCTGCTGTTTTGTAATTTTTGTTAACGAAATATACGCTCAAATATCCAATGTACCACGTTCATATTTTTTATTATTTAAAAAACAATTATCGAGCCTAAAATGCGAATGATGCTCTGATGAATGAAGTCAACACAGCGCGGCTATCCTAACATTGTAAAAAAATAAATAATTATTTCTACTTTATATTTTATTTCGGACTTTTATTTGTTTAAACTGGCATTGTAATGGTGACAGTTCATGGCTGACGTGTGGGAACATAATGCAATTTGCCAAAATCACTTTTAAGGTATTACCGAACACATACGTGTATCTTTGAAGATTAGGTGCGAGCCGCCATTAAGTTTGGCGTATCTGTACTGACCGGGCGTGACGCAGGCGAGCGCGGCGCGCTGCTTGCGCGTGAAGCCGCGCGTGATGGCGGCGCGCAGCTGCGGCCGCGACTTGCCCTCGCCGCCCTCCGCGCCCGTGAACGGCAGCCCGCCCGTCACCATGCCGTACACGATCACTCCTCTGCAAACAAACAGACTGTAACCACCATCCTGTATACAACAAGAGCAACGGAAACCAAGGCCCACAGGCCCCAACAACATACGTCAGTATAACTTCGCCATGAATTATTACGTTCCAATATTTTGTTTAACGAAAAACGGACGTATGTTCTCGGTAAAAATAGGCCTAAATATGAATATTGATTAAAATAAATAATCTTAAGAAGTAGGTAATCGCAAGAATTCCGGCCCTCGTGTTGGGCTCGGGTGTAACACTCGTGCTCGTGGCGAGGAAGCTACTTTTGGAATAGGCAACTAGAATCAAACCTATTTTCAATTTTTGACGTTCGTAAGTGCTTGTAAAGGCCTAAATGAAATAAATGATTTGACTTTGAGGACTGCAAGAAGGTATACATGCTCCATAGGTCAACTTCGGGTCCATATCGGCGGCCGTCCACGAAGAGTTCGGGCGCCGCGTACTCGAGCGAGCCGCACGGCGTCCGCAGCGCCGCACCGCCGCTCCACATATTTGATAGGCCGAAGTCTGTTGAACAAGGACAGTTTTAGGCACAAGCTCTTCTTTAAACCACTGTACCTATACTTAAAAAAAATGTAGTTTAAAAAACACGCTCATCATGTATTGTCATCAGAACTCAGCGCGTGTGCAAAATTTCATCCTAATCGAAGACCGCGAAGTGGGTCAAATTAAGATGACATTATTTTCTTACATAGTTACAATTGAAGCTAAGAGTGTTATAAGATCAAAGTAAATTGACGGTTAAAATGGGCCTCAATATCTTACTAGATTAGCTAAAAATTCAAGAGCACAAAGCATCCTTACCAACAATTTTAATGAATTGCTTAGTACTGTCCAGCATGATGTTTTCCATTTTCAAATCCCTGAAAGCCAAAAGGATTCTGTACCATGCCATTGAGAACAAAAGCAACTGAAGATTAATGAGACGTTAGGATATCATCATAAGCGTGTTAAAGATCCCACTTCAAGCATGTGCATAAAAATAAAGCTGTGAAACATTTTACCGGTGCACAACGCCGCGTGCATGCATATGCTTGACGGCGGAGACGAGCTGCGCAGCCAGGGCCCGCGCGCGAGGCTCGGGCAGGCCCCGTGCGGCCCCCCGGGCCCCCAGCACGTGAGCACACAGGTCCCCACCTCCCGCCGCCTCCATTACCACGTATAAACGCGGCCCATGCTAATGTAATGCATCATAATTCATTTGATTAACTTTGAAATAAGTAGGTAAGTACCTATATTTTGTTTAAAAAATATTTTAATTTTGGTGGCGCTGCATTTTTGGCTTAATGTACTTATCATTATTTGATGTTAACACTTTACTTTTTTGGCAGTACTTCCTGGTATTTGTCATTTCCTTACCATCATAGTTTCGTAAAGTGCCGCGATGCACGGGTGCCGTAGCTTGGCCATGACCCTCGGCTCACGGTGTAGGTTCCGACGAGCATACTCCTCTTTTATACACGTCAAGTCTATGATCTTTATGGCCACCTTTAAAAAAATACACACGATGTAGATTTGAAGTATAAACGTATCTGGCTCTAAAATTCGCGGCATATAGGTACCTACCCACGACACGCATGTTTTCCTAATTTTCTTAGGAGTAAAAAGTGCCCAAGTGGAGGAATCTATTGCTTAGTACTAGCGCAAGGTTTTGTGGTGAGTATTACTTATGTTCATGTTCAGTACTTCTGAATCAGCCGTAGATCACCTTTGGTTCTAGTATACTTGAGAGGTCTAAACCTCTAGAGTTTTAAAACCGGGCGATGAAGTCAGCAGTCTAGTTCGAATTCTCCCGGTGACAAGCTAAAGGCTATGCCAACGAGCCGAGTGGAGATATGACGCGACAGCTCATTAGTGAACCAAGTCAAGGACATCTAATCTTTCACTCAGGGTTACTATCCACATTAGTGAGCCACAATCAACGTATGCCAGCTAGAAGCTACATATGTAGGTCTGATGGGACAATTTGGCAAAACAGTCTACTCACCTTTTTTCCTATAATCCTATGTGTCGCCTCTTCAACTCTAGCAAAGTGCCCTTTTCCCAGGACTTTGCCAGTCATCAGATAATTTCCAACACTATATACTTGTCCCTTATTCCTGGTCATATTGGCAGTCTTCATACTAAACGATACTCACTAATTTCGATTCATAATTATATTATTTCAAACGCGAAAAAAACGTATTTATACTAACAATACAAATCACACGTTTTCTGACACGATTATTATCGTATTTACTTGTAAACGTCATAATAAATGCTTGGGTACCATCTTTTGTTTGGTCTTCGAAATTGGAACTGTTTATTGACGGGAGTGACATTTGATTGGACTATTTTTAACGGCTAAATGTAACCGCCAGTGCCCCTGCACGTTGAACGGCGACACAAAATAGGTTTCTTAATTAGCTCCGCGTTTATTGTCAATCAAAGTGATCAAACGGGCCGACTGACTACCGCGCGCTGCACTCAAAATATGGGCTAGTCGGGTAAAATATTTGTTCCCGGCTACTGAAATTTTTTTAAATTAAAAAGTAGGTGCCTACTACGTTCTTTGATTATAATGGACGACTCCGGAGACCTGTAGTTTTCTGTTCTGTTCCGGAGACAGTTACAGACTACTTTAATTCTGGGTGGATCAGCCATTCCTTTGGAAAACAGAACATAAAACCATGGGAAACCAGTAAACCACATTTATATTCTTCAGAAATAAAATCAAGTTAGTGTATAAAAAATTGATAAAAATATTTATTTAAACTTATACAAGAATAAATCTCTTTAATATCAAAAATATATTATTTATATAATTACATATTGTTCTTTCCATTCATTCTTTAACATTTATATCATAAAAACGAACTTATTTAGTTTGCAAAAATCGTTCCCATGTTGGACCAAACCACACGAGTCCTTGTGTCAGATAAACTAGATCTTATTACTTTAAAATCTCCTTCTTCATGTTTTCCAACATAAATGTAAGGTACGCCTGCGTTTTCAAATTCCTCCAAAGATACGTTATTCGCTCTTCTATCATAAAGGATCAAGGCATTACCTCTCAGAAGTGACTTCATGTTTTCCAAGGTGATAGCATTACCTTCAAAATATACTCCCAAAATACCCAGAGCCTGCGATATACCCATACACACATAATCTTGTCCCACATCAAAGAAAGATTTCATCGTGCAGTCAGTCAGGGCGTACTTTACATCTTTTGTAAAACTAGTCGGATCATATTTCTCGATCACTATGTCCAAGACTCCATTCAAAACGTCGCGACGACTGTTTAAGTCCAATTTCGACCACGACTGTGAAAGATTGATAAGTTTAGCGATTTGAGCATCTTTTTTTATTGATAGCTCTTGGTCAAAAATGTGCGAATAAACGGCTTCGGAGACTTGCGGAGGTCCTCTGAAGTCAGCTATGGAGTTGACCCAGAGCACGGGGGCGCGGGTGGCGTGAGTGACCTCGTTGACCTCCGCGACGCCGTTTGCCCAGAGCGACAAGTAGCGCGTGCGGTCCTGCTGCACGAGGGATATCATCTCCTTCGCGGTCCTGTACGCCTCCACAGGCACCACTCCCGGCTGCTCCTCTGTCGGCACCACGGGGTCTATCAGGAACATCCTGCCGCCGTAGCTCAGGCTTTCAGAGCACAATACACTGGATTGGGGAGGCTCGCTTCCACTTTTGTGTAAATTGCATTTCCAGCGGAGAGCGTCTTTAAAATTCTTGTAAACTGATTCCTGCACCAGGATCTTTCGAAGACGCCATGGAGCCTGAAATGTAAACACAGATTTTATAGATTTGATTTTTTGTATGAACATTTTGCGTGAAAAATGTGACGCACGTCACCTCAACATTGCCCAATGTGAGTGGACAACTCCCCCTCCGCCTTCCCACAGGCGGAGGATGTCTATGAGAATTTCCCCCCCGATAAAAAAGGGTAACAACCGTACATATTTAGGGTAACCGGTTATATCTGATACTTCAGGAACATAACTAGATTTGCAGGTCTAACAATAAGACATTGCAGCATGACGTCGTTTAATACATACCTGCTTAGAAGTTGCTAAAAATTTATCAACAGCAGAGTCCACATCTGCATCTTCAGCCACAACAGCTAAAGTACCAGAGTCCAGACCTGTTGACATGGAAACCTTTATGTTTATAGTGATCTCAAGAACTTAACGAAAATGTGCTGCTACTTAATGGTGCTGATGAATACAATGTCTTTTGTTTTCAGTACTTAAAAATTTCCAAATTTAAAGTTTTCCAAACAAATCCCAGTTTGTAATTTGATTGACAACATTAAAAGTAAAAACTTTTTACACTACTTGTCTGACAAATATACCTCTGATTTCTCCTTTTCTTGACCAATATTCAGGAACTTCACTGAATAGATGACCTCCGAATACCACTATAATGTCCTTGAACCTGAAGAGAATAGTGAGAGGTGGCCTATTAGAAAACTGGTTTTTAAAGGATACTTGAAGATGGAATAATGACGACAAATTCATGGTAGGTATAATGTTAAGAAATCCAAACTGTTAATGTCATGCAGACAGATGTTTTAGGCTACCAGCCAGTATTATGATTTAATATAATGTACTGTCAGCTGTGAAGTTACCTATCATAAATAAATAAATAAATTACCTAAGCTTTTTCTCTCAAGATTTTTTTAAACTAATGAATACTAATTTTAATCAAAAATTAAAGCTTATTAATTTTTTATATCTCAAATTATGTAATGGCACTTACCCAGCTTCATAGCATAGTTTTACAAAAAGTTGGCATATTGGTGCAGTTTCCTTACACTCGCTAATGAGTGTGTTTGAGTATCCTGAGTGGCATATCATATCCACTACGCATCCAAACACAAGCAATGGGTCTTTGGACAAAAATCTCACGTGGCTACCTAAAAAGCAAGTTGTTATAATTTTGAATAAATAAGAAATTATCACAAAATATATGTATTGGAGCTGAGAAACTGGGTTGTGGATACCAGAATTACCTGATAGGCAGTCACTCTATGAAAAACATTGATACTTATACTTAACTGCATCTGGTTAGACTAGAAGCCAACCCCAACATAGTTGGGAAAGGCAAGGCTGATGAGATGTGCTTAGAAAAAATAATATTGATACAAACATGCTCTATCTTACTTAATAGATATGAATAATAAAAACTCAAGTGCATACTTAAATCTTTGTTATTAATCACAGCTGGTGACCGACTCCTGAGGTTTTGGACAAGAAGGTTCAATTGCTCATTTGTGTCTGCTATCGGTTTGTTTCTAACTTTATATTCAAGTTGTGCAATTAAAGAAGCATTTTGTTTTAGGCTAGATGCCAAATTTCTCAGAGCGTTTTCATCACTTTTATATGGGGTTTCATCTTTGCTTCCTACTTTATCATACTGCTTGCCATCAAATCTGTAGCTGCTAGAGTTTTTGTCAAAAGCTTTTCCATCATAGATATATGGACTATATTTTTTTACAGTCTCATTGAAACTATTTAACAGTTCTGTCCATTCTTCATTCTTCTGTAAATATTCCTATAGGAAAAAATAAATATACAATTTACTAAAACTAATTATGTACTTATATGAAATAGTTAAGAATCTCCTCCTTTTCGGGAAGCAAAAAACAGTTCATTATTTGGTTAGACAGTACCAATAATAAGATAAACTATTGTCTTTATCTCGCTCAATAGTTAAAACTGGCTGAAAAGAGTTTTAATACACAAGTTTAGGACCCTTCTATTTATTGTGTTCGTAATGCTTTTGCCACAATGTCACTGATAACGAAATACAGATACTAACCTGTGCAAGTTTTGTGTCTACAGGGATTTCAGAAAATTTAATTTCCATTATAAGTTTTTATTTCAGCCGGTGAGTACGAAAACTTGGTGTGAACTGGGCGTAACTGTGATGATAACACGCGATACAGGGTTTATCGGTCGTTATCAACACTAAAGTCAAACGTCGACGTTTCGCTTTCAATTCTATACTCTATTGTTGTAACGATACAATATTGAATATTTATTTCAAACCAAACAAAACCCTGATTGGATTTTGTTTTGACTTGGATTTGACATAATAGGACTCTTTGATTTGACACTTGAAAAAGTGTTACATGTTTGAAAAACGCATATAAAGCAATTTTGATGTATTTTTCTTTGTGTATGAAGGGTAAAAATAAAAGAAAGGTGGTGCAAAAAACTTTTATATGGAAAATACTTAATATTTTAACATTTTTACGGCTTAACAAATCAGTCGCAGTAACAGGTAGGTACATTAATTTAGTTTTATACTCACTATCGCCAGCAGTTTTCCCACCGTTCCGTAGGGACTACATTGTGCAAGAGGAGCCTGTGGCTTTAGGGAAGGTTCATATCTAACGGAACATGCGTCGCGTATTATCGCTTCAGTCGCATAACACCAAAGCAGACAAATAAACGAAAAAACATTCAATCATTCACACATAAACGATTATGCGTTTACGATACAACCTTCTTGAGATTAGCACGTTCAAATCTCATCACATTTTTATATCAGCAAATTACGCCCTTACAAGTACATATTTACGGCGTTTAATTAGCAAAAATTGTTCCAGAGTTGGTCCAAACGACTCTAGTTCGAGTATTGGGATAAAATCTTGTAGCAGTTACTACGAAGTTTCCAGAGTGTCTCTTTCCAATATTGAGTACTGGTACTCCCGCCTGTTGAAGTATATCTAATTTTGGCTGATCATGATAATGTGCTCCAGAGTATAAAATAAATGCGTTCCCTTGCAACAGGGACATAAAATTAATGCTATCAAAAAATGATTCTGAAGTGTCTATCCCTAAAATACCTCTAGGTTGCGAGATTCCCATGCAAACATAATCTTTGCCAACATCGACAAAAGAATTTACTTTACAGTCTTCAAGAGATTTTTTTATATCTTTAAATATATTGTCGGTGGGATCAGAGGATGCGTATTTGTCTAAAGCATTGTTTAGAATGTCACGACGGCTTTCAATATCCATTTTTAGCCACACTTGTGCTTCATCGCACAATTTAGCCACTTTGTTGCATTTCTGTATTAGAATTTCTTCATCATAAGTGCAAGCAAATACAACTTCGGACACTTGCGGAGGTCCTCTGAAGTCAGCTATGGAGTTGACCCAGAGCACGGGGGCGCGGGTGGCGTGAGTGACCTCGTTGACCTCCGCGACGCCGTTTGCCCAGAGCGACAAGTAGCGCGTGCGGTCCTGCTGCACGAGGGATATCATCTCCTTCGCGGTCCTGTACGCCTCCACAGGCACCACTCCCGGCTGCTCCTCTGTCGGCACCACGGGGTCTATCAGGAACATCCTGCCGCCGTAGCTCAGGCTTTCAGAGCACAATACACTGGATTGGGGAGGCTCGCTTCCACTTTTGTGTAAATTACATTTCCAGCGGAGAGCGTCTTTAAAATGCACGTAAATACTTTCTTGAACCAGGATCTTTCGTAGACGCCACGGAACCTGCAATGATTCCAGATTACGGAATTAAATATCGATTAAACTGATCATTGTACGTTCACCGATAACTCTGTCTAGTCCTCGAAGTAACCAAAATCAAGCTCGCTCCGCTCGCATTTATATTACTTATGTTTATGATTTTACAATTTAATTAATGAAATCAAATGAGGCACTTTCGCGACGTTCTTGTATGAGGAGTGTTGCGAAAAGAGCGGCTACATGGTGCCCAGGGCGGCCAAGACTAACAATCCCACTTGATAAGGGCACAAGATTGCAAAGGGCACACGAAAGTTGCTGCGCAGAAGTGTTGAAATGATCCCACTTTCATCAGATCTGTCACATGATGATGGAAGCCCTGAGAAATCGAGGGCAGCTCTTGAAAATTCGCCACAAACAACTAGCGAACTCTTACTTAGATTCGAAAATGAATACGCGGTCTTTCCGTGATGCCAATTTAAAAATACAAAAGGTCTCTTTCGGTACTCCGTCTAATTCTGAGGGTGCTCAGTAGAAATTCGCCCTGAAGCCAAATCTACCTACACCGCCACTGGTGTGAAGTACATAAGGAATAAGACAGGGAATATGCATATAGGGGGAACTCCCGAACTCCTGTACGAGGGAGTCCAACATATCCCTCTGCCGTCCCCCGACGGGCATAATAGCATTTTTTCCCAGCGACAAAAAAAAGGGTAAATTAAGGTGACAAAGAAGTACATAGAGGTGTTCAATCATACCTGTTTGGAGACAGACAGGACTGAATCAATAGCAGAATCAATGTCAGAACCCTCAGTTATAACAGCCAATGTCCCAGAATTATACCCTGTAATCAGAAAATAAAAGATATACAGGTAGGTAGTTCCAATTTTATCCTATGACAACTTAGTAATATAACAGTGGCGAGTTAATCAGTGGTGAAAGTAAGATAATTATAAAAATTAATGCTAATAGAATTTCATTCAAAATAATTTACCTACCTTTTATTCCATGACTTTCTTTCACATAAGAATAAGAGGGGAAATTACTTCCTTGCTGAAATTCTACTTCTATATAGTCCAATCTGTCAAGAATAATTTTGTTTTAATGGGTGGAACCTTTTGACAAATTTTTAATCAAGCACTATGCATGTAACTTACCCAACTTCATGGCATAGTTTGACAAAGAGGTATGAAATAAAAGCCGTTTCTTTACATAGATTCACAATTTTCACCAAGCGTGTAACAGTGTCTAATTTGTCTACTACATCTCTAAAGGAAAGTAGGGGGTTTTCAAAGCTCATGAATATCTTGGCAGTATCTGGGAATTCAAATTTTGTTTTAGTCCATGTACTCAACAAACTTGATTAGGCTTTGTATTTAAAAACTCACTTTAAAAAGTCAGCCAAAAACAATGTAAATATAATAATTACAGTTATGTAATCAATTGAATCATTATTTTAAGCAGTAGCAGTAGCGGAGGATGATGAGTTTATTTGTTTAATATGTATTCACACACATATGGTATTATAATTTATGCCTCTTGAGGCCGAGTTACTATTTAGAACTAATTTATAATAGAATAACTTTTTAGAGTTAACTTACCATTATAGTAACTTACCAGCTGAAGCATAAAAGCTCTCAGTAAAAGGTGCACACTGGAGACTTTGTATCAGTAATTTCAGCTGTGCACAGGTATCTTTTTTAGGTATTTTTCTAGTGTGATATTCAAGTTGTGCAAATAATTTAGCATTTAGTTCCAAGAGTGATGATAAATCATGAAACATTTTTGATATTGGATCAGAATTAAAAAAATGAGAAAAAAGTAGTAAACTTTGATGCTTTTGAAACTGTGTACCATTGAATATAAGAACAGGGTTTTTTTTTACTGTGCCATCATAGTCATTATACAATTCTAACAGCTGCTCATTTTTCTCAATAAATTCCTGAAATTAGAGGTAAGTATGGGTTTTGAGTAGTTCATTAATTTAAGTTAATTTATTAAATAGTAGTTATTAGTTTCATACCAGTGTTACTTATGAGAGGTAGGTAGGTAGGTAGTTAACTTGTGACAGGTACTTGAACGGATTTTATGTTTAAACGAGATTTATAATTTGCATATTACCTTTGCGAGCGTAGTGTCCACGGGAATTTCATCAAACTTTAGTTCCATATTTTATTTTAGCCTCCCTAAGCTACGATTATTTTTGTACAGTTTTATACACCATTTACCCACTAACACTTTTTATTAAAGTTAGCGTTCATATTATGCAAAGAGAACTTATAACAAATAATGTGAAATAATTATTCAGTACACAATTATCAAAGGAAACAAATTCAACTAGTTGTTTGCGTTTTCCTTTTGTTATAATTAGGGCTGATTTTTCAATCGCCAGACAACTGGTATCTGAGGAATATGTTTGACGTTTTGACAGCTTTTGTATGGAAAATATGTCACACCGCCAAATTTATTCCTCAGATAGAAGTTAACTGATGATTGAAAAATCAGCCCTTAGTGAAATATAATAGAATTTGGAATTGTCTCACTCTGATAAAAAATAAATCGAAATAAGTTTTGAAAACAGTACGCACACCTGCGAGACTGATGGCATTGACATTTTTGACAGTGACAGATTTGAGATAATCTGATGGAATGGTCAGGTAGGTACTTTCTTAAAATTCACGTTTTGGCGCCAATTCAAATGCTGTAATTTCCTTTTTGTTTTCTTTCGCTGCGGCTGTATTAGAGGGTGGAGATTCGAGCCCCATTGGCACAGTAAAACATCGGACCTACCTATAGGTTATCAGAGTGCAGTGTCCGTTTGCTACCCCACAGTTCGTTACCATAATTACTTCACTATAGACACTATATTCACTGCATATTCGTCGTAGACAGCTACTGTACTTAGATCACGACTTAGGCCCACTAGATATTGGAATCATGGTGATGATAGAGCTAGAGATTTCTGGTCCCTAAACATATGTAAAGACATATAATTGCTATGTGCGGATGTGTGTATGCAGTCTAATAAAAACATCATCATCTTCTTGTCTAACCTGATGCAACTGGGTACCAGTGTATTTCCAAGTTTTCTCAAAAAAAAAAAACAGACAGCGTATTAATTTACTCATGTAATATGTATGTAAAAAGGCATGGTTGCGTACGTAGGTACAAATAGATAGGATACAATACATATTGTAAGAGCGACGGGCGGCTCGACCTATTTGCACCAGACCGGAACAAATTTGTAGGACCCAATGGAATTAGAACCATCTCTGCGTCCACTGTTGTGCTACACAGTACACATTCTATGTACACACGTACTTATAAACACATACACAGCTTCTGTGTTTGAAGGCTGAAAGTTTTTATCCAGGTATTAGGTACTACCAAAGTAATACGTTTTCAACCGACTTTGTTGTCGTTATCATTGATAGACATCTAAAAGCTGTAGTACTGATTACTTAATAGTTAATTGTAGTGAATGTTGATTCTAGAATATTGCGAAGCACAGCTCTACATTTGCATATTTACACTGTGACAGAGTACAAAGTACCACTCGGAAATAAACAGTTCTCATAAAATAATAGCTTATATAGGAACGTGGAAAAGTTAAATACCTTATGTAGTTATACATATGTAGGTACTAACATTAACTTACTTAATAAAAATTATGAACGATGAAACGAATATTTAGCTAATTACCTAGTTATATGGTTCTTTGTAATCAATTGAATGGCACAATACATACATAGTAAAACTTATAAGTACTTACAATAAAATAGTAAAACATTCTTCTTTTTCTTTTCCTAAAAAACTGTTTACTGTGACATGAAGAGGCCGTTGCTAAAACGTTGCAGAATTTTTGTAAGTTTACATTTCTTTCGACGTAGGTAGGTAGGACATAATTACATGGTTCACGCTTTCTTACATTTTAATTAAACCTACAGACTTGTTTATTATCTTTTTTCTTTTATTTCATGTACCCGGGAGAATTAAAGAAATTAAAAGGTTTTGGTCGTCCAAAAAGAATGCACCCGTGTGATACGAACGTAATTGTTTTTAACGAATGAAGTAGCTATTCGGGTACTACCTGATGTGTACCTATTAGGTCAATAGGTATTTGATTAAGGCCAGATTTTTCAGTCACCAGCTAAGAATGTTTAATGTTTTGATAGCTTTTGTAGATACTAATAGAAGATTTGTTGATCCCTCAAATAGAAGTATTTGTTGAATGAAAAATCGGCGCAAAAAATTAGCATGAAAAGGTAATTATTGCCAAACTAAATTCTCAAAATTGTATCAAAGTTTGTCTGTCAAATGAATGGTGAGAATAAAGTGTATCAAATCTGTTTGTCTGTCGTATGGTGCCGACAGGTAAGTTCCTTTTCAGTCGTTTTGAGGATCCCTTATTCCGCACTAAGCCCTAAAAGTAAGCAAGTTGGTGAGTAAAAAAAAGATATAGAGTAGGGCCTATTAATTCTTGTA
This sequence comes from Helicoverpa armigera, assembly GCF_030705265.1. NCBI lineage: Eukaryota > Metazoa > Arthropoda > Insecta > Lepidoptera > Noctuidae > Helicoverpa > Helicoverpa armigera. The sequence goes on along the minus strand of NC_087134.1, from coordinate 963,415 downwards.
GCCTCTGGGTTGTTTATCGCGGCAGTTTGCGGTTCGCCGTGAGATGCCTCATGGGAAATTAGCGACGACTGTGCGATGCCGTCGCAGACTCCAGAAAGCACCCAATTTTGAAGTTTTTAAACTGCGAACGAATGGCTGGCTGCCTTGCGCCGGTGTAAAGTTTCTTTTTAATAGGAACGTAAAATGGAGCCAGATAGACTTCCAAAATTGAAAAAATGAATATTTGCTGCATAATTCAATCTTGGAACTACTGATGGTTCTTAACTGAAAGAAAAGTAATTTAGAGATTCACACTTTATTTTAACCGTCAAATCCGTAGCGGACCCCAATCGGGGTCTGAACATCAATGTCACCGTAAGCTCGGTTTAGACCCCAATTGGGGTCTAAGAATCAGTCATACACTTTCCTAATTATTTACGCTCATACATATTTATTTTCTTTCCAATCAAACCACATTTGTGAGTACTAAATAAAATAACTAAATAAATTTAAATTATTTTTACGCATTCAAACCTTTCATATTAAGCATCCCGTTAGAAATATACCTTTATAAAATCCAATCGTAATTACCGGGAATTCTGATCGAACTCGCCATGTTTGTTTACATTAGTTGTTTTTTTTAAATTTGAAGACGCATAGACAAGATGGCGACGGTGATAGAAGTTTTGCATCGAATGATCCGAATCGTTAAAATAAAGAATCGATTTAATAATTTTATATTATTTGATATTATAATATTACTAAATTGCACTTTTGTATACTTACCATAATCTGAAAATAAATTAGTATAGTGAAAATAAATTAGAAAAGTAAAATGACTTAATTTATTTTGAAAAAAATGCTAGAAAATCAGTGGTAGAAAATACGTTGTAGCCGGAATAAAAAAAATCTTCGGTTTTTAGGGTTTCTGAAGACGGCAAATGAAGACTTATTTATTTCTTCGGGTGTTTTATGTGCAGGATTCCTGTAGACCTGCCAAACTTAATGGCGATTCGACTCCAACTTTTTAACTGAGCGGCAAAGCTATTTGACGAGAGCCGTAGTTAGGTGTAGTTATCGCAAAATTTTATGACGAGTTTATTGTTTGAAAGGGCAAATAGTTCGCTGTTCATCGAAAGCTGGTCCAAGATGGAAAGATGGCCGCCGCCGACTTATTTTTAACCGACTTCCCAAAAAGCGGAGGTTCTCAATTCGACCGTTTTTTTGTATGTTTGTTACGCGATTACTCAGCCATTTATTTATCGATTTTGATGATTCTTTTTTTGTTTGATAGCGTATACTTCCGAGTTGGTCCCATTATCATCAGGTCAGGATCTGATGATGGAACCTTGAGAAATCGAGGGCGACTTTCGAAAGTTGCAGAAATACATAGGTTGAAATCTTATCACTCAGGTGTTTGCCTGGTAGCACTATTCAACAGTGAAGGCTTTGAGCTGACATGATGATGGAGAGCAGTGAGGTCGAGGGAACTCGATAACTGAATATTTAAACTTTCTCGTGTTTGTGCTTATATTATTCGTACTTACGAGGCCTCTGCAACAGTGAAGGAGATGGAGACGAGAGAAGTTCGGTTGTCGAGTTCCCTCGACCTTCTCTGGTCTCCATCATCAGGTCAGCTCCAAACCTTTACTTTTTCATAGTGTTATCAGACATACATCTGAGTGTCAAGTTATAACCTTCTCTATGCTTACAATTTTCGAGAGTTTCCCTCGATTTTTCAAGGTTTCCATGATCAGATCCTGGACCTAATAACAAATATGGGGAATATAGCCCTTCGACCAAAAACAAACATCCAAATTGAGAACCACCTCCTTTTTGGGATTCGGTTAAAAATATTTGGTGACTTTAAAATCAATCAATTATTATTATTGTTTCTCATCATCAAATAAGTACATTACTTTGGTAGTTACAAATTGCATTATATTTCAGAACACCAGGCTGACCCTCCGCCGAAACAAAAATCTTAGAATTGTTGAGAAATAATATAAGAATAAATTAAAATTCCGTAATAGGTAATAAAAAATCAATTAAAGTTAAAAATTATCACGAATGACGCAACACCAAAATAAATAATACATATAAAAATTTAATGCTAAAATCTTTCATAAACCTTAAATATCTTTTTTCTTAACAACAAAAACAAATTGAACCTATAATTTCAAATTAATAAATAAAATTGAAATAAGTTGCTATTAAAAAATAGGTATATATAAAATTGGTATTCGATTATTTATAATAAATATCCGATTTAGGTATCGAATGCACACCGCTGATTGAAAAAAAAAATACTCCTTGTCTGTGACTTTGATCTTGTAAATTGTTCATTTTTATTGTGTATTTTATATGCTGATTTTTTAGTTATTGAACATAAATAAGTGCACGAAATATATTGCAACGGATTGAAAATGTTATAAATATGACGTTTGTGTTGTGTTTGAGAAAGTGATGCGATTATTTATTGGTAAGTTTTCACCAAATTTGAAATGCCTAACTTTTCGATAGATTTAAAAACACCGTAATTTTATTTGACAACAACGTGCAAAGGTCAAATGGGGTCAGATAATAATTAGTAATTATTATCTTTTTCTGAATTAACTGACCCCATTTGACCTTTGCACGTTGTTGTCAAATAAGTGAGCTCTAAAGTTATAGTTAAAATACTTCTGATCAGGCATTACGGACTTAGAATTCATGTGTTGAAAGTTAGTACAAATTTTTGACTTCCATGTCGCGATTCAAAATATCCCGCCGAATTAACGGTAAAGTCATAATATGTCAAAATCTTGTCGAGCAGAGGGGTTAAGGCAGATTAAGAACTTCATCGTTTTTATAACACTGCCTCTAATGTGTCAATTATTTTTTATTAAACATAGACAAGGGAGAAAAAAACTTGAGAAAGAAAATCCAAAGTTAACCATAGCGTAAGTATAAAAAAAAATAATTAAGCTACATCGGCTACACAATTTAATTATAAATAAATGTTTTCTAAAAAACGATATTTATATACCTACCGTTCCATTTAAATTTTTGGCGTTATGTTCACCACTTTATTTTGCTCACCCCGTTAAGGGGACGTGATCAAATATTCCGTAAACGCTCAGCGGGGCTAGATTAGCGTAATCCGGTAAGTGAACCTAATCATATTTGCTCAGAACAAAAACCACAGAAACTGTTGCCGCAGACTACGTACAAACTACCAGCACTTAGTTACAAGCGATAGCGATTTACGACCCAATATGCGATCTATCTGTTGGTTGGCTTAATAGAGATATCATTTTGACACTAGCCCCATACAAGTATTGTCAAATTATCTGTATACTTCGATAGAGAATTGGGTGCGGCCGTTAAAAGAAACTATTTTCTTTAGTAGGTATAACTACAAAACATAAATTTCTAGTTCTAAGCCATGCAGTTTGGAATAAATTTAACGAATAGTAGGTAATAAGTATATTTCTGTCTTCAATCTTTTTGGTCAGGGAACACCAGCCACGCTGTTTTTACCTTTAGCCATCTCAATCTGTGTTTTTTTACCATAGGAATTCTATGAACGCAAAAGTAATTAAGTAATTTTACAAAAACTCTTAAGTTCTTAACTTGACAACAAACTATATCTCCCTCTTGAAGGGAATTCTGCCGTACCTAATCCTAATAGTAGCTTTAACTATGTATACCTAATAAATAAATTGCGTTGTATGTCCGTTCGTCTGCTATGATGTGGACTGTTTTCAACGCTGCTCAATAATATTATAGGTAAGCATATGATTACTTTGAAATTATAAAAAAAATCATAAGCAGAGATACATTCTTTCTTATGAATAACTAACTACTTCCTGGATATACAGTGAAACCTGGTTAAGTGGGACTTCAAGGGACCTGCAATTTCGTTTCACTTATAGAGGTATTCCACTTACCCGGGGTCTCAGATACCCAGGTATAAACAAATATCTTTCTCAGTTGCAGAGGGTTCCATTAATAGAGGCCAAAATACAAGTTATTTCAGTTATAGAGGTGCGATCATTAAATAAAATAACGTCCTATGTTTACATTTTAAATAGGTTTGAATTGAAAAATTAAAAGTTTTGGCACATTAAATTCGACACAAACCTCATCGCGTGTCTTCACAGTTTCATAAACGGATATTAACCTTAGTTTTTCCGTAAACATAAACAAATAGTAAAGCAAAACTAAAACTGGAACCCTTGAGACTTTAAATTACATACGTAGTTAAGTGCGGAATTTAAGGGAAGAAAAAGGATAGGTTATAGTTATCGGCACGGATATTGAGCCCTGACCTTCGCCTGCGCAGAAGCAATTTATTGGTTTATTGCCTTATGTGTACAGTGCGCAAAGCGATCCCCACTCTTCCGCCGAGAGCTCAATATCAGTGCCGGTAACTACAGCAAACAAACAAAACGATGATATCTCAGTTACAGAGGTTTATGCGTATAAAATTCACTTGCTATCTCATTTATAGAGGTAACTTTGATGATAAAACAAAATTACGAATTCCAGTTATAGAGGTTTGCTTCGTCGCACTAACAGAGGTAAATGAATGCCAAGGTGATGGGACCGCACCATGAGTTCCAGTTATGGAGGTATTTCACTTATCCAGGTCCCACTTAACCAAGTTTCACTGTACCTAGGTTAGGTGGGATTAGGTTTTGAAGGGGCAGTTCCCCTAGACCGCGGGTGAAACTGTGGGGTACAGCTAGTGATAAAACTCTCTCTGTAGATGGTGATGCCTATTTCTAAGTAAGATTTAGAGCATTTTATAAAGAGTACCTTTTTAGTTTATTGAAGTGTCAAATTCAATCAAACGGATTCGCTAATATTGAACAATTAAAATTGTCGGTAATAAAGAAGCAGGTTATATTTGTGTAAATCTGGAATTTAATTTCTTATATGAAAATTAAAAATTTTATCATCCCAAAATTCTGCAAACCTCTCGTATGTACTTAGTATAAAGCAAAATGTTATAACGCTTCAGAAAAATCATCATTTACGGCTTAACCGAATTTAATGTCATCGCGTCGTAAAGTCGCGGCCGGCTGTAATAAAATTGTAATTAATGGCCGTTTTTTTTGCTACAATTAAAAATGTCGGCTAAAGAAAAACGGGAAGGGTCGGGGAGACTGCCAGTGAACTGATAGGTGTAGGGTGAGATAAATATTCTCTATTATAAAGCTGAGCGATTGAGGCTACAAAAACAATAAAGGCTGGTGAATAAACCTTTAACTTATTTGAAAAAAATATGCTGTCTTACCTTTACCGACTCTAAAACCAATGAAAATTAGTTTAAAAAACTAAAATTCGTCAATCATAAACAAGCAAACATAAACAACAAGTTTACGAAAAAATACGTTTCCCAACGAAAAGTTTAAAAGTCAAAATGGCTGCATTCAGCCAGCCGCGGCGACCGTTGAGTCGAGATTAAAAAGAACTTTAATTGATTACGTGAGCCACTGGGCCCGAGCAAAAAAGGCACAAAGTCCTCAGGCCAACTAATTAACGCTCGATTTAAAGTTGAAAAGAAATCTGTGAAGAATCCCTCGCTGTTAGTATGTACCTTTTTGGTCCAATAACGCTATGGGATATATGTATACCTACTAAATTCGAGCAGGAACCTAACTATAGATAAACAATTTTGGTATGATTTTTTATAAAAAAAAAACAGTTCACTTTAATGCACTTTGGCAAAACACCAAACTTACGTAGCTTTTTGATTCACTTATACACTACGATTTTGCACGAACCAGTTAATTTAGTTCGAGTGGCAAAACCGAAACACGGCGTACCTTTATTTTACTTGGAAAAATTGACTCGGCCCATCGCTTATGAGGAACGCCAATGGAAAGAGGGCCCAAACTACCCGGAGCTTTTAGCGAGAAGGGTTCTTTTGATTATTATGGCGAAGCTCACTTACTCCGCTTTTTAAAACGCACCCCGATGTTTCTAAATTATTCCTAATATGGTGAACATATCGTACCTCCGTGGTGGGTGCAAAATAGATTGTTTTGTTTTAGATTCTAGTGTTATGTTTGTGCGGTAAGACTGATAATTTCATTCTTTACATTATAAGTTGATTTGTTTCTTTAAACGCTCTAAACTCAGGAAATTCTGCTCCGTTTTGAAAACTGTTTTCAGTGTTAGATGGCTCATTATCCAAGAATGCTGTTTGCTACTCTTTGTCCGGGTGCGCGTACTTGTTTCCGCGGGACGCAGTTGAAACTGCTATCGAAAGCTTGTTTTGTTATTTTATATTAATGCTTAGTTAGTATAAGGTGGCCCAAAGTGTTTCGCAAATAATTACTAGTCTTAGATAAATCTCATCAGTAATCGCCCAGCGTAAAATAAAATATATAATTATTTCCTATTTGTGTAAATTCGTACATTTCGCTTTTATTGGCGAACGGACGTGATCAGATTACAGTTCGGAGCAAGCAAACAATTTTACGATAGTATTTATGGCATTAAACACGGGAAAGTGTCCCTGATACGGAACCCAGCCCTCATTCGGGGCTATAAATTATAATCGAAAAGAGCCCACAACTCGAGTCGCCAAAACGTGGAAATTATTACGTTTCCCGCGCTTACCCGCTGTCAGTGTTGCCAGCAGCTATATTTTATTTATACCTTTTACGAGTGTTGCCAGCCATAAAAAAGTTTTAGTAGGTGTTGTAAAAGTAAAGGTGCCGGTTTTTTCTCTCGTTAGAATACAGCGTTGATAGGTAACGCGAATAGTGTTTTATTTAATAGTTGGTACGTTTGTAGGTAACGATTTACCTGCCCGTGTGGTTTTATTTAAATGCTATTTGTGACCAAATATTTGGACAGAGCTTGAATATAATCTACTTTCTTGTTTACCCATCAACAAAATTCTAAAAATCTTTTATTAATAAGAAGTTTATTAAGAACAAGAATATTCTAGAAGCAGAGAATATGTAAGCAAGTACAATCAAGTGAAAAAACCTTTTGTAATATAAGTGTTTACTTCGAGCGGTGTACGTTCGGCAAACAACATTTATAACCAAATGCGGGTAGTTTACACTGTTACCGAATGTACCTGTGAGTGTCTGTGCAATATCCGCTCCTACCTCATATCCGCTGTTCGTTCTCAGACATTAGGCTGCGGATACGTGCATAAGCGACAGCGATTTGCAACGGGAATCTTCCGCGTACTACTAGATGTTAAAAATTTAACGGTTTTAATTTTATAAACTATTTTAAAGAGTCAGTAGATGCAACATTATGTAATTTGAGGAGTATTGAAGATTTGAAACACATCCTTTGATATTATTATTAACTCCTGTTTTTTCCAAAATCAGCACTGATCTCAATAGATCGCTTGGTAGATATTTGAACTTGGTAGATCTAATTAAAATTCTTGTCTTCTTCCTAAATCATTCAACCCACGGTATACATATTTCTATATTCTCTCCGTTTTTTCTCTTGCTTTGTAAATAAGCAACTCGCTATCACTTACTCAGTGGCCGCTACCTTTCTGAAAGCAGTCGCAAAGGCAAGGGAGGTAGCGAAATTGAGACGGTAGGCGTACCGAACGGTTTCACTCAGCCATCGCAAGGATATAACATTTGTGCCGGTATAATGTAGCTGTCAGATTGAGACTGTTATTATTTGTGTATCGGAGTTTCGTGGTTGATAGTTAAAAGTGATAATGTATGATTAATAGTTTGGATTATCAGTATGATGTGGGTAGGTCAGGAGTAAGGGCTTTGGGACTGTTCGAAAGAGTTAACACTTCCCTGGACCGTTGGCTTTTGGTGTTGGCTTTTTGTCTTCATAATCTTAAGAAGCCAGTATTTTCTGCAGAACGAATGGCTATTCAGGATAGTATATACTAGGGTGGTTGGTGTTCGTTGGGATTTGTTTACGTTCAGCAGTGGGCTGCAATTGGCTGATATGATGATGATGATGAATGACTATCCGATTGATTACACCCATTACCCAGTAAGATACGTTATGCAATTGGTTCACATTAAGCTCACACTTTAACGTATTTTTGCAATCCTCAGTATACTCAATCATGTCTATAAGATCGAGTATAACACCTAGTAAACATATAAAAAAAGGTAAACATATTTTTTTATTTAATTACGTTGTTCAGGAAAATTCTCATCGCCATTCAGATCTGAGAACACTATCCCATATATTTTCCCTTAAAAAGGACCAATATTCACTTGCTATAAGGACATTGGTCCCAAAATAAGTCGTTTGGTTCGGTTTTTCGGTCCTAACACCCGGTTCTTGTACCAATGACAAATGGCCATGGAACATATTTTAGGGTACAAAAGCCTTACGAGTCTGATTAAGGGACGGAAAATCCAATCATTTGACATAAACTTTCCATGCCGCATTGAGAAAGTCAATGTGTAAGGTATCTGTCACATTGATAGTTGCAAGCGAAGCTATACTATGCTACACTTATATGAATGTCTATTTTGAAATTGGAGTGCTGTGAAAATAATTTTGTCAGTCAAATCTTAATACATTTTAGAAGAATTCTGCCATATGTATTGTTAGTACACCTTGCTATTGGACCCACCTCATTCGTACGTTTAAATTGTAGCTTGGTAAACCAGGTATATAAATTGAAGGTGAAAAATGCAGTAGAATTTAAGCAAGGAATGGCCAAGAAAATCTTTACTATTTCAGAATCTAAGGCGATATTCTAAAATGACTCTTGTATTTTCCCCCTAAAATATAAAATACCTTTTTATCGCATTCAAACTAAGTGTACGCAATCTTTGTATTCGTAAGGAATTGAGCAATCTGTACGGTCGGCAGTAAATTTCAGCAAGGAGTGGAGGCGACACTTTTTATTCCTTTCAGGAAATAATCTGCACCTACACCGAACAGTGTTTCAATTAATTTGCTATCGGTACATGTATTTTGTAGGAATGTTAGTAAAAATACGGTAACGACGATAATGTTGGTGTAGTATTAAAAATTTAATCGTAATAATTAACACACAATTATTATTTTCAGTTAAGATAATGTGTACTTTCTAAGTGTATCTTGGACACCAATGGCTGATAAAAAGGTGAAGGAAAACATCTTGAGGAAACCTGGACTATAAAGTCTGAAATCACCAACCCGCATTGAGCAAGCGTGGTGATTAATGCTCAATCCTTCTCCTTGTGAGAGGAGGCCTGTGCCCAGCAGTGGGACGATGTAACAGTAACAGTAACAAGATCATGTGTTGGGTTTTTTTCCCAAATGTTTTCAATTGCCAGGAAACATTAGGGAAGATTCTATTGCAACCACTTTGTTATATAACAAGAACAGAAAACCATATAGACTATAAAGTATATACCAACCCGAGAATCGAGTCTCACTAACGGCTATTCGCGAAATTCTATCTTTAGTAAGCAAATCCACGGATAGATCGAATATTAGGATTAGCCATAAACCAACAAAGCTGTTTACTACATTTCTTCATACCTGTTTCCTCCGAAGTTTCTAAGCATAACGTTGTAAAAACAAATGTTCGTCAATATTACAGGTTTTTACAGATACTGACATAAAACGAGACGGGTAACAAAACCTTAATCTTTTAAATTACTTCGCAACTAATTCGCGTAAACATTTTTTCGTCAAACTCCGCCAAAGATTGATTAAAAAACTTTTTTTACTATCAATGATGATATGGACTCGATTTATTGTAAAAGTTTTTTTTTTGTTATATATTATATGTACTTACTTATATTTTTCTTAATACAAAGTCACATTTGGCAGGAAATTAACCGTTTAAGGTTCTCTATTGACATTTGCGGAGCGGAAAATTATGTATCGTTGCGCACAAAAGTGTTTGTGTTTCGCATGCAAAGAATATTAAATTGATTTTTTGAAATAATAAATGTATAGCTGCCATTTTATTAATAGGTACTGTTAATATAATTTTACTAGCTGTTTTATCTTTGGTTCACCCGCGCCCCATGGGAACTTCTACCTACTGGGATAAATACAGTCTATGTTACTCGGAGAATATAGCTCTAGCTTTTCAACAGTGAAATATTTTTTCAAATCGCTTCAGTAGTTTCGAAGCCTTTACCAACAAAACAAATAATCAAAACTTTCCTCACTATATATGAGGATAGACTAATTTATACAACAAAAAATAATCTCAAACAAAAATTTGACAAAAAAAATTGCGAATCACTTTTGTGTTCGACAGTACGGTCCTATTTTATTATTTGCGGTAGCAGTGAGTGCACGGTACATTAGCTCTCTATCGACTAGGGCCCAACGTTTTATATGTGGCTATTCCACTATTGTTAGTTTACGATTGGCCTAGCCAAACGAATGATCAAAGTTCCCATCATTATGATGCTTACTGCTTTGGTGATCAACCTTTTGGTAAATAGGCTTTAACACCGTCAATCGATTGATTTATTAATCTTAGTTTATTTGTAAAAATTATAGAGGAAAAAAACTTTGTCGTATTGGTTCCATATCATAATTCTGTGTCTAAATAATTGTCATTAAAAAAATGAAATTGATCGGGACTACTACGCTGCTACGCCTGCTACGAGCTCGCGTAGTTGTACTACGGCGTAGCAGAATCTTGAACTCAATACTCAATTCTTTATTTGCGTTCCATATGTTATACAGGTGGTATTTTTATAAAGTTTAAACAATATATACATATTTTGTTCTATATGTCTGTATGTCTGTCTACTTCAATCAAAATTTTAAGCGTAAGTAAGGATTAATTTGATGCAAAATGCTTTATGTTGTCAAATCATCCTTATGCGTTAGTGTGCGTGTCTGCGTATGTGTGAATATTTTCACTCAGCTCACTTTGATGGCCAGAGGTCGGTAAGTCAATGTAGTTTTAGCTTATCTAGAAGGGACAGTTATTAATATTTTTTAAACTTTATTTTAATGTGTTATTATAGATTGACGAGATATAGACTGGGCCAAAACTTTTTGAAGTTGACACATTTCCTTAAGCAAATGTTTAAGTAAAGACTAGGAGTTCTAATCTTTATCTTCAACCATATTTTTGCTTTCCATGAAGTGAAATAGTGGACAAACTTGTGCCTATCATAAAACAAATCCTATTGTATTTTAAACTTGTGTAGCCAGCCTCCTTTTACATTATTTTATCTTCTCTGTAAAACTACATAGAATTTACCTTTTCTATGTAGTATTTGTTTTGGAAGCCTATCTTGCGTACTTCTTAAAAAATGGTAACTATAAAATAATAGAAAATCAATTGTGTCTCGCGTTAGTTTTGATTTTTTGTCTCTTCCATTTTTATGTTACATCTACGTTCAATGTAAACTATCGTAAGTAGGCAAGTCAAATTTAACTTGAGTTGGGCTTTCAGGCATTCTTGTTTATTGGCTGGGAGGCTTCGACGCGTGGCCATGAGAGGGTAAATATAAGGGGAAGTACACGAGGTATAATGTATACTGGTTAATTGTTGCTAATATTGTAATGGGAAAGTGAATTGGTTTGGTGCGTTTTCGGGTTAACCAAGTGAACCGATTAAGATGTAATTTTGCAGGTATGTATATTTAAAGAATCATCATCATCATCATGATGATATTTAAAGAATATTAAAGTTTTATTTTGTTATGTGTGTAGCGAAGTGACTCCTTCAGTTCCCGGGCGATATTGCGGCAGTAAGAAAAATACGAGGTACATACTTGCCTAAAGCCTAAGTCACTTTTAAAATTTATGAACACCTATTTCTAAATGTTTACCTAATTTTATCCCTGTACTGGAATTTTAGTCTATTTTAGTCTTATTTATTTTATTTTCAGCAATACCGTCACCGATTTGCCTTACTGTCTGGCCTCCATAGCGGCGCTACAGGGGGCTCCATAAAATATTTTATGACACTAATAAACTCAAAGGCTACACAAGAGCGAGTTTACTAACGTCCTCCCAAGTTGTCAGCGTTAAATGACCGAGAAATTAGATATATACCTTTGTGTGGTCGGTTTGTTTAACGAACGCACGCAAATTATACGGATAAAAAACTTCGCGTTATTGCTTAATGTAGCCAAGCAGTTAATGATATGTTTTTCGTGAATTCTGTTTGGTCACGATGAGGTTTTCTTTTTCTTTGTGAAATATTACGCAGTTTTTGTTATTAGTTATTAGATACGCTTTTGGGTATTTATTGTATTAATATGTGGTGGGAAAAGTTGTTTATTTATTATGGTATTTTTTATTACTGTTGGGTAGAAGGTTGATTACTAGCACTGCCACTGTTGTACTGTACAACTACTGTTTATTTTGATAATGGGTTCCAAGACCGTTGACAAAAAAACTCGATAAGTGGCGCTGCTGTCAGTGGTTTCTATTAAGCGAAATCAATTTTGTTAGGTCGACATTAAGTAAAAAAAAACATACATCAAAACAGTAATCAATTTTTGACTCCAATACTTAAAAACACAGTTACATTTATTTTTCCCACTGTCATAACACAGCATACTCAGGACCTTTTTGCTAAATCCCCACAAGGAAATGTTTTTTTCTTGGAAATAAAAACGTTTGCAGCCGAACGTCAGTTATGTTCACGCCAGTTGTCATTACTCACGGGTTGTCAATGACGAGATGTGTTAAAAGAAACAGCCTGTATCTTGTGCATTAGGATGAAGGTCTTGTGTTTGATTTTGTACGAATATATTATTTTGAATGATTGCATTTATAAGTATAGAAATAGCAATTTTGTTTTGTTTGTTTCTAGTTTTTTTTGGCCTATATTTCTCTATTAATAAAAACAGTCAATTTCTAACAAGGAAGTTTAAATATGATCATAAAAGATGATTTCTTAGTGTATTTTTTGCTGATTTACAACATTCACACAGACGAAGTTGGAGGCAGCAACTATTTCCTAATATATTTGGAAACAGTAACATAAATAATTGATTTACAAGATTTAAAAACAGAAACATAGACATCAGAGAAGATTATTTTATTTAAAAGCACTACAGACTATCAATTGTTGAGAAGATTAAACTTTTACGACAATAAGTACATATATACCTCTAACATCACAACAAAGGCATACATATTTGTTTAAATCAAAAATCATACGCACAAGAATACATTACTTGACATCAGAACCGATCCCTCTCAGCTGCCAGAGCCAATAACTCGTTCGATCTCCGAGCAAATCATGCCGAACGTTTTATGTATGTACACCTTTTATTTTCCTCCCATTATTCCTACAAGTCCATGGAAAATAAAATAACTAGCGGAGGTCCCATAATGGAAAATCTCTTAAGAATAGCGCGCCAAAATACGGGTGTGCGGGGTAAGAGGAACGTTACTGTCTTCTTTGGAACCGATCATGTTTTGTAACACCAAAAATTGTTCCCAGATGTCTCAAAGAACCCGAACGCCTCGTCGTTAGTTAGTCGTAACTGATTTTGTCTATGCCTATCGTACGTTTTTGACCTAGAAGAAGCGCTGACCTACCTACATTGTGGCATCTCCGCTTATCTTTTCTCACTCCGTATACAAGTCACATTTTTATTGTTACAAGCAAGATTCCATAAAAACGTGACATACTGACGAACGCATGGGCCCGTTGGGATTGAGCTTGGCTTCTTGTTTTACATATATTTGGAGTTTCAAGTTTCATAACAATACTGAAAACCCCTGAGACTGTTATGGGATACTTTTTATCCGGGTGCGCGAGAATAAGGCCTTGAGTATCGAGTGATATCGTGAAAATCAGCTAGTCTAATACAATCCCGTTGTAGTGCAAACACAGCTCAAGTTACGCATACATTGAAGTGACGCAAGCCACGATAGTTGGTACCCTTTGAGCCCAAGCATGGACGAAAAAACTTTCATAAAAGTCAACGCCGTCGAATTTCAAACGAACCCTGATTCCATCGTTAAAAAGAGACAAAGTATGAGAGCTATACGTGGATAACAAAGAGCATCCCTTCTGAAATTGACATAATTTTCCAGGCGAAAAATTCTTCTGATCCCCTCTGAAATTCCACAAATTTTATTGTTGCGTCGTTTGGTAAGGCAGCACTCCTGTGCGTGCTATATATCGTTTTTTGTCCGTTCCCAATATTTATCTATTGTTTGGCTTTCTAATTCGACATTACTTGTATGGGGCTAATGTCTTAATTCTATCTTTAGTAGGTAAGCAAATCCTCAGATAGATAGAATATTAGGAACGGCCGTTAATGTAACTAGCTATGTTAGGGAAAGCAAAGATATGTTTAAGCTGTTTTATTTGGTTACCTACTGTTATATGGCATAGTTGATGCAATTTTTGGCAAGGAATGTTCAGGCCAAACAATCAAAAAACGAATGTATGTTTTATTATGGTGTTCCCCCAAAAATGAATTTATAGGTGGGGACTAAATGAGCAATTATTGTTAGTTACTCACAGTGAGACCGCCTAGTATTGTTTTGATTATATCTGCGTCTCCATATAAGGAGGTAAACTTAAGCAACTTAATCTTTATAGCGTGAATCTTAAAAAATAAGCATCCATTCTGTTTTTATTATGAGGTTCATCTACGATGTACCATATAGCCCTTAAGTCATACAAGTTTACTTAGCATCGCTCGCACAGGTAGCTAAGCATTTAATGTGACATCTCCTTTAAGCTGCCAGAGATATATTCGACGAAGTGAACGATATTAATTAGGGATAAAGATGTATGTGTGTCCCTTATTACTTGTATCTCTCGCATTTCATGTAGAAATAAGGTAGAAGCTAGAAAAAATATATTATACCGGAATCGGGCTGTCTTGAGTAAGTTTATTATTGAAATTATTTTGATTTTAGTTGTAAAATTCGACAATTAAGATAATTAAGGATTATTTATTTGTATGTTTGTTACTGTTTCATGCAACACCACTGTATGGATTTCGATGAATCCTGGTAGTAAGGTAGCGTATGTATCGGAAAATCATGCGCGGATTTAGTTTATGTATGTATAAACGGTAATTTACATATTAAAGCTTTTGTATAGTTTATAAGCCGATCGAATCAATCAGTTTATTAATTTTATTTAGTTGTTAGTTAATCTATGTAGGTACAATCTTCTGATTTCTATCACCTGACACTGATCGTATCTATTCAGCTCAGTCATAGCTTGGTACCAAGACTTATTCTAAATCCAACTAATGGTAGACATTGACTAACCTACACATTAGTTCACACCCTCAAAAATACTAACGAAATACAATTTAGCTTACTATCGAACTATACCATTGACGTAATTAAGCTCAGATTTATAGCCGGACAAAGATATAAACACACAAATGAACGTGCGCTACCAACGGAGGATTGTCGCGTCTGACAGATTTATTCATTGCACGGCACCGCGTAGGGATGCCAGGGCGAAAAATTACAACGTGTTGCCACTTTGTTATGATAATACCGTATTCTTTACGAAGGTTGTTCTCTCAGGGGAAGTGAGTGTTTGGTGGTATACTGATTATTGGTGATGATGAATATTGTAATTGTGAATTGTTTGTCTGTCAGGATTTTCCGGGATTACGGTTAGGTTTCAAACTAGTGCCCGCAAGCGGGTTTACCATGCTCCCTTGGGAACTACTGAACGTACTCAAATAATTATAGTACAAGACAAACACAAAAAATGTAGCCTCCTTAGAGCAAATTGCACAACATTCGTATGATCGATATCGATACTGTAAAGCTGAAGAGTTTGTTTACTTGAACGTGCTAATCTCAGAAACTACTGGACACGTTTGAAAAAATCTTTAGACTGCAAGCCGAACCCAACATAGTTGGGAAAAAAGACTCGGAGGATGATAAGGTTTGCAAAAATCTTTCAGTTTTCAAAAATTTATTTGTTGAGCAAGGCCATAAGCAACTTTTCATCAGTTGCACGTTGCAATGATACCTACATATCAATAACACGCGGTCGAATTGAGAAAACTCCTTCTTTGTTCAGCCGGTTAAAACAAACAGAAGTATAGGTTTCTTTGTGCAATTTCAACATACATGTGCGTTTAAGAGTACGTACATACATAACCAGGACTCGTAAATGAACGCTCGGTGGGAATACCGCCGGATTGTCGCGTCTGACAGATTTATACATTGCACTGTACGGAACGCACCGCTCAGGGTTGCTACGTGAATACATTTCAATATTTCTAACAATAAAAATGATATTCTACGTGCTTATAACACGTTTATGTTGATAAGTCAAGAATGGGTGTGAGTTCTACCCCAGGCATGTACCAATGCAACTTCTCAAGGTTTGTATGTTTACTTTCCAAATATACATTGTACTACCATGATTGATAAAAAGGTGAATCTGAAATCATCACCGCCTTGAGCAAGCGTGGTGATTAACGCTCAATCCTTCTCCATGTGAGATGAGGCTGGTGCAAAGCAATGAAAAGATAAAAAGGCTGATGGTAATATAATAAAAATCCTAATTTTCTCTTCAATAACACTATGTTAAGTACATTATAATATCCGTTGCATTTTTTGAAAATGGTGTCTGATTAAGGTTACCCCAGTGTGATCATCTTAAATATATTGATGTGCAAATGTAAATAAATTAAATGATTTTGGCGTGGCAACCCTGAGCGCATCTGTTACCATAGCTACGTACACAGTTATCAAAGATAGCGCAGTTTATGAATGCGATAGGACTGTGTGATAAACCTTATGTGACGCCTAAACCTAATGTGTAAGGTTATTACTACTAACTATTGAATAGGAAACTAAGCGGTCTTATAGTTATATAGATCCTTTGTTTATTTACACAAACTATACATTATTTTAAGGTAACTAAATCTGAATTATTTATATATAAAAATAAACTTAAAACTTATATTTGAAACGAGAAAGTATGTTTTTTACTCTGTTTAAGACAAGGGTGTAAAAGATCTGGTAATAAAAAAAAAACTATTACGTGATCAATTCAGTGATCCTCCGATTTCATCCTCCATAGTCATTGGTTATAGTATATCATCAATACTTCTCATGAATATAGGCCATAGTAGCTTGTCTTTACTTACACATCAACTTTACAATTCTAAAATTAAAACAAGCGAGTAGATATGAAAAACAAATAAATACAAAAAAACAAAAATAAGACAGCCAGATTCGTATTTCATAGCGGGCAGCACTTGCAGCCTCATATTTGCGAAGATGCCCCGAAAATAAGAAATACACAGACAAACAGACAAACATTGACGCTTCGTATCAAAGGCGTTTCAATCGTTGTCGACAAACATGCTCGCGGCAGGCACGGCAAATACTGGAGATTTCATCGCTACACTTAAAGTTTGGTTTCACTAAACAGACAGTGTGAAAATTTGCGACTTTTGGGAGCATGTTCAATATCTGAAACAGAAAAAAATAATGTTTGGTATTGAACTGCCACGACTTCGCTTTTAGAACTTCGCTAGTAACAACTAGCTTCCGCCCGCGGCTTCGCCCGCGTCAAGTGCGGTTATATCGCGTTTCCAAGAGAACTCTTCAAAAGTCCGGGATAAAAACTATCCTATGTTCTTTCTCATGGTCAACTTTATATCTGTCTACCACACAACACCGTAGTGAGTGGCAGAAAAGCAGAAATAAACTGCTCAATCAGTCAGGTAATGCTCATGAAAAAGGTATCAGCAGATTTAATACAGGCAAATGTAGTACGAGATCAGCTTTACCTCTTGTCGTATCTAAATCGCCTCAGAATTAATCTTAGTTCACAAGACCTCACCTTAACAAAGGATCCGTTGAAGCAAAGTGTTTGTATAGGTTTTGACGATACATTTTGGACGCTTTTTTTAGTCTCGTTCACGCTTTTTTAATTCAAAGGGTGGGCAGATGTGATAAGGATATATGAAAGATGTTTGCAGTTATATGAAAAGATTTTTAGGGGGAATATTGGGAGCTTTGGGGTTTGTAAAGTAACGTACCATTTTTTCTTTCCAATAAATATTTAAAGATTCGTTACCATGTTTCTGACAGGCAAAGTACGAGTAGCTTGTAGTAATTAATTCGATTTTAGCATTCCCTTCCTGTTTTAACTTAATAAAATCTTCATTACGTGCAACCCTATTAACAGTAATTTACGTAACTCACTCATTCCAAATACTTAGTTGTGCCAACGTAAATAATAATATTCCTATTCAAATCCCACTTCAGAAGCTCTCAACAAATAATGACTGACGTCATCTATTGCGTTGTAATTCACAACCAAAACAAAACATGGCCTACTTAACTGCAACATTTTAAATACGTTCAAAATAATCCTTATGACCATGTGCTAAAGTTCAAAATCGTTTGAAGGGGTTGCATGATAAGTTGGTAATAAAAATGTGGGTGATTATAGTCCTTATTACAAGGGTATAAGGTTGTGGGAGCATGATTAAGTGGGGTGAATGAACTTGGGTCCACGTGGTGCCTGCAATTGCGCAGTTTTGAACCCCTGCAGTAGTTACGACGCACATCGCTATATGGGGTAGGGTGACAGGATCAAATGATGGCATACAAATATGTTGCAAAATCTTTCTTTTTTATTTAGTTTAGATGGACACCAAATTAAAATTTTGTTTAAAAATATTTGAAAAAATAAAGATCTTATTACGTCTCAATGAGGATACAAGAGAACATCATTTGTGAAAACTATAGTTGGAGTAAAGTCGACAATACCAAATTGGCTTTAATTTTGAAAACAAAGCACTTCTTATGAAACACAGTATTATTACTCAATTTATAAATCCAGAAACAAAATGCAAACTTAATTACTGTTCTAAAGTGCTAATTATTCATTGTATGCAATCTACTGATTAAGGCAGCTAACCTGCTCACCCCGCAGGGAACTAGCGTGATAGTATATTAGCAAACGCAGGAGACGTATAAATGGTAACAAAATGAAACTCGGACTGATTCAAATGCATCCAGCGACATTGAACCGAAATAGAATTATTTGGAAAATTTTGCAGAAGTATAGCTCTGAAGAATCCGCAAAAAAATATAATAATCACACTGAGACAACATAAAAAAATGCTGCCTTGGTAAGACTGGCTGTCAAACTTTCTGGCTTCTGACTGCCCGTAACGTCTCCCAAAGGTGTTTAAATGGCAGCCAATCTTACCATCAATTTAATATTCCTTCCGAAACACGGAGGAACTCGTCATGACAAGATGGCCACCCATTCACTTACCGATCGCACCAAGCGTTGCTTAACCTTATGATAGAACGACAGTGCGTCTGTTATACAAGGTCCAGATTCAAGATTTGCTAATGGACCTTCTGACTATATCAGTTTAACTTGTGAACTTATTAAGTTTAAAATAATGCCTGGTAGTCAGAGCATCCTTTGCGGTTTCAGAATAACCTACGTGATTAATCACGAGAAATGCATGGATTTAATACTGGTCTACTAGGAGATATTCACAATTTAATTTTAGAGGAACACGATTTTTCTTTGTCTGGTAATAATAACTATGTTTTTGTTTTTAATAGAATGTCTAAGGAGTTTTTTGCTGCTTCTTCTACATAAGACCCACTACTTGGATCCGTGCATCTAGTTGTTTACGTTTCGTAAGAACCTGTAATAGGTCTATAGATATAAAATAAACACCTTCGATTTTGTTAAAATGTTACTCTTCAGTACTGAGTAGTGATCTGATTGTGTGTAATTTATTAATTAAATTATTCGTCTTTGTCATATTTCAGAAAAATATAAAAAAAATAACATTTGAACCGTAGACCCCTAATACCTGAAAAAATAAACAATAAAATCCCTTATCTTACGTTTAGACAACAACAGATGCATTTACCCTACGCTAGGGCGGTTGTATTTAGGTGACCCACATCGGTCCCTTCAGGGAGCACGGCGGTGCACGACATTGCAATCAAATCAGCGTTTTTGCGCACTTTCAGGACCCATGGCGGACTTTATTGAAAATATAACAGCTTATAAACCACTTCAAACTTGAATTTTAATGTAATTTTGAAGGTAATTTCGTTTTGTAAGGGTAATTTCTGTGGAAAAGCTTCAAAATGTGCATCCTTAATATTATAAATAAGATAGTAACTCTGCTTGTCCGGCTTACTCGCCAAAAGTACTCTACCGATTTAAATGAAAGGTGAACAGACAGTCTACTAGTCATAGAGCCTGATAAAGAATATCGGCAACTTTTTACCCGGTTGAGAAATGCGGGGAACAGCTAGAGTATTTGTAAAAACATATGTTAAAACGTATGCGTAAAGCTAAAACTATTTAATAAAAGCAATTACAATTTAATGCCTTCCAAACCATTTGAAACATACAAATTGAACAAAATAAACCTAAAATGTCACACAAATAAATTTATAGACAAACAGAATTGCTATTTATTTAAACAAAGCCTAAAATGGCTGACTTTGAAACCGTCAGCAAAACACTCGTAAACAAATATACACCGATATTGTTTATTTTGCTAACGTTACGTAAATAGATGAATTTGCGAATCCCGATATAATATCAAACTAGACTGAACTGGTGTAGTCTGCTGTATACTAGTACAATTATAAATGTGAGTACACTGAAGTGAGTATTAAGTATGTATGCATTAGTATTATGTATTAGGTTAAGTGATTAAAATCAAAATATAATATAAATCAGATCGATCTACAAACGGACGTGTCTTTATTTCTCCCGTTGCCACATCTCGTGGCGATCCTACCATATACGGTCCGCGCGTGTCTCAAATTATAATTCACTGGTAATGTCCATTTCGCGATTAATTAATTAACATAAACATAAAATTACATGACCTTTTCGACTTTGTTTGCATACTTGCAACCTTTTAGTCGGCCGACAACTTGCTCGGGCTTATAAATCAGTAGAAAAATGAATGGTAGTATGCACGAAACAACGATCAGGTATTTGGCCGGTATCAGACCGACTAAAAACTTTGATTAAATTCACGATTTCTTTGTTTAGTCTGTAAGGTGCGGATACTCTTACCCTTGAATTCACTCTGTGCACTGGTAAGTTCGGTAAATATATCCTGTATACGATTTTCAGCATAAATTAATCAACAAAATGTGTACCATATTTACCTGTATAAAAGGGGGATAAAAAACAATACTACAGTCCCCTGGAGGTTATCAAGTGAAGTTCACATTGGTCGCCGTCGGATCAATACCGATTGAACCGTAATAATTTAACGAACCAAGGCGTCATGTATATACCCACCTATTGTCTTCATTATGTACTTACTTATGTAGGGAGTATTGTCAGTCGATGAGAATGAACATCTCATTTGTAAGATGCAAGAATATTTAAACACAATGGCATATTATTTACGTTGTAGGTTCTGTGGGTAAATAGCAATAAAATTATTAATGTTTTCTGATAACAGGCATTCCTGGATTTATAGGTGCATATATAACATCACGCTCCTATTTTAAGGTTTACATCTTAAAATGCAACTTTTAGCAATTGATGAAATGTAAATCTATCTTTCCCATTTTTCCGTGTAGTTGACTTTTCCCGAAGTTTTACAGTTAATTCTTTAACGTTTTAAGCGAGATTTTTTTCGAAATTTCTGAATACCATTGGATGTTATTATTATTAAATAAGATTAAAATATTTTGTTTCATTTGTGAGATTTTAATGACTGTTAAAATGAAACCGTAGGTAACAAAATGATTTATTGCACTGTAAAGTGCAGATATATTTGATTACAACTTTCTAGGAACACAGGCCCAAAAATCCAACCACACATTTACACACAAACAAACTAGCAAGAAACTAAAAATAACATTTTAAATACTCGTGCACGTTGCAATTGGGCGCAGCGCCGCACATGAAGACATTGTATTTAAGCAATAAGTATTAGAGCCATATAGCTATATGTACCTTTAGAATTTTTCTAAGTATACCGACTCCGAAATATCACAGATTTACACATAAACAAACTCACAAGAAAGTAAAGAAGAGCATTTTAAATACTCGAGCACGTTGCAATTGGGCGCACGCCGTACATGAAGACTTGTATTTAAGCAATAAGTATTAGAGCCATATAGCTATATGTACCTTTAGATATTTTCTTAGTATACCAATACTCAATTCTTTATTAGCATTCCATATGTTATAGCAGGTGGTACATTTAGATTAGTGACAATATGGGCACAGCTTAAGGAAAGAAATAGGAGAGTTTTAATACTAGCTTATTAATAAATTATAATTATATTTAAAAACATATTATTAATTAGTGTACATGTGAGCGGGTGTGTGCGTTTGTGTGTATGTTATGACTCGTATGTGTGTACTTTTATATACCAACTCCAAAATATCACAGATTTACATATAAACAAACTCACAAGAAAGTAAAGAAGAGCATTTTAAATACTCGTGCACGTTGCATTTGGGCGCAGCGGCGAACACGAAGACATTGTATTTAAGCAATAAGTATTAGAGCGAGTGCTGAGCGAGACGCGGTTTTCACTACCACTGATATTGTTACTGTTATTACTTTCAGCCTTACTTAAGGGCTATGTTAGCTGAACTCTTAGTTTGTGATGACTTTTTTAATTAACTTGATGGTTGAATAACGACAGAATGTAACGTTTATCTATTTATGAGACGTCAACAGGGAGGTACTAGAGTTTGATCGTTTGAGCTGTGTGTTATCCTCTTATTGGCGTAGAAAGATAGAAAGATCAAAGTAGAAGAAGATAATCACGCTAAGACCTATGAAGCACCAGATCAGCACATCTTTTCTATACAGTTATGAGTTTATTTTTTAATTTTTGACACAACTTTGCGTATATTTTGAACTAACCTCTGCCAGCGGTTTCACCCGCATCCCGTAGGAACCTTTGCACGAACCCGGATAAAAAGTAGCCTATAGCCTTCCTCGATAAATGGGCTATCTAACACTGAAAGAATTTCAAATCGGACCAGTAGTTCCTGAGATTAGCGCATTCAAGCAAACAAACAAACTCTTCAGCTTTATAATATTTGTATAGATTTTGGATTTTGGAAGTTTCATCTGTTAGCTTGTAAGATGAAATTAGTATCAAATACCTAAAGTCCACGCAAGTGAACAGCTAGCCCTTAACAAAGGCTAAGTACAGACTGAGTGAGTTGGCACTAGTTCGGGTTAATTTGACTATTTGCTGGATATATCGCCTTTTAGCTGATCGCCGGTCTATCTGTGTTGCTTCGACTACTCCCCGGGGAAACACAGCTTCATACAGAGAGGAACATGAGTGTTTATTGAGCATGTTAGTTTTTGATCAGCTGTTTAATTATTGTGATCGTGATGTACACCTTGTTTGTGTTGTACAGCTACAACATAACCATCTGCGCATGTGGGTGGGCACGCCGATCTTATGCTTATGTTAAAAATACTTTTTTATTTCATTAACAGGAGGCTTTAGATACACTTAATAGACTATAAGTAATGCTTGAGTACTTAGTCTTTATAGGTGTAAATCTGTGTGCTAGCCTACTTGTGTTAAGTTTGTATTGTTTTTTTTTCTTTCCTGATTTTATATAATGGTTATCATGTGATAATGATATTTTTATTTGACTTGTTTTGTATACATTCTGTTTCTTCAAACCTTACAGACAGACATGTGTTGCTGGGGAGTTTGTTGCGCCACTTCTTCTTCCCAGCAAAAACACATAGGAAGTGGTGAAGGGCGGGCGTTTTGGGGGCTGTCTTTTGTTATTGACGTTCGAAAAGTGCTGATTTATCAGCCTAATTTGAATAAACGATTTTGAGTTTGAGTTTGAGTTTGATGGTCAATTTTGAGTTTGAGTTCAGATTTATGGTGGTCTAAAATAGTGATGATCGCGAGTGCTATAGTAACAACTTATTCGAGCACGGCTTGGGCGGTCACTTCACAAAATCGGATTAAAGTAACATCAAATACCATACATTTTCATAGGTTTAAACATGTAATGACCTTCCTCCATGTTTATTATGAAATTCAGAAATTTATCCACAGAATTGCTATTTCGGTAGGCCGACAAAGCTTCTACTAAGAACTCATAAACTCATGTTGTATAATTATTGCCATTCTTAAGATTGACATGGTCCTCAGAAGTATACAAAAAATTTACATCATTTGTCAAACAACAATGTACAAATGTACATACACATAATTTTATAACACCTACATATTTCAGTGACATAAAAGAGTACAGTTTACACTGACCGCAAGTGAAAGGCGAGCCTTCAGAGAATTCACTTGTGAAATTATCGACGATCGTGCGTCGAATAGACGAACACTATAAGAACAAAATTTTCTGTTCCTTGCGTGAACACAAGGGAATAGTGAATGTGGGTTACTTGTAGATCTTAATGTTAACAAAATAATAATCTATGTTATACTTATCACCTTATGATTAGTGTGGAAGTAAACTTGTGTGTTTATGTGTTATATTTTCAATCAGAAACAGCTGCATCGATTGGCATAGAGATAGATGGTACCTAGTAGATGAAGATTGACTAGGCTTTTTATTCTGGTGTTGGAAAAAGTTCTGAACGCAAGCAAAACCATGGGAAACAGCTACCATAATATGCATATATGTACGTAACTACATATTATGTAATGTATACAATGACGAAATTGTGGAAAAATATGGAATCTAATGTTTTAATACAAATGTGGATTTGTGTGTTAAGCTTTGTCAATAAAGCTGCTGTACCGATCAAAATGGTTAAAGAGAAAGGATACCTAATACTTACCTATATTTACTATCATTACAATTTTAAAATACCTAAGTAGCTAATGCATAAAAACCCATAAAACACACCACTATTTAAACCCGTAACCACATCACATCGACAATTAGAGCGAACACGGCGCGGAGACAGATTTTATTCCAATCCGAAACGCATCAAGTAATTACAAATAAACTGAGCTAACTACAGACGGCGTGCGGGGAATTCTATGCTCACCATCATTTTTGGTGGGACACTTTTTAAGAAATATTTTTGTCTAAATTGTTTTTATTTAGATTTGTTCTGTGTTTATTTAATTACCTCTTTATAGATGTTGTTCTTTTGGAATATATTCGTTGCGTAAGTTGGAGTAGGTAATTAAAAAAAAACCCTGTTGGTATAAAACTAATAAACCGTTAATAATACTTTGTTTCCGGGGCATTGACAGAAGCTTAGTTTACTGTACTAATATCCCTTTTGTCTTTATTAAACGTATTTTGAAGATATAACATTAAATTAGCTCAAAAATAATAAGAAAATGTAACGTAGGGAAGATGGTTTGCTTCATAAATCGATGACCACAAAATTTTCGATTACAACTCAAACAAAAATGTATTTCATTAAGCAATATGGCAACCCTACCTCTGAACATGCGGGCAACATTAATTAGTAAACAGTAGACCGTCTGAGTGTGGCAACAAAGCAAGATTTTTCTTGTATTCCACACTGCTGTGGAAACTAACTTATTTTTTTACAAGTCTACGCTTTTTCAAAACATGAATTTTAAAATGGTGTACATTTTAAATGTTAATTAGAGTCGACGATAATTTTGCGAGTTGCATACAGAGAATCTGTTTGCGCAATGTGCGATTAACTTTCATAGCTTTTAAACGTTTATACGAACTCATTACTTTTGAGTAAGATATTATTTTTTTTCGAGTTACGACTTTCTGTTTACGGTGTTTTGCTAGAGGATTTTATTTCTGACGCGGCAAGGTAATATGTTTTTGGTGAAGTGGTTGAAATTTAAATATGGTGAACTTTAAACATTGTTGCAATGCCTGTATTTAAACGAAGTGTATGCTGAAATAATTGTATACCCAATATTATCCTTTTAAATATACACACAACATCATAATAAACAAAGTCACTTTACCAAATATCTGATACTATTTTCATAAACGACTGAGCTATCACAATTTCCCGACCAAACCTACATATATTTCACTACTTACAGAGGGTTATTACCGAGACTTTTTCTTCTCAGAATAATGGTCGCGCAAGGTTATCGCAATTTCCCCAATGTGGCCAAAAAAGGTGACCTAACTAGGACCAATAAATAATCTGTAACGTTAATGGTCACAGTAAAGCGGTTTCCACTTGAATTCAGCCTTTTTGTTATATGTTGGCGAATATTTTTTTCTTAACGTTGTTTTTCGATAGATTTTTCTCATGAATTTGTTCGCGTTGTGAAGTATATTTCGTTTGTTCATGATTTATTACTTGCTTTAACTTCGTTAGTTTATTTAGCATGACGTGAAGTAAAATGTAATCCAGTTACAACCGCTTACATTATATGAAAGCAGTTAAAACAACTTAATTTATATACCTAGACGTAAGTTTCTGACTTAGTCAAGGCTTACAATTTTACGACTTTAATTTCACGGCAGCAATAATGCTAAAGTATGCGTGATCGTCTTATGAACACTTCAATATCGTATAAGAGTCTACGCTAACATTCAGTTATTAATCCCAATACTAATTACCTACGTGCCTGTAAACCCACTTCATAATACGCAGAAACGTTCACACCATTAATAACAAAATGTAATTTAGCCAATCTACATAGTTCACGCTTAAGTCCTTTTGAATAGAAGACACAAAGGTAATAAGACCTGGGACGTCTAATATCGCAACAATGTGTCATAGTTGTAACTTGCATTCGCGTGCCGTCTTGGGACGTTGCAGCCGACGGGCTGTCCAAAGTTAGCACCCCTTCATACTTAGCGCGTATCCCGAAATACTGCGCAAAATCATTGTCACCCTACTTTATCACCTTGTGTACAAACCATTGCTGCTTTTGTTGGCAGGAAAATTTTAGGTTTTTTTTTTGACCAGCGATGGATGTGAAATGTTCGGTGGGTGGGTTTCTGTCGCCAGTTTCCCAGTAAAGATGGGTTTGCAGCTTTTGTAATAAATTTCCTCAAGTTCAGTTTCGGTTAATATAATATGCCACCTTTGTTAACATGCACGAAACGGTAACCAAATATTGGTGTTTGTAACTTTTCGCTGACGGCAGTACTCATTAAGCTTTGACGGTTTACACATTACACTGAACTTTGACATCGTACGGCCATGTGTAACTGAGATTGTTGGAATTACTTGCTAACTGTCATTGCTGTAAAAGTAATTAGGAAACTCTTTGGTATTGTGGAAAGTATACGAATTGAATGTAAATTGTAAGGATGTTGGAATTTTGTAATATTTAATTTATAACATAGAATATTTTATCGCACGAATCAAACTTACTGCAGTACCTAGAACTCATTGTTTTTCTGGTGCATTCCCAGGTTCCTATGATAAACGAAGTACCAAGAATCATATTTTTTAATTTTATTCGTTTGAAGCATATTTGAGCCATAATTTGGACCTGCTACGATCCAGGTCCCCTTAGGATAATCCAGGATAGTACCAAGAATTTTCCATACCCAAAAATCCGAGCGGTTTCAGTTTTCGGGATTAAAAATATTAGAGAAGGAAAATATCTGATATATTAAAAAGTGTGTCGTTTTGTATTTTTTTTTTTTAGGAATTAATGGGTACCAATTAACACACTGCTGTATTATCTAAAAAAATCGTGCACTATGATATTCGCAGAACGGTTGGTGTCGTCGTAATATTGATGAACGAAATTATTTGAAAAAATCAAGGAAACTAAAAAGCTGCATTATTAATCAAAAGTAATCGATATTAAAAACTCATAACTCAGCTACCATCGCTTAATAAAAGCAAAGTATAACCTAATATCAGTTTCCCAATTTCCCCACCGTAAGTTATGCAAACAACCCGTTCTACTAACATAATAAGACGATATTCTTCCGAATCAACCGTCTACTTGGAAACTGGCAAAGTGCTCCAAGAAATAAATAACTTTCTCCTTTTGTGTAGACTTTATAACGGCCCGGGATGCCATAAAAACATGTGGTTTGGTTACGATAAAGGGCCCATTGTGGTTTTTTCGTTTACTCCCCATGGTGAGACGCGGTTTGGAAATGGGGGATACTGAGAGTTATTTTTGTAAGTATTATTTTCGTCTCGTTTTTTTGGAAACTGTAAAAGGATCTGACCTTATCGTTCTCTGAAGCTACGAACGTAGCATTTGCTACGGCGTAGCAGTAGTATTAAAATAGTATTTATTTAATCGTGGGTCGAGTAGTCATTTGAGAGAACGTTGATCATGATCCTTTTCTGTAACTATACATACATATTTAACATAGTATATAATGTGTAAAAAACTAAATAAATAAAAAGACTAAGACATAGGTGTCTGTTTATCCGCGGGATATATGGAACGAGATACCTTTTAAAACCGACATAAAGTCGAGAAGGTCAAGCCTACAACATAATTGAAACATAAAAAAAGTGTCTTCTAATCGTGAACCCCATCACCTATTCCATAGAAAGATTGAATGCTATGGCGCGTTTAAGGAATATTGCGCTTTTTCCTTGATTTGTGAATTGAATTATTGTGTATTGGATTTATTTGAGGTATTCTCTCGTTTTTCCTTTATTGTTGTTATTTTTACGAGAACGCTCTGTATTGTGACTTTGTAAGATGAAATAACAGACAAAAGACCGCAGATAATAATTTTAATATACTAAAATATTAACTCTTATTTTGTATGTTCTTGCTTCAGTTAAATTGTTTGTTATTTTAAACATACGTGTCACAACTTTACACGTCTCGTAATTTCGAAACTGGCTTTACGAACCCATAACATCTTTGGTAATAAGTAGTTTCCTAAAATTTAAGATGTTTTTTCAGGAGTACGTAGATCAATTGATAAATAATTAGAGAAACTGCTCCAGTCATAAATGAGAAAGATTCTAACACTACACTTAATGTAACAACAAAATGTATTGATTTGATAAATTATTTTGTTACAAAGTATCCAAGTTTCACTTACAAAATGTATGTACCACATAACGAACAAAATGACGAGATGTAACCTTATAACACATTTACAGTAAGTCCAAAAAAACTTGGCACATATGTAAAAACAAGTCTCAAGATTACTGATATAGTCATGTTCGGGTTTTTCTTATTTATTTATTTATTTATTTATTTATTTATTCTAGGAAGGCTTACAGGCTAATAACACGACAAGATGGTAACAATAGTTTAACACATTGCTAATAACAAGCCCCCACATATAGGTAAGCTAACATACAATAAGTACACTGAAGACTCAATGGCATACAATCGCATACAATAGATAATACCATAATATTTTACGCATCGAAAAAAGATTTGGCTAGCAGACGCCTTGCTGTGCCTGCACTTGTGCAAAACAGATCTATATTCAAATCTAGTGGTATTGCGTTAAAGCTCCGAGCTGCCCTTAGTAGAAAAGTATTACGTCTGTAGTTTGTCGTTGCAAAAGGTGCCTGTAACAGTGGCCGCTGACGGAGTCCACCCATGTTTGTTTTTAACGATAAGTTCGCTAAAAGTTCAGGACAATCAACTGTACTATTAGCGATATTCAATAACATACATATGTCATTAATATAACGTCTAGTTTCCAGCGGAAGAAAATGATACCTTTTACAGCGATGTGTGTAATTTTCAGACCACTGTTTTGCCTTGAAGTCCAGATATCGTAAGAATTTCTTTTGGATACCCTCAATACGAGACGTGTAGATCCCGTATTGAGGGTTCCAAACCTGTGAGGCATACTCCAGGTGGCTGCGTACAAAGGAACAGTATAAGATTTTAACAGGTTTAAGAGTACGGAAGTCTGCTGTGTTTCTAATTATGAATCCTAGCGCTTTAGCCGCTTTCTTTACAATAACGTCTATATGTTGATCAAATAAGAGCTTGCTATCTTGTATTACTCCTAAATCTCTTATGCTGCTAACTTTATTAATATTTTGATGGTAAAGTTTGAATGCCGCATTTACTATTGTTTTTCGCCGAGAGAAGGTTATATGAAAACATTTGGGCACGTTAAGTTGTAACCTATTACGCTTACAGTATTCCTCAAACCGTTCAAGATCCGATTGAAGGCATTTGACATCTTCTAGGTCTCGCACAACTTTATGTATTTTCATGTCATCTGCGTACATTAGGACATAGGAGTGTCTGAAGCAGAGTTTAACGTCTGCAATGAATATTGTGAATAGAAGAGGTCCCAAAATGGATCCTTGTGGTACTCCTGAAGGTATAGCAACCCAATCTGAACTATAACCCCGAAGCACCACGGCTTGAGTGCGATTTTCTATATAAGAAGTGAACCAGCGGTATAAACTACCGTGTATACCGGCTCTCATTAGCTTATCCAGAAGTACCCTGTGATCTATGCGATCGAAGCACTTGCTAAAATCGGTATACATTACATCTACCTGTCCCTGCTGCTCCATGCCTTTAGTGATATATTCATGCGAAAGTATTAAGTTAGATGTAGTAGACCGATTTCTGATGAAGCCGTGCTGCTCTTCACCAAATTTGCATTTTAATGCAGTGTATACACTATTATGTACAATCCGCTCGAGCACTTTAGCAATCAAACATATTTTGGAAATAGGGCGATAGTTGGCAATGTCTGTCTTGTCTCCTTTTTTAAAAATTGGTGTTACAAAGGCTGACTTCCATATATTAGGGACTATACCTTCCGCAAGCGATCGTTCGAATAGAATGCATATTGGGATGGTAATACTCTTTGCACAATTTACAATAAAAATAGGAGCTAACTGGTCAGGCCCGCCAGCCTTGGATAGGTCCAAGGACTTCAGTAGCCTATAAACTTCAGAATTACTTATTTCAACAGTGCTTATGCATGCTGAATCATCATCTGTGGCGAAGTCAGAAGGATCCACGGGTGTTGGTGGGTCTGGTTCTTGATAAGTGGAGCAAAAAAACGTAGCGAATAAATTACTAATGCCTTCTCCAGTAGATGCCGTCTCATCACCATACCGCATTACGTTAGGAAAAATGTTGTTATTCTTTTTACTCTTAATGTAAGACCAAAAAGTCTTAGGGTTTTTAATAATAGCTGACTCCATTCTGTCCATATATTTACTAAAGCAAGACCGTTCCAATTCGATTACTCGATTACGCAATATAGAGAAGGAATGATAGTCTGATATATTTCCATATGTCTTGTATCTGCGGTGATATTTATATTTTTCTTTAAGCATTTTGACCAACGCTGTGTTATACCAAGGAGGATGTGAACTTTGAGCTATAGTTTTAATAGGAATATATTTATCTCTAAGTTCATATAATTTGTTATAAAAAGTTGACACAGCCTCGTTTAATGGTTTTGTCAGTAATAACTCATCCCATTTTACTTGATCCAGGTCATCTATAATAGCTTCGTAATTACCCTTTGAATATATAAACTTGGTTGTTTTTTTCTCCACCAGTTTATGAATTTCTACAAAATTTGCATTAATAATTAACGGCTTATGATGTAGGTCTACGGGTAGCGCCAGTGGATTAATACATTCTGCGACGCCAACGGAATCATTAGAAAATACTAAGTCCAATAACCTATTGTTGACATTTTTTATATTATTTTATTGATAAAGGTTAGCTAATATGACGGTATCAAAGAAGTCTTTTATTTGCTGAGAGGAAATATTAATGGGGGTTAGATCTAAACTATTTGTACTTACATTTATCCAGTCCACATAGCTGCCAAAATTGAAATCACCCACTATTATAAATTTATCCATCGGGTTTGATAACACTACGTGATTAAGGGTATTTGTGAAATTATTTAACTGTATATTATATGTGTTACCACGGTTTTCGTTACAAAGGTAAACAGTGCAAATATGAAGGTAATAAGTCACCGAAGGTCTTGACCTTTTAAGAATCAATGAAATCCAAAGGTCCTCAGCAGAACTACGCCAGTCGGGTCTCTCAACAGCTGTAAGGTCACTTCTTACGGCAATTAAAACACCACCACCCCTACTTTGTACAGTACGGGAATAGTCACGGTCTCGACGCCACACTAAATACCTATTATCAAACATTTCACTATCACAAATATCATCCGAAAGCCATGTTTCTGTGAGAACAATAATGTCATAGTTATTAATACTAACATTACGAAGAAGACTGTTCGTTTTTGTACGCAGACCACGGACATTTTGATAGTAAATATTAACGGACATATCGGAGTCTCACAATAACCATATTATTCAACATAATACTAGAAATAATCGAAATTATATTCTTTAATATACAATTATAAATAAATAAGTCGGTAGGAGCACAAGTAGTCAGGCACAACCAGACACAGTGTATGGCGCAATATAAGTGTGTAAATATTTGGTCACCAATGGAGACAGAAGACAACCGGTATCCAAGCGCTAGCAATGTTAAGTGATTAGTAGTAAGCCACATAATGATGTATTGAAAATAAAGCTCAAATTTTATGTACTTAAGGTCATTAACAAGTTGTAACACAATACTAACGACTAAAATATTTTTATAAAGCTTATTTGAACACAATGAGCACGGACACATGAGTATCAGGAAAACGCAAGCTGCACTCAGTGATCTACGGCTCTCAAACTGAGGAGTATTATTTAAGTAAATTACACTATTTTTGTTAAATCCTTTTCTGATTTTATAATAATAACTGGACTTGTCTCCGTTTTTCGTGCATGTATTTTCGCGTGTTTTATCCACACATATTGAAAATTTGCTGCAGCAGCCGACTTCTTGGTTTGGGACAGTAACAATTTATTTTTAATGGTAAGATGGTCGTTAATGTATACCTTTTGATTACCGGATAATCCAAAGACACTGTTTGTCAAAGGAGACGTTTTGGCCTCCAGTCTAGCGGCGGCAATGAAGTCCTCCTTTACGTATCGGTTACAGAAACAAACTATTATTGGTTTAGTACGGTCCTTCTCGCGTGTTGGTACTCTTGATACAAAATTTATTTGGGTTTTTGAGATTGGGTAGTTAATTTTTGAGCCAATTTTTACGACTATCTCCAACAGATTTTCATTGTTTTGCTGCGTTTTCTTTCAACTGAAACCAGTGAAGCATGGTGATAGCCATTCATAAGTTATGTGGGCCCAGCTATAACATCATGATAACATTATAAAAAGTGTCGCAGCCCTAAATATACGCACAGCTTTATGGGGTAGTGAGGGGCTGTGGTGTTGTCGATGATTTGGTTTTATCGACCATTGATTTTATCCTTAAATAGTAATATTTATTTAATATAGGGTTTAAAGATGATTAATTTGAACTTTGGTGATTTTGTAATTATTAAAATAAATGAAAGAAATAAAATTAATGCATTTTTACTGCATAGTCAATCACTTCGAAAATATTATAAACTAAGCTCATTAAGAATGGGATATCAAAACTTGTCTTACAAAATCAAATAAATTGCACAGAATAAAACCAATTAAACATCATTAAAACGTCAAAAACTTGACTATATTAATCGACAAAGGCTTAAATATAATCGCCCGTTTTTTCTAAAAACAATGTTCATTTTCAAAATTTAACGTAAATGTTCATACTTGACAATTGTTAAAAAAAAACCGACGTTTATGTTGTTAGTAAACTTGGGCCTAGGCCTAAAACTGAGCACATCACTAGTGCCGATCACATTTTTCGCACCCCACTAAGTGATTCGCGATAAAAAGCCGGAGCCACGTGAACGGCTGTCTCTTACGCGTATGGATATGATAGCTATAATTCATACCGTGGGGCTGCCTGTTTTTTGGCCTCACTGTAGTTTTATAGCACCTAGATTGTGGACTTTATTGAATTGGTAACTTAATTCAGAGAGAGGAATACGTTTTTTTTTCTACACTTATTTCCGCTGGCGTTTTTACCTGTCTGGTGGAAACTACATACTTAGCGCACTCGGATAAAAAGTTACCTACAGATTTCTTCTCCACACTGGTGGACCCGGTCGAAAGATCGAGAAGTGTGGAAGCGAGATGGGTAGGCCTTTGCCCAGCAGTGGCACATTGTAGGCTAAAAATTACAAATTTCCTCAATAAATGGGTCATTTATTTCTCTACTGAATTAAGAGACTGTTTGCCAGATTTACTGGCTTCTAACTACCCGTAACGACTGCCAAAGATATTCAAATGACACTTATCACACACACCTATCCAAACCACTATCCAAAAAAACATAGAAACATAATATTAGACGTGATTATTCCTTTAATAAAGCAAGTTATTCGCGTTCACCACAAAATGTTGTACATATTATAGAAGCTGAAATTTTAATGAGAGCCTCCGGGCGCTTTGGGCCGGTGTTAAGCGCCTTCTACATGAGTTTTATACGTTTATGTGTGAAATACTTGGATTATTTATCTTTAGTGTTATTGTATTGAGATTTTCTTGATTGGTGTTTGAGTGTGTTTTTTGGGCTGTTTTTATGATAGAGCTTGTTATGAATTTATTGTATTTGTGTAATCTGATACAAGTAACCCATATTATTTTCTCTAGGTTTCATATTTTTTTATTTCTTTCTTTTATTTATTATTGTTGGAAAAAATGACTTTACCTTTACTGTTCACAAGAAAGTAAATGGTAGAAAGAATTAATATTTTTTTACTACCAAAAAGACCAAAAATAGGTATACGCAACAGAATAACAATTAATTATATTATGAAAAGGCGCAATATTACCTGCTATTATGGTAAAAGGCAACAGTAAATAATTTGGTTTCCAATCGGACATCGTGTAAACCTCCTTACAATACTCATCTGGATGCTGAAATTATAACATTTCAGTCCCCATTCGATCGGCCGTTTTTCTCGCATCAGTCGTTTGTAGATTATCTTTTAATTATTCCCTACGCCCGTTTTTTCATATTAAATACGGCGTCATTATCAATTTCCCGCGCCCGGCTCAATAGCTTTCGTAATTATAGGCATTTTAATACAAACCGTTGGTTTTCCACGCAGGTATCCACGTGTCTGTTAATGTTATTTCTATAAACGATAACAAATCTATACTAATATTATAAAGTTCAGCTTTAGCTTAGTTTGTTTGTTTGTTTGAACGCGCTAATCTCAGGAACTACTGGTCCGATTTGAAAAATCATTTCAGTGTTAGATAGCCCATTTATCGAGGAAGGCTATAGGCTTTTTATCCGGGTTCAGAGGTTTCCACGGGATGCGGGTGAAACCGCTGGCAGAAGCTAGTACTTTATATTGAAGTAGTGTTGATTTTAGGAACAGATAGAAAGTAGCTGGGAGGTTGGCTAGCACGAGATAGTGGGTAGCTTAATTCTTAAACACGAGATAGTGGGTTCTAGTCCTGGTAAGTATCAAATTTATATTTTTGCACTTTTGGAGAACGTCGTGGGGTAAGTTTCATATGTACCCATAATATTATAATTCAATGTCTGTAAACGTAAAAAGTCGAGTAAGCATCGTGACTTTCAGAAAGTTTCGTCAAGCAGACGAACAGTAGAAAGGTTAGTGTTTAAATAAAATAACTTGTAAAAGGAATTTTACCTTTATGTTTAACCTAATTCTGGGTAAGATTATTCTAACTTTGAATAGTGACACACTAACACACAGTAACATTTAATAGTGCAATACTTGCTGTACATAATTGGAAATTAAAGCTACATCATAGCACGGGGTCCTATGGACTCGTGCGAGGTCTGGCCGGTCGCAAGTGTGTACCCACCATGGAGAACAAAATCACTAGCCATGGAGGTGCTATAACGCAAAATTTCTTAAGAAAGTAGCGCGACAACATGGGCGTGAAGTTCGACGAGGAACGTCACTCTCTACACCCTTATACATCTTCTTTGGACCCGATATATTTTCTGACATAGCAATAATTATTGACAGATGTGTAAAATCACCTGCTGGGGCTGCGGTGTAGTCCGAAAGAGTTACCTTCTGAAGTCCTTTATGTACCAGGGCCCTGGTACATAAAGGACTTCAGAAGGAACATGATGGGTTTTAGTTTTCAACTCACAGCGGGAGGGTTCATTTGTTGATTTCCCATAAAAAAAGGTATCCCTAAGAGCCCGAACGCCTCGTTAGTTTACTTGTAACTCATACCCTTCATATAACCTTCATATGGCATGTCCGTTCATCCTTCCTTACTCCGTGTGTACCCAGCCTTATGAATATGCATAAGAAGCTCATAGCGTCCTGTGTGCTGCCTGAAGAGGGGCTGATAGACGTAATTAGTAAACAGATATTAATTCTGCAGATTAAACAAGATGCAGGCTGGGTTAATGTGATTATGAGACTTTTTTTGGTAGTTGGAAGAGATTTTTGACCATTCTAACCAAAAAAACTAACTTCTTATGATATTGCATATGCAAAGCTATGTTTGTGGTCTATCGATGGATCTCTTATTGCGAAACAATGGATGGATAGGTTATAAAATCTCCAGTAAGAAACAGTTCCGAAGTAGCTGCGATTACCAGTAAAGTATTAGTTATACTTGATTTAAAACACGTGGATACTCACTCAAATATTGCCAGTTTCGTAAAGAATATTCACCTTTATATTTCTCCAACATAAAAAAAACAAAAGAAACACCATATTCTTACATCGCCAAAGTCACCTTTTTTTTCAAGAAATCAGACACATTATGTTTACGTACGTTTCATTTCATTTATTTCAATTCATTTGTTACAGGACAAAAAGTAAAATAGTCTTGCGGGACAATAGTTTGGTGTCGGCGACGGTGGGCGAAACTCGTCAAACTTACTGCTAGTGATGTGACATTATCGATGTCGACGACTAATTGATATTAATCGACTATTTCAGGTAAAAACGCAGTCTGATTTTGGAAATAAAAAAGGGTGTTATGTTATTTAACTTTTGTGGACAACATTAATGTTTCTTTGAATATAGGTAGAACGTGTATTTTGAGAAAAAAAAAATAAGATGCCTGGTCCCAAACTCGAAGAAATATTTTGTCTTTAATTGGAATGAAATCAGTGAAATGCCTTATGTACTACATTCTTGAAATAATTCAAGTAGATAGCTAACTCGATAGGTAAATACATAGATAGCTCAATTAAATTAATTAGTTAGCTATCTCCCTAACTTCAGTACGATCTTGTCAATTAAATTTAAAGATCCTCCAGAAGATCAGGCCTTTAAACTACATACTTTATACGTGGCTGCACATAGCTTTCCACCCAAAATGGCACGATGAACAGCTACTTAAAAATAAAACATCTATTAAAACAATCGAGTGATTCGCATCACTACGCGACTTGTTGTGTCGCCATCGCAGACGCTCGTATGAATTGCCTGTCGCCTCTTCCGACCGTGTTTCTTTGCCATTTGAGTTCAACAGCCAGATTATATTAACGCTGGATAAGAAACATTACAAGGATTAATTTTGAACTGGTTTTTTATTTGCTGGTCTCTTTTCGGAGCACTGATTAATTTTATGAAGATAAAAAGCTATTTTAGTACCTATTTTTAACAGTATCGGTCGGTATAAGACGACGAATACACGACGGCATCATTTGTTTATTTACTTAAATTGTAACTAGCAGTTATACCAACAGTTTTATCGACAAAAAAAACTTTTGTAACGCCT
Organism: Helicoverpa armigera; assembly: GCF_030705265.1. NCBI lineage: Eukaryota > Metazoa > Arthropoda > Insecta > Lepidoptera > Noctuidae > Helicoverpa > Helicoverpa armigera. The sequence goes on along the minus strand of NC_087134.1, from coordinate 925,949 downwards.
TTTTCTGTCTTTTGTGGGAGCATTTTATATTAGTTTTGCAGTTGTGTGTATAATACTACAATGTAATTTTTTTATGCTCGCTCCAGTATTCGTTTTAGGTAAATTAAATCCAATCTTACCGTTTCTTGAAATTAATATTGGTAAAATATTATTGTTTTAATTCTTATCCACGTTTGTTGAGTCTAGGAGATCGCCGTACTTTTGTCCGGCGTTTGAAAGAAGTTACCTACTATAAATGAAGACTGCTTTTATTTTTGTTTAGTACTTACTAACAACTGGTACTTGCTGTAAACTTACGTACTTTTGTTTGTTGTTCAATAATAAGCGACGGAATATTCATTCCTTGATGTATTGTTGTTAATTTTTATATTTTTATTACATTTTGTGAAAACTGACTTTGAGCTTTTTATTGATATTGCTGTCGTGTTTTGGAAAACAAGATGGCGATGCAAATGGAATGCACCATTAATTGTAAAAACATAAAACAAAAGAATGTGATTTTGTAGTTTTATTTTCTTGAATATAATGCAGAAACGAGTCTTGTTTGTATAATAAAAGTTGAAAAGAGTTAAAGCATTGTTGTCGACATTTGTTAAGTCTTCTACACTAACAAAGTTTGTATTATATTAAAGTTACGTCATGTTATATATATAACAGTTCTGACAGCAGTTTTCGTGAATACAATTTTGTGCATTATATGAAAAACTGTCTTCGTATGACCTGTGATTATTTTGCTAATTTGTTTTTTGTTGAGCTAATAAACAAATATATCTTATAATTCTGAAATCGTACGTTCATAACTCAGGTATCGACTAATTTCTGCGCAGAGGAACAAGAAAAAATAAAGAAGCACTAATTGACCCGAGAACAACACATATTTATAGATAAAAAAAAACACTTATAGACCCCAGAAAAAACACATATTCATATCGACTGTTAAAAAGTCACCTAATCACCACCTTTTATCTCTCCCAGCTTTACACCATTTTACATAATTCCATGTGTCATCACGCCCGGGTCAATAACCCCGTCATAATCGAGACCGCCAGACATCGAGTCCGCATATTTCAGAATCGAGTACTCGAATGAACTCGATAATCGTTTCGGTGTGTGCACTATTTTGCATGCAGACTTTGATGATGGTGGTCTTTCATTTTTGATGGGTTTAAGGGTAATGGTAATAGTGTAGTTATTGGTGAAATTGGTGAGATAGCCAATAGAGTAGAATTGGTATTGGTTGAGTTAGCTAAAGTTTTTAGTAGTACAGCTTCAGGATTAAAATGGTAATGTGTACTTTTTTGTTATTTGTTTTTTATGAGGTTGGTCATTTAACGTGCCAATTTTATGCAATTTTAGGTACTTTTTCAAAATATGAATAGTTATTTTGACCTCTATTACAAAGTCACATCATCATCATGTTAAAGAAAAAGGCCTTAGCCAGTAAGACAAGGTTAGAAAAAAATAAAACTGAAATTCTAAACTAAAACACAAAAGCTGTTCCTACTTACATAACTTAAAGTTTCAACCTTCAACACAACAAGCTCTAAATAAAGATAACTTCAAAGATACCTGCAACCCGTCGGCCTCCAATTGAACGAAACAAATATCCTTTATCTGCTAAAATTGCTGCCAACTATGGTCTTCATATCCATTTTAATAATTTCCCTGGCGGACCAATTCACGTACAAAATTAACTTTGCGTACACCACGAACCTTATTCACAAGAAAATAAAGTTCATTTTCGTATAGCGTAAGGACGTGGTACCTTTGTAAGATCGCTTGGAGTTATAAGAGCGATGCCAAGTGGAATATTAGTCGTTACTTGTAACGCGAAACCGAGTAAATATTATCGATATTCGTGTTTCGAGTCCGTTTATCGATTCAGTTACGAATTGATAGGTTGTTATTCACCTGTTTCTGGGGTTTTGGGTTAGGGGTAAAGTGCTGATATATTTCATGGGGTCGGTGGAATTCGATTATTTGTGTTCGTTAAATAGGGTAATAGTGTTTTTGTGGGTTTTGATACCTATTTTGGGCGAAATCTAGAAGGAATTTGCAGAAAGGTTGAAATTACCATCATTACTTTAATAATTACCTATTACTTAATAATAGGATTTTTATATTCAATAATGAAATATTCAATAATCCAAAATGAGTAAAAAATAGTAGTTAGATTTAATTTTATCAGTCAAAAAATTTAGGTCAAGCTCCGAACTTGATCAAGCAAATAACTTCGTAGCAACCACACTACGCCGTAGCATTCGTAGCAGTCACAGCCTACGCCGTAGCAACTGCGTAGTTGTCCAAAACCACCATCATTGCTGCAAAAACTCAAAGAAATCCAGTCACCCAACCAAGTTAAAGTTAAAATACTTTGAAGCAAAACATTTTATAGTAAAACTAAAACATAAAAGAACACAAATAAATCACAGTTGACAAATAGGAAAGCTGGCGTGCCGTGGCCCCATACGTTACGACTCTATTCACTACTTTTTACCCTATTTACGAGTTTTTACCTTTTGAGTTCTCAAACACGGCATAGATGTCGCCACCTGAGACTGTGCAGATTGATTCACGAGCTCGTTTTAAAGTTTTTGTGAGCTAGAAGTTATTTAGTGAACTGTTTTTCGTTATCAATTAATCAGTTGATTGCTGGTTTTAGTTTTCAGTGGAGGTTTTATGCGGAATGGAGGTTAATGTTGTTTTTGTTGCGGTTTGTGTGAGAGAATTTAATTTAATTCTTGTTATATTTTATAATCTGGACGGAGTTTGGTTTTGAACTAAAATATGACTACGCATTACAAACAAAAAAAAAAATTGGCTTACTGGCTGATCTTGGATATTTTTTTTATCCTAACCATATTATTTTTAATGAAAAATAAAAACACTATCTGTCGCGTTTTCACAACAAAACTACTAAACCGATTTAATTGGTTGTCGGAAAGAAAACACATAGTTATATCGGTACGCGGATGGCACCGCGAGTAACCGCTAGTGTACTAATAAACCGGATTTTATTCCTTTACTATATCTTTATTCTTTACCGTATCTCTTCCTCTATCCATTAATATTATTTGTAACAAACACCGGTTTCTTTCGTCCACATAGCATGACCCCCGTCTCGCTCGGAGATTGATTCACTGCAGCCGAAGGTTTTTAACTTTTTCTCCACAATAATATGTTACGTTTTTGTACTAAAAGATTAACTTAGTCACTGACTGGGATGCTTGTTTGTTTGTAAAGTTCGTGTGTCATGTATTGCTGAGATTTTATTCGTTTAAATAGAGTAAAAGTGATGTATTTTTTATTTACTTCATGTAATCAATACTTAATAAATAATAACGATATAAAGAGGAGACTGTACTGACTGTTTTCGTTTGTACCGATATCCGAAATTCCTGAACCTATTTGAAAAAATATTTCAAAGTCTAATCTAATCATCTTCCGAGACTTTAAACTAGCCTTTCCCTTATATCTAGCCTATCCCCAAATAACATAGGCTAAATATTTTTACGGGTATGGGAAGGGGTTTGTAAAACTTTTACCGTCAGTTGCACAAACGTCCATTAAAGTTAAAGATTCATTAAATCTATAGCTAACATTTTCTTTGTCAACAAGATTAAAAGTGACAGCAATAGATTTAATGAAGCTTTAACTTTAATGGACGTTTGTACAACTGACGGTTAGTAGCAAACAATTACTGAGATAATTTATAGAGTCTTCTAGAAATATATATATCAGTTGTCATTTACATAAGCAAAACGGTAAGCAGTAAAAAAATCAAGGAGCAGGTTTACCAGTGCCCATTAAATTCCAAGAACAAGACACTACCAAACTAATCTTTAAAAATAAAACGTGACGCCTTTATAAAATAACAAAACACGTATTTTATATTTTCAATAAAGTTCTTTTCAGTTCAAAGTGAACAGAAGTTTTAATCCGGCCAAATTGGCGCCTTGTCACACGGCGCGAGGGCGCGACGCGTCGCCGTCGTGTGCGGCCGGGAAGTCAGCGGGGAATGTGGCTCGTGTACTGAAAAAAGGATGGAGGAATAGTTTTTTGTGCATGTGATTATTTTTGTTCTTAAAGTAGAGGCTCAACCTCTTTTGCTTTAATAGTAATAAAAAAGGGGTACAGATGAAAATAAATATAATAATTTTTAATTCCGTTATTTCTATTATCTAGAAGTTAATTGTTGAAAAGCTTGCAGAGAACAAACAAATACGCAATTAATAAAAAAGACAGAACACGAAAAAAATGGTTTATTTGGAGAGGTAACTTATAAACAATAGTAATCACGATAAAAACTTGCGGTCATTTAAAATAGTCTTTAGTGATCAGTTGGTGCAATTTTTTATGATCAGACATTTTTCTCCCAAAAGTCTACGGTGCTTACCACTGTAAAAAGTGACTTAGTATTTAGAAAGAGAAAAAATTAAAGACTCTTAGTATTTATTTTCAAACTAAAATTACAAAAAACTACTTTCTAACCTAAACTATCACTCCAGCTGTTTTCATAGCCCCAAATATACCAAAGCCCGCGCTTTCAAGTCGTGTGAATTGACATTAATTGCACACAAATTGTGTTTTGTGTAGTGTAATCCCGTCTTAATAAAGCTAAATCATTACTGAAAAGTATTAATGTTCCCTGAATTCAAACTGAACGTCTGTTTAGCCGATTCAGAAGCAAATCGACGGAGGTTCGCGACTGATTGAACTGAAAATTACGTATTGAACGAAAATCATTTTGAATGGAAGATAAAATGTGAATAGAAAGTTTTTATTTAAAGGACTTTTTGGTTCGATTGTACGTTGGTCAATAGGTCTGAAGCTCGTCTTTCATGGCTGTTTGGTTAACGGGAAAAAATATAGTTTGTACGAGTAGTAGTTTGAATTGAAAAGGTTAGGTTTTTTATTGTACTGTTAAAAAAGGATGTTTTAAATATCTAATTTATAATAAGGTATGTTTGAAGTTTTAACTATTTTACTTAGTAAGGGTAATGTCAACATCCACATATAAATATTATATTTCTAATAACAATTGTTTCATAAGCTTTCTTAGAACTGTACATACATAACACAATTTCCTCATCCAAAAAAAGTTTAGGAAAACCTCATAACATAAACACATAATAATTACTTGGCAAATGTAAGAAAAACAGCCAAACCCGCAGGCAAAATACTCTCTTTCACAACAATACCAAAGAAAAATGTTACGAAAATTTTCTGTCATTTGTTTCTTTTTACTCTATAGGGAGGGCATTAATGTATTTTGTTTTTAGGGTTCCGTACCCAAAGGGCAAAACGCGACCCTATTGTTTTCGCTCCTCTGTCCGTCAGTCTGTCTGTCACCAGGCTGTATCTCATGAACCGTGATAGTTAGAGGGTTGAAATACAACAAATACTGAATACAAGAATAAAATAAAAATTTTGAGGGGCTCCCATACAACAAACGTGATTTTTTGTCCGTTTTATAAATCGCTACGGAACCGTTCGCGCGCGAGTCCGATTCGCTCTTAGCCGGTTTTTTTTCCTTGTTTAAGTTCCTTCGTCCGGGGAAAGAGTAATGCTGTGCAATCCCGCGATGTTAATCCATTCTTTATGACATCTGTAGCGTAGTGCTGTGCCTTCACGGGACCGGACAGATTTATTGGTTAAATATTTAGTGTGATGCATTAGCGGGATTAAAGTGTTGTGTGCATGTTTTGTTTTTAAAGAGCTGGTTTATGTTATCGGGTTGGTGAACATGTGATCTTGGTGTTTATGTCTTGCATAAACTTAGTGCGAAGGTTGTTTACGTAGCTGTCCTGTTAGCTGTACTTGTTTTTCTTGCGCCTCTCTCGTGTCTTGTAGAAAGTGTCCAAATTTTATCTATACACATTCAACCGCTAGATGGATATTGGAATTCTATAGGTAACCTTACAGGTTTTTTTTATTCATTTGTTTTTAAAGCATCAGTTATAGTAGTTATTTTCAGTAGTAAGTAGTTTTTTTAGTTACGTATTTTATATCTCTACGTTTCTTTCTTTCTCAGAATCTCCAATAAACTTGACGAAACCATCCAATAATATTAGATTTTTTTCTCAACCCTTTCTAAATCAGCCTTTGCAAAAAAATCGTAGGTAAGTACCTAATTTTACAAAAACTAAAGTACGTATACATGAGGTCGCGTGCATTATAATCGCGAGGCTAAGTAATGAACACACGGTCGCGGCGGACGCCCAGCTGATGGCGGTTTCGCGTGTCGTACTTAACGCCTGATACTATTTCTATTAATCGTCTCGTGATAGGATGTCACTTGTTCGTGATATACTGGTTGGGAGATTGGCGAGCTTTTAGTAGTTTTGTTTTTTTGGTAAATATTTGTGAAGTATCATCATCATCACAGCCTTTTTATCGTCTCACTGATGGGGACGGGCCTTCTCTCACATGGAGAAGGGTTGAGCTTTTGAAGTATATCAAAAATTAATTATAAAAGAAACTTATGCTCACAAATAAACATTGAATTGAATTGAATTGAGAAACAGTGAACACAGCTTTGGTATTATTCTAATTTTGCTCAAACGTCGATAACTTATTTACCTTATTATTTATTTCAGTTATAAATGTTTAAAGACGAGGAAATAGCTGTTTTAGTTACCCACTCGACCATTGCAAAAGTAGTTTCATTTAATTGCTATAGCGATCAGTAAAATCTAAACGTAGTATTCAAATACGAATAATACCTCTACCGAGATGTTGATGATCTGTCTTCCTAATTTGTAAGTAGCATCGATTAATGATTATTAAATCAGACACAAACACAAAACACAAAACTTTGTCCATTACAAAACTATTTTTCCAAATTCTCGACTCCTCGTCATCCCAATTTAAAGTAACAAAGTTCATCACTCCACAGCACCGTGTGTCACTCTATTAACGAGTGTTATAAAAACAGCGATTAAAAATATTGGCCGAACGGCAGCGCGTCGCGCTATGGCGATTTGTCGATGGACGTTATTTATCGACGGACAGCGTTGTCTATCCATCATTTACTCCACGTTATGGGGATTATGAAAAAACCTATCATACGTTATCTTTATGGGATATAATCATCATTTTTCCTGGAATGTCGGCGTTGATTGTCGTGGCTCCACTCCTACTTATAAATTATTGTTTCTAACTTGCATATTTTTTTCAAACAGAAGTCCTCTTATTCTATTTTTGTTTTCTATCGATTTAGAAGTAAAGCGATTGGCACTGTTTCTATGAAATATTGTCATTCTTGCACTATAGTATGGCTGAAATTTAAAATATAGAAAAACACTGCTGTTAACAAAACAGACGTTTGAAACTATAGATATTACGTCTTTAAGTCAACTATTTATTTTAACTTTTTTATACTAACTACAATACACTTTAAATTTTGCTAACATAACAAAATATTATGCATCCCAAGCAGTATCATAAATACAAAATTAACAAACAAACCGTACCCTTGCCTTAGAAGCAAACTTTCCATACAAGATAATTTGGCAACTAAACACACTCGAACGGCTATCGTAGACTTATTGGTTTAGTTCAGGCTAAAATTACCCATTGTAAGCCTAAATAACTACTTGCTAGACTGCGCATTAGTGCTCACCAAAACAATATAGTTTTTGAATAGAACTAAGCAACAATGGCGGTGGCGATAGAAGAAATGTTAGGTTCCGTACATATTATTTTTATTGGAATGCAAAATATCATTTTTAATTCTTCTATCTTAGTATGTGAAAGTCTGTGGGTTTGGATGTTGGTCATCAATTACGGTTTATCAGCTAGACGAAAAGAGTTGACATTTGGCAAACTTAGATTAGGGTCCAACTTAAAGCGTAAACTAAACGTAACTTAAAACTGAAATACGATATAGTATACGATACTTTTTATTCAGGTGCTTGAAGTAGTTTTTTCGGGACTTTGGTGAAACCCCGAGTAAAATTATATACTATCTATATTACTATATTGCGGTTATGGATATACATACTGTAAAAATGTATCAGTTTTCTATAGTTACAGTAGATATATGTTTACTTTATTATGGATTCAGCCCCAGCATTACGATCTGGTTACTACCTCTATACCTACATTCCTCAAGATTTTTTTTCACGCTCCCTTTTACTTACAATTTCCATCCTTTTACACCAGATTTCCTTAAAAGATAGGTATCACACCAGTGGTTTACTCACACGAATGACAAAAACCTCAGGTGTAAGGAACCCTAAAGTATAAAATAGCCGAGGGGCGTAAACAGGGCGTTAATTAATTACCTGCGGAACCCAACCGCGTGTTTACATAGAGACAAAAAGAGTTGGGTAAGCAGAAATGCTAGTTTGGACTCGCAATTAGGACTGTTTCATTATGAGTATTTTTTAACCAGCTTCCTAAAAAGGAAGACGTTGTTTATGCATGTTTATGAATTTCTTCGTCACTTTTGGACCTATATTTAATAATTTAAATAGATTTTAATTGGTATTAAGACTATAGGAAACTAGAGAACTCGAGGGCAACTCTCTATATCCCGTTTTTGGTCTTATTTTATTCGTTTTGACGAGATCTTAGAACTATGACAGGATCCAATGCTATTTCAGTTTATCCAAACTAATATTATAAATGCGAAAGTAACTCTGTCTGTCTGTCTGTCTTTCTGTCTGTCTGTCTGTCTTTTCTTCACGCCTAAACTACTGAACCGATTTGTGTGAAATTTGGTACAGACATAGTTTGAAACTTGAGAAAGGACATAGGATAGTTTTTATTACAAAAAAAAATAAAAATAAAATTATTCCGGACATATAGCGCCATCTATTGGTCAAATCAAAAATCTGCTGGTAGTCACTATTCCACGCGAACGAAGTTGCGGGCAAAAGCTAGTAAAAAAATATACGACGATAGTTGATATAGTATGATGATGTCGTTTTTCCACAAAAAAATAATAGTCTTATGAAATCATATATCGGAATCACCAATACAAACTACTATGAGAATGTAAGAAAGTGTATATCTTCCATTATAGTGTTGAGTAGCCAACTGGCTACAACTGGCTATAAATCGGCGGTGCAGCGTGGTCGGTTAGCCGCGCGGCTATAAATCGCAAGCCCGTCAATTATCATTTGTTGCGACCGCTCTAACGTCTTACAGCGATGTTCCTGAAAAATATTGCTTTGTGTGTATTTTGTTTATTTGAAATATTGTATTTATTAATCTTTACTTTTATTGTAATGGTGAATGGGGAGCTGTTTTCAGTACTTTACGCTTTTACAGTGAACGCTTAACCGAATTTAAACCATTCAACTTCCAATTGGTGATCAACATCTGACTAGCCTTTGTCAGATGATCATTTGTGATCTATACTAATATTATAAAGAGGAAAACTTTGTTTGTTTGTTTGGTTGTAATGAATAGGCTCAAAAACTACTAGACAGTTTTTAAAAATTCTTTCACCATTCGGAAGCTACATTATCCACGAGTAACATAGGCTATATTTTATCCCGGTACGGGCAGTAGTTACCACGGGACGCGGGTGAAACCGCGGGAAAACTGCTAGTTACAAATAAAGCGATTGTCACCTGGCAATAATTTAATTTTTTATGTGTCTATGAATTTACTTGTGGATAACTTTCCATTTATTTTCATCTTTTTCATAAAAATGACGACGCATGGTAATGAAACTCGATATGATATTGTTGTTACATAGTATTATCTTAGATCAAATATAATTATGTTATATAAAGAGGATGTTTGTTACACTGAAATATAATAATGACAGGATGTTTTTACTGAGATTACCTAGAGATCACTTTGTTATTAAGTATAGACAAGACACGTGTAAAACTTTCCTAGGCTTTGTCTGTTCTGATTGTTCTCAGAACCGTTTTCAGCTTATCAAGATACAGTAAATACCAATTTATTTACCTATAGTAAGTCTGTTATCCAACAAAAAAAATCCTATCAATAAATAAAGAGCCAAAATAAAATAAACTGAATGAAATAAACATCAAAGTTTTTAATCTGTTACACTTAAAAGGCTAGCAAGCCGATAATAGTCAACTTCTGTAAGCACCACAGATAAAAAATGAATTTCGAAAGCGCGCTGCAAAAGGAAATACGTCATACATTTTTTTTAAATATGCAAAGCTCAAAGGAAATAAATTCAAAGGGAATGTTTAATAACCTTTTTAAAATTCGATATAGCTCGGCGTTGCTTTTATAGATTTTGCACGTTAAAAGTTTAATATCTTTCATTTATTTTTAATCGGAGCGCTGTGATTATGTTTTTTTTTTTTACTAAAGCTTATCAGAAGTTCTGTTGGTTTATAAAAAGTATTTACTGAATTGAGTATTGATGGTTTATGTAAGCGTGAAGTATAATATAATTATGTACACTTATGAAGGATTTAGACGTTTACTAAACCAACTTAAAACCACTCTTAAAAAATAAAATCAACCTGTTAATTTTATAAATAAAATTTACCATGTCATTCTAAAAATGCATTCTACCTCTCCTAATCTAAAACACAAACCCAACGTAAAACAAAACAATTTAACGTTTTAATTACGTTATTATAACAGTTCTGTTTACCGACCGCGATGCGATAACGTAATGTCTCCCTTACTTAGCTGGAAATCTCAAGTTAAAATTTATTTAAGCAATCTTGGCAAAAGCTGTGATCTTGTTGAAGTATAGCCTTAATTACAGAACGGTAATTGACCTATAAATAGTGGCAGCACCGACGCACCCTGGTTGCAAGCGATCTTCACGTGTGTGTGTGAGTTTAGATTTTTGTTCGTGGAACAGGGAGATTGAGGTGGGAGTTCTAAGTTTGAATGGCACTTAATGGAACTTATTTTTGAAATGAATGCCAGAAATTGTTCTTAATTTGAAATACTGTCATTTTTAACCAAACACACAACTTTTACGGGTTTTATCGCGGTTATATTAATATTGTTTAATCGAGACGTTTAGGATCGAAAGGTATAGTGAGATCGATCTGCGCGAATTCGGATATATAATAGTTAATAATCGATGTCGAGTGAATGTTAAACATATCAACCGCAGGCGTACCAAGCAATATTTACGCATATTATCGCGAAATGCCAGTACGCATATCATAAATTTTAAAATCCTGACGTGCCACGTTAATAACTTGAATTCATAGTAAATAGTAAGTTGTGTAAATACTGGGAACATTGTTTGTGTTATTGAATATTGTTTGATTAGTCAATTGGTAGTAGTGTTGTTTTCATTATGTTTTTTAGAGCTTAATAATATGTGTGTAAGTGTTTTAGTGCAAAATTCGCCATTTCCCACAGTTTTGTGAAGTGTGAAAAGTGAAAAGTGTGTGTTTTGGTGTAAAATTAGCCGTTTCATACAGTTTGATCTGCTTCCCGAGGACACTACTTCCAGCACACATCCTTGTGGATGTAGGTAAGTACTGAGATTTAGCTTATCCATTTATTGATCGCACTATAAGTACTTAGCCAGCTGTATATGTTTGAAAACTCCATTTTATAAGGCAGCCATTCCTTTCAACTTCTGTAGACTTGCGTGGACGTGTGCGGTGATAATGGATTTCCCATACTAATGACAATATACACCATATTACAATGCTATACCTACTTACGTACTACTAATAATATGACGTTATACACATATCGGCCATGTTTGTTCCCGCCATAACACGACCCGTATAAAACTCAACTATTTATATTTGTTTTCATACACAAACTTGGCAGCCGCTGTCGGCTATTTGCCCGAAATTTTCCTAATTTAAAGTTTTCTTTGATTAAAATTTTCATCTTGCCCGGGGGATAGCGGTTAAGGGTTAATCGCTCGGTGATCATTGGGCTAAATGTTCTTTGGGCAGTTTGAGGGTTAAGTTGTTCGAGTGTATTGATTTATTGGGAAGTGTACAACCGATTTTGAAGAGTTAAGTGTAAGAATCGTTTAATGTGCAGTCGAAACACTGTTAAGGAATGGTTATTTTACAATATGTATGCTTTAACGATGTTTAATGAATTTAAAATTGTTTTCTGTAAATTGTAGTTAAACATATAATTTCAACGGATAGGATAGCTTCACTTGCCGAGGCTACTACTTCCCGAATCCGGATAAAAATAGCATATAATGATTATACTCTGATATGTAAGCTTTATTATTGTAAAGTTTCATCAATATACAATCAGTAGTATTTGCGTGAAAGAATGACATACACGTGCTTCACGTTTGTAATATTAGTTTGATGTTAAGAAACTATAATTATTAAGTTTATCCAAAGTTAAGAGCATATTTACTAAACACACACATATGTACCTATGGGTTATTCATTCATATTAATATTGATGTCACAAACTACAATAAATCAGTACAGAAATGTCTGTGAATATTGAAAAACGGTCGGCGTGACAGTATTGTCATTGACGCGACCGCGGGCTGGCAAAAAACTTTTAGGATGTTTTGTTTAAAACAATTTTATATAGGAAAATATATATTTTACTGGTTTTCTCGGAAGGTAGGTAAGGTAAGGTAATTTTGTCCGTAACAATACGTACCAATGTAATAACGATTTACTGTTTGTTTTTTCAAAGAAAAAATATCAAGTTTGTTCCTTTTGAGCTGCGCAATGCTCAATGATTTCAGTCTGATATTTTTTAAATATTTCATGTAATTTACACAATACATTAAAAAACTTCTTAATTGATCAACCATACATAAGTTTAAGTTACAATATTATTATATTTTTACACAAAATAACCTAACTACGTTGAGGTTTACCAACCTCAGCGCTGGATCTACGTAGAGTGCGCTATGGTCTCACAACTAGATGTTTGCATAAAGAGATCTGAAAGGGGCGTGGCCTCTGACGGTTACTGCGAATTGCATAGATATCGGTGACGAACTTTCTTTTGTGGGATTGCCTTCATGAAGGTTTTATGCAGTTCTTAATGAAAGTTATGGTCAGTCGATACGAAATTGAGCACTACGAAAAAGATTAATCGCTTAATAAAGCCTTTGGGACCGCGCTAATCTCATGAACTATTGGTCCGATTTGAAAAAATATTTCAGCGTTAGCTAGCCAACTTATTGAGAGACACATTCAAATTCAAATTCAAATAGCCTTTATTACTGATAATGAAATTATTACATAAATATTAAATACATTCAATTTCTACATAATTTCCAAATCTAATTATATTATTTATTTTAACTTATGTACGTTATAACCTTTTTTCTTATAGTACAATTAATTGATTTATATTACATTTAAATTGAGAGACACATAGGCTACTTTTTATGCAGGTGCGCGGAGTAGTTCCTATGGAAAGCGGGAGAAACCACAGGCGTATGCTAGTGAATGGTAATGGAAAAAACTTAGTCATTTCTGGTACATGGTCATGTCAAAATACTGGCCAAATTCGCGCAATATGTAAATAAGCACTGCGATACGGTGGTAAATAAAAATAGGCCTGTTGTGAACACGGCTTAAATCATTTTGTGATTTATAGCCGCCGATGTGGCCAGTGTGGGCACACCCTTATGATAATACATTGTTTGTTAATGCTTTAGCTCACTTATAAATATGTTACGTTTAATATATTAGCGGAAAATGTGTTTTCTATTAGGTAAAAGTATTTTTTTTAGTTTTTATGTAAGCGTATAAATTCGTTAATATTACTGAGTGTTTTTATGTTATTCATCGAATGGATATCATGTAGTGTCTTTATATGCATTTACAAAGGTTTTCAGTCAATAAATTGACATATCGATACAGCTTTTTCGTAGCTGTTTCATTTAATATGAAAAACGTTTAGGCCTATGAAGCCTTAAATTCACAGCTTTGAAACTAAACATTATCATGACTAATGACTATACATCATACGAGTATGTATACTATAACACAGGGTGTTATCAAACCTTAGAGCCATCACAACCACACCAATTCCGCTCTATTAAGGGCACCCCATAAATTATGGTATATCTCACATAATTAACTATTAGTCCCTTAAGTAAAGGTTGACAAATTAACGGCCATACGTGAATGGGCACCGTATATCAATGGTGATTAAGAAACCATGGCTTAAGCGCCTCTCGTGCAGTCGGGAGACGGTGGTAACCGTATCTTGAGTTATAGTCGCGAAATACTCTGCTTAAAGTACATAATTGTAATGAAAGTTTATGTCCAATCTTACTGAGGACTAAGGTCACCGATAATATAAACGTCAGTGTTCTTAAAACAACTGTTTACTATGAATTTTCATGCATACGTTTCTTACTGAGTGACATGGGCAAAAAAATGTCCTACAATATGTTTTTTTCCAATATAGGTGAGAGTATCTAACACATACCTTTAAGTAGAAATACTCACGACTTAAGACTTGACTCAAGATATTGATTTCTGACACTTACGCGAATATTAGACATTTAAATAAAACTACTTTTACGGATTTTATCGCGGTTATATATTATTTAATCCCGACGTTTCGGATCCTTTACAGCATCCATGGTCACGGGCAGACTAAGGTGTTGGTCGTCTTGATATATTAGTTACAAACAGCTACCCTACATTTTGTTAATTATTATTGACAATCCGTAAAAGAAGTTTTATTTAAACTTGACTCAAGACTTAAATAAAATACCCATTACGTACAACCGGCGTATCAAGCAGACAGATTAACTACTATGTACTCCATCATTCTTAGATCTCCCATTATTCCAAATATTCATATCACAACATTTTCCTCCATACTTCTGGCAAGCAACATAAAAAAATCTTAAAGCTTACTACATCACTAGTAAAATATAGTCTCGTACCTCAAACGGAAGCCTTGCAAAGATTCCTTCCGTGTCGAGAACTTGCCGGCCAATATTTATCATTTTAATTAAAACGTTAAGCCTATGATTTATAGCACTTCCCAGGTATATTTTACTTTTTAATTCCCTGTCTTCTTGAAGTAGGAAAGGATTTAAAGTTCCAGCGAGGTGAGATTTAGGATACGTTTTGTTGGAGCCGTGAAAAGTTTTTAAATTGTGTTCGGATTGTTGTAATTCTGAATACGGTATTATTTTTTTATAATTTTGTTAAAATTGTATTTATTTATAAGTCTGATTTTTGATTTAGCTGTTGCCAATAAAACACATTAGTTTAGTGGTTAGAATTATACATACAATAAGCTAGTGAATGCTGAATCTAATTTGTTTTCATAAAATATATTGAATGAAATACTCTCTCTCACTTGAATTTGTTGTCAAAAACCGTTGTCACTAAAACATTTTATATGTTCACCATAAATCTAGTAATCCATGTAAATAATTTATCACACACGCTCCGGTTTTTTTATTATCTCCAATAACGTGGTAAGTTGCACAAAGCGCAATCTATCATACGCGAGTTTTAAAAATATTGAATGTTAGATACCATGTTCTAGTTTATGTGCATGCTACACGATAGACGATAGGATTTTAATATATTTTTTTCATGTTTTTTTTGTGTATACAGATTTGTGTAACGGTTAATAGAAATAGAGTTTGGCATAGATTTAGTGATGCTATTTTTTTTTTGAAAAATGTTTCTGCGATAGAATGGACGACTAAACAATTTATGGATGTGTGGACAAATAAATAAAATTGGAGTGTATATTTATATTATTGAAATAACCGCTGTGTATCTTAAATGCGTAAGAACGTCATAAAAACGTAGGAATAACTTTATTTCACATCACAATTTATTTATGTTTTCATGATTCATGCAGACTAGCACTTTTTTAGAAAAACCACTTCACTTCCCACGACATCAAAAACTCAATTTTCCCAACATTAAATTCGCACAAAGTAAAACTGACCATTCTGTCACCGCTAACTTAGTGACAAACAAGTACGTATTATAAACAAGCGGACTGCACCGTGATCCATCATTGTGAGGATACAACGAAACACCCCGTAGATACGCCGTCTGCTCGATTAATCACCCTGTATACGTATGCGTTTAAGGCGCACTGTTCACTACGCTTTTGGAAATGATTTTTTGGGGAGACATAAAAATTTTAATTAAGAACCTAGTAGTAGATTTAATTACCTACTGGTTGTCAATGAATTTGTTTGGAGTTTGTAAAAGATAAATCGTGATTTTTCACGAGTTCTCAAAACAATAATAATTAATCATAAGGGCTTTTTCGTACAGTATAACTTAATAAACTATACCATACATTTTTGATTGCGACTATCATGCAAGTATTTATCATTAAAAAGTGATGATTTTTAACATGAAATGAATTGGTAATTATTTTTTGGACTTCGTTTCTTCTAACAGCGCACTACAACTCAAACGCAAAACAACAAACGCATACAAAGACAAATACAAACTTTTCCCATAATTCCAGCAACGAAACGCACCGTGAACAGCTCGCTTTAATTCTCGTGTACACAAAATTCGATTAAGGTCGTGTTTCGAGCGTTTTTGTTAACTTATGAACAGGATGCGCTGTTTTGCTGCAATATTTTCTGTACTGATGTAGCTTCGAATAATTTAGTCGCACTCGTTATGTACCGAATTCCCTTGCAGTTACCAGAAAACGTGAGTAATCATGTTTTTGGGGTATTGGAAAAATGAGCGTGTTTGTCAGTAGCTTTGTATATTTTCTGGTGCTTTTTAAAATAGCTTAACGAGTTGGATGAAGTCGATAAGTTGAATTAAGTAAGACGTTTATCAAATCTTCAGTTTGTGTAATAAGGAGCCTAATCTAAGAGACTGAATTAACGTGAAAGATCTAAATAAATATAACGTGTCTTATAAAAACTTTTCCATCCAACTTTTAATGAATACACCAAAGCTCTTGTCTCCAATTTTCCTCGAGCACAAACATTTTATTTTATCTTATAAACACGTTCCTAAATACGTTTATTCGGGCTATTGACGTACGTACTCTACTAACAAGTCAAAAAAATACGGAGCCACATTAAACAGCAATTACTGGTACAAAACGCCAGTCCGAGATGTCTTTTTACGAGGCTAGGCCCTCGAGTGTGGGGCCTTTGAGGCCTCGAGCCTCTTGCCTCGGGCCAGGCCACTTCAGGCCTCGTACAACTACGCTAACTGTTGCATGCGACTCCCGGACTACTTGCCTGAGTTTTATTTGAAGCTCCCCGACTACTTGTGAGCGAGTTTTTATTTGAAGTCCCCTTGGAGTGTGTACTTGCTTCGAGTTTGTATGTTAGTTGGGTATGAGTGAGTGTGGGGATGTGTGTGTGTGTGTGTGTGATAGTTTTTTTGGTGTATGGATTCGAGTGTGGCTTTGTGAACTGTCGACGGAGATGTTTTCTTTTTGTTGGCTGGTCAGTGGTCAGTGTGCTTTTGTTGAAGTGGTAATTATTTTAAGAAGGCTATTCTGGCACAGTCGTACTTTTTAACTTACGCTATTGAGTTACTGTGACTATTATTTAGTTTTTTAACAGTATGATATCATCTTTGCCTATTGAATAATTGTAAAGATTTATTATCGCCATCACTTACTTACTAATAATCGTTCTGAAAAGTGAATAATTACGATCATGCTTACACATTTAATTCAAATGGCTTCTCAAACAGACTAAGTTAAACCGACATTCTACCACAACCGAAACCAAAACGCAAAATTCTCCTTTACCATAAAACCGAGTATAAGCACACATCAGTACGCTCTACAAAAACATCTTGCATACAAAACAAGCAAAAATTGAGTGTATTATCGAAGCACACATTTCAGTGGGAAATACCGCACCAAGCTCATTACTTCAGCGGCGAGATCAAAAGGGGTGTCTTCTCGCTTTATTTGCACCCCGAGATGCCAAGTTTCCGAGCTCATGTTAACAAGACATGCATAATGGCTAAAAAAATGCAACGAACTACGATATTCAGTTAAACAGAAGCCGCGTAAACCTAGCTTTTTGAAGTCGGTAAAACCCGGTTTTGGAAGTCGGTAAAACCCGGTTTTTTAAGGCGGTTTTGCAAAGACGGTGTTGTGTTATCGTTTCTTGAAATCTCTTGGCTTTTGAAGGTAATGATGAAGGAGAGTTTTGCTCGTTTTTCGTCTCGCGAACGTGACTGGTGGAGGATTTTTTTGTTTGTTGTTGTCGAGATTGTGTTTTCGTTGGTTTGAGTGATTAGAAGATGGTGGAGTTTGGCTATAGGTATAGAATTTTAAAGTCGGAAAATACCAAATCACTCATTGGTCTCTTATTTTAAATCCAATATAGTCAAAAACAATTTATTGCATCTAATGCAGCTACTTTTTGAAAACATAGACAATAATGTCCATTATAATATTTGAAGATGCCATACTAAAACTACAAAAATAAATACTTTAACCTCTAAAGGTTTAACCCAAATGTCTCGCCTATCAACTTAAATACAGTAACTACCAAACACCAACAGCCAATTCCCAACAGTCAGTCTCACAAACATAAACAATAATAGGGCTACATAAAAAATGCACTAGGGTCACCAAAAGGCAAGTTTTCCAATGGCTGATGATGTAAAATGCATGTAGGGATAGGGCTCCGCGTTGACGAATGAAACGGAAGTTAATCCCGACTTTACCCCTGTTGGCGTCGAAAAGATTTCCCTCGGGGTTGTCACACGTACTGAACCCTTTGCTGTGGGACAAGTTAAGGGAGGTCCGCGGTTAATATTAGTGGTTTATTTTTCACCTTTTAGCAAGATTTTTATGAGTACATGAGTACGAGGCACGTACATGGTTCGATGAGAACTTACGACTTTTGAATAGAGATCCTATTTATTAAGTACCTATAAATGATGATGACATACATGGCTATGAAAATGTTTAGGTCATCAAGTTGACTGATATGGCTATTTTATTCAACATTTATATTTTTTTACTTAACTTAATGAAAACGTCACCTGTACCCGATATTTCTTAGTAAGAACCCAATCGAAATTATTATAATTAGTGATAGTGAATGTGTATTCCAAAAATGTCACCTATGTTCCCAAAATGGTGTAAATGGTCAATACATACTGAATATTTACGATTTCAATGTACTACATCACCTTTTGCCACAACGAGTAATAAACGAAAGTTTTATGAGCACAAATTGCCCGCCACCGCTTATAACCTAGCCCACATTCCCATACAGACTGGAGTAATATTTTAAGCGGCTTTGAATCATCGCAACAACTCTTTTTTCCGATACCCGCCATATTGGTACGTGACATTAAGTATTTAGGTAATACCTCCTTAATTTGCTAGCAGTTACTTACCTATTGAGAAGGATTATCCTTTGACAGATCTTTTTTAACAGATTCTGTGGTTTTGGGATTTTATTGGGTGACCTGGGTACTCATGGTTATGTGGGCGTCATGGTATTTTGGTAAGAGTTTGCTATCCTCCTATTTCCTAGTGTTATCATCGTAATTTTATATTGTCCCACTGCTTGGTATAGGCCTCTTCTCTTACAGAGAAGGAATGAGCGTTAATTACCAGGCTTGTTTAAGGCGGACTGGCGATTTTGAACTTTAAAGTCCTGGTCTCCTCAAGATTTTTTCCTTCACCATCACTTTATCTTCTTTTTAAGAGATACATAGAAATTATATCATATAAAACTTAGAAAAGTTGCATTTGTTACTTGCTGGAAGACAGGATCTTGTAGGATCTTGTCTAGAAGGCACAAAAACTGGCAAGTCCTGTTTAAAAATGTAACTTTTACTATCATTTATGTTGTGAAGTAATACATAATGCTTATTTGAATCACAATTAACATTGGTAATTTCATAATCTATCTCTATACATAGAATAATATCTTGAGCATCCTTCCAATTCATAACTTCATTAATACAAACTTATAATTTTAACCCCAAACGCTGTTATAGTATTACAGTACAAATGGTATTGTTGGCAATCATAAGAGAAGGCACGCCGTGTCCCCACGGAACCCCAAAATGTCTACATGGGAAAGCGTTAATTATGTTAAAGTAAATCACGCGAAGACATATTGCTAAGTATTGTGTAGGGCCACCAAAATAGCGAGTTAAACTCGATTATTTATTCATAGAAAATGTTATAAGAAAATATGAATGGAATCGTGATATAGGTAGTAATATTTCGATCGGGCTATAAGAGTGAGGAAATAGAGAGTGCACCTGTGTCTGCACAAATGCGCAGCTGACTTATCTAATTATATGATAACAGTCGTCGTGACTACATACACGGCTTTGGATGCCATTATAATACTAATATGATAAAGTCAAATAGATTTGTTTTTCGAACACCTTCTAATTTCTGAAGGTTTACTTTCAGCAAAATATGCCATAGAGGCTCAATACTGAATACTTTTTTGCATTCCTTAAAGTTTTCATAATAAAAATGGAAGCAATAATGAACTCTGATGGAACTGTAGGTTCTATAAGAGGAGTCAAGGGCGTTTTGGTTTAAAATAGGAATCATTATTTGCATACCTTTACCTGTTATTTATCAGATTGATCTACAGAATAGGGTAGTTTCCTAAAAAATAATAATTAGTCCGTCTTGTAGATTGTCCAAAATTAAGCGATACGTATTTTTTCTTTTTTAAATTGGATCAGAACTTGTTAAGATATAGCGTGTTAAAGTTGAGTGTGACGTCACAAGTTGCTACAATTTTCAGGAGACTGTGACGTAAAAGGCCCCCACTCCTAATTTTTGAAGCGTATTATCTTTGTCATTTTATGTTTAATTAAAAAAAGAAAAAATACGTATCCAATATTTTTTGATTATCTAAAAAGCGGACTAAATATTATTTCATTATTTCGACCCTGGACACTACCCTATTGTGGACAGATCAAGCAGTAAGTATATAGTCCCACTAATCGCTGTAGTTGCGGCCGTACCCTCAGGGAATTCGCAGGCGGGCGCGGAACGTAGCGGATCCCTGATTTATGTGAAACCCATATAAATGCAATCTGCTTAATTGCCGTCTGCTGTGCTCGATAAGCCGGCCATCTTGCTATATTATATACCGATAGTTTTCATTCTTTTTGCTAGAGCTGCACGTTTCTAGAAATAGCTCTAATTCCAGCGAGCTTAGAATTTTTATTAGGTAAGTTTTTAAGTCCTGTTATTGTGGTTGCAGGATTTTTTACCGACTTGAACAAAAGGAGGTTTTATGTGGTTATGTTTGTGCGCGTTTATCTCATGTTTAGTTGAACCGATTTTGGTGCGGTAGTACCTACTTGTCACACTCAGGAGGAGGTTTGTGTATATTATTGAAGTGGGTTCAATCTTTCTTCTAAATAAGCTTTCATTGTATTTCAATGAATCCGAAATTACATATTTTAATACTAAACAGACATGTTTAAAAGCTCGCACAAAATATACATAACTCCTGTCTTATAATAAAATAATCATAGCTGTTTCAAAACACAGCACTTCCCACTCGAGCAGGCTCTTTACCTAAACCATCTTACATTAAAACCACATCATACGAGGCAAACATTACATTTAGAGTATGCTCACACTTCAAACTTTTAGTCGGCCGATAGTTGGTTTGGGCTCATAAATCATTATGAAGATGAATGGAAGTATACACGTAACAACGATCAGGTATTTGTGCGGTGTGAAATCATCATCATCAGCCTATCGCAGTCCACTGCTGGACATAGGCCTCTCCAAGTGCACGCCACTGAGATCGATTTTCGGCTGCTCGCATCCAGCTCCTGTCAGCCGTCTTGCGCAAGTCATCACTCCACCGTGCCTGAGGACGTCCTACACTACGTTTGCCGAGGTCCGTGCTACACTACGTTGGTCTCCACTCCAGGACTCGTTTACCGGTATGACACCGACGAAAAACTTTGATTGAGTTCACGATTTTCGAAAAAAAAAATTGCCCCCACTTGGACAAAAGTCAGCCGACTGTTTAGTTTGATGTGTACACTTACTCTTAATATGCCAAGAAAACACATCAGCCAGTCAGCAACAGTATACAAATATTTTTAGCATTTCAATCAGCCGCCCTTGCTTATGTCAAAACAAAACGTTTTTTTTTTCTACTTACTCGCAAACCATCTCGCGTGCCCCCAGGTTTTGCTTCAAGTACAAATTAAAAATGCTTTCAAGGATACTATTCTGGTGATGGCTTTTTAAAAAGGGTTTGTCGTTGGAGAAATTACACGTGAGCTGTTTTTATTCTAGTTTTAATCGTATTTGGCGTTTATATACTCGTTCTCGGAGGTGGTTTAATAATTCGATGTTTCGATATTGGAACGACAGAAGGTAGGTATATAGTTTCTTCAGTAATTTACTGAACTCCGATGTAGCTACTAAGACATGCAGATTAGAAACATAAGTCCATTTATAACCTAAATTTGCATTATATTTTAGCAAATAAATGCACTAAGTAATAAAATCACCAAAAACAATGTTGCAACAAAACAAAAGAACGCCAAAAACAACAATATTAAAACCCACTCAATGTTTTCACCGTCGCTGTCCCCAAAATCATAGCGTATCAACTTCGAGCGTATTCATATAAATGTCGAGCGCTTGATGCAAATGTCGAGCGGTTCAGTAATACAGGCTCGAAGTCTCGTGTAACTTACACCCTTCGTTAATGAACACCAGATTCTTTTTCGATTTTCATCAAAAACAAAAGGGGAATATTTTTGGCAGACGCCAGGTATTCAGTGATATATGTAGCTTTGTGTCGAGTGTTTTCATGATGCAATACTTGAGGTTGAATGGTTTGTAGTGTGTATGTATGTATGTTTGTTTGTGTGCGGCCGTCGTTAGGTTGAAAGGCTGTTTTGTTATGTAATGTGTAAGTATTTATAAAAGAATCTCGTAGCTTCACAAAGTTTTTGGACACCCATGTTTTTACAGGATTTAATGTCTGTCATTTTAGGATGTATCTTTACTCTTCTTTTGTTAAAATACGTACCATTTCAAGACATAAAATTTTCTAGTTGTCTTAACTGAACCAGTTTTTGCTCAGACGATAAATATTCACGATTACGATTCTATTTTACAAAGGTACCCAAGTTATTCCGACACATATACTAGATTTTCCACTGAAAACCGATAATAAAGTAATAAAAATGTGACTTACATAACTGTCGACAGGTTTAAACTAGTCCAAAAATTTACTGTCAAGTGAACTACCGTTTTAACTATAAAGGCATCTCATAGGAACCACGCTATGGTTGTAAAAGTATATACTGCAGATATAACAAAAGGACCGTTTCTACAACTAATTTTCAAGGGAAAAATAATGTCAGGTTTTTAGAGAAACATACTTTAAACTAAGTAAAATTATCCCATTTTTATTTCATATTGTATTTTGTATATTATTTCATTAGCTTATTTACATGAAAGTAAGTAACATTTTTAAGTATATCTTACAAAAAAAAAAAACGGTTTGTAAGCCAGATAAGGTTCGCAATCTCGTACCCATCACCTATTCCTTACGTATATATACTCAATGGATAAGTTACCTTTTGCTATTTACATTCTCTCTGCAGTCGAACCTGAACCTTCTGGAAGTTTCCACATCGCATGGGGACTCCATAAATGTGATAATAACAAATGAAAAGTCACAGAATGTAATGACATAGAAGAAGATAGTGTCATTGTACGACCTCCCGGGCTATCGATTTCACATTTTTTGCCATTTTTATAAGCTCGAGGTATATTTGGAGGATCTTTCTTATATCGGGTGTGTCGTTCACAATCACATTAAATCATATCGCATATACTTTATGATATTCTATGGCGAATTGTAAAAAAGTAACCTAATCCATCCAGTGGTTTAACCACAGGAGTCATTTTTCGTTTTTATAATTCACAACATCATGTGTAAAGCAGAGATAAAGTTAGGAGTATCGTATGTTTTGATCAGTTGACAGCTGTCAGTTTTCAAGGGGGAATTTCAGTTGTTTGTAATGACTGACTTTTATATGGTGTTCTAATTTTTGCACATTTTTATTCCATTTACTTTGTTTGAAAAAATCATTTTTTTTATTTTTACGTATTTTTCTTTTATCTTTGTATTAATCGACATATATTAACCAGTATATTAACGCATTTAATTTAATGTGATTATGAACGACACACCCGATATAACATGTTATAACGTGGGATATTTCAAGGACCTTTCAATCAGATTTTTGTTATTTTAGGCTAAGGCTTACGTAGATAGTCTTAATGGAAAACATAATTGTACATAGTAATTAAGCTTTACAGTTTAATCCCTGTTATTAAAACTTAACGAAAGTTATTGTGTGTACTCATTTGAAATAATGCTTACTATTCGACCGAGTTCTCTTGTTTATTTATTGAGCTTTAGAAATCGGCTGCCTAGCAATAATAAAGATACATTTTTAACTTTTCCTCAATTTTGTAAATTTCTTAAGTTTTCAATCAATAAAAACTCACATAATATATCTCTCCCAAAAATTTACAAGGTATTCCTTCCACAACACACGATTACATCTAACTATAGGCAGGAATATAGCAATCGTCATTGTCTGCAAATTTATTAACAACGTCTGTAATGTTACTGGGAAGTGCAACAACATATCCCAAACAAACGAAGACAAAACTACTATATTGCTCAAAACAAAAATTAATGTTGCTATGTAAAATCGACGCATTTTGTTGCTATTCCCACCACTAACACTTTTAACACGTAACAAAGAATATACAACCTTCACATAAATAAACAAGTTCATAAACACAGGCAAAATCATACATCCAATTTTAAGAGAAACATATATTCTAATCTTGACTTCAGGCTTCAAACCTCCATCTCGAAAACACAGCGGAAACACAAATGTAGAAATCAAAGAAGTTAAAATAGGAAAACAGTACGCAAAAATTGTACTTTTAAGATACCTTCTATCAGTATGCGTGTTAAAAACTTTAACAATATCAAAATAAAATATACAACAAATAACTAGCAACCAATAATTTTCTGCCGAGACAAAGTATACGCTCAAAAATAATAAAACCCGGTTGTTAACAGTATGGTTTTGTACGTAAGGAGGGATGATAGACAATACAGTTAATCTTAGCAAACTAGTGAAGACTGCGTTAATGTAGGCATAGTTTTTGAAGGTCCGGAACTTTCTGAGGAGGCACCACGAGGTTACTCCGTATATGAAGGCAGCTAGACTCAGGATAAAGGCAACGTATTCAATGATGATAGACCCTAGAGGTGGTTGAAATTCTTCGAAGTTATGTATCACTTTGCGATCGTCCTGAGACATGGTTTTTCTGCTCCGTAAATATCTTATTTGGCACTTGATTACTGGTTAAAACTTGAACACAATTAATTTCTTTGTTATCTTGCTTAAAGTTTTGAGTATTATATTTGCTCTATAGGTCCACTATTATCACCACAATTGATATAGTTAATAATAGCACTAAAGTGCATTAATATCTTCTGTATTTAAAACCGTGCTCTATAATGTAAACTTGAAAAACTGGTTCAAATTCCAATGTTATTACGCTTTAATATTGTAACACAATTATTACTGTTCTGACCTATTGTTGGTACTTTTTACACTGCAAATATGTAAAAACATTTGTATTGAATACACACTCAATGACTGACGCTCAGCGGTTAAATGAAAGCCAATTAATTAAATAAATACTACACCATTTATTACTATTAAAATATAGTTATAGAGAGCAAATTAACTTTCTTTTTCCTTTATTTTTCCTCCTCTTATCAGCTACTATTATATTTCGCGGTTTCACCCGCGCCACGATGAAAATAATTGTAGCTCCTATTTAATTGTACACAGGTTAAACTTGGATAAAATATTATTGTGAATAAAAACTACCCTTTCTCAATAAATGAACTACCTAACAGTTTTAAGATTGACTTTTTTAAAGATTAGTGAGATCATACAAACAAACTTC
Organism: Helicoverpa armigera; assembly: GCF_030705265.1. Classification (NCBI taxonomy): domain Eukaryota; kingdom Metazoa; phylum Arthropoda; class Insecta; order Lepidoptera; family Noctuidae; genus Helicoverpa; species Helicoverpa armigera. The sequence continues at coordinate 900,047 of NC_087134.1, read as the reverse complement.
AGCGTTATAATATTAGCAGACTACTTATAGATGTTAATAATTATTATTTTTGTTTAATTAGTAATTAGTGACACAATGCGATAGTGTACTGATAATTATTAATTACCTATGTTTATGCAGCTAATATGCAAGTTCATGACCTGAGTGACCTTTTCAAAGTACTCTGATTATAATCAGTATGTACAAGTATGTATGAGAGTACCTACCTATATGCTCGTTGTAATATAAAAACAAACTGTTTATTATATCGTTTATATTGTCATATTGTAAGGTGCTCGTAGCTAAGTAATGACAGCATGGCTCAATCGTTCATAAGGTTAAGCAACACTTGACGTAGTTGAGTTGGTGTGAAGATGGGTGACCATTTCTAAGTCAATACGAGTTACTCCGTGTCTCGGAAGGCACGTCAAACTGGATCTCGGTCATTAACATATCTTTGGCAGTCCTTACATACATAAGGAGCCAGTTAGTCTCACAACCAGCCTTACCAAGCTAAATTCGGGCAACACTTTGCCAAAACTATTTAAAACAAAAATGGTTTTTACAAAATGATCCACATGGCAAACCGTTCACTTTGGTACTGCTTACCTACTTGGTAATAAGCGTTATAATAGATACATAGGTATTGCTATTAAAATATAATGCAGATTGAACATTAATGTCTTTAAAACAGGAAATGTACTATAAGTATGCACGTGGCGTAAGGGTATTGATGCATCGCGGTGTAACACAGATATACAATACGGCTCTTCGCAAAACTTTAGTCCAAAAGAACGTATTTCTGAAAGCACTTCATTTAAGTTTGTAATAAAATGACTAGTTACATAGACATTTTTTCTTTTTAAATAGATTCTTGACTGAAATATTATTGAGCGAACGGATTGTTTTGTATGCATGCTTATAATGCTTTCAACGTTTTCACATCAGTGGATTTTTTCGCGAGGAATATTCGGAGCGATGAAAACCTGTCACACGGCTACACAAGTCATCGTTATTTGTCAATTTTTTACTCATTGTTAAGGCTTAGGTACTTGTACGACCCGCTTGGAAAATCCGCTTGTGTAAAGGCTTTGTAACTTTAGAAACCCCAATCAGAGTTATTTATTTATGTTACGTTGTAACGCATCGATACCTTAACGTGGTACACCAGGATATAATAAAATCCAACAGTTTACAATACACCTGTCAGTATTGTGTCCCGACATGCCAACCTCCCATAATCGTTACGGCGATCTATGAAGCCGATATCTCATAATTATGCCTTCACTCGATTATTATATCGATAACGTTGCGGCTTACTTTTCGATGTAATTAAATCGGTATCTGGGGTAATCGATTCGTTTTTGGTTGAATGGTAAAGAATTTTGAGTGATTTGCGAAAAATTGTGTTTGTTGTGTTTTTGGTTTTTGATGAGACTGCACCTATCCGCCTTTCACCTCTACGGCTTATCTCAAGAAGTAATGGTTCGATTTGAAAAAAAAAAACTGTGTCATAGACGATTTATAGAAGAAGGTTTTAGCGTACTTTTTATGTAGGATCACGTATTTATCATGAGGCGCGGATGAAAACGCAGAATGAAAGAACTAGAGTTGGTTTTATAGGGAAACGTAATGACCTGTACACAGTCATTGATTACCACGCTGCATTTAGAACGTTTATTTAAATGCTAAGATTTTACACTGTTTTAAATTACCATCAACCGATTGTTCTCATTACTATGTAGTAATTAACACCCCTTATACACTTGAAATTATCAATAATACACATTGCACATACAAATAAATTATTTCACATCCAATTTACCAACGTAGCAACAGTTCTAACAATGGCTTACATTATCCACTATGCTGGCCTGTTATCCTTGCAGCCAGACTGCCAGGCCTTGGCCTAGCCGCAGAGGGCCCAAGGCTGTGTATTACAATGTTCCTAATCCTCCGCCGATGCATTTGCTCGCTCATTTCATAGAGTTGTCGGCCACAGAGTATGGGGAAGATGTGGTAGTGTTTTGTGAAGATTTTTTTGGTGGTAATTTTACCTAATTTTTAGTACTCCTTATTGTGAACGGGAGATATGATATCAGCTACTCAGGGTTAGTTTCGCAGAGATTTGAAAGTGGTTTGATGGACTTTGAAATGATACGGTGTGTTTGAGATCAACATGCTTCATAAAGAAGTACAGGAAGTGGCTTTCAAGATAGGATAGAACGTTTATCACAATTCACGACCTTTCATGAAATTCTTTGTATCAATTTGACATACTAAAAAACACATACGATCATGATAATTCGGGTCATAATACCCACAAATGTTTAGGAAGAATTCCCCCAACAAAAATTGAAATATAATTCACTTATTCGTAAAGGTAAATATTGCCTGAAAATGGAGCTTCCATTTGTCAAGCAATATTATTTAAACACAATTTTATAGTGTTTATTTTTATTAGCATTCCGTATCTAGGTATCTATCGAGAACTAGGTTAAACCTAACGTCAGTATCCTGTGGCATCTAACGTAGCTTCTGACAGCAATCTCTTGGGAAATAAGTGTGAAGCTAAAATAATTTCACACCAAGTCGATCGGTACTACATTTTTAATTTTAGTTGTGAGCAGTAGTGCCGTCTAATAAAGTTTGATATCTATTGAAAAGTACTATTGCTTTTTTATTTATGTATTATAATAGTGTTTTTGATATTTCGTACTAAATGTAGTCATTTGGTTATGGTGGTTAATGGTAGCATTATTATACAGGGTTACTGGTAAGTAGACCGCATCCTTTCATGAGGTGATAGTATAGGTCAATACGGACAAATTTGACCATGGGATACACTGGGCAAAAGTTAACCCGTTTGAAGATAATCGAATTTCGGCTTTGAAGAAACGTTTCCCGTGAAAGAAGTGTCTCATCTATTCTAATCCAGACATGCTTACTCTCCCCGAGGTAGCGTGGGTTGTAACACCCAGCGAGCGTAACCTTGTACTTTCTAATGCAAGGCTACTCCGCCATATTAGTTCTGAGCTGCATGATGCGGTGACGTCATCGCTATTGTTACTACTATGTTGTGGATAAGGTTGCACAGTGTGATGCTTGGTAATGGGGAGAGGAAATAATTTTAATTAAAAAAATATTCTTATTCTTTGAAGGACTTAATATTTGTGATATCTGAGGGATGATATGCCCTCCTTTTACATCATAACTTTTTAGGTCTACTTGTAAATATAGTGTTAATAGTGTATTTAAATCGCTTTATGTATTCTGCAATGTTCCTCTAACTGCGGATTGGAATAACAAATTAATAAATAATAATAATAATAAAGTTTATTGATCCACAGTTACATTAATGAGTCACGTATATAAAATTAAAGTAAATTATTACAAATGTTCGCTGTAACTTCTCTATTGGAGACATTTTCATAGGTTCTGTGGTCCCCAAACTAGGCGCTGCCTGTATCTTGGGGACCTACGTTGTGATCACATGGCAGTTTATACAATTGAGTTTTTCTCTAGGTCAGATAATGTTTACTTTGTAATGTAAGAAGTGGACAATTAGAAGCTTATAAAACTATATAACGAATATAAAGTGACATCAAAAACTTAAACATAAAAATAGTTGTCTTTCTCTGAACAATTAAAATTAAATTAAATGAGATCAAAAACTAAAAACATAAATTGCTTTTTCATGCAAACAAATTGTGTCTCTCTGGACAATTAAGTACAGGATAGGAAAAAATCTTAAAAAATAATAATAATCAATAAAAAACAAGTTCTTGTATATGTCTGTTTTATAGACATTGAGATTTATTTGTGTGGGCTGTGTGTGGTGGTTGGTGTTTGAGCGTGTGTAGTGCGTGTCTGTGGGTTTTGATAGTAGTGTAGAGTTGTTTTTGTGTGTGATGATAGGTGTTTATGTTGGTGTGCGTGATTATATGTATACTAGTGTGTCCTTTCGAGTGTTGTTGAGGTAGTTAGAATGCTTTCGGTTTCCTCGTATGTGAGTCCCAGTAACAGTTTTTTGATTACCTTCTTGCAAGAGTAAAGAGAGAGTTCATTAGTGGATCCGGGTATACTACGGTTGACGTTGTTGAATATTGTGGTGTGTAGGAATGTAGGACATCTTCTGGCTAGGAGGGAGGTGGTGCGTGGTACTGGGACATGGAAAGTTCTTTTTGATGTCAGTGTATAGTAGTCCGGTCTTTTTTTTAGATTTTTGTATATGTGCAGATATGCATTCAGAATATAAAGTTGTCGAACGCGGAGGACTTTAAATTCATTAAATAAGGTGTCTGTGGGATATAAGAATGGCTTCTTGAGAAGTACCTTGATGACCGCTCTTTGGGCTCTCTCGAGTTCTATGAGAGTGGTTTTGCCTGCTCCTCCCCATATTGATATACCATATTGAATTACGGATTGACATATAGCATGATAGACCATGCGCTGCGTATCTTTCGATGTCCTGTCTCTGAGTTTTTTCATTATGTAGATGAGCTTCCTCACTCGTGATGATAGTGTTTGTATGTGTTCTTTGTGCGATAGATTTTCGTCGATGAGAAGGCCGAGGTACCGGATAGAGTGAGTCCGTTGTATATGTTCGCATGAGCAGCTATCTTTTGGTGTGTTTGATGGGCATGTGTGAAATTTTAATGAGAGGTGAGAAGGCGGACTGGATGTTACAGTTTTGAAAAATGTAATTGCTTTTGTTTTTTTGATATTTAAGGTTAATAGGTTGTAGTTTAGTGTATGTGCTACTATTGTCAATGCCTCCTCTGCCTGGGAATACAACTGTTCCCAGGTTTTAGCTTGAAATGAGATTACTGTGTCATCGGCATATGATATGAGTTCTGCGTTTGGTAGGTTTAAATTGAGTATGTCGTTCATGTATATGGTGAAGAGTGTTGGGCCTAGTAGACTTCCCTGCGGAACTCCAAAGTTAATGGGAAGCTTGCTACTGGAGTAAGATCCTGATTTAACATACTGGCTTCGGTTGGTGAGATAACTACGGAACCACTCCAGCGGTAAGCCTCTAATGCCGGAGGCATCTAGCTTTTTGAGAAGCAGGTCTGTGGAGATGGTGTCAAAGGCTTTGGCCAAGTCTAAAAAGACTGCCATGCATCGGTCCCCTTTTTCTATGCAGTTGGCTATAGATTTCGATAGTAAAAGAGCAGCATCCTCTGTAGATTTTCCCTTTCTAAAGCCGAATTGTCTTTCTGATATTATGTTGTTTTTTTCAAGAAAATCAACTAGCCGAGAATTTACTACCTTTTCAAGAATTTTTGATAATATACTGAGAAGTGCAATGGGACGGTAGTTTTCTGGTTTATCCGTTGGTCCCCCTTTGTGTATAGGACTTATTGCAGCGACTTTCCATTGTTCCGGGAATACTCCTGTTTCTATACTAAGATTAATGATGTAGGTAAGAGGTACAGTTATGAATTTTTGAATACTTTTTAAGAGCCTAACGCCAATTTTGTCTGGTCCAGGACTGCTGTCGTTTTCAGTTGGTTAATGAAGAGGGCTACTTCTGTTTCGTCAGTAGGGTTGATAAAAAAAGAGGAAGGTGTATATTTGTGTGGTGTGTATTTATTTGTCAGGGACGTCTGCGTTTCGGATATTCTAGTGAGTATGGTGTCGGCAAGGTTCTTTCCCACTGTGGTAAAATAGGCGTTGTATTTATTTAGACAATCATTTGGATCTGGACAATTTGATATTGTGTCAGATCCATTATTCCTCTGTGTGGAGGTAGGGTCATATATTGATTTTAGGACTTTCCAAAGCATTCTCGGATTTTTATTGTTTTCTTGTAGCTGTTGACTATCATGTTCAATTCTTAGTTTGCGTAGGAGATTATTGCAAAAATTTCTGTACCGTGTATATATTAGTTTTTTGCTGGTATTTTTTGGATCTGCCCTCAGAGATAGGTGGAGTCTATCCCGGTGTCGTATGCATCTCATGAGCCCTGGCGTGATCCACGGCTGAATATTAAATTTGCTACGAGGTATTTTGGTTTTACGGGTGTGTTTTTCGATTAGGCCTACGAGGGTTGTTGTGAACAAAGTTGCCGCCGTGCTCGGGCACGATTGGGTTAAGACGTCTGACCAATCCTTGTTGGCTAGCTCTAGGACAACGTCGTCTTCGTTGATTTTGTATTTCCAGGCGTTTGTTTTTCTCCTCGATGCATCAAAGTTTGGTAAACAGGCCATTGCTATGTCGTGGTCTGTGATGGAGCTTTTACATATAATACCTCTAGGTTTTGGCTTGCTCTTAATGAATATGTGGTCGATACATGATTTGCCTCTGGTTGGCTTGGTTATGACAGGAAGCAGGGAGTGTGAAGCCATTAAGCACAAGTAATCGTGGTGTTTATTGTTTGTGGTGCTGCATATGTCGATATTTGTGTCACCAGAGATAATAATTGTGTCGTATTTGTTCATTGTCTTTAGGAGAGTGTCTATGGAAGCGATGAAATCAGATAAATTAGAAAAAGAGGGTGAGCGGTATAGTCCCATTAGTGCAATTTTGTTGTTTAGAACTAGGAGGAGACTATCAGTGTCCAATAGGTTTGTGCTGGTTATGGATACTTCGTATTTGTTTTTCACGTAGATTACAATTCCGCCGTTTTTGTTTTGTTGTTCATTCGTTCGGAAAACACTGTAACCAGGAAGGTTTTCGATTATCGATCCTTCGTGTAGCCAACACTCGGTTAAGATAATGACGTCAAAGTTCACGTCCAGTCGTTGCAGCGTAACGGCAAAGTCATCGAAATTTCTTTGATAACTTCTAATGTTTAAAGTAAGTAGTTTAAAATCGTTTTCGTGGTTATTGTTTTTGCAGTAATTCCTACATTCTTCCAGTTCGTTAAAATCATGACATTCTAATGTTGTTAAGTCTTCAATATTTTGTATAATGTCATCCAAAGCCATTACTAACGAAATTGATAAAATAATGTTTGTAGTTTTTTAATACGATGGTTGTGGTCATGATTTGACGAACTGCGGAATTATTTAAGGAATTACATTTTGTAAAGGTATTTAGTAGTAAGATGTTTTGTTTACGTGTGAGTGTATATGCGTTAGTGCTTTTGTGTGGTTTGTGGAATAATCTGTTTGTTAGTGAGATATAAAGGTGATATAAAAGTGATATTAATTGGTTTGACGTAAAAAACTGTGAGAGTTGTTGTCATGACTTTACTGGCCGCGAATATATTATAATAATAATGGAAGGAAACAATTTTGACATAGATTGAATAGAGTTTGAGTAGCAGAACGTATTGTGCTCGTATGTACGAGTGTGTTAAAGTGTTTGAATTGATGTAGGGTGTGAGTTTTCTATTTTTGTAATTTTGTGTGTAATTGTTAGATGATAGTGGTAGTCTATTATTTATATGAGTTATTTGCGTAACATGTGGAGTGTATGTATGGAAATAATGTGTGTTTATCTGTTTTGTTTTTAATGTCAGTGTGTGTGTATGTGTGCGTTTGTGGGTGTATTTTGAGTAGCAAAATATTTTTGTCGTACAAAATAGGTAAGAACAATTGTGAATGCGATATTCTATAGTTAAATCATAAGATATTATTTTAGAAAAAAGTAAGATTAAATGAATTATTTTGGCTTTTAGTAAACCGTAACTAAGCACTAAGGTATAATGTGAGAGGTACAAGTAACCAAAGTAAAAGAGAATAAAGTGACATATGTACTGCTCAATGTCCTGGTGCGGCGCCTTATTGTAGGCTTGCTGGCGCGGGGGAGCGCTCGGCCGGAGCGGTCGGTGCGCGTCCCATATGACGTTCCAGATCTTCCATGTTCTGTATGTGTATAGCGGGGTTGCCCTCTTGCTTGCGTATAAGAATGGCGCCGTTTCTGATCCAGCAGTATTTGTATCCGTGTACCTTTGCAGCGTTTCTAGCCGCACGAAATAACTGCCTATTACAGAACGTAAGTCTCTCGTTCACAAAGATGTTTCTCGTAGGTCCAGCTATTTCGATATCGGTAGAGGTCAATGACCTTCTCATTTTTGCCGCTTTTAAAAATTCATCGCGTTTGTATCGTCGAACAAAACGCACGGCGAGATTGCGAGGCGGGGTGTCAGATGAGTCGGTCTTCTGGCGGCGGGGTCCCACACGAGACACGAAGTCGATATCATGTTCATCCATGGTTACGCCTATTTTGTGTGCCATTACACGGATAATGTGCATCGGGCTTTCATTTTTAATCTCGTCGATTCCACTGATTTCCAGCTCATTTTTAAGGGACGCTTGACCTTGACTATTCAGCTGGTCCCGCAAGTTGGTTATGGTGTTGTTGAGAACAATTATCTCCTCTTCGCGTTTTTCTAGCGTTTTTATACGAGTGTCGTATTCTTCGAGGCGGGAGTAGCATTGAGTCAGGTGTTCGCTGAGGTATTTAATGTGGCTCTTTAGATCTCCAACATCGCCACGTAGTAAGTGTATCTCGGAGCTGAGTGACCGCAGTATCTCTGAGTCGGAACTGTTGTTATTGCAGGGTAAATCTCGGGATGAGACTGTTGTTTGGTCAAGCTTGTTCGAGGAGGCGATGGTGTTTTTGCCAGGTTCGTCGGGATCTGGTACGGACCTCGCAGGAGAAATTGTTTTCTTTGGTCCCCTGTTCTGACATGTGAGGCAAGTCCAGGTCGCTTTCGTTTCATTTGTTAATTTAGTTTGATTACTAGTATTAGCACATGTAACTTGAAACAGCTGATCGCATTTGGAGCATTTAATGTTAGATGCGCGTAAAGGTTTTTGGCATGAAGCACAGTTATTTGCCATTATTATTTTGTTCTAGCTAATGTAGGTATCAAAAATGTAAACAAGCGTGGTGAGTCGTTGATTTTGTTTATCTAGGGATAAGATGCTAATGTCAAAAATCAATCTCCAATTGCATCACAACGGACGGATCGGATATTGAATTCTGCAGTAAATAAACAATTAAGATCTTGACTAGATTTTGAAATTTTTAGTAATTAGTATTATTAATTGAAAACCACTATCAAATCTGAGTATCATTGAATGACCTTCCCATAAAAGGCTTTTTGGATCCTAATATTCTATTCTTAAATAGTTTTGCATCTATTTCAAAATATCCTCTCCAATATTCCTTTGCATAAGTAAATATTTATAGTGTCTTATTGCGGGGCATTAGACCTTTTATCCCTTGAGGTCAAAGGTCCCTTTACGATTAGGACTGACAGAATAACGAGGGGTATCGAAATTTCGTTTGTACCTTTTGCGGTCATCATTAGGGGACAACTAGAAATAGATATGCATGGTTTGTGTCCAAAGAATATGCAGACATGGTTGGGTAAGCAAGTAATATTTCGTTCTTATTAATTATCTTAATATATCTTTCTCCAGAGGCTTCTACTCTTTGCAACAGCATAAGATAGCCCATTTCTCGAGGGATGCTTTAGACTAAATACTAATTAACCTGGTGTGGCAAGAAGTTCCCTTGGAACCCGGATGTAACCGCGGGGAATAGCTAATTCTTTTCTACAGGTTCTATGTACCAACAACTCATTTGGATTAGGTAAAATTGAGTGAAAAACTTCGGCAATTTTATACAACACGCAGGGCACAGCCGACCCAAAAGCACCAGTTTTCGAAATCTATGTAGAGCCTCTTTTACCCGACTGCGCAATGAAAACACGGATCATATGTTTATTAGGATATATATGTGGGTTTATCACTTTTGACACTAATTAGAACTAGGCAGGTTTCCTTTGTGTGTGTGGGAAATATATCCCTCAATACACCTGTGGTTTAATTATTTCTATATTTTATTATTTCATATTTTTTCACATAATTAATGTTACACGTGGTTCTACAAAGTATTTCTAGGTTAGTTCCACTAGTTCAAGGCCTGTGAATCAACCTTGCCATAACTTGTGTCAGAGCCATTGGCGAAACGCGAAGGGTATTGCAAATAAACTGGGTTACTATTGCATTTCTAGTGAATTATATTTATATTGCATTCTGTTAAATATGGGTTGCATTTTTAGTGGTACTGTTTAAAGGCAATACTGAATACCGAATTTACGTTAAGAAGAACAGAATTTAATCAGCATGAACTGAAAATTATGAGTTAGTCTTTACGTTCAAAATTGGCTGCATAATCAGTAGGTTAATTAAGAAAACAAAAAATAATGAACAAACATCGATGGATAGACAGGCACGCTCAATAGGATTCAGTAATGGATTACCTACGCATTGCGAAAAGCTCGTTAGTGTATTTCATTTTGTATAAGACCAATACCTTATCAAGTGAGTTGTAGGTAATAAACACCTCACAAGCCCAAATGTCAGAGTTTTCTTTTTGCCTGACGGTCTCTGATGTGGAATGGGTTAGTCGATAGACTGCAATTATTACTGATTGTTATTCGAATTGAATGGGCTCCAAATTAAAATTACGATTGAAATCCTTGGAGAATTCACTACAAAAAAGTAAATAATAAATCAGTGATTTATATTCTAGCCTGACCCTATTTTTCGACTGATTAAAGCAATTGGCGTGGCTTTCAAATATTCACAATAAATAAAATCAACGTTGTTAGATAGCAAAATATTTTTTCAAACAGACCCAAAGATTTCCCAGGTGACCTGGATAAAAATTTAAATGACAAAATCCTCAAGTACTCTAAATCTCTGATGAAATAAGAAAATTATGCAAATATTTGTATCGTAGCAACTCAAAATCATAACGACGGGGGAAACGAGCATCGAAATGGCAACATTCTTAATCTGCGCAAACAGATAATATTCAAAGCTTAACAAACTTACTAACTATATTTAGCAAGCAATTATCACCTTTAATGCGAAAGCGGTAAGTTACAAGTCAACCGCATAATTTGAAAATGTTATGACCAATTATAATGAGCTCTGTAGTTGGGTGCGTTTTCATTCGTTTCGTCGGTTGTGTATGAGCGCGCGCGGGGAGGGGGAGGTCAGCTAATTTTGGACGTTCCGCTTCAAATAGACTTGAAAACAAAGCGCGGATTGTAAGAAAATCCCGCCCGGGACCCGTACCTAGCATTCGCTTTACCAAATTACTGAAATTTCATTCAGCCAGCGGACTCTAGGGGAGGTGCTGAAAGATTATAGAAGAAAACTAATGATGTTTGTGGATGCGGCAGGATTACCCATTGTGCTGATTTTAATTCGTTTTCCTAATATGCTATCATTGTTGACGTGTTTTCAATTTTGAAACATGCTTTTATTCATCTCCTCTAGAAATTATTGTAGTAAATATTTTGTCAGCGAACTCGGTATTTTATACAAATAATTGAAGGAAATTGAAATCACTAGCATCTCATTAAGCTAATATAACGACGCAATCTATGTAAAGACACCACCAAAAAACCAAACATTTGTGGAATTGGAAACGTCTTTGATGCTCTGAAAAAACCGAAACCTATTAAAGTGGTTTATCTAATCTTTGATAAAGTAAAAACAACGTGAAGAACACCACTGCAGACTGAGTTGAACAACTAAACATCTACAAACTAAATATGCCGTATCCAAGTACGCACAACCCAACCATCATCCGAGTATTTTGTGTTGGAATTTACCCAGTTTTATAAAACCAAAGCGGGTGAAATGAGCTTAGCGGTGGATCGTGTAGCGAACTCTGAGTGCTGGGCTACTTAGCGGCTGCCGACCGGACTATGTACTGTGTACTCCAGTACCCTGTGTATTGTGTACTCTATACTGTGTACTTTAGTGCAGCTGAGAAAAATTTTGGAAAATTTCATCGGGGCTTTGGGATTAGCGGCGGGAGGAGGGTAATTGGAGCTGATTACGAAGCTAAGCTTGTACAAAGGTGACCTAAATACCTGGGTTAAAAAAATATAGATGCGGTTATGTTTTTGAAGGTACTACTATAGTATAGCTAGTAAAGTTATATAAAAGTATTGAAAGTGATTCTGAAGTTTCATGTTTAAATGGTTATTATAGCTTATAATATTTAATGCTATAAAGGTCATTTATGAAAATTGAAATTTGATCTGTACACTGCCTGCCTGGACCTTATATGGTCCTACATCCATTAATAAATATAGAGAATTATTTGATAGCTATTTTATAAAAAAAAAAAAAAAAACTACAAGCCAAACTGCATAGCAATACCATCTGAATCAACACGCGAGAGTATTCATAAAATAAACCACCTTTTCATAATGGTATTTTATATCTTTTTGAAGGCAATATTTCAATTTTATTTCCCCTATATTCGGGGTGTATTAAAAACAGTGCCTGTAAAAAGCTAAGTCCATTGAAAATTCGAAACAGTACAAAGAGAATCAATGATTGAAGAATAAATAAAATACGACTGGACAGTGGGCGCGTCCTTTACCACGGGTGAAAAAAAATACACCGGATTTTTACAGATTTAAATTTCAAACTTGTTAATGACAGGATTTTTGTTTTTATTTTTATTTCCGAAGTTTATAAACGTCGTTATCGTAGTGGAGTTTATATTTTTCGCCGATTGCTTTGAATACTGGTTGTGAATAAAAATGCAATGATTTTTGGGTACTGTTCATATTGGAATATTGTTTGATTTTAAGATTATACTGTATTTTTTGTGCATTTTAAACGCGTAGTCTCTACTCTTAATATGAACGACGTACGTACACAGTTAATGACAAAACATAGGACGTTTGACTACTCTTTTAAAAACATTTTTCTCCTATAACTTCGAATCTCATTTCCCCCCAAATAATTAAGCATATAACAGCACAATTTAATCACCGTCTCGTGATTGGTGATAATTCAACCTTTACGCAAATTGACCATTAATCCGTAATTCAATGCCGGAGATTATACACATTGACCGGCTGTGCAAATTTGTAAATCTAATCCCGGGTTAATCTTCGTCTAATCCTGATAATTGACTTAGCTAGGTAGTCGATTAGTTAACTTATAGTTAATTGTAACTGTCTATAGTCGGCTCTGTTTATTGTGTGAGAGGGTATGCGGTATCTACTGACTGACATGATATTATGCAGTAGGTATGTATATGTTGTTAGTGAAAATAAACAGGGTCAACTACATAACGATAATATTAAATGATGAAAACAAATTGCAAACTGCTTTAATTAATTGAAATTACATAGGTATTTTTAAAAAGTGAGAATACTATTAATTTTCCCTAATCTCAGCAAAAGATTTTAATTTCGAATGTTTGAACAGTGTTGCAGGTTGTAGTAACTTTTTGAAAATATATTCATTTCTTATGACGGATATGGTTTGCACAATATGGATTTGGCAAACGTCAACGCTAAAATATTGAGAGAAAAGGATAGGGAAGTATATTTTGATTTCAAAACAGCTGAATTTTATAATAAAATTTTAGAGCACAAATCTATTAAAAAAAAAAGAAAAAGCTCTAAAGCAAATAAAAAGCTGCAGATATTGCAAAAAATGCGAACACAAACTGCAAAATGTACGTATTGTATATCCAAAGCACTATTCCAAAAATCTGTTATCAACACCGCTCAGATTATTCACTAACATATCACTCGATATTCCGAAATCGAGTTGCGTTCGTAGTAAAGTCACACAGTGTTCCAAATCTAGCGTAAGTGTGGAAAAAAGATTAAAAAATACACTAGCACTGTCCCGCATAGATGCTCTTTTCGAATCTGAATAGAAAATACGGAAAACATTTTGGTGCGGGACAAAAAATGTACCTCCCTTTTATAGCGTCGGTTCGGCGCGGTCGGGTAAATTATACAGACTGGGTTAAAGATTTTTTTTTTGGTTTTATATGATTTATTGTCGTGGTGGCCTAGTGGGCAAAGAACCATCCTCTCGAGTATGAGGGCGCGGGTTCGAATCCAGGTCAGGCAAGTACCAATGCAACTTTTCTAAGTTTGTATGTACTTTCTAAGTATATCTTAGACACCAGTGGCTGATAAAAAGGTGAAGGAAAACATCTTGAGGAAACCTGGACTATATAGTCTGAAATCACCAACCCGCATTGAGCAAGCGTGGTGATTAATGCTCAATCCTTCTCCGTGTGAGAGGAGGCCTGTGCCCAGCAGTGGGACGATAAATAGGCTGTAACTAACTAACTATGATTTATTGTTAGTGGAAATAAAAGGTAAGTGTTAATTTTGCAATTGTGATTGGTTTTATTTATATTATATGTTTTAAACGTCTACATATATTGGTGTATGTAAAGTAAATATATTGATGGCATTTTGAAATATTATTTCACAGGCATGAATTGAACATTTCTGAGAAAAATAAACGGTTGAAAATAAAAATAAATATTTGTATTTCAACAGCAGACTGTCTCTACGTATTCAAAACACTTATTAAATATCGTATCAATCAAAAAAAAAAAAAGAAATTAAACAGAGTCCAACCATTTATTTGGTAAAAAAAAAAAACATTTGATAAAACTTTAAAAAGCGTACACTATTGACATTTCCCAACCAAATACCCACGAAACAAAAACACAGCTGCAGTTTTACAAAAAAATACAATAAAAAAGGTAAATAATTTCCCCTGATAAACACGGGGTATTGGAGACGAATTTATATTAGTCTGGAAACAATTTACTTCGGGCTTGCACCTCGGAAAAAGTCTAAACAAATCGCGGGAGACTCTGAACTATCGTGCAGACGTCTTTTCCTATGAAGGGGTACAAGAATAGAGGTATTTTTAAAGCTTAGGTTCGTCGTTTTTTGATAAATGAACATATATTTACTGAAATGCATGAGTTTTGTTTCTTTCAAGCTTCCATAGGGCTGAATTGCATTGGATGTTTAGTAAAGACATAGGTGATTTTGAAAACGGAGATTGGTTATTTTAGACGGGTAATGGATCAAGTTAATGATAGTTTGAATTTGTACACATTAGATTCTACATAAAGTAGACACATAACATAAAATTACTTCATCATCATCAGCCTATCGCAGTCCACTGCTGGACATAGGCCTCTCCAAGTGCACGCCACTGAGATCGATTACGATAAAATTACTTAGCGATCTGTAATTATCGTTTTGCTCGTCAAAACAAATCTTAATGATACAACCATAGAAATACTGTGCTATAATTGCTAGTTGTGTGCAAAAGTTATCGACATAACTTGTGGGGACCGAGTTTATTCCAACAAACCAGCTATGGCCCTTTTCACAAATATACATAAAATATTTATTCGTACCCGGTATCTCCGACCCTTGTACCGCAAACACGAAACTCCTCAGATACCTGTAGTTGACAGTTTCGTTCCGTAGAAACTTTTCTTTGTTAACCCGCTGTGGCAAAGTTGCGTCGTTAGTTCTTCTGGAGATCCGCCGATATTGGCCCAGCCGGGTACAGGCTTATATACTCAAACTTATGTAAATGTGTGGTTAGTCTTTTAGATGGTGTTATGTGGACAAACTTTTTAACTAAAAGAAAAAATATTTTGCTGAAGTTGAGTGCTTTTCTGTGTGGTCGATTTTTTGTGTTTTATATTGAGGTAAAATATTTTTGCGATGTATCGT
The DNA here is from genome assembly GCF_030705265.1 of Helicoverpa armigera. NCBI lineage: Eukaryota > Metazoa > Arthropoda > Insecta > Lepidoptera > Noctuidae > Helicoverpa > Helicoverpa armigera. The sequence goes on along the minus strand of NC_087134.1, from coordinate 884,548 downwards.
TGTTTATATAGGTGACGGTGGGCCGTGTGGAAATAATCTGCAGTAAAGTAAAACACTGATAAAACTTTCTGAAGAAAAATAAATGGCTGTAATGAAAAACAAATGCCTACAATGAATTTTTTCCATCTATAATATCACATGCTTCTAAAGTTTTAAGAATTTTTGGCGTGTTAATTTTGTAAAATGTCTTGAATATGAACTTCAATTGATAAATAATTTACTAAACGTATTTAGCAGACAGAAGCTAGCTAAACCTTTAAGATACTTGACATGTACTCAGTTTACAATTACCAAGACATCACCTAATATTATTATAGATGCATTTAATACAGTAATGTGCTTGAAATGGATATTCAGTAAGCTGGAAAGCGATCGCACGTTGAATTCAGATTCCCTATTAACATTAACATTGCAAATGCCTAAGGGTTAGGTTACAGTGTCAGCGGGTAGCGGGACTGATTGCCTGAGTAAGATCGCGACGAGTTGGTATATATTTATTTGTACGTCGCAGCCTACTACTTAAATAGCCATTCAATCACTTGAATATTGAGATTGTTGAATATTGAGGCACTCAAAACTTTTAAAATTACAACTGATTGAAAAACCGCCGTATAGTTGGAGGTACTTAGCGTGGTGTCAACTAGCCAGTTTATGTTGATTGTCTTGAGATGTTTTATTCCTTAAGACGTCAGTCTTTTTTACTGCCAAAATTATCAAATTATGTATTCTTCGATGTACTCAAATGGATAAGAAATATTGACTTTATCTAGTCGTAATCATATTTACGAAAAAAGATTATTATTTGTTCGCCTGATATAACAAAAACAATCACATTTGAAGCACAACCAATTTATTCAATTCCCGCTGTCACTGCGACCCGGCCTTACTACTGGTCATAGTTGAGACAAGCGTATAGCGTCTAACTTAATTATATAATTGTAGCGACGTCCGCGACTGCAGTGCTAGCTCTTAAACTATCTTGTTATTATACACGGCGATTATATCATTAGCCAGCCTTTGAGCAATTGCACGCTTTGACTGGGTATTATGCATAATAACTGAGGTGTTAGTGTATTGGCTAGAAAGATACGAGTTAAGAAATTGGTTATTAATTTATTTTTATATGTATGTGAGGACATGAATTGATTGTAGAGAAGTTTGTTAAGTAAAATAAACACATATGGCCTTACTACAAAAACTTTAACCTCTGTTTTACACTTGTCTAAAAAAAATGTGGCTCCAAAATGAACCATATGTCAACGTCATAATTTGTCATTTTTTTAAGACAAGGCTTAAACTGACATTAAAAAGTTTTTGTGGTAAGACGGTTATACTTCATAAAAGATCCAAAGAATATACAGGTCCTTGGTCTGATCCTTTCATGTTGCAACTATTCACGTTTTTTTTTCTGCTATAAGTATTTAACTGTCTGTGTAATTAAAAAACAACGAATACTGATTTCGAAAAAAAACAATGCATCTGTATTTTTTTTAATAATCTCTGAAAAATCTGGCCACTCAGTCCCCACCCTTATCCCCAATTTGCGTCCGCACATATCATAATTATCCGATATAATGCGACAAAAATAAAATTAAACGTGTACTCGTTGAGCTAATAGGACATTACAGGCCTATATTATTTGGCCGCACTGCTTTATTAAGCCCGTGACGTATTCAGAAAGTAAATTAACCAATTTGTACGTATAATTGTTTCATTTGGGATTTTAATAAAAACATTCCACTGTTTGTATGTTTGTGCTGTGTGCTGACATGGGATTTTTGTGGGTTTAAGCAAATTCTCTTGGTGCTTTTTTTGTTTTGATAGGATTGTGTATGTAATTGAAATTATTGACAATTCAACGGTCACGGTCAATGTTGGTGCTGCCTATAATATTAAAATGAAATGCAGCATTTTGGGGTGTTCAAATGTACTAACTGAAATATACTTTTTTACGGTACGTTTTCAATAAATCAGTCCGGTCGAGCTTTAGTTATAATACATCAATTTAGATGTTGTTTGAAAGAAAAATTTACCCATACTTTAAATAGGAACACGAAAACTTTCAATCATATTAGTACGAACCCATTTTAAATTACCCTCCCGGTAAATACACCTGTAAACCTTGGAAGTCTGCCGGCTCCAAGAACCGCGGAAGACGTATACCACCATACATTATCCACATTGACCGGCTTATACGCGAACTCGCCGGTAGAAGTGCGAAGTAACGTGCTTACATAAATTGTCGTTGCGCATGATTTAACTAGTGTTAGCACCTAGCGTTCTCTACATTTTTATTCCTACCCCCATTATCCTAGAGTCAGGTACAGTCGCGTACAAATGCTTGGAAATTTTAAATTTTAAAGTCCTTTCCTGTTTCAAGGAGCCTTGCTCTGCATATATTCATATTGTCATGCTTTTGGCGATCGTGGACTTTTTAGAATGGGTGCAATTATGCTTAGTTCACTCGTGAATTGTCTGGGTCACTTTACTTGAAAGGCTCTTGTAAAAGTTTTGAATTAGATTCAGACACAAGCCCCGTTAGAATTTCGACTTATGTTTTGTGTATCTCTATTAATAATACCTAAATAACTTCCCACTCATAATAAACTTGCTGATTGCCTCAATTTCCAATGACAATTTCCAATAACGTTCCAAAATCACATCATCACATCCCCCTTTCTTTTTTCTATAAACCTACAAAAAACAACCACATATAAAAATAAAATAGGCTACCAAAACACCTCTCAACTCGGCAGTCCATTTACATACAGTTGCCATATATCGCGTCGCTCGGACATACATAACGGCCGGTATAATTTGACGATAAGTAACACTGTCCCGTTCATAATCTAGCGTCGAATCTGAATAACTACCGAAGAGTTTCGGTAACCGCCGATTTATGTTATGGCGTGTTTGTTTTCTTTGTGAATATCTTGGATTGGGTTTTAGATGGTATTTTGTGGGGTTGCGAATTTGCGATTGACTATGCGTTATGTCTTTGAATAATAGCGATGTGTGTTTTTAGCTGGGAGATTTTTCACTTAACTACCGCTATAAATATTTAGCAAAAAGTGTCTTCTTTCAAATGGTAGTCATATCTATGCATTCTATCAGGAGTTACATGACCCTTTGCTTGGTATGACTTATAAACTAATTTATCTGCTACTATGTTGAGTTCCCACGAGTCTAAGGAAGTAATTAGTTATAATTTGCAATAATATTTGACGATAAGTAACACTGTCCCGTTCATAATCTAGCGTCGAATCTGAATAACTACCGAAGAGTTTCGGTAACCACCGATTTATGTTATGGCGTGTTTGTTTTCTTTGTGAATATCTTGGATTGTCTTTTAGATGGTATTTTGTGGGGTTGTGATCGACTGTGCGTTGTGTCTTTGAATAATAGCGATGGGTTTGTTTGCTGGGAGACTGACTCATGCTTTACACTTAACTGCATTACAAGGCACGTGCTGGCTGCCCATCTTTGAGCTACAAATCTTTTGCAAAAAGAGCGTCCCAAAAAATATAATTTTCATATGAATTCAAATAAATTAATCAGTAGGTGCATGATCCCTTTCTGGGTAAGACTAAGAACCTAAGTTAGGAATCTGTTTCTATATTAAGTTTCCAGGAGCCGAAACTTACGAAGTAATTAGATAGTTTCCATTAAATAACACTTTGAAAATTAATCTGTAGACCCAAATTAACATATTTTTTTTACCTTCTTTTCTTTATCAGTATCTGCTTTATTTCTGAATATTGTTAAAAGAAAAAAACGCTAAAACAAAATAATATTTACCGCTGAAAATCTCGGAGGCTGACGATAACGACTGTTTCAAACTTTATGAACAGTAAACAAACAGTATGATTACAGCAATTTTTTCATTAAATACCCAAATCTGTATGGAAACGGAAAGTACACGTCTTAATGAACCAAAAACAAATCTTTTGGAGCAATAAAGTTGATTCATTAAACAATTTTAATTTGCAGTAATTCATCGCTGCTGGCCGACGTCGCTGGTGCTAGTTATAAGCGATGGCGATTTTTGTAGCGATCTAGTTGGACTAAATACAATGTATGTCAAGTATAATGAACGGCATTGTAACATGAGACGAGTCTTAAACCTATGCAAACTGCAAGCCTAAACTACTTCTACCAAAATCAATGTGTCTTTATTCAATCATCAATTGTTCCTTTATTTATTTCATTCTGAACTCTTGTGTCTGGAAAAAACCAGGCCAACTTTGATCACCTAGGTGAGTAGATAGTTGGATTGCAGTTTGCCACCGTACTATTATGGTACTACGATAAGCCATATGTTAAATATTTGTACCTATGTATTATAAACACATGAATGTTAAAATTTTCATTAAAAATGCATTTTCACTATTGAATCTATTTTACCTCTTCCCGCTTCTAGCTTGTGCCACAACAAACACTGGCCGTTACATCATTGGAATATTAATTTTTGCCCTGGAAGCTTTCCATGATGAATTTTATTATCGGCAAGCTCCCCCCTGAATCCAAATTGGACCATTAGTTTCGAATTGATAACACACGCGGACGACAAACGATAATTTTTGTACTTCACAAAGATTTCCTTTGATTTACTTTTAAAACGTTTTTCATTTAAAAAGGGAAATGTGATGGGAATTAAAGTGTATTATGGTATTAAGTACCTACTGTTATTTATCGCGAGACTGAAGTTGGCTGTAGGACTTTTTTGGGGCTACTCTTGCAGCGATAGAATGGCCGGTTCTAAGGGTATTAAATAAGTAAATATAAGAGTTAGTTTTTACTAACTGTACACAACGGATAGGTAAATTGAAGTTTATTTTATTACAATTTCTTCATAGTACCTAACAAAAAGCTTTTCGTTGCGTCAGTCTTAAACTGACATGCATACAATTTTTAAAAGTTTAAAAATTAACACCAGGATCAGTGTTAAAAACTTAGACATTAAATCTACATATTTTCATGAAAAAAACATTGCAACTATTAAAACGATTTCTGACTACCCAACAAAAACAACTTCTTTTCCAAAAGTTCTGACATCAGAACACCTACCTAAGTTCAGACACGTCTGAACTAATCAGTCGGCTAAAGGCTACATTAGTGACAGTATCAATTATCGAGAGCGCGCGTTTAGCTAAATTATGAACCATTACTGGAAGGTAATTGGGACCCGGCGGCGGATTATGTTTCAAGTGTACTGTATACCTATCAGGGTAAGGGTTGGTTACACTGGCTGTGGGATTTGATAGTCAAATGGGAGGTTGGTAAATGCAGTTTTGCCATATTATTGAATGCATGAATGCATTGATGCATTGATTTACATCAATTTCCTTTGGGCATGGGAAATTAAGGTATTTCAAAAGCTTTGAGGTAGCAGCCCTTTTAACAGTTGGACAGCCAGCAGTTGCCATATTTTATGTAATCTGAAACTTTATATGTGCAATATGCATCGATCCTACAGCGTGTATGACCGATTGACCAATCTGGCAGCTGCTGTCGTTCCGTCTATCACCATAATCATCACCCTTTTTAAAGTCCCACCAGGGCTCAGACTTTTTCGCAAACGCAGATAGAAATAACTTAATTTCTTCTTCTCTCAGTCAATACCAAAAAAACAATGCACAGTTTCTCCAGTGGAGAATCAGCCTAACATTCACGTACAGCACATTATTGATAGAGCAACACTAATAGATCCATATCACGCATTATTGCGCCTGAGTCGCTCGGACACGACACACACATTACTGTGATACACTGCTGCTCAATGTACTGACAATCTATATTATCTGTACTGGTATTATAGAGCTGATTAGTTTGTTTGTTGAATTACTGGTTCCATTTGAAAACTTCTTCAGTGTTAGATTAAACATTTATCGCATAAGGCATTTTATCCTGGTGTGCGAAGTAGATTCTACGGGTGCGGGTGAAACCTCTGGAAAACGCTGTATTATTAGTCCTTTACATTTTCTTACCTCTGAAAAAATATTTCTCTCCTATAAAACATTATCTAATTGTAACAAGTGTTGAAGCTTCGTGCTCTGCATTTAAAATAAGTTTTTAGAAGCTATTTGTCTGTTCGTTTTAAATCAAACCTTTTATTACTCTTCTCATTCACATAAGGATCTTTCAAGATGCACCTATTCTTACAAACATCTCAGCACTTATATTATAAAAAGTTAACTAAGTTGTCCATACAAAACACGAACACCACCGCGACTAAAACCTACCTAGCAATAAATAAACAATGTAGGTATATTTTAATCAGCAGCAGCACCTGTGACCACGTCGCGAACAATGTTGAGTAAATTAAACGTCCTCCCAGGGAGCTCCGAGCCCGGTCAATTGATTTACTGGCCAACCTTCCGAATGTCACACTTACTTGTAACGTGTAAATACTTGGATTGGTGTATTGGAAATGTTGTTGGTCCAGCTAGATGGTCACCTTCACCTATGAATTTGTGTAACTTTACTACAATTACAAAATAAAGTTCTCTTTTTCGTCTGTTTGTCTATTGGTGTTAAATTCAATAAATATTGTAATAATTTCGATATGGTTTTCAACAATAGATAGAGTGATTTATGAGATACATACACTCCTGGCGCACCCAGAGCCTGGTAGTGAGAAAGCTCTCTGTAGTTCGTAACGCCTACTTGAAAAATTATAGCAACTTGCAACTGCACATGTTGCTAAAATTATTACATGAAGGCGTGTTAGACTGTTTAGTCATATTTCCGACTCAAAAAGGTTCAGCTATCTATCCTTGGAATAAACAAATGTAGAACAATAAAAAAAGAACGTGTAAAGCGGACCCCAACATATTGAAAAGGAGATGATGATGATGATGATGGAAAGCGCAACAAGCTACCAAGTCAATCAATCATCGCATAACTGACAAAATATATTAAATTAAAACGATAGCTTGCTCGACGCTTAGTAATTTAAAAACGTAGCCGTCCTTAGATTGCGGGTAGCGTCAGCAAATATATACGACTTACTATCGGCTAGTCACCGCGCCGTGGATTTGTCAGACGGCAGCCGGCGAGCGATGTGACGTGCTCAGCACTGTAGCGTCAGCAGAATAGCGGAGTGGTGTTGTTTTTTTTTAATTGGTAATTTTTTTGTAAAAGTTTGAGACAATATGAAAGGATTTAAGGCAGAGTTTATCAAATTGGTGTATGTCAGTTTAAGAATACCTAAATATATATTTTAATATAGGTATTTTTTGCGGCAAAATCAGTCACTTTAATTTCTACATAACTCATTAACAACCAGAAAGCTGCAAGACATTTCTCGATTACATCAATACCTGGTTAATTCATTTGTACCTTAACCTTAATACGTAACTTATGATTATATCATTTCTATAAACTAAAACCAACTCTGCCTATTTAAGATAACCATATGTATATGTGAGATTTTTGTTTTAAGATACAGATTAATACACATTCCTAAAATAAATTTACAACACCTAAATAAATTACCAATAAAAAAACTACCACCAGCTACCCACCTCCGCTGCACACCGTCCCACCGGTAGCCGATCTCCCGCTCAGGAAATTGACTGAATGTTTTCCAATTTAATCGCATCTGCTCTGATACTTCTCTAGGACAGTCTCTCTGTTTCCCAAACACACGCTACGTGTCCCGACTTCGTGCACACGACTTTTTGGACTTAATAACTTTACTGGTTTAAACTATATCCCCGATTTTGTTGATGTTGGTCAATATGGGTCGTTCGGTGGACTTTAGAAGGATTGAAGGTGCAAGTCAAGCGATTTAGACAGTTTGTTATCGAAAAAAATACAATGATTTCTAGTATTTCAAGGTGCACCAAGCATGCTGTAAAATATCATTTTACTGTCTATTTTAGTGTCCAAATTTGTTTCCAAAGATTGTAATAAGGGTGCGTTTAATCTAGTGAGTGAAAGCTCGTTTATGTATATTCCCAAGCAATATCGTTTATGTTTACATCCTAATAGTTTTCTATCATGTTAGAAACATAGGATTTTTATCAACAGAAATATTTTCTCACTTACTTAACTGCATTTAACTTTGTTGCAAGAAATAGGTAATTGTAATACTTACTTGCTATTTTTAGTACACCACTCGCCATAACATTAGAGTTGGTAATATACTGTTATAATTTATAACTTAATGCTAAGCTTTAAGATTTAACACTACTGATTAAAAACAATGTGTTACGCTACCTACCACTTATTTCTTTAAAAAGCCTATTTTATTGAAATAACCCCTGTAAAAGGCATTTCCTTCCAAGATTGTGTACGGAGGAAAACTGACTTTTCGAAAGTATTTATTTCTTTTACTTATGTTCAAAAGTTTGCCCAAAAGATAAAGCAGTAAAATTCATAAAGAATTGATATATTCGGCGGTTGACAAACTTGATTGCATTAATTTGTTCTAACAATAGCAAAACAATCATTCAAATTCATCAACATGAAACCCACTTTTAACAAAAATTATCAAACTAGAATTCAAACCAATAATTGAGTCATTAACACATTAAACTTTAAAACCAAAACACACCCGCAACCAAAAGCAGTTTCACCTAAAACAAACCTTATTATAATCAGATAAAAAAACCGGCACAGTGCGAGTCGAAATCGCGCACGAAGGATTCCGTACCAATATTTAGAAAATGAGCAAAAAAATCACGTTTGTTGTGTGGAAGACCACAAAACATTTATTTTATTCAAGTTTTCAGTAATTGTTGTTATAGCGGCAACAGAAATACATCATCTGTGAAAATTCCAACTCTCTGACTATGTGAGATGACTGTTCATGAGATACAGCCTGGTGACACAGACGGACGGACGGACGAACAGAGGAGCGAAAACAGTAGGGTCCCGTTTTACCCTTTGGGTACGGAACCCTAAAAAACTACAGTACGACCAGGATATTTATTTAGCGACCCGTGTACAGTGCGCCCCGTGTATTTTTCAGCCAATTTATAAGTTTACATTGGACATGTCGCCCGTTCACTTGTGAAGTTAAATTTATTATTTATAGTCGGACCCCGTCACGCTAACTTTTTACACTCAGTATTGTTACTTATTTGTTTGGTGTAAACATAATTATTTGCTGACTGTAGCTATTTAATTGGTTCGCGCAAACAATTGTGTTCACGCTATTAAAATTGTAGGATTGTATGTGTTGTAAATTATACATTTATTTAATAAGCCTTCTATCGTTACGAAGTATAGTTTCACTAGAAATGGATATAAAGTAAGGAGAATTGCTTGTTAGGGATTAATACGAATAACGATTGCTTCACGGTTAGTTTGTTACGTTTATTTAGCTATGAAAACCGCTGAAATATCGTACATGATACGTGTTTCGTAGCACCAGCGATGCTCAGACTAGGGATGAGCGACCGTTTTGAACCGACCTTAAAAAAGGAGGTTCTCAGTTTCACCTATATGTATGTCAGTTTGTATGTTTTTTATTCAAGTTGGGTTTAGCTAAGTATATGACTAAGCAATGACATACGTTTTCATCAATCACAGAAAGCAATATTTCCAGAAACAACAAAGTTAAAGTACTCAAAGGAACTTCTATAATGAGACAATCCAAACTAGGTGTTCATGTAAGTTGATGACGAGACCTCAAACTACACAATTTTATTGCCACTACCATAAAAGCGTCAAGTTTCCAGCCTAAGTAATAAAACCCACTTTTGTACCTACTATTTGTATCTATATGACTAATGTTGTACCCACTACGTACCTATACAGGATCATTTTTAAGCAGTGCGCAAAAAAATGATTGGTTCAGAATCAGTAAAAGAACATATTTGCATTGTTAGTTTTAAAAAATAAATCATTTTTTTTTCGTGCTAAAATCTTTCGAGCGTCACCCATACAGTTGGCAGTTGGTAGTCGCCAGTTCGCTCCCAAGATGAACCTTAAAAAAATATGTAGGTATCACAGTTATGACCATAAAATCTATTCAAAATCACACAACTAAAACAACAAAGTAAAATTAAACGTGCCTATCTTTAAAACTTGTAACTATAAGCTGTCAAAGTTTGCGCCCTGGTTAAAAAATATTCCAGTTTGGCCAATGTTGTACCTACTATTTGTACGTACATAGGTGTTTAATTCAAACGCATATAAAAAGCGTTGAATTTACAGCGACATGTCGCCGCAAATGTACAAACGATGAAAAAAATAAAAATGTTACAGCACACCGCTTGTCTGTGTTGCCAACTAGGAGTTACCCCGGATATGGGGTATATTTTTTGTAAAGATTATTTTTTATTTAAATCAAAATAACTAAAAGAAAAACAGAAAATATGTTATTCGGTAAATTATTATGAAATTTATTGCGAAGGCTTTTCAACCCGTGTTGTGGGTGCGTATTAGGTACAGGTGAAATACATATCGAGGACAGTTAATAAGACAGCCAGTTTATTAAATTCCCAATAAGTACATGTTTGACGTCTGTGTATGGACGTCAAACATGTGCAGAGCTTCTCAAATGAAATTCAAACAATTGATAAAAGCAGTTTGCAGAATACAAACACAAGTACCTTAATATTTTTGTAGATTAGCGATTTATTTTTTAACAATTGTTTTTTTTATTAATTTTTATCGCCAGACTTTGTGTTTAACCATTATAAAGGTAGATGACTTATTTACCAAAAAGTAAAATAACAAATAAGTGGAAATCAAACTCAAAGCATGGCAACCCAGGCCCTTCAACCACGTTCGTTCAAATGAGTAATGTGGCGCGTGATCTGCGTTTGAATTGATTCCGAGTGTTAATACCACACCTTTTGCCTGCACTGTTTGGGGGTAGGCAGACAGATATTGTAACCGCGTTGTAAAACTACCATTAATTAATTATTGTTTGCCATGATTTTGTACTGAGATAAGTAAAGCTGAGGTAAGTAAATTTTAATGAGCTTTTTGTTTATGAGGAAATACAACTAGGTACCTACCTTTTTTTGAAGGGGAATCGTCCAGTGACCCCTTCCGTCATGGCTGTAGCATGAGGGAGTGTCAGGCTCTTATTGGCAAAAGTCTAAAATGTTCTTTCTTGACCTCTTCATTTGGCAGGGCTGCGGCAATCAGCAGACTTTGGCCTTAAGGAGTCCGGGGCAACTGCTTACTTTTTGATACAATCGGGTAAATCGGTGAATGATTGCGACGAAAATAAAGCATTCGTAATTATCTTTCTACTATGATAAACGTTGATTCAAAGTTAAATACAAGCAAAGCAAAACCCTTAAGCCTATTACAACAAACACCATAAAATTGAATATTTCTCGGTAAATCCCATTAATACTCTATCGCTAGATGATCTGATTCGCCGTAAAATGCTTTTACCGACAATCCCTTTCGCACAGTAAATATTTATTAAATAATTTTGCATTAGCCCGACTTAGTTCGCGGTGGAGTACCGTAATCCTCTTACGTCTACGGTGTGCGGACATAGATTATGTGACCGTACCGTAGACGCGACTCTTGGAGCGTAGGTAGAAAAGGTCTGATTGGGTAAAGTTTTGAATGTTTGGTACCTAGTCCTATAAATAATACGCCAAGGAGAAGAAATAAAACGATAATTTGTTAAGAGTTCGTTTTCTGTTCATCTTTATTGCTACTGTAGAGTCAATTGTTTGTATTTATGCTGTTCAGTAGCAGGCAGATTTGAGAAAACTCTGAGACTTGTTAGGTGATTGACCCTGTAGCTCAATAGATAAAAAGAAGAATTATTTATATTTAAATTATAATACAATAACGCTTGTGATATAATGAGCTTATTTTGCATGTACACGTGTACATTCTTCAGTTGTAATCACAGTTCTACGTAAAATATTAAAGAAAGTAAACCTAACTAAAGCTTGGTGACAGCAACTCACGCGACCTAAACGTTATGATTTGTTAATAATGAACGGAACTGCAATTAATTTGGCTCTAGCATTTTGCATATTGTACGTACTAGTAAGTTTTAGCTTTCGCAAAGCAGTTTAGGAGTCGTATATTTTGGAACCTATCATAGAAGTGTCGTATCTGTTTGTAATTAACTAATCTTTGCAGAGGTTTACCAACAATGTGCAAGTTTGGTGCAGCGTTGCACGTACCAGCTACATATTGACATAATCAGCTGCACTTTCATATTTATATAAGATTTATGTAAAATTTAGCATAATGTAGCGCGGTGCGGCTTTTAGAGCATCATTTCAAATAGCCTTGTCGGAAATGATTCTATAATCCTGCAAAATAAGATATGTTTTGAATTTAAATGCAAAATTAAATAGTTATACTATTACATGAAAGTGAAGAAAAACGCATAGCCTAAATAATGCATTGTACCTACTTATTATAAAACTTATTATATACCTAACCTAATATAATGATATGCACGATTTATACTTTGTTAAAAAGAACCTAATTACTATTTGATAAAATATGATTTCAACAAAACAGGTAAACTCACTAATTATTACAAAATAATACTGAAACACTGTTTATTTGTTAGTCTCATACATTGGAATGTTACATGAAATAAATGTATAAATCATGCAGGGCGACGCAAACACGGCGGACATTTTCAACTATACTTTATGAGTAACCATACTGTTTTGCAAGCTAAATGGTTCAGGAAATAATGTAACTAATTTGCTTGTTGTTTTCGAAGGTCATAGAAGTATGTGGGTGAGTTTGAGAACACTTGCAACTCTTCTGATTTGTGGGTGTCCATGGGTGATGGATGACTGATGGGTGATAATCTAGTCGCCTTCCATAAGGCGAACGTTTTTATATAATGCGAACTTTCTAATGTATTTTTTTTTATAACGAGTATTATTTATGGTTTACTGCTGAATATGGGCGTTTATTGTTAACGCCTTACAAAAAGAGATGCCGATTCCATAATATTAGACTTTGAAAACACCTTAAAGTCAGTCAGGTGAAATGCACAAAAAATATGCGAAAAATGTAAGTATTACATAAAAAAAAATAACTTAATAAAACTTCAAAAGATCTCAGTTTTACTGAATCCTAAAACAAGATTGTCACATTAAGATATTCACGTAAATTCATTGCTAAGAATACAGACATTGACGCATACGAGTTGCATTTACGCGTCGCAGTTATTAATGTTGCATTCGAACACTAAATCAGAAACGAAATAAAGTAAAAAAAAAACTTTGATGTATATTACAATTTGATGTATGTGTGTAAGCGAGAAAAATTAAATATATAGCAAAGAAATAAGTATAAGGAATACTAATCGAAAAGGTTGGCAGACTTTTTGGCTTCTGATTTGTCGAATAACTTACTGTCAGACCACTGGTCCTCGGTTGCATCCGGAACTAAAGACGAACTGGTTTTGGAATTCTCTTTCAGATTATTTTGTGGGATAATAATGCATTCCGTAAATAAGAAAGAATTACATATATTTTTTTGAAATTTTTATGGATGTTTCGTCCAGTTATTTTTTTTTCTATTATTTTACATTGCTATCTTAATATACCATGTTAACTACCATGTACCGGTTAGATTTGCGGGGTCAATAAAACATTAATTTAATCATTTACAGGTGAGATGTAACAACACATCATCATGTAATAGATAAAATCATAGTAAGTAAAATATTACATAATTTTGTTAATAAGATGCTAATCTATTTCAACGAATTAATTAAAATAAAATTTATACACTGAAAATTCCACGATGCGTAACACACTGGAAAATCAAGCCAAATTACTAGTCAAAAGTCATCCTTTTCGGATCGTTTTAAAGAGGATAATCGGTTTCTGCGAATACCCGCTTATTTCACGGTCAGTTGGGTCAGGTAAACGTGAAAAATTGGTACGAACAATATACGGTTTTTATATGTTATTTATATTCTTGGAAACCATCAAATGTGAGGTCCGAGTTCGCGTGCGTTTAAATTGTGTGAATAAAATTTTAGGTATTTTTTGATGACTGTTTAATTTGGATTTTATTAAGCAGGTTTTTTGTTTAGGTGTTAATTTTGAATATTAAGGAAATTTTTGTTTTAAAATGGGCGTTTTAATCTCAGATTGTCTTCATTATCATCATATTTATTAAGCAAGTTTGCTTGATGATTTAACCTGTAGATACAGGGTCAACAAGGGGATAAGTAACTGAAGAAAGAAATGGTCAGGATAGGTAATTAGCAATATTATAAAAGCAGACCAAAATGTTCCAAAAGTGGGAATATGTCATTCAAACTGGCAGGACCAGTCACCATCAAAAATTCCCATCTGCTCCATAAAATTCCCATGAAAAACCTTGATCTCAAAGCCATTAATCACCACATAATCTCCGCCTATCCCCCTATAAATATTAGTTTCACACCAAAGTGCATATTATCACCGGGAGCATGTCGTGCTGCAATTATAAACCCATAATGATGTACTAATGACTCATTTCACGGACGCACCTGCTTTAATACGGTGAACATCGATCATTCTTTGTGCAAACTTGTCTGGTGTAGCGATAGCATGGTGTTCTGTTGGACATCTTGTAGGCCAATGTTTGTGTGTACTTGTTTATATTATAAACTTGTTTCCACCCGTGGTTTTACCCGCATCTTGAGGTTACTGCTTCGCATTATTGGATGGTGACAAAAATCTTATCCTATTCCCGGGTCTAAGCTACCTCAGCCTTAATATTCAACTTATATGGTTCAGCCATCATAGAGTCACAAGTAGTGTAAATAACATGACTTTCTTTTTGTTATGATGTTTAAGGAGTCATCAGGATTGATGACACCCGATGTGTGAGTAGAGAGACCTTGAGAGACTTCTGTTTACATGATATAATTTAAAAGTGCATAGGTACTAATTAAAGGATCGCACTTTATAAACTAACAAAGTTAAAAAAATTATTAAATCTGCATCAGTTTTCTAAAATCAATATCTCCTATACAGTAGCAATAACCACAAGAAGTTTCGATGCGGCAAATAATACCAGAATAGAAACGCTGAAATACAATAAAAATGCGAGCAAGACTGTTTGTCTGACCACACCGTACTAATTACTGCACCTCGCTGCATTTTGATGCAAGACATAAGCGGTAGCGGGTTGCATGTATTTCTCCTGAACTTATGAATAGAGACAGATTTAACCATTAATATTTTAAACTATTAATTTGGCTTGCTTTTGAAACAGCTTAATTTTTCCGCGATTTTATTTATATTTTTAAATAATAGGGAATTAAATGCGATATACGAGTTTATATTCAGTATCGGGTTGAAGTGCCGATTATTTATTAATAAGATGTATTTTTGCAAAACCAAAAAGCTTATTTTTAATATTTCAGTATCTATTTATTACCTTTTACCTTTGAATACTTTTGTCTGTATATGACGTATATTAGAATGGTATCACTTTTATTCGGAAGTCTAAAATAACTATCCCCAAGCTTGGGATAAAATCGCTTTAGCTTATACCTTAACTCGTCTCAAAATCCATGAGTCACAAAATTCTCCGTTATCAAAAAGGACCTTTGTTAACATTGCCAACTAAAATGTGGTGCAACGAACTTAGTGCACCTTTGTGTTGCCACATCAAATATTTGCACAGTTGCTTATTGGATACGGTATACTTAAACGTCATAGACAATGAAGGTTTTATGTGATAATTGGAGTTCGTTAAACTAACGATAAGCTTTTGTTTTTTAATTAACTTCGCTTATTCGTGAGTAAGGTTTTGCAAACAAATTATTGTGCCATGATGGTGGTAATTAATCGGAATCCACTGTTAAATGTTTTGCAAAATAATGAAACATACGAATATTGTTAGTTGAATGAAATCTGGATCATATAAGATGAGAAACTTACATGCTGAATAAAAGGATCAGTTTATCGTATTAATTAGTAAAATAGGATTTTATGTTCCTATTTTTGGATGAGTATGAGTAGCAAAGATATCCCTGAAGTTGCAATTAAGGAAGCTTTTAATATCGTGCGAACTTTATTCTTTATCATTTTACGTGAAATCGCGCCGCAAGTATAAGTATATATTATTTTCGTGCAAGTACCTATTTATTATAATGCGTAGAATATGCACGCACAGGACGCAGAATATGCACGCATAAGATAGGGAAGTTTACCGCATGTGTTAATAAATCCGCGCTATATCAAAATTACTGTAAAAAGGTTTCATTAGTACGTCAGTCTTTGAATCACATTCACGTCTAACCTAAACCCCAATCACACTGAATTAACAATACTACATCAGGTTGAGCCACGAGCCACTCAAACGTGTATCAATAAATAATGAACGTAGCCATCCTGTATCCAATATCGATGCCTGTATGTGTTGGCCACATAACATCAATTTCTGCCGCATAATATTTTCATAGCCCTCTCCTAAATCACGGTATACCGAGTTATTTTCAAGGAAAATGTCTTTTATAGCTTATTTAGAATATTCCTTTATGCCATAAAATTTGCAGACGACCGGAGTCTGCCTACGTTGTACATAAATATTGGTGTGTATGTATGTTGTGTGATTTGTTCGTACTATGTGAAATTTTGTTGGTTTAATGAATTATGGGGTTAAGCTGTTGTCACGGTTGGTAACCTATGGTGCCTTTAAATGTGAAAGTTTATTTGAATGTTTGTTCCTCAATCGCGCTTAAACGACTGAGCGATTTTTATGATTTTTTACGGAAGCATCGGTATTGGCAAGTACGGACATCTTTTGCCAGTAGGTATACCAAGGTGATGTGCACTTACGGCGTGAGGATCAATTTAATTACGTAAATGTATTTTTTGCCCAATGTTTGATCAAAAGTTTGCTGTGAATAGATTTAGAAATTAAGGTTTGAAAAAAATTAAAGTGAACCAGATTCAGGTTGTTATATAAACATATTTTGCTAATCGGTGAAGAGATTTAGATTTAGAGAATACAGATATTTAATTATTTATTAAGGGACAAAAAACAGTTACATGTAGGTACGTAATATGTAATGCAGCTGTTAATTTCCGCTGTTAATGACATATCATTAACAGCTGAAATTTCAACATCAGTTATTGCGCCCAAAAATTGTTACATAGCTTTTCTTTCACAACAACAACACACAATATAAAGTGTTATATTTACTAATAATGACGATATATCTTCAACAGTATGAGTGTCACGCTCCCGTGACTCACCGTCGTCAGTGAGTCAGTTAGTCACTGACTGATGTACTACCAAACTGTCTATTTTAAACTGCGCTAACCGTTCGGCCTTCTACTAACATTTGTTACAGTCATTTTGTTTGTCTATTTACGAGGATTGAAGTGTTTTGAACTGAGGTTGAAGTTTTAGGCCTTAACTGTGGGACTTTAATTGATTTTTTATAAACTTTCTTTCGATGCGTAATAAAGGACAAATATCTTTCAGAAATATTGTTTTCATGTCCGTTATATTTTCCCGGAAAAATAAGGAAACAGTTTTTTTTTGTGTGTTCTGAGTTTCATTATTACACGACCTGAGATTAGAACTAGAGAACTCACCGTTACTAGCTCTTACAAGCTCTTACAACTCCACTTTTAACCGACTTTTCAAAAGGAGGAGGTTTTTATTTTTTATTTTTATTTTGTTATTTTCCCAAGCAAATCCATGGTAAATCCTATAGCGTGTAAACACTATATGAGTAATACCACGTGTGCACTAGGAAGTCCTTGGTATACTTAATTAATGTGCTCCATACTTCTGACTCACCACTACAGTCAACTTTTTAATTTCATCACCTAAGCCAGGGATGGTAAACCTTTGTAATGTGTAAAGATGATTATTGATATACATAATGTGTCATATTTAAAGTACCGCGAAACGCTTCAAAAAAAGATGGTACGGCCGTGCCCGCTTTGCTCGAGTCTTGGCTGACTTATACGTACGACTTATACTTGAATTATACGTACAAGTTCACTCTAGATACCTACAAGCATGCATATTTACCCTAGTTGAGAAACGCGCTAAGAATGTGCAACCCATATTGCTAGTAAGCTATTTAAAAAAAATATGTTACTCCGCCATCAATATGTCCCTGCCACTGGTTTAACATCTCTGATCTAACCGTTTGCTATGAACTAGCTATAATTTTTTGTTGAATGTTTTATATTTTTTTGTCCGTGAATCATTTTACGGATGGGTGTGCAACGTGCTGTGAATTGATTATGATTTTTATACTCATTAGTATTCTATTCGTAGATTTGGAATAGGTTTACAGATTAACAGATGTTTATCAGATCTTTAAGTCATCGTGGTGGCCTGGTAGTTAGCGTCTTGCCTCTCAAGTACGAGTGTGCGGGTTCGATTACACGTCAGGTGCCTACATGACAATGTGTACTTTTTAATTGTATCTTGGACACCAATTACTGAGCAAAGGCGAAGAAAAATATCTGAAATTCCAGATTCTTGTTGAAACGTAGTTCTCGAGTTTATGAGGAACAGACAGACAGAAGCAGTGAAGGACTTTGTTTTATAACCAATATAGTATTTTTTGCGTCGAATAAATAGTTCTACTTTTTTTCTTCTAATTTTCTCAACTAACAAAAGGCCAAGTCTAACAAATTATATTGATTTCTATAAATCTCATTAGCGAATACTGTTTTAATCAGCATCAACATGTAGATATTAATATCTACACCGACTAACCATTAATTAACAATAAATAATTAACTAATAACAAAATTGTAACTAACATAAATACAATTTGATGATCAAATGAAAATCAAAGTAATATTGGTATCACTGATTAAATTGAATCGAGTAAACACAGATATATTTTATATTAATTAATAATTAATCAGTTTATTGACCAAAGCTTTTGTAAATAAATACTGCATTGGAGTAATGGCAAAAGTTATGATACTATATTTGTTTTGCTAATTTCAAATCTGGTTAAAAACTTTGTATCTGCATGCTATAAGCTTTCGTATTATGTTTTTTTTTCAGAAATACAGGAACGATATCTACTTAATTTAAAGTTTTATAAGCCTTATTTACATTTAAATAAGTGAAAGAATTTGTTGAAGAAGTTTATGTTATTATTTTTTTGTTATTTTTTATTCGACGTTAAAAAAGAAATATTGTAGGTGGTCTCAAGCGTTGTTAAAAATACAAAATTCAGTCAGCACAAGGAGATCAAATTAGACGAAATGTTCCTTTATTTGCTAAAAAGTACGATCTTTTTTTAACTTAAAAGAAAATTTCGTCGAAATTTACAGAGCAATGTATTAAAACCAGTTGAAAATGACCATCCCGCTAGAGTTGAACACTGCAAGTTTTGAATGTGGACTGGCCAACTAAACAATTCTCTAGTGACCAGCTTCGTTGGCAGGCTTGCCAAGCTAGCAACTTTTTGCTCAACCACCATACACGAGCAACTCCGAAAATCACATTTAAAGAAAAGTCGATCCTAAGTCCACGGCTTAAGATTGGAGGGTGTTAGAACTGGTGGTAAAGTTAAGTTGGTTTCCAAGTTATATACAAAAGTGGACAGTGTTAATAGTTAGTGTCCTTCGAATTGTTATTATATACTTTTTGTTTTGGAGCCAAATGGAGGGTCGTGTACATTTGCTTCCAAAATTTTAGGAATCCTTGTTTTGTTTGAAATTTTTGAGCGTTGAATTTTTGTTAATTTCAGCCAATGGGGTACGTGCATGAATTTTTAAAATGGTAGCGCAATAACAGCATTCGTTTATAATAACATTTATTTTACATTTTAAAACTCGAGGCAAAACGGATTAAAATTAAATAAACTTTGAAGGAAAAATAAATAGAGAAAATCAGAGTCAAATATTTTCCATACGATTTATTTCAGTAATGTAATACACACATACATAGATAGATTTACAGACTAGATCATAAACATTAATTCAATGAAAAATATATGTATATTTTGAGCTTACGGCGTTTTCTGTATTTATAAGTTTTTGATTACAATTCATGTTCAGAAACATTTACATTTTAAAATTAAAGTAATGCTTTGAAATAGATCTGAACAAAACTTTAATTCATCAATATGAATATTTTGACAATTGGAACATAGTAAGTACACATGAAATAACACATTTCAATACTTTTTCTATATCTCCATACGCAGTTATTATTTCGTACAAAACCGAAAACCATAAAACTACTCACATATAAATATACAGTTTCTCAAAGATGGGGTTCTGTAAAGCCATTGCGGGGTTATTCAGCCAATCCCTTTTTCTTTTAGACCACAATTCTACCTAAATTTCTTTTGAACACCGTCCATACATCAACTTTAGTTCCACCTCGTAATCTGTACTAACCTCAACGATATTTATAGGGTACGTGACGACTCAGATACGATTTTATGGGATTTTACGTATGTATGTCGGCATAGGGTTGTAGTTATAAGGAGGGTTACAGGAAGAATATATTTATAAACTTACAATAAGTAGTATAATTAGGTAGGTACATAGGCAGGCAAATAAACAAAAAATCATCTCTATATTCTAACTCTCCTACTACGATATTTCATAAGCATAAATGGTTATTTAAATAGTAAAAAAAGTAAATATTGTAATTCAGTCTACAAGATCGGAAAAGCGTTAAGAAAAATCACCTACGTGTTGAGTCTGATCAAACTTGTATCTGAGTACAAACTCGCAATTATTTATTTCCTCTCAATATTTTTTAAACATTCCCAAAATCGTATAGACTAACAGGCCGTCACTTGTGGGTAACTTAGCTTCGCCGACCACGCCCATCAATCTATGCTATCCACAACGAATGTACAGACTCCGTACGCTACACCACTTATATACAGATAACCCACTCAATTTCCTACCCTATGGCTTACAAAATAAGGGTGATATCACCCGCAAAGTTACCCTGGATAAGGCGGATCGCGGCTAGAAATTGATTGTGGAACTCTTTATAGTGCTTAATGAAAGAATTGAAATAGATAAAATGGAGTTGGACTGGACTTGGGTACGATTTTACTTTGCGTTGCAATTTTTGGATTTTATTTGAGTGTTTTTTTTTTGCGTATTTTTTGGTGGCAATGCGGTTTAATTATTTAGAATTGAACTCAGTCTGTGCTTAAAAAACTGCAATAAAGAGTCTTATCAACGTAAATATTAAGTATTTCCATCATCATAAATGATTAGAAAAGTTAAATTTCTGTCAATACATTGTAATCATCATCTAGCTTTATGCCAACTATGGGGGTCTGTTTCCAGTCTAATCAGATGCAGCTCAGATGTTTAACATGGAGTGACAGTCAGCCGCGATAACTCCTTGGTAAGTCATCTTAATTAAGAAACCTTTCTACAAATTGTTAATATCAAACTGATCTCCATTTCACTCAAAATAAATCCTCAATATTTAACTTTACTTACACAAAACTGTGTATCACTACACCAATAGTTACGCACTAATCACTATCTTTAATCCTTGTGTGAACGAGCTCAGCAATCATTTAGTTGATAAGACGCGCCTTACAAATCAGACGGCGTTAAGCTTTCGTCAGCCGAGTCAAATGGTACGCCGAATTTCAATACAGAAGTCAAAGAATAAGGTAATTAGTAGAAGGTGAAAACCATGGGAAACTTCATTCGGCTTTCATTTGAAACCTCAGAAGCCAGAAAGTCTGACAACCAGTCTTACCAAAGGGTTTTAGGTTGCATGAGTAACTGGGTTGAGGAGGTCAGATATGGAGTCGCTTCTTGCAAGATACTGGAACTCAGTTTCATCCGGTTAGACTGGAAGCCGACCCCAACATAGTTGGGAAAAGGCTAGGCTGATGATGATGATTAAGAAAAAAAATAGCTCTGTTTATAAACCATGTCCCTCTGAATTAATTATTTTTAACGTGGCAAGCAAATAATTGATTAGCGATATACTTAAAATCTCGTTTCTAAATGACAGTGTATTCATATTCTGTTTCGACTAAGACTTCTGCCTACCCACTCTCTGCTCCCCATTAGGTATTCCCATCACGCGCGCTTCACGTAGGTCGATATGACAGCTTCAGTCTCCAAAATTGAATTGATTTTTATCAAGCGTCGAGCCAACTCGACGATTTTTTGGCTGATCCCCCCTTTTTTATTATTTGTCCTAGAAGGGTAATCCTTATTGAGGTGTGAAACGAATACTGATATTATTGAACATGTTTATTTGTTTTTACAGTGATACGTTTTCCTTTACGAATGTGAATTGATCTACTTATGTATATTCGAGTCTTGAGGGATTGGCGTCGCCTGGAGGAAAAGTATTATTAGGCAAAGTAACGACGTGTCACTTATTGCTTTTCAAAACAGAAAGGCGCTTTCATGTTTCAACTTCATAAAATTTATAGTTTATAGTCTGAATAGGTGCTTAATGGAGTAATTTTGCGACAAATTATATACCAATTAGGGACCATTTTCGTTTTTTATTGCCCGTTGTAGAGGGTCAGTCACGTTTTAAAGCACATTTCCTAAGCTCATTTTAAAATAGAATTTTATCAAAGTTGCCGTTCATTGTATAAAATGTTAAGTGCATTATTTTTTCAGCTGATAAATCACACATACCTATATTTTTCTTTATGAATAGGAAAATACGTGTGTTGTCGTTAAATAGGATATTCGTGACATCCTGTAAATCTGTAAGCACTTTATCTTGCTTCTACCATTTCTAAGAAGCTTAGCAATTTCAGGCTTATTGTGAAGAAACTTTCAAAAGACCAATTTCACGACCCTAATATAACACTAACACGCCCCTATTCAAAACAACCCTACAATTTGGAATCCAACAACAAACTTCAAATTCCGACTTCGAAGTCTTGAACAAGCATAATTTTGTAACATTCTGTTCTAAAATGTAACAATTGTAATTCAAAATGATTAAGTCCTGGCACGTTTTGACGCCAGTAAGTTGGCGAGTTCGTCTGAACCGTGCCTTATCTCGAACTTCAAACTCTGATTGGTTGTTGCGCATTCGAAAGTATTATTATAATGTCGTGTTCAGATCGCACAAGTTTGTTGAGAGAGTGGTGAATCATTAGATATTGTTGAATAGCTTTTGTATGATTTGGCGTTTTGTTTTTGGGAGTTTACTTTTGATTTGGCGACATTTGCACTTATTTGTTATCTGACATATAGCGTTTTGGGTTTATCGTGAAATATGTTGATACTGAACAAAGCGTTGGATTATCTATATCTAGGTGCTGCATAAGTTCTAATTAAAGTGTACCTTTTCTCTGATATTGAAACTGTCAACAACCAAGAAAATATCGCAAAATAATAACCCTCATTACTTTCAACAATTTCTCCAGAAGAAATTGGATTAGACATCACAGATATCAAATGATGATTACATTTTATTATCGACCTAATTTACTAATAATAAATATTATAAAGCAAGCGTTTCAAATGGTCCATTAAACGAGTTTCGAGATAATTGTTCTGCTGGACAATTTTCTTATAAACGCCGGCTTGTAATCACGCTATCGCAAAAACAGGGTGACCCGTGTATAGGGTTGACACATGGAGAACAAAATGACTAGCGGAGTTGCCATAACGGAAAATCTCCTAAGAAAATAGAACTCCAAAATGCGGGTGTACGGGGGACGAGGAACGTTACTGTCTTCGCCCTTTTACACCTTCTTTGGACACGAACATTTTTTGTTATACCAAAAATCGTTGACAGGTGTCTCAAAGAACCCGAACGCTTCGTTAGTTCACTCGTAACTGATCGTACTTTTTTGATCTACCTGCATTATGGCATCTCCGTTCTTTCCTTGCTTCGTGGTTTGACACGACACGTGTGATCGGTTAATGGGTTAAACGGTTTATAGCAAAAATTATAGGGAATTACCTAACGTGTTTACTGTTATTACAATGTTTTAAAGTTAGCGTTATTTTGTAAGGGTTATCGTGTTACTGCGACCCTTGAACCCTTTTAAGTCTATTGACTGATTAGCTCTTTCCTACATCTAGTTAACTAAGATGTTAAAAATAGATACACAATGTAAAAAATATGGTTTTAAAGCATATGCCAGTGTTCTGCGAAACTGCAAACAAAATATAATTATACTTGCTAAGAAATCCATATAAAATATAAAATGAACACAGAGTATGACATAATGTTCACACTTCATTGTTGCTATTTCAATGTATATGAAAATAATTACAAATTGTATTACTTTTAATCGATCAATATAGATAGAGCAATATATTTCCAATTTCCTGTGCCACGCAACATTACAATACTTCCTACAATAAAAAGTACATATATGATTACGATACGTGGCAGCCCTACGAGCGGTGACAAGCTAACGGCTTCGCAAGTTGTGCGTGCGCGCATGTTCGTCGCACGATGGATGTCGTACATTGCTGGGTTTGATACGAGATCAAAATGTTAAGCTATAAGTAGAGGTATAAATTATATTGTGTATCTATTATTGAGTCGTGGTGGCTTAGTGGGTAAAGGACCAAACTCTCAAGTATGAGGGCGCGGGTTCGATCCCAGGTCGGGCATGTACCAATGCAACTTTTCTAAGTTTGTATGTACTTTCTAAGTATATCTTAGACACCATTGGCTGTGTTTCGGATGGCACGTTAAACTGTAGGTCCCGGCTGTCATTGAACATCCTTGGCAGTCGTTACGGTTAGTCAGAAGCCAGTAAGTCTGACACCAGTCTAACCAAGGGGTATCGGGTTGCCCGGGTAACCGGGTTGAGGATGTCAGATAGGCAGTCGCTTCTTGTAAAGCCCTGGTACTCAGCTGAATCCGGTTAGACTGGAAGCCGACCCCAACATGATTGGGAAAAAGGCTCGGACGATGATGATCTATTAATTATTGATTGCCTAAAGACAGTATAAATATTTGCACATCTATTTAGGTAATGATACAGTGCACTCTATACCTGTTTGTAACATCTTTTATACCTGTATTCTGCAAATAAATGATTTGATTAGTAATTTAAACAGTATACATAATGGTGGTTATTTATTTGTCGTATTTTTAAATAGGTGTCTTTGCATAAATGTGATAGACGAATTAAAACTACCAAGGAAAACAATATTTGGCTACTGTAAGTTAAACTTACCTAAGCATCATTATTAAAATCATGATTTTCGAGCTTACCAATACAGAAAGTTCTGGATAAACAACTACTCACAGGATTAAAGAGATAATTATGTACATCATAATTATCTCTTTAATCTTGTGAGTAGTTGTTTATCCAGAACTTTCGAAAACTGGGTCTTAAAATTCTTCATAACGATGAGATATAAAGCCCCATATTTCACATAACGCATCTTATCATAATGTCACTAGACTACATTTGTAGACTCTAATCCCTCCATAAACCACATTTCTTTTGTACCTAAACACAAAAGCGAGCATTGTACACCATCCAATATGTAGCCCACATCTGCGCCCACGCAGACGCACATAATGATCGGCGGCGCCACCTAGCGACGAATAACGGAGCGCCTTGATTGGTTAATATATGTTTACACCTTTATTACAGCTATAGTGAGTACTGAGATGCGATTGCGCAAGTGACGCGTGGACTAGATTGGACTGGTCAACTGATATTTGAGGAAATTTAAGTTTTTTAGAAAGTGGCATCATTATAACCTGGAATTATGGAATTGGGATCAATACTTAGTTCTTTTAAGTTTTGAAAATCAAGCTTGCGATTACTTGGTAGGTTCTATATGAAACGCTTCAGTTGGGTCATATTGAAATATAAAACCACAAAACTATGGTTTGGGGAATTGGTATGGTACTTGAATATCTAATAGTTAGTAATTTCTCAACGAATATAAAATATCATATGTACATTGTACATATATGTAACAATACCCAAGTAGAATTATGAAATTATCATATGTACACAGACAATACCCAAATACAAAAGCACATTATTAAGATTTCCGCACGCAATTTTACAGGAACCAAATGTTATTTCGTTATCATCAAGTTAATAAAACAGAAAGAGCTTCACACAATAGACGTAACTGTCACAATATGGCGACACGATAAAGGGCTATAAACCAAACAAATAATACTTCAACAATGGAACATATAATAAGAACCAACTGTCTTCATAAGCATCATATATCTAGCCTTTTCTCTTACTATGTTGGGGTCGGCTTCCAGTCTAAACGGATGCAGCTGAGTACCAGCGTCTTAGCAACTGGAGGAGCAACTGTCTATCAAACCTCCTCAACCCAGTTATCCGGGCAACCCGATGCCCTTTGGTAAGGCTGGTTGTCAAACTTACTGGCTTCTGATTACCCGTAACGACTGCCGAAGATGTTGAAATGACAGCCAGGGCCCACCAATTTACACAGCCCCACTTCAACAATGAAACATTACAATAAGAACCACTGTCTCCGCAAACCTTCGAAAATACTTAGGTACCAGCTTTATTACGAAAAACAATAAGATCTTATACCTGTCAACAGTTCATATATTCTCATTAAACTTAGCAGAAATAATCGGGCCGACGATACGATTGGTCCAGCAACGTCATTCCTTTTTCGCGACAGTTTTTAGGGTTCCGTACCCAAAGGGTAAAACGGGACTCTATTGTTTTTGCTCCTCTCCGTCCGTCCGTCACCAGACTGTATCTCATAAACCGTGATAGAGAGTTGAAATTTTCACTGATGATGTATTTCTGTTGCCGCTATAACAACAAAAACTGAAAACTAGAATAAAATAAATATTTTGGGGGGGCTCTCATACAAGAAACGTGATTTTTTTGCACATTTTTGCTCGATATCGGTAACGGCAACAGGTAGATCCTTGAAATATTCACAGGAAATGGAATGTATTATAATTATGGAACGTTGTACGGAACCCTTCGTGCGCAAGTCCTACTCGCACTTGGCCGGTTTTTTAATTTATACTCCGTAACAAGTTAACAAAGTATTCTTGTGTTCAAAACGTCTGTTTCTGAATTCGCAGATTATCACTTTAAGGGGTGACTCAGGGTTTTAATTTGCAGTTAAGGGCGTTCACTGATGACAGCTTCATAATATTACCGTTTTTGTGCGTTCAGAATCCTGTTGCGTTGCGTTGCGATGCGTTTTTGTTTTATTGGGAGATTTGAGTGATAGAATGTATCGTCATGCTCATTATTTTGATTTGAAACTAAATCTGAACACAAAAGACAACTTTGTACAGGTCCATTATATCAATGTTAAAATTAAGCTGAAAATTGGTTAGTATAAATTGCTGGAAAAAGAAGCTCTTGATCTGTTAGATTTTATGAATTGTTTATTGATAAGTATGCCAATTTATTATTTATTCTGAAGTTTTTAAATGAGGCAGGTTTCAACATAATGTACAAACAAAAAGTATACGTACCAAAATTAACAATAACTGTGTAAAATCAATTTCGAAACGTTTGTAGTAGATTACAGAATGTTAGAAATTAATCATTCAAAATTATTTCAAAAGGTTTGCAACAAATTAATTATGGCTACATTTATGAGACCATATTTGTGGTAACTAAATGCGTACTTATATCTTTTTACATAAGGTCTAAATTACAACAAAAACAGGTACCAATGATTCACCAAAGCCCCACAATTACAAGTACAGTACGCAAAAAAAAACGGCCGCAAAAAATCGAAACCGCAGGAAGCGGTCAGTGGCGTCGACCGTCGAATTTATTTGCGAACGGTATCTGTCGCGAAGTATTATGTTACGAGGAAGTTAAAGCTGTTAAGATAAGGGTATCGGCACTATATCCGCCACTCGGACACGTTTGAGAAACGCCACAGACTAACATTACCCAGCGGTACAAGTTTCCTTCCTGTGGAAACTTTGAATACAACATGACACTTGAAAAGGACAATTTTGACGTTCTGGAAATGGTCTGTCTTGTTAATTAAATGTAAGATTAATAGACCGGTAGAAGTTATTACTTGATATTAAACGTTTCTAATAATCTATGAGTTAATATTCTAGAAGCGCCTATTCACATTAGTGGTTACAAAATATGGATTCAGATACGACATACGTTTCCCCGAAAGTCATTATTCATTCTTGGTCAAAAATCTCACTGTTTTATTTACACTGTGACATCACAATGCTTCTTTGTAACTTTTTATTCGTCTAGACTGTACTTTTGGCGGGAAATTAATGAATCTTCGTTCATGAAAGGTGTCGGGGTTATTTTCGAATGTTTTCATAAGCATATTTTATTTGGAAAGTGATAAATTGTCGTGTAATGTTAGGGACAGTTTTGATTGAAACTAAAATTGTTTTTGTCGTTTATATTTTTCATTTAAGTGTGATTAATTGTTTGTTTAGATAGGGAGTTCTTTTCCGGGGCTAAATGGCGACTAATTTGTCTAAAAGAATTGGCTGAAATCCAAAGATATATTATAGCTTACATCACTTATTTGATACCTTTCTGTCTTTAATAGTTAATTGGACTCAATATTTTTTTGTCAGATGCGTAATTTTTTTGACATAATTAATTATGGTATTAATGAATCAAAAGGGCCATCTCACAATATTTCTACAAATAAACACTGATTCACCAGAGCGAAATCACTGTATTGCCTTACTTACAAACTGATAATATTAAACAATTAACAAATTAACCGAAAATCAGAGCTGAAATTCCCCAATATCAGTTACGCAGAAATTAATAATATACCAACATTTACTGAAATTGAGTGAATCGAGCGAATCCCCATAAATTAAACTGAATTAAATTACACGTTGATATCTCGGTTCTCAGTTTACTATCGTATTAAATTCAATTGGAACCATCCATCAAACTATCTGTCAGGCAATAATTCCCAAGCCAGTATATAATAAAATAAGGAGCACATAAAACAAAAGTTTGGATCTCAATTAATGACTGAAATTATTGTACCTTTGGGGCTCATTTTAAAGTCCTATATTATAGTACCCCTATTACTGGTGTACGGAAACGAACGCAGGTTTCACATTCTCATCAAAAACTTACAAGCAACTTACACCCTTAGTTCAAACACCTAAGGTTGAGATTTCCTTGTACTGTTTTTGATGGGATTCCAAAGGTGCGTTGTCATACCCGTACCGCCATAAATGCCGATGTCATAAAGTATATTTTGATGGGGTACCATTCCCCATAAAGCTATTGAGGATATTAAAATATGAAATTACATAATTATATTAAGGATGATGATATTTAGTATGGGATTTAACTTTACCTACTTTACCCATGAGTTTATGGTTTAAACTTGGTTCAGTTATAGTTTGTCCTTTGGGAAAGGAGAACAAAATCACTTGATGTCGTTGTTGCTAGTGTTCGTTTGGGATTTGAAGTCTAAAAGTGATTGTAAACTGTAGTTCTGGGCGTTGGAAATTGAAACTTCTTACAAGAAGTTATTGTACAGAACACGTATAAAATATAAGTGAGAATAGAATAGAGCGTATACTTACAATTCTCTAAGAAATATACTGTCGATAAAGTGCTCATCATCATCATCATCATCAGCCTATCGCAGTCCACTGCTGGACATAGGCCTCTCCAAGTGCACGCCACTGAGATCGATTTTTGGCTTCTCGCATCCAGCTCCTGCCAGCCGTCTTGCGCAAGTCATCACTCCACCGTGCCTGAGGACGTCCTACACTACGTTTGCCGAGGCGCGGTCTCCACTCTAGAACTCGTTTACCCCAACAGTTATTGTATAAAGTGCTCAGTTTGCTTATTTTTTGTCCAGGAGTCGTTTTTACAATCCCACGAGTAAACCAGCTCTAGACATCTTCTGGATCATTTGAGAAATCTCTGACAATAGGGCCTAATAAGTCATTAAACTTACAGCTCACTGTCTGAAAATTACATCATCAATTGGTTATAAACACAAAACAATTACAACACAGCTACAAGTACACAAAGAAACACAATATAACTGTGTACATTGCATTTGACAGGCTTTAGTCGTCAATATCAAAATTGAAAGCTTTTAAAGTTAGTGAGTGTAAAATTAGCTCGCTATTGAACATAGCCCGAGGGTAGGTGACAGTTTGTGGTTCAATATTACGGCTATTTCAATAGTAACCGCTTGTTTTTATTTACTTACGTGTGTTTTGGTAAACGTTCAGTTGGATTTTACATTTGTTTTTGTTAAAAACACATGCAATTAAAAAAAGGTTTTATTGAATTTGGTTGGATGGTTGCAGATTGGTACTTGTATGTTTTTGTATACGTGACAGAATGTATTTTTTATTAATCCACCCAGACGCACCAATACGTTCTAATGGCAGGATTATTAACATGCAAAAAAGGATTATTCAAAAACTTTTATTGAACTTTAATTACCTATATGGGAACTGCTACACGCACTAAAAGAGAGAAATGGGTTATCCAACAGTGAAAGAAATTTTCAAATTGGTCCAGTGATTCCTGAGATTAAAGCGTTCAAACTTAAGAAAAACTAAATCTCTTAAAAACTTTTGAGTTATCAAATGTAAGTTTCAGACGGTAATACTGACGTTTTTTTTTATATATTACCTGTTTTACAATATTACTGTTTAATCAAGTATAACTAAACTCCTTATCCTGTCTCCCAGTCGATCATGACACGACAATTTTCTAACCGACTCACGCGCCGTCGGCTGTGCTATTCAAATCTTTTAATAAATTTATCTTACTTTGAGAGGTTACTTCATTACTCGCTTGACTGTGCTAAGTAGCTGGATAGGAAGATAAATTGTGAAATGATTAACTTCGTGAAGTGTGATATTAATGTATCGGAGTTATATTAACTGGTTTGGTGATCAGCCTTAGGGTTAGATAACATGGTGTCTATATTTTACACTACAAAGCTGTAGAGTTCGTTTGCTTGAACCCGCTTATCTCAGGAACACTCAGCTGCATCCGGATAGACTGGAGGCAGACCCTAACATAGTTGGGAAACGGATAGGCATATCATGATGATGAAAATCTCAGGAACGTAGAAATATTTTTTTTTCAGTTTTAGATAGCCTAGCCCATCGGAGGGCTTTAAGCTACTTCATATACGGGTGCTTTAAGTAGGCAGGTATGTAGAAATATATTTATGATACGTAAGTTATTACAGATTTCTACCAATACACAACAAAAAGAAGCCCCAAGAATTCCCAAAGATATTAGCCCTCGAAAGTACGATAGGCATCGATCATACCCCTGACCGTAACCCCTAAAGACGAAACTACTCCAACTAACATTACTGCGTATTAATACTGAAGATAATGTTAGCACAACTATTCCACTTACGGACCGTATGAGATCAATACCGAGGAAATACGTTAAAACCTTACCGTAGCGAGAACTTCGTATCCTTTGAGAATCGAGGTATTGAGTTAAAGGGTCTTATGTTGGGGGATGATAGTGAAACGGTATAATTGCGAGATTCTAATTGACGATTGGGGTATTAGGTTTGTTTACTACATATTAGCTATATATTGGTTTTGTTGGTGAAATCGAAGGTGCTATGAGAGAAAGTAAATTAGATGATCATATGATCTATGTAATTAATGATAAGTATTTGCTAATAATATGGTCAAAATAATAAAATCGGTAGGTAAAATAGGTATAAAGTTGCCGATAAATGGGAAAAGGCTCGGAAGATGGCATACGTTAAAAGTAGGTATTAAAGGTATTTGCCTAATTAAAGTTTCTTTCAAAAATTAACTAGTTACCTCATTTGCATGTCGGATATACAGAGAGCTATTTGTCGTTAGTATATTTACCGTGAGCTGTTCCTATTTATATAATTAGTGTAGAAATTGTATATAAAAGATCTAAACTACCTGCATTAATTAATTAGGCTTAAAATCAACATAGTAGGCCTTTTCGAAGCCAAGTACCAATAACACTTCACAAGTTACAATACAAACCACATCTTCGAGTCTCGATCTCTCTAATCGTTCCTCCGCATACCCACCCAAATTTTACTCAAGCAAATTGTTAAACTAATATATAAATTCATCGAAAGTCAGTGGTTTCCATTCAGCCTTACTTCGGCAACTAAGATTCAATTAAACTCAGTTAGTATTAATTTGTTCAATACTAGGCTGGTGGGATTGGCAATAATTTATTAAAGGAGCCCTTTGTAGGCCTAAATGTACGCAAATTTCATCAATAATGTTATTAATGTGGAGTGGTTTAATAATTATTGACGGATCCGCGAGCGGTCGCGTCAATGTACGATTAGATTTGGATTAGTTGGATCCAATGTTGGTGTCACATATTTGTGCATTGGATTGGTGTGTGAACCCATTGGTGTATCTTCATTTGCAAATGTTAAGCTGAAAAAAGAAAAAGTAAATTGAAAGTTATGGTCAAAAATTGGTTTACGTTAGTACAAGAGCCTTTCGCCAATCACCCAAAGTGAGAGATACATATTTCACTGTTCAAAAATATATATATTTTTTAAATATATAATTAATAATATATTTATTTAATATCTTTATACAAAGTTCTATAACGCAATTTCTAGCGGAAGAAAAGTAACAGTTTCACCTCAACCCTAAATAAACAAAGCGATAATAACATACGGTTGAACTATAAAGTTAACTAAACCATCAGTTTTCAGTCAAACTGTGATACGCTTTATAGTTCCAGTTAGCATACTTGATATACTGAGCGTTGGACTCAAACTTGGACAGTTAAATTTTAACTGTTAAGACTCCAGAGTTATGGTTCAAGACGTTAAAATGAGTTTTATAACTTAACTGTTAAGATTATGGTTTAATGTGGGAAAATATTTCTTTAATTTATTTTTAGTGGGTATATTTTAGTGCTGGGGAAATATTTGCAATTTTCTTCGGTAAAATGGTACTTAAATATTTTTGCCTTTTAGGAAAGTTTTATTCATTCAAACAAATGTTTACCAAAAGTTGTAGGTAATATGACAACTTACTTTACTGTTAAACGAAAGCTCTATGTATTTGATTTCGGGACGTATTAGCACCTATATCATAAGCTAATCAATGGCTTACCATCAGGCCAACCGTCGATGTATGAGAGGTGTCTCGACATATATTATCTTGCTCGATGAAAATGCTAATTAAATATAGGTAACCAAAACACAACTGCTCATTTCAATTACGAATAACAGGCCTAATATTAAGTAATAAGGTAGTTCCATTTTACTAAGACATACTCTGCTTACCTCAAAAAGTAAAAGCGCCAACAATACAAGTTTGGCGCCCGTCGTGACCTTTCCCAACTGGTTTCTGACTCATATTTATCAATTTCGCCGACACTTTCACTGTAAACAAACAAGTAAGGTCTTGGTCAGATTCTAAGGGAATTAACCTATTATTAACATTGATTGTTGTGTATTTTGAATACTGTTACTGTTACAGCCTTTTTGTCGTCCCACTGCTGGGCACAGACCTCCTCGCACACGGAGAAGGATTGAGTGTTAATCACTACGCTTGCTCAATGCGGGTTGGTGATTTCAGACTATAGTCCAGGTTTCCTCAAGATGTTTTCCTTCACCTTTTTATCAGCCATTGGTGTCCAAGATATACTTAGAAAGTACATACAAACTTAGAAAAGTTGCATTGGTACTTGCCTGACCTGGAATCGAACCCACACCCTTATACTCGAGAGGTTGGTTCTTTACCCAGTAGGCCACCAAGACTACCTTATATTATTTTGAATAATCTTGAATAATCTTTCATTTTAATATAGGTAGGTACATTTCAGCAGCTCCGAAGTTGGTTACAAATGATTTCTATGATGTTCAAAAACTACATACCCAACAAGTAGGACGCCGGCGTATGCAAGAGTTGTCAAATTGCTGGCTAGAATGCCAAAGTCATTTGATGAGAACTATGACAGCTTAACTTGATTTCTGAGGTATTGGGAGGTCTCAGTCTCTCTCAGTCATGTACGAGCTGATCATGTGGTTTTTAATTCTGCATAAAGTCTTCTCCAAAAGAATATGGTCTAAAAGCTTTCTCCTTCATCAGCCGTACGCCAGTTAAGTTCAATGCAACCAGAAAACGTTGAGGGACCAGTTCAGTACTCGCTCAGTTCATTCCATTTAGTTCTGACAATCAAGCTCTCTGAGGCAATTCAAAACATTTCGCCAAACTCCTGCCCTCCCATCAACTAATACATATTGTGGTCCAAGTCATGGAGTTGTAGCGGGGTGAGTTTGCTCATGAATATAATTTAAAGTAAAAAAAGACGTTTATTGCAAGACTAAATTATAACTATAACAAAACTCCCGTAGGTACATACATAGATTGACAAACAGATCTTTTAAGTAGCTCAGTCAGGCGAAAACGGTAGCACGTATTTTTAAAATCTGTCCAATAGTTCTTGAGATTAGTGTATTCAAACAAACTCCTTAGCTGTGCAATATTAATATATAGATATAACATCACCCACAAATTACATATTTCTGCAAGAACAAACGTAAACTACATACTTATTGATATTGGCGATGCTTATGGCAATTACGTAATTGTGTATTTATTATTAAAACAATTGCCAAATAATAGTTTATATCGAACCTCATACTAGTCAAATCAGCATATTGCGACATCCTTTTTAAAACAATTGTTTTTAAAATTACAAAAGCACCAGCGACACGCTCCCGCTTGTGCCTCACGCCACTGACCCAGGGAATCCCTCTTACTAATGGTGGTGGGTCGAAAGCGCCCAGTGTTTACTTTTATTGTGTAGATAAATCTGTCTTAACTGTCCCGATAATCGGCGCTAACTGTTCGCTCCGTAAATATCACTCGTATTATTGCGGACTACCGAATTTATGCTGTTTATGTAAAGGTAGGAATAAACTGCTGTCTATGCTGTGGGTATCAATGTCCATAGTATTTCTGTAATCACTTCAAGGCAGATTTTCAAGCTTTAGAGGCGAAACCTGGAGCTTTTTACATACCTACCTATCCTCGGATTTGATAAGACAGATTACGCCGACACCAGATACAAAGGCTCACGGCAAAAAAAAATAGTCTCGCGAATTTTTTGATGAAAAACTATACAGCCATGCTCACTAAAACGTGACTATCAACTGTACAATCTCTTTACAACAAATCCTTTGAACATTTCCATATAACATTGTAACATTCACAACAGCTCTATCTACGCCTGCCACATAAAAGCCACATTTAAAAACAATCCCTACAAACAATAGGTACGTAATTATCTTGTGCGAACTCGTAAAAACTTTAACATGACACTATCAAATATTTTGCACCTAAGTTAACGAGCGGATCCAGTCATAAAACCTTGTATCTCTCGTGGTTCGCTATCCATTGACGGGCGAACTCGCGAAGGGTGATGTTCCGTCATAGGCGAGCGTTCAATGTACGTTGTAAATCATTAGTGATGTATGGATGCGAAGGGAGTAGTTTTATTACGGCTTGGTTTTATAGTTCGGCCAATAGCTGGCTCTGGTTGCAAGTTTTAGGGAATTACGACGAGGGCTTGAAGTCCGCGGCAAGGCGGGAGCGGGATACAAAACAATAAAATTACCCTATATTTTACTTTTAATTTACAGTCTAAAACTACATCATACTGAATAATCGTCCTTCCAAGCAAAGCTTATTAACCCCCAAAGGAAAAAAGGGTGCTGTAAACATAAGTTTGGCAGCTAAGTGTCTGTCTGACTGTGGAGCTATAAGCTCTTAAATGACGAATCGTTAAGTATGTTTTTTTCAGGTGAAAGCTAGTTTGCCAGCGTTGGTTATAAGATACGTGTCACTAAAATCGGCTGAGTAATTTTAAAGTCATAAGCCGTTTTCCAATAGTGGTAGGACTCTGTTCACAATACCGGTCAGGTCACCCAGAAGTTAAAAAAAAATTGCCATATATTTTTGTACAATGGCAATAGGTACTTGGTCAAAACGTTACAAAAATGATCAAAAACCATTTTCCCCAACAAATCGCGGATGATGTTTGCTCTCTTACCTAATGGCCTGGTATGTCCGCCCTAATCCGGTTGTTTTACGAGCAGCCTTTTGTAGCCGCCGGCACTGAACTCACGAGCATTGTCATTTATCGTGCGTACTGCATCCGCACTTATACGTCAGTATTTGGTTTAGTATGTCATGAAGATGCGATTTTTTTTATTGGAGCTATTGGTGATTTTGTTTGTGTTTGTGTGTGTAAGTGGGTGTAAATGGATGTTTTCAGGAGTTGTGGCTGTTTTCGTAGCTCTAAGCAGCTGTTGCTTTTATTAGAGGAAAGGTGATAATATATTTTTAATTGATTTTAAACTGGGATATAATTGATTATTATCACACACAGACAGCCCACAGCTGAGACTGAAAGTTCCGAACTTGGCATCTCATATACCTAGAACTCCACAGCACATCCATGATATATTAAAACAAGTTATAATAGAATATACTCAATAACGAAAAAATATATGATATTTGCTTTCAAACTGATATATGCATTAAAATTGCAGTCTACGCGGCTACAACGCATCACACACAAATTCATTTAACTACAGTTATCACGGCAGTAATTCATGTATAAGTAGCTCATACAACATTAACATTGAAATATCATTTACGTCCAAAATAACTGAAA
The DNA here is from genome assembly GCF_030705265.1 of Helicoverpa armigera. Classification (NCBI taxonomy): domain Eukaryota; kingdom Metazoa; phylum Arthropoda; class Insecta; order Lepidoptera; family Noctuidae; genus Helicoverpa; species Helicoverpa armigera. The sequence continues at coordinate 848,010 of NC_087134.1, read as the reverse complement.
TCGTTGAATGGGGATGCCAATCCACAATTATTTGTAATACTCAATACAGTTCGAAACAATTGACAAACGTATAAGGTTTGTAAAGTTGACAACATTTTATCATCATCATTGTTTCAATCATCGTCTACTGAACATAGGCCTCCCCCGTTGATTTTCAAAAGAACAGCATGCATTCAGCTGTGACCTTTATCAGATACTCTACTTACTGACCGTCCTAAGAATTGTTACATATACCTAAAGAACTTCTTAGTTTCACTAACTTAAAAAGTTCTAAGTAGTGTCCAAATTGTTTTTTTTCAAATCTGCATGACCATCACAAAGCTATTTCGACCAATCCGATCGTCTGAACCGAGACTTTATCCACTGCTGTCACATTTGCAACAGTTATTCAAACAAAATAACTTTTTTATAAAAACCATTTAATATTCATTTTTCTAGCTTCCAAACTTCCCCCAATCACTTGCCTAACAAATCAGTCAATCAACTGAAGCGTAATGAATTTGGACGTAACGTTGTCGCCACCCCTTCCCAGTTCAGCGTGCAAACTCAACAAAAGCGATCGAGTTTCTTTGATAGCCACGTTAATTTGACAAGGGTATTGAATTGTAACCGAGTATGTGTGAGCCGTGACGAGCTCACTTTGAATTTGTGGACCAGGTTGTCGCGTATAGCAGTCGCTTTGACTGGCTCGAAATAGGCCTTGCTTTTTGGTTATGTCCTTGAAATTGGGATAGAATGCGATCTTAATTTCAGAGTTTTTGGCCAGGTTTTGGGGTTTAAATATGACACTATTCTGTCGTTAATATTCTGATCCAAATAGATCTTATTAAAGTAATCAAATTGATATAAATTAAACATATTCTTATGGGAATGTATTATTATAAGAGTTTTTGATGTCTGAAAAACATGATGTTCAAAAATAATCGTTCGTTAATTTGACAAGGGTATTGAATTGTAACCGAGTATGTGCGAACTGCGACGAGCTCACTTTGAATTTGTGGACCAGGTTGTCGCGTATAGCAGTCAAAGCGACTGGTTCGAAATATTGACTGTTATGTAGGCCTTCATTTTTGGTAGTTTGAGGGACCAATTTTAAGGTAATATACCTTACCGGGCTAGTGGTTCTTAATTTCAGAGTTTTTAGATGGTTTGAATCTGCCTATATGAATCTTTAAGTTATAAAAAGTATTTCGTTCATATTCTAATCCAAGAAAAAAAGGTAATCAAATTAATATAAATCAAACATATTCTTATGGAAAAATCACTAGTGGTAGCGCTTTTGATGTTAAAAATATGATTCTCAAAAATAAATTTGTGAAACATACCACTGAAAAGCATACGCCCATTAGGCCAATGACACTGAGCACTACATATTCGTTAATAATATAGTTAATGTAAAGCTATGTATACAAATTAATTAATCCTGACGTCTGTTAGTATGTTGTCTAAATTGTAATTAAATACATGCTTACCTTACGACAGAGTGTATTGATTAGCGAACCTTAATTGAGTAACATAGCGTTGAAACAAGTAGGTATCGAGTAATGTTATACCATTAATTTGTTGAAGTATGTTACCTATTTCTAACATATTTTGCCCCTACCAGTTTCCTCCGACTTCCGGTACCTTGGTTCACTCGTCCAAAGTGACGGTGAGGTGAACAGGGACGTTACGCATCGGATCAATACTGGATGGATGAAGTGGCGACAGGTAACTAGCGCTATTTGTGACCCGCGGATGCCCCTCAAACTGAAGGGTAAAATTTACAAATCCGTCATTAGACCTGTCGTCCTGTATGGATCGGAGTGTTGGGCATTGAAAAAGAGGGACGAGAAGAGAGTGCATGTAACAGAAATGAGAATGCTGAGATGGATGTGTGGTGTTACAAGAATGGATAAAGTGAGGAATGATTACATTAGAGGAAGTCTGAAAGTAGCGCCAGTTACAGAAAAGATGAGAAGTAGAAGATTGTCGTGGTATGGACATGTAATGAGGAGGGATGATACGCATGCAACAAAGTGTGTGCTAAGTATGAATGTAGATGGATGGAGAGGAAGAGGAAGACCTAAGAAAAGATGGATGGATTGCCTGAAAGATGATATGAATAGGAAGGGAGTGAGTGTCAGTATGACGAGTGACAGGGGAAAATGGAAGAAAATGACTTATTGCGCCGACCCCAAGTAATATTTGGGAACAGGGCAGGAGAAAGAAAGAAGATGTTACCTATTTCTGATAATGGAGAGTAAAAAAATTAACAAATTTTTATTTATTTTAGTTTTTCTATAATACACCAACATATTAATAATACATGCTTCAAGTGTCGTGCCACAACATCGATAATAGAGATGTGCTTTTGTATCGACACAAATGACGGGCTGTTATATCGAAACGGTACATTATGATTTAACGGAGTAATTAAATTGTCACTGTAATTTCAGTGCCCATTATCGGTGCTTTTAATATTACTTGGTATTGGCGTCATTTTCAGCTGAAAACGTGTTTTGTTTATGGTTCTTTACAGTGCTTACGTTGGTCAATGCTTAATGGTGTGTGGTCCGCTCATTGCTTTCCAACTATGATTGGTAATGAAGCCTCTTTTCAAATCATTTTAACTGCAACGAAATACACTAAAATATTTGAAAATACAATAATACCGTAATTATTTAAATGTTGCATTTTACGAGTATGCTTTGTAGTAAGCAGTAAATAATTAATGCGCTTTTTTGGGTTCCGGGAAATTAATTTTCAGTACGAGTAAAATAATTGAATATTGTTTTGGTACGAACCATTAATGAATAGGCTCGAATGTGGCGGTAACTGTACGGGCTTCCCAAAATGTGTATAATTAAATTATAATTTGTACATAATATGGTGCGAAAATACGATAGAACCTTATGTTATTTACCATTTAAATCAAGCACAATTTTTTTTATCAAGCGATTGTTAAGTTGCAATAATTAAGTGGACAGACGACCTTATAAAGGTCGCCGGAAGACGCTGGATGCAGGTCGCCTCCAACAGGTATCTGTGGAGATCTAAGGGGGAGGCCTATGTCCAGCAGTGGACGTCCTAAGGCTGAGATGATGACGATGAATAATTAAATGATGAAAGAATATAAAATATCAGATGAACGGACGGTACATGGATGCAAAAATGATTCACAAAATACTCCAAAACCTTCAGAATACTGCTTACAATTCAATAGACGGAACCAGAAGTAACATATTCACGTCTTAAAAATCACGTCTCTTTTCCGTTTCCTCTGGCGCTTAACAAAATGGCTATAAAAGTTAAAGTCTCAAAATTTAAATATCGCAAGCCGTCTGGCCTTCCCCGATTGATGTTTATACGTATATACAAAATGCCGAGACATCGCCTCCGATGTAGGAAGGCAGAGGATAATTATGGAGGTGGCACTATTTGGGGTTTTGTCTGGTAGTTTACAGAGATTTGAAAGTTATTATGTTAGAGCTGTTTTATTGTGAAAGCTGGAAAAAGCAAAATTTCCCTTATATTATATAATTGGGGATACATGATGTAGTCGTGGTGGCCTAGTGGGCAAAGAACCAACCTCTCGAGTATGAGGGCGCGGTTTCGATTCCAGGTCAGGCAAGTACCAATGCAACTTTTCTAAGTTTGTATGTACTTTCTAAGTATATCTTAGACGCCAATGACTGTGTTTCGGATGGCACGTTAAACTGTAGGTCCCGGCTGTCATTGAACATCCTTGGCAGTCGTTACGGGTAGTCAGAAGCCAATAAGTCTGACACCAGTCTAACCAAGGGGTATTGGGTTGCCCGGGTAACTGGGTTGAGGGGGTCAGATAGGGCAGTCGCTCCTTGTAAAGCACTGGTACCCAGCTACATCCGGTTAGACTGGAAGCCGACCCCAACATAGTTTGGCAAAAGGCTCGGAGGATGATGGATACATGATGTAGTACTAGCTACTGTTGTCTTCGGTTTTACCCACATCCCAGCAGACCACTTCCCGCATCCGGATAAAAAGCCTATGTCCTTTCTCATGCTCTCCAATTCTTTTACTTAAAGATGGTCTGTGTTAAGTTAAAGTGATGGCTGGGATGTATCAAGGGCTTTAATCATTAAGCCACCATAACTTTTATAGCTTAACATAGTTGCCGATCAAATCACCACCCGAGACATTAAGGCAAAAATTCCCAAACTAACGTGCACACCCCAACTACACCAACCTTCGTATATCTTGAACATCCACAGTCTAGGTGTAAGACGGCGAGACGCGGTGACTGACCTGCGCCCGTGATGCGCAATATACATGGAATATTAGCCGCACCACATAACACGACATAGTTTCTATACAGCCTTCTCATTAGCACGGGGTATAAGGGGATAATATATTTTGGGAGGGGTTTTTGGAAAGTAGGAAAGGTAAGGGCTAGGTGTGGACTGCCGGGGCTGCGGAATTGTTCGAAAGAGTAACCGCGGTCCTGATACATAAAGGGCTTAAGAAGGAACATGGTGGGTTAGTCAGTAAGAGTCTGACAGTCCCTCTCGTGATGCGCAATATACATGGAATATTAGCCGCACCACATAACACAACGTACTTTGTGTATAGCCTTCTCATTAGCATGGGGTAAGGCATATATTTTGGGAGAAGGTTCTGGAAATTTTGGTAGAAAGATGTGGAGAAAGCTAGGTGTTGCTTGTGCTTGTGTAATGAAAATTAATGTGTGGGACGAATTGATATGTCTTATGCTGGCATTTTATTCTTCTAAATAGTAAAAAGAAAGCTTCTGCCGTGGATCCTGTTCCTTATGCCAGCGACTACGGGGTCGAAAAAATGAAAGAACTGGAACGTATGATATGAAATATACATGGAATATTAGCCGCAGCACATAACCCAACATAGTTTGTATACAGCTTTCTCATTAGCACGGGGTATAAGGAGATCATATTTTGGAAAGTAGGAAAGGTAAGGGCTAGGTATCGAGAACTATTGGTGATAAGCTACTTAGGTGTCTGAAACGTGCGATGTGCAATATACATGGAATATTAGCCGCAGCACATAACCTTCCACAGTTTGTGGTCAGCCTTCTCATTAGCTCTGGGTTGAGGACATAAGGAGATCACATTTTGGGAGAACTTTCTAGCTTTCGATGGCAAGTACCGTAGGACCGATTTATTTTAATTTTTAAACATTGTAAAAGAGTCAGCATAATGTCTTTTAGTCAAGTTGCTGTAGTACCATCATACCATTCATTATCGGAAGTCAAAATCAGCTATGCTGTTAAAGTCTCATAAAGTTACTCTTGAAGTTACCAATAAACTGCAAAATATGCATTTGACTGCAGTTGAAACTAATCCCAACATTTCGATGGACCCGGAAGATAGCCTTTTAACCAGATGTCTTATAACCTAAAACCCAATAAACTACCCAGTTAATACCATTATCTATGACATGGCCAGTTACTGGTTTTATTCGAACCCACCGGACTGGTCTCCACAGACACCCTTCCGAAGCAAAATACTAATTCAGTGCTTCATAAAATTAAACCTGTCAACATAAACTGAACAAATGTCAAGTCCTCCAGACAAACTTATATTTTACATGTCTTACCTACTTTATTGCTTATGAAATAGAGTCCATTTCTGTCAGATTGAATGCAAATATAATTTCAACCTCAAGGCCAAATGAAACTGAGCCAAAACGTGTCCATTACCACAATTAAATCTGTTTGCAGTTCAAAAAGTCCTTATAATCCTTATTACTATAAACTAAGGTTCAGTTTTGGTTACCAGGGACGTTTTGGACTGTAAAAAGGATGATGTATCTTCTTTTTGTTCTACTATGTATGATAATGCTACCAGGAAAAATGGATTATGCGACAAACCGTTAAAATAACTGACATCTTACAGACAAATTATAGCAAACATGTGTGCTTAATCTTAAGTGATAACTTAAGTAATGTTATCTTACTTAATTATTTATTGTTGCACTTTCACTTGCACCCTGTCAGAACTATTTACGCTTATCTTGCATCCTTTCCCGTATAAATCAATTAATGTTCAGCTTCAGAGATAGTTGCTTTTATGGATTACTGCAAAACTAAACCTGGTATTATCAGTATAGAAATCAGTATAGTACGTACTAGGTACTGGGTTCCTGAGGCAGACTAACCCTAAACATTCCTCGGGATTGTCACAAAGTTAATAAAATATACATACATCAATCGTGGCAGAATGACAGAGAAGAACAAACAAGAAAAAAATGACAGAGACATGTTGCTATGTCTAAGGCGTATACTTATATTATACTGAACTGATTAACCTAAGCTTAGTACTAAGTACATGTATAGGTAGGTCGGGAGTAAGGTCGGTTTACACACTACACATCTCTTAACTATAAGGATGGGGTGTAACCACACCAAAAGAGCCTTGTCAATCGTTCCTAATTTCCCTCATTATCACCTTAAAAAATAAATTTTTATCCAAAACTCCAAATCTCCCAAAACAAAATGTTACAACACTAAGAAGTCCCCATGTCCCCGATACAGATTAAAACAGTATAACTGTCTGTATTAAGACACAATCTCCTGTTTCCAGTCGGACGGAGTCGTTAGACAAAAGACAAATACGCAACACTTTCTTGTACGGACAGAAAATAAACACAGATTAAAAGTAAAGACCGGAGACGACGACCAGTAGGGTTGGCAAAGATACTTTTTATAAAAGAAAAATTATTTTTTTTTTGTAAATTTTTACTTGTGTGTATTTTTTTTCTGAAAATGTGTTGCCGGTAAACCCTACTGCTCGTCATCTTCAGTTTATACTTTTTAAGAAAAATAAAGCGACTGTTTTCCTCAATTGGGCTTTAACTAAAAATGTTATGTTAGAGATCTTGTAGTCTAGATTACAATGAAAAGCAACCACTTAATTCAGTAAATTATTTCAATGTAAAAAAATGGTTTTTTATTTTACTTCTGTATTTTCATCCTTACAATGATCGATGTAGCGGTGGTTAAATAAGTGTCTGTCTTGTTTTTAGTTCACTGGTAACACATGCTAATTATAAATACGAACATAGTACTCGCCGATAGAAAGATCTTTGCTAAGTATGTTAATACAAATAATTTTTTAAATGCATAAATTTATAATTCAACTACCGTGTTGTGGCAACCCTATGAACAAGGCAGAGGCTTGAAGTAACCAGCCTTGTCTAGCTGCCGTACAATGATCGACACATATTTGTCACAAACTGCCCGCTAATCTGGCTCACTAACTATTTAGTTTAGTTCGTGTTATCATCATATTAGATGCTCTATTCATTTGTTTGTTTGGAAAGCAAAATATTGCATTTATGTAAAACATGATTCCTATACATGGTGGTATTTGAATGATAATCGTATACATGAAAGATTTTTTATAAATTATTTTTTTAATTTCGGTAGGCTTCGAACGTAGCTGTAAACCAATTTCTTATTATTATTATTTGAATAATTTGGGACCACCATCAAACAAGCCTATTTTTTTTAACAGAAGAAAGGTAACTTCTGGGACATCTAATCCGACCTGCGAAATTTGGAAACATTAGAATTTTCAATACTTACGACGTCGTAAAAACAAATATTATTTCATAAAACCTTACAATTATTAACCAAAAAAAGCTAGGTATCTGACTACAAATTAACAGTAATTAAAACCCTGAAAGTAATGACACACACAAACTACGCTTCAGGATCTAAAATAACCTAGCAATTACGATTTTGTTGCAATTTAAATGTTAAAGCCAATGAATCACTTTTATGAGTAACGTGAGCGACTGAAAATTTTACGCAGTATTGAAATAATAATAAAACTGGGTCGCACTTCGCATACTTAATTAGTTTCCAACTGTGGTTCCGTACATTTTATTGATATTTTTACGAAAGGGAGACATAGACGTCTTTTGAACGACTGAGAAATAGTATTATTATTTGACTTACTTTATAATTTGCAGGATAAGTTACATAACAGTTTTTAAATGAACAACTAATCAATGATCACATTGAAAAACAAAACAGATTTATTTATTAACCTTTATGAAAGAGACACAATCCGTAAAATAAAAAACAATCATTGCTCTATGTCGCACTCATATACCTGTTTTCAAACACGTTCGCACGCAATTCTTGCTAAAACAAACAAAATGAACACCGCATCTCCCTCAATGCATAAAACAAACAAACAATTCTAACATCGACAGCGAAACACACCCCAAAATCAATTAACAACATTAACTTTCCTAACTGAACCCTAATTTGTCTGTCCGTCTGTCTCAACAATAAGTTCGTAATTGCTGCGCCGTAATTAACCAGACGATGAGTCAATGCACTTTCATAGGTCTTTGTTGTGATGTACTTATGAGGGTATCACGGAAGCGACAAAGGGTTTTAGTACTAGAAACGTAGAAGTCAATTATATAAGACCTTGGGCCCTTATTTGAATAAGTGTTAAAGTATTTTCTTTGTGCATGTGAAGTAGGAAGTAATTTAGTAAGTGCTAATGATGTCAGGAAAATTGCGTTGATATTTTCGTGGAATATTTTTGTATTATTTTCAGTGGAGGATGGATACTTTCTTGAGGGTGTGAAAAGACAAACAAATAAATCAAAAAACCTTTTTCAAATTGCAGTCAACTTTACCTGACATCAGGACACATGATATTTTAGTCATTTATTAGTCTGGCATTCATTAAAATAATAGAGCTTTGAAAAAACACTTGTATTTTTTTACGAGGTCAATAACTTTCCCTCTGTATGAAATGGGTTACCAATATGACAAAGTTGATTATAAAATGTTTTTTTTTTTAATACAAACAAACAATTGTTTACAAATAGAGCAATCATTCTGCGACATCAAATTGGTGGAACACCAATCGTTATCATCAATTCCCTGACCTTAAGCAAGTTTATATAATAGGTACTATAACTTCTTATCTGAAAAATCGTTTCTTGTTTATATAAACCTTGATATAACAACAAATATGTACACAGTCCCTTATCCAATAAAGCACCCTCATCAAAGTTCCATAGACTCTCAATAAAAAATGTTATTAGGATGCAAATGACATGAAATAAAGCATGGTGTTCACTATGGTGATGTGGCAAGTGGAGTGTGTAACAGGTCGTCTGGGCAGCCGGGGTGAACGCCTAGTGTAGGCCCTGTCGGGGTCACTCACTTGGGTGATACATACGGGGTCATGGGGTAGCGAGCTTGTTAGATGACTTGCTCGTAAAATTAGGACGACTAGTATGATTAGTGAATACTCTATCGATGTCACCACCACTCGAACATACTTGGATGTCATTCAAAGTCTGATAGGCGTATAGATGGATAGGAGATCGAGGTTGGTAGAAAACTTGTTAAGTCTAGTTTCAGGTTGCCTTGGTAATCATGACTGTAGGATGTTTGGAGAAAGAAGAGGTGTGAGGCAAGATGATGAAGAAATCGTTTAGTAAAAGTTGTCTTTTAAGTAATGTGTTCTTATACCTACTGAAATGAAGTGCTTAGTTAATTGTGGAGACGTAGAGGTATATCTTACCTTTAAAGGGAATAATAATTACCCTACTCTAAGCATATTTTCAATTAAGGGTGAAAAATATGTATATTTTTTGTCATACATATTTATGTAAAAAAGCCCGACACACATTTTTGCAGTCTTTAAACACTAGCTATTATACACAGAAGCTCGCCATTCTTACCGTCCGTGTATCCCATGGAACCCGCCAAAACTGCCAGACAGACGAATGAATTCACAAGTTCCTAAAACTTGGTTTTAGTTTAGTTTAGTGATAGACTTAGGTGTCTTATGTAGGAGTGTCGGAGTGTGTCACTCTGATAACTTTGGTAATCAACTGCTAGACTGGCTCTGTATGGGATGGACTTTTGATTAGATAGATTTTACTGGATATTGGGTGCGAAGATGTGACGATGGAAGGTTGTATGCTTCATTTCATCAATCATTACATTACTCTTGAAATCGTTACGAGTCAAAAAGTCAAATAATCTTCATCATTATCATTTCATTGTCCTATTGGCGGGCTACGGCCTCTTCTCATACAGAGAAGAAGAATGACTGTTGATAAGCACGCTTGTTCTAGGCAGGTTGGTGATTTCAGACTTTAAATTCCAAGTTTCCTCGAGGAGTTTTCCTGGAAATTTGCGTAGTAATTTGAGTCCACTTTATACTTAAGTACGTAAGTATAGCATTCCGTCTTGTGGTAAACATAACAAATGTTTAGATAACAACATTTTCTAACCTGGACCATCCTCAACAACAATAAAAAAGCTATAACAAATTCTCTAAGCAAATCTCAGTACACATCGTTAGTTCAGGCATAGGCATATAAAGTGCTCAAAATAAAGCAATATTAAATACAATTATAGTGGCCCATGAAGCGCAATAATAACTTTATATTAATGCAATAAAACCAAATAGCTCACGAGAACGCGCCATTTTGTATGCAAATAAAGATTTACTAGAAGTGGCCGCATCGTCATGAGATTTTTTTAATGAGACTTTGATTCTTTTCATCTGGGTATGTTTTCAGGCTTAAGTGCTAGCGATTCTTGTGATATATGGACATTATCATCATACATTCGAAAATCTTATCTATTGCATTATTCAGATATTTTGAATCGTCAAAAGCGACAATTTAGTCTTCCATATAAATAATGCAGCCACACAGCCTGTTTTATATATCGCCATAGAGCGACTACCTATCTGACCTCTCATCTCAGTTAACCAGGCAACAAGATACCTACTTATCTCTTCTTTAGATTAGTCTGCAGACTTTCTGTTAAGTTAGGTATCAGTCACACCATTTAGGAATCAGTGATCTCCAAAGCCATATCCATCATCTCAACATCTTCGCGCGTTTAATTTTACGAGTCGAATAAACATGCGCGTGCGTTTCCGTATTTAATGCGAATGCTCAAGGTTTCGCTGACGCACGCCGATGCGCTTGTTTTGATATTAAATGCAACATACATACAAACATATAGACGTACATACAAACATACAGACATACACACAATCTTGTATTAAAGTGTTTTGTGTAAAATTATGTGACATCTCGAATCGGTGCGGCGTATACCAACAGAGTAACAAATATGCCCATTTATTTGGGTGGTTGTTTTAGTGTTTTCTGATGTTTGGATTTGCTATGTTTCTTTGTCGTTAGTAAATATGTATATACAATGTATGTTATATAATTTTATCTGCGGATTATAATAAGCATTTTGATAACTATCCACAAAATTAGTATTTTGATCAAAATCCTTTATACAACACTAATTTTGAGACATCTGAGCCGATTTCGAAATAATATGTCTACGCATTAGCACTGGAATATCAGCTTTTATCCTAAAAATAATAACAGTTCATCCGTTTATGAGTTACGATGCCACTTCCAGACCCTCAGACATACCTACAGGCAGACCCACATAGCGGTCAAAATTCTCCATCCTTATTTTTGCGTTGGGGTCAGAATTACACACAGTCGTCTAGTGCATTCCCTTCACCTATTCAAAACATTTTTATGCACAAAACTATCTGTAACCTTTGACCGTAAACCTACAGAATCCCCCAAAAAAATAAAAAAAAATAAGTGAAACTATATTTGGTAAAAACCGCCAGTTATTTATAATGAGCTGTCGCAATGGCACTGTATGGATGTTAAACGTTTTTTATAAGTCATTATGTTTGTATAAGCACTATAATACGGGGCCGCTTAATAAATTAACTTGCGGCCGAACGAGTCAATGATCCATGCGTGTGCGCAAGATGAGATGCAGTAGTTTCAGAGTTGAAGCGCAGCAAAAAGATGCCATTTTGTGGGTTGCCTGTCACTCAAGTATGAGAGTGTGAGTATGATTTTGGGCTGCAGGATTGTTAGAAAGATTTATCGCCTTGGTAGACGAAGGGGTCAAGAAGGAACAAAGGTTGGATCTAGAAAGTAAAAATCTGACACTATCTCACGCTGCATCCATAGCGGAAGAGGTCATCTGATGATGATGATTTCCCATCTTCAGAAAAAAAGGTCAAACATTTACCAATATAACTTTTATTTATGTGCATTTTAGACACCAATGACTGACGGTGTAGAAAAATATGACGTGAAAGTTTGAAATTGTCATTTGATTCGTCGAAAAACGTCACACTAGTTGCACGTTCCCAATTATATCCCATAAGTCCCATAAGCAACTTCAATATAATTAACGTAGGAAAATAGGTTTTTTTTTAATAATTGGTATTACTGTACCATCCCTGCCGCACTACAATTGCGCGCAATCGCAGTAAAGACGCGCGTGGGCAGCATACAAACGCTCGCTCTTCCGCGTATGACTCCGCTCATTTCGCTTATTATAATAACACTCATAAAAGCTATATAAACGATGACTGGGCGCTCTTTTTGTTTATGTTAATTTCGCTAGAATTATTTGTGGCTGGTTTGAGGTTCTAGAGGATTTGTAGGCATGGCTTTATAAGGACATAGTTTCTGTAGTGGCGTCTCAAAATGCTAATAGATATATCGAAGTTAGCTATGTAGTTGCTAAAGTAATAAAATTTCTAGCTACACTTACAAATAGGCAGTCTGGAAGTGGGTATCGATTCTTGCTATATGTCGACCATTTAATATGATTGTTCAATCCCTAAGAACTCAGTTTTAGAATAAATGTAAATAATAGTACGCTCTCTTGGGATTCAAAGTACCAACTAACAATTTTACATAATAATAAAATCTATAAACTTTACTAACCATAGGGTGACCGGTTAAAATTCGCGTAAAATTGACGGAACAGATCTAAAACCCTTCGGCAACCAATTGGTTTCACATTTGTTCCCCTTTGAGTAGCCCTTATAATGAATACCACGGCTTTATACCGTTACTAACCATTACACACACCCCTATGTCTCTAGCAATAAGGTTGAGTTTTCCGTGGCTTTTGATTGTGTAGCTGCAAAAGCCATGTAATTCCTGTTATACGGCGTATATTGACAAACGTCCTGCAAAATGAAAGCCTAATTTTATTATGGAGCTATTACTTTGTGAATATGTATGAGTACTGCGGATGTATGAACCGACAATGTTTTGGAATACGTTAAGTCAATGTTTTGTAATATACTGGGACTTAGAGGGAATATTTTTGTTAAGATGGTCTAACGGTATTTGAGCATTATTTTGATATAGGTTCATTCGGCAAGTTGCAGTATTTTTGTACCGTTTTGCAATAGGCAACAGTTCGTATTATTTTGCATATGACTTGTTTTGTAATATTGATTTTGCATATTGTTTTGCATCGTTACATATGCAATGGAACGAATGTTTTGTTTCTTGATTTTTGGGACGTATGTTTTGCTCTAGTTTTTTTGTTGTCATGTTTCTGTAGTGGGGTTTAACGTCAAAAGAAGTTGCGGGGTCAGTAACTTTGTTTCTTTTTAATTTTAAATAATGGCCATCTTCCATTAGTGAGGTAGTTTATCAATTCTTATATTGAACTTTTCGTAATATGTTCAATTGTAGGTAATAAGATTTTTTGGAAAGGGAAGACCAGAAATAGACAATTCCAAAAAAAATCTCTTCATAATTTCACGCAGAGTTTAAAAAATCCTCTTGTAACTATAAAGGCTAGTACAGACGATTGAAGCTGACCAATTCACAACTGCATCTATAAAGTCAAGTACATAATGCATGTCTGAACTGACCATAAGAGGCTTTCGTTCTTTTTAAACGTTCAGCTTTTAAACTACTCTTATGGCATGGCCGCCGCAGTCGTGAAGTGGTCATTTAGCGTATGGCTAATGTGAACTATGGTATAATGTGTGGATATATCTGTATACTTTGTCTTTTAAACATAGAATTACAATATTGGGGGTGCTGAAGTTAGTTTCTGAGCACATTTATTTCCAAAAGAAAGCAGTGATGCTTTTTGTACCTTAGTAAATAAGTTATTTGAAGTATTATTTTGGTATTTTGTATAATTCTCTTAACATCGTAACATAGTAATTTTTGTTGCCATATCTTATATCAATTCCTAGCGCAGTTAACTGCTTACAGTAAAGTGGTTAACTGCTCCAAAATCACGTCTATAACTTTCGAACTACCACTACACTACAATACACTACACTACAATTACTGCCGTTCAAAACTTGCTGACACTTTAGACCTACATTTAGAAGAAAAAATAAACTACATAAAAGCAAATTATTGACGCGCAAAATATCCAGACGTGTCAAAGTCACCTACTTTCATTTTCAAAATGTCTGGTAGCTGCAGTCGCCACACGAATATTAAATGAGCCTTTTCTGGGCCATTGTTTTAAAACGTTAGATTTTTTGCGACACAGTTTGAGATATCAATGACCTTAAGAAATAATCATGATGCTGAGGATTGTAAAAAGAATGCATTGTAGAATCTTTTAGGTTGATACCTATTCTAGCTGTAAATATAATATCCATATTCAATTATTTTTCACTACATGATGAGTGTAACATATATTATGTCAAACAAAACTTGGAACTTATGGGGCGTTTTCATCATCATCAGCCTTTTTACTGCTGTCTCTCTGCAGGGTACAGGCTTCTTCTCATATAGAGAAGGAATGAGCGTTAGTCACCATACTTTTAGGATAAGTATTTAGGCAAAACCACAGGAAACTGTAAGAAATGATAGGTGGATGACATAGTTTTTATTGTCCCTTAGTTTTAAGAAAGGTATTCATCTTTTCGGACGAAAACCACACGCTGGTGTTTCTTGGAACCTTAAAGACTCCAAGAATTGTGGTGAATCAACATTTGTAGTATTTCGTCGCTTGAATTCTATTGCACCAAACGAATTCCAATCTATCCAGTTCTTGGTAAAAAATAAGACCTAAAAAGTAAAGTGGAATTCCTTACTAATATTTTTACTCTGTCTGTTTATTTGTTGCTCTTTCACGCCACACCTACTTAACCGATTTAAATGAAATTATGTACACAGATAGCTTAGAGCCAAAATAAAATAAGCATAGGTAGAACATGAGTACCACAAGGAACAGCTGGTTCAGAATAACAAAACATACATCTCACTTCTGTTTAAACCTTTACAAGAAATACGCAACACCATCACGTTAAATGCAAAAACAAAAGCTCGTCAATAAAAAAAACTAGTCCATAAAGGCAGAGTTCTTAAAGGCGATCATCTCAAGTGATTTCTCAATCGCTTCGGAGCTCAGAACCCACAAAGTGATACGGAACTCTTACAAAGGATAACTTCTTACAGACGCAGCGTTTAATGCAACCGTGGGTCACCACAGACTAAATAATTCAGAGAGACAAGACATTTACTTTATAGTTGAAAATTACAAATTATACACAGTTGAATGTTTGTAATATATTGAATAGGTATGTAGTTGTATAAATAGGAATGTAAAATAAATAGTTGAATTTTATTTTGACGACCATAGTTATAATATCTGTCACCAACATTTTTATGGGACATTAGACATGCAAACATTTTCCGAAATAATAAAATATTCGTTATTTTTATTTTTTCCTAATAATATTTTGCGCTTCTCAAAAAACTATGGCTAAAAAGGCCAGCGTAATAAAATTTTGTAAAAATATATCTTTTTTTAATTACAAACTTTTGTACAGGTAACTTTAAAATTTTTGAATATTTTTGACCGACTTGTCAAAGAAGGCCGAGGTTCAGGTCAAATGTGTAGTTAAAGAAAAATATCGTTGGTCAACTGCATTTTCTAGTCTACGTCCTTCAAAGGAGGAGAAAGTGAGACGCCAAGGAAAGAATCTCGACCACACGATATGTTCGCATCTCGCTAATTTGTTAACACGATATATCATCCGTGTATCCAGTACATTATGTGCCTACACATGTATGTACATTATGTACCGTTTCATCAAATATTTGCTACAAGTCTCCTTGTTTGATATTTGTTGACAAGCATCTGTAAATAACTTTGTTTGTTTAATGTTTAATACCTCTGGGTATGTCTGCAGGTAGGATGAAATTAAATGTTTTTAAGTGAATCGTCCTATTGTTGTTTTTCTATGATTTTTACATAACTTATTTTTTACATTCAATACTCCTTGTCAAGATGCCTTAAGGTGTTTCTTTTGAGTCAACTTACATTGTTTATAACGTAAAACACCATTTAAGGGCCAAAGTAAGGGGTTTTAAGACAAAAATATCAAGAAAAACATGTACTAACCGCGCAACATAAAGAAACAAAAATCAACTGCATAAAACATGAAACGAAAAACCCAATATTTACCTACAAATGCTCCCAAAAAAGCATATTTTTCTTGCATCATAAAACCAAATTCCTAGTCCGTAAACATTTATTATTGATCAAAATCGCCCTTAATATAAAAGGTTCGATAAATAATACATATAACCGCTTGATTGGTGAACGTTCAATGTTGAATTATTCACGGTTTTCAAGAAACATCAAAGGGAACGCCGTCACTATGTAATGCAGTGTTTGGACTACAATTTACTTGGTTATCGCACTTTTACAGGTCTGTTTAAAGGGTTAAGTGCGGATGACAGGGTTAAGGTACTAAGTAGAAATGACAATGTGTAGGTACTATTGTCCCTTTTTGTGATGACTTTGTAGCCTGATGGGGTAAGGTGTAGGTACCTGTTATTTGTGTGTTTCACCCAGTATTGCTGTTGTGAGATAGGGTTGGTGTTTACGAAGTTGTATGCACCTGAATATTTTACAAGGAACGTCTACATATAGCTGGCTACAGCCTTGTTAGCCTAGTGGTAAGTGTCAGGCTCTCAAGCGTCAGATCGCCTATCAGTCTCAAGAAACAGGACGTTCGATTCCAAGTCAGGCAAGTTCCAAATATTCCTTTCTAAGTTAAGGGTCTTTTCTGTTTTATAATAATGAGGTTGTTTATAAATAGGTCTGTAATTAATTTATAATTATATTAATGCTATTTAAACACTTAATACCCAAAAAAGTATCATCCATTACACCACTTCCAATAACTACTTACATAAAAAATCGAATAAACCCAAAAATCGCGTTCAAAGCCTGAAATAACATTACAGCAAAAAATGCGTCGCTCAAAGTGACAGCCTCGGAACATTGCGTAAATTCCGCAATGCAATGATACAGAGTGCGCAAAAAATAACAATATCAATAACGAAATGTGTGGATTTTGAGCGCGTCAAACGGAACGCATGACAGTCGCGAACGTCGTGTATATCCCGGTTGTTGCGTAGTGTGGGGCTGCGTTTTGTGAGCGTGGACGCTGCGGTTTTGTTGCAAGTGTTGAGGGTGCTTAACATTGTAAGTCTGAATTAAAAATCTTTAGGCGTTTGTGAAATTGTGAGTAAATAAGCAGGGTAAGAGTTAGCAGAGTTAGAGAAGGTCAGAGGTCGGCTTATGGTTGCCAATAAAATCATAGGCCAAAATACACTAGGTACTGACGTTCTTGTGTCATATTTTCATTTAATCATTTTCGGTCTTGAGTCATATTTTCATTTAATCATTTTCGGTACAATTTGCTGCGTTGTAATTGTAAGCCATGCGGCATTCACTACGAAGAAGCTATTTAAGCAGACACGCGGATGTTTTTTTATAACCACATAAAAAAACATAGATTACAACCCGCCCACTCCAAACAGAACCCCGTAATCACCCGTCACTAATTAGGCGACTCCGTTTCATCTCACTTTGTCACATTATTCGCGGAAAAATGCACTTAAACAAAGGCTCAGTAAGTCAAAGGCGCATTATACTTGCATCTCGATTAGCGAGGGCTGACTCATAATAATTAGCATAACTATACGGAAGAACGCTTTGTTCGCGAGTCAACATCAAAGTGAACGAACTAAAATATGATGAGTTTTTTTTTGTGGGGGTAACATTTTGTCTAATATGTTTGATGAAGGATTTAAGAGGAAAATATGGGATTGGGTGACTTAAGTCAAAAACTCTGTCTAACTGAAAACCGCCTTTTTGAGAAGTCGGTTAAAAAACGTCATCTCCATTGGTAGCTAGGAAAAAGCCTCCTCCACAAGCTGCTATCTTTTTCTGCTCGAAGCGTGTTGTGGTCAACACGCGATGAACTTGTCCTAATCTTGTTTTACCCTTTGGTCGCTTACGATCGCATAATTATTATTACTAGCCTATGATGTCCCACTGCCCGGCAAAGGCCTCCCCATCTCGCTTTCACACTTCCCGATCTTTCGAACGAGTCCACCAGTCCCGACAGTAGGCGTCTAGTTCGTCACGCCATCTCTTCTGGGGCCTACCCCGTCTGCGGTGTCCATCCTAGGGTGTCCAATTACTATCGCATATTTTACTGATATTATATTTTTGTGATTGATCGCGTTTGCATAAAATATAAAGTTACATATTAGCAAAAGCCAGACATTTCTAGTCTTAAACTGAAACATTTACGGATACAAATTCGAAATTATAAGCACACTAACTTAAATAAACACTTTTACAAACATCTCTTCCATTTTTAGTCACAATTCGACACAGTGTCCACTTTCACATTTGTTACGGACAAAATAATAATGATGCGTGAAAGTTACAAATGCGTTTCAGTTTTCAGGACTCTTTCAAATACTTTGTTCTTCAGTTCAGAGAACTGAAACACCTGAAATTCTTTAGGTCATTGTTCTTTATTTATTCATATTTTTGTACTTAAAATATTTTACTCGCAAAGAAAAAACTGTATAATTTCATTTTTTATTATTGTCTTAACTTCGTCTATGAATATTTTGGAGTATTATTTCTTAACTACGTTAGTAAGTTTTATTTAAATATTTATATAGTTTTAAAAATTTACTGCAGATTTTATTTCGGGTCTTTTCTGTATCAGAAGAGGCTTGCGTAGGTCAAGCAATGCGATGCGATATTATCCCCTATTTTATGTCTACGTTTATGCACAATTTACATTCACTTTTGAGCCAGTACCTACTACCATTATAACTAAAGGATACTCTAATACCAATTAAATAACCGTGTAAATTAACAAAAAAACATAAAAGTATGTCATAAGATGAAATATTGTCATCCAATCACCGTTTTATAACCAAAAGAAGTGCAACAATGCGTTGCAAAATAAGTATAATGTATGAGTAAATGCACCAGGAATTAGGTTAGGCTGGCTATTGACACCACGGTCAACGCACTTAGGGCCTATGCACCGAAATGATGTATCGTTTCTCTGAAGACGTTCATTATTTATAGCAGTTATTGTTTTTCTTGTCATTTATAAAAGTTTCGAGTTTTTTGGCAGCGTGTTTTATGTCCCATTTTCATTCTTTCCTTCATTTTTAAGAGATTTTTGAACTTATTGAACGGCTTATGACATTATTTTGCAGTGTTATGACGCACGAGCGGGTGATTCCAAGTAACAGTTATGTTTTATAATACCTAAACTTCTAAATAAAGAATTAACGGTGAGAGAGAGAGTGCATAACAGTGCTGTTTGGTTATACAAATACAAGGAATATCTACTCAAACTGAAACTATTCTAGAGCAATATCTCGGACCCTAAGACAATCCTTCACACTAGCTAAGAATCCATCCGCGTCCCGAAGACGTCACTTTTCGCACCAAGAGTAAAAAGTAGCCCTTGTCCCATCGTAGGCTCTAGAATATCTCTCTACCAAATTTCATTAAAATCGGTTTAGTATTTTTGGCGTGAAAATCACATTTACAATATTATGTCAAATAGATCGTAAAAAGAAAAGCAAGCACATCAAGCTGTTATCTTTACTCCCACAATTAAACCCTAATAGAAGAAAATCACGCAAAAAAATAAAAATAATAGTCGTTTAACAACAATTTCCCAAAGCAATAAACAGCTCATAAATTCAATTAGTTAATGCAAAAATTGATTTACAGCCGGCGCGGTGGGATGGTCGAAATAAAATCATATAAGCGACCAAAATCGGCAGTGTGCCAGAAATCTCTACTGGATAAAAAAACGTGAACGTTCGTAATATTAATGGTTGAAAATAATAAGCTGGCTCCATATATCAAGGGTACCGGGCCGCTGCATTTGATTTTTCATATGTTTTGGCTTAAAACCTGAATGCTATTGCCAAAAGTTTGCAAAAGATTTACTGGAGGATTGTAGATATTGAATTATTGCTTTATTATGGCATTTTTGGTTTGCACAGCGGTTTATTTGTTGCTTTGTTTTTTGTGGCGCCCGCACGGGATTAAAGTATTTAAGGACAAAAATAATATTTTGAAGTATTTTTGGTAATAAATGTTTTTTTACGGATTCTTTACACAAGATTAGTAATTTAATGAAAACAGTAAACTCATTGATAACCGTAAATATTTATTTATCGTTTTTTTTAAACAATAATAAGTTAATTTCAATCAACGCTCTATTGGGTGGGTTTCGTAGTGGCGACTTTGGTATAAGGAAATCAGGTTTCCTATCTAACTAAATTAAGGAGGTCAGATAGACAGTCGGTCAATGTAAAACACTTGTTAATTAGCTGTGTCGATGCTACAACGAAGAGACTTGAAGCCAACCTCATCATAGTTGGGAAAAGGCTAGGCAGATGATGATAAAGTTCAACATAGTTGCAAGTTGAGCTATCGTGGTTTATTAAACCAATGAAAACCAAATCACAAAATAGTTAACAGGCCGTTTCCAGACGAATCAATCAGACAAAGCATCGGGCCATTAGAGGCGCAGCACAAAAGCCGCACAGTGGTCAAACCCACAAAAAGTGGCAGACAAAACTCGAATGCAGGAACCACAACGCTCGCGGGAAAATCAATCAGTATAGCGTGCCCAATGTATTACCAACTGGTTTTTTTCCACCGGCGCGCATACCTGAATACTGTGTTTTTCGTAATTGAATAAAACAGCATTCTATTAGTGAATACCTCTGTTCAAATTAGGTTTGTTTGTGTAGTTTGGAATTGTTTAACTGTAGTACATGTACAAGTAATTCTGGTTGTGTGTGCTGCAATTAAAATTGTAATATTATGTTTCAAAATGTTGGCTTTGTGTATCAAAGTGTTTCTGAAACTTTTGCTGGTATATGCGAGTGATTCACGAGTGGCTGACGAAACTTTGACAATTGTCAGCTACGGCACAGGTATTTAACTGTGGATGCTAATCATGTAACTTTTCAACCGTAATGGCGTTTGGTATTAAAGTTCCAAGTGGCGTTTTGTAACATGTCGTCTTTATACCTGTTTGAAACATCGCGACTGACTTTGAAGTCCACATTCCGTGTTGTAATGGTGTCACGCCATTTTCATATGAAGGAAAATTCTTTTTCATCTATTTATTTCTTGTTTTTTTTTTTGACTGATTGAGATACCGAAAAGTGTACTACAATCTGTAAATTAAAACAATATAATTGTACAACCTCAACATGCAAATAAATATTTTGGGTTTGAGTTTATTACCTAGACAACATAGAATTTTCAAAACAACTTCAAGCCATCGACAGTTTAACATTACCATGAAAATTGAGGTTTTAGCTTTGCATTACGACATTCGAAAAAAGTATAACATAAGTATTTCTTTTAGCTCTGAAAAATTCTGATGCTTAAAACAAATCTCATGTTAATGTCTTATTCATGCAGAACACTAATAAATATAAAATGATTAGCGAAATTATAATAAACGAGATCTTTATCCGAACATGCAAAGTCTTAAAGATTAACAACTTAATATTTTTACGGCTCTTAAACTGCACTTGCAACGACTTTATTTGATTCTAAATTCGGAAATTTCTTTCTAACACGAACCACTTAATCAACTAAATAACAAAACTAAAATGAACTTAATATGACTTGAATAAAATAACAGTTATTTACTTTCACAGGAAAATATCCTATACTGACTGAAATCTACGTAATTCTCGGACAAAAATTTGCCTGAATCCTATACAAGGCCGAAGGCTATGTGTAAATGTGTATTTTAGTTAAATTGGTTCATTCGTTTTTTTCTTGAAGCTTGACAGATAAACAGAGCTGTCCTATTAATAAAACAAGGAAGAATCTCCACTTATTAACATAACCTTACAAAGGAAATCCGTACCAACTTTAGCCCACTATTATATTTTCTTCTATTTTCTTTATCGATCCCAATATACCCCAAACTTATCCATCCACAACATAAGCAAAACACAAACGCAGCAATGTTTTCAGCTTACAAGCACAACAAGCCCTAACAGAAAGCGCTTCGTCAGCTGAAAGCGCTGTAGATATCGATTGCAGCGGCTGCATTCCTAAAACGCAGCACGTCAACAATGATTTACGACTTCCAAGTAAACAGATGTTTTGAATATCGGGAGGATTATGCAAGAAAATAGATATGTATATCATTTAATTTTAAATTTTCGTTCTTACTCGCAAATGACGTAGATATTGTTATTTATATTGTATTTTAAATGAAGTTGATATTATTTTATTTTGAGTCGCTGTTCTTAAAAAAAAAAAACATGTTTTGTTTTTAGTACCTTATTTACCCAATTAAAATCATTGCGGGACCCCAGAATTTTACTATAGGTTGTTCAGTGATTTTATATTACTCAGCTATGTAACGAGAATTCAAAATAAATAGTATCATCGCATAACGATTTACTAGAAAATATGTTTATTTATGCGTTTGAGCTGTTTTAATAAATTAAACTTACACATAATAAATAAATAATTATGCATTAATTGCGCGGAGCAAACTGACCATAAAAAGACGATAAAAAGATAGTCGAATGAATAACTTGTGTTTTCCTAATCTACTATTGCATCTATTATTATTGTATCTACTACTGTAACCAAACTTTCTAAGCCTTCTTTTGCTGTGCCCTAACAGGGTCCATAATATGTACCTAGCTTTAAGCCCCTTGTAACATCTTTTTAACTTTATGGTATACAAATAAATATGAATATGAATAATTATGACCAAACAAATTCCACCTAAAATATGCAAGATCACATTCGCGCAAAAGTACCACTGTGCAGTTAATAACACTCAAAACCCGAAAACTACAGTCTGTTTTCGGAAAACAATTTTTGATTTCGCATCGCTCAAAAGCGATCCAGAATTAATAACTGTTGCATTACCCTGAATTTCGTAAAAGCCCTTTGAGCGGACCATGTTGCACAGTGGTCGAAACGCGGGCTATGTTTTTGCAAAAATCCTTTTATGTTTTATGCAATGTAATCTTTCATGAATAACACAGGGATTGTGATGCACCTGCATTGAAATAAAAGAATTGCAGCCAAACATTTTTAGCGAAGTTTTTTCTTTTCAAAAGAGAAAATAGAATAAAAACGTGCAAATTGAAGATTTAAAGTATGTATTTTATTCATTCTTTTTGCGTATTTTGTGCAATGTTTTATTGAATTGAAAGGCAACATTGTGTGAAACATGAAATGGGCGTAAAATATAAAACATAACTGCTAGGGAACATGCTGTTTTTCTATTTACTTCATAATAATGCATTTTACAAATGTTCCATCATAGGGAGCTCCGTCTATTTAAATACCGGTTTAAAAAGTGATAAGTTATTTTTTTATCCTTTTTATTTAAAAGAAACATTCATTCTTTAATCAATTTTAAAACGGAGGAGGTTTTCAACTCGGATAAAAAACAAAATTCCGTTATCTCAGAGTACTTGATCATCATCAGATCCTGATATGGTAACAATGAGACCAAGCTGCGAGTATATTTTATCGTACAAAGAAAGATTTTTCCAAATCGGAAGAATTCAAACATCAGAATTGAGAACCTCCTCCTTTATAGAAAGTCAGTTGATCAAAAATTATTTTGAAAACCATTGAAAAAAAATACCGTCCATGAAATTCTAGTACATAGGTATTACTGACAGCTGTCAACGCTCAGGTATACTGAATATTCCTTTTGATTTTTATACGATGAAGGGTTCCGTACATAGCTTTGAAGTCTACGGTAGACTGGTATACTTGAAAGCCCTTTTATTCTAGGCTAATAAGAGGGTGACACGGTTCTTTCTATCATTTTCATGTCGACTTAAAAGAAAGCTCGATGAAGGGAAAATTCTTTTAATTATTTTCTATTGCGAGGTCATGCGATAATACTGTTGTGAATGTGTTTATTTATAGTTTGCTGTGCAATTTATACATACTTTAGTTGATACAATGTAACCTATAAAAAGTGAAAAACATATCGCGTAAAACATTATATTATAGAACGCATACCTTAAACGCATATATTAAAAAGATAGCAATAAATCATGTAGTACAAGACGTTCCGTATCAAAAATTTTCAAACAAAAAAATATTTTTCGGTGTATCGAAAAAAATTGAATGTTTTTTTTCAGTCATTAGTCGTACACTTGCTTATATAAAACAGTGTCTCAGTAGGAAAATGTTGGTACAAGTTGAAAGTATTCGCGTGACGGTTCGCTCGGTAGTTTAAATAATAAATTAGCGTCAGTATAAACCGTTCGATGGCACCCCTTTCTAAGCAAACACATAAGCTTGTGCATTTCTAGAAAAAACAAGGAAAAATGCCGATTCACCTCACGTACTGAGGGTTCCGTATTTTGCATGTTATTTGGGTATTTCTACGCGAAACTGGGGTTTGTATTGCATTTCAAAGGTCAACACGTCAGTCCAATTTTGACTGATCCTTAGAATTCTTACTAATATTTATAGCGAAATTAACTCTGTCTGTCTATCTGTCACAATATCACATCATAACTACTGAAACGATTTAAAGAAAAGTGCACTGATAGCTTAGCCTAGACGTATAACTGATAGAGGCTTCTTTTTACCCTTTTACGAGGAGTGGGCTACCTGGAACGTGAAACTGCGGGAAATAGCTAGTATTTAATAATATACCTTTAAGCACCACTATCTAGCTAGATGAGATGCTGGAAGACTAGCCACTGCTCAGGGTCTTGGGTCCCGACATGACGATTTTCATGATAATTATACTTACTCACTTTAGAAATTTTTTGTGAGCGCAAAATCTGTTTGTTCCGAAAATGATAAATCTAGTATATTTTCATTAAAATATATTTTGGTATTATTATATGGAACCCTAAATGTACCATTTATATGGCATTTCATGCAGTATTGCGCGACTTTACAGACGTTAAGACGGTGTTTGTTAAAGAGTCTCGTTTACAGTTTATGGGCCGCCATTGTGAAACTCTATGCAGAAATATCACTTACCTTTTCATCTGTATATGTGGTTATGTTTAAACGAAATAACATTATCATTAGATAGCTATAAAAGGAGAAATCCAAGACGAGCCAAACTAAAGAAAATATTATGTTTCATCAACATTATACTATGGTCCTATCATCTGCCTAGCCTGCATCATTTCCCTACTAAGTTGGGGTTGGCTTTCAGTCTAACCGGATGCAGCTAAGAATCAGTGTTTTACATGGAGCGACTGCTTATCTGACCCCCACAACTCAGTTACACGGACAACCCGATAGCCTTGATAAGATTGATTGTCAGACTCTGGCTTCTGATTAACCGTTGCGAATGCCTAGTTTAGTTATAACAGAGGCCGTTTTGATTTGTCAATATAAATATTAATTTTTGTACTAAGTGAGATTACTAATTTGCCTGTCTATTACACGTTTAAATGCCTTTATGCTTGCTCATAGCGGACTGCAAATCGACACTAATATTTTTTTTATTGCACCGAGCACGCGATGCACTGAGCGCATTCGTGTACAATTCCTTTGAAAATGTATATTATTATTATTTTATTAATTTTAATTTGCCGGTTCAATGGATTCGGTGAAATGGTAGTGAACACAGATGCTACTGATTTTCAGGTTGTTTGACTGTGGGTAATCGGAGGTGAAAATAGTAATTAATGTTGGTAATTGGGTTTAAAGTTAAAGAAAACTAGGTTTAGACGACTTTCTTTTAAGACTTGTCGTGCAATAATAGGATAATGATTGATAATATGTGTGAATGATAATAAATAGCCAGAAAACAGGCTTTGCGACACGTAAAACTATAACGTTAATTTTGTAATGTGTGTGTAAGCAATAACAACCCATCTGAAAACTGACCTCACCCCCAGAAACTTAACCTAAACCAAACTAGTACCAAATACCCACCAACTTAAACACAATATGCAAATGAAAATAGCAACAATTATTCAAAGAGACTTATTAGCAAAGTTTTTATGAAAGTCGAGCACTGAAGGTACAGGCTTTTATTAGAACCATAACGAACATAGTATTATGTTGAACTGCCATCCTTGTGACCCTTGAAGGTACGTCACTCACACGAGCTACGGTCGGTTGGTGAAACGATTCGTTTTGCTTATGGTTAGTAAGTAAGTTGACGTTTTAGATGCGTCAAGTTGTCTTTTTAAATTGTCTTTTGAACAAATCAAAAATTAAATAAAGAGCTTTTTCTTCCACGAAGTTGCTATGAAGTTAGTTACTAGTGCGAAAACGTATGAAACAAAATAGTAATGCCCATGCTTGACAACTTATGGCTAACTTCAGGGAGGCAAAGTTATTTGACGAGAGCATAACTGCCTTATTTCCTTTTCATGGTTTTTTTTAGAAAACCGTTTTTAATTAGGTAGTTTATTATAATTACCTTTAACCTAAAAGTTACTCTAATCTAATTAACAAACACATCCTCCTTACCTCTCTATGCAATAGATATATGCACAAATATGGTTTGTGTGAGTTACCCCACGGTTACCCCGCTTATGACCGTGGGTAAAGCGAGGTGCGACTGTTTTATGTTAGCGTTTTTATATTTAATTTATTACCCTAGTGTCAACTTGTATAGGGTGTTCACTTAATGGGAGATATTGTGGTTGAATTAGCTTATATATATATATGTATGTTTAATGTGATTAAGTTAAGAGATGTAAAATAAAAAATCGGTAAAAAAACTTTTAAGTTAAACGGTTTTATCTTATGTGCACTGAAAACTAGAAAATAAAAAAAACTGTTACTTACCTATAAACCTACATAGGTGGTCCCGGTCATATTAGACTAAAATAAAAACGTGGGGCCCATTACCTAACTATTGCTGTAATACTTTCTTCTAGAGGTATAATAGGTGTGGATTTCTACTTACTATAATCGTAACTGGAGATTTTGACAATCAATAATCAGCCGTAGCGGCTTCACCAGCGAACGCCGAGTACCAAAGTATAAAGATATGCTTTGCCATAGGTAGGATTTCAGAGGGCCCCCACGTTTTTATTTTAGTCTAATATGACCGGGACCACCTATGTAGGTTTATAGGTAAGTATTTTCTAGTTTTCAGTGCACATAAGATAAAACCGTTTAACTTAAAAGTTTTTTTACCGATTTTTTATTTTCTAGTTTTTAGTATTTAATGAAAATGCCTACCGAATATTCCTCATTCTATATATGGGTCAGCAGCGGTGAGGGAGTGCCAGACTCTTACTGACTAAAAACCGTTGTTTCGTCGTAGGCCTTTTATGTACCAGGACAATCCCGCAGCCCAGGCAGGCCTTGGCCCTGTTGGGCCCCGCTGGGGTTGCTGACAGTATTCTACTTGAGTAGCCCTTTCATTTGATACCCATATTGAGGGGGTTGTGGAAAAAATATGCAATCCGCCATTTTGTACCGGCGGCCATCTTGGATTTACAATGTTATTGATATTAGTATATTGTATTGTCATCGGAATTAAAGGTGTGTACCAAATTTCAGATCAATCTGATAACAGCAAGGTACTTAAATTTGAATTACTAAATTTGACCCAAGAATAAATAATAAAACAAACAGGGTAAGCTAAATAAAACCGTTTAAAAATTGGTTTAGCTTATGTGGTGCCTTATTTTATCTATGGTCTTGGTGTAGCGATAGCATTCTTTCGCACACTCCGACAAGCATTGGGCCGCTATTAGTACCATTTTCATCATCTTAGCCACAGGGCACTATTTAACTTCTAAACTTAGGCCTTTTTCAATGATTTCCCAAATGAAAAAGGCAAGAAAGTATTATTAAAATATAATGTTGACAAAATTGACATTTATAGATTAGGTTCCAAAGTCAGGGTACCTACTGAAAAATAATAAAAAATATTAAATTGAAACTAGAACAAAACCGAGGTTAACGCTACCATATCAAGCATTCACAGATTACCACAAACACGAAAGCGTTTCAGTGAACCCCACACTGAACATCCTGTGTACTGAAACGCTAGAGCGCTATTACCACTAAGGTAGTATTTTTTTTCATTTTTGGCCACAATATTGTTACTTCGCAGCACTGTGGGGAATTAATTATGACTTATTTTGTAATGCTGTATTTCTGCGAATTGCGAAATTATTGCTATCGTTAACGGGAGTTATTATTGCGTTAAACTTTTGAAGGTGTAGTCTTGGAAATAAAAATGTGTGACTATTGCTTGTTTTTGTAAAGTGTCTTTATTGGTACTTGAATAAATAGGATAGATTTTAGTTTAAAATGTCTTTTCATCTAAATGCTTCTTGAACTTATAGTTCAGTGACCATTTCAGCCAGCCCTAGATTTTAAAGATCCAATACCTACAATAAAAATAATATTAACAACTTTTCTCATCGCAATAACAACACACTGTATTTAAAAAATCATCATCAAATCTTAAACATCCTTTAGAAAAATCCTCAAAAAAGCTCATTCTATTTTCTCCAAACATTCAAGTTTAACGTTAATTAAAAAATAAACGGTTCACCTTGGAAAGGATTCCATTCAAGCAAAGACGTTAGTTGCTGGATTGAGGAAACGTCATTTCCGTTCGAAGGACTGCGATCATTTGACGATTTTTTTTATTGTGATTGTGGAAAGTGGTGGGGGTAGAAGAGAGTTGCAGGTTCAAATTTAGAATTTTTTGAAATGATGATACTCAAAATTAGACTGGTATATTTTTCTCATGTGCAATAAATATAAACATAGTGAATGTAATTGTGACATATTTTTTGTTGTATTTTTTATTTTGTCATAGGTATGATAAACAAGTAAATACATATTTTATATGTTTAATATTCATATTTCATGCAGTTGACACCACATTAGAAATGTTTAGAAAAAAATCGAAAATAGCTTTCAATACCTAAAACAATCCAAAAAACCCCATTAAAATAGCTATAAAAACCAAAGCAATCCAAAAAAAAGTGTTCAAAAAACAAAAAAGAGAAATCCGTATTTAAAAGAACATTAACTTCCTCAGTATCCGCGTTAAGATATTTTTTTCCCGTTCGGCGGGTAGTCAGCAAAACAATAGAACTTTATGTGGGTAATTAAAGAGGAGCGGGAGGAAATTAGCTTCGTATCATTGGAGGTGACAGCACTCCGAGTTCCTCTTTAGAACCTCGGTTATTAGATGTAAGAGAAAAACGTTACGACTGACTGGAGTTTGCAGTTTCTTGAATCCTGAATGTTTTGAGAATTTTCTTTTGAGAATTTTTAAGTCAGTTATTTGGAGGATTGACATAGAACTCTAATGCCTCTTTTGTGTGTTATGAATGGGTTTTAAAAAGTGCGTGTTTTAAAAAAAAATTTGAATAACGGCTGACATCATTGCAGAGCCGAGGTCTGCTATAGATAGAGTTTTTAAGGAACTAGAATCAGATTCTTAAGGACTTCAACCAAATACCTTAAGGATCTCACTCTAGTACAGGTTTAACCCCTTGAAAATTTTACAGCAGGCAGCCTCTGACGTCCCCATTTTTGCGGGGTCAAAATTGATCTACGTCTGTAGGTACGACGGAAAGCGCATTGGATCATGCGGAGCTTAGTGTTAATCCTACGTTAACGCATGCTTGTGCGCCGAAACAGAAGAAATTCGCTAATAAAGACAAAGAATAAAACGAGAAGTATTTAAATGACAAAACCTATTAGTACTGTTGTGACCTTAATTACTTGTAACACGTTACATATAGCATTTAACTTCACAATAAGCGTTTTGAGTCACACTTGGCGCAAGATAAAAGGATTCCTGCATCAGTTAGTAAAGGAAAGCGAGTAAAACTTGCAGAATATAGCCATTATCCTGTCTAAAAGGATAATTGGAAGAAAATGTATCACAGCATTCGGAAATTCTTTGCGCAGTGAGTCATTGTTTGCGCTTGTGGTCAAAGTATCGCATTTAATTATACAACTTGATATAAGAACAGCTCAAAAATTCAACATTTCTACCACGCATGGGCTCCTATCTTCTTTGGCAATGGCGATTCTTAGCAATGTAGTATGGTTCATGTTAAATATGAGCTTATATTGTAATGTTATAGCTAAGCAATCTAAAATCAAAGCATTATGTAGTATTCTTACATCCACATTTCTAAAACTGCAAAATTAAAAAAATATTCAGAAAATTGCATTTTCAGAAACCAATAAAGCTCAAAACACATTTACTTAAATTACAGTCACAAATATACTCAAACTTTCATACATACCACTAAAAGACTAAAAGGGCAAGAAAATTTGCTGCCATACGTGAAAATCCTTCAGTGACTCAATGTTTACTTGCCGAGCGATATTCTGAGGGCATCGCCAGTTTTCAAGGATACTCGCTATCAACAAATTAACATACATTATCTTTAAGTTAAAAGCAAGCCCTGGACTGGTAAATATGGACCAACCTTGTAATAAAGTAAAGTGAAGTAAACTGGACATTTGCAAGAATCTTTGGCAAAGATTAAGCCCCATTTAGGAGTACTTTTAAAATATTCCAAAATAATAGAAAAAGAAAACACAAAAATATAGGCCTTTCCCACCATAAAATAGATCCCTGATGATGGAAGGTGACTGAGAAGGAAGAGCAAAAAACGCTGGAGGGAAGACTTAAATAGCCCTTTCGCGAACTGGCTATAAAATGCGACCAATAGAGATAGATGGATTCTACTGGGAAGCCCCACCAGTGAGACAGCTAAATAATACAAAAATTGGACTTTCTTCATACCTATATGTTTATAAACATCCTACTGACCTCTAAACCCAGAAAGGCCAACTAAAATAACTCAAAATGTTCCGGAAACAGGAAACAGCGAAGGCTGCACACTTGAGTATGTACCACCAACTAGTCTTGAGCCTAATCGTGGAGTTCCCTAGTAATTGCGGCTAAATAGCCCGCGCACGTGCTTCGAATCGCATAATTGATAGTTTTAACTAGTAATTGTGCTGTGAAACGAAGCGTATGATTCTCTATTTAGAATAGAGGTCAGTGGGGTCATTTTTCTATTGTTTTATTTATGAGTGTTTTGTTGATGTGTAAGGTCCCATTGGTAATGGGAAGTTGTGTAAATCTTGTGTTATCTACTTTTCTTGATTTATTAATTGGGTAATGTAAAAGTTATTTTTATAAATTGCTCTATACTTTTACCCATATAAAGAAATGGTGTCAGAATGTCTTTTAAAATATACAATTTGACTTCAACAAGATCAAGGCATTGATCCAGGGGACTGACAAACGCAAGCCGTTTAACGTGCTCATTGATTCTATGAATGGAGGTAATATAAATACTTATTATAGAAGAAGAAAGCATGCATTGACAGATTGACATTGATTGATTGATGCATTGACCCTAAATAAAATTGAAGTAGGAGGGACGATAAGAAGTATTACAACAGCCCAACCATTACTTTTGTTAGACAACCAATTATTTGCAAATCTTGAAAATATTAATATGAGTTGAGTTTTATTCTTCAAAAATATATTATATACAGCTACCATATTAATTAATCAAAAAGCTTAATATTCCAATACATAGTCCACTAAAAAGAGAAACAGCGTAACAGTAGGTACATATTTCTGCTTTGACTGCTAATCTCATTAGTCGAAAAGTCAGTGAAAACAAAAAATACAAGAGCACTGAGTACTCGCTAAGTATGTCGCTTAATATGTTGGTGCAAGGCAGCCGGCCTTAGCCCAGTCATGGTCAAATGCTTTAGTGTATTGCACTTTGTCCTTGGAACAGGATATAAGCTGAAGCGGGATATCATGTGCCTAGCCATTTCCCAACTATGTTGAGATTCGGATTCGGCTTCCAATTTTAACCAGATGGGCCATTAAGTGGGTATGACATGTGTATTGATAACCCGCTAGCTCTTGGAAATACAGTGTGAGACTTTCAGAAGCCAGAAAGTTTAGCGACTGTCAAATTTTTACAAATGACAACTGAGAGTTTCTACGTGACTAGTGAATATCTATAAATAAATGAGCTGGTTAAATTGTGAAATTGAAATTAAGATTAATAAGCCAACTCTCAGTAGAACTAAAATATTTTAAGTATCGTAGAAAAAAAAATTATGAATATAAAGATTTAAATTCAATATTGTTAAATCTGACAATATTCACAAAAATGTACATTCAACTTGTTCGGGTAAACAATTGCTTATTCATAAGTCATTTCCGAGTTCTTGTAAACAAAATATATGATCATGCTATTTAATTCGCAAATGCGTGTAAAACCACTGGCCTTAGTAGAGTCACGGCCAAACACTTCAGTGTGTTGCACTTTGGCCTTGGAACAAGGTATAAGCTGAAGCGATTTTCATTTTTTATTATTTACTACGTATTTACTACGTTTGATGATCGTTCTTAAAAGTATTCAATGCTCCACTCTCTCAAACTCACTCTCTCAGTATCAACTCACTCTCCCTCACACTCTGGACACCTTACTCTCGATCTTATCACTCATACTTAATCTCTCTTAAAGAACTTTAGATGCCTTACTCTTGAACTCTCACTCACAGCCTTTTTCAATCTAACTCTCAATGATTACTGACCCAGCACGAATGTTTATTTAGGAAATTAAATTTTATGGCATGTAATTTATGTGTCAAGTTCGGGTAATTTATCATTCAGACAAATAATGATTATCATCAAAAAGAGGCGTTTTAAATTATGGATAAAAATATAGGTGACACTATGGACCCGAATTCGCTACCTCTCGTTCCTCGTACCGCATACCGACAGCGTGATAATTTTGGCCGCGCTGCGAAGGTGAGAGTGCGATATTTATAAACGCGTCGCATTCGGCGTTTGCGCAGATTTGCCTCTCCGCTTCCTGTTATATGCCTGTTAGTATGATTATTAGCATTTTATTGTGTTTTCTGAGTTGTGAATTGAATTATGCAAAAATATATTCTGACATTAATATTTTTTGCACTTTATATCTTTTGCACATAACTGGATACAAACTGCAAATATAATAAAAAGTAGTAGAAAGAAAGCTTTAACAAAGCTTTATAATTTTAGTCGATTTATTTTATATACCGGTGAGGGAGTGTCAGACTTACTGACTAAAAACCGTCGTGTTCCGTCGTAGGCCTTTTATGAAAAAGGGCCGCGGTAACTCTTTCAAACAATCTCCCAGCCCCAGCAGACCTAGGCCCTGCTGGCAACCGCTGGGGGTACAATCATACTACCTCAGTTAACCCTAAAACAAATATACTTACACACCCCTCTAAAACCAGATATATCCAGTTCCCCACTCCACAAATCCACATAAGTGCACTATAAAGTGACTTGTAAGTGAATTAGAATACCATAACTTTTTCTAAGCTACGATGTGAATATTTGACGAAGATTATTCGATACTGTGAGGTTGTAAAACAGCGGGAAATGTAAGTTATAGCCTTCTTTAGAAAAATATATGGCAGGAGTAGGGACGTGGCAGGAGATAGGGGAATTATTTTAGGAATTATAAGTTGATATTTCTGAAGTTCAGGTTTCTTGTTAACCAAAAATGATCTATGTATGTAACTTAGGATTGGATCTGGAATCGAACCCGCACACTGGTGCTTAAAAAGCCGCTGTATTTTCCGACCAGTTCGTATAACTATCATCATCATCAGCCTTTATCGTCCTTCTGCAAGGTTCATGCCTGTCCTCCCAAAGAAGAACCACATCACCTGCACTCAGAAAATTTAACTGAGTCAAAACTTCACTGAGGACATCCTAAACCCTTTTGAGAACCGTCATTTGACGTTTAAAGCTGATGTTTCGCAGCCAACTTCTAATAAACGATTTTGACTTCGATTCTCAAACACGCAGAAAAAGCTAGTACGTTCATAAATATCCTTCATTTTCTAACGTCAGTACTGCAGGCAGGGTTACAGCTGCGTCCAGTTTATGTCCCATCAAAGCCCGACGCCGCGATAATGGCACCGCGAGTGTGCCCCTCGTAAAAATATACCGCTTTGAATTTCTGAACGTATCGACGAAATGTGACGGGAGAGTTATAGGGGGAAGGGATTAGTGTTTCGTCAGTTTCGGTTTTTAAAAGGGAGAATTTCTAGGTCCTAGCCTGAGTTAGTATTGAGACTGAAAAATAGAATGGCAATTCCCAATATTCTGTCTATCTGTGATTTGCATTCTAGATTTGACATTGACAATTGAGAATTTTGACATTGACAATTCCTATGTCTAGCGAGCAATACAATAAACAGATTATTGGGACTGCCATTCAGAAGACACGGTCGATTAAGGGCACAGAATCACATGTTAAGGCATTTATTACTTCCTTCCACGTCTTACGCATTCACTCCCCAAGACATGTTCAAATCTGCTCCTTTTACACAACCATCCTTATTAAAATTCACAAACAGAATTCCTATTCCACAAAAACATTCTTCAAACACCACACTTGAACAATTTAAAAACCCCTTGCAAATCAAAATGGCATTTCAATTTTATCTTCAGTCTCGTTCATTTCTCGGCATCGGCTCGGCACGTACAGACGAACAACATTAACTGGTTGTGCATACAAATAGCTAATAATGTTCTCGAATGCTGTTTTTCGCACTTTGGCTAGTTGCCAGCGCATTGAAGATTACTAATAATTGACAGCACATCATAAAGATGTATGTGAATAAGAAACCAATTTGTTCGGATGAGGGAAAGGTGGATGTGGTATGATTCCTCAAAAAAGAACAGTGAAGCGAAAAACAATATTGTTATGTAGACGTTAATGTAGTTTCAGTCGAAGTATAAACTGTACAAAAGCTAGGGCTAGTGCAGTACGGTAGCTCAGCAAGAGAAACCATTAGAGTGAAAATACAGTACAACGCAGCAGGATGCTGATGGACAGAGCAAATTTTGAGCTATTTGAGACATCGAGAGACCTACTAGATTCGAAAAGCGGACCCGGTATTATTAAACTACGTGTTATAGATATTAGATAGACAGTTCAATTATATCCGTACATACATGGCTTCATTCACTTTAGCAACATGATAAAAAAGCATGACAAAAAAACCTCATTCAGAGTCTTCCAAATGCCTTCTCCATATCCACCCATCCATGTGTTGTATGCAAAAGTCATCGGTTTTCACGTGCGCTAACCACAAGCTTCCCTTATCGCCTATTGTCTGTCCGTCTGTCTGTCGCTCAAGGCCTGCCGTGTGCGGTCTTGGGGGATCCGGGAACATCGCCGATATGGCTGGCCTTTTATATTTTTTAATTCAAATGAAGCGCCTTTGAAGGAATTTTCAAGGTAATGTTAGTACTTTGGGTGTTTGAACTGTTTTGTGTGTGGTTGTTAGTTTATGATACTGTCGTTAGGCAAATTATAGTACAGAGGTCTTGAGTCATTTGTTGTAAAACGATAAACTGTTTTCTTTCCAAGTGTTGTTCTTGTTATCGTATAGCAGAGGTATAACTAGAGTAAATCTACATTTTGACAGTTAAACATATTTCAGTTAGTCTAGACTACACTGTTTGGTCTTAAATAGGGTTTTGCTAAACTTGGGAATACCATATATTTTTCTTGAGGTCTTGAAAAAATGATGAGAAAAAATCCAAACTTAACTTTGAAAATCTACAAAAACGATCAGCAAAAACCTTCATGTACTTGGAAACATAATTCTTTTGACAGTTACAGCCGTTTTCGCCTGTATATGTATAATTTAAGGTTCGCCTGGTCACGGATGGAGGCACAAATTGTATGGAGCCTTCGTGTATTTTTGAAAGATATGCGTTTTCCTTTTTTTATTGCTGATTGCAACCTGCATTGTTCTGTCCAAATGGTGTTAGAGCGAATTTACATCGGATTTCGATGTTTGATTTGACGATTTTGGATTCAAATTTTTTTTGTTGTCCACATGGATAAGAAAGTACATATTGCGCTGATCCCAAATTACTTGGGAACAGGGTAATAAGAAGAAGATGAAGAATTTTTGCACTAAAATTAAATCTTTGACCTAGTCACAATAACTTAAATTGAAACATCTTTTTCTAAGTAATCAGAAAGGTACTTAGCCCTAAGTTTTTTGACCTATCAGGTGTCTACCATTTGAATGGTGTACCTCAATGATTTGGCATCCAGCCAGACACCATAGGTCGTGTACCTCATCTGCAAACATGGTGGTTCTCCATAAACTGCTTCTGGGATGTAACTGTCGCCTTTCCAGGTAGATTGGGGACCATTAACTTACCACAGGTAATTTGCAGCTTGGAATAAAAACTACTTGTCTTTAAGTAAGAGTGTTTTGTTTACATATTTGACTTATTGAGGGTTCGAAGTAAGGTTAATGTTGCGTCTTTTGTTTATAGATATTTTAAGAACTTGTAGGGTACAATTTAGGCTTATTAATATGGACAGAAAACTCGTAATTACATCAGCAGCTTGAGTGAACAATCTGCAAATGTAGGTTATAGTAGAAAAAACATTGTTTATAAGGGCTGTATTTTAAAAGTTTATAAAAGTAAATTTTTGACAACTAAAAAACGAATTGACTACAATTAGTTTAATATTAATAGTAATTTTTTGTCATTGTACCATTCTTTCTTAACGGGAGATTTTAATAATTAACAAAAAGTTCCACGGGCAGTTTTACCGGTTAGATAAAGTCTCTGATAGCCAATCAGGTACTTATCGATCAGATAAGCTATAAAATTTGTTTCACAGGTTTCGTTTCATGCCATCTGGCCGAAATTATGAGAAGCCTTTATCTAGCAGATAGAATTAACTATCAGACAACTAACCGACACCTTATCGGAATTAAAATCTGCTAGATTTCCACAGATCCTATTTATTCATGTTCGAGTGACAGTTCAACACAGTATACAATGAGCTTTACCCAAAGCGAGTTCTGTACAGAAATCCCTACGCTTCGGCGCGTGCGCAGAGCGCGTGACGGACGAATTTAACGCGTTCGATAGCAATGTACAATCAAGTGCTGAAATGTTTTGGGCCTGAGTGAGACGTTGAAAATATTGTAAAAAATTGTAGCTTTAATTGAGATCAAAAAATTATTTTAAAACTTATTTAAGACAAAATCATTATTATTATGCTATAAAATATCATACATTATTACAATACATATTATGTACACTTGTTAATAAAATCAATTATCAAATTAACAACAAAATTGTTATGGGTTAAATAAATTAAGATATATTTTTTCCTTTTCCCGCTATCGGGTCTAAATCGAATGCACAAATTGTCAAAGTCAAATCATTTATTTCACTTAGGCCTTAACAAGCACTTATGAACGTCAAAATTATAACTAAGTTAGATTCCAGTTGCCCATTCCAAAAGTAGCTTCCTATGGAGAAGAACGGGCAAGAAACTCCATGGTTACTCTTTTTTAAAAATAATATGGTATTACAATTTGTATGTATTAATACATACAGTAACAGCATGCGAAGATCATGTAGAATCGCAAAGACAAATGAGCATAAAATGACAATTAAAATTATGCTACATGGTGTTCACATTTACAAATTGAACTCTGAAAACCCGACCTATCCACAGTTACTTCACAATTTTATAGTGCCAATGTCATATATGTTACCTTGATAAATGTGAAATGATAAGCATTCAATCGAAGACTGCGTGGGCTTAAATAACATTAGTTCAGTCTCAATATCTATTGATATGAATATGATAAATTATTCTGTCTGGGCCAAATATACAGAGAGTATAATTTGTAAAAAATAGACCTTAAACAGGAGAGAAGATTTATTAAGACCTATACCTAACTTTTGGTATATGTATAGCTGTTCTTCGCGCACCCAGGTAAAAAGTCGCCAACGTGTAATTCTCACATATCAGTTGTATAATAATGCACTATATAGTTGTTTAATTAAATAAAAAAAGTTCGTATACATGACATCCGTTCGTAATTTATATGTTTACGATGCAGTTTAACTCAATGAAGGGTAAAGTCATGTGAAGACCAAAGTAGTGATTTTTTTGCACTCACATTTTTGTGGTGTCGTGCTACTATGAGAATCCGTCGAACTATGAGAGTGTGAGTATCCAATGATTACTGCTAAATAATACTAACAACAGTCTCAAAACGGAGAATCATCTTGACAACCCCAACAACTCCAACAAGCCACAAGTTCCTTTGTCGTTCAAAAACACATACTTAGTACCAAAGGAGGCTCCCATAAAAACATAATTTCTACCAAATAAAGCCATACTAACAACCGTGCATGCCTGTACTTAAAATTTTGGTCACAAGATACCAATCTTGAAGATAGCTATGCAAATACGAAAACCGTATTCGGATCGAAACAGCCGACCAGAGAGATTTTTATGTGCACTAAAATTTGTTTTTACGACCACCCCTCTCTCTAAAAGCTTTATTATACTTTAAGTACTAAAAACTTTAAAGTTAATTTATTAAGAAATGTATTGTTTAAT
This sequence comes from Helicoverpa armigera, assembly GCF_030705265.1. Taxonomy (NCBI): domain Eukaryota; kingdom Metazoa; phylum Arthropoda; class Insecta; order Lepidoptera; family Noctuidae; genus Helicoverpa; species Helicoverpa armigera. Next base: position 809,397 of record NC_087134.1, on the reverse strand, counting down.
GGCTGAAGTCTTTTGTGTTATCTGAAGTTAATTATTTAATTTTGTTACTTTTATTTATCTTTATTGCGAAGTTTAGCTGATAATGTTTTATTGCGAGATAACTGTACAATGAAGTTGTAGTGACTTCCTCGCAAAAATGAAGGGTTTTAAAACTACATCATAATTAGGGGACATTTTATAACTGTTTTGGTAATAACGGTTTTCAAAGCTGCAAACGTTTAAACGTTCTTTAAAAAAATATAATCAAACTTTTAATAACTTTCCAAAAAGGGGTAGTTTTCAAGAGGTAAGAAGAGGCCTGTGTCCAGCAGTGGGACGATAAAAAGGCTGTAACAGTAACAGTTAATTAATTAATATCACTACTTTAAACTTACAAATGAAGCGTATATCCAACACATGCAACTTTACCGAAATAAGTTACATCAAAGTTTTCTCAACAACTGAACTCCTCAACCCGTCTAATTAAGAGATGCAGGTTCGACTCCCGTTTGAATACGACTTCATCGGTCACTCCGACTTCGACTTCGACTTCGAAGTCTAAAGTTTAAGTTACAAAACGCGTGCAAGTTTGTGTGTTTGATCTTGGAAGTAATTAATTTGTGTATTTCGTTACTTTGTTGAGATTTATTAGAGTATTAATTTCTATCTTCTGTTTAATTTGAAGTCATGTCTATTTAGTAATATTTTCTGCTAGCTGTCCCCTGTGGTTTCACTTGAGTCCTGAGGAAATAGCTTCCAGTACCTGGATAAAAAATAGCCTCCTCAGGATCGAAACTATCTGTGTTAGGCTGTACCACACATTTAAACCAAACTTACTTACAAACAAACGTTATTTTATTAATTTGATATAATGCATTTTTTATCATACATTTGTTTTATAATTCAAGCCCCTCAAAATGTTACTAATCAAGAACACAAATGATTTTATTTATTAACATAGATAAAACATACATATTCGTATAATCAAATGAGCCTCAAAGAAAAATTCAAAACCATGCGATAACTGTGTTCGTGCAAAAATGCGTAACGTGTATTGATAATATCTACAACCTCAGACCACTGAACCTACCGGAATCGCCATAAGAATATGAGAAACAATCTACTAACAGTGATGGCTCCACGGAGGAAAGAAAGATGGGCAAAGATGTCATAAGGCAGTAAAGTCAGGCGCCTTCTTGTAGGTCAAGTAACGTATGGGTTATAAAAAAATTGCAAATTCCTAAGATGCGTATGAGGGCGGAGCTAGTAACGTTCCTCGTCTCCCGAACACCAGTACTTTGGCACGTTACTTTCTTAGGAGATTTAGCTAGTCATTTTTTTCTTCATGGATATCTCTCTCATTATATTGTTGCGTCCATAAGCTCTAAAATTATACAAACACAAGCATAAATTTAAGTAACGAATCTCACACAAATGTGTTAGGGCCGCCGTACACGGACTGCTCGAGCAGTTAGCGGCTGAGTGAAATACACGGACCGCTCGAGCGGTCGGCGTCGACTGCTTGAGCTGTCGGTTGTTGACTGCTCGAGCTACGACCCAACTGCTCGAGCAGTTGATTTTCTACCACAGTCTCTCTACAACTGGTTTTTCATCAAAGTTCTCAATTACTTGGGCGCAAATAATTGCCCATGCATTGTTCTTCTTTATTTTGTCGCTGTGTTCCTTAAGTTTATAGTTCCAAATAAGTTCTTGCGTTTTAATTGCGCTAATAAGGGCATCACTATCGCACACGCCCTCCATGTTCAAAAAACAGTCGGCAAATCAGAAAACAGACGCCGCGAGGCCGCAAAGGGCGGGGGGAGAGGGAAGTCGACTGCTCTAGCGCAGTCAACGGCTCGAGCAGTCGGTGTATGCCTCGCAACCGCTCGCGAGCGGTCGACGGCACGATGGAATTTCATCATGCAGTTGACGGCTTGAAGCGGTCGCGACTGCTCGAGCAGTCGTGTGTACGGCAGCGAATGAATGACTATAGTTCACTGCGCGGTCGCGGCTTTAAGCAGTCGGTCTCAACTGCTTGAAGCAGTCCGTGTACGGCGGCTCTAAGAGTTTGAGCTTGGGTTCCTACACCTGGTGATGAGAAAGCTTTGCAATATCGTCTCCAGTTGGTTATATGATAAAAGTCTACAACATACGTCTTTATCTATCCGAGTCACTGGGTTCACATTAACTCGTCAAGTTGCCTATTAACTCCCTAGGGACTAATGTTACTTATTTTATGCGTACATTTTATATTAACTCTAACTTAATAGGTATTGACTTTATGGTTAGGTTTTATCCAAGGTTTCTATAAGTTTAGAAATTAAATATTGTTCTGAAATGGACAGCTTGTTATAAATATATTGGACTACAAATGTTAAGACATATATCCTAGCTTAATTAATATCAAAAAAATATAAGCGTGACATGACAGTTAGCACTTTGAGACGGCGTAGTTAATAAAATAGAGAAATCTTAACTTTAAGCGAAGAGACAAATTTTTTCAATGTTTTTTTAACCCTAACATTCATAGACAATGCAATTTTTACAGGCTCAAAAAATTATTCCCAATATACTCTTTTGAATTACACGCAGTCCCTTCGCCATTTAGAATTCCAAGATCTCACATGTGGTATTTATGTTCACGTCACTGACTAAGCATTGCCTCATCACCCGGGTTTGTTCGTAAGGGAAGCTTCGGGAGCCTTCAGGGAAATTAGTATATGGACTCGGTAACGATATGAAAAGTGCACTTACGAGGTTTTGTTTCTAAGTTATGTGCTTGCGGCGTTTTAAGTACGGAAGTAAGGATTTGAAATGGATGCTGTTTGTAGAATTATGTTTTTGTTTAAACGCAGTTGTAGAAATTATTTTCATATGTTTATACACTCCAATTAGGTACGTATAGTTTGTCTGAAGTTGGTAAAGTTGCATGGTTGGAACCGAAATGACTTAAAGAGAGAGAAAGAAAGAGAGAACTAGTTGTTCAAGGGTAAAAAAATGAACAAGATACATAGAAAAATGTTATGATTAACGCTAAAAAATAATACAAAAGTAAATTGATAGGACCACTTATAATATAGAACCTATAAATATAGATGTGAAAATTTTGGAATATACAATTAGGGTTCTGTTTTACCGTGATATCTACCTTCTGTAAAAGCACCATTTATGTTGGTTTTAACAACAAAGTGTTAGTTGCCTCTGATGGTATAGCTAGAATGCGCGTTTGTGAAGATTGCCTTCCTGAAAAATATCCTTACGCTGCTTGGTGCAAAACTTAGCACCGAGAAAATATTCTTTACATGTTATTTCAATCATTGCAATATATATTTGTTGTAAGTAGGTATTGTTATTTATGTTTAAGCTATTTTTTTTTTGTTATTTAAAATGTTTCGTAGAAATAATTAATCGTAAACAGTGTTGAATCTGACTGTACAAGGGCGTGTAAAAATGTTGTGACAACATTGTCTTTTTTTTGGCCAAAATAACTGTCCCATATATCGTGTAAAATGAAATACACAACTTTAATTTTAGAAATACATTTCAGAACAATATATTTCAGTTCCACTGAAAGATTTATTTCCATCCACGCCTATAAATTGTGCGAAACAAAAAAACAATCTAAAAGTACCACATTCAAAAATATAGAGAGCACAAACCAAAGTTTATTAAATCGTATCAGAGAAAAATGTTCAGAAAACAGTGAATTAATCATCGTCCAACGGGTCCCACAAAAAATTCTAACAAAGTAAAAATTTTCATACGAATTAAATATTAATTATTGCGACCAGGCTCTGGCGGACTGGCCACGCCCCTCCGGACAAAGGGAAATGATTTATTTGTATTTTTTATTACAACTTGATTATAATTTAGCGGAAGACATTAGTCAACAAATCATTCGCAACTTCCGACCTTATTAGCAAGGACATTAAGACGAATTTCCAAATAAGTTGGATCAAAGTTATCGGCAGAACGAATGATAATTTCTGGCAAATTTTCGGACACAAAGCGATAAAGTTTAATTGTATACTCGAGTTAAAAAGTACATTAATTAAATATGGCGAACGACGGACAATGAAAAAGACATTGTGAGGCTTTTTCTTAATGATCCTGATTTAATTATGTGAAGTATTTAGATGGTTATCGAGAGAAGAGCATTAATAAAACACTGCATATATTTGATGGTCAATAAAGTGTGATATAATGACGGTAAAACTTTACCTACATCAAACCCTCGCGAATCGATCGATAATAAGGTTAAGCAACGCTTGGCACGGTCGGATCATGGATGGGTCACCATCTTGTTGTAACAAATTCTTCCATGTATCGAACGATAAACTAGTGCGTCTCGCCTGTCATTTGAACACCTTTAACAGTCGTTACGGGCACCTAGTCAAAAGCTAGAAAGTCCACTTTACCACGAGCATAAAATATATATATAAACGCTGCATTTACTTAGAAAAATATACGTTATATAATAAATCTACATACACACAGACAAAGACGGTAGCAGATTAACTTTGACCTTCATTTCCTGGGACCTTCAGCGAAGCTCCAGACCTTGAAAACAACAGATATTCTAGATAATAAGGTCATTGGGAATGTACCTACGTATATAGTATTCTCAAGCTTAATGTTCTTTCTGTGAGCTTTGAAGGACTTTTCTGACGCTGAGAGTAACATTGTGACTTAGAAGGACATTTTATGAATAGAAAGATAATCTTAGTTCAATTGAGTTTAGTATGAGAAGATATTTCTAAGTTTCTTTTCTCATTGAGTATTTTTGTGGTGTGAAAATTATTGATATCTAGTAACTAATAAATTCCTAGCTATGTACTCCGAAAAAATATAGTGTTAGCTGCCAGTAGTTACAAAGAGGGCAGTAACGAGCGACCATAGACTCCTCGCCATTTCAGCCGTGTTTCTCAGCTTGGAGGATTCTGTTTTCGAACGTCATTGTGACAAGACATGTTATAGTTGGACAGAATACGAATTTGCCGCGTTCTTGATAAATCTTAGTTGATTTCCATGTTAAAACTATTTCTTGTTATTTCCTCGTTAAACAAACCTGCTTCTGGTTTTTAAGAATAGTTTTAATAAACGAATGTGTTTGTTATACTCCAACACAGATATCCAAACTGATAGGATCAGAACAATCCAATAAATGCATAAAACATAGGTATATTTATAACACGCGTCTCGCCATCCGAGAAATTATACACTATCGAATAATCTAGAACAATTTCAAGCCTAAACTAATAAATGTAAAACTACTTTTATATCTCTGCAGGTTACATTTATGGTCTCAATTATTTTCTTTAATAAAAATATGTTTTACCCCGCGGTTTCACCTATTTTTAGCTCTGGCAAAACATGGGGTACTTATCGCTCACTCCAATCATCCATAATAATAATTGGGAAGTAGTTTTCAGCAAATTACTGATTACTTACCTACTATGTATTTGTGAAAAACTGCAAACAATAACATATGATACTTTCCTAAAAAGATGCATACTTACCTACAACATTTTCTGAAGTGAACTTATATCAAAAACACAAATTTTGAAATTGAACATCACGGAAAAAGACTGTTATACTAATGAACATTTTCAAAATTCAAAATTCATTTTCATTTCAAAATTTGGTTTAAACCAAATTAATTTAACGTACTTGAAAATATATTTTTTTTAATTTACCATCATGTTAAATTATCTGTCTATAAAATTCTAATCAGGCGATCAACAAACTCCGTTAAGCTGAAAATGCAATTTTAAATAGTCGGGTGCATTTCTCTGATATAAAAAACAATGATTTAGTTTATCAGATCTCACGGGCTAGTGGCTTGATGTCTTTATTGTAAAATGGCCTCACTTGAGATGCATACAGATTGTGCATATGATACCACATCGTGTACAGATCTATCAAAAATTATAATATTACCTTCTGCTAGGCGGTTTCACCCGCGTAACGAGGGAACTTCCTCCCGTACTTATGTAGAACATAGCCTTGGTCAGGTCATGTACCAGTGAAATAATTTTTCAAATCGGTTAATCAGTTTCAGAGTCTATTCATGTTAAACAAACAAACAATCAAATCTTTCCTCTTTTAAGTATAGATTGTAGCAATTTTGATTGTAGCTTGAATTATAAAGAAAAAATTAAACCTAATTTAGAAGTAAATAAGCATAAGCAATATACCTACCTAGTTAATTAACAACATTAATTTTAATTGTTTTGTAACGAAACCGCTTTCAAGATTCATAAGTCATACTATCCTTTATCGATGTGCTAAACCTATATACCATAGGCTACTTTTTTTATCCACGGGGCGGAAAAAGTTCGTTTGGGATTCGGGGAACAGCTATCATAACTATTATCCTACTATTATATAATTCGCTTACAACAAACTTGTGATCACGTAGTAGGAAAAGTCAGTTAATTGAAGGTCTTTAGCAATGTGCAGTCGCATCGCGGAGCTGGTTACACGAGCCACTGCTTAGTAAATACAAGGTTTAGGGTTAAAACTAAAATAATAATTTACTGTCTGGAAAGTACTGATGGAGAGATGTAGTGGTGGAGGATGTAAGGGAGTACCATGTGTCCGAAAGCGACATTGGTGACAAAGCGAAGTTAAGAAGAAAAATCAGGAAAGCTGACCTCACCGCCATGTGGGATACAAATAGGAAGAGAGAGAGATTGCCTGAAAAGATTGATAGTAAAGAGAGGTGGGATAAATAAGCTGTAACCATGGTGATGTCTGAGTGAGGAGACAGGCCCTATGGTACCTAAGATTACAGCGTCCAAAGCTTTATAATATACTAGCTTTGGCCACCGATTTCTTAAACTACTTGCAGAACCCGTATAAAAATTACTATAGCCTTTTCCCCTCAATAAATAGGCTATATAACACTGAAATACTTTTTCAAATTACCCTGGTGGTTCCTGAGATTCAAGCAAACAAATAAAGGTCTTATTTTATCCTTAAATGAAATCAATTTATATTCGTAAAAGATAGTGCATAATGTATTTTTTTGCCTATAATGTTCTCAGTACTTACAATACCTAACTTCTAACAGAATACTAAAAACGTCAGAGTCTAGGCAATAGACACTAAGCCAAGCTTTATGAATATTAAAATACCTATTAAAACGATCTTAACTTATCCACACTTAAGCTCTTTAACAAAAGGACGTCGTAAATATCAAAACCTTTCAAATTACATTCTGCATTAAAATAAATTATTTTAACTGCATCTAGGAAATAATATCTTTCGTAATCGGGGGTGCATCCTTACAGCGCATTTGTTTACCAACCTCTACTTACACACGAACTAAGGGAATTTCAACCTTAACGTATTGTAATAGAAATGAGACCGGTTGCATGTAATATTGCAAGTGTTTAAGGGATCTGTTAGAGACGTGACGCGCGAGACGTTTACGCGGGAAACATATTTTATTAAAATTTTCCATCTTCCTAGTTCTGTTCAAATGTGGGCAAAGATTAGTTGTGGTAAGGCGATGTTACTGCCTATCTTTGTAATTATAAAGTTACCGTACTTTTATCACATAAATAATATCGTAAATGCGAAAGTAACTCTGTATGTCTGTCTATAGAGCTGTTAGACCAAAACTACTTGAACAGATTCAAGACACAGATAACCTGGGGTTTTAGAAAGGATATACATAGACTTCTGTTTATCTGCAAGAAGAAATCCTAACGGGACGCGGACGGATCTGTGGGAACTCGGAAGAGATAGTATATTGTGTAAAGTTCCAAAACACTTAATTCTACACTGACGAACTTAATCACAATTATCGTCTCAGCCATCAATTTAATTCACCTTTTTTCCTCACTACTTTACAACCCCATACAATAGTAGGCACAAAACTAGCTTGCACTACGTCGCTTCTGCATCCTAGTCTACATTTCATAGCGGCGTCGTCAGTCGGCAGGGAGTTAATGAGCAAGCTTTGTTACCATCGCGCTGCGGCTTACTGGCAACAGCAGACTATGAGACACGTAATTTTGTCTGCTAATTATCTACCTACACTTTTAGTCTGTGGCACGGCCTATGGGTGTTACGCCTATGGGGAGTGTATGTGTTTTTGTAAGAGTAATGCTGTTGTGTTTTTTTTTGGTTGAACCGGTAGCTGGGTAACGGAGGTCAGATAGGCGTAGGCTCCTTGTAAAACACTGGTACTCAGCTGCATCAGTTAAGAATGGAAGCCGACCCCAACATAGTTGGGAAAAGGCTAGGCGGATGATGATGTGTTTTTTTTTCGATCGATAAGCGTGATGAAAAGGAAAACTATCGAACGTAATGCAATGCTTTTATTAATTAATCAGACGGGTTTTACAGTAAAAAGTGCGAAGAAGAAAATTGGTAAAGTTTTTTCAGACCAGTATATGAACTGTTTATCACTCAATTTTTACAGTCTATCTACTAATTATATTATTCTCATAACTGACAAGCGATTCATAGGTTTTCTTTTGGTTTAAAATAGCCTGCTTGAAAGGCATTGAATATCCCATTTCATAACGTATCCCATGACTGTCAAATAATATCGCCATGAGAAAAATCTATTATTCCAGAGTCCATTTCAATACGAAAGCAGAAATTTTCAAGAATTAAGATTGACATCGAATATTTTCAGCAATCGAAAAGTGTCACTTAATGAAAATTGAGTGTTCCTAATAAGTTTAGGAATGATAAAAAACCTTGAATATTTGATAACGATCCAGTTCCTCCTAATTGCTAATGACGTTATTAAGATTAATTCTTGGAATAAAAGCTTTCCTGAAAGTTCATTGACCCTGGATTTATTCGTTTTGTTTGTTTTGCTAAGATTATTTGGTTAATCTCAATCTGTTAATGTCATGGTTTGTAACGAAACTGTTCTAGTTTTAAAGTTTGTGCTAAGTAAGTAAGCTATAATTTAAAAAAATATATCTTTTTGTTTGTTGTTTGAACTCCCTAATCTCGGGAACTACAGAACCGACTTGATTATTTTTTTCAGTGATGAGTAAGTAAGTACTTATGTCTATTTTTGAGGTCTCGAATTATTGAGATGGTGTATATTTATCCGGGAGCACAGACTCTCAGTCTGCAGTACATCATCATCATCTTCCTGCCCTGTTCCCAAGTCGTTTGGGGTCGGCGCAACATGTCTTTTCTTCCATTCCTCTCTGTCAGACGTCATACTTACATCAGTCTGCAGTACATGTTTGAAAAAAAAAACAGAGTATAGTAGAACCCATTGAACATATTATAAGTCGTTGGTGTGCCATAAATAAATAAATTAAGCTTGAAAAAATGGACACCCTAGAGTCGATTGTCTTAATTTATTTTAACAATAGTATTAAATTGTTTCACTCGGAATAATCAAACGAATACATCCAATAGTTTCCTGAAAGTACTCGTTACAGAGAAACCACACAACACTCAAATGTACCACTGTAAGCAATTTCGAGAAGCACCAACCCTCTTACATGCAAAGAGCATAATAACACACACACACACACACACTTACACACTTACCCACTCGCCCTCTATAACATACTCACATGTACACAGAGAAAGGAAAGACAACGGAGATGCTATAAGGCAGGTAGGTCAGGTGCCTTCATGTAGGTCACGGTAACGTATGGTAGGATTGATCAAAAATATCAGTCGCCAAAACTAAGGAGGTCTTTGGGTTCATTGTCAAATCAAGACCAATCTTTGAAAGATTAGTGTGTATTCTAATGATGGCGAAGTTAGTAATATTCCCCGTCCTACTATTTTCTTAGTAGATAATGCGTTATGACATCTCTGCTATTAATTTTGTTCTCCATGCCCATACCTCGCACAGATATCGCAAGGTAAAACATTCAAAGATTTCTCAGTAGTACAAATACGCCATTTAAAACCATAGTAACGTTTGCTAGTGGAAATATGGATAATTTTATTCTTGAGACACTATGGCATGCTAATGCGAGCACCTAAGAACAAAACTAGGGAGTGTCCAGGTGTCCTAGGGATGCGAGATTTTCCTGAGAGGATAGTTTTTAAAATTAAAATTAGTTTAATCCTCAGTAATATTATGAATAACGGCCAGTTTCTTCATCAAAAGTAAAAGTTAAAGTTATGGCCAAAGTAATGTCTAAAGTAAAAGTAACGGTCAAATTCAATTTTCTATTAGTTTTGCTGTCACTTTAGCCTAAAAACGAATTTGACCGTTACTTTAGACATTACTTTAACTTTAACTTTTGATGAAGAAACTGGCCGTTAGAATGCAACTCTGTCTGTCGATCTTTTTATACCAAAGACATCCCTCGGAATGTAGGGTACCTCGGGAAACAGCTAGTGTACATTGTAAATTAAATGCATTTCAATAATTGTGTAATGTCAAATAAATCTTAAGTTTTGTCTTCTTTTCAATGATTTTTTGTGAACTTATCTAAAGATGGCTATATTTAGAAATCATATTATATCTGTAGTAACAGATTCATAGCCCCAAATGTAACTTTATTTACAGGGAAACCCAACTTTTCTCAACACTCTATTTAGCAAATATCTATCTATATTTAAGAAACCAATGGACATACAGAAACATAACATAAAGTGACATCATTAAATTATCATATCAGACAATTGCCGTCCACTGCTAAACTAATACCACTATAGAATCGAAAATTTGAAGAAAAATAAATTAAGAAAGACATTCCCAATTTCTTATTTAACCCCCAAAAGAACACTTAAACTGGAAACTGAAACTAGTATTTAATTAAACCGTAGTGAGTGGTAACCCTAGCGTGCTCGTGCAGTCGCAATTCAACCTACATTACCTTTATTAAACGATATTAGCGTGAGGAGAGCGCGCAGGGATTTACATGTTCTATTCTATATACTTATGTATACTAGAATATATATACGGTGTTAGGGAGAATTCGAGAGCAACACTTTGTATGCGGTTTCAACTGGTTTTACTTTAGTTGATTATGATTTCTTGTGTTTTCAACCCAAACAAAAAGAGGGGGCCATTTTGGGATATTTTAAGTTGACCCGCTTGTATCTGTGAGACTCCTGAATGGATGAACCTAATCGGTTTTAGATTGAAAGTTAAAAAAAACCCCTCTCAAAGACCAAACATAGTCCTTAATGTAGCAAATATAGCCCGCAAACATTTAAATTTTATTCACCCAACTTATGAACATGAAAATATGAGACCTTAAATAAATTCACATCAACAAATCAGTCTGCCTTTTCATGTAATAATTGGTTGAAAATTAAAAGGTTTTCCAACACTTGAACAAAGCACATTACAGCTACTTATGAAGTAAGACGCCGACACAAGGGACGCGCTTAAGCGATTTACATGCGAAGTAATTGATTGCCTGTATATTATCACATGAATTATGTATGGCAGTGTGGTCCAAGTTATGAGAAATGGCGTTTTTGATCAGGTTTTAAAAAACTATACCAATACTCTGTGTTTAGACCGTTTAAAATATTATTTTTGAATGTGAACCTTGAAATTGATAATATTGATTTGGAAAAAGACATAGATAATTTTAATAAGTGAAAAAAAACTGTCGGTAATTTGAGTGGGGGTCGCTGTTTATTTTGACCCTTACATATGACCACGTTCGATGCGGTTCAGGTAAAATATTGAGTAAATACATTAAATAAATAGGATAAACTCGTGTTCCATCATTACCTCACATTAATGGTAAAAGACAATTAACATTTTATCATAGATATTTCGCTTTTGCTTATTATATCGCTATCGCTTTTACTCGCACCACACGCGAATCCGTTAAAATACGTAAATGTATTTCAGATAGCACAAAGAACATATCTATGAGGAAGCGATTCCAATTACATCGGTAATCGATTTTTGAGTGTTTTCAGTAATGAATCGATTCTTTTTATCGATATTTTACTTATTGGATTTTAGAGGGCATTTGTGTCATGTCCTTTACATCACAGTACGTTAGGACGATATATTGAAGGTTTCCAAAAATGTAATTAGTTTTATCGTATTAAATTATTGCTTTTTTGATCTTCATACGATGATTTTGAATATTTGTTACTATTATTTTTTTATATTATTACTAGATATAAAAAAGTAAAAAATACTATTATGTGAACGTTAATTATTTCTAAACAAATAATAAAATAACCGTTACAAAATTCACCCGTCATACCAACGTTCACTGTGTTCCTAATTTAGAAAATTAATTAAAACCTACTTCATGACAATGTTTCAAAATCATGGTGAAGATCAAAGGCTAATTTAATTTTACGACTTTTAGTCCGATATCAATAAAGTTCATTAATTTTATTACGTTTTAATGAGTTAGAGGAAATAAGGCCGACTATCAACGTATGGTTAATTTTTATGCCGCAATATCTCACAAAAACCATAATTTACTACATTTTAAAAGTTCTTTTCTTGTGTAAATTGATATAGGTAAGTCATATTTTAAAAGCCTTTTAAAATTAGGATCACATGCCATAAAATGTAAAAAATTGCAATAAACTTTTATATTTTATTGTTTAAATTATTACCGAACTTAGATTTTATTCGTTTTGTGGAAATCGAATGATCGTAAAAATAATGTCTTCGAAACGTTTGAAACGACTTCCTGTTTATAATGGAGCCTTATTTTATCGAAAACATCAACCTTTTAATGTTCAGTCACACATCCTTGCTAATAGGTACCTACTTTAAATGCGAAAGTTTATTATATAGTGGTCCCGGCTGTCATGTGAACATCTTAATATTGGATGCAACTGAGTACCAGTATTATATAAAGAGCCTGTCTGTCCTACTCAAACTAGTTACCTCCCGGGCAACCTAATACCCCTACGTAAGACCTGTTGTCAGACTTACCAGTTTCTGACTACCTTTAACGACTGCCAAAGATGTTCAAATGACAGCCAGGACCTACAGTTTAACGTGTCTTGTCTTGCCAAAGAAAATAGTTCTCTTACAATGTGAGTAAGAGATACAAGTCCGGAGGAAACCAACATCCAAGTACCAGATTGAATAAAAATTCCTCTAACAAAACAAACGATAACTCCCATATGATAAATTCGAACATCTGTATACCAAATTCCCAGTTAATACAGTAGGTATGTCATAGATAGTGTAGTTAGTACTGTCGGGATGAACATCGATGCTTGTTGAACAGTAATTAGTGGATTCCAATGTGCTTTGACGGCGCCGCCCTTTGATCGTGGCGCGACGTTGAGTGTGACTAACTGGATGTGACATTCGTTTTTGGGTGTTGTGAAATCGCGATTTTTTAGGGTATTATTTTTTGGTGTGTTTTGGTTGGTAAATAAGTTATATGGGATGTTAGTAAGAAGTATTGAAGTAGATATAATGCTAAGTTGTGGGCAGGAAAAATATAGTTTACGCTTACTTAGCTATTTTTATTTACTTACTATTTAAACGGTATATTTCTCTCGCTACTGCTTTTTCTTTTAGTTTAATTCATATCACATACATCATCCTCCGAGCCTTTTTCCCAATCATGTTGGGGTCGGCTTCCAGTCTAACCGGATTCAGCTGAGTACCAGTGCTTTACAAGAAGCGACTGCCTATCTGACCTCCTCAACCCAGTTACCCGGGTAGTTAATTCATATCACATACAGACACATGAAAAAAAGCTTCCAGTTTGAAGCAACTATGTAGGCATCTAAACTATGTACTTTCAATTTTAATTCATTAATAATTAAAATCTTTTACTTATGGTTAAGCGGATATGAGAGAAAGTGTATAGTACCGGTGATTAAGTAGTTGTTTCATATGTCGTCTGTCAAAATATAGACAGAGATGTCCTGCGGAAAACTTACGACGCTAGAAAGTAAATAGAGAGAGACCCAGGCAAAAATAAATAATTTCTATTACATATAACAAGTTTCAAATGTATTACCTATAATGATGTTTAAAATCAAGCACTTTTTATATGAGAGTTTTTGCATTTTAGCACTACATTTCAGGGTGTATTGCAGTACCTACCATTTTTGCGATGTATGTGTTATCCGACAGAGTACCCAAACTAAAAATAATTGCAGTAAAAAAATGCAATGTAAAATACAAATCAAAACTATAACAAGTCACTTCTAGCGAACACACATCGCGGTCACATAAAAAACAGATTCATAGCACACATAATATATTTATGTTCCCTTGTATATTTATATTAATGTGATGTAATATATTAGTGGAACAGTGACCACAAGACTTGACAAAAAATATTACGGTTGATATTTTTGGCAGTATATTATACATACGGTTTATGGTACATGTTTGTCGGTTTATCCTTGGAGGAGGTTATAAAAAATGTGTTGCTATGGTGATTGAGATTGAGCTCATAATTGTCAAGACACATTCATTAGAGATGAACGAAATGAATGAATAGAATTCAAGGGAGGCCTCACACATAATAATCCTACCTAGACGCGGTAAAGAAATCGCTTATATTTTAAACCGACTTAAATAAACAGATTCATTCTTTTTGTGATGGCAAAAATCATCAAATGACTCTTCCCGCTGTGGGTTAGTAGCGGTGAGGGATTGTCAGACTTTTAGAGCTCTGCCCCATTGAGACGCCATGACGACGTCGCCAGTTGTGCAAGCCTGGCTACTTCTGGCATCCAAAGGTCGCCAAGTCGAGTAGCTATGGCGTCTCGACAGTCAATTGTTTACGTCACTGTCTAAAAACTCATCATGTTCCTTCGTAGGCCTTTTATGTACCAGGGCCTCGGTAACTCTTTCGAACAATCCCGCAGCCCCGGCAGGCCTTGACCCTGCTGGGCCCCGCTGGGGTTTGCTGAAGTGAAAAAAGAGGTTCTCAGTTTTACCTATAATTTGTATGATTCTGGGATTTGAGATGCACGAAATCACGAGCTTTAAGCCAGTAGTAACTTTTTGCTTCTTGGAAATAATCTATACCTACTGACAAGTATAAAACAAAACGACGAATTCTTTGTTAAGCTCATAAGCGATTCTTAATAGCCAAACAAACTTTTTATACTCATTTTAATGATCTCATAATACTTGTTTATTAATTATTCATCGTGTAACACTCGAGATAATATCATTACTTTATTAATAACTAGCCGATTTCCCGCGGTTTCATCCATGTTTCGTACATAAATGAGTAAATAAATTATAGCTTATTTTATTCGGGCTAGCTATTTTTAAAGAAAAGCTTTGAAACAGTGAAAGAACTTTTCGAATCGGATCAGTCGCGTCTGAGCCTTTAACGGTAAAAACAAACAAACAAAATAATGTTTTCTGTTTAGATTTGTATTTAAGTCTGATAATTAATATTTTTTGTGTTATAAGCTACCGATCTGTCAATACTGATGATGGCTAATGACGCGATGACATGCGAATGAAATGGCAATATATAGGTAGATACATGTGTGAGAGGGACAGAGTTAATCGTTTTTGCTGCCTGTCTAGATCCAGACGTCGTGTACAATAAGTAATTAGGGCTGGTTCACATTGGTGCAATGTCATTGGAGCTCGTGTGTCTGGACCTACAAATCGAATGGCGTCCAAGGCCGATTTCGAAAACGGCGGCTGTTCTCATATAAGGAGATTATAGTGCACAAGCATTTGCTTGGACACAGGTGCACTCACTATTCCTTCACTCTCATAACCCGTTGGGACGGCAATCCGAAACGATCAGAGAGACTATAAGCAGGCCGAACGCTTACGTGCTCTCCGAAGGAATAATCTAATGATCAAGGCTTTAGTAATAATCAATTGAAATCTTCAGATGTAGAAAATAGGAAGAAATTCCAACACTACAACTTCTCCAATATTCAAAGAAATAACTTACTATATTTGAACTCAAAAAACTCATTCTTTTCAGATTTCAGACTAAAACTATAGACACTACAGCAAATACTAAGACTTAGTCTGAATCCCCTACAATATTCGCGTCTAAGAGCACTAAGTACCACTTTACTTGCAGCCCAGCGGTTGCATTTTAAGCTTGTAATCAAGATAAGCCGAAAGCTATCACAAGTTTTGGCAAAATGGCGGCACAGATCACTAGACAATGATATTAAGCTACAATGTTATTATTCAAATAGATAATCTATACTTACATTATAAAGCTGAAGAGAGCTAATGAGGTAAACTCAGGAACTACTAGGCTGTTAAGTACTAGTTTCATTAGTTTTTCGCAAAAAGTACATCCACATATCCATACTTTTACGTTTATAATATTAGTGTGCTTTTTCCAGGTGTAAAGTACCCTCAGGTAAAATCTTACCCTTTAATAAATAAATAAAATATTTTCAATCCCCTTTCACCTTTACAAATGGAGCAGTAAAAAGGGCTATGACATTTCACTAAACAGCCAATGAACTTTTGATGGGTCGTTTTAATTTGAATTCTGCCAAGCCTTAGTAAACGGTGTTAGCGAGGCGGGAATATTTCAGGAAAATAACTGAAACACTTGCAGGTGAAACGATTCAAACGGGGAGTTTAATTAAACATCGCCAATACTTATACTGTTAATTTTAACATCCAGTGAAACGGTAGCCGGGTTCTATTACGTATTCCGTTTGTTTTTCCGAGCTATTGCCTTGGTATGTATTATTATTTTAGTATCTAAAATTGATCAGATGAATGAATTTTATTTAATCAATCTTCGATGTTCTGGTGAAACTGTGAATATGATGAGATCAATACTTAATAGATTTATTGCATCCTAGAGGTACATGTATTCATAGGTGGTAAAACTTATAGTTCACATGGACTCTGTTGGGTACAGAAAAAAAATCGGTAAAAAAAACTTTTAAGTTAAACGGTTTTATCTTATGTGTACTGAAAACTAGAAAATAAAAAAATAGTTACTTACCTGTCAACCTACGTAGGTGGTCCCGGTCATATTAGACTAAAATAAAAACGTGGGGCCCATTAACTATTGCTGTAGTACTTTCTTCTAGAGGTATAATAGGTGTGGATTGCATCGACTTACTATAATCGTAACTGGAGATTTTGACAATCAACAATCAGCCGTAGCGGCTTCACCAGCGAACGCCGAGCTCATGATCTACCAAAGTATAAAGATATGCTTTGCCATAGGTAGGATTTCACAGGGGCCCCACGTTTTTATTTTAGTCTAATATGACCGGGACCACCTACGTAGGTTGACAGGTAAGTAACTATTTTTTTATTTTCTAGTTTTCAGTACACATAAGATAAAACCGTTTAACTTAAAAGTTTTTTTTACCGATTTTTTATTTTCTAGTTTTTAGTATTTAATGAAAATGCCTACCGAATATTCCTCATTCTATCTAATTCATTTAGTGCATCATTATTACACGGTCTCTTACCTGAAAATTTATTACAATCCAATTCCTCAATACATAGCCCTTCCAGATACTTTTTTTTGTAACGACCAAAAAATCATCACATGACCTCTCCTGCTGTGGGTCAGCAGCGGTGAGGGAGTGCCAGACTCTTGACTAAAAATCGTTTTGTTCCGTCGTAGGCCTTTTATGTACCAGGGCCGCGGTAACTCTTTCGAACAATCTCGCAGCCCAGGCAGGCCTTGGCCCTGTTGGGCCCCGCTGGAGTTACTGACAGTTTTCTACTTGTGAAGCCCTTTCATTTGATACCCATATTGGTGGAATTGATAAAAAATTGTTATCAGCCATTTGGTAGCGGCGGCCATCTTAGATTTCAATTTTGCATAGTAAATTGTATTCTACTTGTTGAGACCTTTCATTTGATACCCATGTTGATGGGATTTATAAAACCTAAGTTATCTGCCATTTTGTAGAGGCCGCCATCTTAGATTTTAATTTTATATAGTACATTGTATTCTACTGGTTGAGAACTTTCATTTGATACCCATATTGATGGGATTGATAAAACCTACGTTATCCGCCATTTTGTAGCGGCCGCCATCTTGGATTTCAATTTTTTATAGTACATTGTATTCTGCTTGTTGAGCCCTTTCATTTGATACCCATATTGATGGGATTGATAAAATCTACGTTATTCGCCATTTTGTGCCGGCGGCCATATTGGATATACAATGTTATTGATATTACTATATTGTATTGTCATCGGAATTAAAGGTGTATACAAAATTTCAGATTAATCGGTTGACAGGAAGAGGGTGAAATTTGAATTACTAAATTTGACCCAAGAAAGAATAAATAATAAATAAAACAAACGGGGTGAGCTAAATAAAACCGTTTAAAAATAAGTGAGTTAGCTAGTTGGTTAGGGAAGGCAGGTATAAATACTACAATAATGGTATATATTAAGTAGTGGTAAATACCTTTCACTTATAAATCTGCTCTGGTATGTTTAATAATGTAGGCACATTCGGATGACATTCGGATCAGCTATGCTTATTAGACTGTCATATTAATCTAGAGGAAAACAGACAGATTTAGGTTTCCTAATCAGCTTGTGATGTGAAAACTTGTATAATTTACAACATCGTCCATCATCTTAACAGAAGCAATTTCTATCGGCTATCAGTGGACATTGACACGGTCCGTCACTCCGACACGTAATGACACAGTATCGGTGTAAAATGACAAAAAGGCGGGAATCCGAATTAAAATGGATGCCCGTAAACAATGCTTTGACAGATGATAAAATACTCGTCTATGGCGCGAACGTAATACAATACAGATTATTAAATTTTACCTTGTTTCGTACAGCGAATGATTTAGAATTTTATTTCAACCATAAATTGTAATTATGTGTGATGTTCTGTTTGTGTTATGATGAAATATGGCGGGAAAACAATAAACAGTTGTATAATTATTATGACTGCTGTCAACAGTATCAAATAAATTATTCAATAAAATCTGCAGCCAATATTTATGGCGTTGACGAATGAAATAGAATTTATAATGGTAATCTGAGTGTAATCCGCACAAAGGCTTGATAATTATATGATATTATTCCCAGTGATTTGCCAATTTTAAATTGGTAATATTTAAATCATTCAATATAGGTACGCATACCTATGTCAAAAGTCCATTAGTAAATACTTTGACGTTGGTTCATCAGAAAATATTTGCTATGCTGATGCTGACATACAATTTTTACTTCGAAAAACATATAGCCTAACTAAAAATAATCAGAAAAACAATTTGGTTTATTTCACGCAAAATATCCTTTTACCTTTAATTCTCAGTTCTTCATACTAACATTACTCCTAAAATCCAATAAACACTCATCTTCAGGCCCTACGGCGTTTTCCCACTTCACATAAATTATCTTCTAAGCACTAAGAAGAGAACGCAATTATTTCTTAGACAAGAAAACACCATAAACTTGAAAATAGTAAAATATGAATATTAGAGTATCATCAAGCGTACGTCGCTCGTGGCTAAGCAGTTACGGAGATGTCAGAATGTGATAAACTGATAAACACTAGCCGTATAACAGTTTTAAGGCCGGTAGCTATTGATTTTGACGTAAGCAATTTCTATTGCTACTATAAAGTTGTAAATTGTTTTATTCAAGTTTACAATGTAAACTTTGATCGGTATGGTGGTCGGAGGGGAATATTTGTATCTTAATCAAGAGTTCTATGTTTATTCTACTAAGGTTGATAAGAAAAAAATAACAACTTAAAGAAAATGAAGGGTTTAGCCAAAGGTTGATGATCTCTCTTCGGTGGTGTCGGATTGCCGTCCCATCGCGCTATGAGAGTGAAGGAATAGTGAGTGCACCTGTGTCTGCGCAAATGCTTGTGCACTATAATATGTCCTGCGCAGCTGGCTGATCTCCTTACATGAGAGCAGCCGCCGTAGCCGATGATCGGCTAGGAGGATATCATTAGATTACTTTTTTAAATTACGTATTTTCGTCTAAAAATACGTGGTGCATAAATAACATGATGTCACCGGTTTACATAAGTTAAAACATAATCCTATACGGACAGGTTTTCTGTAAACTCGCACAGTGGTTTAACTAAGCGAGTGTTTTGTCAAGATTACCGAGGACTCTAAGTGGATCATCCCTTAGCTCGTTAGCTATTATTAAAATTACGTTTCTGAATTCTAATGCTCGTTTAATAGGGTTGAATTATTTTAGGGTAGTAAGTTTTAATTAAAGTAAAACCATTTAAGTAAAACCACAAAGTGGATCCCGGAGGATGGAAGGCGACCGAGAGGGAGACCAAGAAAACGCTGGAGGGAAGATTTGGACAGCTTCCTCTCGGACTGGCCTCAAGCAGCGAGGGATAAAGAAAAGTGGAAGGCTTTGGGGGAGGCCTTTGCCCAGCAGTGGGACAGCACAGGCTAATAAAAAAAAAAAAAGTTTTAATTGGATTATTTTTGGGGGTTTTGTACTTTATGATCTATGTGCTGTTTCTCACAGTTTTGTTCGTGGTAAAAAATAATTAACACACATTTCTTTTCTTCTGGGCGGAACGATTTTCTGAGCAAAATTTTGCGTCAATGATAGGCAGTGCAGTTGAAATATTATAGGTTAATTAATCATATCGATATGCTTAATTGACCTAGAAGTCCACCTTATCTTTGGACCTTCGAGTACTTAGTTTTTGAAATTAAGTATTTCTTAAGCCATTTGCTATTATTTACTACAAAAAATTCGATGTTTGACCTTACTTTTACTGAAGGAAAGCAAAATTGGCAGCCTCTTAAGTTTTTCACTTTATAACATAATATTAAAATAGCACATTAACCGATCGTCTCCATTATCTAATAAGAACGCTTTCTTTAGGATAGCACCATTAATCCCGACCAACCTCATGCTAGCTTATCGGGTGGGGCCCCTACGTTAGAGGAATGAACATTTATAATTTTATAACCTTTTGCCTGCGGTCTTACCTGTCTTCCAAAGGACTACTTTAAATATTCGGAGAAAAAGGGAACTGTATATAAGTAGTTTTGTGTGAAAGAGTATCTAATGCACATTCGTACATACACTCATTCAAATATTACAATAAGCAGTGCGCTTCTTCTCACTTACATTTCAAAAGAGTCTACACTTTTGTATGTTTCTTAAGCTTTGACACTTACCATTGACTTTAAATCATTATTTACCAAAACCACCCACATAGCTACACATAAAAAAAACTAAATAAAATACCTTAATAGCCCGCTATCACAACAACCACACACTTATAGCGATCATAAAATAAATCAAACGAGTTTATGGCCCAACTATCCCGGCATTAAAATATGGCGAAGCGCTTAGAGCGGGGGTGAATGGAAAAACTAAGGGGTGAAGCTGGGTGAACATGGGTGAACCTGGGTGAAGCTGGGTGAGCCTGGGTAGTTCTGGAATAACACTGGGTGAGAGGAACATGGTTTTCGGTGAACATGGGTGGAGCATTATAAACTTGTAAGCTTGGTTAGTTTGTAGATTCACATTTTTATGTGCAGCTCAGCAACATTGGGCTGCAAAAAGTTTAATTATTAATTGTCAGTAATTGTTGCTTATTCAGACGCAAATAGCTATTTAATCAATGTATGAAGCTACTGAAGAGTGCCATGTTCAGAGCTCAGTAATCTTTTACTAATTATTTCACATTTAAGCACTTGGCTTATGAAAACATAATAAACTTTTTTTTCAAATAAACATCTTCTCGGAACACCGCAGATCAAACGATAACCCTCCACCGCTTCATCTTTACAACTCAAAAAAACAAGTTACAAAATGTCAACTCTCATAAAGCTCAAAAAAACTGAATTACGAGTTCAAAAACCTGACAATAAACATTAAATGCATGTTGGAAAGCATTCAAAATGTTTAAATGTCTTCAAATACATCATTATGGGCCATAACTGGGCAGTTAGGGGATCAACAGGCATATAAAAACTTCGCGTTTTGACGTAGTGTTAAGGGGCCTTGCGATAAATTTGTTGTTCGCCCAAAATCGTAAAGCTTTAGGTGAACGTGTGAAATTTAAAGCACCAGCGGTGGCAGGGTTATGTTGCTCCGCGAAATTATTGGCACTTCTAAGTTATGGATAACGGTTTTTTATAGTTTAGCTGTAATTATTATATGGTTGTTGTTTAGTTGAGGAAACGTGGGTTGTGAATATCTAAAGAGATTAGATTGCATAATAATAAAAGTAGCTTGAGTACACGCGCAAATAAAAAACTATTTTCTATTTCAGTTTCTGATGTATACTGCGTTAGAAGACTCCATACTCAGTAAGTACCCTTATATTGCTTACTTTCACACTAATTTGTTTTAGTATTATAACGCCGAACAGTTTAATGCCGCTTATATCAGGTATTTTTCATTATTAGATAGCCCATTTATCGAGGATAAAATATAAGATACTTTTTATCTGGGTTTACGGAGGAGTTCCAACTGTATACGGGTGGAACCGCTGGCAAAAGCCAGTACTAGCTACTGATTAGGCTAAGATACAATTTAAAACTAGGAAAAACCCAAAGTTTTAACCTAACCCTTAAAAGAACATGTGTAAACAGGTGACCTTCTACTACGCATCAAATGAAAACGAGTCTACAGATAAAATTATAGATATTTTTACTGGCCAGCTGCGTACCCGTGTGAACTAACTCAGAGGTTATCACAATGATTGATTGATTTCATACTAATTATCGTTTTTACTACATCAGATGCAATTTGTTAGTGTTTATGAGTCACCTTTGAACTTACAGCTGCATTTTAATAAGACGTACCTATAATAGTTTTGACATATCTGATGTACGAGTCAGACCTCTAGGGGTTGATTTAGAGATGATGTAATTAAGCGTTAGATGACGTCAGTTGTAGTTAATATTAGACTAACTAATTGCTATATTTTAAGGTGGCTATTAGAGCTACTATTTAAATAAAAAATATAGGTTGGTACCTATGTGATTTAAAAGGTTATGTGAAAACGTCATATGAAAACCAAAAAGATGTCGGTGCCCGACTACAAATTTTACTAGCTGTTGCTAGCGGTTTCACCCGCTCCTGGTGAAACGAATTCCTGCAACCGAATATAAAGTGTAATGTACCTATATATTAATCTGATATATAAGCTAGTTTTCATCAAGATCTAGTTTTGCGTGAAATACGTCAAATTCCCATATATTAAAACTTTCGCATTTATAAGTTTAAGTTACCAAATTATCCATTATTAAAAATAAAAACTACTGATTATTAAGGCCCCTATATTATTTACACTACATTCAGGCCCCGTAAATGTCACAGTGACTCATAGCTATTTAAGGATCTGACTTGACTTACAAAAAGTAACCTTTGCCTCAGCTTCCTGTTACATTATAATATTAAGAAAATAATAATAGCCTATTATTAAATTAATACATAAACAAAATTGCGATATTACAATTAATTAGTTGAGATATGTATTTATAAAAAGTGAAACTGATATGTGTGCCGTTTGCTACGGATGGCGTTATGTTAAAATAACTAAAAATGTGAAACTTTTTTTCTGTAACTTTAAAGAAAAAAAAACTTGGATTTTTAGGCCAAAAAAACATGTCTGTTATATGGGAACCATTAGGTAGCTATCACAATTATATCTTTTGTAACGTAAAAGACCAAACAGTTAAGTTTTAAGTAAAGAAAAAAACACCTTATGCCACGAAAGCTTCAACAAAATAGTGGGTACCTACATTAAGAACGATCTTTGCTACAATTGTCTGGGTTCTGGATACTCAGCTTATAGATGCTATCTGAAATGTTATATTATTTAAAATAGAGTACCAAGCTAAAAAAAATATGTTAAAATATAGAATGTCTCACTCTAGTGCATCATCGTCCACGTTATCTGTCAACGTTAGAACGGACAGCTGATAATACCAACTACTGCGCAGTTCCGATAAGCAACGACTTAACCTATTTATTATTAATTATACAAAAACTTACTGATATTGTAGGTTAAATACAAAAAAACCTTAGACTTTTAATTGCATTTTTTACCACCAGACTTTCTAGACATGAACAATTTATTAAATTAATCAATAGGTGACAAGCTTTTATGTTTCGTCTAAGGAACGTTTTAACCAAAAATAGTGCAGAGTGCCCATTGTACGCTCAGCTATCAAATGCGTCCTTATACCTACATAAAAATAATTATTAAATAGAAGACTTTGATATAGACAGAGTGCTTAAATGCTCTCGTTCTCTACTTTTTGTTCTTTTGGTCTAAACGTATGCTAAAAACCCAGTAATTCAAGTTCAAATCTCCAGCTAAACAATTGCCATTACCACCTCTAAACGAAAGAACCAATCCTTTAATTAATTAAATCATAAATGCCAAACTGGTTATCGAATAGGACCATAACGTATTTCTACCGCATTCTACCAAATATGGTAGCTTACCCAAATGGTAATTACGGGCTAGAGTTCCGTAATGAAATTATGAAACTTTTGATATTGAAAGCGACAATGGTTTAGTAGGTAATGTTTAAGAGGTCAGTAGTTCAAATAGGTAAAGCCACGTCGAACTTAAAGGTACTAAAGTGTAGAAATTGATTAATATCGAAACTAACTACTAGTTTGAATCTGCGACTTCATCTGCATTTATTTCACTTAGAATTGAGCTAGGTAACTATTTAACTTTAATTATATCAAGAATTCAACCAAAATAAACCTATTTTCAACTCTCATATTGTTCTGTGACCATAACTACTACTATTAAATATGTACCACTATTTAAATATGTAACTTGAATCCCTCCTTATTATAGCGAAATAAACCTTAGGTAATTAACTATTTGAAGACAGAAATAAGCCTTCTCTTTTTCAAAATTTTCAGTGTAAAGTTATCGTTCACTGGATTTATCAACTTCAGACCAAGCTATGTCTTTGAAAATATTCTTTTAAAATTCTGTTAGCTTTTCTTTTAAGCTAATAATGGCGGACCGGACCAAATTGACATATCTGGTAAAATATTGGCGTCGTCTGCGATATTGTAAAATAATTTAGTGTCTGCCAGAGGAGGGTTTTAATTTTTGAAATATTGCTAGGATAGGTAGGTTTTTAAGGAAAGGAAAGTGAAAGATATGGTGATAATGAGGGGATGAAGGCTTTTAATAATAGGAAGAAAAGTGAAGGTACTGGAATAATAAGACATTTTGTTAAAAGATGTACACTGAGTTATTTACTTAAAGATTCAATATTGTTGCAGTAAAATACTACAAAATATTAATTAAGTATTAATTCAAAATATAGAGTGTTAGCAAAGTTCACACTTGTCTGTATTCATTTTACCTATACTTTATATAAAAAAATCTATTTACGGTACATTAACACCACAAAAACTAGACATAAATATTAGTTCTCCAGCAAAACTATCAACACTTTTATCCATAATTCATCACAGCAAAATCCAAGCTCAATGGAGGTATCACTATAATAAATTCTCTTGATAATTAGGCCTGTCTTCTCAAATGGTCATAGCTGACGTTACTGGCCCAACTATGCGGAACTTCTTGCATTAAAATGTTCAATCTTGTCCACATTTTTTCTTTAATAGGTGTTCCAATATGGCGTATGCCTTTGACAGACTCTCTGGCGGCCGTGAGATCTTATAAGGAGCTGTAATGAGCAGTGTGAGAAAAATATCTGGTTTGATTTGTTTACTTAGTGCGTGGTGGTAATGCATCTGTATGGATTGCGTAGTCCATCTTATAATGCATGTGCAGTTTTTATAATTGCATATTTTTTTAGGCATCTTATCGCATCGTTATATGTGTAATATTGAAAAGGTAGAAAAGTCTACCTATAACTTGTCAGATGCATTTAGGCACTTTGTATAGAGCTGATTATCGACAATCATTATTTCAGAGTGTAGGATGCTCTGACTTTTCTCTGGCAAACCTAGGGTGCGAGTGCGGGGCTACTATGCAGACCCTGTCCCACCTCATCTCAGGTCCAATGTGCCCTGAAACTTGCTAGCGGGAGGACCTTATGAGCGCGCCCGACCGTGCTCTCGCTGTGGCATGTTGGGCTGACAAAGTGTAGTTTCACTATAAGACATGTCATCGACACGAAAGAAGAAAAGTGTAGGATCGGAATTGATGCTAACACATTCAACTACAAATTCTGATAAGTTGAACCTACTGGTGCAACAGAAGTGTTAGTAACAATAATATAAAATGGTGTTTAAATCAACAATTATTTAAATTGTGTATAAAATTGTGTGCGCAGCTTTTATGCAACTTCTTTAATTATAGATGACCTGTTAGCAAGAAAATGCGAGATACCTGAAAATTATGTTTCCCATGGAAATAAGTTATGACTTATGACACACTATAATGACTAAGATACTAATTAACATTCACTATTTACTAGGAATTATAAGGTCAGTGTGGTGGAGGTCAAAGAAATCGCTTCTCAAGCGTGAATATGCGGGTCGTTTATAAAACTACCTACATTATTATAACTTATTAAGAATTTTAAATCGTCATCTTTTTTCCCAACTATGTTGGGGTCGGCTTCCAGTCTAAACCGATTCTGATGTATGTTTATAAAACATCGGTGCGGTAATAATTGACTATTCAAGAATAGTTAAACCTTAGAACTATTGTTGACTGCATCTACCAGTTTCATTTGCGACTAACAGTCTTTTCCAATAGTCTATCTGTTGTTCGATTACTAGAGATAGGAAGTTGACGTTACTTCTATGAAGCTAATGTCTAAATTTAGTAAGTAAATGAACATACAGATACAATATTGGGACGTAGATCGTTAATATGTATGCGGTGTATTTAACCGTGGTGCAGCCGCGGGCCGAACAATACTGTTCAATAGTCAAACTTGGTTCAAATACCAAATATTGAAACGTTACAATTGCCGTTTTAAATATTAACGAGCCGGTTATTGTTCGTAGCCAAACAACTTGTTCTGTTGTGCTTGTTCGATTATAAATTGGTTGTTTGTTTGTTTGTTTAATTATGTGTTGTTATTACCTATAGGTATTAGTATTCACTGTAGCATGCTGTTTGTCATTTTCTGATTTGTTAGACTAAAGAGTTACTTATGGTGTTTAAGATTTGATTCTCGAATTAGGCAATGTTGACTAGGTACTTCATATCAAAAGATTTACAAATAGTCTACAGTTTGTGTCTTACCTTTATAGAAAGTGAAATGAAACTCTAACTACTTAAAACAAACGAGATTTAGAATTCTAAAGAGCCAAAAATTGGGCAAAAAGCTTACTTATCTATTAGTCAAAAGACTATAATTGACCCAAGACAGCAAAATGTAGACATCAAAATTCCTAGACTTAGTAGAACAGAGTTTGACAGTCGAATAAAATTCCAAAAATTACGAACCATACTGCCAGGGTACAGACGGGTTAACAAAACCGTGGTTCAAATATTTTGCATAGTTAAGAGTTGGTGCACATTGTTAGACGAAACGATATGATGAGTCTCGTAAATAATTTTTTTTGAGATGGACTCAAAAAATAGTGTAAATAAAAAATATAAATAAAAAGAAATTTTTATTTCAATAAAAGTTTAAGGGTTTTAAAAAGACAAAATGACAACTTTCTGACTCGAAGACTCGATAGAAACTAAAATTTGCCTAGACTCAAAATGTTTCATAAAGAGTAAAATTAAAATTGTTTTCAAGATTCTTTATGTATTGACTAAATTATGCTCCTTTATTCGCATGTCCTTATTGTATAATAATTATACTCAGTAGATTAACATGCAAGACCGAACGAGAGAAGTTTCCACCAAAATCGTAAACGTGCGCACACCCTTATTTTCGGTATTGGACGAAAAATCAGCGACTAAATGTTAACGCGAAATACCTCCCCGGTTATCGGGCGTTTGTTTTAATTAAAATTTTAGCTATATCGAAACTATTCCGTTTCATTAGCTCCGGCCCGTTATGAGAGGAATGTAACCGGCCGATATTGAGTGGCAATGCACAGCGGATCTATTTGAATATTATGTCAAAACGTGCCTAAAACAACATGTTTTTTCTGTTTTATGTGAAAAATGTTTGTTAGTTTTTCATACGAAAAGCAACTGAACGGATTCTGATGAAACTTTTCAGTAGGTATGGCATTAGTATAACACCATTATCTCCCGAGCCTTTTCCCAACTATGTTAGGGTTGGATTCCAGCCTAACCGGATTCAGCTGAGTACCAGTGTTTTACACGGAGCGACTGCCTATCTCACCTCCTCAACCCAGTTACCCAGGCAACACGATACCCCTTGGTTAGACTGGTGTCAGACTTACTGACTTCAGACTACCCGTAACTGCCAAGGATGCATCAGCATAACATAGGCTTATTTTTATATAGCTGTTAGACGACTGAAAGTCTGTTTTTAAAAACAAATTAAAAGTAAGAAAAGCGTTGTCTCAGCAAGATATTCTAGCATACACAAAAAAATTGCAAACCTATAGGTACAGATTGAAAAAAGCTAAAGAACACAAACCGTACTTCTCACTTACAGAAGAGTTGAAAACCGATAATCGTCACAAACTAACAAACAGCTAAGAGCGAGATAACGAAGTATTTTCAATAAAGAATCAATGGCCACTGCAAACGGCTTGGGAACGGTTAGCTGCACTATAATATTGCATTAGTAGCGGTGCTGATAAAACCAGTGTACGTATTGCATCGTTTGGGATGCGATGCTGACGTATTCTGGAAGAAATTTAGGGTTTCTTCAATATTTTTTTTTGGCAGCTAGCATTTGAAATAGTACACCTCCTATGTTAGGAGGTGTACTTGAGACTACGAAAGTTATAGGTTACGAATCTTTATCCGACTGCACGAGCCGATAACCGGCTGAGTTCAGAGCGGCAAAAATATTTGATGAGAGCTTATAGACTGATGATGAAATGCTTGTGAATATGGTTGTGCTAGATTGGAAATAAACTACCTGCTTGAGAAGTAAAATCTTTATCATGCAAGAGACTATAATGTGGCTACTAACATTGTCTTAGTTCTATAAAAATAATAAATCTATGCCTACTTTTAGATAGAGTCTGATTTATCAAAATATTCATTGCATGGTATTTCTAAATTATAGTTCAATTATAGTTAAATTCAAGGCAATATATTTTTTTTTTGTGCTGAAAAAATGTTACCAATAATTTTAAGTAAATAATATCTCCATTTATCTCTAAAATTTTCATGAAACTGTCGATGTAGCTACAATATTCGCAGCTCAGTTGCAGAATAGTGACAAACGGAGATGCTCTAACTGGATGCAATGGCGCGTATTCCTGGAAATTGTCTTAAGAGAGCAAAGACGTTCCCTGTTAGACGACGAGTTACTATTAACTACTAGTGATGTGTGCTAACGGTAGGAAAATGTAGGAGTGTCGATGGAACTGCATAACGTGTGACAGTTAAAGGGGTATAGAATGATGGAAGAAATCTTAATGAAAAATAGTACCTACAAATCTGTTATCGACGTGCGATTCCGAGTTTCTTATTCAGACAAATAATGTGTCTGTATAAATATGAACGGTAGATAAAATTTGCTGTTAAAAACTGATGATATATTATTCTTTTACTTTTACTAGATGACTACTGAGCTGTTTGAGGAGTTCAATCTTTTGGAATTATGTATTGACTATAATCTGAATTACTGGATTAAAACTAGTTTGGCATTTTTAGTATTTATTTCTTAACTAACTTAACTTCATGTTAGTTATAATAAGAAAATGTAATCGACGCAAAAGTAAAATAAACAATATCATCGATACAAAATTATCGATAGCGACCCAACCCTAGCGTATCAGCGCGTCTCCCAAATTTAACGCATTACCAGAACTGCATTCAGCAGGGAAGTTGTCCGTACACTTAACCTGTAAATAATTGCCATTTGTCATGTCTATTACATATTTATTGTGTAAGGGTCAGTTCACAGACACAGTACCCTTCAATTTACGTAGATACAAAGAAATTAAATATTATTTTTATGTTATCATTTTATGTACCTAGTCAGTTTTGGCTAAGGGTATTGGGTAGCCCGGGTAACTGGCTTCAGGAGATCAGATAGGCAGTCACTCCTTGTAAAATACTCGTAGGTACATAGCTGCATCCGGTTAGACTGGAAGCCGACCCCATCAAAGTTGGGAATAGGCTAGGCAGATGATAATGTGATAAGATAGACAACGTTCAGATTTTTCGAAAAATTATTCGGTGTTTGCAGACATAACTATTCATTATAATCTACATGTAACAAACTGGTGTATCTATTCGTCAAAAACGTCATCTGCACTCTCGTTATAGCTAAAATCTGAAGTGGCCCCGTCTGGCTAGGGGATGCCGAATTTTTAACTCAAGTGCAGTCTACTCTTCATTATACCATACTTAAATGTTGCTGTGTAAGACTAAATAGACTAGTTTGCTTTTTACGAGGTTATTATATGGGATAAAATTTCGAGTAGAAAAATTACCAGGTATGGTCTACTTATCGAATTGACTGAGTATGTAAGTACCTATATGTGGTGATTCCGAAGTATGTTTTTGTTTTCATTCTATTTTATGACAAAAGGGTAGGTCCCTATTATTTGGGACAAATCGACATTCAGCGAATCTGATGGTTAATGTTATCTACCAGATAAATTATAATTTCTAAAAGACATTGCTATCAGAGACCTGTGAAACCAAAACTCATAATTTATCTGACTAAATTACAATTATTTCTTTAACTGACTTTGAAATACGGAATGATCTGCTTCTCCATTTAACCTAAGTAAGCTTATTTTATTTTTAACCGACTTCCCAAAAAGGAGGAGGTTATCAATTCGGCCGGTATGTTTTTTTTTTTTCTATGTATGTACATCGATTACTCCGAGGTTTATGGACCGATTTACGTGATTCTTTTTTTGTTCGACTCGGAATAGCTGCCAGTTGGTCCCATAGTCATCAGGTCAGGATCTGATGATGGAAACCCTGAGAAATCGAGGGCAACCTTCGAAAGTTGTAGGCATACATAGGGTAAAAACTTGATACTCAGGTGTACGCCTAAAAGCACTATTCAACAGTGAAGATTTGGAGCTGATCTGATGATGGAAACCAGAGAGGGTCGAGGGAACTCGACAACTGAATATGTAAACTACCTCGTGTTTGGGCTTAAATTATTTGTATTGACAAGACCTTTGCAACAGTGAAGGTTTGAAGCTGACCTGATGATGGAGACCAGAGAAAGTCGAGGGAACTCGACAACTGAATATGTAAAATACCTCGTATTTGGACTTATATTCTTTGTATTGATGAGAACTTCCCACTTTTATGGCTAGTGACAACTATACGTATCACTGAAAAGCTTTAAATAAAAAACTTTTTTACAAAAAAAATTAAACCGACTTCCCAAAACACTAAAAAGCAAAAAAAAAACTATTTTTAGGTGCATCGGCCTAGAAGTCGGTGGCAAAATTAACTTAGTAACATCCATTAGACACCGAATTCTAGGCCGATGCACCTAAAAATAGTTTTTTTTTTTGCTTTTTAGTGTTTTGGGAAGTCGGTTTTGTAGTTACACCTTTGATAAAATCTTTGCTTGTTTATGAAATCTGGAAAATATTCATCCACATCACAACTCTCAGACAATCTCATACATTAACTTCAAGTTTATTAGTTCGGGAATGTAATACAGAAATAGGGTTCATTCATCACGGCTAATGCACGGGGCGACGATACCCGTGCGACAGGTACCCGGTACCCGGGCGACAGGTACACGGGACCCGGGCGAATCCGGGACGCAATACAATGCATTATGTGCACTCGATATTCCTGTGTTCCATTAGATGCTGCTCAAATAGTGGGTCGATGTGTTTTCAAAGGTTTTTGGGACGTGTACGGGCTGTGTGCAATTTGTGTGAAGATATTGTTACTCACGATATGTTTTGATGGGCATTTTTTAGAATTGTACGTTGTGTTTAAAAGTATTATATGGTATTTCAATTACTACCTACATTGCTTTCATTATTGTAATATTTTTGTTGTAAGATTAAAGGAAAAAATTAAATAAGGAAAAGTTAAAAATATGGCAGCAAAACTTCGACAGTAAATCATTTTAAAGAAATCCACGTGAAATGCTACCTATATTTTTAAACTTGATTGCAAAAAATCCGAGCACAATTTTCGACCATTAAACGGCGCATAATAAAAAGCAAGTAATTAATCTGAACACATTAATACCTGAACACCAATCATCATCAGAAAGATCTCATTAAAAAAGTAATTCAGCGAAAATAAAATTAAAATTTTCATTCTGCGGTTATTTGGGTTCTTTGTACGAAAATGTGAAAAAAAAACGAAAATACGTTTTCCATGTGACATCGTTACGTCAAACGCAGTCGAAACAGACGGCCATTATTTTTTATGACGACATTATGGTACGGCACACGAATTTAGCATTGGAAAGCTTTTGAAATTATTACAAAAAAAATGAAATTATAAATGAATAAAATGAAATCTGAATGATTTTTAAATGATTCTTTGGGATGTTGTGTTTGACACAATTCAAAAAACAAGCAACATGTATTTAATTTTCTGCAGTCCTATTTAAGAAAACACACGAATTATAATTTAAAAATATAAACCGGACCAAAAATTGATTATTCGTTAGAGTATAAATCTCAAAAAGTCGCTCCAATATGTGTACCCCGTTCCCACGCGGTTACGAATAAAATATGCAACCGAGTGTAATTAATATGGCGTCGACTAATTTTTAAAGCCTTTGCTTACATTCGTATGTGAGGATTTCCGGGCCACCTGCGATGACTGTCTTTTGTTTTTAAAATATAAGTTTTTAACATTGGTTCTCTCAAAGAAGTTAAAAAAAAATTGAGTCTAAAAAAATTACGTAAGAAAATATGAAACTCTCAACATTGACTTTGTGTTGATTTTATTAAATACAAATAGGCAAAAAAACAATTTAAAAAATGCAAAACTTTCTACGTACATAAATAATGGTCCTAGAGTGCAAAATATGAATTGCTTTATCTCAAAACGGAAATGATCGAAAGTCACATAACACAACCAAACAGACAAACAAAATTATTAAAAATCCAAAATAATAACAAAGGCCTTTGTTGCAAATGCATTTTCCGTTACATTTGGAAGTAATTCAACAATAATGCCTGGTAAAGCATGTTCAATTTGAATTATTACAAGTTTACCGTTTGAAACACGTCTAATTGAGCCTTGTTATTCTAAAGAATTATATGTGTAAGCCGGTCTCAACAAAGGGACGACTAATTATAATGTTTTTACATACAAATTTCGAATAAAGGAAACATTGTTTTTTTGTGATCTTATTTTCTCTTTTGAATCCTTTTTTTCTGTAAAAATTTTAACAGTTAGCATGCATTTTATTCGTAATGAAGACTCATTAAATCGGAGTACAAATATTACGGGCTGAAAATAAATAGTTGTACCACTGTAAAATTAAAATAAAATTGAACTATTACGAGAAAAATTACTACTTATCAATTTGATAAAAGATTTAGTTCAATCGGCAATGTATCAATTTGATAAAAGATTTAGTTTGTCTATTGCATAAAAGAAGCTCAATGAAACCTTAAATTCAAAGTAATACTTCAGTTCAATACACATAGACGGTAAAACAGTAAAAAAAAATATTGAAAGTTATATGCACTTTACAACTCAAAAAAAAAACAACAACACACCTAAAATAACCTAACACAATATCCTCTTGTAGTAATCCGCCTAAGTTCCCCAAACTCGGTATTTCATCCTTCCAGTCTATATTAAAATGTCTAGTCAGAAACCCAGGTACATTAAATATTATTTTCTAGAAAGCTCAGAGCAGGTTGAGTTGCGTTCAAAGGCATATCATGCACTTTGGAGAAGCATTACTTATACATGACTGGCCATGTGAAACTAAAATGCTTTATATAGATAGATAATGTTACATTTTAATATACCTCCGTGACTTCCAATTTTGTGGGGTTGATAGAAGATTTTATAGGGAGGAACTATTATTAATGCAAAAGTAACCCTATGCGTATGAATGTCGGGCTTTCACGCCTAAACTGCTGAACCGATTCAAATGGTATACAAATTATTTAGGTGTGGGAAGTGGTTCCAAAGGGGCAAGGAGCAGAACAAACCACGGGGGAGAGCTAGTAATACTCTGAAGCTTACTTTATTTTACATCTCCCTTAAATATTCAATCGTCCAAAATCTTACTAATCATTAAGCTCGATATTCTGCTTTCAAAATATCGATACAAGGCCATTTTTTGAACTGAAAATGTTTCAAATTACTTATTTTATGGGGAAACCTTCAAAGCTAAAAAGGTGTGAAAAATACATACAGGCAAACTCATTACGGCTCTCAAAACTGATTCCGTCTATTAATTGCTAAGAAATATTAAATTAATTCTGACAAAACTTTTAAAAGCTCTTTGATGATTATCCGTTCATATTTTTCGGTGCCTTGGCTTAAAGAGGGAGATTTAATTAATTGGTCATTATAACCTTAAGGGCTGTTGCCATGGCAACTGCGGATTAGCCCGGAAAGGGTACAAACGTACCCTTTTCGAGTTTATGGTTAAGATAACAAATGTACTGTGTGCTCGGGGAAAAATTATGGACAAGTTTGTTTGCAGAAATGTGAATGAAATTTTCTTGCTGACAGGACTATTTGGCATTATGTAACTTGTAATGCATTAGGGTATGTGGTCTATGTAAAAAACATGTTCATATTGAAATCGTACTATCAATATTAAGAAAATAAATCAGTGCGTATACACACATTTCATACTACTACCTAATCATTATTTGTACATCAACTTACAACGCATCAACCAAACGGCTTACAAACAAAATTGAATTTAAATTCCTCTCGCAAAATACTGGAGGCAAACAGCCCCATCACAAAACACTTAAATAAATCCCCATGCACTTGCCAAAAAACTTATAAATTATGCTAAAGAGATTCATCTCAGAGTAATAAATTTATAAAGAGCCACGTTAAAATCTGGTAGTAGGAGCCTTATCAATTTCTGAGGAAACTTTAATACTTTGCAGAGTCTTTGTAAACTTTATGCTAATAGTAGATAGCTAAAGTTCAAGTTAACCCTGGCTTAAGTAAAACAAAGTGCTTTTGAGTCGAGAACTTTGGACGTTTCGAAAAAAATTGCAATATACGAGGATAGGTTGTGATGAGTTTGTCTGCGTTTTTTTTAAATATGGCTTTTCGCGAATTTTAGTGAAAGGTTTTAGTTTTAACCGACTTCCCAAAAAGAAGAAGTTTTCAGTGGTAGCTCATCCTTATGATAAATCGGCCTGGTTAAAAAGTGAAAAATAATATGAAAGTAATTATTTATTTACACATTTTTGTACACACACATAATAAAGAAAGAAGACAGGAAATAAAGAATTTACAAAGGTAATGCTCATTTCTAAAGTGTGTATGTTGTTAACTCCTAACTCCTGAAATTAAAATACACTCAAACATACAATCCAAAATCATGAAATAAATGTTCCCACCCCAATATGAAAACGCCATAAAGGAGCTTTTATTTCGTTTCTTTTCCGTTTAAAACAAAATAAAATGGAGGTACAAAACTAAGAGCGAGTAATGCCCGTGGGAGGCAAGTGTTCCGGGTTCGATTCCTGACCGAAGCAAGTCAGCTTTGGAGCTTAGTTCGCGTTGTTTCCTTGTCTCCAGAGAATTGTTTGTTCCAACGTATGTACATATAAAACTGACGGCTTCAACATCTTGAAATCTTTTTATTTTTGAGTATTGTTCGACTGCATTTAGGTAATATTTGTATGCAGAAGTTTGGCCGTCCGCCGACGGTTTCTTTATGGAATGGATTTTATGGTATAGTTTTGGTCATAATCGTGAGTAAGTTGAAATGTAAGATAATTGAGTTTTGCAATAGTCGGCTTATTTCATGAAAAAGATTTACTGTGTATCATCAAGGTTAATAGGAAAACAATTATGCATTTCTTTAAAATAATTCAAGCAGTACCTACAATAGCAACTCTTCCCTCAAGTTTTTTTTTACATTGCCAACTCTTCATGACAGAAAGGTGCAAGTATACTTATGAATACTTAAAACCTTAAACAACGTTCACCTTCCAAATGCAGACACAATAAATAAATAAAAAAACAAAAACAAAAAAAAACAAACAACAAAAAAGACGGAAGCTCCGTCTCGGAAACCGGCATTGTACCGAACTCATATTCAAGAAAAATATGACACCAGTTTCGCTGTGTCCATTGTAATGTTCGAAAAGTACAGCTAGTTCAGTCAAAAATACGGCACACCTACGAAAATGTACGCTGAAAGCACACATGGATAGAATCAAATCTGTTAACACTCGCAAACGCGCACATGTAAGGAAGTTTGATGTGTGTGTGAATACGCGGCGCGCTTGTCATGTGTGCGTGCGTGGCGCAAGTAGTGGGTATGCTAGGTAGTACAAAATTCCCGCGCACCGAACTTCGCCTTTATCCGGTAATGTCCCGTGCACATTGAGAGAAAAACGTTTATTTTTATTACGCTTGGCTACTGCCACAATAGATGTAACACCTAAACGTGACTTATACTTAACTTTTATAGTTTGAATTTGAATTGGAAAGTTTAACTCAAATGGTTTTGATGTTTCCTGTTATTATAATGGATTTTTATGGTGGACATTTTAATAAAGGAAAAGTTTCCTTGTAATTTTGCATTGGTTGTAAGAGTATTAGTGGTCTACTTAAAAATGGTTTAGTGTAGTAGTTATAGTTGAAACTAATTGTTATCTAGGAACTTATAAGATGTGAAATAGCTGCATAAATCTGAAAATCTTCTACAAATTACGTAACAACTAAAGCAGATCATTATAATAGACATATGTAGTTTAGATACAACTTCTCACCTGGTATCCCGTATCAATACCCGTATCAGTACCGCTCTCAAAACCCAAAAAATATTATATCCAGTAAATTATAAAATAAATATCACACCAAATAAAAAGATGCACCGAAAACGATGGTATCACAGCAACGCATAGCATGTGCGAGTCATTTGCGTATGCTAATCCTTGTCCCGACGTGCGCGATATCAATTGATTTATCGCTCGCATCGGACGCGCGCATCGGACGACGCGTCGGACGACACGTCCGACGGGACTCTTTTAAACGACGTATGAAAATGTTGACGTTGGAAATATTGTTTGGTGTGTATGAAAATATGTAAATAGAATTTTGAGGAATTATTTATTGTTTTGTCACGCAGTCAGTATATTTTTTTCCTATACCTATACCTAGGTATTATTTTTTCTTAAATGTCTCGCAACGAAATTGGTCAGCCTCTGCCTGGCAGTGTGATGTGTATTATAGATAGACACAAATCTTTATATTGTTACGTTATCCCGTGGAAGCCAAATTATATCAGGATTCAACATGCCATTGAAATATTTTAATCCGGGGCCCTTAAATGACATAATGATTTCCATTAATTTTCTTCCTGTAAATTATTGAATTACCTACCATGTCCGTGACAGATCAATTTTACATTATCAAACATTTATAATTCAAATACTAATGCCCATACAGCAAATATATTTTTTATAGAACTTGATGAAACACAGCCACAGTCTAGCTATTACCCGTACATAGTGGGTATAGTAGGTATACACACACATACACTGTGGTCAATGATTCATTTTGCGGTCATGTATCGCGTTCAGTAAGGGAATGAAAATTAGATTAAAATGGCTTGATGGTCGGTATTAATGGATCATCTTGACGTCGGGTATGTGGGTTTACTTGTGTACTCATGTACATATATGTGGGAAGCTTTCACTTAGAAGTATTGAAATGGACTCTGAAATATTTTTTGGGAACTGTTAAGCAAATGAGACAGGATTGAAATGAAGAGGATTCCTAATAACATTTTGAGAACCATTGAGTGAGTGAGATGGGATAAGATACTTTTGAGTATTCAATTAACATTATTTTTTAAATAATTATAGGCCATATACTTTTTCAATAAATGGGCTACTTAACACTAAAATTAGGTGTCAAATCGTACTAGTACTTCCTAAGATGAATAAGCATATTAATGCCAAACAAAATAGCCCTTCAGATTTATACAATCTTATTTCCCATAAAATCCTAAGTAGGATACTCCTATGTTGAACCTCTCGCCAAAAAGATAATAACCACATCAATATAATCTAAGTCGCAAAATACGCAAAACCCAAAAATAAGAGCAGTGTTATAAAGATCTGCGCCACCGTAAGCCTTCCCTTTATCACAACAAATGGACCCCATAGAACCCATACCGACCTCCATAAGTTTTGCCTCACCAAACGTTGGACTAAAAATCTAATGGGATTTGCATGGGAATTGTCTATAGGTGTACATTGTCGTTCACGGAGAAAGGAAAGATAGCAGAGACACCATAAGAAAGGTAGGTCCGCCTTGTAGGTCAAGCAACGTACGGCAGGCGTGATAAGTTACTAGAACTAACGAGACGTTCGGGTTACTTGTCCAATCACAACCAAGATTGGTCTTGATTGATTGGTGATTTTATATTGAAAATAATGTTCGGGCTTTCTAGAAGGCGTTGCTCGTCCCTGGAACTCCCGCATTTCGGCGCGTTATTGTTTTAGGAGATTTTGCGCTATCATATCTCTGCTAGTCATTTTGTTCTCCATGGATTCGCTCCATTGCTTAATCCATTTGAAGGCAACGTTTATGGAGATCGTTGTGGTTAAAGATTAAAATGTTTTGGGTAGATGTGATGAAGTTATTACAGTTTGTGGGTGTTATGGGTAAAGCTATAGATACAGAAAATAGCCTATTGTTAGGTATATAACATGTTTGCTATATTTTGATGAATAATTGCGCTTCGTTCTTTCGGCCACATGTTTATAGAAATATGTCCCTATTCATTGATTATCTACTGGATTTTATTTTATGATTATCATGCCATATACTACTTACCAAGTTGTTCTTCATGCCTTCTATTTATATACTATGCACCTATATACATATAGATAATGAACGTTTTTTCCGTACAAGGCCTAGGTAAGACCTAGGTAGTCCAAACAAAACATTCGCCTAAAACCCTTCAACAGTTACAATTTAAATCACACACATCTTCCTCATAGTTCCATCTTTCACAAAACAAGGAGATCAGGAAATAAGATGAGTAATATTTCCCTTCAAAGAGTACAAGGTTACACGTGCCGGTGACTTTATTAAGAAACTCTTCCTCTAAAATTATTACATCGTCCCCCAACAACCAAGAACTTGGGATTTATTTAATTGAATTGTAAGTGAAGTCCCTTTCGGTTACTAATTTGGAAAAGTTTAGATTCTGTCTAAGTAATTTCATTGTAACAATCTTAATAAAGTAACTGGCCAACGATATTATGGAAGTTTTCTTTATTAGTGGAAAAATAGATAGTTACAATTACCCACTTGATTTTTCATTGATAATTTTTCACTCAAAGTTTTGTTTCTTTATCTTACCGTTCCTAGTATACTCACTTGGACTTCCATAGACAATTATCGTAAATCTCAAAAAAGTAAATTAATTTAACAATCCAGAGTTGCAGCTAGCTTACAATAATTCCTGACCAAAACACCACCAGACCCCAAGTCATTTAACACACGAATCTATACATAGCCATAGAACTTTCAATGGGCAATCCGCCCGCCCATCAATTCCAAAATCGTCAGACCTCCAATTTCACGTACAAGAGAGAAGCCCCGCCCCTTTCGACTCACACATACAATTAACCATTCCAAATTGAATTGGGAGCTATAAAGATCGATACAGAATAAAGTAGTCAGTCCAAAAACAAAAATAGTAAAAGTATTCCGCTTTCACACTAAATGGTCTGTGAAAAGAAGCATACGGTTTTTTGGGTTCTGTAGGATCATAGATTGAACTAACCTGTTTTGATATCAGAATAAATCTTCTTGGCAGTCAGAAGTATTTTATTCCATGTAGTATGCGACAAATACCCACACATATAAAGGTTATGAACATGAAAGGTTATGAGAATATGCTCAATAATATTCTCATCTTAGTATAAGTAGGTACCTACTGAAAATATTGCTTTACATTCATGCTGAATTAGATTACCAAATATTGTGCTTGCTAATACTCTGACAGAACAAAACCATTTATCAAATTCTTAATTCCACTTCTTGAATCGATTAATTGGTAAGCATCTAATATCAGACAGTAAGAAGGTAAGTACTTACCTCTCTATTTCACCAAGCAAAAAAAAAGAAACGCTTAAAAATTCCACATTTAAAAAAACTCAGTCTGCTTATCCAGTTCGCGCTTGCCAGTATTTTTTCCATCCTACCATTGCAGCCCCGGCTGACTGAAATAATTTCGCATCGAGCTCATTTGTATGTAAATGTGGCCGAACCATTTATATCTGTGTTTGGCTCTCCATGTTTTTTTTATAGTCTACGCTTTTAAGGCATTATCCGGTCGGTTGGGGCTGGCTTTGAATCGCATAGACATTTTTGCTTTAAGCTGTTATGCCTGTGACCAGGTATAGCTGCTTAGCAATTTGGTGATTTGGTTCTTTTTGTGAAAGGAATTTTTGTCTTCTTGCAATATAAAATAAAGGTTCCTCATATATTATGAAGCAATAGCTTTTCGTGGGCTTAATTGGCATTGCGAAAGAAGTACTGCGTATGCACAGACAGAATAAAGAAAAATAAGTAGTAGTCTTGTAGTATATTAGCCATAAACTGATTACTACCTCATTTCAAACTTTCTCAAATCTCATTTCCCAAAGCATGAATACTAAAATAAGTCAAATTGAACTAAAACCTCATCAATCTTAGAAAAAATGCATTTTCTATTTCCGAGTCAATCTGAAATCAAAGAAATCTTTGATTTTCTTTTGCTTTGGGATTAGATTGGCATGTCGTACTCTTTGATTTGATAGCCGAAGGAAAAAACTTGCGGCTAAAGTAATAGTCGTACTGGTCGATCGTAAGGTTAAGCAACGCTTGGTGCAGTCGGTGTGTTGATGGGTGACCATCTAATTATGTATTTCGGAAGGCATGTAAAATAGCCGGGTATTTGAACATCTTAAGAGGTCGTTAGTGGTTTGCGTCTGGCTTCAGAAGCTATAAAATCTGCCAACCAACCTGACCTCAAGATATCGGACAATCGCTCCATGTACTCAACCATATGCAGTTAGGCTGGAAGCTGAAACCAAAATAGTGCAAAATGTGAAGGCAGATGATAAATGAGAACGAATAAGAAGTAATCCCAATACCTACCATGCAGTAAAATACAAAAAAATGCAGTCAAAGTCCCGAATAGAT
This sequence comes from Helicoverpa armigera, assembly GCF_030705265.1. NCBI lineage: Eukaryota > Metazoa > Arthropoda > Insecta > Lepidoptera > Noctuidae > Helicoverpa > Helicoverpa armigera. The sequence continues at coordinate 768,154 of NC_087134.1, read as the reverse complement.
ATAATTTCGTTAACATGTTAGTCTTTCTGTATCTAAATACAATGCTACATGTATACACCTATCAAATAAGTACCCAAGTAATATACGTAGTTTACAAGTTCATTTACCCGACTGAAACAAAGTGCGTAATGCTTCATCCTTTGTTCCAAAGCCATTACATTTGGTGTAACAATCAGGCATTATTAATGGGCTGTGTTGGACGTTAATGGGAATTAGTTTTTAATTATCATCCGGAAACTGGTAACATTGCCACTGGTTACAATAACAAAGATTATTCGTTATTCAAGTTAAATTCGTTTTATTTTTGTGTAAAATTTTTATGAAAAAATACATAGTACTTTTTCTTTTATTTAAATAGGAAAAGTATGTGTAATTGTAGCAGATAATCTTTGGTTTTACTGAACTGATTTTGAAGTTTATCCAGGCACGGGAAGTAGTAGGTATCTAGTCTTAGGTACATAAAATTGAATATATCGCTATTATGCCGGTTTGAAGTATAACACTGGAGAGTAACTGTGGTTTTAAAGCCAGACAAAGTGACTACCGTAGCATACTGAAAAATATATTCATACTCATAAAATTACGAAAGTAGGGCCACCTCTATATAACTGATATTTAACTTATGTATTACAGTACAAACCATAAAAAACAATACTAGAATCTAAAACAACGTCATAAAACAGACAAACCAATAAACTTTAATTAATACAAATTGCGTCAAGTAAAAATTGTAATTAAGAGAAATTGCTAAGAAAGCTGCACGTAGTATTGTTCGGTGGTAAACTTGTTGGACAATGGTGCCATTTCCTAGCTATTAAGCAGTAAACTCGGTGTAATTAAGGTAATTTAATAAAAACACCACGATTGAGTGCGCAGTGCCACCCGTGGTGTAAGCGCATGAGTATGAGGAGCGCTAAAATGGCGCTGGCGATCAAATCGCAAAAAATACAAATTGAACATTTTAAGACAGAAACAATAAAAAAAAAACTTTTTTTTTATCTAGTGAAAAGTAGTTTATCACCGCATGAAAAATAGAAAACTTCAATTCTTTATCACTGAAAAAACTTAATAAAACTTGCTGTATAGGTGATTAAAATATCGGGCAAATGAACCTAAAGTAGCTGAGTATCATCAAAAAAGTTGATCCAACCACCAAAGATTATTTTCGAAATACACAATAACAATATCACAACAACAGAACAGCCAGCACAGATATAATGTTCAGAATTGAATTAGTGGGCTGCTATTGAATCTCAGCTTACATTTATGTAAATTATATATCGGGAACGCCTAAAGCTAGATAGAGCTTGCATGCTAACTGAATTCACAAAGCCGAATATTATGCATGTCCCAGTCTATTTTGGTTCGTCATAGTTACAGCTAAGTAATTGTAGGGATAGAACTACGGGATTATATGGAGTTTACGTGACAGTTCTAATAATACTCAATGTGAAAGTTTGTGTTAAAATTTGATTTGAGTTGTTTTTATTAAAAATTGTCATCATTTTTTTTGATGATTTAAGATGGTACTCTTTATGTAAAGAAATTAAAACTTCTTTAAGCTATATCTGTGGGTAAAACAGTTCCTGTTTTACCTACATTATCTTTAGATGGCGGTACTATGGATAAAGCAGACGGGTGGTTTGGAAATATGGCGAGACTAAGTAAACGTAACGTAAATAATTTAAAGTAAATAATATAATAGGAAGAGGAATCGGCAGTGAACAATGAACTTTTAATGTCGTTTCTATGTATTTTCAGGTAATTTGTAATTTCTATTGTTATAGTGCTTAAAAAAGTGATAATTTATGTTAAAATAAAACTATGTATTTTCAGAGCAACACATTCGTTTATTTTTCCGAAGATTCCCTAATTGTCTTATATTTATATAGTTAAGGAGTCAAAGATTTCCTTTACTGCACCATTAAAATGCACGCATACCCAACGTGGTGAGTATGTACCTACCTATGGGAAAATTTCCTGTGTTTTGAGGAAGCCTTCGTCCAACAGTGGAAGTTTTTAGGCTGAAAAGATGACTCCTGTTTAAACAGACTTAAATCACAATAGTTACAAAGAAGAAGAAAAATCATTATAATTGATAAATAAATCAATGACATAATTTTTCAGGCATCAATAAAAAGCGACATCTTAGCGGCCCAGATTGCGCTGAAGATAAAATCCTTCACGTATGCATTGTAACGATATAAACCGATGCTTTTAGCGTCTGCTGTGCTAATTGCATACAGAGGATTTCACTCAGATCCAGTCCTTTGATAATTTACTGTTGTAATGATGCCTGCCGATTCCAAAAGGCGTGTGTGACTATATGGGTAGGCTGGTACGATCAATTTGATTGAAACAATTTTATAATTGTTTAAGACTGAATGAACTGCTTTTTTGAATCGTTAAACATTTAAAATAGCTTGTGATTCTGTAAGATAAACAATCAGACGTCAGAACATAACATATTAACGCATTTTAGAACACGCTGTAATTTTGATACATAGTTAAGAGTTAGTTTCCATACTTTTTTAAATAGGCGTTTAAAAAGGTTTATACTCAGACTTTTTTAGATTCTGAGAATGAAAAGTATGGAAGTAAAGCTATAAAATATATTATTCAAACGGTTTTATTAGCATGCAATCTCTGATACCCCATGCTTCATATTTTATGTATTATCATTAATAATACGCAATAACACCTTCCGTTCGTAAACAATAAAAGTACATGACACTGTTTATTAGATTATATAATTGTTATAAATTAATTATAGATAGTTCAACTCAGATTTGCGCGCGGCCCTATGTGTGCGTCGGCTTGTAAATATACAACTTTCATTCGTGTGACAGTGACGTCGTCTGAGGATGACGTGTTCTTATCGCTTTTTGTTATGGGTACAGTCGTTTACGAAAATGTCTAGTTCTTCACGGAGAAAATGTTTAAGGAGTCAGGTAGCGTTTCAAAAAATGAAACATTCAAAGCTTTTTATTATTACATTTTAAAGATTTTCATTATTTTCTCATACGTTTTTTTCAAATTGACATTGACAGTATCTAAGAAATAAATGAGGTGAAATATCTAAGATCAATTAAATACTTCTTACATATTTTCTAGCTCGGGGTACGCGGACAATAAATAAAAGTGTAGACTAAGAATGTAAAAAGACGTATAATCTAGTATAATAATGTAAACAAAATGTGTGGGGAATTTTAAAAAATTATATTGCTTCGCATTATGTCGACCAAAATAAGACGGAAATAATGAAACTCATAAATTAACGTTTAAGTCAAATTGATGAAGGGATGTGGTAATACTCGTCGACATCTACAAAAGAAAAAAGAAGAATACTATAGACATTTTGACATGTAGTCAAAATTTATAATTGACCTTGGTGAGAGCAGCGAATCTGAAAATACATCATTTATTTTTCAAGTAGAGATTCAGAATCATTTTAAATAAATAAACATTAAATTACGTAATAACTGTTTTTCTTTAAACAGCCGTATACAACCCCTAAATAACTTTATTTGTACCCGACTGTACCTGTTGTCACGCACACAAAGTCACTGTATATGTACAAAGGTTACCCACACATAAGGCCACGCGCAAGACTGAGTTGAACTCACTATATTAATTCTTCGATGATCAGTGACACGTGATATAAATAAATAGGGAATAACAATATTATCTTAATGTAAACTGTAGCGCTTTGTTTACGTTTAAGCTTGAAAACTTAGACCAAAAATAACTTACTTGTCTATCGCAAATCATTGTTTTTTTCATGCTGATTCCCATCTGATGTGAAAGAAAGTCTTTCGTTAGGGTAATTATGATAGTCTGATAATAGCCTTATTAATGAATCCTTGCTTTAAAAGAAAGAGGTTCATGTTTCATGCTGCATATGATACACCTTCGTGAAAAATGCCATCATCATCTGCCCAGCCTTTTCTCAATTATGTTGGGCTTGTAGTCTAACCGCATCTAACTAAATACCAGTGATTTTGAAATACGCCGATCCTCTTTAAAAGGGCGATTGGCGCGCGATTTTATAATACCTTTATGGACAGAAAGACAATGTTGCTTTGAATAATTATTTTTTTTATTAACCGACATCATGACATGTCACGTTGTTGTCAAGCGTCGTGGTTATTGGTTGCATAACAAACAATAACTATTGTTTCACTTTTAATAGGTATTTACAATGTTTCTATGTCAATGTTAATGTGGACTAAATTATTAGAACCCTGAAAACAAATAAACATAATATTGGCCTATTATTAGTTATTTTATCGATGCATACATTAATGTAGGATAAGACAAAATAGGAAGACTTTTTAGGTACAATTCTTTCTCGAAATGTCTTACTTGTATTGTTATAACCATTCTGGCTGCAAAATTAGAAATCCTTATGGTTTTATGGGAACAAAAATTTGGCTCACATTAAAATTAAATTAGGCTACATTTAGGTAAACTATTTCCTGGTTTGAATCAAAAATAATAAAAAAAAAACTATTAGGTGCAAATTAGCGTATTATTATTTACGATAAATTAATTCAAACTTGAAGCCTCCCCAAACAATCTCCAAAAGATTACAAAACAAACAGACCTCAACTCGATCAAAATTAAAACGAAACTGATTAACATGGACATAATAACGCGTATGCTAATATCGGAGGTGTGTAAGTGAACGCGGTTATTGCACTTAGCAATTCACACCTCGGACTGACCTTATTATGATCATATCAATCTTTACTCGTATGTATTATAAACGCGAAAGTCTGTCTCACTGTCTGATTTTTGTGACTAAACTGCGCAACCTTTTTAAATTAAAGTTAACGGAGTCTGAAAAGGTGTGGGAAGTCGGTCTTTTGGGATGCGGATGAAACCATGGGGAATAGTAAGTGTTGAGTAAGAAAGTAAGAGTTCTCGAAGTACAATTGTTAATGAGTTTCTGAAGTCTGCAAAGACTATAGGTACCACCGTTTATAAGTATCATCAATAACGTCTTCTGCCTCTACTGATCCCGATCTATTGGAGCTAAGAATATTGAGTATACTCGCCATTCAGATGCAGGTTTGCATTGAAGAAGAATAAGAGGAAAACCATGTATTTTTTCAGCTCGCCTCTATTTCATATTCAAAACTGTCTTAGCTCTCAGGCTTGTTAAGCCAAGACTTGAAATAACTTATTTTACTTTCTTTACCAACAAAACAGTTTCGACGCAATAATTCCCTACGTAATAAATATAACATTACGAATAATTATAGACAGCGGGTCTCCAGTGCTCATAAATATCATAATTAAGGGTTAAACGACACATTCATGTATGTTAATATGGAAGGTGTGTGCAGGCGCGGTTGTTGCACTAATTACTGTCTTCCTTGTAACCTTGTCATTGGTGTATTGCTGCGGTCGATTTCGACCACGGCGGCTGTTCTCATATAAGGAGATCAGCCAGCTGCGCAGGACATATTATAGTACACTATTCCTTTAGGTACTCTCAGCCCGATGGGACGGCAATCCAACGGAGAGAGTTCAGGCGCGGGACCGACATTTAGTTGTTCTCCCAATGCACGGGTGAATCAATCACCAACTTTCAACTACGGGCTGCATTGTGAAAGTTTTAGAAAACCCACAAAGTGATTTAGGCCCGACCCGGGAATCAAACCCGAGACCTCGACCACAGCAGCCGCGCTTGCGACCACTAGAACAACGAGGTAGTCTTTTATGGCTTAATACCAGCATAAATGGACAGCTGCGCAATAAATGGCGAGGGGAGAATATCATGGTTCCTATGCTTTTGTAGTTTGGATTCAATAAGCGTTCAAAAAATGTTCCTTGGGGTATGCTTAACTGTAGGTCCCGGCTAACATTAAACATCTTAGAAGCTAGTAAATCTGACAGTCAGTCTTACCTAGGAGTATTCGCTTGCCCGGGTAACTGGGTTGAGGAAGTCAGATAGGCAGTCACTCCTTGTAAAACACTGGTACTCAGCTACATCCGGTTAGACTGGAAGCCAACATTAGTTGGGAAAAAGCCAGTCAGATGATGATATGTTCATTATATGTCAATTTTTAAATGCGAGTTCATACCACGTAAACAGAGTCTAATATTTGTCATAGACAACGATGATGAACTTGGTGAAACTTTAAATTAAACTACTAATTGTTTTTATGACTATTTTCAAAGTATCTATGTTTACTTAAATCATAAATGAATGCATTTACTGCGCAATTCCTTGTGATTGTTATAAAATATATACCTAGGAACTTTATAGTTCTGAGTAGCTATCGAGTCACACTATTTTGTAAACAGGCGTTCAAATAACTCGATTCTTATTCGTAATAATGTAACTGAAGGGGACTGATTCAGAAGGCAGTACTCCTTGATCCGGCGCGTATTGTGAGGAGGTTTCTGTCTCTGGGACCCTGACCACCGGTACCTTGGACCCTGTGCCCGATATCGGTGGTCATGTATTTTTTTATTTTTAAATGTTTTTCTTTTATTCGAATTTACTATTTAAAAAGGTAAAAAAGTATGATGAGAAATCAATAAATGATCTACCAATAACTGAATAGGTATCGAAAGTGTACCGGTCGGTTATTGCACCTATTACCTGGTTATTCAGTTCTTCCTCATAACCTTGGTATGGACAACGAACCTTTAACACGCCCGTCCTCAGTACGAGAATCGAATACCAATCGAGAATCGGTTAGAATCAGATTAATCGATTCGAGGTCAAGTTTTACTTTAGGTATATCGATTAATTGAATCAAGGTTTGTAGAGCTACAGTTAAGTTTGATTTAAAAGGATTATTGAAATGTCTTGTAAGTCTAGTTGAAAGTCTTTTTCGTTTCTAAAAGTCTAAATGTAAAAAAGAGGTCATATTTTTTTGTTTGTACCCTGAAAAAACTTCAGAATCGATATGAAAAATTACTCTGTTGGAAAGCTACAATATCCCTGAGTTGCATAGGTTATATTTTATCCGGATACCGAAAGAAGTTCCTCCGAAACGCGGGCGATACCGCGGAAAAACATTTACTAGCTTATGAATAGGTAAGCCGATTACGAGTAACTGAAAAAGTATAGGTAGACAAAAGACTACTTATTAATTTATATCCATAATAAATAATTAAACATCAACTTTCACCTGTACTTTAGTAAGAAATGTATAATCGCATCATGAATATGCAGCCTTACAATGCATACGTGACAACAGACAGCGAGTCGCCCGCGCAATCAATATGAACCATGGAGAATAAAATGACTAGCGGAGTTGTCATAACGCAATATCTCCTAAGAAAGTAGCGCGCCAAAATGCCGCTGTTTGGGGGACGACGAACGTTACCAGCTTCAACCTCATAAGCTTTCTTTAGAACCAGCTCTTTTTTTAAACCAAATCAATAAAGAGTAATCTTTGACAGGCTCGTCTTGATTCGACAAGGAACCCGAATGCTTCGCTAGTTCAAGTAACTGATCACGCTTATCATTTCTCACTTGACCTACAAGACGGTGCCCGACCTACCTGCCTTATAGCATGTCCGCTCATCTTTCCTTCTTCCCTGATACGATAATTATTGTACGACATCGTTACGTCACTTATCGAACGATTCAAATCTTGTTCTTATTTTGAATTTATTGACGGACCGCTAAATTGATGTTACTGAAAAAGAAATGGAACCTTTTTGGTGTGCCAAAAAATGCTTTTTGGTAGAAAATAAAAAGATTTTATAGATATGTTTTCAAATATAGAATTTTGAGAGAAGATAGGCGGAGTTTTAAAGATGACCTTTAATTAAAAATACATTTTTGAAATTATTAAAGTAATATAAAAAAAACATCGAAAAATTAGTATCAAATAACAGTTTACGAGAAAAAAGGTAACAGTTCATAATTACAATGTTTATTAAAAGATAATTATAAGTGTTAGTAATTAATATAAGTGGTTAGCAATGTTTCCGCGTGGGATTGTAATTGCGACCGTCATTGTGGGGGAATTTCAAATATTGTGAAGTGGGTAGTTTAGCTCTAGTGTACACGCGTGCAAATACTTCAATATCCTCCCATTATAACTTATGATTAACAAAAAACAAACGTCATATACGTCTTTTTTAGGTTGGGAAAGGAAGTCTCAGATTTTCTTGGGAATAGCTTGTTTCTTAGTATTTGAGTCTAAGATTTAGTTTGTTTTGTCCTCTTCAAAATCACTCAACTTTATAACTAGACTGTTTTTCCTTGAAATAGAAACCTTGATATGAGGATTCACGATAAAACGACTGATACAATTTTGATGAAATTTATTATAGAAACTTACTGGAGAAAGGCTAGTTTTTATCCGGATTCGAAAGTAATCTTAGGTATCTAGTATTTCAAAATTAAAAAAGGTTCTATTTCAACGTTAAAACCTAATTTTCCTGCACTTCAAGTTGGAAACTTCCACCGTTCGTGTTCGCGTGCGCTCCGTACTTAATCTGTCCTATTAATATTTATAAATATAATTACATGTTTCATTAGTGATGTGTTGATAGCGGGTTCGGTTCCCAGTTGACAACTTTTAGTGGGGAATTGTTTGCGAATGTGTTCTTTTTATGTATGATTGAAATATGGAAATTGGATAAGCATTTTAAGGTGTATGGTAATTGATGTTCCAGATCATTTATTTATTTTCTTTTTTTTTGTAATAACTACATATTTTTAAAGTAATTCTGCCACTTCAATTAAAAGATGCCACTTCAAAAAAGAGATTGTATTAACATCACAGCGTTCATTTTTGCCAAGAACTATAAGCCAAAAACTAAAACACTTTTCAAGTTTTCTGTACCACAAAAAAAAACATATTACCGTAATTAAAATATTTTCTCCATTTTAGTAAACTTACTACTTAATCATTTGGCCCAAGTCATTGCCCCAAAGTACCAATATAAGCAGTCAAACAAGGCGCAAGACAATAAGCCTGACAGGTAATTAATCACGGCGTTTAAATCACAAAATCAATATTTGCTCAGCAGTTTACGAATGCAACGAACTTGATGGTAACTGCATTGCGAAGCCACAGATTAGATAGGGACAATAGAGGTTTTAATAGTAACTATACATAAATGGAAAAGTAACTCTTTTTGTCTATCGCGCTTTCACGCCAAAACTACTGAATATATTTAAATTAATTTTCCTACACAGATAGGCTAAAAAATGACAAATCTGGCTGCAGGAACTGGTTCTTTCGGGACGTGGCTGGAATCGCGCAGAAAATCTAGTAGTTTTATTTAAAACAATGAGAGTAAGGAAATCATTCAAAGACCCTTCGATCCCTTCATATTGGTATTGTAATATTAGTGTTGCCAGACTCTTACTTATATATTTTCCTTCTAAAGCTGTTACATTTCAGTAGCACAGTAACTCTACCGAACGGGCTCCCAGCTCTAAATAACGGCTAAATATCAAATATCATACTTAGGTACTTCTTTTGCAAGACACTAAACAACTTTTTTATTTATCCTTCTTTTTTGTAATCAGTTGATACTGTTATAATATCAAAGCTGATCGATCAAACAAACTTATAAACCGTAATATCAATACAATTATCTATTTACTCGTGTAAATAAAAACTAACTGATTAATCTTATTCATGTTTATGACAATAGTATCAATTTGATCAAGGAAAACGTTTGCATAAACTCGGTGTATAGCCGGCTCTGTAAACACGATATGTTACTAGGTGACTGTTTTTGTAAGTACTGTTATAAAATCTTTATATAAGCTTTTTAAATATTATTTATCCTCATAATCCATCATCATCGGTCTACTTCCAGTCTAACTGTATGTAGTCTAATATTTGGGTAACCCGATATCCCTCAGTAAAACTGACTGTTAGGTTACAGTACAAGGCAAGTACCTACCAATGCAACTTTTCTAAGTTTGTGCGTACTTTCTAAGTATATCTTGGACACCAATGAAATCATCTTGAGGAAACCTGGACTACATAGTCTGAAATCACCAACCCGCATTGAGCAAGCGTAGTGATTAATGCACAATCCTTCTCCGTGTGAGAGGAGGCCTGTGCCCAGCAGTAGGACGATATAAAGGCTCCAACAGTAATATATAATGTTGCACAGTAATGATAATAAGTAAAAGAAAATATATCCAAATTCCACTGGATAGCTACAATTCAAACTATCCACTCAATTAAAATTGCACTCTCTGTATCAAACCTAATCTATGTCCCCACTTTGGCGTAAGGTCCGTCAACTCGACACGAGAAATATTGAATGTTTGTCACGGAGACGATAAAAGTGTATAAAAAGGCTGTCCCTTCGACCTTGGTGAGCTATTGAACTTGAGATTGTTGTTACCGTGACTGCGCAAACGCAGGTAGCCAGATCTGAGAGGTAGGTAGGTAGGTATAGAAAAGTAATGGTATTGGAATTTTGTCCGCTGCTACTTTGACTATAGTTAGTGGGATGATGAAATTAAGGTCATGTATGTAATTTACAGATAGGGTAAACACATATTTATAAACATATAAATCTGACCAATATTTAATTTAATACCTAGAGTTACTGAAGTATATAACAATAATTAAAAATAAACTGCCTTTGATGTAAATCCCCATATTTATTTATATCTCTAAATGCCAAGATTGCCTAGCTAAAATGAATAACAACAAACCATAATCTACTATCTTAACTAGGAAGCCGTTAAGCCCATACATAGCTACACACATATAAAATAATAATACAAAACAAATGACTACGAACTTACACGTGTCTCTTACATAAACCTCGCCAATTATTTCTAACACAGGAACGAAATTATACCTTCATCAAAGTACGCACTAATTAATCACATTCCGCCAATTTTCTCCATATACAGGAATAAGTCAACTAATTATCGCGACAGCCAGTTAGACCGGAAAATCACGAAGACACCCGATGTCTTCCGAAGAAAATATAAACAATGGAAAAAAACTCCTCTCCATAGTATATGCGTGGTTTGCACATAAAAGAACAATGACTATTAAATCAATTTATAGACGTCATTATACGATTGTTATGATATGTTAATTGATAATAAGATGGGTTTATGTTTATATGTTTATCAGTTTAGTTTTAATTAGCTGCTAGTAATTATTTACTATAACTCGACACTAGGTATATAAGCAGTTTATCAATTTATAGACTTCGTATTACCAACACTTTTCCAGCAAAAGATCTTTAGCAAAATTCAATTTATCTTATGTCCTAAAAATCAACGTAATTTTTAACCCTGTAAACTAGTTGTTTTGGAAAGTAGCTTGCTGTAAAAAGTATTTTCAGAATAAAAGTTGAGAAGCGCAGGATAATTGGGTTGATCAACCGATCAATAGGTATACATTAAGAGAGTTGAAGATTAGGTTTTTTTAATTTATTGCTGCTAAACCTTCCACTAAGCAATGCTTAGAGATGTCTGTCAGAGATACATTTATTCATAGGGATATACAACAGTACCCATTTTCTTTTAATAATAGAAAGTATCTACTAATATAGCTTTTACTACAACTCGTGGCACCCATTTCCAGGGTCACTAAATTTGAATATAATACAGATGGGGATTTCTGTTTCCACCATTTATTTTTATGAGAAAATAAACCAGAAAGACTCTTCTAAGTACTCAATACTGTCATTAAATTAATAATTAGTATTGCAGTGGAAATGTACGTTTTTCAAAAGTAAATAGCGTGAAGAAAGACTGGTTTTGAGACTGCGGTTACGATTATATAAGAACTATCAGGAAATAATGGAAATACATGTCTGTCATACAATGTTTTATAACAATAACGTTAAAAAAAACTGTTGGTTGTTAAATGATGACTTAGCAATAAAAACAAGTGCATGGTAACAATACATTTTACGTTATGATTGAGTCCTAAGTTTTCACATAACTAATTGTTAAGAATTCACTTAACAATATTTTTATGAGCATTCAACAGGCGTCGATATAATTCGGGATTCTGTAGTCTCTAATAATGTGAATGTCCTTATCTAGTAAGAAAAGGTTCCATTTCAACCACACCAAAGTCCCAACAGTCAATATCATCAATTATTATATATTGTGATTGTACCCAATCAAACAAAGGTAAAATCGAAAAGACATACAAACAACACCCTTTATCAAAGCCCTCTCTTTTACCATAACAACATACGAACTTGGTGTTCCACTACCATAAACACAGAACATAACTTAGGCCCGTGTTCCGTCAGCGCCATATTCAGTAACAACGCGGAACAAAATGTCAAAACAAACCATTCTAGTAGCTTCTAACATTTAACTAATGTAGCATGTGTAACCTTTGATATTGTTTCCTCTATCTGCAGGTTTTAAAATAACAAATAAGTTTGTTATCTGATAATAAGCTGACACACAATAAACTGACAGTAATATGCCTAAATGTTCTCCTAAGTGTGACTTATGCTATGATGAAAACCGTATCTATCAAAATTAGTTTTCAGCGTCCTTTTTTGAAGTCGATTACAAACCACGGGGAGACGTTTCAGTATGAAATAGGTCTAATATTTTTTTACTAATTTCAAAACCACTAGTTATTTGCGCATCCAGATATATTCAGTCTTACAGCTTTCTTCAATAAATGTGCTGTAAAAAGCTGAAATTTTTATTTTTCAAATCGGACCAGTGGTGCCTAAGATGAGCGCGTTCAAGTAAACAAACAATCAAGCTTTCTAATAGTACTCAGTACAGGTATATTGCTATGACAAAAATTCCTCAAAGGCTTTTCCACCAGCCCCACCCATCCATAATGAAGGCGTGCATATTCACGGCCAGTTTTCCGTGAGTGCAACATACACTATGAGTGCTATATAATGTATGAGTGTATGAATGACCTTTTCAATTGTTTCCTCATGTGCAGAATTTTAATAACCCAAGTCTTCCGTGTGGAAGGCAAATGTTGCGTGATGGAGTGATTCTTGCTTTTCGTGTTCGATTTTGGGTCAAGTGTAGATCTGTAATTATTTTATAGGTAGGTAGATGATTAATGAGGCTAATTGAAGCATGATATGTGAGCACCTTGGGGATAGAATTATACTGTTATTGAAAACTGCATAACGATAGATACCTAAATACTTTGATTAAGAAATACGCTTGTATTACCACAGTTTACTAAATTGTTCCTACGGTGTTACTAACCCTTTACTCGTATGTATAATATCTACTGTGGTGTATCTTACATTACGCTATTTCAGTAGGTACTTATGATAACATTTCCTGTTCCTTAGGAAATCTGAGAACGAAACAGAAGATTTCCTCCTACACTAAAATTAATATTAAAGGCTTTTATTACTAGACAGTTGCTATGGAAATGAAACTGTCAGTAAGTTTTGCAAAATAAGTAAAAATAACAGTGCTAACCAAAAAATCCTAACAAGGAAAATTTATTTAAAGCAAACAAAATTATTGACTTGGAGTATCAGTATATTTTATAAAGTTAACTTGAAAATGAGTTACAATAGGTTCAAAATTCTAAGAAAACATCGCGTGATATTTTTTGTATTCCCGAAAATAGTACAAAACCAACTAATTTCAAGTATTTACACAGTTACCTACAAAAAGTATTTTTCCGATCAACATTAGATTTGAATACAATAACTATTAAATACATTGAGGAAAACCGGCGTTTTATTAGTCACACCTACTAACTGGTAGCAAAAACGGGTCTGTCTGCGAAAAAATATTTATTTTTCATTTTGCGGTATCTTTCCGTAATGTAACTATTATAATTATAATGCCTTTTCATTGTATTAGATCACTTCCGAAGGAGCATGAAGGTTAAAATGATACCTATAATGAATAACAGCATTTGAAAAAGCAAAAAGTTATCTAGAGTTGGGTCTTGAAAAATAAGGCTTTTGATTTTAACTTAAATATATATTCTTGATACCTGCAGTTAATGGAAAGATGAGAAAAAAAATATTATAATTTGATTACACCTCAAAAATTTCAATTTTTAATATGTTCGAAGTCTAAAGTTCTTTGCATGTATCTATATTTTCGGTCTCAAAGCTATTGACAAGACAGGTCCCTAAATAAAAATACGGTATTTGATGAGCAATTTAACCTACAGTTTAATTGTTGTGATATGTAATAACAATTGCTCTTAATGTATCAGCTTTATATACATCAACTATCATTTTCTACACTAGATGGCGTTACTCTCCCTTTCAATACTCCTCAATACAATTTCTACAACCGTATCCACAATTACCCGACATACTACCTATTAGGTAAAATAATACGAAAGCGCCCTTAATCAAATCGAAATTTCAAAATTTAGTCCATTACATTACATCGTAATAAGTTCAATTGCGGAGCCAATCTGAAGCCGGCTTTTCACTATGGGATATAATATATATTACATCTTGAGATATAATATTTTATCGCACGTCATACATTTTGAAAAAATATTTGTAGTTTGGGATGTAATATAAATTATAGCACAGAGAGAAATGTATTAAGAGCGATAAAATATTATATCTCAGGATGTTATATTTTTTATATTATATCCCATAGTGAAAAGCCGGCTTGATGTTGTATAGATAGTTACGTAGATGCGCGTATAAACGTACAAATGAAATCTTGCGCACGCGCGGGAGCCACGACCTGGCTCAATGCTACGCGTACATATACACGATACTTGTACATACGTGCACGAGGCAGTGCGCGTGTGTGAGTGCGCGCGTGTCGACGGCTTGTTTACATCAACACAAATGTAGGTATAGCGCGATTCATAGTCTTGATCGATTTGCAGTTTGTTTTTATTGAATTTAGAGTTGATGTTTTTTTACCTAATTTTGGAAAAGTTGGCGTGATTTTGGCTATGTTTAAAAAATAATTACGCTCTTTTTGGTATGGTTGCGTTATTAGTTAATTTAAGAACGAGTTTATATGAATTAGTCTAAGTATGAGTTGATATGGGCAGAAACAGGTTTCTTGCATTATTTTGAAATAGACCACAAACAAGTAATTATTTGTAATTTATAATTCTGACAAAACATTATTAATGAAACTCTAATAAAACAATCTTGAATACTCAAATATATTTAGAGAGAAAACAGTTTCTCTGAATTGAAATTACTATTTTCATTGTAAAACTTTTCCCATTTTCTATGTTTAACTTCAAATTAGTTATAATATTTATATGATTATATTATTTTCAACTGGAAGAATAGTCTGTTTATTAAAATATGTATAGCTGCCTAGTTATATTGTATCAAGTTTAATATAAATCACATCATTTAAAAACGATGACAATGCTTGTTTACTACTTTTGCGGTTTGTGGTTATTTTTTATTTTTGCGTAACTTTTTGCTACCTTTTAAGCGTTATCAATACCTAGAGACCTTACCTAATACACCGCAATAGTCACTTTGTTTACGGAATAATTCGCTTATTCGTAGAAATATTATTACTTTACCATTATAATTAACAAACTGCTGCACCTACATATCTACTTATTTAATATGTGATAAATAATAAATATAATAATATACACACGTTACGTTACGTTACAGCCTTTTTATCGTCCCACTGCTGGGCACAGGCCTCCTCTCACACGGAGAAGGATTGAGCGTAAATCACATACAACCTTGGAAAAATATGACGTATAAAATTAATAATAAACAAAAGCTCAAGATTACTTGGTCCGAGTATACTCGCGCGTGTGTGAATGTTTACAGATAATAAAATATTCTTGAGTGTTCAACTCTTGCGCACTATATTTGTTCGGTGGAGTCTTTGGCCTGCTCTGCACATTTAGGACCGTAGGGTCGCACTCTGATTTAATTATTGCATTATTGGTCCCGATGCGTCATGTTGGTCCTTATGTCACGACATTTCCTGATATGAATATGGATTAGCGGTTGATCTGTCACTCGTTGTAAAAGCATATGAAATGAATTTCATTTATTATGTATGGAAAATTGTATCTTGAGGAAGGAATTTTAAATGAATAATGTTATTATTTATTGCTCATTTATACCTACTTATGAAAAGCAACTTATCACAATTATGTCGATGTTTTATCCGTACTTCCCCTAAACAAATTCACCCAGATAAAAATGAATGAAATGTACTAACCTAATTTTTTTCAACCCGGATTTTTTTTTCTGACGTTAAAAATCATCAAATGACCCCTCCCGCTGTGGGTTAGCAGCGGTGAGGGAGTGTCAGACTCTTACTGACTAAAAACCGTCGTGTTCCGTCATAGGCCTTTTGTGTACCAGGGCCGCGGTATCTCTTTCGAACAACCCGCAGCCCCGGCAGGCTTTGGCCCTGCTGGGCCCCGCTGGGCCCGGATCAGTACCTTAGATGAGCATATTAAATCAAACAATCTATGAATTGGTCAGAGATTCAAAACCCCAAATGTAATACATGTTTCTACTTATATTTTAAAATAACCACGTAAGCAGCAGTTTTACATAACACGGTTTTGTCTTTTAATAATAATATTTTCAGCATATTCACGTAACCTTAGTTTAAATTCGTAACATGCCTCAAATGTGGGTAAAATTTCTTAAGTGTGCCACGCTCTAAAATTTCACAATTCTCCTGAAAAATATAAACATTTTAGTCTCATATTTTGTTTCGGTAAAAACTGAAACGCTTTTAGATGACTTCAGAAAGGAAGAAAAAGTGATTTATTCTTTTGAATATTTTTTTAATATTTATCAGACAATAAATAATACTACTACCCATTAACAAAATCTCTTTACTAAACTAACTAGTTCTAGTTCAATTTCAAACTAGTTTTGCTCAAAAATATTATCTTAGTCTATCTAATCTAAACTTTGACCGAGTCTAATTTAGTCTACTAAGTACAAAACAAAACTTAAATTACTAAAACAGCTTACAAAATACAATTGAAAATGAAAATTTTAACTGGCACATACACATAGCACACACGATTTCAAAAGTGTGTGTGTGTCTGAGTAATCCTTTAAAATGTTGCCAATTTATTTATGGCCTTAATCCTGTTTTATGGCATTAACTCGGCATTGTGATCCTCGATTGTTTTGATCATCACCATGGTGACGGAAAACAGATCTTGTCAGATGGTGCATCAAACTGCGCAGACGCATATGGTTAGCAACACAACTTCGTAAATAAATTGCTGTAACGATAACAAATATTAAGACCTGATTAAAGATGGAAATTTGAATAGGGATTAAGTATTTTTGTTGCTTGTTTAATTTAATATCATTATATTAATTTTATCCTTTTAGATCAATGCATGATTTTAATTGATTAAACTATCCTGTTATCTAAGGTCAATGACACAGGAAAAATATATAAAATGACGTTGTTTTTAAAGGTTGATGCAACACGCATTTTCAGTAAGTAAATAAATAAAAAACAATTGCAAAAGGAAGTTACTTCTATTTCGGATTTAACCATAACACCACAACAGAAGCATATTTTAATAATATTACACTTAATTACAAGAGATACGATCGTCATAAATAATTTATTTCCCCCATTCATAGTGTGGAAAATAACAACAAGGCTAGAATATTACGAGTTACTAAGTAAAATAGAGATTTACTAGGAAATGTTAACACCTGGCACTAATTATTGTTCTTAACTCTCTTCCTGACTGCAGGCTAATCCAGGAATTACTCACACACTCACACGCTAACATACCTTCATATAAACACATACCCTTACATACGTAATATACATATCTTGTTTTTCCCCAAAGATGGTCACCCTTTTTATCGGAGTTATCTGCAAAAAAAAGTATCTGAAATATTTCTTCAGAATTTTAATTTAGACCATTTGATATTATTCTTTGTATCTCAAAAAATCACGACAAAATATATTTAATCACAATTTTACGCACCAATAACTTAAGAAAATAACATTTACAATACCACACCATCTTAACTGCGCATTAAAACCCACAAATTTCTACCCAGCCCCGCGCCATTAATACCAAAACGGACTTTTGGTCCTAAGTTCCCGTTTGGTCCTTTTGCCACAACAAGAGTGTAATGTTCATGAGTAATCCACACTCGCGGACTGACCGAGTTTAGATTTCATTTGCTAAATTAGCACCCAGGGCTTGTGTACGCAGTTTTACAATTTGAGGTAAGCTTGTGCGTTGTGGTAGAGATTTATTGGTAATTATCTGAATCATATAATTGGAACAGTAATGAATATAACTTAGATTGTGACTATTCAAATAGGCTCTCTATCTCAATTGAGTTACCCTTAGAAGTTTTGAAAATGTATAAATCTATCTTTTTATATTGACAAAAAAGTGAAACCTATTTTTTTTCACCACAGCATAATAATTGTAGCATGCTTGTCTTTAACTAAATAGGTTTAAATAATTTTGTTTTATCACGAGGCCTTTCGAAATAAGCTTTTATATCAGGACATACTTGTCGGTACAAACTATATGCAATTTAACACCTTTTACGCCATAAAATATAAAAGATGGGCTAGTCTAGCAATAAATAGTACCAGGAGATAATAAGGTCACAGAGATAAGTCAATAAATGTTAATGTAAACAATTACAAACAGCACAGTTTTCCAACAATTGCGTGTAGAGATTAAATTAAAATGACTATCTGTTAATGTGGTACTACCGCAGCTGTGCAGTGACTCACTCGTACTTGAGCAAATATTTCACGCAGATGTGACTGTTAATGCCGTTTAAGTTTATGCCTACATTTATAAACATAGCTTGTAAATATAGACGTCTTTGGTAAGAAAAAATGTGGTGTAATTTTTTGTGAGATCGAACGTTTCTACGTTTTATAATATCAACATGAAAAGAGTCTTACATACAATAAATTAAATATTAATTCTAGAAAACACAATCACAGTTTCGAAAAATAATAAATTTATGATCATTTATAATTAAGTTTCCTCAAAAATTCAAATTTAAAACGACCAAAACATTCCAGAATTTAGTTATCGATTCTATTTCATTAAGTGTTCTTTGTCGGCGAACGTTTGATCATGCCGCTCGCCCATATAATACCTACCCAGTAAGAATGCTGGAAACCGCAATTATTGATAGCTGTAAAAACAAAATACGTTCCATTTATTAATTAAAAGCGACTCATGACTATTGTTTATGAATAATAGAATATGGAAATGTGAAATAAATATAAGGTTTATTAATAGTAATATAAACTGTGCTAACATCTGTGTAAGTAGCTGTAAATCAAAGTCCGAGAGCGCTTTGGCCTAATCTAAAGATAGGTCAACAGTCACTAATATTGACAAATGTTGTTATTGTTCAATGTTCAAGAACGCACTGAATCATCGAACTCGCAATAAGTATCAAAGGTGAACAAGAGGAAAACCGCTAATATATTACAGTTAAATAACTGAAAAAAACATACCTAGTAATTCTCATACAATTTAACACAATCATTAAACGCCATAATTTCTAAAACTCCGCATCACAATCCAACACATAGGTACTCCTTATACCACAAACTCTCAGACTGAACTCCTTCAATTTCAAAAAAGGAACCAAGAAAAAATGTAAGAGGTAAAAACAAAAAATATCTTGCTAAACCAGTACTGGAAATGTCCTCTGAAATTCTACATTCAGAGTCTGAATTTCAAGAATGTACCTGAATACGGTAGCTTTGAGCTGAATAGCAAGACAGATTATGGCGTAAGTCGTCGCTAGAGACCGCGCACTGTGGGCAACGCGACATGTGTTAGGAAAAAGAATTTTATTTTTATTTTTGTTTCTCTTTGTCAAGGTTTTGTTTTGTAGAAAAGCGAAAGTTTTGTTTGTATTGTGCTCTTTTATGCTGTGTGTTGTGTTTTATGAGAATTTGGATTCTTTTTCTTTATGATACTTGTAGAAGTAGCAAAGGAATAATTTAGTAGATTAGGTTTCATATTAATCATTTCTATAAAATCATTTCTTAATGCCCTCGTTCATTTATCGAGTGCATTCTTTGCGGAAATGCGACAGAGTGGGATAGGCATGTGAAAGCCTTATTCTTAAAACAGCTCTTCACTGGCCTATTATGTTGCAAAATAAATAAATGAGTTGGTTGGTCTTCTTAACTAACTTAGGTCTAGCTTTCAACGAATAATCACTATCCTCTTTCTATTCATTCATCATATTCAATTTCCGTTAAACCATTCCACCAAAACAAAAAACATTTTTTTTCCACATATGGCCCCACAGTGCACCGCCCGACACTCGAGTCGTGTCACGTTACGCGTAGAGCGGGCGCGATGACACTTGCAACTGCTATTTGCTCTAATTGCAAGTATTATTACACAGCACGATATACGCTGTCGCCTGTGTCTACACTTTCGACGGCTTGACACTCGCAGCTCTCGTTAGCTTGAGAGCTGGACTTTAAGGGAAAGTAGACATTTTGTTTTAGTAAGTAATTGTGGTCAGAAAAACTTCTGGATTAATCTTAGGTCCTCTAAAAATTTTAATGTTGTGAAATTATAGTGCAGTCAACAATTAAAGTCAATTAACAAAAATCAAAATTACAAAATACGTGAGCAACAATTTCAATTCAAAAGATGTGTTCCGCGACCCAAGTTATTATCTACTGTTATAGCTATTTAGTAGTGGAATAAGTTATAGGAGATCTTTGTCCTCGGGAAGAAATTTTTACACCTTTCTTGAAAAAGAGCTTATCAGTTTCAGCTTTCGTAGTTGTTGACGTAATATTCTAAAGTAGTCCATATATGACCATGACTTTGCTAAATCAAAGCTTTAGACAATTATAAAAAATAAAAGCTTTCCCACAAAAATGACAGAAAACAAACTTCCAAGACACGTGAAAAATCATGTTGCAATTTTACAAACGAAAACAACATTCCCTGCCATCCACGAGAACGCATAAAACTACCCACAAAACGAACTAAATTGTAGCAATGAAAAACTTCCGCATACAAAACATCTTAGTTCTCAAACTATTATTATTAATACGTAGAATATGAAAATCTCGTAAATACAACAGATCAATATTTACAGCGTGAATACAAAAACAAGTATTGTGTATAATTTATTACTCACGGCGCGAAACCGCAACCAAACTGACATAGATAGCAATATTTTTTTTAGTTTAGTAAATATTGAAAAACATGTTTTTCTCAATAGGATAACTCCAACGATTATTTGATGTTACACCTACACACTATAACTAAGTAATTATAACTGGATTCTGAATGAATTCAGATTCTAATTTTTAACATGTTCTGTTTTCAGAAAGTTACTTAGATTTTCAGTGATGTAATAATTAATCACACACAACCTATGAACTTTACCTACTAATCATAAAAAATTGACATAGACACACCTGAGTCCACAAATAAATGTTTAGGTAGGTAATAAAATAAATACTAATAAAAACTAAAGATGAACCTGAAACAGCGTGATGTACCTACATAAAAAACCAGTATCTATTAATTCTAATTGCCATTCAAAATATTAACTAACACACTTCCTCGATGTTTTGAACCGAAAATCAAGGAGATTAAAAGTAAACTTTTCCATATCTATCTAGATCTATATATAACTTTAAGGGATGTAAATAAACGTCAGCGAATGAGAAAAAATACAACGCAATAAGCGCACGCGCATCGATGGTACGATACTCAGGTGATCGCGGTGTGAATGTGAGGAAAAACCAACTTATTTATTCGCTGTGAAAGTCTGCTGACATGACATAATATTATTATATTATTGCGAAATCATATATGAGTCGATTATACATAAGTTTGCGGTGTAATGATAGAAGTAACTGAAAAAAATATACCTAAGTGATGTTGATTTTATTTCAAACTTTTTGCAAAGTTTCTTCATGGAGAGGTTTTACTTATCCTTCTTTTTAGCGTTTTTTTTTCTAAACAAATAAAACCCATTTGACATGTAATTCACAAGAAAAAAAAGTCTATGAGACTGAGGCCTATTTTAATTCCAGAAATTCGCTTCAAAATCGCGCACATACGAGTGCGTAAATTGTAAACACTTAGAACCTTAATTAGCAATCACCTTTAGTTAAATCCTTGAACCTAATCAAACAGTTAACAATAACAAACACCGTGCAAATTGTGATTTTTCGCACTAATCAATTGCTGTTAGAATACCAGCTGAATGAATGTGGAGGTAAAGCATACTATTGTTATTGTAAATAATATTTAAGTAATTATTTACTAATTACTTTATCTAGCTTTAGAAAAATACATTTATCTGAAGAGTGAATAAGACTTCAAAAACTATTAAAAAGGCCAAGAAACCTCGCGTCACCGACTTTTACCTCTAGATTGATGTAAAAGTCAATGTCTTGCTTTTAAATGTACGATCGTTTTTATTTTAAACAAATAGGCACTATAAAACGGAACCATACATAATAAAAGTTCATTACTAAATAAGTCTTTGAACCTACCTAAGGATAGCACTATAAAAAGTAAGGTTCAACCCCGTTATCATGGGAGTTAGTGACCGCTACACATACCTACACTACCTATTTATATTTAACCAGTCCATTTAACATAAAAATAAAGCAAATACGCTTGCCAATATAAAATAATGTTTATCGTTCGAGTAGGTATATACGAGTAGGTATTCGTAGTACTACAGTTCGATAACCCGAGGTCGACTAGTGTTTACTTTCCGTACTTATTATGTTTAAATCGCAATTATGTGCATACACTGGTCTTTATAAGCGACCGGTAGATGGCGTTACTTGTATTTTTTGGTCATAATATACGATTGCGTAGTTAATTTAATCATATTTTAAAGACATATCTACGTAAAAAATCTTTGTATTAAAAATGTAGCTAAAATAAATAAATCGATTTAAATTTTTATCACAAAATAGATGCGATTTATATTTACCGATCCATATTGTGGAGTAAGCCCCAAAATGCTTATTTAATCATTATTTTTCTTCGTGCTGCGAATATCAAATTGCCATTATTATAATTTCAGCTAATATTTATAATCGTTTATTTTATAAACAATAGCCGTAACCCACTGGGCGTTGTTAATTGCTAATCATTAGACTGCGGAATTAATAACTGGCTTGTAAACAATCTCCTATCTTGTTAGACTTAAGTAATTAAATAAAAAACATTTTGTAATGGCCGTAGTCTTCATGCTAGTTTTTAGAGTTCCGTAAAGGGTAAAACGAACCCTATTACTGGGACTTCGCTGCTCGTCTGTCCATCACCATGCTAACCCTAGCCCTCTCAAGAATCGTGATAGGTAGACAGTTGTTTGCACCGATGATGACTGTATTTCTGTTGCCGCTATAAATATTTTATAATAAATACCTACTGAAAAGTAGAATAAAGTAATATAAATTGGGGGGATTCCATACAAAAAGTGAAGTTTTTGCTTGTTTTACAAATAATGGTACGGAACCTCTATCGTGGGTGAGTTCGATTCGCACTTGGCCGGTTTTTACGACCGCTGCAAGTGTCAGGAGTCGGAGGTTAAGAGATACCGTTATCACCTTCATTATTACTGTTATTAAGGACTTAATTTGCTCCAATGATAGCAGAATAGGTATTTTAGTCTCTGAAGTAATTTTCTCTCTTAACACTTGAAAATGTTTAAACAGTCTTGTGTCTTGGCAAGATCTGGTCCCACCATGAAGCCAGGTATAATAGTCTTACTAAGGAGTATTGGGGTGCACCTTTGGTACTAAGCTGAATTTGGTAGCCGAATCCAACATATTTGGTAAAAGGCTCTGCAGATGACAATTAACTCATTGCTTATCACAATTTCTGCATAATTTTGATGATGCATATCATTCAACATTATTAGTACACAGCTAAATATAAAATATAAAAAAGTTGCAAACCGTGCAAAATTATACAACTGAAGTGGTATAGATGGTCAAGTTAGTCAAAGGATCTATAATACTCTTGTTGAATACCTTTAGCTCTTAAGATGAGACCACAGGACTTCAGGTAGAGCTAGGCGATACTTGGTTATATGAATCAAGGGTTTGGTCATGTAACTTGAAAAAGGTGGAGATAGTGGCTAGATATCATAAGATAAATGATTGATTATCGTGTATTATGACAATGGATGTTTAAATGACATTCTTAGGGGATTATGTACAGGAGTGTCAATAGTGATTTGTGGGTTAAAAATAATGAAATTTGGAAAGTGTAATTGATTGGTATGTGTGTACGGAAAAATTTTAATCATCATCCTCCGAGCCTTTTTCCCATCATGTTGGGGTCGGCTTCCAGTCTAACCGGATTCAGCTGAGTACCAGTGCTTTACAAGAAGCGACTGCCTACCTGACCTCCTCAACCCAGTTACCCGGGCAACCCGATACCCTTTGGTTAGACTGGTGTCAGACTTACTGGCTTCTGACTTACCCGTAACGACTGCCAAGGATGTTCAATGACAGCCGGGACCTACAGTTTAACGTGCCATCCGAAACACAGCCAATGGTGTCTAAGATATACTTAGAAAGTGCATACAAACTTATTCAGAATAACAAATTCTTCTTCGTCTTCTTCGACACCTCATGACAGAGGACCGCGACACTATCACTTATAGGCATCCACCATCACTTGCCAGGCGTTCCCGTCCTCGACGATTCGCATCGATATCTGCAAAAAAAATACCCGTTAATTAATTGACTATACCAAAAAGTACTGAAAACCTCATGATATACAGGAAAAAGTGCAATAAATCATGTTAGGTACATCTCACTAAGCACAATTACATGCAACGCTGCCCACGTTTAGTCACTATCACATATATGATTAGAGTCATCAGCGGAATCCCCCGCAGTTTTCAGAATGAGGAAAAATTAACTCAAGTTCTCGGAAAAAAATCGCGTGTTTCAAACCAAATGATACAATTAAACATTACCTACTAACTATTCAGAAAGTTCCTTGAAACTGTATTGAAGTCAGAATATGAGTACACTGGGTTTCTTAGTGGATGATCTGTTTATAAAAATATCAATAATAGCTTTCATTTGCGGTGTCATTTATGATGTCAGGACGTAATTTTGAGTTATAGCAGGAAAAATTGTGGTTTTTAGAGAATTTCTGGAATCGATCCAGTAGTTCCAGAGGTGAGCTAAAGCATACCACTAACGTTACGAATAATTATTACATAGCAAATGCGCTGACCATAAAGTTCTAAGTCAAAAGATTTTAGAAGAGGAAACATATTTGTTAAGACAGAGAAATTATTAGGCAGATGGTAACGTCATCGTTAGCATAGATACAGCTGTAGTGACAGAAGTTCCAAAAATAGAAATAACCGACATTGCAAATGAGAAAAAAGTAGCTGATGCATTGAAAATAAATACTATACTTTCGACCACAGAACTATTAGTTCCGCTTGAAACACTAACAACAGTAAAGGTTATAAGTGAAACGTATGATTCAGTAGTACATGAGTCAAAAGGAAATTTTCCTTTTGATGTGGGACAGATAAACGTAAAACGGATTGTTGCGTGCGAGCAAGCGTCAATTGAAGATGAATTGTGGTCGTGGGATGCTGTAGGAGATGACACTGTTCCCGTTTATAAATCTGGTGCAATTCTATCAATATTTTGAGGATTGACTTCATCTTTGGGTACTGTTTGTTTATCTTAAACTTCGTCAGTGTTGTTTTGTAGATATTCTCTTGTGGGTTTATCTTCAATATTTTATAGCTCTTGTGCAATCTCAAAGCATTTTCCATGTGATTTGTCGAGTTTATTGTATTTGTTGAAATACTCATCGTACACAAAATACAAGTGACTCTGATGGAACAACGAGCAATCAAACACAACAATTTCCTTATCTGTACTAATTCAGTAACCCCAACATTTACGACAGACTTCTGTAAGAGTCCAAACAGTTACTCAAATTACTGCCACAAAACTAATAAAGCCAGGAAGGTTGCGATAACCAACAAGTAGCAACCGTTTACGGTCAATAAACCAAAAATAATAATTTGAACATCAAAAGCGCCGCGTTTAGTTAAATTTTTCGTGCGTTTTGCGATTCGTCACGATGTAGAGTTTACATTGCACCGGTTAATTTTGGGTTCCACAAGTTTAGAAATAAAACCTTTTTCAAAGAGACGATTAAAATTACAATATAAAGAAAATATTTTATGAAGAATTCCTAATCATTATGACTCATTTACGAATGACTGTTAATAATGTTTCAAAGTAAGTAAACGGTACTTTTTTACTGCATATTACGTTCTTTGAAATTTCAGTTAAACCCAAAGCCTGCAGCTTCTTCACAATAGTAATTTATGTTTCGTCATCATTTGCATTTGTTATGTGCTGAATTTGAATGGAAAGCCGTGTTTTCTTACAACTTAGTCTTTATGGGATAACTTTATGAATAACAGTACTGTACAAGAACTTTGGGATTCAAATACCAAAAGTGTGTAAATGGTAATTCGTATTTTATAACATTTATGTTTGGTGAAAAAAAATATTTAATACAAAATGATGATTAATCCCAAGTTTACAAGTTTTAACTAAGTATTATTTTAACTACTGTCATGACATTTATGTAACAAAAAATATCTTGCTCAATCGCGTATTTAAAATACAATATACGGAACCTTTACAAAAGTTATGGAATAAAGTATTTGCCATACAAATAACACTGGAAGCACGAAAAATACGAGTCAGTCGTAATACTCTTGCTTCCTACAGTGAATTCGATACGTGCCATGACGGCTGGTCACTTCTCACTTGTACACGATATATTACTGCTAAAATATTTGAATTTGTGCTGTGAGAGCTGTGTGATGAAGGCTATTTTTTTTGCGTTCCCCAGCTGTCTGTTGAACATCTTTGGCCGTCGTCATCAGAAGCCAGAAAGTCTGACAATCAGTCTAGTATCAGGACTGATATGAGACTATTGCCCGTTTTCACCAACGAATACCTAAATTTAGGGAGCATTTACGGAACACTTAATAAGAATTTCATTTTCACCAAAGCCTAGGTGTCAATTTTAACCTTAAAATTTCACTTAAACTTGGGAGCCCGATTGATGCCTGCTTAAACAACTCCTATCATTATCATTACAGAATACAAACATATTTTGAACCGTTTCTGGCGATGGATAGTGAAATGTACCTTTATATGTTATGTAACACCAAAAATACCATGTTTAAAAAGCAAAAAAAAAATGAAACGTAAACTTTTAGAAAGTTTAGAAGCTGTGGAGGTTGTGGATATGTAAAATAATAATCATTAGAAGACCACGTACCTATCTTACGTGAAAGAGCAGATGTCTGAGAAAAAAGTACGATGATCATGACTTTTTTATAAGATTATAGGTTATCACTTGCTATGAATGCACTTGCTAGGTCGTGATGTCGCTGAATTATTCAAAAATAGGAAGTCCTGCATGTCCATAAATATACTGACCATAACAGATGCAAATCTGGTAATCACTGATGTAGTTTCGCGGTGGCCGGGACAACTATAGGCCTATTCAGACCTAAGCGGTATTCGCTACCGTCTACGGCAGAGAAAACCCTGTGGGTATGCGGTAATATGACTGTTCAGACCTAAGCGGTATTCGCTACCACCTGCGACAGAGAAACCCAGTGGGTATGCGTTAATATTACTGTTGATGTTCGGGATGCATGCCGCTGCTGCCGCGCGGTATGTACTTCTACCCACAGCGGCAGTGGATATCGCTCAGGTCGCTCTAGCCGCGGTATAGTTATCGGCACGGATATTGAGCCCTGACCTTCACCTGCGCAGAAGCCATTTATTGGTTTATTGCCTTGTGTACAGTGCGCAAAGCGATCCCCACTCTTCCGCCGAGAGCTCAATATCCGTGCCGGTAACTATACTTGATACTAAATACCTGAGCGAAACCGGCGCAGTATCTACCTCTACCCACAGCGGCAGCGAATATCGCTCAGGTTTGAATAGGCCTTAAATACCAAAACTGCAGTAGATACCAATGATTCGAAAATGGTGAATATGGAGGAGCCTATCTCCTAGGTGATAGGGGATACCCTCTGGAGGTAAGAAGTAGGCTAACATTGAACATAATAAATTATGTAAATTAAAACAAAGATAGTAAACAAATATTTTAATATTAGTCCTCATATGATGTACCAAACATTATCATCATCCTCCTGCACCAATTCAATTTGAGGTGGGCTGGGCGCAGCATGTTTTTACACGTCTTTCCAATTTCTCGCACCACCTGAAACTAAATAAATATATAATTTTAACCCCATACTTAAATCCATCAACTCATGGAGAACAAAAATACAATGAAACCGACAGTAAAACAAGGAACACAGTTGTACGGAAATATCTTAATACACTATATTATTATACACAGATATTATTCACATTTACCTGTAAAGGGTTCCTGTCGCATTAAAACTATTTGTGACTGGATCCAAGCTTTGTTTTTGGCTTCGTTCGTGGTCCCATCCATTTTTTGTTTAATATTGTGTCTCTATGAGACGTCAGCAATTTCACTAGCTTGTCTTTTTCTTCTGCAAGAAAGGTTTATCCTCGTGTTCTCTTCTCTGCCAAAATAAACTTATCTATTCAACAATAATAAACCCAAAATTAACCTCACTCTATGTACACATACACATCAGTCAATTTGACAAACGCGCGAATGACATAGGTAAAAATTCACCTATAGAAAACCTCTTTACTGTTTTATTGCATAAAACATAGCGTAATGTAGTTTAAGTTAAATTAAAATAACATCACAAGAAAAAAAACTCACAGGCTTAAGTAATATATACTCGATAGACATTTATTTCTTAAGAAGTCCAGAAAAATCATTTTATCGATAAAATATCGACTTTGCATTATCGTTTGTAGAACTAGTAATCTGTCACTTACTTAAGGGATCCATGTACAAGTGTGGTGAAAATGAATTTAGGTAGGTGTCAAATTGGGAGGGATCCTTACTAAAAGTAGCATTTAGATAGGGAAACGGTAAGAGGTTGTTGGTGAAAACGGGCATATGAGACTAAGCAGGTGATGATGATGATGAAAAATGAGGTGGGGTGAAATCAGACAAGTTTTTTGAAAGGAGTCGTCAAAAAATATTTTTGTCAAAAACACAGTATTGGAATATACCTACCTATATTTTCATAACTAAATGCAGCAGCTCTTCAGTCCACAAAGGAATAAAAAATAAAATAAACTTTAAAGACGTCATTTTCGTGACGTTAAAGTACAGTTAACTCAATCTGTTTTAAGCTACACAATAACTGAAGCCCCGAAATTATTTTTAATTCGTTCGCGACTTCGCAATTTCGTCTCCTCATATAATTTATCGTCCATAAAACCAAATTCGGCACAAAGTGACAATCCTTTGTCGTGTTACGTTTCCGAGAAATCGTTTGATGACTGACAGACAGACACTTATTATGTGTAAGGATTGAGTTTACATGTGTTATTAAATTGTAGTATTTTTGACTGAATATCTCATTTTCTTTGCAGGACTTTTATTTGTTTTATGATGAGTGGCAGTTATGAAGAGAAATGCATCCTGTATGGAATTTGGAGCAAATATAACTTAAAATAGATTTTATTCTTAACAGCTTTCAGTTGAAAGGTTGAAAGGTGGGTGGAAGGCACAAGAAAATTCTACTTAATATGTATTTGCTTTGCTTTCAAAGTAATTAAATTATACAGCTGGAAATATATGTTTATGTATCATACCTAAACTTTTTTTTTAAGCTAAAGCGGCTATTTTTTGTCTCATAGTTTTAGAGATTAGATTCGTTTAATAGTCACTTAAACAAAACAGTGACTCTTCATACTAGGTATAACTTCTATAAATGACTATAAATACTAGCTTCCTAGACCACAATAAATAACCAATGGATCACCATTCAAAACTAAACACAAACGCAATAAACAAAATCCTACATACATAAATACACTTAATTGCATAAAACACGAAACAATACCATCACTTATTGTGCCAATAAAAAAAACTTGAGCTACAGTAAATACCACGTGCGGGGCACGTCGTAAATTCTGCGTTTATTTGCGTCCATCTCAAGCGTGGCATCTGCGATTGTTGAGCGTTTTTGTTGCGTTTATTTTCCGCACGTATAAAAGTTATGCGGCGAAATGTTTGTGAAAACCACTCGATTGTTATTTTATTTATTTTTTTGTACTTTTTTATGATTTTTTTTATTGTTTGAACGCGATTCGATGGATGGAGAAATTGTTTTTTGGTAATAACATTTGCACAGTTTTAAAGAATAAATTTTATTTATTAAACGAATGTGTTTAAATATTGGTTCGTAGTTGATATTTATTTTTGCGATTTTTATGTGAAATATTTCAGATTATGCTAAAGTACAATGCAAGATTGGTATATTAGCGTTAAATAGGTAGTAACGCTGAATTTTTCGTATATTTTTTTGGATTAAATTGAGTGCTATAGGTCTTAGAATTATAGTGAAACCTGCTTAAAACTACTAGCAGCACTATCAACCCCACACATTCACAACACACTCCAACAAACACAAACACAAACAAACAATTAAAGTGAATACTCATTTAAATCCGCAATAAATAATAGCAAATAGCCAGAACAAACGGCCTGTAACCAGTAACGTAAACACGTGAAACGTAAGCGGATTTGTACGGCCGTCAAACGTAAACGTGAACTGGCGCACGAATTGCACTAGCGAGTAAGTGGTATGCGTTTTGAGTTTAGTGTCTGACGTATCGCATTTGGAAATAATATTTTTTTCTCACGTTTTTGGGATTCTTAATTTTTGTTATGTCTTAAATAAATTCAAACAACCTACTAATTTGTTTTCCGGTTCTTGACTGCGGTTCACAAATATTTGGCTACCGTGCTGGTTAAAATAATTTTTAGGGGACTTCCCACTTCCATTTTGGGTTAGTATAAAAAAAATATTTTACCTTTCGTAGATTTTTTTTTTGTGATTCAGTCAATCTTTAAATAAATAATATTAAGGATTTTCGGCAAGTGGACCAAAATTTACAGAAGCGCTGTTCTAAATCCATAATTTCGTCGTATTTCCTCAAAACTAGGTACCAAGACAAATGTTCTCAGTAACAAACAACAGTTTACCACTAACTGCTACAAGCATGAAGCCATTAAACTAACAACTCGACCAATTTATTAGCAGTTCAGCGAACCCCACACCTATTGGTGCGCTTGCGCAGATTAACTCGAATTATCTAATAATGAGTGCAACGAGGGAACGCCCGCGCATTGCACACATGCTAGCGTTGTGAGTGTAGGCAGAAGAATAAGTATTGAAATGTTTAAAGTTCTGTTCTCTTTGGTAAGATTGAAAGGTCTGCCAAAAGCTGGGATATTGGATTCTGGAAATTGCTGCCCTAATGGTGCAGGTCTCTTTAGAGTTCCCGCAAATTGCAGAATCAACTGTCGTCCTATTTGGCCCAGAAGAAAAGAAGTTTGTTCCATCACTTCATCTTCCCAGTAAAAACACCCAGAAAATGTTGTGAGGCAGACGTTTTAGTTTTGATCAAATTGAAATAATATACGAAGACTACAGGAAAACTTTTTTGGGATCAGGTAACCTACAGATATTATGGACACCAGCTGTTCATGTCACTTTATAAATTGGTTACAACAGAAGCAATTGTTTTACTGCATTACCTGCAATACGCAACCACTGCGCAGAAAACTACATGGGTGACAATACTGCGTAGAGAGCAAGGCCCACTGTATCTAGACCCCTCTCTCCGACCATTTACCACGACATTAGAGGTCAACCTAGCAATGGTATAGTGAGGCACCCCCAGTATACATTGAACTCTAGGAACGAACACTTTGTTGGGTGGTATGGGTCATGGTGTGATGGTGTCGAGAGAATTATTGCAATAATGCGGCCTGAACAAGCTTTTGCTTTTGTCTGGTTCGACAATTAATTGGTGTAGGTTTCGCTTCATCGACTCCATGCTCCATTGTTCCGGTCTTAACTACATAAGTACTTACAGGTTCTAAGATAACCTTACTTCTAGAAACTTCCGTAAATTTAAGTTTACGATTGACATGGAGTTTCTGACAGGTTCTTCCAGTTTCTTGACGGATCTTCTCCATGAGACCAAATCTTTAGAATCTTGCACCTATAAAACTTGAAATTTTGAAGATTTATATTCGAAACCTTTAACTACATTATTTGGAAAAACTTCGTAAGCTTTTAAGTCAGTTAGTTTTGACAGTTAAAATAAACCTAAATTGATGGCACGTGCTATCAATTCCTCTCTAATCATAAAAAAAGACATTAAAGAAAATATAGTTGCAACAATGATACCAAACCGCTCATCCAACTGGCTTAATAGAGCGATAACCAGGAAAATTAATAATGACTTTTTAACAGAGTAATAGCAATTATGTCTATTAAAGTAGCTGAAGGGAGAACGCAGTAGAAACATGATATCAGACTAATTTGCTATTTCAGTCTAGGATGAATTCAAGGCTAGCTTTTGTTTTGTTTTTATGGATTATTTTTAGACATACCTAGAAGAGGAACAAAGATCAGACCATGGTACGCATATGGAATAAATAATGTTAGTGCGTTCTAGGAAATATTAGAACTTTTTTCTTATCTCATGTGTATGTTTTATTACATGAAATAGAATATCTAACTTAATTTTGTTATTAGAACATTGATTTTATAATCGTGAACGATTACAATCTGGTTTCAATCCGTATTAAAATTGGATTATGTCATCATCATTATTTCAGCCATTGGATATCCACTGCTGAGTTATTGTTGGTAAACGTGTCCTTTGTTTACAGTAATGATTTTAAAAAGGACCAGGTTATTACATCCATGACCAGTTGGCAAAGTAAATAAGCAGACACAACGTAGGTGATAATAATTATCAAACCTTTTCCTTTTTTAGAAGAAAATTCGCCTTTCCAAATTACCTATACTAAACTGCAAAGACACACATCCATAAAGAATTTCCTAGCGACACAATACCATGTCTGAACAATGTACAGAAGATATCAGTGTGCTGCGGCGTCGCTTGTCAAATTACCGTTTGACGTCGACTCGACGAAGCGGACGCCTCACTCGCCACACGTATACACAATATTCTGGATTTTATATGCATGGCTATTCTGAAAACTGTTCTGAAGCATCTAGATTTTTTTTGTCATGTCTGAACGGTTAGTGTTGTGATGGTGATTTTATGGTGTACGTTGTAGATCTTCATCTGTCTAACCTTTTCCCAACTATGTTTGGTTCGGCTTCCAGTCTAACTGGATGCAGCTGAGTATGAGTGTTTTAAATGGATCAACTATACCTCCTTACTTGGGCAGCAAGACATATCGTGATCGTGAACTGACAGAAATTTCTTACAACAACCGACCTCCTAATTACTAGAACACGTAACTTTAGTTATCATTTGCACAAAAACTCAACGAGAACACTTAAAATAACAATATCAATCACACTCTGAGAACTCATTGTGTGCTAACCCACATCTTAACTGCAGCGAACAAAAACAAGAAAAAAAACGACACAAGAGAGAATTTTTCCACAATTTAACAACGGTCAGATCACAGTGCAATGCTCTTCAAAACAGTAAGTGTGCCATTTTCAATACAGTACCGTACATTTGTGTATGAATGTGTAATTATTTAGCATCCTGCATTATAGCGGGTAACGGTGGACCATTGTATCTGATGGACAAATGATTGCGGATTTTTTTCGTCTCACTCACACTGGTTTTTTGTCCACATAATAAAAGAGTTGGCGCAATGTGCGTGCGTTAAATGTTTCCGAGAAATGCTACGATGCGCTATGGATTTGTGTTGTTGACCTGTGACCTTAGATTTCTTAAACCTCAAACTTGGGAAACAAAATCATCTAAAGTATTTTTAATTTTGGGGAGTTTGTTGCGCCAATTATTCCCAGCAACAACACATAGGAAGTGGTGATGGGTGGGCGTTTTGGGGGCTGTTTTTTGTAAATTTTGACGTTCAGAAAGTGCTGTTTTGCAGCCAAGTTTGAATAAAAGATTTTTGAGAATGAGTTTGGGTCTAATCAACTTTTGAAAAAAAAGGCTGTTAAAATTGACAATTGGAGAATTTCAAACTCCCATTTCCTTTATTTGCACCTATACACCACAAAATTAAAGCCTTAATTCAAATTCATACGTAAATAACATTTAGTGATGTGAAAGTAGCACACACAATCTTAGGCAGAGTAAATCGCGACGCCGAACGCCGAAAATTAATTCCCGCTGAGCAAATACCGAACTATGCTGTGCCAATACTATTAGTAATTTAGTCTGTAATTGTCTGTTGTATAACAGGGTAAATAGGAGGGAGGTTCTTGGTAAACATTTGACAGCGCTAGTGTTGTAGTCTGTAGTTCTTTGCCGACAATTTGTAGGAGTATGTGTACTTGATTATTTGGCTGAAGAAACTACTCGTGTTTCAAGAGAAATTGTAAGATGAAGCGCTAAGAAAATGAAGTTGAATTTAATCGTATAGTGACGTTAAGATATTTAGTGAAACAAAAACAGTAACGGAAGCTAAACTATAATTAAGCTTCAATAAACATACACTTTTCTTCAAGAATTATTGTACTAAATTCACTTACAATAGAAAGCCACATAATATGGATTTTCTTATCCTTCAAAACTGACTCTCATAAAATCAGAAAGAACAAGGCGTGACGTACAATAGCTTTGCCTGTGCCAAAATTTTTCGATAAACCGTAATTATAATACATAATTATATAGGTATTATTTAAACTATTAAATCGTGTGTTGACCTCAGGAGCAGGCTATCGTTGCTATGATTCACGTTACATTGAATTCTGCTTATCATATTGTTTTATTATTTCGCCGAATCGCAAACGAGGTAATGTGATAAGTTTATAGTAAATAATGTTGTGGCTTTTCTGCTTAACTTTGTAAAGACTTTAATTTGTATTTTATTCCTGTGTTGGGGGGATTGATGGCGTGACTGTTTTGTAAATAATTGAGATTTATAAATCAAAGCATCAATGTACTAGCTTGATCATCTGTTCCAGTTATATATCCGTTGTTATTTCCAGTATTTATATAAAAAAAATACTTACATAATTAAATTACTACTGCATAGAAAATATCCGAATTCAGAACTTCCTCCTTTTTGGGAAGTCCAACCGACTTCCCAAAAAGGAGATGATGCAATGATGTTGAATCAAATCTATGATAAAAGGATATGAAGTCCTGATTTTGAGCCCCTATTCAACTTCATTAACTTTATAATTATTTTGATACCTTGACAAAAACACACATAGTTATTGAATATCCTCAACTTAAATCGCCACCGTCTACAATTGCTCGCTACCTATTATTATTAAACCAAAAAGCCCAAGGAAAGCAAATTAAAATGGAACGTGCGTGCAAAAGGAAACTATTGGACACGCTAGTCTGTCACTGACGATGTGGCACAACCAGGGTCTGTGGCTTACCTTCGTACCTTCCCTCCGTACCTTCCTCGAAGCTCCATGTGGAACCACCGAAATTGGACCCAAAAGGTCGGACCAATTGTGGTTACGAAAAAACAGGTCTCATTTCGAGAAAATTAATAGGTGTTTAGATTTTTTTGGGGTTGTTTTGCTTTTTTGCTAAATACCTACGTAGAAAATTGGGTTAATTTGTTGCTTTCGAAGAAAATTAAATTGATACTATATTATTTTGCCTATAAGAAATATTATTACATAAAGCGTCATTAAAATAACATCAGCTCATTGCAAACTGAAAGCTTTTCAAACCGAGTGTCAAATGGCAGGTAAACATTTCGCTTACAAGGATTACATAAAAAGTTTTAATAAATACATGAGTAGCAAACTCCATAAAGGTTCCAAAACATCCTTTAATCAAAAGTTCAAAACCCAGTAGCAGCAAAATCTTCATTGAAAGTACAAAACTACCGCAGTAAGCCAAAATCAGTTCGCATGAGGTATTAATGAAAACAGAACAATTTCAACTATTAGCTGCTAGGTTTGGCAATAACCGGAGTCTAGCGTGAAAATGTGAAAGAGATTAATATGACCCGCGCCGAATAGAAATTCCTTTGCAACGCGCTTTGGGCTGGGTGGCTACTGGGAGATATGATAGGCTATATTTTGTGCAGTGTAAATATGAAGATCGTGAAAAAATTGCTTAAACAATTTCAGAAAGTCCAGGTTACCTCGAAATATACTACTACAATTTTGGCTTCGCAAAAATTATTCTTAAATTAAACGTTAAAAAACGGTTTTATGGCAGTAATATCTATGTGTGGCCAAAACACTCAAAAATGACTCACTTTTTCCGAATTGAAATAGATAAAAATGGCAATTCGGAAGGTGTCTTTAACCAAACTACCAACTAGTGAACCAGATTATAGCTACAAATAATAAATAAAATGTATGTGTTTGAACTTCAAAGGATCACCCCATCAAATATAGCTTTGTTTACATTCAATCTCCCTTTTTGAAGTCGATCGAAAATAAAAACAAATTGTTTACTGGTTTACATTTGAGTGATTTTTGGTTTATTTCTGTAATTTGTTCTGTTTCTATTTTCAGATTGGAGAGATGAATACTTGATGCACTATGAATTACCAGTAAGTATTCTCATAAAACAACCGATCCGATGTTTATGATATGAATCGTGTAAAAAAAGGTTAAAAAAAGTAAATCTTTTAAAATTAAATTTACGTCATTGGTTAAGCATTCGTTTGAGCACAAAATCTTGACACAAATAAAAAAAATAGAAGATAAGTACAAAATGACATGACCACAATTGGTGCAAATAGGCCGAAACGTCGGGCAAAAAAAAAGGAATCTCACGTTACGTATTTAATTCACTAAAGTTCAAAAACATATCTTAGCATATCCCACATCTATCACTACAGCACAAGTTTAACTTCAGTCGGCATGTACGATGCGTGTGACAGTTGAAAGTTTGCCAAAACCGTCGCGCGAACAACTCGACATCGCATTAGCTAGCGCCGGATTCCAGGCCCGGACCCCTTTAGTTTTACAGAGAATTAATTTTGTGCATTTACAATACTGTCTTGGGGTTGACGATTGACCCTTTTTAGGCCCATCTTGGTGAATTTGGTGGAGAATCTTTGGTGTTAGTGGTCAGTTTTGATTGCATTTTCGTAGTGCGGGATTGTATGCATGATTCCTATTGATGAAGTATCCTAAATCTGTGAGGTATTTTTTGTACGATACAACCTTTAATATTTTTGAAGTAGAAGAGTTTTGGGCTCAGTCTGGTTAACTCTCATTCGCGTTTATCCCTAATCTTTTGGATGTTTAGAGAGACCGATCGTATTCGATTTTATGATCAGATGTGTTTTAGTCCTATGCCATAGATTGTAGCAGTTGTTCTTTGTTTAATCTAATGACCCCGACCTTGAATTGTTAAGGTGTTTTAGTGGTCACAAGTTCAAAATTATTAATCAAAATTAAAGCTACTTTCCTCTCAAAAGTTTAATCCAAAAAAGTAAAATACCAAGAACCGGTGAAATGTCCAAGTACTTGCATTTTCCCGGTACAGTAAGCAGAAATACTAAATCGACTGTTTCAGAAGTTGGCAGTCACTGTACTACTGAGTTCATGACCAATGTGTCAGTCACTACCGTCCATCAGTGACAGACAAACAATTGACAGAAGGACTACTTTGAGCAACTTTGGAATTTGTGACGATAAACGTAACTTTTGTCAATTATTTTTGGCTGTTGTGTGTCTGCTTGTGGATAGTGTTTTGTTTTCTATAGTTATTATACTTCATAATGATGAGGATAAGTGTTTTGGATGAACCTTCTTTGTTTAAACTATACTGTGTATGTGGGTTGTCTTTTTACGATAATTTATGAAGCCCATTTCTTGTAAGTAGAGTTTTGTGTATATTTTCCTTAAGTTTTTATTAGATATGTCAATTATTGCGTTGAGGTTCAATGTCAAGTGTTCAGAGAAATGCGTAATAATTTGTGAGATCGGTAACAAAAATGCTACAAAAAAAAACTAGAATATTTCTGAATAACTAAAGCATTTAAATAATTTTCCTCAACATACAATAAGCGAAGAAAACACCAAACATTATAATAATCCATCCAACTTTAACCAATTTATCAAACAACAAACTCGGAGCACCCAACACAGACACACACACACAAACAAACAGACAAGTTGCAAATTGACGGATAGCTCGCACAGGATACACGGCAGACGAAACAAAAAAAACTTCAGCTTATTAACGTTTACAACGTAAATGATCGCAAGTGAAACGACCTCGACAGGATTATTATTGGATAAGGGTGGGTGACCCCTCAGGGTTGAGAAGTAGGCGCTCTCAATGGATCAAGACCTAATTTTCAAAATATAAGTGAAGGTCAGTATCGGGGTCATAGTTTCTGCTGCATCTGAAGTACAAGTAAACTGCCTCAAAGGTCTAGTAGTGGCATAGCGCGACTAGATAAAATACTAGTCTAACTTATTTATGTCATCAGTATTTTCTCAGTGTTTTTGAACATCAGCAGAAAAATCTAAAATTGCAAGAAGATTCTTATGATGAAGTAAACAAATTCAACATTGTTGCAACAAGAATAGGATTGCACTGACGACCTCACGAAAACATACCTTATTCATTGGTGGCATTTCCATTCGAACAATTTATGCTTTGGAAAGTAATTTAGTTAATGGCAGTCTACAGTAATAGCACACACAATTAACTCTTATAAACTGTATGCCTACAACTAAAGTGTGTATAATAATGTCAATGCTACGATTCAGCAACTTCGCCTACATCTGATGACTATGATATTTCGAGATTGCAGGTTTAGTCCAACTAAAATTTAGGACCACTTCCAGGAAGATAGGAAAATTAATACGGTCCAAACTTTTCGCTTGTTGACTATTGAGGAAATTGTGAGGAAGGTACAGTACTAGTTTCTATTCTGAGTAGCATGATGAGGCTGTTTTTAATCACAGCAATTATGCTGTCATTACGGAATATCCCCGAAAGAAGAATGATGATGTGGTTAAAACTTTGAAACTTGATAGAAGCATTGTCGCTGTTGGCTCATCCAGGAACTAGGTACGTATTATCGGGGGCAATATCGATTATATTTCGAAATGCACCCGAGTGCAGTAAAACGCGTGTAAAGCCACGGACACATATATCCAGTGCTGCATGTCTCACCGAGATCAAAAGGAAGTGAGCACGTTTATTTCTGGATCATAATGTAAACTGCGCTCACCAAGGTTGTGTGCACTCCTCGTTTTTGACGTTTGTCAAATTAGCAATCGTTATTTTGATGCCGATGCGGTTTGAGATGAATTCGTGTTATTTATATGTGCAGCTGATATTTTCTTTAAAGTGATTGACCGAATGACGAATATTATTACACTGCTTCTTCATGAATACTTTTATAAAGACGTATTTTAGGATGACACGTTCATTTGCAGAAGTCGTTTCCTCTAGTTTTGCACGCTTGTTTGTTTTCAGTGATAGTTTGCGTTTATATCATTTCCGCAACAAATAATAATACTAAAACCAGGAAGGAGGCAAATTGCCAACGTTGAGATCTTACATAGCAGTGCTGCTCCTTGCTACATTTCATCACCTCTTTTATTATCTTTTAGCCATTGGTAATACATCGTCTTTCAGAGAAGATTCTACGCCGAATCAAGCATATCCATATTTAACCGATTATTCATCATTTTTGCAAATAAACAATCTCTGATACCTGAGTAAGAGTTTCATAACATCATCCAAACTAATATTATAAATGCGAAAGTAACTCTGTCTGTCTGTCTGTCTGTCTTTCTGTCTGTCTGTCTGTCTGTCTTTCTGTCTGTCTGTCTTTTCTTCACGCCTAAACTACTGAACCGATTTGTGTGAAATTTGGTACAGACATAGTTTGAAACTTGAGAAAGGACATAGGATAGTTTTTATTAAAAAAAAAAAATATTCCGGACATATAGCGCCATCTATTGGTCAAATCAAAAATCTGCTGGTAGTCACTATTCCACGCGAACGAAGTTGCGGGCAAAAGCTAGTCAGAAATAAAAAGGATCTGATCTGGATCGTATCCATTATAATTGTAGTGTATTTGTTCTCGAGTCGATTATAGTAGATAATATATGAAAAATACTGTATACAATACTTACTCCACAACAATAAACAACATTAAATCTTTTAAAAAACAAATAGAACGCAGCAAACGTCACAAGGATGTAACATAGAAATGCTTTCTGTCATAGTTATGTCTTCATTAACATAAACACACTCCTGCGCATTGAAGCTTGCTCTTCCGGATTTTTTCAACGTTACACCACAAACGGAATTCCAACCCGCATGGCATTGAGCGCTCATTGCCAATGTTTTGCATCTAGTAATAAGTGTATGTATGTCTGTGAGTGCTGATAATCACGAAAAGGTAAAAAAAAACTGTGGGAATTGGTATAATCCTTTACTTAATTTTTACAAGTTAAAGACGGTAATAAATAGCTTCACTGACTTTAGTTTGGATCAATAGAGTATTTTATCTACATAGATTTACTGCTGTTACTTTTTTATCAAATAGCTAATACGTAGGCGCTTCCTCGACATACATAGGTAGATTTCATTATTTTGACCACGATATCAAAAATCCTGTACACTAACCTTCGGAATAATTTGAGCCACCGATAATTCTTCATTATCAATTAACTGCCATCAATACTTAACATGTAAATTCAAGGCTCAAAAAACAACCCAAAAGGATCAACACACTCAAAGTCTTAACCCTTCAATTATCGAGACCCGAGCAAATCCAGCGACCCAACTAGTATGTAAAACAACAAACAATGTGGCTATTTGTCACGCCATGGACTAAGTATGTGCATAATTATGTTGAGGGTACCTACGTACGATTCTGACGACACCTGTCGTGTCAACCGAGCTGGTGATTAAGGACTAGAAATTGCGATATTGTGAACATTACCATGCTCATTTTAAAAGAAAATTAAACTAGAACAGTTAAGGCGTTTGATTTTCCCAAGACTCGTGATAGCAGGCAATAGTAAATAGACAGGAGTTTACCTGGTAAAATGTAGGAATAGGTGGTTGTAGACGTTGACAATTAAATCGAAAAACTCAAAAGTATAAATGAAAAATATTATATGCGTGCTTCTTAAAACAACAGTCGTGCCTATTGTGTTAATGTTGATAGAAGAATAATTATCGCTAGGAATAACAAAATGCAATTTAAATCACATATAAATAACCTCGCATTATTATACCTGCAATTAAATTTAATCCAACACACTATTCAGCAGCAAAATAACTCAATAAAACCATTCAACTCTCAAACATTAAAATCAGGCTTCTTTTTACAATCAGTCCTTAAGAGGCACAATAAGCAAATGCAGTGGTCGACAAATCAACATTAAAAGGGAGGCAAATTAGAATAAAACAGATAATACTATCAATTGCAGCCATAAACTTGCTGACCGATACCACGATAACACCATTTTATTGGGCCATTGTTCTTCAAAAGGATTCGCTGTTTTACTGCTAAATAAATTATCGCCTGTGCATTGAACCTCTGACCTGAAATCGTTTAAGGAATGACTGTGATATTGTTGCTTTTATTTTGTACTAGCTGTTTATCGCGGTTCCACTTGTGTTTTTAAGGAACTACATTCTACCACCGGATGAAGTCCTTTCTCAATTCTGAGACTCTTGACTTGTGTACTAAATTTTATTTAAATCGGTTCTGTCGTTTTGGCGTAAAAGGACCACAGACAGGCTGAGTTACTATCGCGTTTATATTAGCAAGGATAGCAGAAAACACCATGTTTGTGAAAAAGGGAAAACCAAAAGAAAAGTAGACATTATTGATACCAATGATGATATTGAAAAAGAAAATACTAAAATACCTTCTGGGCATCAAAATACAGGTTCCTTTGAAGCTCTCGAGATAATACCCACCTAAGGAGCAATACTTCATAAAATTATTGATAGCATTCACCTAAAATACTGGTAGCAACATGTTCCAGAAATATGACTTCCCCAGTGTTCAGTAAAACGAACACTGGCAAAGGGCCAACTTCACTAGGATGAAGATATATTACGACATTGTACATTTACGAAGTGGGAAAGGACTAAACGATGAATTCAGAAAATGCGTCACTTCAACTCAAATGTTTAAGCTGAATTCAGAAGCTGTGATAAATAAATATCATTTCGGATATAAGGAGTTTACTACTGATGTAGGAACGTTTTTTTGACCATAATATAAGCCAATATGTAACATCAGCAATTTAAGAACCAATCCAAACATAGCTTAAAATAAACTCACTAAATATCAAAAATTATTTGACACTATAATTACAAGATTAAACTTAATCAAACTACTGCGTAACAGCTCAATAATTTGACGATTACCCAATATTTTCCCATCGATGTCGTTAAAAGGGCAATTTCTAATAGCTTCTCACTATAATTAATAGACCCTTGATTCAAGTTTAGGTCAACAATCACATATTTCAAATCTCGATTCTCCACGTGCTACAATAAAATGTATTATTTATCTAATGTATAAAACATAATAATCAATTTAATGGCCCAATCAGAGGCCCGCAATAAATAAGTTCGAAACTGCATTGCCAGCCTTGGAAATTATTTATCATTAATCGCTGCCTTGGCGTGGCCTAAGTGAAACCTTTTTCGTACTTTTACCAAATAACTATTTAATGATCTGTGATTTTACTTTAAAAGAATGACAATGTGGGATTTAAAGGATATATTTCAATTTTTAAATCATGTCTTATTCGCGCCTCGCTTTTCACACATAGGTATAAACAAAACAACCATCATAACGAACTTAGTTAAGCGTCAGCGAATACTTTACGATAATTTCACTGTCTATAGAGTAAAGGAAAACTACCATTACAAATATACACTTGGATAAAGTACCTACAAGCTAAGGCTGTTGCTTACATTCGCTGGACACACACTCCCCTCCCATCTTCAGTTTTTGACTTGGACCACATCCTTAGATCACAATTAAGTTGTTAGGCTCATCAAAAACGCTCGGCTGTAATAAAGACCGCCAGTCGGTACCCATTAAATATTCACTTACTGTCCCCGATATATTTTCAATAGCTGGAAAGAAAGAAATGCGAGGAAAGAGGAAACCATTCTGGAAAGTGAATTAATTCGTAAAATTTTAGGTTGTTTCAATGAGTTCAATCAAACTTCGATTATGGCAAACAATCGGAATTGTTATAGGGTAAAAGTTTTTGTTTGACTTCGATTAAATCAGAAAAGTCTGCTAGTATTTACTTTTTATGTAAATGTGTGTGTAATGTTGTTACATACCTAGCAGATAAAAGTTATAGAAAATATTGCTTGAGAATTATTTTTCTGCAAAAAGTAATGTCAAAAAATATCGATTGTTCGATGATACATACACTGCATAATATAAACTACCAAAAATCACAATCTAAGCCGAACAATAAAATTTATTATGATGACTCAACAAACGATAAAATAAATCACAAAATCCAACCATTTCAATTCAAACTCAAAACATCTTTCTCAATCCCTAAAATATCAAACTGGCTAAAAGCTGAACAAAACCAAAATCAAGACATAAATGAAATATGCAAAGACGAAAATT
The DNA here is from genome assembly GCF_030705265.1 of Helicoverpa armigera. Classification (NCBI taxonomy): domain Eukaryota; kingdom Metazoa; phylum Arthropoda; class Insecta; order Lepidoptera; family Noctuidae; genus Helicoverpa; species Helicoverpa armigera. The sequence goes on along the minus strand of NC_087134.1, from coordinate 724,487 downwards.
CAGTGCATTACAGAGGACTCCATAAATATATGTCTTGCAAGGGAAAACGCACACTTGATGTGCCTTCGTCGCAATTATCGGCGGAAATAGACGGTTATTAGAGACTAAACGATCACCAAGGCAAATTGAACCTTATAACTTTGAAATAAAGGTGACGGGCTTTGGTGGGGAATCCGTGGGGTTGGTAGAAGTCGCTTGCAAATGTTGTAAAGAAGGGGTAAATAAAGCATGGAGCGTGGTTTGGTTGCCATGCGAAATGGTGGTGAATAACTTATGTGACACGATAGATTGAATAACACTATTATTGTGGCGTCGTTAGCTGTTGTGGTAATATCGTGTTTGTGACCGTTGTTTGTTGATTGGGTAGGTATTAAAATTCTAGAGTTTGCTAAGTGATTTGTAGAGGGTGCTTGTAGAAAGTTACTAGAAAATTCTCAAGCAAAGATTATGACATTATGTCGCATTATGACGCAGACATTATGTCGACCACAGTCTTACGACCAAAATACTCAAAATCAAGATTACTCAAAAAATTCAATAAAAAATACCAATTACTTTTGAATCGTAAACTAACAACTATCAATACAAAGGAACCAGTCAAACCCATTCTCATTTTCCATCCCATTGCGACAATTTCTGAAAGGAGTCGCTCGTGCAGCATTGACCTTAGCGAAAATGTTCAGAATTCACATCACGCGCAAACTGCGACCAGTCGCGATATAGTGAGACACTTTAATCTCTATGTACAGTCGCTGACACACGCCACTATCGCATTTTAACAGTACAGTCAAATTGATCGAAAATTTTCAATAATATGAGATGCATATGAGTATCATATGTTTTTGACGATCTCGTTGGCGCAATGGTCATCATGCCAGACTGCCGAAGCTCGCTCGGGTTCGATTCCCAGTACGGTCTACATTTGTGCAATTAGCACGTATGTTGGGTTTTATTTTACGATATGGTTATATTTACACATATATAGGTGTGTAGTTGTATGTAGTTTATCAGTTGTAATACTAGCTAATAAATAGCTAACCGAGGGGCTAACCTACCGTGTGTGAAAGGTATTCAGATATTTTTTATTTACTGATTTATCATTGACCTTGTGGATTGCAAGCATCTTGCAAGATCCATTGGAATAATCGTAATACAAAATTGCAAAGGTTTAAAAGTAGCTCAAGCATTAATCTTCGCGACTGTACACACTTACATACGTTAGTCTACGCTCAAGGTCAGAAATACTAGCGCGGCTGAATTTGTATTCAAAATAAACTTGGCAAATTAGGTGATGGCCTTGCATGAGGACGGAGCGATACCTAGTTAATTTGGTGACGTAGGTACTTGATGGGTTTGAAATGTTAATTAGATACAGTTGCCGTTGTATTAAAGAAAAATTCAATGTAGTTTTCAGTGTTATAAACTTAATACGCTTTTGGTATACCATTTTTGTTGTTGAAGATCCTAAATGGTTTTAATTTCGTAAACTTGTAAGTTCTGAACCAACTACATCGTTTGAAAGACTTCTATTTAATTCTTTCAGTTTGACAAATCATTTCTGAAAATGCAAAACTTCATCAAACTATGTAAATTATCAATATCAGCCAGCATTTAATTTGTTTCGAGAACTTCCCAGAGGCCAGAGATAAAATGAGATTGGGCGGTCAATGTTCTACAAACAAATATAGGATATTTACCAAAAATAATATATTTACTGTGCGAGAAATGTTTTACGCACTTGGAGTGCCACAGGGAGCCAAATTGGGCCCACTGTGTCAATGTCAATATGAAGTGGGTCAACTTAATTGTTTCAATAGTTCATATACATATTTAGCTCGCGAAAATTCGAATAAATTCTAATGACTATTTTGGAAAGCGGGAAGCTGTGGTAAATATACTTTAGTTAGGTAAATCATCGTACATATAGTTTTTATTAATTTATGAAATATTGTATCTTCTCTAGTGTTAGTTTCTGATAATTAACTCATTTAGGAAGATATTGCTAACGAATAGTTAAATCACATAGGTAAAATCTTGACTCAAATTAATGACGAAATAAAATAAATCCTACTAAAAGATAATAATTTTAGCATTCAACAAGCAAATATATTTTCTTTTGTCGTTGTTTACAGCACTTAATACGTTTATGTAAATCAGGTCAGATTGTGTATCAAACGAAAGAAGCTTTTATTAATTTAAAATGCCTTAATGGCTTTCAGCTTCGGGAAAATAAAAATAGGACACGCTATATTTGTACCGGCTTTAAATCAAAAGTGTTACATTATTTTCATAATGTACTTTTTAAACCGTATTGAAAAATATGTTTTCTCTTGGTTTTTCTTTTTGGTCTTCCATATTCAGAACTATCCTATGAAAGGCTAAGTAATTATAATATACATAGATGTAGAGCTTAAGCTCTTTCAACTTTAAAGTTGCGAATTTTCCAGGAAATTCTGTAGAAGATTATGGTTACCTCAAACCAGGGAATTAAAGAAAACTTAACAGATTGTTCCCAGAAGAAAACTCACAACCAAACTCTCAGGATTGGATTCCAAAACAATAGAAACACAAGTACCTACCCAGCCTTATATCCATTAAGAAATTTTAATCTCAATTATGCGTTACAATGACACATTTATAAGGCGGCAGAGCGCTCCAAAAATGCCTTTTTCTCTCATTTGAGTATAGTAATGAAAATTTACGAGGACGCGAAGAAAACTTGGGAATTTTGCCATGTCTGCTAAAAACATACTTATCTGATGAACCCAAAAATTTCGAAGTGACTGACTTTAGCGTCCACTTGCTTAATTTTTGTTTTTATTGATGCAATTTTGATGCGGTGATGAAAAATTGTTTGACGTTTGAGAAATTAAAGGAACAACATCGTTAGCATGACTTGTTTTCGCAATGTTTACAAATTATGTTTTAATTTTCAGTGCTTTTTATTGGCTTCACATTCCAAATAAGAAAAATTAAGCTTTAAAATCTAGATTCATTCAAATCCGGCGTTTGGCCCATTCAATGTCACAGCAAACTACCCCATATATAGAACGTGATCAGAATAATCGGCGGTATTCACGAGCGGGGCAAAGTACGTGCAAAATCTACTCATTTCATGCCTTTTTACGATCGCAACGTAAAATCTCCGTGCTAGAATATAGCTGTCATAAAAAGACCTAGGAATTGTGAGAATAAATGCTGAAGCTCAGCTTAGGTTTTTGGCAGGAATTTTCCGGGTTTCCTGAGTTTGTTTTATGAAGGCATAAAACGTTTAGCTTTAATAGCAGTTCAGGTATTATTGTGATTGCTTCGTATTAAGGTATGAATTCTTAACAACGAGTTTTCAACTTCGTAGTAACGAATGTGTCTATTGAAGAAAGGCTAACGTTTTTCACTCAACCTCATAGAAGATCATCATAAGAAGATTTGTGATGTAATTTCATTCATATAAATAAGGACAACACCTTTTAGTGTTTACCAAAAGTAAAATTATCAATGCTTTAAAAACTGCAAGTAAAAAAGTATTTTTAGATTAATTACCTACTCACTTATCGTAGTAAACTTACAAACTCACAATATTACTTAAAACAAATACAATTGATCTCATAACGAGCAAGCAACTTAGCTTAACCAAACACGGTTCAGAATCCAACGAGCAGACGTATTGGCGTATCGAAATACATTTGAATTTCAAAGTTCAAAGCAAAGCTTAGTTTTTATGCACCGCTCTAACTGAGCTTACGTTGGTCGGTCGGCGGCCTACGTGATCCGACTTGTTGACAAATTGACAAAGATTATGCGAGGCACAGAAACGATACGCGAGGTTTTGTGCCTACGGAAAAATTTTTAGGAACTAAGATTACGTGTGGAAAACATGTGGGTTATTTATTAAATGAAAAAGATTTTTTTTGTTAAATATTATACTTACAAGGTAACACTTGATTGATAAGTCATTATTACGCAGAATGATGCCAATAGGTATCATAAATTACGTAAGAAATAAATTATGTACTTCATGCGTGTACTAAAGAAATCCCAATAAATAAATACATGAATAAATCAATCAGTAAAATATGTATTATTTGAAAAATCGTTCATTCCATTTTAAATAGATACAGGTCAATATTATTTATACCCATCATATTTATTAGAAAATTATATTGTGAAAAAGTGTGAAGGACATTTGATATTAATTAAAACTGAATGCGGAAATTAATAGGGTTTGGGAAGATTTAATCATTTGATTGACACATTAAGTTGCTTGAAAAGTCTCATTACAAACCAATTCTATAAGACATTATCGTATCTGTAATATTTATGATCCTTAATCTATGTCCACCGGACCCATATCGACTACAAATTGGGCGAGTCGGTAGCCGTAGCGAAAGAAAATAATATTGTTTCTTAGCAAATATTTACCATTCTCTTATGTTGTGTCTTTACAGCATACTACGTACGGTGGCCGAATATTAATCGCTTTGAATTAGTTTCATATACTGCTGTTTAATAGTTGATAATGTATTTTTGTTTATTAAGAGGTGAAACTATTTTTTTGGAAAGCTGTAGAAAAGAACCAAAATTACATTTGAAGTATCGTCAAACTTTAAAAATAAATAATGGAACTCGAAAAGGTTTATCGTAAAAGGACTGAGGTTTTAAACATTGGAAAAAAATGGAAGCCTTTCTTCATCAAGACTAAAGTCACATATTTTCAAAAGATTTGGCATTACTATCTCTGTTTACAGAAAACCATAGTTTAATAAATCAAAACAAAATATTAATCATTCGACCACCAATATACCATTGCACATTACGAATACAAAATATCCCATTTCAAAGCATATTCTATCACGTTTTGTTAAAGAAAATTGGCGGTGCACTACAAATCGAACCTTCTTATTCACTTACAATCTTAGAGCGAGTAACCAACCGGATAAGACTTGAGCAGAAATCTCTATGCGAAAGAGTCTGTCAATTTATGAGGGGGCGCGAAGCAATATCACAAATACTGATATATGACAGCTTACTCATACATTCTTATTCACATCGTTATTTCAGACAAAATTATCATACAAAAACAAGCATAAAATTGAAGTATAAGGTAGTACATACCTGTAGGTATGACCAGCGGTGTCGTGTCTTTAATACAAGGTGGTCTCCTACTTTTGATAGACAATAAAGCACGCAATGGTGTATCCACTAGGTTGTATGCTCTGAGCTACCAACAATCTAAGATACGCAACTCTTTCAATATAATACGAGAACAATTTATTTCGTCATTTAACTATCAAAAGTGGTTTCATACAAATTGTATGTAATGTGATTGTCGAATGATGTAAACGAGGAACGAAGACTCTGATGACTATCATTATACCTAATTTATATATTCTGTCAGAGGATCGGACGATTCGTGGGGTATGTGGGAGCAAAAGTGTTTGAAAAACAAGTTAATAATAAAATCTCTATAATAATTGAAAATCTCCTTCTTCCGCTTTTTGTGCAAAGGTAGAAAGCCTACCATCATCATCATCATCTTTTGTTATTGTGCCACTGCAGGACACAGACTTATTCTTGGACACTGAAGGTGAATTGGCAACATTAGACTTGAAATCTAAATCTCACTATATTTTCCTTCACCATACATATAACTTAGTAAAATTAAGTGCTTTAAAACAAGTCACAAGAACATAGAAATCTGGCATATTTTATAACGTAATCGTACCTTATGTAAAAGCACGCAACACTAACGTAGCGGGTTAAAAATGTGACCCCATTTATTAAGATAAAAAGGTACATAAATGTATTTAGTAGTACTCAAACCCGTCCCTAGCCTGCTCGAGATGGAGTAGACCGACTTTAATTTATTTACTATTTTAAGAGCTTTAATATAACTAAGTGGATTTTTTGCCTGAGCCTCTTGGCAAAAAGGGCACCCACCCGCTGTTGAAACAGGTCAAGCGCGTCTTTATTTCAAATCTATCCATCTTACCACCTTATTTGCCTGGCAACTCCTGTAACTTTCGTATTATATTTATAAATATCGATGCGCAAATGTAGTCTTTAGTACTTATATCTTTCACGTCTCCTTTTAGTTACTAAGATACATTTTTTTTCATAGTTTACTGCTCAAGTGCATACTTTTCGATTTTGAACAAGTTTATGGCTCTTTTTGAGTGAAAAAAGTAGATTTTTAATTTAATTTTTTCAATCAAATTTTATACTAAAATTATTACAATAAAACACGCGTATATTTGAGTAATGATTTATTTTCTAAAAATAAACATAAAAGTTCAAAAAAAAACTTCACTTAAAGAAACCAAATCTCAAGACTTGTGCACGCAACAGTACAACCAAGTTGCCTAAGAATAATTTTCACAGTAATTACGATAGGCCTATCCCATCGCGTGTACTTAGTCTCGATATGAATTGACACAAACGAAAGTAATCAGCCCATTAGCCTGATTGAATGATTCTGCTCATTTCATATCATTATGAGGAGTAGGTAGGTGGTCGAGGAATGAGCAATTTATATTGTGCAAGTTCTTTGACTGGGTGAAAAGGAATATTGCTGAACACATCTTGACTTATAGATTTCTTGGAAAGCTTTAAGAAATACTATGACTGTAGATCGAGTTGTTGTTATATCTTCGGTATCATGTATATTCCGTAAAATGAAAATCTCTTATTTCGTTTCGAGATTTTTGGCAAGAAGTACTGACTACGAATAGCTTAAAATACCAAGACTGTCCTGTGTAATATTTGACGTTCGAAAAGTGCTACTTATCATCCTAATTTAAAAAATGCATTATAATTTTGATTTAGTCAAGAGCAATTTTTTCAAGAAAATAAGACAAAGAAGATAAATAGCTAAGCCATTATTTACTTCTTCTATACTAATATTATAAAGAGGAAAACTTTGTTTGTTTGGTTGTAATGAATAGGCTCAAAAACTACTGGACCGTTTTAAAAAATTCTTTCACCTTTCGAAAGCTACATTATCCACGAGTAACATAGGCTGTATTTGATCCCGGTACGGGCAGTAGTTACCACGGGACGCGGGTAAAACCGCGGGGAAACGGCTAGTATTGTATAAAGTATAATGTCCGCAAATGATTAAGATCTCAATATATACGATCAGACTAAGGAAGACGTATTCTCCTATAGTAACTGATTGCATACAACAGACGTCTGGTGCCAACAAAATGATGTATATTGTAAACAACTAATGAATTTAAATTCATAACAACAACGCTAACTACAGTTAGTGGGCATTTCTAGTTAACTCACGACCGTCGGTAAGTAGGTACCTATTACGACTACTGTTAGGTACCTACGTAAGTATTACTGCTACAACTATTGGCATCGTTGCTAATTTTCCGGGGCTGCATTTTCCGGAGATGTGTGGTTGTTCGAGAGTTACCACGGCCCTGGTACACGAAGGGCTCCAGAAGAAACATAGGTAGGTTTCAGCCAGTAAGTTTGATACACACTCTAGCTGCAACCACATAGAAAAAGGTTATTTGAAGAGAAGTAATAAAAAGATTCAGTTGCTGGGCATAGACTTCTACTTCTACAAATCAGTAACAGCTACTAATTAAATATGATTAGACGTTTTAGCTGAATGTCGAGATTGATATTTAGATCTATTTCTGAAAATGGATTTCATAATAATTCAGGAACAATCTAAAAAAATCTTACTCTGCAAACATGTATAGTAAGTTCAACTCAGTCGTGCGCGCGGCCTTATGTGTGGGTAACCCTTGTACATATACAGTGACTTTGTGTGCGTGACAAGAGGTACAGTCGGGTACAATACAGTTATGTAGGGGTTGTATACGGGTGTTTAAAGAAAAACAGTTATTACGTAATTTAATGTTTATTTATTTATAATGATTATGAATCGCTATTTGAAAAAATCAAATGATGAATTTTCGGATTCGCTACTCTCCAAGGTGAATTATAAATTCTGACTCCATGTCAAAATGTCTATAGTATTCTTCTTTTTTCTTTTGTACATGTCGACAAGTATTACGCCACATCCCATCATCAATTTGACTTAAACGTTCATTTATGAGTTTCATTATTTTGTTATTTTGGTCGACATTATGCGAAGCAATATAATTTTTTAAAATTCCCTACATATTTTGTTAACATTATTATACTAGGTTATACCTCTTTTTACATTCTTAGTCCACACTTTTATTTACTGTCGGCGTACCCCGAGCTAGAAAATATGTAAGGAGTATTTAATTCTTAGATACTGTCAATGTCAATTTGAAAAGACTTATGAGAAAATAATGAAAAACTATATTTAATAATAAAAAGCTTTGAATGTTGTTTTTTTTTTGAAACGCTTTATCTGACTCCTTAATAATTTCTCCGTGAATAACTAGTATTTTAGTAAACGACTGTACCCATAAGAAAAAGTGATAAGAACACGTCATGCTCGGACGACGTCACTGTCACACGAATGAAAGTTGTATATTTACAAGCCGACGCACACATAGGGCCGCGCGCAAATCTGAGTTGAACTATCTACTTATACAGTACTAATTTAAAAAGAAAATCTTATTCGCATTTGGAAACTAAACATGCATCGAAATGAAACTCGCGACTATGAATTTTAATAGCGTCAGTAAATAATCTTTAACAGGAAGATTAAATACAATTGCAACAAAGACTTAATTATTCAAACCACACAAATAGTTTTCAGTAAAATTACCTAATAAAATATGTTATTACCTCCTTACAAAACTGCATGCAAATAAATAATGAATACAATATTATAATTAGCATGACCGCAGACCATTATTTTTATAGCCAAAACATTCAATAGTAAACTCCTGCGCACTTTTCAGGTTATTGCGTCACGCGTCATAGGTTAATGACCCCATCAGTCGGTCAAGGTTCGCAGTAGTTTGGGATGAAATCGGTAGATGGCGTTGTTTTACGTTTTGGGAGATGCCCATTTTAGAATCCTGAAAATATACCAGAACCACTTTCAATGGAGTAAATAAGACTTATTATAGAAAAAAATAGTCATTTGTAAAGCGTCAATTTAATAAAACTAGAAAAACTATTTTCTACCACCTTTACCCGTGTTTGCTTGAGTGCAAACCGGTGTCAATTTTTACTTTGGAAAATACATAGACTGGAAAAAAATCGGAAAAGCCTCCTTTCTACGGTCGGGTGATAATTAGGCATAGCCTTATAGAGCTATTCTCAAGCAACATCAATTGACATGTATTTACTAAATATAAATATTGCTCTAAAAATCCTAGGACCCCATCATAATTTCTCGTCGCGACAGACAGATTAGTCAACACAGAACTCACAAAGGGATACATATAAACTTTATGACGTTCAATTCCGGTGTCCTGTTTCATAATATGATTTATTTTACGACTGAGAAAGTGAGATTTATCAAGCTTGCTCCGAATAGACTGGCTGACATGACATACAGAGGATTAATGTTATGGACCATTGTATTTTTTAAGTGAAACATGGTCAAGGGATTAGGATTTGGAGGTCATAGAAAGATGGTCAGAATTGTAAGTAACAACTTTTTTGTATAGAGATTATTTGAGCTTTTTTACCGTCTTGGTAGTCTAGTTGGGAAGTGACCTGCAATTTCTACAATTATAAAGTGTGCAGTTTCGTGACATACACCAATGTGATTTTGTCATGGCGAAGCGTGTAGGTATCCTACACACCCACAGACTTGCTACCTGAATGTCCATTACTAGAGGATTAAGATAGTCAGGAAATCTGAGCATCCAAAGTTTAAATCACATGGATTGCTGACCTTGAACAGAGTGCTTAGTGCGAGTTTTCGTGAATTTATTTACGGACTCACATGAGAGCGCGTATACTAAGATTTGTATGGAACAAAAACAGCTCCGCCTAGTGTCAAAAATTGGAACCTAAAGTAGCGAGTGCCAGTTTACAAATTTTCGAAATCGAATCGCTCGGACTCTCAAGTGAACGTGACAGGCACGTGATTGGTTTATTTCTGCCGTGATGCGAGTGCGAGATTCAGATTTTGACAGATCGAATAGTAAATAAATACAAACGCGATCGAATTTAACCAAAAAGTTTTCACGAAGATTTTTGTGGTGAAAGTGAAGTGAGGAGATATTCGTATATCAACAATTAAGTTTTTTAACCCCCGACGCAAAAACGACGGGGTGTTATAAGTTTGACGTGTCTGTGTGTGTGTGTGTGTGTGTGTATGTGGCATCGTAGCTCCCAAACGGATGATTCGATTGTAATGCGGTTTTTTTTGTTTAAAAGGTATGTCAGTCGGGAGTGTTCTTAGCTATGTTTGGTGGAAATCGGTTCAGGTCTTCAAGGTCATCAGCTCGTTTGCTAGATGTGATAGGAATGTTACACGCTCAGTTTACTTGCAAGTATATGTGGGATCTGAAATTTGAAACACTAATGTCTTTTGGAACCACTGAGCTGGTCTTCTGTTAGGGCACGAAGGTAGGAGACGTAACCCTGAACTGCCTTTTAGTAAACCCATCGAGTTTGGGCTCGTTGAATTTGTCTTGACGAGTTCTCTTCATGTTTCTGATTGACGAGAACCTGATGCTGGAAATGGGATGTGGCGGATGAAACCCTGGAATACCGGAATGAAACGGATAAACCGATTTATATTTTTGCTGAAAATCTAGAATGTCCAAAGGTTAATCTTTATTGTTTCTCAATCTGTGCAATTCTCCCAGAGTCAGTTTGTCATGAGGATTGTTAACTCTAGCTTCCTTTGGCCGAGATCGCATATAGCGACCCTTAAGATAAAATAAAAATGAAAGAAGGAAAAATTAAGGAGCTCCTTTAAAAAGCATGAAATAAAATTGAATTATAAATTTAAAAAAACCCCCGACCCAAAAAAAGTATGCAATAATTATGACAAAAGGTTAAAAACGCTAAACCCTATAAAAAGCAAAAAATAACTTTTAACACTACGTAAACTAAATTTTGATGTGTCGGGGGACCGCTTTTTACCTTCATAAATACTTACATAAATTAAATGATACCTACCTAATTACAACAATCGTTTAAAAAAAAACACGTATCTGAAGTAATGAATTAGAGCGGTCCACCGACACGACAAAATTTAGTTTACGTAGTGTTAAAAGTTATTTTTTGCTTTTTATAGGGTTTAGCGTTTTTATATTTAGTGAAAATAATACCAAAAATATGGCAGGACGCTTTTTCTTTGCTCGGAGGATGTTAGCGGCCGCAAAGGCCCACGATGAACGCAACAAAAGCGCCAGAATTGGGGCAAGGGCTTGCGCATTTTTTAATTCGTTAGTTCACCTCACGGAGACGCAATTTAGACATAGATATAGATTGTCCAAGAAGATTTTTAAGTTCTTGCGCAGTTAACTGAGACAAAGCACAAATCTAAAATCCACTCTACGTGTTTCCTTGGAACATAAGGTACCTATTTATCAATTCATGTAAGTTACAATATCAATTTCCAAAACAAAACTAGGTATGTATATGATTGAAGAAACTTTCTCCTTCTTTTATTTGCAGGTGCTTACCGCTTTATTCTTTTTTGCCACTGGATCCTATGAAAGGCCAATTAGAGAAGCAAAGCACGTATCCCAAAAAATGTGCAGTGTGTATTTAGAACAAGTAACTGAGGTTCTGACTCATAGAAATATATAAGCTTCCCTAGCACTCCAGGTGCTTGACAAGAACTTGTCTTCATTTTAAATTAATTAATTTAAAACAACTAAAAACTTTTTTCGGGCGTCGCGTCAAACATAAACAAAACATCCAAACAATAACCCCAAAAATTTTGAAACACAGTCGTCCCATACGATTACATGCTAAAATGACGTCTTTCTAAATTTGGTAGGTTTATCCCACCAAGCGAACGGAACACCAACCTAACAAAAATGATCATCGCTATTCGCCGTGAGGAAACGTGATGCGAGTAATTTGCGAGATGGCAACTCGCACTCGCTTAAATATTGCATTCGTTTCGTTTGAAGTTGACTCGCTAAACTCGACAGTGAAGTCATTCGCAAAATTTTGTTCAACTCGCACTAGGCACTCAGGTGTGGTGACTTAAAAATACTGCTCATTCTACGAAAGACTTTTGTTCATTACTCTAAGGGTCAATTCACACTGAAAGAGCAGCGGCCGGCAGCGGCCGGCAGCGGCCGTAATTGCAAGGGATTGAGCGTGAGCGCGGCGGGCCGCGCGGCGCCGCGCGGCGCCGCATCGCGCCGCGCTCTTACATTTTCCGTGCTCTTACGGCCGCTGCCGGCCGCTGCTCTTTCAGTGTGAATTGACCCTAAATCCCAATACATTACATAAGTACCTATTTAAAACATAACTATTGCTCAGGTATTTTCCTCATTTACAATCGGGCAGCCATCCAAGTATCAGCAAGTATTTAGGTATGCAGATGGAATGAATTACAACTGCCTACTGGCTATTAATCATTGGTCAATAAAGTAGTTAATATGTTACAGCCGTATAATGAGGAAGTTAGAGATGTATGTCTGTTTACTGAGCACACTGTGGTTAATGCTGGCTTATGTGTTGAAGGTTTATTAGTGTGTTTATTTGGAAACTGTTGAAGATTTGATATATTTGACAAAAGGCCTGGTTGACTGGACACTTAGCTATGTGTTACTTGCTAGGTACAGTCTTTTAGAAAAAAAGTAAGTCTAATAAATAATGTGTGTACCTAATACAGTTACTGACATAAAAAATGCAAACATTTTAAGTAATGCAATAGTTCAAAGTATAATATTAGTTAAAGCTACTCAATAAGGATATCTACTAAATCATGTCTGTGTCTAAATAACGCGTCTAATGAGGTCGAAAAGGCAGACTTACATAGTGAGAGAGAAGACTTACATAATTACACACAAAATAAAGACTACACCTCACTACTTATGAACTAATCCTTACTAAAAGGTACCTACCTATAATAAATTCTTAAAGCAGATACAAATAGTCACCTTTAAATCAGACAAAATAACGTCACACGCCAGACGATTTTCCTTAGAAATCTATCTAAAAACTCAAGTGAAGTTTTTTAAGAGTTACCTACGTGGATAGCCGTGATCTTGGCTGCGTACCAGGGCACAGGAATCCGACCGATAATGACGAACTTCCGGACGGACGGACAGATTTCGGATCGCTGGAAATCATAAATACTCGGACAGTTTTCATGTTTTTTTTTAGTGTTAATTTACGCGAATCTAGATGAGAAGATTACGAGGAAATCGGTGTATCATGTTTTGGGAATCGGTTTTGTTTTAGAGGTTCGTTGATTTAGACCGAATTGTTTTTTATGACTGCCTAACAAGCGTGAATTAAGTCATGCACTACATCCTAATTTTAGGAACTGGTTTATTGCAGATTTTGCCTTAATTCTCAAAGATGATAAACGGCTGTTTTCCTTAATTGGATCAAATGTTTACATTGTAGATAAAAAGACCCACTAAGAGTGATGATCAATTTAGGACTAGCTTTACGAAACCCGTGTTTTATGAAAAGAAAGTCGGTAGTAAATGCTTTAATTACGATAGTAATTATATAACCTTCTGAAATAATACAGAAGCTACCATAGAATCATGGCTACCATCGATCGCGTTTTACCCTCGTGATTCATAGCACGCGCCAAACGAGTGCAGTTGTCACTTCAACACTCACATACGACTCCGATTTACCAATTGGTACTTCCCAGTACAATCCTCCCTGCTTTCTTCAAGTGCCTATAAAAGTATAAATATTCCTCTTTAAATTTTTGGCATATTTCAATAATAACATCTTGTGTGAAACAGAACGGCTTTTGACCCCGACGTCCTTACGTAAACAAGACATTTTAAGCCAAGCGAAAATAACTTTTATAGCGATTTTTGTTGATATGGATCGATTTTAAGGGGTATTTATTTGATTTCGAACCTTTACATAAACCTCAAAAAGTACTAAATAAGCCTATAATTTTGTCAAAACCAGTCACTAATGACGCTTTAAATGCTCTTTTTCTACAAAATATTCTGCAATCGGGTGCATACCCAAACAAAATTCTGAACGGAACATGCTTACATCTCGTTGCATTCAAGGTGATTTTGAAATCACATGCACAGCTAATGTAAACCATTGCTAAATAAAATAAACACACTGTGTTTACGTACATCAGCCAATATAAATTACGCTTGCATGTATTATATGAGACTTGATATAGATGGGTTTCGAAATATCACGCTGTGCTATAGGGAAATAATTTTCTTATAAAGGAAATTTCCAGAAGAAATCGGTTGTACAGCTGTGGAGCTTTTTTATTTACGAATACAACTCTTTATTACCCAATACACAGCACCAAAATTACTATGTAGTAGGTACTTTTCCACATCCTGTATTTTTGTCGACTACTAACTATGTACAGAATGATTTTAATCGAGACTATTACCGAACAATTTTAAAGAAAGAAAGCAACTAAGCCAAGTAAAAGCGATTGATTGGAGAAGCAATAACTTTTAAAAGTCAAATCTTTGCCAGATTTGCTCTCCTCATATAGTCAAGAATCGAGACAATATGACATAGTTTTCCATCTTCCGAGCGAAATAATCTTAGACATAAAATGCACATTAGCATACAGATTTTACACACAAACACCGTCTTTTATTACTCACTATAGATAATCTTGAACATTAAACACCCATATATTTATTATAATCATAAATCAGTCTGTGCTCTGAGGTGCATCACTGAACCGCAGGCAAAGTGCACTGCACTTGTATCTCGTGAAAACCACTAGAAAATATACCCTAAACTTATAACACAAAGTCTCAAATTGCAAAATGCTGTTCGCAGCTGTAAGCCTCTTTGAAATTGCGAACAATTTTACGATGCTACCAATCCAAAATGAACTTTAGGAATCTAAATTTAAAATTCGATTTCATAGATTATATTGCACCCATCTTCAATTTTACGACTGTTGCTCTGCCACTCGAAAATCAACGTAAACATTTGAGAGGAAAGGTTGATGTTGTGGTGACTTTAGAGTGGTTTTTACGACGTTTTAGTAGCGGGCAGTAGGAAAATTGACCTCAGCTGGGTCGTCCCTGTAAATATTTGTACATCGGACGCGGTTGGTGCGAACTAGTAAGAGATTAGTGAGCAAAACTCCTGAATTTTAAACGCTTGTAATTTGGTAAAGTCCTAAGTTGTGGGAGACTTACCGGCTTGTTATAACTGCGGCTATTTACGAGAACAACCAGAAGCCAGTTAATATAAATAAAGATAAGTATACGCAGATAGCTTCTCTTGTTTCTACTTTGGAGTCAGGAAGCATTTGAGTATTATGTAGACACAAAACTTTGACATTGGGTTTAGACTACTAAACTAAACTTAATCTAGTTGCAAAAACTAGACCAAAATATTGAAGACTAAATCAAAATAAATCAGTAATCGATGGCAATTCTATTTACACCTCATGAAAAAATAACCGTCCGAAAACATATCACCTTCGCAATCAGAAATCAAAATGTTTACGAAATACGAATACCTATTCCTTCATTCCCGATTCAGCAAAAAAATATTAGTGACGCGCTATCAAGATTTCACCCCGAAAATATGCGAGCGTTCTTACCTAACTCACGTAAAAAGGCAAATGCGTTCGTCAAACGAATACACATTTTTTTATATAAATATCTTCACATAAAAATCTCAATTTCCCGTTTTTCGTGGGAAATAAATTGCTCGATGTAGTACAGTGGGGTTCAAAAATGACGTGTATCGTAGATGTAAATAAACATCAGGGATTTAGTGTACCCTGTCATTTTCAGGAGTTTACCATGTTAACCATTGACAGGTTAATTGAGCGATTTTTTTATGTACACGGAAAAACACATACGTTTCTTGGTGAAGGGAAAATTGTTGAGTGCTTGTCGTACCGCGGAAGTTGTGAGATGCCACGTCAATGCCTTCTGCAACATTTAATTTATTTTTGTACTCACATGTACAAAAATCAAATATTTCTGGGTACCTAAATGTATTTTTTCTCGTCAGAATAAAGTAGCTAAGCTGACAGTTGCACGAGATTACCTAAGCGTACATTTTGTTACAATGTTCCTTTCGATTCTCTCAACCAATGTGTTTTTACGAGTCAATAATAGAAAACATCACTTAGGGTTGAATTGATGTTACTTGGGTTAGCCTATTTGGTCAATTTGCAGTCCACTACTTATCCGTTAGTTGCAGAAAGATCCATTAATATTAAAGCTTCTTTAAATGTATTGCTAAATTATAATCCCATAGAGTATACATAAACATAAGAGTTACGTAAGTAACTCTATTGTTCTATACTAATAGCATGATAAAGCTGAAAAGCGCTGAAAATCTTGGGAAGTACTGGACTGATATGAAGATTTTTTTCAGTATCAGATAACCCATTTATCGAGAAAAACTACACTGGCTACTTTTTATCCTTGTTTCTCACATGAATTAGGTAAAACCGCTAGCAGAAACTAGTCTGAAAAAGTGATGAAATCAAAACAGGATTCTGACTAAACAAAGTTCACGTCATACCCTCATTATTAGTAACTGTTCTTAAGGTCAAGTATAAACGGATTATTATTAACAAAGCCGAATCTCAGTCAGAAGGTCGCGGGTTCAAATCCCAGTTGAACTTTTGCGAACTCGAACATCAATCTTGGTCAGATGTGCTAATATAAAATGTTTGTGATGCATCAAATATTGCGACGGTTATAAAATACGACATATCTACTATTTAATCAGAATAAGCACCATTTAAAAATAAACACAAATAACTATGGTAAATTCAGCATTCATTTTATGTAACTTCATGAAAATATTTTTTTTGTAAAAACTTGTGAGTAAGTTTGTACATAAATACTTTTGTTGTAAATAAATGTTTTTTTTTTCTAGGGAAAAAGATACATGAAATGAATTACAGTATGAAGTATTGTTGTGATAGATATTTTAATAAAACAAAACTATTGTCTAACTGCTCTTACAAGGAAAATAAAAACGAAGTTTGATCTCAAATATCAACCGAAATTCTTAGAAATTTCCGAAACAAGAAACGCATTACTGGTGCAGTATTATATCATATACCTAAGTATTCAAAGCCACAAATAAGACAACTATTAAGGAAAATCTTCAAACAAAAACAAACTCACTTATAAACCAGGAAAAAAATATACAAAAAAGCTTCTTGAAACTCCTTATTACAGCACAAAATATATTGAAACATTGTCAATCGGCCCACACTTAGTAATCCCATTAAGTAAGGTGAGCCGTAGACGTCTGGCCGCAAGTATCATTGGCTCGAGCATCGAACTCTGACCTTCAGCCAACATGAGCCGAGTCAACATTCGGTGCAATGGGGAAAATGTGCAAGAAAATAGAGGCATAATAACGTTGTGGTTAAGTCAAGGGCTTGTTTCACTACCTATTAATAGGGAGGTTTTTTTTACAAAAAAATAATAACAATTGAGTTTTATAACATTTTAGGAAAATGATAGTAAGTAATTATACAGTTCAGTTATTTTATTTTTCGATACTATCATTGCCACCAGATATCCTGTGAAAATCCTGTGAAGTTCTAAAAACTTCAAAATTCTCATAACATCACATCACAACAAAATATGATGAGGTCAAGAAGCTTCTCTAAATCCAATATAATAATAATGATCCCATAAGTTAGTAGTCATTCGAGAAAAAAAAGGTTTGTTGTCAACGACCACTCTATACCTATCAAGCTAAATAATTCATTCTGAATCATCATCGGCAAAAAACAAGAGAAACCCTATAAATAAAAACAAAACAGAAACACAAAAAATGGGTACACATTTTTATTTGAAAAATTCTTGAAATTGAACTGAACCGTGCAAGGAATTAAAATTATATTTCAGTCATGGACCCCTTTTTGCGCACACGGCAAACTGGCCATTATGTTATAATCTTTCGACCCAGGCCCACAATTAGGCAAAAATAATTGGAACCAATAAAGTCTTAAAAAACGGAACGAATATCCTAACATTTGCTTTGGGCGTGACTGATGCTGTAGAGGTTATGATGCCATCAGATTTCATGGGTCAATATATCATGATCAACAAGGAGAATCAAGAAATTTAACTAAACTTGAGATAGTGGAAAAAAATTAAGGAGAAGTCAAAATAAAGAACTTCAATTTTATTTATTTTGAAAATTAATAAAAATGACTTATTTCTTGTCAACTTTAACCAACTTAATTCATATTTGTAATAGACCTTTACAAATATGAATTAAGTTGGTTAAAGTTGACAAGAAATAAGTTTTTTCTCATAATATTACCTCTTGTTCGTAATTTTTTGTAATAAAAAATATGTAATTTGACAATAAATTGTAATTTATGTAGAGGTCTTACGATATTCGCATCTTTTAGGATTATGATACAGACACTTTACAATCTGTTACAAAACATACAAACTTGTACGTACACTCTCCTACTTTCGTTTACTATGTTTTCTAGTCTAAAAATACAGCTGACTATTCCCAGAGTCGGGTTTATTTTTAGACTCCACTAGAGTAAGGTCAAGTTGAAAGAATCTTTCAGTACCGAAATAAAACGATATGTAAATCAGAAACAAATCAGAGATCTGTCCAACAAAGGTCAATGGGATCATTGTGAATGTTTTGCTATCAAAGAAAAAATCGAGTACTTACCAATTCAGTATGATTTGAAACAGGTAAGTTTGTATAAAATATTAAGCAATATTCTTGATAATGGAAATAAGAAAATCATTTTGTATACCTGTGTTTTCATTTTTTACTAGATAGGGCAAAAAATACAGGGAAAAATATTCTTAATAAAAAAATAAAAAAAAATCGTATCAGATCCTTGAAAGCGGTTCACTCACCTCCACCGTTGATATCCTAAACAATCCTGCGCATATCGGCCAGCCAATCTTTATTTATTCGCTTTAGATATTCAAACCAGCAGACCGAATAATCATCAGGTAATATATAAAAAAATCTATTAGATGTCTGGACCAGATTTGAGCCCCATATGCAAAAATTTCCCTCATTTCTACCTGATAAACAATGCTACATTACCATTAAAATTATCAGAGACTTTCTTCGTTTGAATGGTGGTAGAAATAACTGTACATTTTCTATTATGTATCTGTAATTGTAAATGTTTGCAGACAGACATAATTTTACGCTAAATCTGCAGTGGATTAACTGGGAGATCCTCTCGATATATAACAGTTGTTTTAAATTATTTGCCTGAAAAAAAGGTAATAGATTCTGTTGTGTTTAATAGAAACTCGGTCCTAGAGAGTCACTACACTTCTTCTCACTTAGAAATATTTGTATGGCATGTCTGAATGATGTTGCTAAACGCAGTACCAGTAAATAGAATTGACGAACCTTTAAACTTATACCAGGAATAATGACTTTAGGCAATCCAAAATACCTCTCGTTACAAACAAAGGCATTTTCTCTACGGTTCATTTGGAAGCTAATCCGATCTACATTACAATGGCTCTCGATCTTTTTTATAATTTCCGTTGAAAAACCACTGACTCCCAATTCTGACAAGCGAAGTCCATCACCTTCAAAAATAAACTAGTTTTTGAATAAACGGCGAAACTAATTCAATCAGTTCCCATTGTTTTAAACTGCGCAATATTTGGCACTTGATTTCTTATAAAAAATACACGCTTTTAGAATTACGTAAACAGGCAATGTTTCAAACTTTTTGTGTGGTTAGAAGACGCAAGAAATTAGGGTTATTTTTTGCTAGTTTTTATTATGAACACCTAGTATAACGAATTTTAGTAAAACTTTAATTTCTTATAGAAGAAAAACTCCAGTACCTATCAAACTTGGATAGCAACAAGTCTAGCTACTTACTAAACTTGCAATGTAAAAATAAATACAGAAACAATACGCACAAAAGAAAATATAGAAAAAAACAAGTTCAGAAATCACCAAAAAAATCAGTTCCACTGTCTGAATCATAAGTAAAACATTTCACAGGTAATCATGTACAAAAGATTATGATGTGCCTCGATAATTGATTTTTAGGAAAAAAACTACATCAAAAGAAAACATCAGAGGGAATTGTTAAAATAATTTGTCAACAACTGGCGGCTTCATGAAAGAAAAAAACTGTTAATTTCTTCCAAGAATATGACGTGATGTGGACTCTTTTGAGTAAGTGAAGAGAAATGACAATTATACGTCCTTCGCGGTCAGGGACAGAGAACTTTAATTGCAGAATAAATCTAAACTATTTTTAATCCAACACAAAAATGTAAAACTTTGTAGTCATCCAAAATATTATAAAAGAGCTTTACCCAAAACTGGACAATGCAAAACAGGAGTGATTATCTGATTGTTTTTTTTTATAAAAAAGGGGTGTTTTAAAAAGCGAAAATAATTCACCGTTCAGCTCATTTTATCATCAGCTTTTCACTATCTCAATCCAGGACATTAAATATGCCTCTTTTAGTACAGATATTTGGGACATTAACATTTATGCCTTCCAAAAATTTTCTATATTAGGAACAAACAAGCTAAATTCGGCAAAATATCAAAAACCTACTAAGCAACCAAAGTACCCAAATAAAACAATTATCCGCAAAAGATCATTGACCCGCCATTCTGAGATTAAAGCGTACTTTAGGCTTATCAGTCAAAGATAGATAGACTGATTGTTTGCATAAATTAACGCTAATTACACTGGAATTTGGAAATTGGGATTCTTAGAAATAAAGTCTAGCGTTTGTTATTTCTAAATAAAGAGTATTTTCTTTATTTCCAGTTATTTTACAAAACTAAAAATGTTTTCATCTTAGTTAAATAGGGTCTACTAAAAGTCGTTATAGACGTATAATTCTAAGATAGGTATGTGATAGGAAAACAAATCTGTAGACACCAAAAAAATAGAATTTTTGTAAACCATCTCGTACAAGAGACTCAAACCATTTTCAAAATGTAATTTTCCTGAAAATTCTCTGTAAAAATTCCGCTCCTACCCATAAACTAGTCCAGAAAACTTCTTTTCCATTTTAACCACAGAACCCAACCCATTAACATGAACTGTAAGTTAAGTTCAGATTAGCATAACTTTAACGACAAGAGCCAAGCCATAGTTAGCTAAAGTTAAATTATCTTCTGTAGCTTAGAATCTAAGTATATTTTCAAATGTAGCTTCCTGGCTGGCTTTAGCAGTTGCCAAGTGGCAGTGACCTTGGGATCGGCGGCCAGGTCAAGGTGAATGGTTTATAGGGACCTGCCAAGGTCACTCGTTGTGCCAACTGTTGCCAATCAAGGCACAATGATACGCAGATTCTAGAGAGGAGTCAATTGTTTGAGATTTTATAGCGAATACGGCTAGTAACAAAATAAAATCAGTTATTATGTAGTGAACATATTTATACTATAATATGGTATATCGGGTGTGTCGTTCACAATCACATTAAATCATATCGCATATACTTTATGATATTCTATGGCGAATTGTAAAAAAAATTACCTAATCCATTCAGTGGTTTAACCACAGGACTCATTTTTCGTTTTTATAATTTACAACATCATGTGTAAAGCAGAGATAAAGTTAGGAGTATCGTATGTTTTGATCAGTTGACAGCTGTCAGTTTTCAAGGGAGAATTTCAGTTGTTTGTAATGACTGACTTTTATAGGGTGTTCTAATTTTTGCACATTTTAATTCAATTTACTTTGTTTGAAAAACACATTTTTTAATTTTTACGTATTTTTCTTTTATCTTTTTGTTAATCGACATATATTAACCAGTATATTAACGCATTTCATTTAATGTGATTATGAACGACACACCCGATATATCATACTAAATAACTAAGTTTCATCAATAATTCTAAAGTCTAGTCTAGTCTAGTCTAGCCTATATGTATGTATGTATACTAAAAAATAAACTACTACTGTAACTAATAAACACTAGAATAAACCAAAAATCTAGGATATTACTAAAATAAGTAAAACTTTAAATACATAACTAAAATCTAAACTTACTTTTACATTCCTCACTTACTTTTTTTTTCTCTTGAAAAAAAAGTAAACACGTTTTTTTTCAAGAAATTATTCACCAATTTGTAGCAAACTATTCTTACCACCCTGATACACTTACATACACACATATAGTTTGATGTTAAACTGTTATTTGTATACGATATTGAAAACAAATGTTTGGTCACGTTCGTTTGCGAAACAACACAAACTTGGTTTTGGAAGGACGTGTCAATGTTTAAGACTTGAGACTTCTAAGGCTGGAGGCTACATATTGACTCGGTTAGAGGTCGATCGCTAAGCTAAATGTAGCCTGAAACTATTGGAAAATAGAAAATTAAAAAAGGATATTTTAACCTCTACCCAGTTTTGATTTATTACATGACCCAAAACTTGATTTGATTCTCTATGTGGACACATAGTGTGGTAATTCAGTATCGAGTCGCCAGGTTTACCATGATATAAAAGTAGGAAGTTTCAGGAGAATGAACACAAGACACATGTTTACTATATTATGTCTATGCATGTGACCCATTTCAAAATGTTTGTTTACCTATTTAGCCTATAAACACAAGCCCTTACACCACAAACGACCTTCCTATTTATCAAATACTCATAAAACGAAGGCCGAACACAACCGCAGAACACAACATAATACCCGCAGAGACTCAAAAACAGTTGACAGCTCAGTTTTATAGTGAAATACTAAATTTCTGGAAATGCTGAAAACATTACAGAACGAAGATGTTGATGATTAATCATTTGTGTGTTCCGGGAACCTTGGGGCCGAGGTGAAGGCCATTGGTGCGTCGCCCGGCCGACGAACCGCGAGTAAATAAGTATGGCGGCTGCAATGGCCGCCGAGCGCTGGAAGCGGCGCGAGCGCAGTGCACTTTATTACTTGTTTATGTGTTTTGTTTTTGGTGTTCGTTTGTTTGTTGTTATTATTTTTTTTTGTTTTTAGTTACAATGTCACGTAGAGATCTTTTCTATTTTAAAAGTTAGAATAGAGAATAAAATAAAGAATAAAAAGGCAAATCTGTTTTTACATATTTTTTTATCCCATAAAAGAAGAGCAAATAATCTGCTACAGCTTTGCAAACATTTTAAATTCATTCATTTCGATAAAATACCTATACATACGATGATGTTAAGGATAATTATGATATCTGGTCAAGCATTAAATAAAATTGTTTACCAAAACTGTCATATTTTATTGAAACTAATTTTGGAATAAAATATGAAAATTAATAATGAGCACAGTAAATTATATTTATGGCCCTGTTATTTTGCAAAATGGTTTTTAATACCCAAAAATGGCGGATTAAATAAAAACACCACATAGATATATTCGTAGTAATTTGCTGGATGTGCTCTGAGCGTAGTTGAGTCAATGTTTCTATTTTTTCGTACATGAGAACATTCTAGACAGTCTATTTTTTGTGAAAACTTTCATAAATAAATATAGCAGAACTAATTTATATCTTTGTTTTATAGGCTTGTTATTTTAAAATGGGTCAACCTAATCTCAATACTTTTGTATAAATAATAAATAAATTTCGTTGAAAGTCGGTCATTTGCAGTTTCTGCGCAGTAGCATTTTATTACATTGTTTACTATTTTGTTTTGTTA
Organism: Helicoverpa armigera; assembly: GCF_030705265.1. Lineage (NCBI taxonomy): Eukaryota > Metazoa > Arthropoda > Insecta > Lepidoptera > Noctuidae > Helicoverpa > Helicoverpa armigera. Next base: position 700,816 of record NC_087134.1, on the reverse strand, counting down.
ACAGATAATAGATTTTGAATTATGCATAGATATCTTATCATGAGAAATTGATTGTTGAATACTTTTTCCCTATTTATTTAGGTTAAAAAAATCTTGTATTTTTTCCTTAAAACCCTTTTTATTATTTATGGTTTATTTTAATACATTTTGATTTTATTCTTTACGAAAATAAATAACTTTTGACTTAACAAAGTGACGCAATAATAAAACCAACGAAAACCCTTCATATGAAATGGCAATTTTGTAATAAAATGGACACTAAAATATAATAAGTTTAAATAAATAATTTGGTACTGAAATGGCCTGCACACTGACATTGTTGCAAAAAGTATGTGGTTATATTTTATTACCATGTAATATGTATTCTGTTTTGTGAATATGTTTTTATTTGATAGTGACAGTAGTAAAAGCTAAGGCATTGCGAATACAGGTATGTAGGTTCCAGGCAAAGGGCTTTTCAAAATTGTATCAGTTCATAAAATTAACACCAGGTTACGGTAGCATAACATATAAAATAACACATTAATAATATAGTTCCTATTTTTATCAAGAAAGGAGATTAACAAGCTCCCTGAATCTTCATTTATATCTTGTTTAGAAAATTATACTTCTGCACTTCGCAAACCCTTCATTTCAATAATGTTTTGTTCGAAAAATGTCTAATTACTAGTTACCTTTACAAGCCTCAAATGACTTAACAGTCCAGAAAACTGGCAGAACCAACTGACATCAGATTAAACAATGTAATGAGGCTTATTATGAGATAAACAGCTGATTACATATATAAATACCCCCTTGTTTCATGCGTTAAGTTCTCACTAATAACATTATCATAATTAAGTGCTTTTAGCTAACTTGTTATGGCTACCACGTGTTAGCGATCGGTGTTAAGTGTTGCGCGTTCATTAAGACTTAAGATACTTACATACAGTTTTATATTCATATGAGTTGTATTAAAATGAGTATTATTGTTTTGCGGACTACTAAATGATTGGTTGATTGAAAATTATGTCATCATTGAATAAATAAAATAAAGGTAATAAATAGGTAATTAGTCATTGGTCACTTCCACAAAATTTCTACATCTACGCAAAACGAAATGGCAACTCCCGCGCATCTCTAAAGGTGCGTACGGATTGCGCGTACCCTGATACGCGTACTCAGTTTACGCGTATCCGGAACGCCTAGTCCATACCTGCAGCTACGCGTTCACTCTTGGGGTACGCGTACCGCGCGAGCCAACTCGCAGCGCGAGCCACCGTCTGTCGGTTTTTGGTCCCGCGTCAAAGAGGACGCACGCGGCCGGCTACGCTATATTTGGACGGCAAAATGTATAAACACGCGTGTTCTTCGAGTTTCAATAATGAAAATATTATTAGATTGATTCAACTTTATGAATTTCACCGGGTCTTGTGGGATAGCACACTAACTGATTATCGAAATAACGATTTACGCCAAGATGCATGGAGGGCAATTTCAAATGAACTGAACATTCCAATAGGTGAATTAAAAAAAAAGATGACAACTTTATTAGTAACTAATAGAAAAGTTTGTCGGAGTCATGGCGAATGACTGGGGCTCGCGGAGCGCTCTGGATCGATTGACCTCGCGTACAGGTTCGCGGCGGTCCGTACAGGAGCTGTACGCGTATCCAATGTACGCGTGGACAGTGTTTCCCAACTACGCGTAATACAGGTACGCGCAATCCGTACGCACCTTTACAATCTAATTATGACTATGCATCGCCGATGTTTACATGGAAAACGTTTCAGCAATTGAATATACAATTTTTCGGTTGTCAGAACAAGATTTATGTTGTTTCTAGTCTGGTCTGACTTCAGACGGGGTTACGCCCACATAAACGTATGAGGAGTCACAGTGTACTAGATGACTAGGTGTTTTCTGTTTCCTCATAATTAAATAACAAATCATTCATGACAAAACAAGTGTAAAGTTTGTAGTATATTATGAATTTTAATCTTACTTTAGATGTCATTTAATTTAAAAAGATCAAGATAAAATAGTTTAACTAAAAAAAAAGCGACCGTTGCAACTGAAATTCCAGAAAACTATTTTAACTATGCATTTTTTTGCAAAATGTAGTGTAGAAAGTCCTAAGGAAAAATTGCTTTAAAAGGACCTCTCAAGAAGGTGGCTTGAGGTAAATGGATGCTGGCTGCCCATGATCGAGATGGTTGGCATTCGTTGGGAGACTGATATGGTGATATTTGTTGCTCATTAGAGGACGTACATATAATTCTTGATTTTCGCAGTGCACTTTAAATATCAGAATGTGAACTTATCAACAAGAGTAGGAAAATATCCCTGAAATAATGTCATTTTTAAAATGAAAGAATTATCAGCTAGCTGCTTTCATACCAAAATCACACAGCATCCCAACGAAACAACAGCACGAAATAGTCGATAAACCCATACTTAAGTAATTAGTTAAACAATCGTATCTGTAGTTCTGTTAAAGCAGTTTATGAGACATGCAGTTAAAGTTTAACGTGTGTTCGTAGTTCAGTTTGAACGCTGGTTAATTGCTCTGCTCACGTTTAAATGGAGCAAGACGTAGTTTCCGTGATGTCGAACGGAGAGGGTTACAGAGTAAAGATGCTGCGTCGTAATTGTACGGTTAACGTTCATATAGTATACAGGGTTAACTGTTAGTCTGTGAAATGAAGTGGAAAGAGTTTAACTTGGAGTTTCTTGCTTTCTTTTGTATACATATTAATCTAAGGTTTTCAATGGAAATGACATGAATGAATTTGCACTCTTGCCAATGAAACAAGCTCTGTTGCCAGAGTTTCCTCGAATGCGCTTGATGACCTCCGATATGCGGGGAGCATAACGGCTAAAATCTATGATGAGTAGTTGCACCTTTCTCATATCACACGGCATGCACTGTCATATGTACCTAATTGTAAAATATTTTAATTAATTTCGTTGCTATTTCTTTTGCATTGATTACCATCAAAAGACTTTATAAAATGTGAATTTATTTTTATGGCGGCTTTAGTCTCACTGATCTGCTTAATAAGTACCTACAGATACTTATCACTTTTTATTTGACAATAAATCTAACATAAAATGTCCAGCAAATAAACTAGAGAACCAGTAACCACTAATGCAAATCATTAGCCGACAATGCGGAGAGGCGTGTCTCGTCCTAATGGTTGTAGCCTTATTGTCCGCCTCCGAGTCTGCCTACCCTTGACACATAAACGGCTTGACGATATTATTGCTATGTAATTGATGTACGGTAATTGCTGTTTTGTGTTAGTAGTAAACTAGTTGGTGTCAATGGTAAGTTATGGTCGTGTAATAATTTTTATTGTAACCTCGGGAAAGCATTTTACGCGGCCTTTTTTTTTAATTGGAGCATCAGTCTCTTACTGACTAAAATCCACCATAATCCTTCTTAAGCCCTTCATGTACCAGTGCTGCGGTAACTCTTTCGAACAATCCCGCAGCCCCAGCAGGCCTTGGCCCTTGTCCCTTGCCTACTGGGATTTGCTGAAACTCTTTTAGGACTTTTGACAATCATAAAAAAAAACTACATTTTTTAAGAAAGTTAGAATTTCTCGTCAATTCTTTTTCATGAATCTTTGTAATTACGTACGTTCTGACGTATCATGAGAACAAATCATAGGTATACGAAATTAAATTAATCTTTGACAGATAAAAAGGTGCCTTTTAACGTTCACTGCGTAAGTACGTCTTTTGCATACCTGCCAATTTAAGGATACGCTACCTTGATTCATTTGGAACATTCCCACAAAAAGAGGAAAATCGGTTCCTACCATATTAATTGTGGTGAAGACCCTTTCTGTAAAACGTGCGCTTTATCACATGTTTCTGAGTAAAGTTATAAAAAATAACCAACGCACCGCAAAATGTAAATATTTAAATTCATCATGAGTTCATGTAACTTCTACGAAATTATTTATCTCATTGTTTCCGTTTTTGCATGAAATATTTCATTGACATAGAAAAACCTTATCCAAAATAATTTGAATTTACCATTTTATCCATATTCGAAGGACATCGTGTATAGATAATGAAGTTTTTTTTTATATCTATATGGCTGTTTTTATATGCATAGGCAATTTTAAAAACAACAATATAATACAGCTAATATATTTTGTCTTGTCAATTTTGCACTAATATTATAGAGCCAAAAGCTCGTAATTTCTTCACACGCAAACAGCCGAACAGATTTTAATAAAAATTGGTAATAAAGCATATTCATATTTTTATCTGGCCGTTGGAAATAGGTCCCTCATGAAGTAAAACTGCTGGCAGAAGCTAGTTCATTATTAAATCAATAATTTTCGATAGACAATGTTACCTATTCTTAGTCAACATATCCCACATTCCTAGGTTCACTGACTAGGCTGGGCGATCACCTAAGATACCACTAATTTCGATCACATCTGATAGTCCAACCAACCCATGTATTGTTGTTATGAGTTATTGTTAGTGCCCCTTTGCTTTCAGAGATAATCTGCATCTTCACGTATTTTGACTTTTTGGGTTAAGCTTTTCTGTGAAGCAGTTAGAGTTGAAAGGTATTTGTTAATCTGTCAATATGTCAATCATTGCCATAAAGGCTGATGTATATTCTTCACAAAATAATGCTGAATCCATTAAAACAATATGATTATGATTTTCATCAAAAGTAAATAAAATAAATTAAGGTTTACGTCAGAAAACTGTCAACGAATTATTTTTTTAAAGTTAGTAAAAATAGTAAATAGAACCTGTATTAAGGTTTAAAATTAGAATATTCTTGACGAAAGGAAAATTTTAACATTTTACCGCAATTAATTTCAACTATTTAAATGTCACCTAATGAATCATAGTTTATGCATTAACACAAAATGAATTACTATGTCTAGATAACAAAGAATTTACTGCAACACTTACAAACAGGTGCAAAATATAAATTATATTATATTGGGACACACCTATAGAACAAAATAACTTATATAACCGCAAAAGTACAAGATATAAGTCACGTAGGTAAAAAGATTTCGATGACGCATAATTGGTGATTTGACCCTAACTCTACACAGTTTAAATATATTATCATGTAAACAGTTGTGAAGCTACTTACTACGTAACAATGTCACTCACACACGCATGTGCTCGATATACGACACTCAGTACTGACAGCACCGATAGCGCATATAGAAGCTCGTTGCTGCACATGCGTGTGTGCGTGACAATTTTACGAACGTTAGTACGTATCTTCGTAACTGTACATCCTTATTCTGTGGTACTTATTTTAACGGAGACAGAATCTGTCGGCATCAAATTATTGCGTAGTTAACTGACGTCAAAAATGACGTATATGATCATATAAAAAAGTATACTCTATACTTTAGATACTTCAGTTGATTTAAATATAAATATAGGTTATTCCTACGTGATGATGTGTAATTATCAGTTAGCTTTGCCTCCTCCGTGATTCTAAGTAAGATGATGATGAATTGCATGAATTTCAACAAAGTATGTAGTTATCTAAAATGTTTCGGTTCATGATGTGTCTCTTATCGTTAATGCGTAATATCGAAGTTTTCCAAGAATATTGAGGTGATCAAGAGTGAACTCGTAATCACAATCTAATTCAGGTAATAATCACATAATTAGATTTTAATTACAAGTACAAAAATAGGTTTTTAAAATACAAAAGTAACAAGGCAACGATGACATTCATTCCATTTCAAAAATTGGTTATGGTTTTTTTAACCACAAAGGTCACAACCAGGGAATCAACTTTTGGACCAATTGACGAAGGCGCATCTAATGAGACTGCAAACTAGAATGACACCAGATCTCTCTCAAACTCTCAAAAAAAGTCATTCGGATGATGTCATTCTTTTACCCCTCACTAGGGAAGAAGGGCTCAAAAAAAGGTCTTTCACCCTAAGAACTCTTGGAGCGAGTCCGTTATCCTTCCAGCTGACATCAGTTCAGGTAACCAAAAAAGAAAAAACAGGAAGTCCTAACTTATTAATATACTTATTTCATCAACCTAATTTCCCCAGAACTGTAAAGTCCCTAATAACGCCAAAAAGGTCATGCGCATCACAAGTTCAAACCACTACCAAGAATCGTTTGATGGAAAAATCACTCTTACGCAGTAATATCACTTAATGATTAAGGGTCAAATTCCATTAAAATATTCGCAGTATAATAGGTATAAAAACAACTGCAATGCCGGCAGAGGCACGTAGGCATTGATTGTTTATCTTCAGTATAAAAACAAATCCAAAGATTAAATGTCAGTTTTCCTTCCTAGCTTCGATAAAATTATTTAAGTGAAAGACGAATAAAAAAATGAATCAGGATTAAAATTAAAACTATTTTTGAAAATTTATTGATCTATTTACCAGTTACTTTTTATACCTATGACTTACTACTTGACTTTATTACTAAAAATAAATAAAGTCCTGCGAAGATATGAATCAAGTAAAATCAATGTGTAAACAGGATGTTTCTCCTACTATAAGTTTTGTTATCGCCAAAGATACACTGATAATGAATCCTTCAATTACAAAGTCATAACGACATATTGTGAAACACACTTAATTTCAACAAGATTTGAGTCGATACACTCATTGACTGATTCAGAAAGAACTAACTCGCGTCCAAAGTAAAGACCAATTGTCCGACATTTTTGAAGACATAGAAATAAGTAAGAACTCAGGTCAACAGATCATAATTTTCCCATTTTACGAAATGTATAAAATACCCAAGGCAAGTATTTCATAAAAAGAAATAAAAATATACACAAACAAAAAAAAAAGTCAAAGTTATAAAATAACTAGCTGGTGCCCGCGACTTCGTCTGCGCAGGTTTAGTATTTCGAACAATATGTTTACAAATTGTAGCCTATGTATTATTCTGATGTATAAGCTATATTATTGTAAAGTTTCATTAAAATCCATTCAGTAGTTTTTGCGTGAAAGAGTAACAAACATCCATACATCCATACATACAAACTTTCGCGTTTATAATATTAGTAGGATAGAATATTAGTACTTTAAGCTTAATATCAAAACTATTCAATAATATATGAAAAGTATAGAACTAAAGTATACGACAATTGAAGAATACGACGCCATAGTAGTAACTGATACAACAAATAGAATAACTACTATAATACTATTTCTAATAGACTAACCTAACCCATTTATAAAACTAGATAACAACAATCAGGTGACCAATTACACATCACACGATATAATTAAGTGTCAGATCAAAGGTTCAACCAAAACATAGGCAATGCCTGTGTCATCACGTAGGCTTTTTCTTGGTTATCTAAGTTTAAAGCAATTAAACTTAATAATGATACTGATGTTTACTTTAAATTTTCTTTGTCTTTAAAGGTCAATGATTGTGACGAATTTTCTTGGAAAATGATAAGCAATAACAGCCCAAAAGGAGGATTTAGACAAAACTTGTAATTTTTGAATTGCATTTTTTGGTAGCACTGAGATAATAAATATCAGGGGACATGATTATCCTGTACAATTGGATGCTGTCCATTTACCCTGTTGTAGCAAACTCAACACAACCTTCAACAAAATCAGAGAAAACAAAGCCAAACAAGAAACAGCAATAAGTACCACTAAGAACAGTACTATTAAAGTCCTCAATACAGTACTGTGCCTTAACAAAATAGATTAGACCATCGCCATAATGTCTGCCAATCCTACTTACAATTGCCCCAAGATTAGATAACTCGTATCGAATGACGTTATTCTGACTTCTGCATGATCACTTCTAGCATTGGAAGTAGGTACCTAGTGCTTATCTTATCCAACACATATTCTGTTAATTAGTCAGCCTGTATCGGAATGTCTTTTCGACGACCTAACAAGTTGAAATCGATTGCAATTTTTAGAACCATATTTTGTAATATGTGATAATTTCTACAAACTTGTGACGGTCTATCAGCATTCTTTTAGGGCTTAGAAAAATGAATTGTTGACCAGAAGAATGATAGGAAATGCGATATGAGACATGATATCAAATGTTTTCGAGATTGAAGACTACAAAAATGCGGATACAGATAAGATTATCTCTGTTAAAGTCATAATCACTAATGATAACAATAACAAAAATGCATGTGTTTTTAACATGCTTGATGATATTACAACATTCATGTCCAACCCAGCAATGCACTAAGAAAGAACACACAAGAACGTTTTTCAAAATCGTGACCGCACCAAAATTGGCTTTGACAAAAAACCTTTTAAAATTAATTTCCTTTACATAAACACGGGTTTTAGGCCCGGCTATCGAACCCGGGACCTCATCAAAATAATTTAAAACCACAGTTACAACTAAAACAAAATCCTAAATTGGCGCGATTTACTCCGATCCCTCGTGAGATGTTAACGGTTCATCTTTGTTATTCGACTTTGATTCTTCAGCTGCTACTTTTAGGGTTTCATTTGTGTTTTTGGTAACTGTTTTATCGGTTCCTACAGATTTAATTAATTCTTAGTCATTGGTAACGGGCATCGGTGAGTCAGACTGACGTGCTAAGGTTTATAGTACTGAGATGAGAGGTCAATTTATTACTACTGTATGTATCATTAGGTGTCATTTCCGCGATGGCAGTTTACGCGATACACCATATAGGTATAATTTACTTTGACAGTTATAATGAGGTGTTGCCCAGTGATTTACTTGCCATTTAAATAATAATCTCGAACATCATATCCGTTTGTTTGTTAATTAATAAACTTGTATAAAGTTTCCATGATGATGTTGTGGACGAAAAAAAGTGTGCTGATCTTATCATCATCATCGCTAAAAATAAAGGACCATTTAGAGACACTTAGAAACTAAAACGGAATGATAATGTTTGGTTCATGTAAATAAATAGTGCAAGATATTTCAGCCCAAAAAACTTAAACTTTCAAAGAAAAACGAATTACCATAATAACAGATTGCATCTACTAATTATCTATTACCTACCAATTGTGGACTACAAATTGTTTTAAACGACGCACTAGCGTATATTTCGTGGTCAAATCGCAAATTAATGTTGGAAATAAAATTTGCATAACAATGATTCACACTTAGTGTGTTTTAAAACTAAGTGGACACACCTCTTAGTGGTCTGAGGTCATTGGTTATGCGTGAGTCGGTGCAGCCGAACAAGTTGAAACAGGTCTACGCACTAATACTAACTATATCTACTATAAAATTATATATGCGAAACTGTATGTCTGTATGGTACGGTTGAGCACTAAAACGGCTGATGCAATTGAGATGTTTGTCGCAGAGATAGATGGTAATTTGGAGAAAGGGTGTTTTTTTTCTTTTTTCTGGGTGATGAGTATTTCATCATCATTTCAAAGTAATTCTTTCGTCACGATGAAGTCACGGGTGAAATCTAGTTCTTCATAGTTTCGTGTACATTGCGTATTTTTATCAAAAAATCTCAAAAATTACTAAATACGACAAGCAATGTTGTAAGAGGATTTAAAATTATTAGATATGATGAAATCCTGATTGATAATTAAATTACATCGCAGGAGTACAATTTCATCATCAGTGTAAAATGTTTTAATGTTTGTTTAAGTCGCAAAAGCTGATAATAATTTTCTGATAAGAAATCAAAAATGTATTTCACAATTTGAAAATCATTATGATAACTAACATCGCAAAAAACTAAAACAAAGATATAAGTAGACTAATTTGGAGTAAATTAAGGGTGCATATTTTTTGGAATAGTAAAATATCTATTACGACCGTATGACGACACATATTTTGGATTACTGTTTGAGAAAGAGCTTTGTATTTTCAAATTGCACAATTACAATCATTATTGCACTAAAAAGGATAACTTTGATTGGAATTAGGGTACCTAATCTTTAAAATATTGTCGTAAATTGTGAAATCGCTACGTATAGGAAAACCGCAATTGTTATTAGGAAATACAAACAAATTACTTGGATAATATGGGAAATACAAAAAGGCACTAACTGATGCAAGATAGACGATCCAAGTGAATTTGCAAAAAAATACTTCGGTTTTCAAAACAAACGTATGTATAAAAGAAAATATCGTGAAAATTACACTGATCTTCTACAATCTACCTCGTCGATTAAAGGGATCAACATTTTAATACATTGCCAGTTTTCAATCACACACTGTAAAGAAAGTTGATGAAATGACTTTTTTTGAAACCAGCATTAAAATAATAAAAAGAAGAAGGAATCTTTTACGACTTTATTTTTGGCATTTGCTATCCACGTGTTTTTGACACTGCAAAACAATGACTATAACATAAGAATTATGTTGTAAAATTAACATAAGTAATAAGAAATTATAATTTCACTGAACTTAACACAAAGGATCTGTTCCAATCCTGCTAACAGCGAACAATGTGGAAAATCATCTTAACAGCTATGTACATATTATATCAAATCGAGCTATCACTAAGTCGAAAACGTGCAAAATGAAAAGTGCATTGAAGGCGTAGAATTTCCAGCTGGGAGTTCAACATGGAAACTTTTAACCTAAAACTAAATAGGTTCAGATCAGACTAGCTACTTAGTCAGCTTGGATCCTAATGGCAATTTTCAAAAGTAAAATAACTTTTTTATAATAACAAAACATTGACACAATTCCCCTTTGAAACAAGACACTCCAATAGCCGATGTACTAGTTACTCTCCAACGAAGACCACACATTAAACATTAAAAAGGCATTCTTTACGAAACACTCAGTCATAACCATCAATAGGAAATTTTACGACTTGCCATAAAAAATCACACCATAAAACAAGCATTGCCTAGTTAAAAACAGATCGTTTGCTACAAAACCTTGGTTCGCTCAAAAATGAGTCAGCCACCCGAGATTGTACACAAAATTATTAAGATAATAAGCGGATACGTATATTTTGATCACGAACCCATTGACAATGATCGGTACCGTGCGATTTAAGTGATGGGGAATTATCGATAAATGTTGTCGATATTAGTCTTAACATATCGGTACGCTACAGTTTAAAAAAATATTGTTTTGTGCTTTTGCGCAATAGTAATACATACATTTATTGTAGTAATTTATTATTTGCACTTTGGTAATATTTGTTTAGATCAAATGTGTTTTATTATTGATATATACATGATCTGTGTCAAATCATTGATTTGATTGCGAAAAGAAGTAGTAATAACCGTAATTGCAGATATTCAAGTCATTAGTCGCTATACCTAATAACAGGATATACAAATAATTAATATGGTTTTTCTACGGGCTATTCCACCTTAAGATATAATTGCAAAACCGTATGATTACAATCATGGCTCAAAAGTGTCTTAACTTTAACCAGCTAAGCAACTATCGAAAACAAAATATCGACGCAAAACGAGCTTCAATACTTGAACAAAATATCCGACATCTCATTACCGCACTAATTGAAAGACTGTCAGTTCGAAGCTGACGCTGGGAAAGTAAATAACTTTATAGACTAGCATATCCTAATCCGCCATTAATTTCATCGACATCGTATCCCACCACTAACCACCGACTAACCTTTACTCGGCTGTATTTTGCTTTTGCAAGTTTAATCATGCTTCTCGGTCGGTTCGTGACGCAACGTTTCGCAACCCAAAACATTATTTTATCTTACAAATTGTATTCGTGTTGCTGTCGGCTGTCGATACGTTGTCCCCGAGCGTGCGGAGTATCGATAACGACAATTTATTGGAGTGTGTGTCATCACTAATTCTTGTTATAATTGGCATTGATTTTTTGGTCCTCATTTCTTAAAAGAAACTGATATTAAGTCTTAAAGTAGTAAACCGTTTTATAAAAAGAAACTCGCTAGATTTTTCCTATACTTTGATTGACAATTAATGGTACATTAGAGGAATAGAGTAATAATTATAATTTTATTGCAATCCCGGTAATTGCTTATGTTCTGAAGCTAAAGAGAATGGACATAAAACATTTTTAATATCGGTAGAATACAATCTATGAGCAATCTTGGGTGCTGTACCTAGGTATGGCATCGTAACCGCTAATTGCTTTGATATTTATGAGTGGTTACACACCTAGTCACAATCTATGGGTTGGTCTAGAAGTATGTATGGGAACAATTGAACATCTGTGTTAATTTAAAATGGCTGCGATACTTTTTTCATGTTTTTTAACTACTCACTTGTTAGAGCTGTCAAAATGGTAGTTTTATGTTTCTAAATATCTTTCATCAGCCTTACCACCCGCGTGCCGTAAAAACCACTCCAAAGAAAGCTAAAAGTCTTCCTCGACAAACTCGCTCTCTGACATTGAAAGATTTTGTTCCAATCAGATGAGTACTTCCAGAGATTAGCGCAATCAATCAAACAAACAAATATTTAAGCTCTATGAACTTAGTAGTTTTCAGATTCGTTATCAACCTTTCATCCTTAAAAAAAAATCCAGAATAGCATAGGTGTCCAAACGCCAAACGCTTAGCCATGACTGTGACGTCACAGAGGTTACTGGCAGACAACCAGGGTCAATGAACTCCAATAAAAACCCTCATAATAACTCTATTGTTTTCTATTTGATTGTAATGTGCGCTTCAATATAACGTGGTTACGAGTATGTTAATACTTTATTTTATTGTCCACTGCAAACAGATGGTGGATAAGGAAATTCTTTAAAAGGGTGAATACTCTTTTATGAATTAAAGTAACTATAAAAGTCTATATATAGTATAGACAGTTTCGCACAACTGCGTAGATAATAAAATAACGCTAAATTAATTAATTTCTATTTCTGATGATAAATAGAAATAAAATAATGTTTTTATGTGCAATCAATTATAAACTAAATAAATAAAATAATGGAGTTCGGGTGTAAATTTTTTGGGGGTTTTTAGTTACGCTCTGACACTATTGGGCTAAGTAGCACATAAGTAAGTGATAATATTGCAAAACAAAAAAGCCTAAAATGCTACACCATTTATAACCCACCTACTTATACTAAACCATAAAACCCTGAAAATAATAGACAATTAAACTCAACGAACAGCCAAAAACTTTCCGAACCGAACCCTTTAACAAATTCTCACGTCTCACCCGTAAAACGATACAGACACAAACTCAAAAACAGCTAATCCAATAACGATAAATCATACAAGTTTTCTAATACATTTTTAAACCACCCCGGAGTTGCAACCCCCAGGAATATTGGTCGTATAAATCTCCCGAAGCGTGCTTTTTTTATTTCGTGTAGGTACCTACTGATATGCGTTTGTCGGCAAACTTTTGATATTTTTGTGCTCGAAATATGGGTAATTTTTGTCATGAAATAAGGGGTTAAGAAAGGGTAAATATTATTGAGATTAAATTTGTGTTTTTTATTACTTTATATTTTGTAACTTTTAGAAGAAAACTACAACAGAATCGGAAAACAGTCTTCCATTATATATTAACATAAAAAATACTTTTACATCTTGAACCACTACTTGTTAATTCCTACGTGATTAAATTATTTCTGTCTTTACTATACTTGAATCGATAAAGAGTTAACATTAGCATCACTATGATCCTATACCAGTACCATTTGAAATCTGTTATTCAAAACAGCCACAATTTAATTACAAAAACTCACTTACAGATGCTACTATGAATACTAAACAATTCAATAAGCAAGATCATGTTCTAGTTTTAATAGTTCTATTCAAGGATCCGATTAAATTACAGCAAATTGAAACAATAATTATATGCAAAGAATATTCCAGAAATTCACACTCAATCAAGTATAGCAGTGATCGTCCTAATAAGGCTTTATAAAGGTGGACCTTTAGTAAATAATTTACATAATGAGAGCGTGGGTGTAGAATAAAAAGGTTGTAAACCACTAATGTGTAAACTTAGTACAGTAAAATAAAGTGGAGGGCCTTAATCCAGTACCTATATTTTACCTTGCTGTTTTATGTGTGTTTTTACTTTGTAACGGTTACAAAAGTCATAGAATATGATTGACATATATTATATAATAATATTGACAATACAGTTTTAAACCTAACTATTAGGCATTCAATAATATTTGCTCTTCTGTTACACACTAGTGAATGACGGGCCTAACTCCAAGTGAATCCAGTCATCATTAACCCAGCTTCAAATCTTAACTAACAAGCTGATGATGTTTTTCGCTTAAACGCGCTCAGGAACCACTACGCCGATAAAAAAAAACTGTGTTACACTACACAGCCCATTTATTAATTTTATGAAAAGCAGATAAACCCTGGGGGAGACTATAGCAAGAAGTTACTTAATATCAAACCAAATTTAGTTCAGAAGCTAATCAATCATTCAATCACTGCACCAATAAATAAATCTATCAACACAAAATAATTAAAATAACAAAAAACATACACACCAATATAGTCACAATTATTATTAACACAATACATAATGAAATCATTGCAGCATACAATGACTTGGTTATTTTTTACTGGCGTGAATAATTTAATATATTCGTAATTAAACTATATAGTGTTGTATGAAATCAATCGATGAAATCAACCTGCAGTCATAAATCAAATGATCACAATCCGTACATTGGTATAACTAATTGATTTTATGATGTAAGGCTGGGTACATACTGTAATAACATGTAACTCTTGAAATATTTGAACATTTTTGGCGGTCGTTTCAGAGGCCGGAAAGTCTCACAACCAGACACACTAACGGGTATCGGTAGCCTGGGTACTTGAGTTGAGGAGGTACTCAGCTGCATCAAGTAAGACTTGAAGCCGACCTCAACATAGTCGGGAATAGGCTAGGCAGTAAGTTGTACCGGAATGGGTCCAAAAACTATTTTACTACTTTACTTACGTCTAGATACTCTAAATCTCAAAAATCTTGCTTTGCTAAAATAAAGGTATTTTAAATTGATTTGTTAATTAATTTACCAATAACCTAATAAACTCATATAATATGTTCGCAGCTTTACAAGTTAACAAACGTGAACGCGTCAGTCAATACAGGGCGTCTCAATTACATGCAAGTGGCACTAACATAACTTATGACGTCATAAACGTTAGAACAACATCCTGTATACAGGCATATCACTCAGTTCCTCTAAACTATAAGGAAGCGTTTAAACTTAATTAAGATTATAAGTGGCGTTTTGCAGTCATTTGCAAATTAGCGGGCTTGTTTTTTATTATAAGGCTACTAGTTTCTAGCCTGTTTATTTCTGAGTTTGAATCTAGGAAGAGCTTTAAACGGTCTGTTTTTATGGCCGCCAAAAGTGGTGGTTAAACTTATCAGTTAGTTAATTAAAATTGATGCTAGAACTGCAAATACATATACCTAAGTATGTTTTTAGAAATGTTCAATATAAATGGTTGCACCGATTGAGACGTAATTCGGTAGGGAGACGAGTGGGAACCGTAGGAAGAGTTTTATGTATATGCATTTACGTCTCAGTTTGGGGCTGATTCTCAAATGTTTTTTAAAGATGCAACATTAATCTTAAAGTATACATAAAATAATAAGCTAATTTAGTAATCAAACACAAAAAAAGCTTCACAGCTATTTAAAAACTCTAAATATCACCAATCACTATGCTCAAACCTACGACACTACATTCGAGCTTAACCCGAAGTATCCCGATGTTACCCGAACTCACCCGAATGCGTTCGGCTGCAGACCCAGACGTGAAACCCAGACACGGCGTGGGCCGTCCGATAGGCGGTGCGACGACCCTAAGCCCGTAAATTTTCAGACCTTATAATATAGGACTTGTATATGACTATAGATAGATATAGAAAAGGTAAATATTAAAATTTAAATCCTAGCTTATATTGTTAGTGAAAATTTATGTTTGTGACGCTTAAACGGCTTGTCGGATTTATGTCAAATTTGGCATGGAGTAAGATTAAAATATAAGGAAGGATATTGGGCAAAAGTTATACTTGTGAAGGACTCACAATGTTGGAAATGTTACAGAGAGAAGTAAGTTATTTATTTGAATTAATTTAATCCATTCAATAACTTTTATAAGTATGTAATATACCTCGAAACTTTTCTCTACTATACTTAAACATAAACTAAAACAAGGTCAGTATCTGAATCTTTAGCAAACCAATTAATTATGCTTTAACTAAATTACAAATATAATAACAAGGCTATTAATAGCCTAAAAAATATAATTCAGACTACTCAAATATAAGTCAAAAGCCTGCCCCCGTACAACGACACGAATAAAGCCCCAAAGCACACGAATAAAGGACATTGATTTGCGTAAACCTTTAAGAGTCTTTGACCGGAGATCGAGAGGTCAAAATCCTATACTCAGAGAACCACTCGTATTGAACGCTTTACCTTTTTCAAATTAAAACGATTTATTACTTCTTTAGAAAAAAACTATTTTTTATTTTTATCAAAGTAAAAAAAAAGACTTGTGGCTGTCAATTAAAGATTTTTTTTTTTATCTATCATCAAAAACAACTGTTCTTAAAATTTCAGTTTTCATCAAAGTCAAGGCCGCCTTAATACTAACTAGTTATATGAAACTATAATTTGTGAGTTAAAAAAAAACTAAGCTAATAAATATACACGCCAATAGAAACATGATTCATATTAAAAACTTATTTATTTACATAAGTGAGAAAATAAATGTGAAACTCAAACCGAAATATCTATAAATAATGATGACATACATAGCATGAGGTTTGCCATATATTCAAGATATTGAGAAAAAATACTGAAATTATATTATTATGAAATATGTATTTTTTGAGGAATATTAATGAGTAAGATTAGTGAGTAAGGCATTTTTACTATTACTAACAGTCAATAAGTTTACCATTTATTGTGTAATATAAATAAATCGGAGACCGAAATTAAGATTTTCCAAATGAAATAATAATACATGATAAATAACTAATTAGTAATCAAACCAAAATACTTGATTTTCAGGCTACATAAGCCTATAGCATAGATTATTATTAAACACAAAATATATAACTAGCAATCTGAAAAACAAAAAATTAAAAACCAATCCTACAAGAAAAAAATCTTAAACGATATTAAAATAAAATTCAATTTCAGTCCTGTAAATAATTCAAGTGGATTTTTCAATGCATCACCATTCTGGGTGCAGTGAACATAATGTTATTCACCGAGCATCGAACCTGCGTCCTTGGCCTCAGGTCTTTGCCGCCGAGCCTACGTGGATGACGGCACGCCGACTTAAATGTACTAGATGAGCCATCGTTTGTAGATGCGGTACATTGAGCACGGTTGTTTATGTTTTTGCGTGGATAATCTGAGGTAGACAGTTATTTTCGGAAAATGATACAGTTGTTGTTTTGAAAATTATATCGTTTTCAGTGAAGATGAGTTTTGGAATGTGTGTAGGAAATAAATGATTTGAAAACTAAAATGGGGTATGCAAATCTAAGATTGAAGACGTGATTTTTCTGGATCATTGAATTTGTTAATATTGTTTATATTTACTAGACAATTTTTTATATTTACTTGACAATTCGGTTAAATTCAACAAAAATGTAGTAATATTTTTTTTATTAATAAAACATTCTACATATTTCCTTACGTCATCTTCACGTAGTATGTATAATTTCAGTTTTTTTTAAATAAAGTTATCAATAAAATAGCGTGGTACATCCAGCGCTTATACAAATCACAGAATGGTCCTTACGTCTGTCCGTCAAACGTAATGTTAATTGTGGCGCATCCAGTACTCTTATTGTGCTTTAACTCGTAGGATAGCTAGCTCGGATGCACATTTGCACAATAACACGCCTGTATTCAATATTTTTAGTGCAAGGATTTTTTATGCTAATGCACTCGATGTTTTGTAAGGAAACTGTAGTGTTGAGCTGTGTTTTAATCTGTACTAAGTAATATTATAAAGAGGTAAATCTCTTGATTTGGTAAACCAACTTTGAAAATTATTTTGCCAAAAGTTAGGTTCGTTATTTGGGAGTAAAACAGACTACATACAGGAACCTATTTGGTCTGGGTACATTGAGAAGTTTTCTTATGATGCGTGAGAAACCGCGGTAATGTTTTGTTTTAAAAAAATGCGTCAATTTTAATTTAATTCCACATAATGTAGGTATTTGCGTATAAAGCAGTAGGCTCATATTAATTGTTATTTAATAATAATGTGTTTTGTTACATTAATATTAATTTTAGATAAAAACAGTAATGTATTCGGCACGTGTAACATTTACTGAAAACGTAATTAGAATAAATTATTCAAAAGGATAGAAAAAAAGTATGGAAAATATGATTCGTAATATGATTCGTCCATTTCCCGAATTTTCCGACATACATATTTTATAGTTCGACCAAGTTTATAAAATATTCGATTCCGAATAATTAGCTCAACTTTTACAAAAAATTAAGGATGTAATAAGAGAGTGACAACACATGTTAAATTATATTAAAATGTTACTATGAGGGGTCTCACAATAATCATCAATGTTTCTTACCAGACTTTCATTGATAATTAAAAAAAGTAAGTTAAGGGTTTGTATGAATAATATGTGATGTGGTCGCATTTTCGCAGAAATTGCATTTTTGACTATTCTATAAGTCAAATTTATCTGAAATAAAAACAGATACAATAAGGCCTGGATGTTGATGCTATTGATTATTTATAAATGTACCTAAAAATCGTAAAAATCAATAATTTACACCATTAGACTATATGAGGAAGTCCGGAAACTAATAAAATGCATGCTCGATGACCAATAACGATGCATTTGTTCCAAAAAGAGACAAAAAACGCATCGCGTGATCAGAAATCAAAACCACGTTCGAGGAAGTTTATAAGGAAAACTTCTATACCTATCAAATGTTATAATTTTTCCTACTTTTAAAACTAGAGCTAATTTACTAAAATAAAGTAATAAGTTATCAGTCTAGAGCATGAAAATGAACACAGGTTACTTTATGTACGGGTACAAGAAGTAGTTCCCTCGAGACACCGGTGGAACTGCGGGGAGTTCCTTATTATATCTATGTCATTAAAATAATCCCGACTTTCTAAAATATGTTTATAGTCAAGTTATAGAGTCAAGAAGCTTAATTCTTTACCTACTCTAGATAATATGTATATGATCTAAGAGGCTCTATGATAAAGCTGGTTTAAGCTTTAGTTTGTATGTATGTTATTTCCACAAGAAAATACGAACTAAAGAAATCAAAATAAATTGACATTCATGAGGAATATTATGGTATTTGTATCTATCCCAGTAATTAGGTTATTCACAGTTCTCACTAATAGAAGATAGTGATCTCCAATAAACACCTACACAAACCCACAAGCAAAAGCTAGTTTCACGACAAACGTACGTTCTCCACAATTCAAGGTTACGGAGATTGGGCGGGACACACAGACAGACAGGCTGGAGCGTGTCCAGAGCAAGTCACGACCTGTTTGAGATGTCTGACTGTTTGTCCGCAAACGTGTTATATTATAATAATAATAAGGTTTTATGTTAATCATATATGAGAGTATTTATAGCTAATTGCGTATGTATCGCCTTGTAGGGTAGTTGAGACGTAGTAGGCTGGTTTCATTTGTTTTTTTTTTTAAATTGATGTTTCATCATTTCTCTGTAGGTATATTTGCACTTTTAGAGTGGAAGAAGGATGTGAAAATTGCTTTAACACATTCACTGCGTTACGGCAAGTATTTGGCCGTATTTGACTCTCAGCCAGTGCGGTAGCTCGTTGTCCTTGTTTTGCGTACTGTGCGGGGGCGATTTATCTAAGTTCCCTTGCGCGTAGGAATGAGATAGTGATATTTTCAATATTGTTGCTTTTAATATAATAATATTGTACACTAACAATATACGGCAAAATAGTTGCCGTAACGCACTGTAAAATAATTATTTTCATTCAGTGCGGTACGGTGAATATCTTGCCGTACCCCCCCAACCCCGCACCACACTGCATGCGTCCGCGCGGCGGTTCAGTGTGCGCTAGTGCTGGCCGTAAGCAAGACTTAACAATATTTTTTGTGAAAAATATTACGCGGTTCTGCTACAATGAGACGTTCACATAAAAAAAAAACTGGATTTGAGTAGAGAGAGAGAGGGGAAATCATCATCTTGATGCCCAAAGATGTCAAGTGTGAAAATAATTCAGTGGAATAACTACCTACTTACTAAGTTTCATACACGTCCTTTAATAGTTTTTAGTTTTTTTAAAATTGGTCTGTTGGCGTAGTGGTTGTGGGTTAGATTCCCACACAAATCAAACATTCTTTGTCTAGTTGTCTTGGTCTGGGTGTATTTTCTAACTATACTATGCATTATATGTATTTGGGACTAGGTGGCGCTATAGTGTGATTGTGGTAGAATATAAATACATATTTATACATATTATACAATTAGGTTACATAATTATGTTGATTTATATAATAATATAACACTGATAAATATATTTTATCTACAATAAAAAATATTTTTAAACTATCGACTATCATTCCAGAAGTAAACCCCATCCCTAGCGTTTTTTCACTTCTACGCTGTACGGCATATATATTGCCGCGAATGAAAGATTTTGAAAAATCTCTGTATCTTTCAAAGTATAACAGAGAACCCGGGGCGACTGCAGCTAGGTGTATACAAGGATATAGTCTATCGATTTGTTGATAAAAACCATTGATATAGGTGGTTTCCACGTCTGTATAGGCTTTGAAAGTCAGGTTCTGGTACGGCAAAATAGAAGCCGTAACGCATATCAGGAAATATAGATACGGGCAGCATTTGTCTCGTATCGCACTAGTAGAAAGTTTAGATTTAACGCTGCCGCAGTGAATGTGTTAAACAGCAGCTCAGTACAATTTTTTTGGGTGCAATTTTTTGAGTATTTTAATAAGTTATGTATGAGATAACTACCACATTTGCTGTCAATCAGTTAAGCTTTTCATTGACATAATGCTCAAGCATAAAGATTCACGCTGTGAAAGACAGGAAAAACAAAAAATAAGTGTAATCTAATTAAATTAAACTCGATAACCCGACCTTTCCTCAAATCCAAAAATAACCGACCAAAAGGTAAGCTAAAGTTTTTTTTGTAACCCAAAATCCGGTTGTTGAAATGTATCATCTTATACAAAGGTACGTCGACACCACGGGCGCACTAACAGAGCGTTTAGCAATCTGTGATTACTGAACTGATATTATCTTAGTACGATTAATGGCCAGCCCTTTATCCAATGTCGATAACCGTAGTAGAATGAAACGGTGCAACCCAACCTCTGAAACCACGAAAATTGACTTTATTTTCCAGTAAGTAGGGTTCAATTTCGTTTGTAAGCCGAAAAGCTTCCGAAAGATTTTTTTGCACATTGCATTTTGAGATGTATTTGTTTGGAGATAGGGATGTAAATCAATTGCACATACATTTCTAAATAATAGCCTATGTGCACGGCCAGTTGTATGTCCTCGGGGTACAATAGGTAGGTCTGCAACAGATATATCTTGAAAACGAGACAATTTAAGGTATAAGTGGAATATTAAACGTGTCAGGAAGAAGTTAGGTCTTTATTGTAAGGTACCGAACTGACAGTTTGTATTGCCAATTGATTTAGAGAGGTACAAATTGTTTGATGCACTTGATGATTGTAATTCTTCACTGGAACCATATTAATGCGAGCTAACTTGTCTTATTTGGAAAATAGTTTAAATGATTTTTGTTAACTTTTAATGCAAACTGAGATCAAATAACAAACACTTCGCCAGTCTAATGGCTCAGCCATTTTGTGGGGGGTACCATTCACATAAAAAACCCATAAAATTCTATTAGCCACTAAAATCAATGAGTCTAGGCACAAGTCTACCTGAATCGATACTAAGCGACTGTTCGCCAACTTTCTGCTAAGCCCTAGAAACTTGGTCGTGATGAAACTTTGCAATCAAATTTCAGTACCTATAACCTAATTGAACTTTGGGCTAAAAACTTTCGAACTTTAATGCTAGTTAATAATTTTTATAATAGCCTGCGTTTGGCTAGGTGATTTTGGGGCTAATTTAAAGTTTTCATAGTGGTGGCTTGGGGTAAAGTTTTGATGAAAATTCGCCATGTGTTCTGATAATTGGCTATACTTAAGCTCAGCGGGCGATAACTTGTCTGCTGCACTGGTCCCGAGGGGTTTAGACTTTTGAATGGGAAAAATACTTTTATGCTAGATTACATACATGTTGGAATTAAATCTCCAAATTTTTTAACACTTATTTAGCTATTGGAATACACTAAACTCACGAGCAAAAAAAGTATAGCATTAAAAAGGTTGATTTTATAGGCACAGGTGTCTCCTAGTACAAAGAAAGTCCTCATTGGTTTCCAAGCCCCTGAAACATGAACCCGTGAAGATATGACAGACCATCAGGTGTTCTGACTTCAGAACTTTAAAGTTTTTCCGCACTAAACCCAGTACTTAGCGCTTTCCTTCACAAAAAAACATCTACAGGCTGATCCTTTTCGCGACGACCAATAATGCGATTTCAATGTACCTGCTAATTGCGTCCAGCGCTGGTTTGGTGCCCGCTCTAGTAATGTTTGTATACAGGGTGCTGTTTTACAGTTTTCATTTTGAGTTAACTTAATGAAAGTTTTTTTTATTACTATTAAATTCGGTAATTTTATTACTTGTTGATAATAAAGCAGTAATCTACGACATATTGGCAAATGTTAGTACAGAAGTATGTCTGTTACATTAACACTAGACACAACTCTGGACTAAAATGGAAAAGTATAAGAAAATATACCTACTAAAATAAATAATAAATAAAAGCTTGTACAAGAGCTACAAGGCAAATATTGAATGCAAACCTGGAATATTTATATCCATTGAATGAACATAAAACTAAACAGTTTTGTAATATTAGCTTATGCTATACAGATCAATGTACATTTTTTGCAGAACCAACCTGTAGACTTTGGGTATCACCACCTGCGACAATGGACCGGGGGAAGAAAAACAAACGAAAGCCAGCGAGTGCCCAACCTTTGTGCACACCCTGTAGATAGAGAGGACGGCTATTTATTCAGCTAAAGATGTTGGTGAAAAACTTCAGTGTTGTTACTGATAATAGCATTTAATTAACTTAGAGAATATTTGTTTAAAATCGAAATACAGGTACATATGTATTTAAAATAATTACTTACATAAAAAAAGTCGGCTTCTAGTTTAACAGGATGAAGCTGAATACCAGTGTTTTACAAGAAGCGACTGAATATCTCAACCCAGTCACCCGTTACCCCTTGCTAAGACAGATCATCAGACTTTCTTCTGACTACCCATAATGACTGACAAAGTTCTTCAAATGACAGCCGGGTCTAACTGAACCCTAAAAATAATCTAAAGAAGTACTTAACGCCGCCAATTACATATATCAGTTTATAACTGTATCAAACTGAAAAAAAAGAATCAAACTGGAATTCATAGTTGAGTATAATAATTTGGGATGCCCAAAGATACAGAATTAACTACTAGTATCTTACGCAACACAACACAAAACTTCTATTCATAGACAAACCAGGAGACATCTTTAATTTCATAAAACAACTGAAATATAAAACCATAATAGATTTAACAAGAACCCATAATCTTATATTATAATATCATTAAAACTTCAGCTAGATTATAGTACATATTTCTAAGAAAGAGTTAATTTTTTAAATCAAAACGATCCTAGTACACAGAGATATAAACCGTAGCAATATGAAAATAGAGATCAAAATTGAGTGCAGCTGTAACGGAAGTAATATGTCGCTATGATTATCCGTTTTCAGTTTTTCCATGAAATGACGATTTGTGTAGATTTGTATATTTATTCGTAGAAAACATTCGAAAACGCTTGTGATGGCTTTTTTATTAATTTTTCAGGTGACAGTTGGCATGTTTTGATGTTTGTGGTAAACGAATATTCCGTAAAGTTACAGGAAATATTTATTTTTTCTTTGCACTTTTTCAGTAAGTATGTGGATATATTTAATAGTTAAAAACATTGTTTAGGTAAATGATTATTTTTATAAATAATGTGTTTATGTTAACCTATAACAATATTTAATAAATACACTGCTTTAAAGCCTCAAACATACGCTTTATTAACTTAGCTATCATTCACATAATCACGCATAAAATAACAAAACCATCTAAACAAAGCGATAAAAATATTAATCTAACTAATAACGATAATACAAAAATACATAAATATTGACAAACCGATCAAACTTAATCTATAGGTTACAGAACTTGCAAGTACGACTGAAAGTCAAACTTTTAATCTTGGAAACAAACAATAATTACTAACCTGATATACTGAGATAAGATAATTAAGTATTTTTCATTTTGTTTACTAAGTACATAGGTACTTAGTATGTTTTTTACGCATTTATGTTGCAACTGCTGTATCGATTTCGACGCAATTAAGAACGGCGATAGAACGAATCTCAGACCTCTGAAATTATTGTTATTTTTAATATACGAGATATATAATTTAAAACAAAATTAATAAGAAACATAGACATAATACAATTTATTTATTTAAATCTTATCCTTTGATAGGTATCAAATATTGAATTCCACCACATCAAAGAAATGTAAGAAAAGCTAAATAAAAACTTTCTACATTACAAGTCCTAATTACTCTTTATAAGACACAGAACACAAATAACACGACCATTTCTACATTATTAAACAAGTAATTTACTTTTCGTGCAACAAATAAAACTTAGATTTTATCAAAAGCTTGTAAAACAACGAAAATTATTTCTAAAGTAGACATAAATGTCTGGATTTCAGCCATAACACTTATTAATGGGATATTAATAATTTTAAGTGACAATAACCCAGTGGTCAAGTCATTGACTGCAAAAGGTCGTGGGTTCAGTTTCAATCGCATTGAACTATCGTGCTATTGGGGTGAACTAAGTCCCTGAGCGGCTATATTTAGCTTAGTTTCAGATTTAATATTAGGATTAATAAAGTTTGGCTATACTAGTTTTTGTTAACTGTTTAGCTGGGCAAAAAAATCTAAGATTAATTGCTAGTCTTGATTTATTTCTTACGGTCTTACCCTATAATTCAAACACATTTTCAGCAAAACATGTCAAAAAAACTCTACCAAAGATTTTACAGTAACACAGCATTTATTAAGTACATTTCACTCTATCAATACACTTAATCAACGACCATCTCACAAGACAAAGACAGCAAAACCATCACCATTAAAAATTAACCATTCAATTATGTAGAAACGTGGCTCAAACAATTGGCGTGCCACTCGACGTACAATTAATAGAAGTTAGTCAATCAGGCATCTTGCAAAGCTCAACAAATGTTCTCCATTATGCTGATAACATCGGTGGCAGGGGTTCTTACAATTACTGTACAATCTACAGACAAATCAACGGGTACCGCACAAATAGATTTTATATCTTCGCGTTTGGTTCAAGTGGTAACTTCAATTTAATGTATAGAATATATATTTTTGTGAATCCATATAACTTTTTCTAGCAGATTTGATAAGAGTGAAAAACGATACACAGGGAATAAAGTCAAGGCTTTCACGAACTCCGGAAAGGAAATAGAAATCGGGACGTATCTATAAATGACATAATTTATTGCAACCATTACAAATCTCAACAGACAATCGCTGTCACAATCAACATCGTACTTAAACCCAGTCTATGTTAAGAATTCTTTCAAAATCGCTCATACCTTCGCTGTCGCTTATGATTCAAATCTACCGCGTTTAGTGGCAATAAATATTTATCGTTCCCGTCAGAGCCTGGGATTAAGATGAAACTACACAAATATTGTGCCGATACACTCGAGCATCGCTTTGTAGTAGATTGTTTTAGGCCAACCATTTACGAGCAACTGGCCCATGTGATCTATATTTGTGCAATGTCTTTAATGACCAATAAAATTCTTTTGAAGAAAAAACTAGGATGAAAACTGTTTGTTTTGGTGGTAGATGACGAAATAAATCGATTGGAGGTTGTAAAATCTGATAACCATTCACACCGAAGTTTCTACGGGTAACTGGTAATCAGTTGAATCCAGTTACATTATCAAGCCTAACGAAAATTAATAGTTTAAGAACTTAAAAACATGTTTGTCATGTATTGTCATCAGAACTCAGAGCGTGTGCAAAATTTCATCCTAATCGAAGACCGGGAAGTGGGTCAAATTAAGATTCCAAGATTTTCTTACATACATAGTTACAAGTAAAGCTAACAATTAAGCGTGTTAAAAAGACTAAGCAAATGATAATAGAAAGATTTTAAAAGACTAAAGTATGAACGAAAAAAAATGGCTTCAGTAAACTTTATGAAGTAAGTAAGCTCTTGGCGTAAAACCTAAAACTTGCCGTATCGGCATAATACTTTATGAAGCTTCAGCAGACTTAACTATCGAACTTCAATAACTAAGAAACTGAGTTACGCTCAAACAAACAAACAATTTTTATAAGTAGCTTTTTGTACCAGTCAGTCAGTCAGTGTTTTTCAACCAGTCTTAGTAAGGAGTGTCAGATAGCCCATGTTTTGAGGAAGTCAGATAGGCAGTCGCTATAAGTGGAGTGTATAAACATAAGGTGGATCTGTTTAGATTGGACTGTAAACCAACCTCAAAATGCCTAGTTGGTTCAAGGCTGATATCAAGATAATATAATATGAAAACTTTTAAGGCTGACTATTGGCAGAAGAAAAATCCTTTTCTCTATAAAACTAAAATCAATGTATCCACGTGCCTACAATTCCTCGACGTAGCTGAGCGATTCGTGGGAAGGCTTATTCTAGTTTTAATCTTAATTAAGCTCAAATAACCCAGAGTAAGTTTAATCTAGATGCTATCAAAGACCAATTTCGTTATTCTATTTCCAGTTAAAATGGATACTTTCCAAAATAGAATAGAGTCAATCAGAAGAAAATAGACTGAAAATTATTTGTTAGCTAAGTTACCTATTTCATGTGTATTTTTATTGTAAATTCTAAATAATATTATTTCTTCAAGACTATCATAGTTACCCTTTCAAGATGTAATGGCTACACCCGTATTGATAAAATTCTGTGTGGGTCACAGAAAATATCTCCTTAGGTCTACTTCACCCATTAAAATCACCTTCGCCTGCCAATCACCACTAATTACCAGTAACCAGTAACAGTATTCAATTTATTTATTGAACCAGGTGTTCCTAGGAATCCATTGTCCAGTAATTGTGGCCGGACCCTTCGGCCCAACGTGGTCTCTTTGCCAATTAAATGACCCAGATTCCAGTACCATTGAATTATTTCATTTGTACAGATGAGCCTGTAAATTGGGAGACTGACACGGATATATAGAGTTGAGATAGTTAAGGGACGATTTATTTGGCAGATTCATTTAAGGCAATGTTGGTAAATAAATGCTTAAGTGTCTTTATTGTGTTTAAATATTTTTTAGGAATTCATTTTTTTTTTAATGCTTTCTGATTCAAAATTGTTTGTCTCTAGAATATTAGGTATATTTAAATTATTCAATGATTTTATAAATATCTGTGAAAAAATTCAGATGCATTTTGACAAATTAGGTTTTCGATTATTTTTTTTATGTCGGGAAACACTTAAGTCTGGCCTCGAGTGGTACCGCGGGTTAAAACTAGCACATGTATAAAAACAAAACTAAGATAAAGAGACTATTTAAATCAAAGAACAAACGATACACAGCCAGCAGTTAACACCTGAACAAATACTAATTAAATATTGTTATTCGCTAACTATTTTTCGCATCTACATTTGCACAGATTGAACCGGTTTCTAGCAGCTTAAACCAGTTTGGTAGCACAATTTGTGCAATTACTTTTATACTGACATATTAATTGTAATCTGATTTAAAAGGAATAAAAAGATTTTTATTGTAATAAGTTAAAATCTATAAAAGTTCTGTAGGTACATTAATAAAAAAAACCTATATTTTTAATTCACGAATAGCTAAGAATATTTTTAGCCCATGGTCATTTAAATAAAAACAAAGTCAATGACCTCTCACGCTGAAACAAACTTTTTAACGATAACAAACACTTGAAAATGAAACTTCAATTATAACAAAGCTGTGTAACAGAGGAAAATACGAAACAAGAATACATTTCAAAAGAATATTATAATATTCAATTCTCTCATCTCAAAGAATCGGCTTAGAGGCAATTATTATCTGACACCAAAAGATCTAGAATAAAATAGAATATTATATAGGCAGGATTATCCTTAGATCGGTTAAAATTCTACGCGAAATTATTCTTACTGAAAAAGAATGAATTATGATTGTAGCAGCGGAGATTGGACCAGAGAGATGGAAATAGATATTTTTGAGATAAAACGTAGGAGAGAAATAACGAAAAAAAAACTGTAGGGGTAGTGTAGACATTTCCTGCCTTAAACCCACCTTTGTTCCTTTTGGCGCCCTTTTGGACCTTTTAAACTGCAGTTGTTACTCAGTCATGTCTAAACAAACAGGCGTAATTAAAGAAGCTAGTTCGTAGTACATCTAATATAATAGTGACACGAGGCTTCCCCGTGTCAATGTTTAGTTCCCGAAATAAAAACAGTGTTATCGTCCGTCGTCTGCGAGTCTGGTGGTGCGCACCTTGGCAGCCGATCCAGATAACTCGTATCGCGCGCCTATCTATACGTTTGGCATAAGGTGTAGGAGGTAGCGAGTTTAGTCATTGCTATTTATAGCAGTATTTCTCAACTATTTAATGTACGTTATTATACATATAAATCTTCCTCTTCAATCACTCTATCTATTAAAAAAAACTGCATCAAAATCCATTGCACAGTTTTAAAGATTTAAGCATACGCCCTACGTACATATATGTATATAGGATGAGAGAATGTGACTCTGTTTTATACTATGTAGTGACTTGCTGCCGCATCCTATTATTATTATTTAAACAAATTTATTATTATCCTTGGGAAGTTCTGCCTGTATCTAGATAAACTATAGCCTATGTTGCATAGGAATAGTGTAACTTTACAACACATGAAAAAATACCCTTTTTGTTATGTAAGTATAGAAGAGTTCAGAAGTGTTTGAAGAACCAGTTTGTATTCTCGTTAGTAAGCAGTATTTTTTGAAAGTTGGTAATAGCTGGTTGGTATAAGATAAATGTAGATGATTTTATTTAAGTCATCTACTTATTCATCATCATTATTTTAATGATCAAAACAAAATACATTCCCGCTCGATCTTACACCTTAGGCCTCACGGTAGCAACCCAGTATCGTACATTGAACCACTGCGAAGGACAGTGTGAAAGTATGTTTGTATGTACACTATTGTAATCTGTTTACATAGCAAGTTTATTGTGCTGTCATACTGTTTAACATCTTCTCATATTTAAATCTTGCGTCAACGTGACACTCACTTGACACTCACTGGAAAGTCGCAAAGGAAATAATGCAGACTGATATATTATCAGTATGACCTAGTCTGGTATTTTTTGTGTATTTTTAAAGTGTCTGATTGATTGTGGTGAGGCAATCCATTTATATTTGGTATGATAATGAATTGAGTATATTTTTGAAAAAAATCAAGGAGAATAAAACACTAACTTAAAGAGATTGCTGACCTTACTTGCATATAGGAGAATGTTTTGAACTACATTGTGATAAAATTCATGAAAAAATAATATAAATGAAATTACGAGTATCAAACTATAAAAAATACTTTATAAAACATCAACACACAAACAAACAAACAAACAAACAAGAAAAGCAATCAACACTTATCACCGCGTAAAACTAGCAAAATTATTAATCTCACGTAGAATTACGTACTTTACGCCGACTCGAGACTGATTCGCGCAAACGACGCGTAAAATTCGCAACGGGATTACTGCGAATGACATCATAAAGCAAAATTACGCGACGAACGGTCCCCTGAACGATCGCTTGTTTCGTGGCCCGAATATATTTGCAATGCTATTTCTATTTGAGTGTAAGACGACTGTTTGATTGAGAACCGAAGGTTTGTTCGGCTATGGAGCGTTTTGAGGCTATTGGAGAAGGATAATTCAAATAGGGTGCACCAGGTTTTATGTCATATTTGTCCAGTAAATAGGTCTCCGGAAATTAAAAAATATTCCAGATAACTTTGAAAAATCCATGTCAAAAGCATCGTCATTTAGGCATAAATTCAAAATTCTAGAAGACTCATTGTGCGATTCGAGACTTCAAATTCGTCAAAATTGACGACGAGGTTTTCAACAAGCTCCAACTTAACATAATAATCAATCAATTATAGCAAATAAGACCTTACTCTAAGGTGCAATTTCCATTGCAAATTAGCATCGCCAGTACACTTAATTGTCGACCTTACGTGTACATATAAATCAATATAAATCTGATCGATAAAGCCATAATAGTTTCTGAGAAAGGAAACGAATATGACAACGTTTGACGTTACTGTCACAAGAAAATTATCTAAATTGTTAGCGTCAAGTTATAGAAAAGGTTTGTTATTTTAGTCATTTTCAATTATCTACTGAAACATTTTTAGAGGTCCGTCCAGGAATATAAATCATTAATGTATTAATGGTTGACTAATCAGGGTGCAAAGAAGCCTGTTTACAATATAAATGAAGCATTTTCTATTTATTGTAAAATCAAAAGTAATAAGATAAGGACTTAGTGACATATGATAATCGGAAAATAATGCAAGAAAGGGAAGCAATACTGAATTAAATATTAAACATTCAAAACCTTGAGAACACCTTTTCAAAGAGGCACACAAACTCCCAATAGTATCTAGAACTTTTATACAATTTCTCAAAAATAAATATATGCTTTCCGACTTTAAATCCAACTTAGAAACGTTACAATATTACAAAAAAAAACTTCAAAACGACTTTAAAATTACAAAGGCTAATAATAAGTTTCAGTTAGTTTGAATTTTAATAAAGTCGTTTCAGGGTTCGGGCGGAACTTGTTCCAAGGGTTTAGACTTCAAATATTAAATCATATTAATTTGGCTACTGTTTCGACGGTCTTTTTCAGACTGAACTTAGTTCTAATCCTTTTTAAATACAATAACATAATACCTCTATATCTGTTACGATTTCACGTTAAAACTGCTGAAAACATATTAATTTGTAATGTGTGGAAAAACTACATAAGCTACTACTATTTTTATCCGGGTGTAAAAATTAGGCATGCGGTTGGAACCGCAGGAAAACGGCTAGTAGTTACTATAAATAAAAATACTTATTTACATTATCGTTACGTATTACAGTCACAATACAGAGCATTTTTTTGTTATTCTTATGAACTTCCACTTTGCGCTACGTATTTTACAATCCCAAATCAGCTGCAGTAGGCCAACAACAACAATAATCAATTCAATTGTTTTACCACTACACATAAACGAATAAAACACTTCATATACGGAATTTCCCCAAACAAACCGGCAATGTTCACCCAAATAAACGCGATTGCGTCAAATCCCGGGGTTTATCACCTCCTTTTATAAATTCCATCACTACAGAAACAACAAAAGCCAAAGGATGAAGCAAAAAGGTTTAATAACGGCGTACGTCGGGTAATTCTCTCTATTTTTGCCGGTCATAACTTAAGGAGAGAAATAAGGCAGCCTGAGTCGTTGTGCGAAACAATAATAAAAATAATAAATCCCCTTCAAACGTGGCTGACAGACGCGAAACTATTCGCCGGCAATTCTAGGGGGGCCATGATTGTGGGACTTTTCGGGATTGTCTTTCTAAAGGGTGATGTGTGACGAGATGGCGTGATGGCAAAACAAAATAATTTTACCCAAAAGAACATCATAAAGCAGTCAAAAAGCCAACCTATCCCTGCAATTAGCCTAATGTATTAATTAACTCAAGCTATTTCGTTTATTTTAATACAAAACTATAAATGCAGCACTAAAACCACTAACGATTTACTACTGCAATACAGTAAAAATAGAACCCAATTTTCGAGCTATCACCCACGAAATTTATGTCCATCATTTGCCTCCAAAGGCACGAAAAAAACAACGTCTCAGACACGCCATGTTTCTTTTATTCCCAAGGAAATGGGATAACACTTAATTTGAGCAATAAAAACAGAAATCTCGCAAATTCATTAAGCTTTTAACGGAACAACCCATAATTATAGAGTCGTTTCACCATTATTAATAACTCATAAAACAATACGAGAAGAAAATAAATTGTTCAGCCTGCCTAGTGAAAATTCTTGGCTTCGAGCCTAATAGTGGCATTACGAATCAGTTTGTTGTGTTTCTTGTAAAACATTTTAACAATTATGTTGTTCCTCTAATCGGTGTGTGCGTAAAAGATGACATAGTTAAACTGTTTTTTCTTAACTTTGTTTTGTTTATTTGTGATTTAATTGCGAAAAAGTTTTTTATTAGTTTGATTGCTCACGACAAAGGTAAAGTTATGCGGTCGTAATTTATCCGAAATTATGTGTTCTAAATTTTTTGAATTCCAATGAATATGTGTCATAATACAAAGTAAAAAACGAGGTTTTTATCTAGGTAGGTATTTAAGATGTTATTGACCCCTGTTTTTTCTCTTAAGTCTTATTATCTGGTGTTTAGCATCTGATGTTTCGAGATATCCTTAGCCATGAGTTTGAAGACAACATGGTCACCCTACCAAAATCCCGTCACCGCCAGCAACTCGGTGCGAACCCAAACGAAAATGCGGGAAATTTTTGTTTTACATGCGAAAATGGAGAAATACGCCTTCAAGAAGCTAACATCGAGAAAAACCGTGGAACAATTGAACCGAAGTGTTTCAGAGCGCCGGGAATGACAGCTTTCCAATTCAATAGAATAGGGTTTGATGCTGTTTGTGGCAGCCGTTGTGAGGAATTTATAATTTGGCGCTTTCCTCGATATGGATGTTATGAATTGAAAAATGGCGGCGTGGGCTGAGGAAAATTCAAAAATACAGGGTTTTTTGATGACAATTTAAAAAGATATAGTTAAAAAAAAACTGCGACTGTGACTAATTGTTTGGAGGGATCAATTGAAGATTTCCCATTTAAAAAAGAGACATTCGCAACTTTCTATTTCAGTGTAATGTACTTACAATTTATTCTCAATGTTTGTCTGTATTTATTGTGTAAATCTAGTTTAATATGTAACACTTCTTGTGAGGTAAAACTTGAGGAAAATGGTGCAAAACGCTCTGCTGGCATAATGCGTTCACAATGGTCAATTCATGGGAATATAGCCATTATCTGATACTTTATTCTGATTAAGCGTTATTTTTAGAAAAATACATTGAAAAGTTAAAATAAAGAATACATTTTTTTTTAAGATTCAAAATGTTTCTTAACATAAAAGAACTATGCAGTATCTTTTAATTATCATGCGTGTTTGTAACTACTAAGCTAGCATCCTCTTAACAACTCTTTAGTTATTACTATATTCCAATTAATAACTCATCTATAAGGTTCATAATCATTTGGACGTATACTCGACACTACTTATACCTACTACTACTAAATAAACGGTAGCCCAATCATAAAATATTATCAACCCATAAAACCAGAAAAACATCATACCTACATGATTCAATATAAGCTCAAAAAAGAGTGTTTCATGAAAAACTTCAAACTGGCCCATAATGAATAAGTCGGGAGCTGAATTCGGTCCACTTTGCTTCAAAAGGGCTAATTAGCAAACGTGCCAGTTACTCCATTCGTGATGCGGAGTTTTATAAACTGCTCTCAATTCAATGCGTCGTGTATGAAAACGTTATGAATACGGAGAGCTAACTAGTTTCAATAATTACTGGCTGTATCCCACGGTTTTGCCCGAATATTAAAAAAACTAGGTATGTCAGGTATCCTAACAAAATATCAAGTTATATTTTAGATTTCAGTAGAATTGTGTATTTAAATCTGAAGAGTTTTGTTTATTTTATTGCTTTCAAAAGAGCTACTTTACTCATTTGAAAAAACTCTTTCTGTGTTAGACAGCCGATGTGTGCCGATAGGTGATCGAGAAATTCAAAATCAAAAGTCATTTTTCATTCAAAGTAGGCTAAAAATCAGCAATTTTTGAACTTCAAACTTACAAAAGTCAGCCCTCAAAACGCCCGCCCTTCACCAGTTCCTATTTGCGTAACCAAGTGCCCAGGTAACCATATTTACCCACGTGCGAAAAGTACTTGTAAAAGCCAGTTTTCAAATATATTCTAAACACAGTTGAAGTGAAAGTAGCCGAAAGAAAACAATGACACTAAAAAAATACAGATAAAAGGATGTTTTGACGTGATAATCTACAATATTATCCTGCCTAGATAAACACTATCTAAAGTTATCCAATACAAAATATATCATAGTGCGATACGCTAGTTTTTTCTCTATGACTCAATGTTGCTCAATAATTGGGAAAATTGTGCAATTCAGACAAACCAACCAATCTAAATATACGTCTGGTTGACACTGGTTATCCCGTTTCTCGTACTAAAACCGATAATTTGTGGGAATCCCCATTAAACTTCATTGTAGGTACAATATATCTGAATATTTAAACCTAATAAAACTTTACATATCGTTTTTATGTGACTAATCTGGCATTTTGCCAATAGGTATGCCAGTGGTAGTGATTTGCTTTTTTCAAACAAAAATATAACCTATAAAGTACGGTCGTTAAAAAGTCGTAGTGGCCTAGTGGGTAAAACACCTGGCCTCTCAAGTAGGACGAAGTTTGATTCTGTCAGGCAAGTAGCAATGCAACTATTATAAACCGTTACATTTACCGTCTAAAGATATCTAAAACACCAATTAAAAATATAAAACCTATCTAATCTACGAGCTAGCCTAGGTTGATGATGGATTACTTATCATTAATCATTACCTTTATTTTACTCTACTTCATGTCCTTCACAACTATAATAAAAAATAAAACATTTTTCATAGAATACCTCGCCACGCCCCAAAATTAAAATAGAAAAATCCTCGTAAAAAACAATACCTATCATAATAAAATGTCTAAAAGAAAATCTCCATCCATCTGTTGAACGAAAACACCAAAAAGGCTGGAGAGTCACATGTAACATGAGATACGATGGATCATAAACGTGAAAATATCAGATTTCGATTCCAAATTAGGATTTCTCGTCTCAGCATGGCACGTATGGCGCAGAGCTTGGGAGTATCGGCTGGGACGCTGTGGGTAGTGGATTCGATTCTCGATATACTTAACTAAAATTCAATGTATTTTCTAAATGAATATTTGCATATGCATGTATATATTCTTACAATATAGTAGAAAATCCTAGTATCAGTAGAAACGTTTTTTCCATAAATAAAAACAAGTTAAAATGCTCTATTCCTTAAATTAACTAAACTATATTTTGCAAAAATACATTCTTGGCTGTAGGATTTTATAATTTTTATATAATTTAAATACGGTCATTTGAAATGCCAAGCCCAGTCTTTAGTCTTTAGAACCTAGTTTAAATAAAGCTTACAAGGTTATGTGCCACACCAACTAACAGTGCAAGTTAAAAAAAAACTTAAAAAAACCTAGAAATATAATGTAGGTACAAAAAAAGGTATGAAGAAAATTCGTCTACTGGAGGTAAGGCGAAAATATTTTCGGTAAAAAGGCCAGGTAACCTGTAGGATTGTGAGGTGGCTCGGAGAAATCGGCTCGACTCGACTGCACCACCGCATCGATTTAAACCCGTATCAGCTGAACGATGGGAGGGTTATACTACCCTTATTTTCTATAGACGTGAATAACTAGAATTTAGAGATTTTGGTAGTTCAAAAAATGACAAATAGACGTGTGAGATGAATTATCGCACAAAAGCGGAGAAAGAAGAAGGTTTTAAGATCTTATTTCAGACAGCTAACCAAATAATGTATGCTCGTTTCATAGGATAGAAATTAACCAGGATAAGTATGCCAGCATTTGCCAATGGCTTCACCCGCCACTAATCTAAACTTCTTCGCACCACAAGGATAAAAGAAATGGGCTATCTAACAACGAGAGAGTTTATCAAATCAGACCATTAGTTACTGAGATTAGCGCGTTTAAGCAAACAAACTTTTCAGCTTATGTCAGTACAGATTATGATTCGTTGGTCAACAGCTTTACTGCTTCTGATAACAATCAGGGCTTACAACTATCCTACTGATGGATGCAACCTCCTAATCCGAAACCAGTGGATTCGGCCCCCTCCATTTTATGTGCCCCTAGTACCAATGCCTCGGATTTCAGTTTTACTGCCATCATAAAACGAGATGGATGATTTTTGATTAGATTTAATTTGTTGGATCGTCGACCGGTGGGAAATGGTGTCTGGTTTGATGTATTAAGTTTTTATTAAAGGGCTGAAATATGGCTAGAGGATATTTTAGCTGGGTGTTGTATTTGAAATATCTTAGTTTTTTGATAACCATTTTTTTATATCCTAAGGGACTTAGGAAAAAAGGACCAATCAGTTTAGCTGTTTCAACATGCGAGCATTCTAATCAAACCCAAAAAATAAGCGACAATAAAGTAGACAAATAAAAAGAAATAGGAACTCCTAAACCAATATGCATTTTTCATAAAACCAAAACACTCTATTCTCCATATATCCAGTAAAAGAAACCAGGGGAGAAAATAAATAAACAAATAAAAATGTCGTTCACAAAGCCACCACAACGTTACAAGTAAAGACGATACCCTTAGAACGCTGATCTCTAAACCCTATCCGGACATTCTAATATCGTCCACGAGTAACATTTTCACGGATATACCCGGTTAAATACCGTGTAGCCCGGATAGCCCGGGGGAGAAAAGGAATTCTATTGTTTCAAGAATTTAAATTTTTGCCTCAAGTTTTGCTCGAAAGGTTTAATTATTTTGTATTGGGACCGGGTTGGGTGACGTCATAATCAACGTTATATGCTATGAGGCAATCTGTGTCTATGACTCCTTAATTGATAGACTTCCATTACCGATTTCCATGAATTTTTCACCTTTGAATGCTACGCCGTCTCTATGTAAAATAGACTAATAAATAGATATTTTATTTGAGAGAGATTTCTCCAGTGTCTTGAAAAAGTACTTTACAATAGTTAGCTTTCCATGAGAAACTAGAAGAGACAGCTACTTACAGTACATGTAGATTTGATTGACAATAATCCTAGATACATTAGCCCAATGCTAGAAGTGACTTAATAATGTTGATTGATAGAACATTAATTTATTATTGAACCATTCAATAAAACCATCTGGAACACCGCATGTCCAATAAAGCGCAGTTACGGTATGATATGACGAGGTACTTGTCGATTCCAGAAATTGTATGATAGTGGTATTATTTAGCTTTTCATGAACGACGTGATTCCGTGAATTCGTTGATATGCTACTCGGGCGTATTTTATTTCATTTAATGATGGAGTTCAATGAATTGGTTCATAGAGGTAATATTTCGCTACAAAAAAATTTACGTGTATATGATTTCATAAGCTTATTTTCACATGTCGATTTTATTTTTTATTTAATAGGAGTCCAAAATATGCTTCAGAGAAATGGAGTTTCAGCGTCAATAAAACATTTTAGACCATACCCGATACTTCACAACAAAAACAGTAAACCAACTGTCAGAAAATGTGGCGACCTCGACATTTGGAAAGCAATTCCTATTTCCCACCGTATAATTCCGACTATTCAATTCAGCAAACAGATAAATCAAAGAAACAATTCGTTGCATTTCCTCGCATCCCTGAGAAGATACGTCCAAATCTACACTGGAGGAAATTGAACTATTGTTCTGCAAATGTATTAGTACATTTATTCGCGCTCGATGCATCCCGCCTCGATACCGTACGATAATATTTTAACTTTATCTCGAATACTGTAACGAGAATTCTTTGGGTGGTACAGTCTAAAAATTTTTGGGAGTCACCAGTTGGCCAATAACACAATACTCGCAAAAAATCCAATTTTAAAGAGATAAAAGGAAATAATTTGGAAAATTTAAACCATACAGAGTGCCATACGATGTGAAAACTAAATAAATAAATGGAATAGATATTTTTACACTAATATAAAAAATACACCATAAGAAACAATACCACGTTACTTAAAGCCTTCTTAAGCTGTTCCCAAATACCTAAAAATAAATTCACAACACACATTCACTCATTTGACTGTTCTTGTATGACCTCGTATCAAAACCAAATTAACCATGAAATACTAAAGCTACCAGACACTTAATCAAACACAACGACTTTCAGGTAAAAGGAAAAACCATCTTGACCAACTGCAAGTTTACCACCATTTTTCTAGTCTACGCCATTCACAAAGGACAGGGCAAAAGCGACAAGGCATGTTTATATCCTATGGCTGCGCAAAAAGTGCAGTTCCTGGCTACCTCTTTAACATAATAATAGATTTGGGCTAGCAGCAATTTATTTCTAACCAGCGGGCTGCCGACTCGAGAACCTACGCTCTGTAGTATTATTGATTTTAGGTGTGAACTAACTTTAATGGTTTCATGAGATTTTATTGGCTGTGGTAATGTTGGCAGTTTTGGTCTGGTGGTGTTGCTTGAAGATTTGATTTAAAGCATGTTGAGTTAAATCTACAGAAGTTATTTGTAAATATGTTATATTTGAGTATGTTTATGTTTGTTGTACAGAAAAATGCAGAAACGCTTTAATGCAGTCTTAGGCACAGACTCCACCAAAATGGAGCTGAGAGAAGTTAAAAAAAAAACAATACCTAAAACTCATCGTTCACATCAGACTAAAAGAATTTTGATATAAAGGTAAAGAAAACAGCTCTAGACAAAATATAAACACTGAACTCACCAATTCATAATTATGGTCCTTTTATCACATAAAACTAGTAATAATATTCATCATACATTTTACTCGTTCTGTCATTGTCAAAAGCTATTTACAAAAAAAAAATGAGAATTTTCGTGGACAGCATTTTTTATTCAAAACTTTTTAGTGACTAGAATAAATAAAAAGAGATCTTAGTTACAAAAGTAAACCGTCATTGTTCTAAGTAGTCTTGTGTCAATTTTCATTGTTAAAATATTTTGCATAAAACTAAGTTTCCTGGAAACTCCTCAAGAATATTCATGAAAAGAATACACCCATGAGATTTCTCAAAATACGTGAAAAGTTTCTCCCAGAACACCGCTACAAATATTATTATTAAACTGAAAACCGAGTTACAAGGAAACCCACTTCAATTCCTTTGAAGACCTCCCAAAACCGTGCGAGGTAGTTCCATTACAAGCAGAAATTTCCCTGAGCCTTACCCACCCTGAAATATGTAAAAAGTAATGAGAATATCCTTCGCCATAACGAAATCAACGCACAAAACATTTTATCATTATTTAGACCAAGTATTAAGCTTATTACTTCAAGACTTTGCAATTTTAAAACCATTTTAAAATACACAAAAATCAACCCTATTGCTAAGGGTACAAGAATCAATGCAACAGCAAAATAGTGATGAGCAATCTCAGTCTTATGTCTCTGTGTTTCAAGAAAAACTTTGTCAATCCCTATGAGGTGTATAAACCGGCTAATAAAGACGTAAGTAGGTTGCAACTTAATTTGGCAACTCAAACTTTAGGTCTCTGAAATAGGTGTTTGTTTAAAAAACGTCGGGAGAAAAATCTTGGTCTTTTGTTGAAGGTTCTGCATAGACATAAATACATAATAAGTGTGTTTCAGATTCAAACACGTATTTGCATAAAACGTAGCGTGTAACTTTCCCTGATTACTATCAGGTCATTTTGAAATTATTATATCTCTAGTGTCTCATCAAATTAACTTTAGCAACATATTATGTTGCTAAAGTTTTGATAATATTAAGTCCAACAATTAGATATTCTTCAACCTATGATAAAAACACGTTTGTACGAATCTACGACTAAGCAGCTAAATGTGCAAGCATTCAATGCAGCATTGAATGTATGTCCAAAGGTTCTTTGCTCCCAGGAACCCAACTGTAAAGGAATAGATGGCGAGCTCCAGCAAAACCCCGTTTCTCATTTAAAATCCTCGTAAAACGTCAAGAAAATGTTTTGACACTGTTCCTAATATAAATTTAGGGAGTGTACACACTTGATAAGGTAAGTTCGCTCGTAAAAGCCAGCGAATCAAGGCGTTGCGATAACGCTGCGGGTTTTATCCTCGTCTGAAAGGAACCTTGTTCCTCTTCTGGTTATTTTTTGAAGTAATGACGGATCCTGTTTTTGAGATTTATTGTTAATTTTGCAATTTTTACTTGATGAGTTGGGATAAGGTGCGGTGGATGTTTTTGTTTTGATGAATATTTTTTGTTAACTTACTCTAAGTTAGAGGTTATATATTAGGTTTCGTGAGAGTTATATACGCAGAAGTCTTACATACCACATCCAAATAATTGTATTAATGACCATACGGTATTGCCTGCTGGTCTAACAAAATCTAAGATATTATTATTCTTTTAGATAATTGGTTGTAGAGACATTACACAGACAATATATTTTATTATATCTAGGTAATACTTTTATCTTCGTTCCCCCAGTATATTCCACCCCTAACATCTTCAATGCGTTCGTCATTTCCGTGGAGTTTTTTACGATTCGTCCCGAAACGTCAAGTTAATCAAATAGTACCCTAACATGGCGGTAAATGGTTTTAATGAGGGTTTTCAAAAATGGCGTTCACCAGGTGGCAGCACCGAGTCGTCAGGTCCAGGTAACTGTCAAAGTGCTTATCTTTACTATGAATAGTGAACGATTTTCGTGTTTTTTTTTTATTTTATAATTAAAGCACTGCATTATTGTTTTACTATTGCGGTTGAGTAAATAAAAAAAACTAAATCATATTGTGTTAACAAATTTTTCAACAAGCTTTTCCTTAGTACCAGTGACTTTTGCACCCTCTCTCTTAGCTCAATTTTTAGTTCGGAAACCTTATTCTGACCGTAGTCCATAATAAAATCAATAACACTTCCAATATAACAGAATTTCAATAAAGAATAAGTTCGGCACCTACAATTCCATACTATTTGACAGCTGTTTGGACCAGACGCATACGAAGCGCCGCCTGGCGGCAGAAAAAATATCGAAAACCCTCATTAAACTTCATTGCGTAATTCTTTCTGCTAAGAGTTTTATTAACGTTTTATATACGGTTTATGAGCTGGTCTTGTTATATCTACGTTTATTTTTTTATATGAAATTCATTAAATGCTTCGCGTGATGGTGTTTTTCTGGTATTAAGTATAATGCTTTTCACAATTTGGAAAATTAATGGAATTTACTGTAAGATAATTTTAAAAAAATACTGAAATTAAGAACTTATGTACGAAAATCTTTCACCCGAAATTCTACATCAAAGATCCAATCACAAGTCAAAACCAATATTGTTTGTGTCATTTCTGCAAATTGTTAGCACATCAAAAATCACAAGAAACTCTTGTCAATCGAAATCCAATTGTCCTAAAGTGCTAGTACAGAATCAGTGAACGTGAGAGCCGAAAAATCTATTTTACAAATGAATAAACAAAATAAGCGGCACTTCCCTTTCAAGAAAATTACTTAGAAATATGATGGGATACAGGGGGTTTCGAATTGGGAACACACTATTTTGTTAAGTATTTTTACTATGTTGTTTTTTTTGTGTTTACTTATGTTATTTGTTAACCTTTTGATATCTATACTAATATTATAAAGCTGAAGAGTTTGTTTGTTTGTTTGTTTGAACGCGCTAATCTCAGTTCCCACGGGATGCGGGTGAAACCGCTGGCAGAAGCTAGTAGTTAATATGTACCTAAAACTTATAGTATTTAGACACTTTTTAATAGTTTTACTATGGGATTGTAGTCACAATAAAATGCAAATTTTTAATATCTAGGTCACTTTACAGTCATCTACAATGCGATATGCATATAATTCTCTGTTTAATATCAACTCTGTTCTGGTTAATATAACGAATATTAGCCACGGTCACAGTATCAGGTATCTTCAAATTACAGTCATTAAATGCAAATTTATTTAAACAAATTATGGATATCTAATAAATCAATTTGCACACCATATTTTATAAAAAAATATTGAAATGATAGTATTTATTTATTACTTTAAAAGAAGAAAAAAAACTTTATATTTTTTTTAAACATAAATACTATGCAAATGGACCTATTAATTAACACGTAGGTATATAGCTTCCTTACAATTATTATTACTTAAAAATATGGTAAACATCTCCATTAGAAGCTGAACAAAAATGGTAAAAACTTTATTATAAAATATATAACATGGAAGTCGTGCAGCGTGCATTGAATTTTATTAGTTTCCTTATTTAACCAAAAGGCGAATTCAATTTATTTTTCAAAGGATATATTATTATTTATTTTGTAGAACTTTATTTTATTCGTATTTATTTGTCTCCCAGTATGAAGAAGAAAATCTGACAACCAGTCTTACTGTTGTGTTGGGTTGCCCGTGTAACTGGCTCGAGAACAGATGGGCAGTCACTCTATGTAAGACACTGGTACTCAGCTGCATCAGATAGCCTGAAAGCCATCATCACATACTTAGGAAAAAGCTAGGCAGATGAGGATATCTTCAAATTAATATAAAAAAAAATCCTAAAAAATAACAGCCTATACACAAAATAAGGCGGGCGTCACACGACGAGGGCGATGCGTAACGCGTCATCGAACATCACAGGGCAGGCATTGTTCTAAACACACCATAGGAAACCAGCCTAAGTGATTGTTGGCTTCTATTCTATCGGTAGCATGTGAACTTGGATAGTTATGATAAATAATAATTTAATTTTTGATTACAGTTAACCTAGTAGGACTGGTACTTTTATTTATGCTTTGTACTACAAAAAAATAAATATGTGTCTTTCTTCAAAATATTAAGTGCAACTGTGGTTTTGATTGCTTTTTATCCAGTCTCACATATTTTTAAGTGAAAGTAAAAAAAGACTACGTTTTCTAGTATTGGATATCCTACTATCCCGTAAGGCAATAATTTTCCATGTATAACAGGGAAGCATGTATATTGTATATAAATAAATATGCATGTGATAAAGTCACCTCATTCGAAATTAAACTCCTTCCATTTTTTTTGAAGTTTTTCAAAAATCAATCAGCATTAATCTGTAGTTTTTATAGCATCATTATTTAAACTTCACATTGAACATTTAGCGTACACTGTTACTCAATAATTCTACACTAAACACTGCGATTGGTACTGATCAACGTAAGTGATAGTCGATTTTAATTTCGTTTAATGGTATGCGTGCAACCAATCGCTTTATTATCCTGGGCGAAATTGTAAATTAATTTCATAATAACCGGTAAACGGACACGACGGGTATCAGCGACCGATACAAAATTAAATTCACTGTTTTGCCTGGATATAGGGAATGCTTAAAATTACAGATTTCAATGTTTATTAAGGCTTTTTAGTGCTTCGAAAAGATCGTGTTATCTTTGAAATTAAGTTAAATGTTGAATTAATAATTATGTCGACGGACACCAAAAAAAATTAAGTTATTATGTATTTATTGTAATATCTCATTAATTTTAAGTAACACTTTACATGAATTAGTCAGCTTGTCAAAAATTTGAATATTTTTATACCCAGCCTTTTCCCAAAAAAGTTGGGTTCAGCTTGAAGTCTAACTGTTAACAGCC
The DNA here is from genome assembly GCF_030705265.1 of Helicoverpa armigera. NCBI lineage: Eukaryota > Metazoa > Arthropoda > Insecta > Lepidoptera > Noctuidae > Helicoverpa > Helicoverpa armigera. The sequence goes on along the minus strand of NC_087134.1, from coordinate 657,106 downwards.
AAATCAATGTTTCACATAGAGCGATTGCTTATCTGGACTGTCGAAAACAGGCGTGCACAAACTTCTAAATAAGAACCAATAAAACGAAATTGGAGGTCAAAACTCGACATCTTCACACGCGCTGGTGGTCTACACTTCTAGAGTTTTATCTTTTCCTTATCAAATGTCGTTGGTGGCACGTGACACGGCCACGACACGTCCACGACACGTCCACGTTATGGCTGGCCAACACGGAAGGTCCGACTTGATTGACACTACTTATTTATTCATTCTCGTGTCCTTTAGAAGGGTTGGGTCAGTTTTGGCCCCTACTAAGAGTAGTAGGAGATTAAGATTTGAGTTTGTAAGAAGAGAGGTAAGGCGTGGTTCTGGAAATGACAAAACTGTACATACTCTGATTGCTTGCACTCGGTTTTTTTATTTGAGTGACCCATTTTTACCCGACTACGTCAGAAGGACGGTTATATTTTGCATTAGTGACGCGCATTATAGATACAAATGTAAAAGGAGAACGTTTCACTATTGGTTGAATTTCAGCTTATTACTTAACTAGATAAATGATTGATATAAAAACACAGTGATAGGAAACCTATCCTTTTTTACCCATAGACTTTCTACCGTCGTAAAAATGTTACGGAACTCCGAAACTTTCGACTTCCAAGTGTAGGGCCCATTTTTGTTTGCGGTGCCTCTTGGACCCTTTAAATACAAATAACCTTACCTTCTGGGAACAATGTTTATGAGCTTTTCATTGAACGGAGGTCACTGGGAGGGGAGGATGTTTGACGTAAGTAGTGTAAAGTCTACCTTGGGACGCGTTCCTTATTTGTCAGGTCATTAACTCGTAACATGCTCCAGCGAAGATATTTGTCTTCTCGTGTTTGTCAGTAAATATTGTGTGTGTGTGTGCGTGAGGGTGTGTGCAAGTAATTGGGGATTAAATGGCCGGAATTATGAGATGTTAACTTGTGTTGTGATAATACTGTGGTTTATGGTCCTTGGGAGATAAATGTAGTTGTGTGTTGATGGAGTGATCTTTGAGGATGTTAAGTTTAGATGTTTGTGATTGAAAAGGATGTATTTTAATGGGTATATAATGTTCTATGGTAATATGATGACGATATGTCCTTATTAATGTGGCAGTAATTGTTATAGGGGATTCCTGCCACCCATTAATGTAGGCATATGTAGGCACTCAAAAAAATAAATAAATTAACTTTGTAAAATATGTTAAACCGCAAACATTACCTACAATCTATCGAACCCAAAGGTCTAAGCTAAGTCGTTGACCCTGTCAGTCAGACGAACTAAGTTGCCGTCTAAATTCATTTAAATACTGATAATATTGATAACCGCCTAGACGCGGTCAATGACCTTTTTTATCATAATGACCTTCGTCGCTACCTAATATTTTTTATTCCGCAATATTCCAATAAATTCTGACGTCATAATTTTTATGAGTGTGTCTGCATAAAAAATTGCTGTGTCATGTTTTTTTGCAAAATCATCAATAATTTCACTAACAGGTTTATCACTTTCATCAATAATCTTTTGATAAATTATGATAAAGTTGACATTGTTTTTGTGTCAAACTGCAAATGGTGGTAAGTCATTAGGTAAGTTGGTTTTTAGTGTAAGACTTATTCATACGAGACTAGCAATACCTGCCTTGGTTCAGTTGTTTCATTGGCTTATTGTTTCTTATGAGAGGGTCTAAGTTTCATTCTAGACTTTTCTGTATTTGTTTCAACAATATTATTATACATATCATAATTGTAGAATTAAGGCTTATAACGCCCAAGTTTGCCGACTACACGTTCATCGGTTTTCTAAAAACTACTGTTAACTTTGTATTTTCACATGAAACTTCACCACGTTTATTATGTTGTCGAACCTAAGTCAGTCTGTTTCATATTAGCCGTAGGTAGGCCTTATCGCTCTCTGTTGTGTTAGGCACGACTCACGCGTCGATCACTAATCCCCCTTCCTCAATATTTCATCATGTAGGCAGTTATTTAAATTAATACCTAAATATGTATTTGTTTTCAATACCGTTCGGGACTTGTTCAAACTTGTCCGGCTTACTCATAGTAGGTATAGTGCAATAATCTTGTTATTCATGAAATAGGTAACGATATGCCTATTCATTTTATTATTACCTATATTTCAATATTATACATCATAAGAAAGTATTACAGACAGGTAATATGAAGGCAAAAAACTAACTTTTTCATTCATACAATGTTAGCTAGGTTGTGCTGTTACTTTCAAGGTTACATTTAATAGAGAAGAAGAACGAAAGAAGATCCTCATGCATCATCATGATGATTCATCTACCAGGAAATTCATTGCAGAAATGAGGCAGATATCTGTCATTAGGTTTTCAGGGTGAAATACCGAAAATGTGTTATGACTGATTAAATAACGGAAGTTACCGGTAGATAATACAATCAATTAAAAGAAAAAATACCTAAAAAAGGTTGCTTTTATTGCAATTCCGTCTTTCGTCTATTTTCCATTCTAGTGTACCTACAAATAATGTTTTAATTCACACATATTTACATACCAAAAACATACCTGATAGGGTCATTTCGCCTGTTGGCGACCATTTAGTGCAGTTGGCAAGTTTGACGGCGATAATAAAAATGCTCCAGCACTCATTTCCATGTCAAATTTGTGTAATGTATTCCTTATATACTCTATTTTAAGATTAACTTTCAGTTGTATTAGAAATATCTTACGTTTTCTATTTAAATCGATAAACCTCAAAATTAGGCGTTTTACCCAGTTTGCGACCACAAAATCCAATTCGCGTCCACCCATGGTCCAGTTCGCGTCCAGTAGCTTAGAAAAGGAATATAGGGGTGATTTTTTTAAGAATTAATAAAGAAAGATTGTATTAGATCAATTTCTTTATTTAACAATAAACTTAATTATTAAAAGTCAACATTATCATCATTTAAAATTCACTTTAAAAAATAAAAATAATTCTTCTCAACATTGGTTTAAGTAACTTAAAATAAGATTAAACAGTATTTTTTTTATTAAGATATATACGTGGTTATAATTAAATTATAATTATAATTTAAATATTTAATTATAATTTAATTATAACCACGTATATATATATATATCTTAATAAAAAAAATATAATTTAATTATAACCACGTATATATCTTAATAAAAAAAATGTACTGTTTAATCTTAATATATTAAGTAATTTCATTTAAGATAAGTTCTTCGGATACAGGAAAAAAGAAGGAAAAGACAACATACACAGAAGAAGACTTAAAGAAAGCATTAAATGATATTCGAGAGAAGAATAAATCGATAAAAAAAATATTCAAAGAATATGCCTGGTCTGATAATTTATTGACTCAACAATTCTTTTAGTTGTATGTTTAGACAAAATTGTTATATTGTTTTGTTAATTTAATATGGCCAAAAACTTACTATAATCAACGCGGGTCTTTCCCTGTGATTTTAGGGTAAAATTAACAGAACTGATTACTGTTTATTTTTCAAGTTGCAAAATTAATTGCCTAATTTTAAGTTACTTAAACCAATGTTGAGAAAAATTATTTTTATTTTTTTAAAGTGAATTTTAAATGATGATAATGTTGACTTTGCTTTATTTTATTTACACAGATATTTACAATACATATTTACAATAAAAATCAAAAACTATCCTAGTAAAATGTTGACTTTTAATTTAAAATAACAAAAAAAAATAAAAAATTTACTGTTTAATCTTAATATATTAAACAGTACCCATGTTTTAATTATTTTTTATAAGCAAGTATTTAACGAAAACAGTGGACGCAATTTGGTTTATTAGTATAGAGGATAGTTTTAGTTCGCGTCCATTGTGGACGCAAAGTGGAAGTTTTGTAAAATTCGATGTAGTAATTCGCGTCCACCTTATTTTATTCGTTAAATATAAAAAACATTACCAAATTCATAAAAAACATTATACCTTTATTCATCATTAAACTGTAGAAATAGCTATCTATCCTAAAATTCACATAAAACAATATAAAACTTACCATCAAACACGCCGCTGCACACTAATTTTTATCTAAAATTCAACGTGTTTGCGCTTTCTTGTTGAAGAGCCTAGACTAATTATTTTTTCTAAAAGGATTGGTTGGACGCACAGAACTTTTGTCTATCTGTGCGTGCCTCTTATACATTAACGTATTAGCGGTAATGATCTTTCGTTTGATTGGTGTGTTAATTATCTTGTTTTCGAAGTTTTTTTAAAGGAGATCGGCAAAATGGACGCGAACTGGGCGATGGTCGCGAACAGGCGAAATGACCCTACATAGGTACTTACATACATTTGTAAATAAATGCTCTGCCATGTAACGTGAGTGGCAGAAACCCACATCACATCTACATGACAGCTATTTTCAGTTTTATAACTTTTACCAAAATAAAACGTTACCTTCGCGTCTGTTTGGTGTTTATTTTTTATGTATTTACCTGTCGTTTACATGTTTGTGTGTAAATATAGGTGAAGTTTAGTTTGATGTGTTGTGTTTCTATGTGACGTTACGAAAAATAACTTTTTAGTGACTATTTGTGAGTCTGAAGGTATTTAAAAAAGATAGACACGTTCTTTTTTAATTGAAGCTTATTAAGGTCGAAGTTTACCGACTATATAATAGTTGGCTATTTTTTAAAATTGCTGTTTACTATGAATTTTCATGTTCAAGTTTCAAAGTATACAGTTGTTTTCAGAAAAAAAGTGTATGTAATCGGTGAACTTGAGCTTATTGATTTAGTACAAATATGTATTCATTAATATGAACTACAAAAAATGAAAAGGATTATTCCAATATTGATAACCTTCACTAATACCTATACCAAAAAAAAAACATTCAAAAACACACAAATAACACCATTATTATTACCGAATCAAATGTCATCAGCGCAGGCAATTTACCGCCGACCTACCTATCATATGCTCGTGACGTCACGATCAAAATATTAGATAACGTACACAAGGTGACACGATGATAAAAAATATAGGAGTTCAATGACCGCGTTATCACCACGACCTCAGAATCACCGATAGTGTATCGCGATGGGTTCGCGCTAAACAATGTTTTGGAATACGAATATTATCTACGTTAGTACCTACTTGTTTTTATGGGATTTTGTTTCCTTATAATGGTGTTAGGTTTTTCAGTTGTATGAGGATATTTTGTAGCTTGTATTTTTACTAAGAAATGTGCTTGTATTTCCAGGTAAAATAATAGGTAATTTGTCGGTATTTTATGTGATGAAATGTAACAGAAAACGCATAGATCCAAACCAAATTCATTTTATTGGAAAGTGACTCATAGTACCTATTTGATCTTAGATTGAATTGTGCCTCTAAATACCTACTTACAGGAACCTAGACAACTAAAATATTGTCGTGTCTTCGGTTAAAATTGTATAATAACCAAAACAGGCTATCGGAGAAACCTACACGTAACCCACAAACCAAACTAGCTTGAATAATATTATTTTCCTTAATTCTAAATAGGTAAGTATGAGTTTCTTTTTTGTAAACGCGAAATTTAACCACAACGGTGTTTATTTAATACGACACCAATTTTAATTCAAACAATGCTTTTCCATTAATGTCACGTAGATTTCAATTAATATACCTGATGGAATTTTATTTGTTAACAAAGATTTAAAATAAAGGTCTTAATTATTGTAGTCTTAAGTATTGCGCCATGTTATTCCTGGAAGCGTATAAATATGTAAGTTTCATAGTAATTCATTTTCACTGAATATCCATGGAGCTTCTTGTCAGTTCTTCTCCATGGGACCAACTTTTTCGAACCATGACGACACGTACAATCAGCTATTTGGCTACCTATTTCTAAAATAATCTGTAATAGGTTAAATAATACCCTTGACTTTGATAAACAATAAATACTTGGTTTAAAATCTAATATGGCGGTCGTCCATGAATCATAGTACCAAACAATTAACCCAGATACAGCGATCGAGGCATAAACTCCATGAAATTATAAATTATGTAGGAAGTAACGCTGATGAATCAACTGGTTGCATGCTGCACTCAAATTGTGTACTAACTATGGAGTTAATACCATTTTATTGTAAGTAAAAACTTTCGTAGTTATGTTATTGAAAAAGGTTTTATGGTAGACTACTATTTACATACCAACATATTTGGACTGTGCGAGTATTCAATCAGTCACCACCAGACTTTGTCACAAGCCTAGGTTTCCGGAAGGATACTTCAAAATGTATAATATGTACTTAGTATACCCAGACCTCTTTATACTTCCTAGTTGCCTGGTATACATAGCTAGCTCTGGCAGTAGTCTATTTCATATTAGTTCAAGAGCCTATACAGTATTTTTTTTAAGTTCCTGCAGCCTTATTACATTTCAACTACGGCTTAAAGGCTGCCATTTTAGGGCCTTGCGTGTGCGCAGTAGTAAGTTTTTTTTCCGTACATTCAATTTGCTGCCCAGCCACAAAGTTCCAGCATCGAAGGTCCAAAGGTTCAATTCTACCTAGTTGAATCCAATCTACAATGTTTTCCCAACACAGCACACATTTAGATAGATTTCTACCAACTTGCATGTAATCAAATAGAGCACGCCTTTTAATGACGTCATCGGCTGGACCAACCGTGCGTAACACGTTCGTGCGTGGCAATGGAAGAGCGTCCTAATATTTCGGACGTGGGCTAAACACCGGAGCGAAATTATGATCTTAGTTGAAGGTGTTACAAGAATTCTGAGAAATATGTTTTGTTTGGCAGGGATTTTTCATCGTAAGGAGGTTAATCAAATAAATTAGCTATGCGAATTTAAATACGTAAATAAGTTTTTTACTATGCTTATCTACACTACTTTTTTCGTCATGCGTAAAACCCCCATAGACTGCAAACTTTAGTCGGCCAATAGTTCTCAGGCTCTTAAGCATCATGGAAAAGTATGCAGCGAAAATTCCAACGATGAAGTATCATCCTAATAAAAAGTTTGATTAAATAGTTTGTCGCCCTTCAATTAATATAATTTCCCACTCATTAACTTCCTAACCATAAAATTCCTCTGAAACAACTACATAATGCACCTAACTCCACATATTTAGCATCGGCACCTAACCTTGCAGCTTATCTAAAAGTGAGTCAGTACAACCAGTGCAGTCGTTTCTGGTAATTCGCCCTTCATATATCGTGCGTCTCAAAGTTACTTGAATACTTAATAACTACACACTAGGTCAATGTTGCATCGCATGATTTTTACTATTAATCTGTATTGGGATAATTGCTTTGGTCTATTAAACTTAGTAAGAAATAAGCATGTCATTATTTGTGCGTTGGTCTGTATTTATTTTAATGTGGTGTTTGAAGGCAGTTTTGTTGGACGTTACAATTCAATTTTTCATGCCACATTTTAAATCATAATGATTTTTTGTCTCTTTTTAAGTAGGTATCTTAGGATGTAGTGTTGCTATGGTTAGTGAAGTACTTCAGGCAGTTTTACTTAGGGCCTATGTAATGGGAGACAAGACTATTAGTAGTGTACACACACTATCTTCCAGATGTTCTATTAGGTTTTCGTATGACTAAAATAGAAATAACTTGTAAACGACAGTTTAATAAAAAAATGAAATTAATTAAAAATGAGAAACGTTTATTACAAACCTAAAGGACAGTTTCAGGACAGCCTGACATGACCACTAGGTATGAATCAAAACTGACGTCACTGCTTTGAACAAGTTACAACAACTCAATAACCAATATCTAAATTACTATATCCTTCTAGGAAATTAATCAAAAACTCTCAGACATCCTTTAAACTGAAAAGTTAAGCACTTTATCAGTGCCTACTGATTACGAAAATGCGTCTAAAACACGCTTTACAAAACAACTTTCCCTACCCAGACAGTGATGACGAAATGTGCTGATAACAGGTAATATAAACAGTTTCTTATCACTTATCACCATCTGACCTTGGAGGCAAAGAACTCCTGGGGACGTGATCTTGGCATGATGCAAGGTAAAATGATGATTGATGAGCTGATTATCAGCTGGTTTATTTGTTGCTCGTTTTTGAGTTTATTGGTGTCGTTTAAGTCGGGTAAATCCCTTGGTTGAATGTTTGAATTTTTCCAGTGGTTTCTGGTACAAAAAATGGGAATTACTTCGCGCGGACTTTTGCCTTCCTCGATAAATGGGATGGGAATGATAGGTAATCTAACCCTGAAAGATTTTCTTTGAAGGGTACTAGTAAGTTTCTAAATATAATAAATAGCGCGTCCAAACAAACAAACTTTTCAGCTTCAAAATATTAGTTTCGTTTTTAAATTAAATGGAAAATTCTTCAGGAAATGGACGATCTGCTTGAAGTCATCCAATAATGAATTCATTGCAAATTACACATTTTATCACTTACTACCGTTTACGTATATAATGTGACTCAATGTTCCTAGTTGAATCATTTCCTAGTAATGAAGTTTTCATTTCGAGAACTGTCGGGGAATTTTGATTTGATATTCGATTTTAGCACGCTTATCTTTTGAAATTGTTAAATGTTAGTCATTTTCTGATAAAAAAATTACAGAATGGAATAACTATAATGGAATTAATATAACCTTATGCTTCCTTTAGTTGCTTTGCATAGTATTCAGTCAGTATATTATGATAATTATCTTCAGCGGTTTCAGGGGTCACAAGATATCAAGGGGGCTTAATAAAAGTGACAGACTTTCAAATTGGACAAGTAGTTCCTGAGATAAGCGCGTTTAAGCAAACTAACTCTTCGCCTTTATAACATTTCATGATACACAGACCTATAGCCACACAACCCGGGTGGTCAACAAAAAACCCTGCACCTAATAAATTAACTTTATTCAGTAATAATTAATTATTATTTATAGGTACGTTATCTGCATATCCCGTGCAGGGTAATAATGATTCATTGGTTCCCGATACCTACGTGACTGTAGACTTGTAGTCATATCTAGTAATACTAGTAGCTACGTGTTTATAAGTTGTAGTCTTTATATTTCGTCAGCCGGTTTTAATGTGTGATTATACACCTGTGGTTTTAATTGCGTTTAATTTAAACTAGGATTGATAAGTTTTGTTTTAGCCAAGATATGAGACTTTGTTACCTACTAAACTATGGCTAAAAGAAGACTAATATTTTTGTGGCTGGATTGGTCAAGTCTGAAATTCCCAATCCACCTTGAGCAGCATAGTGATTAACGCTTATACCTTCTTTGTACCAGAAGAGACCTGTGTAGACCCTGCAGTTAGACAATAAAAAGACCGATAATGATTATTTTTATAGGTGTTAGACAAAAGGTAAACACATCAACCCAAAAACAAAATTGTTTTTCCCACAATTTCATAACATTGACAAATGCGCATCAGACATAATCATCCGATACCGTGGATGATCACGGAATTAGCTCACAATCAGTCAAGTCCTGATGCAAGACAATATTGATATCCTCGGGTCACATTGTGTATTGACGTTTCGTGATGACGGTAATGACAATTGACGTATGGCGTGACGTAAAAATGTCAATGGGGGTAAACGTGTTGAAACTAAAGTAAATATTTGGAAAACTAATGAGTGGGACGTGATTTAAGAAAATGCGTTTTCATTTTATAGTGAACTTATATTTTTTGTGCTGATTTACTGAGCAGATTTTCCTGACATATAATTATGATATCGGTATTATGATGAAACCTAGGTTTTTATTGGAGGCCATGCAGATGGGTTTCCTTCTCTCATAAAATACAGATAGTATATAAATACGTCATCATAGCTAGGGGTGTGGCTACCTTTTATTGTAAATTTAAGTATTTACTTTAACACCAAATACAAACAGTAAACAGGCAACACTTTAGCTGTTTATTGCTGTTCTTGCTAAGGTCGCATGATTTTAATCTCTTATATATCTACTTGATCGTGCAATAAAATTGCAAAATAAATACTAAAATACTTCAACACTGGGAGTGCTAAATTACTGTGTAAATTGATGATATAATTACTGAAACAAGGACATGAATCTTTTGCAGTAAAAAAGGTGTTAGTAGTGTGTAGTTTTTTATGTTATTTGAAGGCTAAATATGTCTGGCCACCTGGTAATAAATGATTGTAGCCTATTTGGATTTCAAAATATTTTTAGGTAGAATTAAAAGTAAAATATTTTATAACTATCTCACCCACGTCTCGGTTTATACCCTTCCTCTTTCATCGGGCTATACGTGGTACCTTCATTTCATACGGGCTATGCGTGGTATCGCGTTTAAGTCCCCATTATTATATTTAACGTGTTTTACGGACACTTTAAAAAGGTACAAAACTTAAGATAAGCTTCTACTACTTTCTAGAACAATCTAACTCATTAGATGACTTTAACAAGTCAGGACAAGATCACGAAGGGATACTCAATAAATACCTTACTATCCTCAAAAGGTCAGGCGTTATCATCACCCCTTCAAGGAAACATACTCGATGTAGCACTAAAAATAGCTGCGATAAGGCTTATCATAGCGACAGATTGTCTGCAGTTACGATTGGCGAATGAACCGCGCTTTCAAGCCGATAATGTTGATAGGAATGTTCGTATGTCTGTGGGCGATATATTGGCTTTTATTGTGGCTGTTACAGTTTACTTTCTGTTGTATGTCTGTAAAAAAACATATAAATATTTGAATTGAGTAACCCCTTCCTTTTGGGAAGTTGGTTGAAAGTAATGCTCTGAAAGTTTTGGTTTGATTGTCTCGTACTTTTGAGGATTCAATACCAATAATAACTAGACATTATTGTCCAGTACAACTGTGACTCTCCAAAGTTAGCTTATAGTCAAAATGTAGGTACGGCAAAGTTACTTTATGAGACCTCTAAGAACTTTGTTTAAAACTAAACTTAATACAAGTTGGTTAAATCCCCAAACTTAATAAGCATTTTCTTTCCATCTACATTCTATAGGTACTGCAAATTCGCCCCAAATCTGCGTCCATCCACTAAATATGGGAAATCGAATGTAGAATTTATTTATGTATATTCATGAGAACAAGGACTGAACACCGCCCTCTACAAGAACACACCAAATTAATTTGGATCCACCTACTTAACATTCATTCCGTATAAACCAATCCCCATGTTGCATTAATACGCCTGAATTAATCAACAGTTGTTGTTGATAAAGTCTTTCACTTGATTAAGACTTGACAAAATTTAGTTTGCCCTACGATTTCTTAGGAGAATTTATTTGTTGTGGGCATAAAATGCTGAAAATATGCGCCAATTCCTCTGATGCAACTATTAGTATGCACTTTATTAGCCTATTCTATAGGAATGTACGATCGTGTCCTGTGAGACAATCTGTATCGTGTCATTTCGGTGAGATAGGAGATTGAAAAGATTACATGTCCCATAGACCATCGTCGTCTTATCTTGTGCCTTGTCGGTTATTGAACTCTTAACTGTTAAGCACATGTTCATCAATGTTCGTCTCAATATGATAAAGAGAAATTATGGATCAAGTATGCTAACTTTCTAATTCACCAAAAAAAGTAATTTATCTAACTTTCAGCGGACCAGTCCATTTAAAAACTCTCAACAAAAATCCAAGGCAGCAAATTATTTAAATTAATTCGTACCTTCCAAGCAAGGCAAGATCAACACCCCACTTTTCTTCCAAGTTTAGAGCCGAAAAGTACATCGTATCGTAAAACGGGAGCTTCATCAATCAACTTAATTAATATGTAGGTAGGAGGAAAATATTTAGCTCTGTAATGTAACAGATAAGAAGCTGATGCTGGGCCCTGAATAACAAACAGTGCTTAGCATTCACGGCAAAACTCCTAGATATTGGACGTGATGAAAAAATACGCTGCGGCCGAAGTTGAGCCCATTTCAATTTGTATTTACTAGACAATCGGCGTTCTTGTTTTAGTGGCTTTAATTTGAGCACGACTTTTTCTGTTTGTCACTTTTACGGTAGTTGGAATATGATTTTGGTTTGGGAAAACCTTTGATGTGTTGTGAAGGGGATTTTTATTGATTGATTGATTTACGGACGGAGGTTTTTTGTTCAATACTATATTTTCATATTACGGTAAACGAATAAATCAAAATCAGTTCAGTTGCAAGACTTAAAATTAAAGCTTATTTATATCGATTGCATTACAATATATTTTGTGAAGTAATTTCAAAGAGTTAAGGATTGTCTTAAGGTATCAATAAAGACGTAAAGCCCAGCCCACGTTTTCGACTGCACATTTAATTCCCTCACGAGAAGAGAAATCTCATTGGCGCCAACTGTAATTGCGTTGTCTTCATTCAAATAAATTATTTCTTCCTGAATAAATTGTACCTTCGTAAACATATTAACTTACCGTTTACCTTGTTCAGAAGATAACAATATTCTTTGTATGTGGATAGCAGCTTCCTTGTCAACAATAAATAATGCTTCTCTGTTGCGTCTTCCTGTGTTTAATATTGTATTGAATAAGCTCTTTGCTTTTAGAAATTACTTCATCGTATTGCAAATTATTTATAACATTATTGATTTCATATTGCACGATATGTCAATCATCATTCGTTGTATTACATTTTTGGAAAATGATTTCAGATAAATAAGTTCCACTCTATTCTAATCGTATGACCGTCATGATTTCTCTTATAAATCATGGTGATTACAGCCATTATCTTTTCAAGGTCATTCATAGAAGCCAATGCGAGGAAAGCCCATGTTTCATCTGTAGTCTAATACGTCGTTTCGGTCTGCTCACCTATTAAATTTACAACTCGCCATCAAACCCACATTCATTTACCGTCCATCCGTATGTACACATCTCAGGTCATTCCCATACCCATTAAGTGAAGCCATTACGTCAAAATTAAATCCATCTGCGTACATTTCAACATTATAATTTTAAGGGCATTGCAAAATTGCTCCAAATATGATGACGTCATCAAAAATGAGTAATGATCCGTCTAATGCGATGTGGCATACGAAATTAAAGCTATAAATTTGAATAACAGGATAGGACCCTCGGCCGAGGCGTTATTTGTGGAGCCTCTTTAATGAAATTGCATAAAGGAGAATTTAATATGCCTTAGTATCGATAATCTTGTAACATTATCATTTAGCTGAGTGGACCTGAGAGCACTAAGTTAGAAGTGAGGGTCTCCCAGGGGAGTGTGTTGGGCCCTAACGTCTCGAAGTAGATATAAATTGGGATCGGCCTATTCACCGTTACTCAGCATAAGTTATTACCTTAAGACTTGTTTATTGATGACATTACTAATTTTCTTTCTAATGCTATCAATATTAAAGTACTCTTGACCTTCTTTATTCATTATATACAGATGACCTTTTTTTTCAGTATATAATACTATACGCAGGAGGGTTTTGAAATCAATATAATGTTACCGATTTGTCGGCTTTCCTCAAGGTATCTTAATTTATATTTTTCTTTCAGAATGATCTATCATTGAATATTTTATATTTATTATATATTTGTCGCAATGCATACTTACTTTTTTATACTTACTTATATTTCAGGAATATCAACAGCCACTGCCTGACAGCTTCCCTCCAATCGTCGAAGGTAAAACAGGTATCATCTTTTTTAATTCAGAGTCTTTCAGGGGTGTTCTAGTTATACCTTTGTAAAGGTATTGTAGAGATAATGAAAATAGTTCTTCTTGAGACTACTTTAAAGATTATTTAAATGTAAATGTTGAATGTAGTGTGAAATGCAATTTTATGGTATAAAAGTGATCTCAAGATTTATCTACTGTAGGTGTGTGTGAGTTATGTACTTATAGGTGTATTCTGTATATTTTATTTTTTAAGGGTTTCAGGGAAGTTTTCAATAAAAATCGAGTTATTTTTTAAAAACTGGATGTTTTACTTTACGATATATAATAATTATATGTTCATTGAAACAAATTACAAATACAAAATTTACACAGTTTGTCTTATGTATTAATCAATAACTACATTATTATTTAATCGTACCTATCATTTTAAAAGACTACTCATACATTTTATGTATATACCTAAAGATACAGTGACAATAATTTATACAACGGACGAGGGGAAAACGATGTTTAAAATATGTCTTGCATGAAAACTTAAACATAATAGAACTCCTAAATTATTGGACAAAGATGAATAAATGTGCCCGTGGAGGGCGAATTACTTAAAGATAAACCAAACTGATCTAATATGTACAATCTTTAAAACCAATGTTACAAAAAAAAGTTGAAAACAACAGTTTCCAATTTTTGGTAAGCCGAATGTTTTATCGCTACGTAAAAGAGATCCATCGGTAACAGTGTTGAAAGAGCTTCGTATCTTTTTGGTATAAATTGAATAACACAAACTAATAATCAGGTATCAGGGCCGTTAATGATGAAGGTTCGTCTTATCAGACTAGAATGTATCGGATCTAGGATGCAGCTTCCGACGTGGCCAAAAATATTTACAAGTCCAATGGCAAAAGCTGGAAAATGAAACATCAGTCCGATCCTTAGCGATATTTGTTAAAGCCATGCTTTCTAGCATCGTATTAAGTTTGGCATTGTACACCAAAGCACATATTTCGAATGTATACATGCATCTACCTTAATATTATTTGTTAAAATTTAATGGACCATTTTTTGTTCCTAATTTGTTCAAAGTAATTATATACAGTAAATCAACTTGAAACGTTCAATTCAACAATTAAGGACAGAGTGAATCGCAGGCGCAGCTTCTAGCGATTGTTGGACAGTAATGACACAGAGCAGTGCATCCCCCTGGACACAGGTCGTTAACACAAAGGTCGCATCTTACAGTAACATTTTCTTATTTAATATGCTTTAAAACTATCAACTTTATCTTATGTTAGTTCCTTGATTCATCTTGTGCGAAAATTTTCGTTATTTTTTATTATTATTCTTGTTTAATTATTAATAGTTATTATAGATACCAATAATTATGACACACTCTACTATAACAACGAATATATGCGAGCTACTGTCTGGTGATACATTATCGTTTATATTGAGTTACAGACACCAATTATTTTCTATTTAATATTAATGAAGTGCGTGAGGATACGAGAAGGGAACAGAAGATTCGTTGTGTCTTGAAATATTTCGAAGCAAATAGGTTTAGGGACAAACAGCTCTAGATCGCGACCAGCGCTTGCACTCGCGACCAAACACACAACGTGGCTGTGCTCTTGGTCGCTTTCTATAGTTTCAAATGTGGACGCAATATCTTAGAAGAATTAACGTTCAGTTCTTGTTATAAAATACGTCTGAATGTATAAGGTTTTTGCAAAAGCCAGGCCTTTGGTCTAGTGAGAGTCCTAATTTAAAACTTGAAACTTCCCCATTTGTTTCGAAACCGAAGGAGAGGTACTAAGATAGAATATGCTTATAATAAATCAACAATAGCGTAGATACATATGATACAGAGATATAATTACGATCAATTATTTTTTTTAAACAACGTAACGAGAATATCAACTTTTCAGTTCTGTGAATGATTTCACTAACATTTTAATCGCATTTAAAGTTATTATAACCAATTCTTATTATACAAGTAAAATACTTCATCGCAATTTGTCGCCACGAAATATATATCTAGTCGGTTCAAGCGAGATTGTAAGCTTTACTTAATGCGATCTCGATAAATTGATACACAACAATACTTGTTACTTACACCACGGTCAAACTACTTGGTTATTTCTCGAAGTAACCGGACAACACGCGAAATATACTAGTCATTTCTACACAACACCCAATCGGTTCGTAAAATATTATAATTTGACCGTGGTATACGCACGTACGTAATATATAAGTATATAATTACATAATTATATAACCTACAACAACTACGTCCTTTATGATATTTTTACTTAAGACGTTTTAATATACCCTCTAATTTTTTGTCACAGTGTCGCTTTATTTTGACTTCATTATTATAAACATTTTTTTTTCAATACTTACTTACATACCTGAGATTAAAATATACTTCCATGGTATTCATTAAAAGAATTTTAAGGCTACGAAGAGAAAGCCTTATGCAACGAATTTCGAAGAACATTGTCCAAGGAAGGCAATGATAATCTTAGGGACATTTATACATCTAAAATACATAAATGAAAACTATTAAACCCTGATAATTCCAATAATTATTGAAGAGAAGCGCTAATTTACAACATTTTAAATTCGATGTTGCTTTATTAAATACTCTTGGGGTTTTGACAGCTCCCCACTAATAAAAATCATATTTACAGGATTTGTACAGCGGCTTTGCAAATTAACATTATTAAAATAACGTTAACATTGTGTTGTCAATCGGTCCGTATCGAATCAAAATTAAATGTTGTTTTATTTGGATTGAACGCAGGCATGAAAGGCGTAAATTAATTTTTATTCGAAGCAGAACGATTTGTATCGGAAACAGTTCAATATTATACTGAATATTACAATTTAACATGGTAGCTGAATGTCTTACACTATGCCTATTGTTGGATACGACAGAACTTACAATTTTTATTAGTAGAAGAGAATTATTCTAATTTGAGCGTAATGTCACTTACTGTAGACACATATATTGCTTTTAATCGTTGATTTATTGATTATGAACCCCATTATATATGGAAAGTTGCAAAAAAGATGGCAGAAAATATAGCGACTTTGAAACAAACGTTAAAGGAAGGTCCGCAGAAAACTCGCAAAGATAAAGCAAAAAAAAGATGACACTTTATTGTCAAAGTTGAAAATACGGAGGGACTGGTATACAGTCAAAACATAACTAATGAAATTCCTCACCCACAGCAATATTTTACTTGTTGAGACTTTTTTGACATCATACCGTTTTAACTAAAGCCAGCGAAATGCCAAAAGCGTTAACGTAAAAAATGACTGAGTGTGATTCACTGAACTGCATTCTACCAAAATAATTTTACAATATGTTAGAAATGATATTGAACATAATGACTGTTTCGAAGACCACATTAAAATGACTAAAGAAAACAAAAATGACGAAAAAATGCCCCAGAACAAAACTGAATTTAGACAAAATTCAAATCTTCTGGAAAAAGGAATAATCCAAACTATCAGGAGAATTTACACAAAAAACCGTTTACTGGTAATTGCAGATAAAATAAGGAATTCCATTAGATCACAAACGAACGAAGCAGAATGATAAAACAAAATGCAAACCTGGCATCGAATAATATAATCTTACAATATCTTTTATACAAGTTTTGTCCATTAACAGCGTCTAAACACTACGCGCTTAAAATACTTGTTTGAGCATCACTAAAATAAGTATTACAAGAATTTTCAAGTTTTTTTTTTATTAGGCACAAATTTATTTTTTTCGTCCTTTCTTATATTATCGCCCTACGACACACAAGACAGATATAGATAACGCTTTTTATGCATTTTTCCTTATTTATATGGGTTTTCATAGACACTTACTAATTAATACATGAACTTTTTTACATATATAATATATTATATAAAGAATATAATATAGGTAAAGCATTTTCTTTCTTACCTATTAGAGCACAACGGATCCCTTATATTTCTTGGGACACAGAAGTATCTACAAATATTGTTACAATTTGAAAACAGGTATATTATGTAGAAGGGTTATCTATCTTAATAATGTATGAGGCAACATTCCTTTAAATATTACCTCTTAACTGACACGATTTTCAATGAATTGACAGATTTTTAGCAAAAATTTTTCTTTTTTTTTTCTTTAAATACAATTTGTTTAGCTTATGCTCTGCTGTGGAACTCGGAATCAAAAATGGTTTTTAATTTCTTTATCTAAAATTTTATGATTTGATCGTTATTTTTGGCTATCTAATCTGGGAACATTGTTGCTATCTATTTAAAGTATTGACGAATTTGTAAAATGTCCGAAGTCCATATTCCACAGCAACGCAAAATATCAAAAATATTTTTTCACAATATAAAATGTTATGCCCAGTATTAAAAAATAACAAAAAAATAAAAGAGTTAGAGAAGCTAGCGCTGCTAAAACTAATCTATGCGATATCAGTCTCCACTAGAACCTTATAATTTAGAAAATCCATAAAGTAAATCACAGAGTTTGAATTAGCAAAACATTTTGTGTTGAAAACTAACAATTTGTTGACCCATCCAATATAATATTTGTTTATAACCCACCGTCCCGCAGTACAACGCATTCCAATTATTGATATGTATCTTCTATAGACATTACTGAGTTGTCAATGTAGCGAGAAGAGTAACGAAACGAGAATTGAAACTGTCCCTTCACATCGATCCATAGGTGCCATCATGCTTTACAATATAATTTCATACCTTACCATTGAACAAATATTAACCTTACTCTACGAATCTTAACTTACAAGACCGACTCGAAACATTTAATATAAATCAAACAGTGGTCCCCTACCATTGCACCCCGGGAGGGGCGCGGCGGGAGCGAGGGACGCGCAGCGGAAGAGACTTGGTATACATACAGCAGACAGAGAACGAGCACGCGCCGCTCGCTCCGGTGACGAGCCGGTGGTAGGGGCCCACCGCATCCAACCGAGACAAACACGAACTCCCGCACACCGAAATTCTTCCAATGACATACCGATCAGCTTCCAATAGTAAAATAATAATGTTTAACTATCATCTACGTGTGCATCAAAGTATAAAGTGAACTTACGTACAGTATATACGAACGCAAGACAAACGACTATAACTAGTCTTATTTTTCTATTACTCGAAGAATGATACATATATTTCAATCTAAGACGTTTCAAAAATAAAAAGACGACCCTTAAAAGTACAAATGTTAATAAAATAAAAAGAAGGTGTGACGTAGAATGCAAACTCACGATTTTCGAATGCACTAGAAGCCAAGTCGTGTAATGAACACGTACAAAGAATACGGCGCGACAACGCGATGCGAGCGTGGGGCGACCTGACTGGCCCATGGCTAACTAACCAGGCGACGGAGAGCAGACGGATTATTTACTGAGATGCGTCTGAGACGTGTCGTTTGGAAATTACCTCCATTATGTGTCGAAACCATTAATTTAATAACGAAAGCAAAACGACAAAACAAGAACCAACTCACAGCCTACGTTTATAAAACCCGATGCCGCTTCCTAGACGAAGCGTCGCCGTTATCGAAAATGAAACTTTAAAACTAAACGATTTAAAAAGTAACCGTACGAACCGAAGAGGAACGCGACCGTGAGGTCGGTTGTCAAAACAATTTTCACCCTCGATCCTTATTAAATAACTTTGTACATTAAATCCAAATGTCGACACGTCATTTTGGATAGGCACTCTCTAGGCGGAGCGGCGAGCGGTCGCCGCGTCGTCGGCCTCCGTGGGGCGGCCCGTTGGCCGACCGCATGAGATCAGTGGAACCGGCCGGCAGCGGCCGTGGCGACCCGAACACCGCTCTAAGACGACGTCAGATACGACGAGAACGTGTGGTCGACCCAGTCGCCCGCCACGCCGATCTCGCTCAGCATGTCCGACACGTCGGGCGTGCACGAGAACTCGAAGTGCGACCCCGACGACGACGACGCCGTCTCGAACGAGTCTATGTCCGTCGTGAGGGCCTCCAGGTCTACCTCGCAGTCCGCAGGGAGCGGCAGCAGGTCCGTGATGGAGTAGAGATCTGTAAGGTCCGCCGGCTCGCGACGACTGTGGTCTTCGTAGAAACAGGCTGATTCCGGGGAGTCAGGTGAGCCAGCCGGACTCGCCGGCAGTGGCGGAGGTGCGGGAGTATCCATGGGTACACTTGGCACCGACGGAACTGGTCTCCTTCGCCTGGCGACGCCCCTGTTGTTGTTGGAGTCCGCGCGCTGTTTGCGTTTTGGTTTCGATACGCCACCGGTCTTTGGGCCAGACCTGTCTGATTTGGCGGTTTTCTTGCGCGGCCTGTACTTGTAGTCAGGGTATTCCCTCATGTGTAGCTGCCTTAACCTCTCCGCCTCGTCGATGAAGGGCTGGCGTTCCTCGTCGTTGAGCGTCTTCCACACGCGGCCGAGGTTTTTGGATATTTCCGCATTGTGCATGTCTGGAGTCTGCTCACATATTTTCCTGCGCTCTATCTGCGACCAGACCATGAACGCGTTCATCGGCCTCTTTATGTGGTTTGGGTTGTTCTTCTTTGTCTGTGAACAAGAGAGAAAACACTGTTAGTCGAGATCACGTTTTCAAATTTTACAGGCAATTTGTGCCCAACTATAATGTAAATTCGCGTTCGAGGTGGAAAATCAACGTTATCTGCTTAATTGTGGGAGCACTATTATTATTTCAGGCATGTCCGATTCGCGGAGCCGGGCCACGTCCAATTAGTATGCAAGGTGGTGCAACATTAACTCAGTGTCCTTACTATTAATGGTATTGTTATCATAGGAATTATTATTATTACAAACAAGTCGAAATCTCTAGTAGTGTACACAGTTATTGCGTTGTAATGGCGGTTTGTGTATGTTATGTTCAGGATAGTGGAACATGTTGAGTTTAACCGAGTTTACCGTGATCCAGATAAGTTTGGTAACTTTATATTATTATTGTAAACTAGATTAGCATTCGCACAATTTTGGTATACATTAGTGTAGTTCTCACGCGACTATACGTCTGTTGATAAGGCACCAAAACCTACACCAAACACGGACAAAATTCAGCGCAATTAGACCAAAAACAGCGCGCGATAACGTCTGCCACTAGTGACCCCATTTGAAATTCTATTTGAAACGATAGCTCCAACTGGAACTATAAAATGTTCAAGTGCAATAAACATTTCCGTAATTTGTTTATACAAAACATTGACTAACGAGGATGTATAAGGACGCAGGAAGTTATTATCAAATCATGTAGGAAGTGATCTGAGGACAGAAGCCGGTAGTCTCTCCTTGGAGATAAGCGCTCGACTTTAGGGAAAGTGTCGCCGTTAACACGGATTAGAATCCGAGGTCGCTTAAGCGAAGGACTGTGTGAAAACTCCATTTATTTTAAAGCGCCCACCCTAAACACAAGTAAGTTAAAGTCATGCCATAAATGACACATCCAGGAAATGAACCAGTTTCAAATAGAAAAGTAACTACAGTGACTCAAATATTGAGCGAAGGTTGTCTCAAGAAAGCTGCTTATCCAAGGTTAAGCACCAGATATAAACCAATTTACAATGCAAATGAATAGAACTCTTCCTCATAATCTGATCTTCGCTAAATCACGCCAATACACGACCTCGGATCCCTAAACCGAACCACTTTCGTTGAACACGACTTGACAAAAAGTTTTTTTCCAAACTTATTTATATTCAAGACAAAAAAAGGGTTTGTACGATAGCAACTAAATCAAGTTCAGAACACCCACACAGTTTCAAGGTGAACCGAAGAGGCAGTTTTTGCGGTCCGCTATCCAGGTTGAAAACGCAGTTATTATTTAGCTGAGGTTTTTTTCTAAAATTTGTTTTAGGCCAGAATTGCAACGGCTGTGACTCGATTAATCACGTGTTTGGTGTTCGTGACCGGCCTGTTGCTAGGCCACTTTTTGTATGTGCCTCGAGTACGTTCCGTGCTATTGTTGGTTTTAGGATTTTCGGCATCTGTCATCGTGATTTTGACGCGACAACATTGTTTAGTTTTGCTCCGGTATAATAATTATTTTATGTGAGTTTGTGTAAGTTTTGAAGTGAGTGACTGTTACTACTAAAACATATTATATCTTTGGACATAATTATGGTGTTTGTGTCACAAATTACCAGTGATACAACCATTTTTCAGCATAATTTCTAAATAAAATTTCAGCTTATTTTAATTGTCAAAGTTGGCATTTGTCATTTTTTTCTTCATAAAAAAGTTTCTATAAATAATGGAAAGCGGTTGCGACGAGGAGGACGGTAGCAGCTGTCATTCTAGCTCTGTGACCTTACGAGCTATGATACATAATACTGATGGTACGTCTGATTTAGAGGAGGGTGACACTGAAAGCAATTTGAAAGTTGGGAATAAAAGAGGCAGAGATGATTCAAGTCCGGATGATGATATACAGAATGGAGAGTTCATTACGGTGGGAAAGCGTGGTAAGAAAGCTAAAGTTACTACACCGCGTTCTGGATTTTCTCCAGGAAAATCGTTCGTGAGTGATAATCCTGAATATGTTGAAGTATCGGTTATATCAAAAGAAGTCCTTCCGAAACAGATTGCGCTAGCAAAATTATTAAGTACCGAGAAAATTCCGGAAATAATGAGGATTGTTTACAAAAGTCCATACAAAATTTTGATTAGATTTAAAAGTAACTATGCTGCAGATAAACTATTATCTTCTGCATCTATCAAACAAAGAGGATGGGTCTGTAAGAAGACTAATGAGGTAAATGTTTCCTACGGCTTAATTAAAGAAATAGACCTCGATCTGGATGACAATAGCATTAAGGACATACTAGAATGTGAGGTTGATATTTTATCCGTAAAACGTTTAAGCCGGAGAAACGATGAAGGCAAATGGGTTGCAAGTGCGAGTATTCGCATTTGTTTTCAAGGTCCTATTTTACCTCCGTTTGTTTTTGCGTACGGTATGAGGATGGAAGTATTGCCTTTTAATTTCCTTGTTACCCAGTGTTCAAAATGCTGGAAATACGGACATATTAAAGCATTTTGTCCTAATAAAAAGCAGATTTGTCCGAAATGTGGTGGCGAGCATGACAATTGTGAAACAATTAATTTTCAATGTGTTAATTGTAAAGGAGACCACATGTCTATGGTGAAAAGCAAGTGCCCGGCATTTTTACGTGAAAAAGAAATTAGAGATATAATGTGCAAGCATAATTGCACATACAAAATGGCTCTTATTAAAAATAAAGAAAATAAGAATGTAGTAGTACCTAGTCCGAATTTATTTACTGTCGATGAATTTACTAGAGCCGAGGTAAAGGCTGGAAAATCCTATTCAGATGTTGTCAAGCAGTCATTCCTGCCTACTGAAAATTCGGATGAAGATAGAATGTCTCCTATTCTGAATTCGAATAAACTTTTGGTTCGTTCTAAGAAGACTCTCAAAAATAAAATTACAAAAGTCAAGAAAGGCAGGCGTAAAAAATTAAGATGCCCAGTTGAGGATGAAGAGATATCGGAATTTTTGACAGAAAATATAGAGAATACTGAGTCCCAATCAGGTGATAAATCTCGTAAAAAGCATGATTTCAGTCTAAAACGATTTTTGAAGAATATAAAAGAAATTTTCAGTGGAAACAGTTGCATGGAAGCCAAAATAATAGCAGTTATAAAATATTTTACTACAGAATTAAAGTCATTCCTGAAGAGTTTTCTGAGTGTTGATTTTTTGCTGGAGGTACTAGGGTGCTCTAACAATGGATAAGAACTTCAACACAAAAAATAGAGTTGTTACCATTCTACAGTGGAATGCGAACAGTTTAAGCCCTAAAACAGATGATTTTCAATGTTTGTTACTACGGGAAAAGATACACATTGCTGTTGTAAGTGAAACTTGGTTATCTTCTGACAAATCTTTAAATATTAGTAACTATAACATTATCAGAAAGGATAGATTGGATTCCTATGGAGGTGTATGTGTTATAACGCATAAATCAATTAAAGTCTTGCACAGAGATGTTGTACATCCAAATTCTAGTATTGAGATGATCATCGTCGAAGTTTTTAATGTGCCTGGAATAAAGAACATTATTTCAATTTATTGCCCCCCCTCATCTATTACTAATCAGTCCGACTGGCATTATATTTTTAACAGATTTGATAAAGAAACATTAATTGTTGGTGATTTTAATGCGCATCATATAACCTGGTCAAATAAGACTGATCGACGGGGAGAGATGGTATATGACGCTTATTTTGATAAAGATTATTTGTGTTTGAATAATGGAAATGCTACAAGAATTAAGTCTGTTAATGGATTTTTACAACAATCTTCTCCAGATGCTTCATTTGCTTCTACTGATCTAGCTACAAAAATGTCTTGGGAGACTACAAATGAGTCACTAGGCAGTGATCACATCGTAATCAAAATGAAGTACGGTTATGAATCTGTAAATAATTTCATAAAGCGACGTAACTTTAAGCAAGCTCGGTGGAGTGAATACCGCGAAAAATCGGAAGAAGCGTTCGCTAATGTAGATCTTTCGTTGAGTGTTCAGGAATCTTATAACTTATTTGCATCCAAAATTGATCAGGTAGCTGAAGAGACAATTCCATGGATTAAAATCTGTCAGGATCCTACAGCAAAATTTGTACCGAAACCTTATTGGACTTCAGATTTGTCTAAGGCCGTAGCCGAGAGACGCTTGGCATTGGCAAAATTAAGACGTAATCCTATTCCAGATAATTATGATATGTATATGGCTAAAATAAATTCAGCCCGAAAATTGGTTGGCAAAGCTCGTTCTACGGGCTGGAAGGAATTCTGCACGAGTATTGATTCAGAAACATCCGCGTCAGAGATGTGGAAAAGAATGAGATGGGTAAAAGGTGGGAGGTATGGTAACCGTTGTGTTGATTCTGACAAATGCAGAGAGCTATTACAATCCTTGACACCTGATTTAGCTTGCGAGGAACCACCACTTTTTATGGAGGGTTCATGTGCCATGGAAGAAGATATAACATTGTTTGAATTGTTAAATTGCTTGAAGCACAAAGATACGTCGCCAGGCGTAGATAATATATCTTATTCTATGCTTTTCAATTTGTCTGTTACAGGTAAAAAGTTTTTGTTACATATATATAATTTAATACTACAAACTGGTATAATACCAAACCAGTGGAGAAGCATAAAGGTAGTTCCGATTCCTAAGCCCGGTAGAGACCCCAATAGTTCTAATTCCCTGCGGCCTATTTCCCTAATGTCTTGCCCATGTAAAGTATTTCATGGAGTTTTACTGAAACGTCTTGAATGGTTCGTAGAGAAATCATACCTTTTGTCTCCTTCCACTATTGGTTTTCGTAGGTCACGCTCGTGCTTGGACAACCTAACACGGTTAATATCATCCATTCAGATTGGGTTTTCTAAAAATATGGCCACTATTGCATGTTTTGTTGATATAAATAACGCTTATAATAATGTAAATATTAATAGAATGATTTCCTTGTTAAATAGAATTGGGGTTGGGGGGAAGCTTTGTACATATATTTTTAATTATTTGAGTCAAAGGTATTTACAAATTGATACGGGAATGGATGGTATCCTAGTAAGACAGGCAAGTGTAGGTTTAGCTCAAGGTGACCCATTATCTCCTCTCCTGTTTAATATTGCAACTATGAATATTTGTAAATCAATCACTAGCTGTAATGTATCACAGTATGCAGACGATTTTGTTCTCTATGTGTCTTCAAGTAAACATAATTTAGATTCAGCCATCAGTCACTTGTACACAGCTTTAGATGTTCTTGTTAAAAATTTAGGTGAGATGGGATTATTTTTGTCGGAATCAAAATCAAATGTTTGTCTGTTTAGTAGGTCTAGGTGCTTAACGAATGTCCGCATTAGTATTAATAACAAGGAATTGAAAGTTGTTGATAAAATTAAATATCTGGGGTTGTGGCTTGATTCATCACTTCGTTGGGGAGCTCACATAAATGAGACATGTGAGAAAGCTTACAAATATTTAAATATTCTTAAAACTTTAGCTGGGAAATCTTGGGGCATTCATCCGAAACATTTAAGGAGACTGTACATCTCACTTGTTAGAAGTCGAATTGATTATGCTAGTTTTTTATACGGTAATAGTGCTAAGACGCATTTGTATAAACTAGATGTTTTACAAAATCGTGCATTAAGAATTTGTGGTGGTTTCATTCGTTCAACACCTATTTGTGTGATGGAGAGTGAGCTCTGCGTGTCACCACTATTTGTGAGGAGATATTGGCTAGCCTGTAGGTATTGGCTGAGGTTGAGCTCCTTTTCCAATGATGCAACTTTATCTTTATTACAAGAACTATCTGTTTTGTGCACCAATGCATATTGGAGGAATAAGAATAAACCCATTTTGATTGATATTCATAATAAGTTCAATAACAATATTGTGCATAAGTCCCCTATATTAGACATGTATAGCTTGGATACTTGGGTATCAAATATTAATATTCGAGATTGTGTTATTTGTAATGTTGACGAATTAGGTGTACCAAAGCGTTCATTGAGTGTTCCAAATTTAAGAATGTTGATTTCTAATATGTTTAGTTGTAGATACGATAGTTATTATTTTATATTTACCGATGGCTCTAAAAGTGTTCATGGTGTTGGCGCAGCATTTTTTGATGTCCAAACAAACACTAGTATGAAATTTAAATTGTGCAATGACGCTTGTATCATGAGAGCTGAATTAACGGCTATAGTAGAAGCTTTGTCCTATGTTCAGAGTTTGCCGTATAAGAATGTTGTGATTATGACCGACTCCAAGAGTGCTTTACAGCATTTGATCCGTTGTGTATCCGGAGTTCGAGGCATGCCGATTGCATACGAGGCATTAAAGAGTATACAATTTCTTCAGAAACAACTTGTAAATATTAAAATTCAATGGATAACTTCTCACATAGGTGTCCCGGGAAATGAAATGGCTGACAAGCTAGCTTCCGAGGCTATTGCTGATGGCATAGTTATTCCCGGTGACCCTTATTTTACTGAGCTTATTCCTCACATGAAAAAGTTTTGTCATAATTTGTGGGAGGAACATTTTAGTTTTGTTACAGCAAGAAAAGGTCTGTGGTACAGATCTATTCAGCATGATCTGCCTCGAGCTCCTTGGTTTGACGTGGGTAACATGCCGAGAGAACTTTTAGTGTTAGCATTTAGAATAAGGTCAGGCCATGTGCCTGCTAATAGGTTTCTGCACTTGATGGGTGTGAAACCATCCCCGTTATGCAATTCCTGCACTCATCAAGTAGTGGACGACTTATATCACATTCTGTTAGAATGTTGTGCATTCGACGACTTGAGGCTACAGCTGTGTACGGCGGTCGGTGGCGATATGTATAGTGGTGGAGTTAATGTTTTGCTTGGGAGACCTCTCTCGGAACAGAGTGTTTCTATCTATAAATTTGTAAAAGATGTGTTTTTGAGGAGAGATTCTTTTTAGTTCGTGTATTTTATTATCAGTTTATTTTAATTTCTTTTTTCATTCAATCCTTAGTTAATTTTTTATATTCTGTTTCGGGTTGTCTCTCAAGTAAGACGTGGGATTTGCCATTGTGCATGTCGCCATCGATTATATCGAATGGCTCTGGCATCGAGTCTTTGAATGCACAATATTTAATTCAATTCACAAAATTTTTTATTGATTAATTTGTATATAGAGTTTATTATGTGTTTTTTTTAAATTTAATTTGTGTAAAACCTTACGAGGCTGGCATAACGCAGCAGCGTTTAAGCCTCTAAAAATAAAAGATTTAAAAAAAAAAAAGGATTTTCGGTTGTTTAAAATGAAACTTCTTTTAGTATCCCATTTTGGGGATTTGTAAAGTTTTTTAACCGTTTTTTGGTTACGGTTGAGTTAAGTGACTTGGAGTTTGTCCTATTTTTTGCTCGCGTTATTTGTTGTATCAAAATGCTCCGCTGTGCTGCGGATGCACGATAGTTCAAGTTCAGAGTTAAATATAGGAGAGCCAATCATTCACTGACATTGATGAATCATGTCTCTGTCTCAGTAACAGACGTAATGACGGTCGTACCCAGTTTTTACTATAGTTTGGTGCATGTTTAATGTGCAATAAATGTCACATGTTTTTGTAGTTGTCGCAAGGCTCGGTTTGTATTGCTCATTAAAATATCAGCTATAATTGTGTCCAATTAAAAGCTTTCCGTAGAGTAGAATCATTTTCTAATATCGCCATGGTGGAATTATAAGTAAATACTTCTACAGAAATGGGTTGGAGGTGTTTAAAATTCTAATTAATTTAGTGGCAGCTTCGTCACTTGAAGGCAAGTGTATAATTTCTCAATACTATTATTGTATCAAATATGCAGTAAATAAGACATTTAAAGACTGTAGTAACTAAGCAGAGAACTGACAGCTGAACGATTAGAATATTCTGGAAAACGATACGATGAACTTCGGTATTACTAGAAAAATAGTATTATGTCTGCATTAGTGCAAGCAATTGTGGAAATTAATAGGCTTTGCGCTGCAGCCTGTAATTTATTCTACAATACTGACTTTGTTTGTTTAGAAAAAGAGTTTATTTTCTTTGCAAACAATTATTAAAAAATTACCTATACTTGCTTAACGGTTTCTTTAATATTATTTATTTCTGGAATAATTACTGTCTTTTCTTGAAATCCCTTGACTATTTTCTTTAAATACCTAGTCCATTCCTTGTAAGACGAGTTCTAGATAAAATAAGGTAATAAGTCTGCAAGAAAATATGTGCACATAAGACATGAGATTGTATCTCGTTATATGTTATTACCTTAAAGACAAATATTAAACTTCCTGAAGTGTAGTTTGTGCGGAAAAGGAGTGCTGGATTGTGTGTCCCTTTTTGTATATTATCAGTGTTTGCACGATCAAGCCTTTACACTATGTACTTGTAAGCACGTGGCCGTTGCAAAATTATAGTGTTTTGCTTGTAAGCCTTTTATGGAAACGGTGTTGCTATAGGTAAAGATTTCAGATTTAATACAGAGGTGATTGTTTCAGAAATTATAAAATATTGCCATAAGGGAACAGGAACTATATTTTGACAGTATAAATATTGGTTTAAGAAAAAAAATATTACTAACAGAAACTACCATGGTATAAATAAATGTAGGTATGGTATGGTTTTAACGAAGAAATACGCAGTGAAATGATGACTTATATATATTTTAAATATATTTTGTTTTTAACGAAATAATTTCAGCTAAATTAAATTACAAATTAACAATTAAACATGAAAAACTGCCCGTATAAAATAAATTAACAATACGGAACATCCTGCATCAGCTGGCAACACCGTATGTTTATAACTCGCTTATTATTGTGAGCGCGTAGAGTCGAGTCTACAAGGGCAGCCGGTTCGTTTCCTGGAACCATAGAGATTGCTCTATGTATCAATGTCTAACTGAGAGTTTAGCTGACCTTACTAAACCGTTCTGTTTTATTATTTTTAGATGTAGAGTTAGTTCCCTTTCTCTTGTTTACTTTATACCACTTTAGGTGCTCCAGTCGCCTAATAAAATTGGTCGTATTTTGGCTGAAACTTTTTAATCGTGTCTTTGCAAACTAAAATGGTTTTATTATTGAATAAATTTGTATTATTAAACGTTTATCAAATGGACTTATTGCAGCTTAAAATTTTAGTTGCATTAATCAATCTTAAAAATACAATGACAGTTAAAAAAATTAAGTAAGTAATTTTAAAATATCTTTCCGGCAACAATTTACTAGCGATCGGGAAATTAATGCTAATGCTCATTTATCTATCTACACATTGAAGTCTAATGATTAATTACTTGTTTCTCGTCAAGCGTGATCGCCATATACGGCTACTAGGCCCAAACGTATGCCTATCGGCCGAAACCAAGGTTAATATCAACTTCCTAGTCACTTTATTATATTCCGGAATTTTCGCGAGCCTTCGAACAGAAGGTCGAATTCGATAAAGTTTTTGAAGAAGATTTATAATGACTTCCTTTGAGGAAACGAATTTATTTAAATGAGACCAGTTTTTTTTTCTAACAATTTTTGATAGTGTAACACTGTGTGTATGCTAAATGAATTTGAACCTTATCTCTAAGGCGTTAAGGTTGTTTTTATATGAAAATTGGACTAAATATTTTCATCGATTAAGTAAACAGTGACCGTATTGTAATTATGTGGTTTATAAATAGCTACTTTTTAAGCAGTTCATAATCTTTATATATATATTGGTTAATAAGTCTCAATCAACGAATCTCAGTTTATTTATAAATACATTGACATGTCCATGACATTCAGAGACACTGTTTTTTTTTAAATAAATCTGCAATCCTAAATAGCTTTCTAAAAATCATAGGCTCACTATATTTAGTATCAAAATAACTTAATGTCTAAAATTGCGTACTTATTGTCATTTCTATTTAGTCCCAAGTACCCTCTTCAGTTCAAAATCCATTATGCAGAACTGCCTCTTTTACTGTCACTAAAAGTACTAAACTACCTTTCTCGATCGTCGGGCTACCATCAGCCTCAAGCTTATAAGGAATTAATGGCCAATCAGATAAAAGCAACTTAAGATAACTACATAATGTACTTTAAACTTAACTATAGTTTAAGTAATCGTTTAACTGCTATCTATTTTGAGAGGTAACGTCGTATTGGCATTTTCTCTGGCTTTTGAAACGCCAAAATTAATGGTCGATGCGATTTTAAAAGCTGTTTATGCCATAAATAGTGGTCAAATATAATAGTATTAACAGTCGTTTTATTGATCTATCAGTTTTAACGAGCCATTTGATAATACTTATTTTATACCAAAATAGGACAGGTCAGATTGTAATTAGGTATATTATTTATTATTCCATTTTGTATATTCCAAAAATAACAAGGGATATGAATTTAATGCGTATAAAAGAGATTAGCGCTCTATTAATATTTAATTTGGTTAATTCATTTCATGTTGTGCACGAAATTTTTCGTTAATTAATTTTAGAATGGTAATTTAACGAAATTAGTTTGTGAGGATTAACTCAGTGTCAGTTTGCATTAATGGAATGTTATGTTATTATGACATACTAGCTGTTTCCCGTGGTTCCACCCGCGTCCCGAGGGCCTACTTCCCGCAGATCTGGTTAAGGCACAAAAGTTTTACAGTTTTTCGCATTTATAATAATAAGTTAGGGGTTTTGGATTATTTTTGTACCTTTACGTCATTATATATAACCTAAAAGTAACCAAGAAACGAGAAAAATTGCTGTCAATTTAATTGAAAACAAAACAGAATCATAGCTTAACAAAAGTGCACTTAACTAAAACAATTAATTAGATGCGCGGCTGTAAGGAGATTACATCGATGTCCGCACACTGGAACAAAGGCCAAAGTCTTCGGAAATATTAATGAAGATGTTCGACACTTTTGGGGCTTTTAACTCAGAACAAAGAACCCTCGATTATGGGACCCCATTGTTGAGGACCCAGATGATGTCTTCTGTTTGTGGATAATAGTCAAAATGAAAGTTCCTTTTTTTATTAAAATCGGACCGTTATTACTGAAGCAATTTGACTGGTTCAAGGAATACAGATTGGAATTCGGCGCCATGTTGCCAGTTATTAAGTTTGATTTTATTTCGCAAAGGAATTTCTGTTCGTATTAATTCTTGATTTATTTTTTATTTGGTAATTGAAAATGGTTTGAGTGAATTTTCGTGTTTATTGACTTCTGATTATTCGAATAAAGTTACTTATTTTTATGGAATCTTAAACAAAATCGTACTTAGTCCACCACTTTCTTCATATTTGTAACCAGAAAAGATTCTCAATTGCTACATAAAAAAGACACCTGCACTTGCAACTCAAAAGCACCCAAAAATATGTATCAGTTTATATAGATTTTAAATTTAAATATCCCCATAGAGTGGCGTTGACTCGATATATGTTAAACAGGCTACAGAGAAAAGGCCGGATTATGCCGGCTCTGGGAAGCGAATATAAATTGCGCTTAAGTGAAGGATTGTCGCCCAACGCAACAGGGATGCACTTCATACCAACACTATTTTATACCACTGGCTTTGGTACCGCATAAAAGATTTTTCGGCTCAATTTTATGTCTTCGGCTTAGCTTTTCATACTAATATAATAAAGATAGTAACATTTTTTTGTTTGTTCGTTTGTGCCTTTGGGTCCGAAACTACTGAAACGTTTTTAAAAAATATTTCACTGTTTTAAAGCTACACTTGTCCAGAGTAACATAGGCTATGTTTTATCCCGGTACGGGCATTAGTTCTTACGGGACGCGAGTGAAACCGCGGGAAAATGTCTGTTGATTAATAAAATATTCAGTTACATATTCAGTGAAAATAGAACATTAAAAACTAAAATTAAAGCCGAAATCGTAAAGAGTACTTGAACATTATTATTCAGTGTCTGAAAGCGTGATTATTATGAATAAAATATTTTTGTCTACAACGTAATGCCTTTCGACTCACTGGGGATACACAATTTAAGAATTTCGAGAGCCTATTTTTTACTGGCGACGTGAAACACTATTAAAGTTGAAGAAAGATTTTATGAAACATACAAAGTTATACAAGTTTTTCATTATTTATTCAGTTTTATTTCTATAAAGACTAGCTTCTGCCAGCGGTGTTACCTGGTTTCCACGGTAATTACTTCGCATACCGATGAAAAAGTAGCCTGTAGCCTTATTGCTAATTCTTGAGATTAACACGTTAAGCATACAAACGAACTCTATTTTCAAAACAAAGTTTTTTTTAATATCAATTTTCAACTTTTTTTAATGACTCAAGCTAACTTTGATACATACTCGTTGTTCAGTTATTTTTCACACAAAAGCTACACTAAAGCTAAACTTGAAACGATGTATGATGACTTTAAATAGATTATCACGAATAAGACATACAAACAGTTCCGTGTGTTGTACGTTAAATTGATTTGTTGCACTTGTAACAATTTACTTTGCAATCAGGAAATCGTTGCCTTTAAGAGTGTAATGTATTAAGTTTATTCAATAAAGCTCACTTAAGTATTATGGGTTCTATTACGGTGTTATTGGTTTTATAATTAACTGCTACATAGAAAAGTCTTTTAAGATTACTTTTACTTATATACTTAATCTATACTTACTTGTATTTCATTTTATTTTTCTACTAAGAGGATTTGTTATTTCTATTTTGTTTGTGTTAAAATAAAGTTTCAAAATGCTTTCTCCGTCCGCTCCATAACTTTTATTGACAGTCCTACAAAGTACGAATGGTAGGTCAAAACCTTTTCAAAGATATGTCCAGTCTGACCCACTTTTCACTATAATCGTCTATTCATAAGCGTACATGAGGCGAATTTTAACCAACTTTGACCTATAAAGTGGTAACGTGTTTCAAATGTGTATACAAGTACCACTTTAGCACGTGTTTGTCATTATTTTGTTTTGTTATTATTTAGATTTGCATCGATTTCAAAATACATAATAAAATATTTGAAACATTTTTTCTTTTTATATTACAACTTTGTACTTACTATATGATTGTAAGATGATAACAAACCAGTTATTTATTAACAAATGATATTCAAACGTTCTTCAAATAAATCAGGTCCGGCATTTTTTTATTACCTTCAAGTTACCCAAGTTAGGCAAAGCAGTGTCGTGTCTGTGACGTACTCTTTGCCCCCAAAGTATACAAACAGTATACAAAATAGGCAGGCGTCCATATATGTGTGTACTAATTTGGTACAGCCAAATACAGGCGATTGTCTTGTACTACAATACTTATAAACTTGATTATTGATGAATTATTATTAACTGTTTATTTGAACGGCAATGTTTTGACTGGTTAAAAGGTGTAAGGTTTATCTTTTAAAAGTCGATATTTTTTTAACTGTACAAAAGCACTTTTTTATACTATTTTTCCATCACCATTAACTAATACCCAATTCAATAAATAAGTAACCTATAATGCTTTATGGATTTGAAAAATTATAACTTTTTTGTATAGTATTTTCTCTATAAATTCTTCGTATTATACCGATAAACTAGTCAGAATAAATCACCTATTTGAAGCTATCAAAAGGCAAAAATAATACCCTTCAAATCTTAACTTCCAGTACGTTTAACTTGAAAGGGCTCATGTAAGTACATTAGTCTGCAAGTACATCAATATTAGATAAAAAAGTCCTTTGCAAGGGCATACAATTATAAAGGTTTTCATATAATACGTGATTTGTGCGCTTTTCATATCAATAACAATGACACTTTTTAGAGCACTGCATTTTAATAATTTATGAGCTGTCAATTGTTACATTAAAATTTGCCCTGTTTGTCATTTGTTTTTTGGTTCAATATTAATTCAATACATACAGCTTTTAACAGTACATAATCAATCAGATCAATACAGTAATGTAAATCAAATATATGTGCAATTATGGGCTAAGCAAGAAGATTATTATTATTTTCTAAATTATTATGTAAAAACTATTCTAATTGTTTTTTTAATATTTTTGTCGAATTTTAAAGCTCAGGTATATATTCCAATAAAATATTTTTTAAATAATAGTAAGATGTTATAACAAAGGACGATGGGCGTTTTGGTACCCTGTCCAACAGTGTTGATTCTAGTACCATTGCGTAGGTCTTGGCAAGGCAAAAAATGTTTACTATGACGACTAGTCCCAAATCGTTGTCCATTTCGCGTGACATCGACTAATAGAATGTGTAATGTTCATAAATCGTCAACGTAGATGTAGTTCTTAAATCCAACTGTATTCAATAAAAACTGGTAAAGTCACAAAAAAAAAACAGGAATTTGGCCTTCTTAAAATGTTTGCCGGCCGACTGCTTTAAAAAAAGACTGTGCAATCCTTTGCAGTTCACGCAGAACTAGCATAAGCAAATACTTATGTATTTGATGAAAGTCTTTCAGTATTTACAATCAATTTAAGGTTGAAAAGTCAGGAGACGATGTTAACATAGTATATATTACGACTTAATCTTGCTCCTCAAGAGGTGCTGAGATAATGATGAATTTTCTTCTTAAAAAAAGATGAATAGAAATGTTTTGAACTTTTGTCAAATCAGATGACGATTGTGTTTCCGTAGTATGACTCCACAGGCTATTACAACTTTTAGATTATAATAGAGTGTATCTCAAGCTATGTAAGAGGTCTATTAACTGAGTTTAAAATTATTACACTGACGACATATGCCTCTTAATGAATTTGCATATATGGATGACATACTTGTTTCTATGTCGATTTAATTTTTATTGTTACTAGGATCGGACAGCTAATTGAGGCAAGCCCCATAGTTTTTATTATTTTTCACGTAAATACCTTTCTAATGATATATCATACGTTACTGTTGGAGCGGGTACCAAATCACATACAAAGTGCCCATTGTCCTTTAATATATACGGGCCCGTATAGTATCACTATCAGGCACTATTTTCCATTGTTCTTCATAACAGTATACACTGAAGCAAAACTTGTAGGCCAAGGTTGATCCGAACATCACGTACGGTTTTTTATATATTTTTAACAATAAATTCACGGTTTTTAAAGTGGGGCAACGAAACACGCGATGCTTTATAAGATCTGTGTGTGTGTGTGTGTGTGCGTGAGGCGTGATCGTGTGCTTTCCGGGTGTTGGTATAACTAGGAATCATTAAGGTTATAAGTATCGAGTTGACGAGTAAAATATAGACTTATAATGCATTTATTATTTCATCTGCCGAGCCTTTTCCCAACTATGTTAAAGTCGGCTTCCAGTCTAAGCGGGTGCAGCTGAGTACCAGTGTTTTACAAGGAGCGACTGCCTATCTGTCCTCCTCAACCCAGTTATTTGATTAACGGATTTTTTTTTCTGTATTGGTTTGCGTTGTGAAGAGGTGCGCGTATGAAAAATCGCCTGTTCTAAGGCTCCACTTTTAGCCACAGTTTAAAATTCTACACCCATTTATATGGTAATTTTTTGAGATATTTTTAGACACCTCGTGTAAAACTATCCACTACGTTTGAGTTTTGAATAATAGTTTTATTTAAATCTTAATTTATCTGTGAGCCTATTTTTAATCTCGGTGAATGATGATTGCATTTCTGTATTTTCATAAAAATAAACTTTGCAGCGCATATTGTTATTGATGATTTATCAGAAGACGTAATACAATAGTTTCGAATAAGTTTTTATTCCACCATTCTCCTTGGTATCGTATTCTTACATTTTAAAATGTCATAAACTGATGGCTTGGCATTTTATACTGTGTATAACCTTTAGCTGACCTTGAGTAAAAGTCAAGCGTTAAAGCGAACAATACAGAACACAGATTGATATAACACAATACTGTAACATAAAGATTTGTTACGAAACTTGATGGATAGGTTGTACGGTAAAATGTTTTTGAGAGCGTATTTCGTATCATTATTCATTGCTACTATTGCGCAAGACAGATTTGATTCGGTCAATTTAGACCTTCAATCTAAACTACTTGATTACACTTAAGTACTTTGGGTATAAAATCACTTAGATATGAACCTTAAAATGTACGTTCAAAGTGACATTTAAGGGTGTAGATATCATAGTGTGACGATAATTTGTAGTTAGACATAAGTAGAGCATTGTTGGCTGTCAAGTTGGCTATCTGACGGCTCACACGGCCACTGCACGATTAGCGGCGACTCGATCGTCATTTCAAGTCCTAACCGATTATTACCCTGTCATTTCCAGCACAGAAACCCGTCCACATCAGCTGACTCACTAACTCAGAGCAGCTGTTATTTATCATAATCCCAGATCACCTTGAAACTAGACAATACCTAGTTTTAATAGGCGAACTAAAAATATAGTTTGGAAACGTAAAAAAGTGTAACAAAAACGTCAATAACGACGGAATGACTTAGTGTCACGTCAAACGGGTCAAAAGAACAAATTGTAGCTGTCATTACAAGAACACGACGCATTTTGTACTTTGTCATGCTTACTTACTAATACGTACCTATGTATGGGAGAAATGTCAATAATATTGGTTTGTCTTTCAAGGAAAAAACATGATACACGATTTGGAAATAAGTGTTCTGAAATACATTTTCCTTAAAATGCAGTTTTTTACAAGTTAACTATTTTCTAGATCATTGCACAATATTTTTTTCTAAAGAATCCTACTTATGTCAATAGATTTCTTAGAAAGTCACGTTTTTTAGCACATTTTTCGTCCTGATAAACGCTGATATACAGACAGATCCCGTTGCCTTCGATAAGATATACTTAAACTACTTTCTTTCCTATCTTAAAAATATAATAACTGACAATAAGTACCTATATAAGATTAGTCTTGTCATCACAAATGTGCTCAGACGTTCTCGTCCACGTTCCTAAGGTTACAGTAAAAACAATTATTTGCTTGTTCTACAAAAACATAATCCGAGCGATTATCTGTGGACGTGATTAGACGAGGTACAGTTAGACAAACAGGCGGTTTGTCACATTATGCCAGTTATACGAAGAATTCACTTAAAGACAACATTAATGCTATGTTTTATATGCCTTGTTATCCTTCTAGATTATAATGGTTTGACATTAAAGACGATTGATTGTTCAATTACCATTATAATTGAATTTTATTTATTTTAGTGTCATTTTATTTACTCATATAATATTTTATTTGTTTACTTACATAAAATTACGCGATTTTTTGCTGACGTTACAAAATTTATGTCTACAGTACAAAAGACCGGTTTAAATGATTATAACTATGATAGTTATAAATTTTGTACTATTAAACACGGTACTCGACCTTGTCGGTCTGTATGTAACGATTCAACTACGAAACTCGCCCACA
The DNA here is from genome assembly GCF_030705265.1 of Helicoverpa armigera. Taxonomy (NCBI): domain Eukaryota; kingdom Metazoa; phylum Arthropoda; class Insecta; order Lepidoptera; family Noctuidae; genus Helicoverpa; species Helicoverpa armigera. The sequence goes on along the minus strand of NC_087134.1, from coordinate 619,592 downwards.
GGCGCAAATGTAATTTATACGTCTTCTACTTGTTAAATAATGGGTGTAATTATTTTTGGTGTAGATAATAAGCGAGCTTCTGTTCGTATAAAAAGTATAGGTATTTAGTTTAATGAGTTTGTATTTTGCATAACTAGCAATTAGTAAGAATATATGGTCATGTTTTCATAATAAGGAAACCCTATTTCACTTATAACAAGAGCAAAGAATTATTAACTTAAATCTTATTGGATAAAAAAATATTTTTGTTGAGAGAAGTAAAAGTATACTCGCTACCGCTCATGCCTTTCACCGAATTCAATACGGAAGGACAAAACAATTTTGTGTTAAATGATTTTTTCGATAGGGCCCTTTAATATCACTGTTTTAATGGCCCGACAGCTTTATTACAGGTAGAGACCGCCTAAGGCTCTCCGTGTAGTGGAAAAATAGTCATATAAGATATTATTAATGTCTTATAAACGCTTGAGGCTGAATTACATATGTACTGGGATGGTCTCGACTTTGTTTATGGTTTATTTGGATTTTTTTAACATAATAATTTATGTATGGTAGTAAATTAATGTTAAAGGTATACCTACACTGATTTATTTAGGAGATGTAAGTCAATTTAGTGACTATGTCGACTAAAACATTTTATGTTTAGATATAAATGATATTTTATGTTTGTGTAATGTACCGATTTATCTTACTAAAGATAGTAAGTTATTAAGTAAAGTTACTACCACCATTTTAAAGATAAATTTAATAACTCCTCGAACATAAACGAAAGCCTAGAACCAGTTCATTTATGATAAGGTTTCACATCGACTAAGTGGTTAATAATCGATAATTGTCATGTTCGGGTTCGATTCCTGTTTGAGGCACGTTTCTAATTTGACCTAGTATTACTTGCGGTTCTAAGTTTAGTTTACTTGTAAGAATATTAAGATAATTTTAAAAGGTTTCTATTAGTTTTACTAATTATAAACACTGTAAGTATTTTGTAAATATTTTTAAGTCAAACTTAAAGAACAAATAGGTACTAAAACAGCACACTGTATTATTTATTTAAATACGGACTACACTTTTTGTACGTCCATAACAGAAAAAAAATCGTAAAACTAACTCAAAAATACCAACTAGACACAAAACTAACAGTGGCCTCGAATTCCCAGCCGTCAAGTAAATGCAACAAATATTATTTAAACACCAAAATGGCGGATGCGAAATATCATTACATATAAAATTTATGATTTTGGAAGATAAATTGGATCCTAGTATGGGTCGTGATTTCCTGAGTGTAATGTATTCTGAAGAGCGAACGACTGCTTGTTGGCTTTAAAGGCTGCCACAGACTATCAAGTCTACGTAGACACGACACTTCGATTATACTGCGACGGTATTGTACCTAAGTTTCTGAATAGGTTAAAGATGAGCTCTGATTTCGTATTAGGCTGTCAAACTTTATTATGTATCAGTGTGGTTAAAATCTGATATAGATGACAAGTCGATATTAGTTTCGGAATACGTTTGTGCATTCAATAGGAATGTTTTACATAATCACGGATTATATGGAGTTATGTTTCGCGTTAACGAGGCACAATTGCAATTGAATAATTATTTTATTGCCATAGAAATTGCTGCATAGTAATAAAATGTTTATTTAATACAATCATTCGCGAGCAGCTTGTTAATGTGTTACATTACCACATTATTGTAAATTACAATTTGCATTACGGTAAAATTTTCCTATCACACTGTTAAATATGGGCAAATTTTTCCCGAAAAGAAAATAACGACTTCGTATCTGCATGTTCCTCATCGAGCCACAAAAAATACATTTAACGCTGCTCACGTTACTCCCAGAGCTGCACAACACATAGGCATAATACATGCGTAATTACGACCATCTGTATGTCATCTGTATGTCATTAGTGCACGCATCACGTCCTACTCGACAACGTTTGGCGAATGTCAATGAAACGCTTTTTATGCCTCACCACGTAATGTTTATTGAATCTCGCATTGACTTGCGTAGATCAAAACTGTGGCTACGAATGACCTTATGGCCAAATCGGCTAGTTAGGGACATGGAGTCGTTTTCTATGAGTGTTTGTTATTTAAATTATTGTTTTGTTATTATTTGTGACGTGAGCTGCAGGCTTAATGAGTTGTGGTGCATTTTTGGAAGTTGAAGCCTCTCTTACGATGACAGTCAAAGTGATCTGGGTTAGTCCCTCAAGAAAAGTAATCACAGTTTTTTTTTTCTGGAGCTTTGTTACCAAAGAAGGCCAACAATAATTTTATATGTAGTGCAATTTAAATTTACACTCAGGTCATAATATAATTTAAAAACCAAATCACGGCCTACTTACAATTGCAGAACAATGCATATAATAAAATTAATTGGAATCTTCCGTCATATAAATCATTATACAGTTCTGACGAGTTCGACAATCCAAGGTGACATTGAAGTACCGATATACGGACATGGAATTATTTGAGAACAGATCCTTATTGCCTTCTAGGCATTTTAACCCTATATTTATCTATCTAGAACATTTTCACCTCTGACAAAATCATCAACAAACAAGAAAGGGGTACAAAAAAGCTGTGTCATGTAGGTAAAAAATTATATGCATAACACTGAAAATAACTGTTCAAGTTTACAATATCCAAAAATATGAAAAGCTTCCCCACTTCGCGATAAAAACCACAAACGACAGTATAAGTATACGGCAGACTATGTCCTCATTAAAAACGCTCGTAAAAATATAAGACCTCTCATATTCTCTATCAGAGATATAAGCCTCTTCCCTTTCGTAAGTTATCACTTTAATAACCATTTTTGTATGATATAGGTAGGAGTAATATTCACACAAATGTAGGTTAGGACAGTCGTTAATACGAGACTATGAGGGTAGTCATATCAGCTGATTTATTTTACAGCTTATACTAAGAGGGGAATCCTGTAAACGTTTATTGATGTTATTTTTGGGCACGATAGGGAGACGAAATTGTTTGGTGATATTAACGCCGCTGCTATATTTAATGCAGAATTATTAGAAGCTTATAACATAGGTCTTATTTCCTCAAAAATAAACGAGAAAAGTCCTTACAATAAGAAAGTACAACAAGAATTTATACAGGTGTCATCCGACCACGAACATTGCCGCAACAAACGAGTCTCGTAGACTTCTCAAGTAAAACTTAAATCATCCGGACTCCGTGAATGAAATGAATGTAAAATAAAACAGTTGTAATGCAATTTGCGTTAGTCTAGACTTTGGAGATGAAAGGAGACTGTATCTCTTGGTTTTCGCCGATAGTCAAAGACAATTGGACTTTATTGTAGAAACGATTAGGAAAAATCTGGAAGCTTTACAATTCGACTTATGGATAATGGATTTCAACGATAAAATAGCAGTTATTGATGTTTTGTACTAAGTTCTATTCTTCGCTGGTGATTAATGATCAGTTCTCAAAATTGAAATCAATATTATTAATGTTTGAAATGATTTTGATCAAAATAACATAAATCCTAAACCTAACACTCATCACCGAACAAATACACTAAAGAAAAATAACAGCACAATTATCATACGTACACATATTAAAAAAACAAACACAAGAAAAAGAAACATTTAAACTTGTGTGTCACCTTCTCAGAGAAAATGCGAAGTTATAAAACAACAAGACTTATAAGACAGGAACAGCTGTGAAATTTAAATCTGCTCGCGGTATGAATGCAAAGTAAACACTGTTAATGCAATTTGGGATATCATTTACAACTGGATGCGGTCCTCAACTAATGTCGCCTGTTCTGCGTTCAGGAGTTATAATGCTTGGGGTTTGGGCTCCCTGAGTATGATTGGATTTTAAAGGGAAACTCAACAGGGGTTGGGATTTGGACGGATTAAGCTGCTTTATGTTGTTTAGAGGTACATTTTGTTTTTCGTGTTGAGGAAGTGAGAGGTTTCCTTATTTGCTCTTTTTTGTCTACAAAAATATTTTACTGTTTACTTCTTAAAGTTATTTACTGAACGAAATCAGATAGAAAAATATTTCAAAAATCCATAACCAATTTTGAAGTATTTCATAGCAAAATTTTCAAGGAGCTGTGGCCGCTAAAACAACATGAAGTGAAGTGCATATCCGAACTTGGTGTTTGCTTTAACGTATGCGAGCATCTTCTTTGGAATAACACCTCGGCGCTTACCAACTTTCATGCACTTTGGGCTTCAACTTATAGGAAGGGGCGACACTGAAAATGGAGACAGGTTATTGACCTTCCACGATGTGATTTTGGGCCAAAGAATTTAGACTACATATAAGAATCTACAACGTAAAAGAAAATTTGATTGACAGCGATAAAAGCAATACAATGTTGGAAATCTTTATGACCCTTTTAAACAAACTACTTTTACAAGATAACGAAAATCATAATTTACCTACTCGTCCTCTACAAAGCCATTAAAGTCTTAATGTCGTACAATAAAACTCAGTCTCATACCTGTGTACAGCACTTTCAGTAACTGCATGCGTAATAAATGCAGTTATTACCATACCAAGTATAGGACAAAGAGTTGAAATTTTCTACCTCATAAAGCTAAGACTTTGTAACGTCTACTTGGTAAATACTTGCTCTTTGACAAAGTTATAAGTATCAAATGACGAGTCTGCGAGTTGCTCATGTTTAATCTTTGGTTATTTTGTGTTTGTAGGCGAATATTTTACTTAGAATTTTTTTCCTTAGTAACTGACTGCGAAAATTACGTGTTATTGTTTTCTAGTTGGGTTAAGGATGATAGTATGACCGCAAAATATATTAGAAGTGACAAATATTTAGTCACCAGGTGACTCATTAACCTTTTGGCTATTTTAATTTCAATTAAAGTGGCCTTTGGTGTAACTAAATCTGTAAAGTCTATGGCTTTTAAGGTGTTCAATACAAACAAAATAATTTCATCCAAAGACTTGTTAAAACTGTAGATAATTATGAATCTAGAGTACTTACTCGTTTGAATAAAGTTTGTTAATTACAATCAAATGAAAGTTTATTGTGACAACCCTTGCTTAACTTCTGACGCACTGATGTAATTAAAATTTTAAAATGTGTTAACATTTTATGCAATATTAAATTAGTTTTTGTTTAAATTGTAGATGTTGAGACTGAATTACTTTTTGGGTGTTTTGAAATTATATGTTTAGACGAAAAAGATGAAGCAGATGATCCTGTAGTAGATGTTCAAAGCTAAGACAGCCGTAAAAATATAAACCAAGTTCCACTTGATAATAACGTTGATTCTAAAGATCCCTACAAAGCCTGACACGGTTTTCACGCACGGCCTAAGGTTACGCACAAACTTCACGCTATTAAAACGTACAGCGATAAGATTACGATAGTCGTGACAAATGATGATGATGTGAAATGTCACGGAGACCATTAAACCACAATGGTCGCCAATAAAATGGGATAAATCTGACCAGAATAAGATTGAATAGCTTCTTCGTGATCTCTTGAAGAATTAAGAGTACTTCGTGAAGATGATGAAGGGCTTGCACATAGAAATGGAGAGAAAGTTAATTTGGATACGGCAATAAAATTGTTACTTAGAGCAAAAGTAACGCGTAATGAGAATAGGCTTCAAAATCTGAACTCAGTAAACTAATCCCAACCATCATTAGATATTCTAGGCATTGGGTTTTTACATATCCAAATTGTAAATACTTGAAACATTGCGGAATGATCAAAAATATTTGAGTTAATTGCAGCACATAGCTTAATGCTAGTTGTGTTAGCCACTAATTACACCCAGACTATGTTTAGACTTCAATAAAAAGCGCTGGGCTATTTATATTATTTTCAGTTAGTGACTATAGTAATTGAAACTTCTTTTTCTAGACTATTCACCTTGATTACAGCTTTTTTATTAGTTACTTAAAATGCTTTGCCGTCATCTACTCGAGCACAAGGCTCTCCACCTACCGTCCGTGGTATCTCAAGTTTCTCGAATATTCCATTACCAAAGCCCTCTAACACTGCGCCATAAAAACAAGAAGCAACAAAATATTTACAAGGAATTCCTCAGCTCATCTCGGTTATCGTCGAAAAGCGGGAACTCTCGTAAATCCACCCTGTCAATGTTTCAACTTGGCAAAGTAAAAACTTCAAGTTCCAACGAAACCGCTGCACCTCTTAATATGGAACTTTAATAAAGTTACTTGCCAACGAATTGCATAGTTTATGATCGGGGATTAAAGTTCAAGCGAATACTTTGACTTTCAATTGATGTTTTAATTGAGTTTGTTGCTGTAGTTATTTTTTGTGCAACGTGAACTATGAATGTTTCGCATTTTTAAGCAGAAGGCTGTAAAATTTTAATAAAATTCGTCCCGGCTCCATCAACAAAAATGTAAAAGAGTAAAATAAAGTGAAAAAGATTTGTGAATATTATAGAGGTAGCATAGAGATAGGTAGGGGCGTGTATACGGCCGATAGCCGTTGGCATTTCTGAGTGTGATCGAAAAACAGTTCAGAACACAGGTACCTATTATTTTTTATCATCCGACCCAGCAGGTGCATTACAACTTGAATATTCTCATACACATAAATACAGACTCCAAAATACACGGTAAGCAAAACGAAATTACATTTGCTTACCGACAAATACTAAATAGAACATACGGAGTGCGACCAGTTCTATTCAAAAACGCTAGCTCCGCAAATATGCTAGACTCCGAATGTCTGCAATTCGGTCTGCCATCTGAATAAACAGGTAAGTCTTAATCAGGTAAGATGTGTGTTTCAACGACTACATTCAGATTTTGTTAATTAAAATCAGATTCAAATTTCAGATATGCAGCCTGCAATTTCCAGGCCGAATTCAGTTTATATTTACATTGCAGTGGATAACAATACCTCAGATTAATTAAATGACATGGCTGGAGTTACTCAATTTAGAAGATTCCTATCTCGATATGCTGACTTAATTTTCACGCAGCTCCAAAGATGCGCAGGTCAAGAACCTCAAGCTAAATTAAACAAGAATGTATATCAAAAAGAATTTGATGAAATAAAACATCAGAAAATGTTTGCAGCGCACAAAATAAATGTTAATACTAAAACTGCATTCGAAATTCACTGCGTTAATTACTGCGTCAAGGTAACGTATAAATGAGGTGAACTAAAAAAATGCTTCATGTGCACGCTACGAGATTCAATCTCCTAATAATGGGCGAGTAATGTTGCCAAGAAAAAATAACACCACAGCATGATATGATCGCGAACATGCGAAAGAATATATTAGCCAGTAAACAGTTTTAATTATGCAAAACATTTTTAATTGTACCTTGAACTTATTCAGACATGTTGCACGCATTGAGGGCATGAAAATATTTGATTAATTGATAATTGCAACTGCAGATAACGTCTTCGAGATTAAATTATGAGTATCGTTCGTAATGAACAACTCATTTTATATTACAACTGCATATTTATTGATAACGATCGACTTTGTGAATGCTTGTGGATTATGAAATATGATATTTGCTGCTCATAAAAGACTGTACACACAATTGAAATGAAGTCTCGAAATGAAACTGGAGCAAACATTTTAAATTTGACTTCCCATAACCTCAACATGTACGGAAAGGATTGGGAGTTTCATTAAAACATTCAAAATTAAGCGGGACTTTTGATATATTTAAAGATATAGTCAAGAGAACTCACAACATCTTAAGAAGTTATAATCATACTTAAGTCAAGACTAATTGAACTCTTAATTAAGTTAAGTGTAACTCAGTGAAATGTCCCAATTTCAACGGCTGACGCAAAAGTTATCAGGGGTTTCAATGAAAATTTATTAGTTCAACTATTTGTCAAAATTGTCCCCGAAGGGTTGGGGTCCGATGGAATTCTGGCAAATACCGAGTTGAACAGCCAATTTGTTCGGACGACATGACGACTATGTTCCATTCAAATATGTGAGGATTTTAGATTAGTATAACTTTTGAATTGTAATACGTTTTCAAGGAGTATTGGAAACCTTCGCATTCTGTCGGAAGTTATTTAAATGTAATGATAACTTATTTACTTTATCTGTATATTTTGTAGTGATGAATTTAAATTGCAGCTTTAATTTGGAGAGGTCAACAGTTGTATCGAGAGGAGTGTGGCAGATGATACGATTATAACATCCTGACACGTGTAAGACTTAACTTAAAATTCTCAAACGTTATCCAACATAATGTATCGTACGTAATTTACAAAAGATTTTTGAGTAGTCCTTAAAATTATTTTAGAGAAACATTTTTTCAGAACAAAACAAAAGGTCCTTACCTTCCAAAAATCAAAGGAGTCAAGATAAAACATGTGAAGTACACAAAGTTATCCATGTTAAAACAACGGGCGTCGCTTGGATATTGTGAAATATGAACGTGGATCACCGTGTCATTCCCTCGCCTGCTCAACGAATTTATCACGTTTCTGTCCGTCCGTACGTATGCTGCTCCAGATATTGAACGTTTCACGAAACGAATTGGATGATCCTAAAATATTTGTTATGTTTTCTGACGCCACTCCCGGTTTTTGGACGAGAAATTATTGCACCGCTTGAGGTCCGCTTTATCGGATATGATTGAGCGTTCGTTTCAATTCCATCCAATATTTGTGACTGTTTGTTCCCGTATTATTTATTCTATTTGAATTTATAAATCGTTTGAATCTAAAAACGGATAAATAAATTCAGAACCGGTATCGCGTTAGTGTAGAAATCGCATTTAATCCAACTGTCATGCGTGATAATAAAACACCGAAATATCCATTTTTAAACGTAAACGAAGCTCACGTTTTTTGTACAATATCACATGAAGTATGAATAAAAAAACAATGCCGGTGAGTCCTTACTTTTAATTTATTCTCTTTCCGTTCGTTCACTGGACATCATTTCATTTTGCGTAAAGCAACAAACACGCTTATGCTTTTATTTCCCCGTTGGAGTGCTCCAGCGTTAAACCATTTATTCACCGTTCTCTCGGAAGACGTTAATTTGTTTGGCTTTCTTTAACAAATACTTGTTAGGCTAAACTTGCGAAGTTTCGGATCTCCGAGATAAAACACTGGACTACGGGAATATCTCGTTAGCACCAAATTTAAGTGAATCTGGACTAGTGAAGATTGTATCTCGCCCGGGGTGAAATATATCGTTTTAATACACCGTCACTTTTAATTAAGGCGGGGACTTCAAAACTTTGATATTTAATACGAAACTGTGGCGAAGCTATAAACCGTATCTGTTGTTTATGTGAGCCATCAAAGCAAGATAACAGCCGTCTTTACATCCAGAGTTTAAGTTAGTGTCATTGTTTCGTAACTTACAAATATAAACGATGTTTGGGAACAACGCGACGCTTTAGCATTCATGAATAACATTAAGCCCCCTCGTCCTGTTTTGAATATCGCGAATCTCTTTTCAAACCAACTTTCCAGAGTTGTGTTTATGCTTATTGCCTTTTAGGGAGGCTATTTTTCGTGTGACTTTACGAGCATTACAATATTCACAAGTAAACAATGGACAGCAGGATCCCCGCGGGCCGCACGTTAAAAGAGCAATCCGACGTTCGGAGGCAATACGCCTCTATTTGAAAACGTCCCAAAAGGTTTGCTCTTAAAACACGGTCCGTCTACGATGGTAACCGACATGCAAAGCGTCGCATTTAAAAGAGGAAAGAATAAAATACGTACGGTTGAAAGCAAACAGGAAAGTTAGCCGGGAGCGGTACCCCCGCAACTTGTACGAAACAAGTTTTCTATGGGCATTATTTAAGTTTTGCCTGCAGTAGACACTATATTAAACGTATCAGAGTTGAGTTTTAAAAGTCCCGCCGATACGGCTGAGTTGGCGGGCCGCGAAACAGCCACAACTTGAACACTTGGCAAGGAGCGCCTATAGGAAAAATAAAAGGCAGGCAACAGTTTGCTGTCAACTTGTACTTGCTTGTACAACTGCAAAGAATTATTGTATTTGAAAAAGTGCCGCTTTTAAATGTTGGTTTTCTTGCCTTTTTTGTATGGGTGATGTGATTTTTTGCAATGGCGTCTGCAGTTCATTGTTGGCAAAAGCATTCGTAATAATTTTAAACATCGGCTTGAGCAATTGACTACATTAACAACAAATTGTGCACAATAGTGCAAGGAGATCTCACTTAAAAGTGCAGACAACATGTCAAATCAATACTTCAAGCTACTAACAACAAGCCATTATCTTAATGGCAAACAGGTCTGGAAGATGGCAATATTAAATGCCATAAATACAATATTATAAGCATGCCAGACATGCATTATTCTGAAGTTGCAGTCTATATGTCCCTGCCTTTAAAGCAGCCGAGAGCAAACAGAATTTTATAACAGGAATTAAAAATGTAGTGTACAAAGTAGTAGACTTTTCTCTTTTGTTTCACTCGGAAAGCTTATTAGCAGCTAGATTTTCTAGGAATGGCTTTGATAATCTCTTTTTACAGGTATAATTGTATTTTGTGTTGAATAACAAGCTACGCTTTATGAAGGCTTAGAGAGATTCATGTTATGAGCTTTGCGAATTAAAGGATAATAAATAATTCTCTGAATTTAAAGCTTTGTGTTGAATATTTAGTGAAAGGATAAAACTTCAAGTTGGGAAAATGGATATTAGTCAAGTTTTGGAATAACAAGATAATGTTCTGAGAATTATGAAAGATGAGCATCGTGATACCGTGAACGATTTTAATACTAAGCTTCTCAAGTACAAGCACAAAAACCTTGACAGTATCATCAGTTAATTCCGAAACGAATACAGCCACAATGATAACTTTAGCTAACAAAAAACCGCTCCCAAACCCACAGCAGCATAAACACATTCATCTGAATTAAGAGCACAGTCCACAAACAACGAATGGAAACAATTTTCTATTTCGAAATGTCTTACTTGGCCCACTATAATTTAATATTACACGAACAGCCAGCTTTGGGCGGAGACTGCTGGCTTTAGTAGGATTGCGAGAGTGAATAATTTGACTATGGAGGGCTCGGTACCGCGGACGCCTCGCTTGCAATTTATTTGCAACTAACGAATTGGGGCGAATGATGTATGGCTGGAATTTAATTCTAGAGTTTACTGTTCTTAGCTTCTGTGTGACGATAGTAGTTTTATTGATTTCTCTAGTGTATTCTTTCAAGTACATGCCAACATGTAAGTTGTTAAAGCCTTTGCAGGATTATCAAATTCTAAAGACAAAAATCCTATTCCAACAGTTGAAACAGTTCTGAACTGAGCTTTTTTTTTTATTTGTGTAAAGTGCGTTTTTTGCTTGTCCCCCGGATTTGACCTAATTTCATTGTTAAACCCATTAACTATTTGAGTTTTTAAAGATACTGGACCAAAGAAAATACATTTAATTTTAATTTATTATATTAGTTTTTGTTCTAATTATTCATTATTTTGTTTTAACAGCATTTAAATAAACAGGAGTAGGCTTTTTTTGCTTGTCCCCAGCTGAATTCGTATGATTGGATCAAGAATATTTCGCGATTTTTCTACGGACGATATACTTTTTTTAAGGGGCTTAGTTTCGAAATGTCATCATTTAATAATATTCATCAATTCATTTGTAATATTCTGGCTTATTTACATAAAAAACGTATAAAATTACGATGATGAAATTTTGATCCATCCTGAACATTCAGTATTGTGACCGCATTTTATAGTACTTTAAGCCACAATTTTTGGGTCCTAATACTTTGAAACAAGCACTACTTAGACATATTACTGCTTTTTACTTTACTTTACTATTAAGGTCAAAAGGATTTTGAGGAACGTAGACGTTTTGTTGCTGGCTCCGTACAAGAACGGAATTTATGTTCAGATTTATGTTTGAATTTTACTACAGCGTAACCAAATATTAGGATTGCTGTTTATTTCTAGAAACCGTCATTTCTTTAAGTTACTGTTTAAAATGACATCAAATGGAAAAGAACTACAAATAATTATTTATAATTTTTTTTAAATCGGCAAGTATGAAAATGTGACTTCCGTTTTGTGACCAAATCTATGGTCACATACGGGCTGAGCTCAAAGTCATAACATGACTGATCCTATAAAATTAAGTTTACATGGAATTGTTTCAGAAATTCAGAATAATAGTTTTCTGTGGGGATCAATTTTATTTTATTCATGTTTACAATCTTTATGTAAACGAGGTACAATATTTTTTTGTTATCATTTGTCCATTATTGAAAAGATATAGTATTTCTTGATTATTATTAAATGTTGATCTGGAATATTACATAATTATAATAATAGCGTCCATGTAGATGAAGCTTTATACTTTTCAGACGTTCAGGTGCGTGACTGTCCCTGTTTTCTATTTTAAACAAAAAAATATTTAAAATTCTTTATAAAATACTGTTTTGTTCTGTTTTCGCTCGATGGACAAGAATTTAATTTTGATTCATAACTAGGGATCACTGCAGAAATATATTTTTATTATAGCTTAATATTTTAAAAATTAATATCCGATGTGCATCAAAAGTCACATAATTGAAATTGAAGTTTGATTTTTGTTATAAAACGTTCAAAGAATTGTCGTGTTTTGTGTTTTTTCCTTTTGACAAGATTGTTTTCTTTAATTAGTAATAAAAATATTAATAATATTTTGTGTATTTTTTTGTTAATATCATACTCAATAGAGTCACATTCTGGAAGTGATCACATAGCTTTTTCCATTATGTATTCGGATATTTATTATTCTAGCTATATTTTTGGCGTTCCACCTTAATTTTCGTTAATTTCAATCTATACACTATTTAAAAAAAAAAAAAAGTTGCCATAAATTAGACTTTTTTTAAAAAACTTAGTTTTATACATGTTGACACAAATAAAAAAAAAAGCTCAACTAATCTTATCTCAAACAAATCCTACAAATGTTTTACTCAAGGTATCTGGTACAGGAACGAGATCTCTAATAGGCTGTTACTATTAGATATCGAGACGGTAACACGAGCCTATTATTCTTGCGGTATCTCAAAGATTGAATGCTATCCTTCAGCCAATTACCCGGCGGTGTTTCGTTACCAGCGCTGTTTTGACGTAATATGCGTAACTCAATTGTCTTGCGGTTAGCTTGCTATCTCTGGTAAAACGTAATGGATTTTTTTGAGATGATCGTCTGAAATGGCACTAACGTTATTGAAGATTATTGCTGGAATGAGGTCTCTATTTATTCGATTGGTCTCTTATAAACCTTTTACTACTTTGTTTTCAAACCATTTTCTGAGATACGCAAGTCAAATGATGTTGAAAAAGCTAGACAAGAATTGGCTTTCGTTGGTAGCACGATGGGTGATTTAGATGAAAAACCACAACGTTTTAGGTGGAATGGTGAGCAATCAATTTTAATTAAAGGAAATGGCAGTCATTAGGGTAAGTCAGAAGACGTTAAAACCCACTGACTCGGAGGTGAAAGGTGGCGTGATTAGATAACCGGTTATCGTGACCGATAGCCAACCTAAGGAAAACACGCGAAAGAAAATACTTCTAAATATTTTAAATTACGAATATTGGAATCATTGTTTCAACTACATAGTAAGTCTCGTAAACATTATTTACGATTTCTTTAACTTTCAGGTGATAAAGGTTTGTATCAGTGCGAGCATTCATTGCTGTTTTATCAATAGCTTGTACGAGTGTGTTTACTAGCTCATTACCAATACTGTCTATGTGTGTTGTCTATACATTATCGACAGGTGTGTGCGTGCATGTCATCAGTCATATATCGCAGTTCGTTCAACCAACCTTGTGATATCACTTGAACGTTAATCGTAAAAATTTTACGACACTTTATTTTTAGTATATATTGATGAAAAAAATAAACAAACAGTAAAGTTTGCTGTGTCAATGGTCGATCGGTGGATGACGGTCGAACTGAGTTTCGAAGTTATAATTGGATTTATTGGTGTTCGTCACGATTCCCTCTTGATAAATATAAAATGCAATAACGTAGATGTGGCTCGTTTTCAGAACAAGAGAAATATGGCTGTAAATATAGAGTATCCTGGAAAAATCTAAGCCTAAAAATACAAAGTTAAAATTCTCTTCCTTTACTCCATAAAGGTGCTGACATTTCTTTACACAATAATTTCAACCGTTAGCCATCTTAATTCAGCTCAAAAGCTTATTTTCTTGCGCAAAACTTTAATCTCCAACTCGAAACTAAAAGGGGCTATTCTCAAACGTTTCGCGAACTAATCTATTCATAGTTAGTTAGCATTAATCATAACAAGTTAACTATAAAGTAACGAAGTTCAACCCTCTTGAAACTTGAGGACGCCAGTCAGAAAAACAATCTCCCCAGAATTTAATAAAGCGCAGTGCACTGAGTGTCTGCGACTGCCTGGCTCCAACATTGGCCAAACATTGCCACAAATACTTGGACCATATTTGTAACTAGGTTTATTACTGTCACTTAAAAAAGAGCTCGAGCTAAAGTACCTAATTTAAGCGAGTACTTTTTATATCGCAAAATAAATCTCGTTTCATTTTCTTGGAATTTCAATTAACTTGACGTTCAAGGACTGCTAAATTAACTTAGTAGGTACAGACGTTATTGAGAGTAGGTAAATAATGTAAACGTCTTTTTGTACGGATAAAAATTGCTATAATTATTAATGTTAGACATGGAAACCGTTGACAAAAAGTAACAATTTTAATTTCATATCAAAAAAGCTTCATGTATTTAAGAAGTTTACAAAATAAAATGACAGCGTCGCCATCACGAACCTTGGACCCAACATTCTCCCAACCTTACGCCCAAAACTTGGCTCAACGTCTAGTCTAGTCTCCAGAATATTACGGAATACGACAGCTGTCTAGCCGCCCTTTCAAAGTTACTTTGTAAAATGAAATCGGCCTAAAGGCGACGTCGAAAAGGCTATGTGTGGTTTAACAATGCTTTTGTATTGCCCCTTTGATAGATAGCGTAGTGATATTACTGAAGGGCTATCGGAGTAATTGTGACGTGACTTTCAGAGGTACTTTGTGTACCTATTGGGAGGTATAACTAATCACTTTGGTAGAACACTTTGACACTAGAGCTTTAGTAAGACAAAGGGTGTGAAAACTTTAGGTCAGTTTATAACATTAATTACTCTAAGGTTTAAAGGATATTTAATCTCTTCTAACAATTATCAAAAAACCTTACAGCTATTTTAACAGCCCTACGAAAACAAATTAGTTGTACCACAGCAAAATAAACCACGAAATCAATTAACATTATTTTCTCAAAAGCAAAGTTCAGAAATTGAAAGCATCGGCAACAAAATTTTAATTCCCCGCCGCGTGTAAACATGTAAAACGTTCGGGTAGTCGGCTCAGATTGCAGAAATAACAGCCTAATAAAAAACCTACCTCGGCCAGATGTGCAGCATTCGATTCCACAAATAATATAAACTCACTTTGCGGTTCCGTAGCTTTTCTACCATTCTTATTTTACTTTGCAACACTTTGAAAAAGCAAGCTTGATCGAAACATTGCCTTTTTATTCGCGGAAACGTTTGCGAAGAAAATAGGTATGGTAATACCAGTTTGTATTTATAGAGAATCGATACTAAAAGTGGCGTTTTTATGAAGCTGTAATTAGTAAGCACGAGTTATAATGATTTCAAGTAATCACAAACAAGCCCTGCGACTCCGTGTGGGCGAGACAGTAGTTTAAATAATAATTAGCCTCATAATTAATGCTTTGGACCTATTTATAATTCAATACGATTTTAAAATGGTAATTAACATGTATCGCTTATAAAGTTCTTTAAAATTATGTCGTCAAACAATTTGTAAGAATAAGAATGAAGTTATTTGAAATGTGCTTATGTAATATGAAGCTTTTAGTGAAGTGAAATATATAAAATCGATAAAATGAATACTATTTTTTGTTTGCCTTTAGTGTATTACCTCGAATTTGTAGGAAGAGGAGCACAATGCTGAATAGTGAAAAGAAAAACACGTATAGCAAAGATAGCAAATCCCATCTACGTTTATGAGGCAAACAGTAAGCAAAAACGAAAATGCCCTTGTCCAATTTCGTAAGGAACCCCGAAACTTTCCTCTGTTACCTGCGAACGTAAATACGGGTTTCGGAGATCGGGATATGCACTACGATATATTCCGTGCCAATTTTTGCTACCATTTCGATATATCGGAGCAAAATGTTTTCAACCCCACTTCGGAGCGAGCTGCAATTTCTCGTGGATTTCTTTCCGTATGATAAACTAGGTATGATAGTGTACACTATTGCTGTTTTAAAGTTATGCTTCTAGCTTTTATTGGTCTTATCTCTTTGGAATTTGTAGAGGGTTTTATTGGACTTTCTATTATTGATAAAAATATTATGCTTTATTATAAATAACTTGTATGTCAACTTATTAGTAAACATGTTGTGTTCAAATTGATAACTACAATCAAAACCTTGAAAATAAATTGCAAAATAAGCTTAAACACAACAATAATTGTATTAATAATATTGTGTCCCGATATAGTAACATCGATAAATAATATGTCAGCAATTATCGACAGTTGCCAACCCTGCGCCGCCGTGTTTACTAAAAATCTCTTCTATGCTCGACACTTAATTTTAGTCTAGACATCTAAAACTAAAATTATATACGTCTGGCAATACTTCAAGACGACACTTAAAATTATTGACAGAGAAAATGAAAAACAGATTCAAGAGCGACATTATAATACATTTTCGTATAAGTATTTTGAGTTATATGAAAGTTTATAAGTGAAATTTGATGGGTTCGTTAATGGGATCTTGTTTTATGGTAAAAGGGTGATTTTATGGGGTGGGCAGAAGTCCAAGAGGCATTAAAGATCGATATTATATACCAGAAGCTTCTTCATTTTAGTGAAGGCGTGGTTGTTATCGATAGTAATTTCATATTATATGTAGCATGCCATAGATACACAAAACAACTAGACTAGTTACAAAATTTTGTTCTTACATAACATTCAATTTGTTTACTTCAATCTATTGGGTGTTACTTAAGTCATTAGTAATAACATTTTTAAGCCAATCCTTACAAATGGTTTGTCCGTGTTAGGACAATTTAGTCAGGCGTTTAGCGTAAGATTAATCGTTGTTTCGAATGTTTTTAATGAATATTGTAGAGTATTCAAGTATCGGGCTTGAACTTGATGACAACCGATAAATATTTAAAGAGATTTTTTGTACTACAACAGTTTTTTCATTGACTTTAAAAGGAGAATGACATTGTTGACTTTTGCCAGCGAAGTCTTTGTAAAAAAACGATTTTCATATTTTTCATCGGCAGTGTAAAATTAAATTAAACTCAGCCACGTATACTTATAACCGTTTTTTTTGTATAAAAATTTACGTATTTAATAACATTTTTTCCCTTTTTTTGTTTGAAGTTATTCTACGCCACTTTTTTGTGATAACCCTACAAAACTCGAGCTACTTTTCAACCGTTAATGACATAAAACGCAAGTGGACAGTGGGCACACTTCTCGTTCTGTCAAAATAAATTCTGGCTTCGTGATCACCAGTCACGATCTTAGGCGACAATATCAGAAGCTATAAGCCAAGTATCAATATTTAAGAGCTTTTAAAAATATGCTTTTATTCCTTATCTCTTTAGACGTCTTAAAGGAGATAAAGTCGTGTAAAGATAACGATTAATGTTTATTTTATGATCAATTAGCCCACGATTATGTTTTATGAGTGATTTTTAATTATTTTTAGCCTTCCTCTCACTTTTCTTCGAATGATATAATCTCTAAAGGTGGTGATGTTGTAACTAATGTAACTAGAAGAATGTTATCAGTGTAACATATCTGCCCTTTACACCTAATAATTAAACTTAATGATACACTTTCCATCAAGATCCGATAGCAAGCTCTCAAAGAAAATACACTAGAACAATAGATATTTATCAGGAAAGAGGATCTACCCGTCAATCTAATGCGTCCCCAATACTGGAATACCATCTTCAATGTGCAGTCCAAATCTGGAGAAACAAACTCTATTGTTTAGGTAATAAAGGTGATGTGGGTGCCTGTTTATCTTGGCAGGAGACATTATCGAACAGCGAGTGTGTGTAATGATAACATGGGATTAAGCTATTTGTGTTATCTACAAAATTTAGGGTCAGCTGTATTAATAGTTTGGGTTAGTAGGTATCAGTGTTGTGGTGGTTGTTTTGGTGTTTCATGGTGAAGTTTGATTGGAGTTTGAATAGGATTATGACGTTAATTTTCCAATTTATTATGTAACATGATCATTAACTCCATGTTTTTATTTTAACTTTGAAGATCATCTTTCGAAAACATACTGGAACACAGTGTCAGTCATTAACAGTGTGTATCGAAACAAAAAAAAAACATTGTAATTCCCTTGTATAATATCACGACTCTAGAAAATAAACCGAAAAATCACATCCATGTAGGTACTTTCCTACCTAATAACAAATATTAACCACCGAAAAACTCTTCGTCCTATCATCTCCAGTACATTTACTATACATTACACCCCACGTGCTCAGTTAGAAAGATAAATAATATATACGTACATATACAAGGAAAACCATCGGTGTTTCAGATTCAACCCCCCTTGTAACGACGGTCATTAACCTTTACAACACCGTAGATTACAGTGCCCTGTTAACTGTGATGGGTTAACCTTTTTTTGTTGGTAAACAGCACAGTTAGTTGAAAAAAGGTCAAATTAGATTCGGGAAATAAAATTTTGTCAAAGTTTGTGGGGGACAAATTGATGGTGCAATGAAGGGTTAATTTTTTAAAGAAATTTGCAGAAAAATATCTACGTGTCATTTTTGAGTTCAATTGCAGTATATTACAATATAAAAGGCAGCAATAATTTAAATGTATATACAATACAGCTTCATTCTGTTTTGTAACCTACAAAAAATGCCCTCTGTAACCCCTACGATCCTATATAAAAATTCAAGACATTAAGCAAAGAAGAACAGTTGTAAAATTCACAACTTTCCGCCGACTCTGTCCAAGTCTAAACAGTATTTGGAATAACACTCGTGAATCTATAGGCGAACAGTTTACACAATGTGCGCTTATTTTACTTTTGCAAACTGAAATAATGTTGCGTATCAAGTTAGTTTTCTTTTGGTACCTACCATATTTTTGTAGATATACATATATTGGCTAGGTATAAATGGCTATAGAATATAAAACACGAACAATAGTTACAACTCAGCAACAGACCAGCCGACCGCCAAACATTTCACCACTATTCCCAAAAAGGCACAAAAGGCATAAATTCACAAGTTATTAAAACAATATAACGGCCAGGACGGACGGATTAACCCGTCGATCGGTATTGACTGTGCCCGCCTGCCCGTCGCCGATAAACGTAGATTAAACCTGGGTGTACATCACCCTTAATCCGGCAAAGTCCAGCCATGTTTTTAATATGGCATTCTGATTTTGAATATTTTCCCGCCGATTTTGTGCCGCTGACATTTTTTACCTTTGGCACAAAAACTCTTTTGAAGGGTTAACTTTTTTTTTTAAATAATGCGCCGCGAGAGGGTTGGCTAAAATCAGGTGTTTTTCTGAAAGGTTATGAATGAAAAAGCTATTTCGTAAAATTGGTAAAGCTACGGGCAATATCGCGAATTATATTTGGGGGTACCTTCAAATCATGATTTGGCAATTGAATAAAAATTGCGAGCGAAATATATTGGAGAATTTTCATCTCCTACAAGCTCATTAGAAGATTTAATTTTTAGGGAAACTTCAAATATGTATTGAAAAATATTTAAAAAATATATCTTTAAAGGAAAAGATAACAGTAGACATTGGAAACGTAAGAAAGTGATGGACATGTCGCATCAAGATAAAACCTGGAACCATGTTAGGTTATCTACAAATGTACCTAAGTGGGTCACTTCGAAATAAACTATAAATAGCCGACTGTCGGCTCGCTTTTGGCTTAGCAACGAAAAATTAGGATTCTGTTACGTTGATTAGATTAAAAAATATTGTGTCTTAATGGAAAAGTAAAATTGAAAATAAATTAGCATACGTTCGTTTACCTATTTATATACTATCTTAGCTGTAAATCCCCTTATCTAAGTTACAAATACCTATCAATCTATTATCGATATTCAATTATAAAATCTAGGGAGAATTATCAAGACTAGTCTATCAAAATAAGCTCCATTTTAAGATTACAAAGTATCAAGTTGATACATTAGTTACATCTGAGCTCACTTGCGTTGCACATAAAAAACTGCAACAACTTTTTATACGCACTTAAAAATATTAACCCCGAGATAAGAAACACATTTGCAACGACTTGCAAACATCTCGTTTTATTAAAGTACATAAATAAACAATATGGCACATAAAAAGGAATATCATTTTTAATATAAACTTTTCCATAACAGGAGTTTCAAACAGTTGACGGGGAATAATAATGAAAGTGAAATAAATAAAAAAACAGATGCATAAAACATGGGTAGTTAATCCTCTACAAATGAGGTCTAGACCTCAGAAATACGAGCTGCAATAAATCCATAAAAGATACGTCAAAAAAATCTGGAGAGATCATTAATAGCCAGTAATTACGAAACGACAACTCGCAAACGAGCTGAACTATTCCATTTTGTGAGTTAATAGGTTTTAAGTGGTTTAACTATTAAATAATAAATAAATAGATCTTCTAATGGAAATCGTAAATTTGTTTTCTTTTAGTGTTATTTTGTTTGGCTTTTATATTTATTGGTTTTATTTTTATTCTTGTCGTGAAATGGACCACCCAGCCGACATGTCGTTTAGCGTAATTGGTCAATTAAAATAGCTAAACAGATCGTATGTAATGATTTATTTATTTACAAAGATTTAATTATGCTTTGACTATGAATTGTTGATGTAACTGGTTTTATGGCAAACGTTTTCCTATGCTATTAGTTAGGCAATCCCTTTTTACAGCAGTTATTTTTATATGATATATTTTATTTACACCAAAAATTTCAACACAATATACAAAATAAACTCCTTAATATATTTAATTGACAAATAAATAACGATAATAATGACAGATATCCAATTTGGCATGGTTTTCGTCCACGCGCCGTGGACACGTGGCGCCATCTAGATTGCTATAAACAAATCGTACTCACGCAGAACATTGTAACGTCTTCGAATCATCGCGTAAAGTGTGCCAAGTGATGTTTAACAACATTGGGTGAAAATGTAAACAAGATTCATTGAACTATTAGTACAGATTCTAAATACAATTTTTCTTTCACTATTTTTCGATCTTGGTGAAAACTACAGGTCGTACATACAGACATATCTAAGTATATGTAAATGTGATTAAGCGACAGAAATAGCCAAGCAAATCTAGACAACGGATAAGATTATCGTTTCTCCATTATTAGATTATTGACATGACATAATTGATAACAATGTTCTAATTTAATTAAAGACGTTAGTAATTAGACTGTGTTAAATGGAGATTAATGCTGTCGATGTAGACCGCGCTATTGACAATTGACGATTGCAGGCGTCTTTGGTATAACTGATCAAGACTGTTCACGTTGTCATCATTCATTAATGACTCATTAAAGATGCAAGCTTTCGTCAATTTGACGATTGCATGCGTCCGATATGTGTTCTGAACTTAGTCATCATTATAACGATAGTTTAAATACTAAAACTGAACTCAAAAACCTGTATTTTTTATATAAAAATCAGTTGTAAGTTCGATGACAATGCTAGCAGCTGCAAACTGGACGGTGATACATTAGCGCAGATAATGAGGTCATTGAACTCAATTCTAGTGTTTACTCGTACACCTCATTCTGAACTAGTAAATTAAATACGATTTTGATTTTATTTCATTTGGTTTTATGTACGTTACATTGAGTATTTTTTTGCATTTTTTACGTCTTTTATGTGGCCTTTTTAATGTCAACAGAGCATTTTTTGATACTGAAATATGGATATTTAAATTATGTAATGTTAATTTCACTATAAACATTGTAAAAAATAATGAGTTTATGTCTAAAATAAATAATACTTTTTTCGGGCAAACGATACAGTCGTTATCTTAATTGCTTATGTAGGCATATATTATTTGCACAGATTGTGGTGGTGACTGAACTCTGATTAGATAACTGATATACAATAATTAAATAAATAACATACTCATGGTAAAATACCTTGGGATAGGACTGAAATTATTTAATATAATAAAGCTAACTGACAACTTCAAGTGTCCAAATTACGTCATCATATTTAAAAGATGGTCATAATTAATTTAACTGTCATAAGAATCGAACCAGTGACCCTTAGCTCCAATGCTCTCTTAATCAAACCAGTTGACCTATTGACACTAAGATATCAAATCTTCATAAACTAGTCAAAACCTGTCCAGATGACACACATTAAAAAAAAATATTAAAATATTTTTACTCGGATTAAAATTTGTGGTTAAAATCTTAAACTCTTGTTAAAATTAGTTAAAAATAATGATGATTAACTGGTGGTTTAAGACTGAAATTTTGAGCCGTAAATAAAAACTAAAGGCATTGAACCGACCAGGTTGTTCGCCTTTGACCTCGCATTGACAACGACTTAGCCGCTTATTCATTCACTATACTGAAAAATTTTACAATGATTTTGACAGTAATTTTGTAATTATTTTAAGAGTTATGGTATTTTTATGAAGTTGGATAATTTATTTTTGATATAAGTAGGTACATACGTATTTGTGTTCATTCATGTTTTGATTATTGAGATATACGGTAGTTAGCTTAGGCCTGTTTAAATGTTAAGGTATAAAAAATATATTTTAAGTTACCCAGAAGCGTAAATCCCAGAACAAAAACAAAACAAATGCAAAGTACAGAATATTAATTTTGAAAAGGGTCGCGTTAAAAATAACTTTTGCAAAGCCTACACACGATGCATTCAAATGTTATACTTATATTAGTTTATATTCAACACGCGGCTTCTTTTAGGTTGATAAACTTTGAATTTCTAAACCGATCGGGTAATAGAAAACGTATTACATTGCCCCTACATATTGCCCAGCTATTGGACGTCCATTGCTCCTTTACTAAGGACTTACTCGGTAAAGTTTCCTACAAAACCCGCAATGGATATAAATCACATGATTATTATTCTTCGCGAGTGGCTATAGTAAATAACCAACGGGCTGTTGTCATCGATACAAGTCGGTACTTGCTTTTATATTATGATTTTAGAACTGTCATATTGTAACTACATTAAAGTAGCTTTTTCTTGAATATGAATGAAAAAAAAATAAAAAAAAATGTAAGCGACATATAAAATCACTTGCATCTTTTTACGCTCTTTTCGCAATAATGTTTGTATGAGTTGAATAAGTGCTAATGATTATACCAATGTTTCTGTAATGAGAGTGACGATGACGCAACGGTGACGACAGTCATCGGCGGAATCGCGAAATTCGTCCCATATATTATTCACGAGAGGCCGATAATGAGGACGTTCACCCCACCGCGTTAGACACAACTCTACTCAACTGATTGTCAAACTTTAGGTATTTTTTATTTTGATTTTTGAAACTTTGAACTAATGATTAAGAAACTTTGAACTGTGAGATGAAAAAATTGAAATATTTTTTTAATCTATGATGTTAAGCGAAAAAAAAAAATTATTTATTTGATTGATTTTAAAAGAAACTTATTGTAGTTTTTCCTTATATAACTGTAAGTAGATAAAAAATAACATACCATTCTAGAAGAGTTGATTACCACCTCGAACTTTCATAACAGTAATCACTTAACCATTTAAGTACGGAAGTCCAAAAAAACACCTTACCTGAAAACAACAGAAAAAACACCATTAGTATCATTGTTAACCGTTAATTTTTTACCGAAAAATTCCGACATTTTTGAAAACGATCCATTGTTTGTAAAGTATTCTCTCACAGGCCAGGTCAATGACCGACCAGATTTTTAAAACATCACCTAGATATTGTGAAAAAAATTATAATACGATTTAAAAGTTGAATAAAACATAACTGGTCGTGCGTGTGTATTAATGAAATTCAAAAATTCAATAATTGATACACCTAAACGAGTCACGTTTTCCGTTTGTTTGCTTATCATTTGAATTGCATTTTCTTTTATAAATAGTGTACAGATCAATGTATAAAGATTTCGCCACTTATGCATACACTCATTGTTTAGATTTACAAATATTCTTTTAGAACATTAGTTCATAAAAAAGTCTTTCTAGTATTTTTTTTTTAACCACAAACCTTTTTATTTATTTTTTCTAAATGATCAAACAACCATAATACCTATCTGTTTACTCTCCCACATCACCATACCCCGGCATAATCACCAATGTTTATGAAAGCTATGCTAAAATATACGAAGCTATGTCGCACGCATGGTTACACGCCCTTAGGTCTGGCGTTGTTTTCATTTCAAGCTTCACGTGTACGTATAAATCATTCATATTAATCACTAGGAAAAGAATTTCTGATGTTCAAGATTTGTTTTGTTTTTTGAGATGAAACAGAGGGTCAGGTATTTGCTGGATACAGCTAGTTTTGAAAACGACTCAATGTTTAAAGCCCGCTGACGTTTTTAAAGTAAAGAAATGTACTTAATATAGTTTTTTTTTGCGGTGCTCATTATTTACAAATACATTTTTTTAAAGAGCATTATATTTATTACTACAATGCTCACATAAACTGCGATTACATACTTATTTACATAACATTTTGTTCAATTTAAATTCAACTTTCACGGCAATCAAAAACACAATAATTTAATCCAATTTCGGCGCTCACATCAACAATAACCTTTAATAAGACCAGCCCTTAAATATCCGCTCTATAATTCGAAGTTTTTGTTCCAAAAGCCCCCAAAACCTTCTTCCAGGCGAGTTCCCCCAAATTACTGTAATACCCCAATGTGTATAAGCGTTATTATAAAATGGCGCTTCGCTGAGCCCACCTTTAGGCCCTATATTGAATGTCCCCTAACTCGTAAAGAAGTTCAGATTATGAGGATTCTGTTAAATTATACTTATAGATATTATAGACATCTATGTTTCATTTACTGCAGAATTTTTTTTAGGTAGGTGTTTGATTAAGATATTTTTTTAAATATAGAAACATGTTGCGTCAAGAATAAGACGCAGAAACGGTAGTGAATGTCCGTACATACAATCATGATTAACCTAACAAGTAAACGTAACCCTGAATTACTAGAAAACCTTAATTCTAAATAACACTAATTCGCAGTATGTCAGCGTTGCACGAAACTGCACAATTATGTACATATATAAGTGCAGTAATAATCTGTCGAGTTATAAGTACTCAGAACCGTATAAGTACCTTTTTAAGTGAAGCATAATTATATACTTTATCTCGATGCTGATCAGGAAGACATAAGCTTTCCATTTATGTAAAAATCACTTGAACCGGTTCAGCAGTTTCCGAGATAGCCGCATCAAAGTTGTTACTAAAATAAAAGGAGTGATCAAAGCACGTAAATCTCTGCTAATACCCTAAACGTATAACTTGAAGATAACTTGAAGATTATAATGTTATTCAAAAAACACTTCAAAAAGTTTTCGAGATCGAATATTTAGAAGATGGACATTAAACATAGGATTACGCTTATGGTTAACCATAAAATTAAAAAGCAATGGCAGTAAATTTTACATAAAACTTTGCATCAAAAAGTTATGGAAAACTATTTTTGTAACTTTTATGCGCCATAGTGGTTTAAGGGATTTTTTACCCATAAAAATATAGTGCACAAGTTTTTTACTGCTTACCAAAGTAATACCATGGGCCTTTATGATACATCCTCCTAATCCTCAAAACATTACATTATCTATGTATACTAAAAACAAGATGATAATTTAAGAAAAACCTCAATTTTTCATCCAAAGACGGGCTTAATAATATGTAAATGTTGCATACAAAAACGTGGAAAAATCAAGACATTCACGTGACAAACATTTAGGAAATTTACGAGAATATCACTTAAAATGTACACATAAAACGTTAGGGTGTAACATTTGCAAGTTTTAAGAGGCAAAACCTTCAGAAAGCGCGTGATAAAAGTATATGGCCTTAAATATATTTTTACGAAGTCAGTCCTCTGGTTTCATTATGAGTTTTATTTAGATTTTAAGCGAATGGACGAGAATTTGTGCTCCCACCCTACACAATAAATAGGGTCGTTCCCTTCCGTAATCTCTTGCTTTGTAGTTGTATCAAATATCGCGCAAAATTGAATATTTTCCTTTGAGAATTAAATAAGTAAATTTAGTCTCAAATCACTCTAAGTACAAAACTAATTCACCAAAATATTTTACTAAATCAACACTAAAATAAAAATCTAAAAAACTTTTCTACCATTAATTTTCAGAACTTAAACTTAATATTAAAACGGTTATAAAAATAAAAGCTAGACGGTGCAACTTAACCCTACAACGCATACTGTTCCATATCTGGTACAGAAAAATAAACAAATTTCCTGATTGTTTAAAGATACATAGCGTCATTTATTGACCGAAGGAATATTTTTTAAGCCCTTAGCATCGGTTTACTAATGACAAATGTATGCACTTGATGGCGTAAGCTATAGATTGGTATTGATTCGTACAGAAGTTGAACGATTGATTTAAATTCGTGGTTTACGTAAATTGAAAAATCTAAATAAAATAGTTCTAACAATAATTCTTAGTGAAAAAAAATTAGTTTACATTGGAAATAGTGTATACTAAATGAAGGTAAGATATTTTTTTTAATTATTACTGTTTTATGTACTAATATACCTACTTATTTAAACGTTCCAGATATGGAACATCATGCATTAGTTCACTTCTTATATGTTATTTTGGTTGGATTTTAGTACAGATAATGACGAAGAAGGTGCTATCTAATGAGTTGATGGAGCAGTATTTAGATATATCCTCAGGGGGCGAAGACTGTCTACACTTTTCGAGTGCGGAAAGTGATGATGACATTTGGAAAATCAGAGAAAACTTAGACCAAATGACTGCAGATAGTGACTCTGAAAATGATGTGGAGCCTACCAGGTATGATCCATTATCTTCTATTTACTATACACCATATTTACTATTCCCTTCGCCAGAAACAACTCCTCCACCGAAACAAATCCTCAAGCCAGCATATCAGAGCCAAGTACGTCATCACGCCAAGCAGAAGTTCATTCATACCAGTTACCAGAAATCGGATGTCAAATAATAATACCGTTGATAAAAGAAAGAAAAGAAGGAAGAGGGGAGAAGGTATCCAGTCACTGGGAACGGTCAACAAAGGTTGACTAGGCAAAGATTTGAAAATCCCATCCCTGAAAGACTTGAAGAGTACTAAAACAGAACAGCTCTCGTTCTGTTTTAGTTATTCAGAAGAATGGGCAGCTGATGTAGATGGCATGGAAGTCGGCATAGTGATGTTTTATGATAATAAGCCTGTTGTTTTGTCCTCGTCCTTTTTAGGTCAACAACCCATTGAAAGGGTTAGCCGATATTGCAAAAAAAATTGAAGTGGATTGTCCTAAAATAGTACAAATCTATAATCAGCATGTGGAGGGAGCAGATTTATTGGACTCCTTACTTGGGAAGTACCTACAAAATAAATATGCACACTAAAAATGGTATCTGCGTTTGGTTGACCATTGTCTAGATATTGCCACCATATATATCTGGCTACTGCACAAGGGGGTGGGAGAACAAAAGAAAGAACCAACTCGCAAAAAATCGCGGAAATCGCTAAGTCTTTGTATGTGGTGTGGTCCATCATTACAAAGAAAACGAGGAAGACCGTCTTTTGCCATAGAAGACATGATTGAGAAGAAGAAAAGAAATGCAGCAATCCTTCCCCCTCGAGATGTCAGATTGGACAACCTTGATGATCTTCCTGTATGGAGCGAGAAGAGACAACGCTGTAAATATCTACATTGCAAGGGGAAAATGTATATACTATGCGAAAAGTGTCGTGTTTAGTTGTGTTTAGACAAAGACAACAATAGTTTTTATAAATTTGATCAATAAATGGAGCTATTGTTATGATGGTCCTAAATATACGATTATTTTCATTGTTCCTGATTAACAGCCAAATATTAATGTTAATGCATACTGTACCACATATGGAACCGAACGAAAAAAATAAATATCTTCAAAATTAATCAAATTTAATTTTTATTATTATTTTTTATTATCTCTAGACACTATATAAAACCACATATATTTAATTGACAGCATTTAAAAAAATCATGCATTGTAGGGTTAACGCTCGCCTTTTCGAACAAAAAATGACCTTAATACTTAAAGAGGCACATAAATCACAATCAAGAGTTTCTCTATTAATGCCAACATAATACCAACATTAATATTTAGTCTTTAAAAGACCGTTACAGAGTAAAATAATAGACATTATTATACTACCCACGCTTACCCTTATATGGAAACTAGCATTATATTATGCCAGTTCATGTTTAATCAATTATTAGTTAATTTCAACCGGTATTTAAATAAGTATTTTTTGTTCTATTTTTTCTCTATGCATCTGGTTTAAGAACTCGATTTTTATGAGCATCATATCAATTAGGTACCTACATTTGACTTTGGTATCATATCATTTCGGAATAAAAAATATATTAGGTACGTAGAATATCGATAAAGAAACAAAAAAGGTACAATCAAAAATCATTCCGAAACCCATTTGAAAATGTAACACATAACGCGGGTAAAAATCAATCTAAAATGAATCTCATTCGGTATTTCCATATTTTACACATACATAAACATCTCACGAGCTCACAACGTTTTCACCCCACAGCCCGTAATGTGCCCCGGGCAATAAATTTATTATGATAAAGTCGATTTACGTCAATAGGCCCAACTTTTTGTTGAATTGAAAACTTTTATTCCGTTCAAACTCTTTGAAAAAGTATTTCGGATACCGAACTCGTATAATAATATGTAGGTACACAATTTTCATGTGAAATCATTTTGTGCGATGTTTTCAATCCCGTGACTGAGTTGAACGTCTCCAAGTTTATTAATACGTCTTCAGAAGTACTTTTTTATGTTGGAATATGAAAAAAGTCTAAATGAAAATGGGGATTTGTGAAGCTCATTGAGATAAGGTTTCTATTCCTAAAATAGTGAGTGAAAAGAGTCTCCAGGGAGACGAATACAATAGACAGGCACGTTAACGCTTGGATTCTCTATCGATTGTTAGTTCAAATTTGATTCTATTCAACTTTTACGTTCAACTTTAGAGGTGGGACGTTACTTGGACTTTTTATTTCGTTTTTTAAAGAGCTTGTAGGTACTCTAAGAACACGATATTGTAGGATCTTTAACGTCGAAAATCCTTGCATAATGAACTACAAAATTGTGTCTATATTCACCGACTTCCCATCATACAATGTACTCTCATTGAAATAATAACATAAACAAAGAGTGTCACTTTCTCCACTACGCAATAAGGCACACGAGCCCAATTCTACGTTGGTACTCAAAAACCACAAAGTACCACAATTAATCTCCACCGTGAAAGTCAAGATTACCAAGATATCGAGCAATCCCGGCCGATCTCCGACCAAGGCCTGCGTAACATTACTTAGGATAAAGAAAAATACAGAAGTACCACAAATCTTAAAACCACCACCAAGAATGGAAGAACAAAGAAAAAAAAAAAACAAAAAGATTAGAGAGACCAGTAGGTACATACGTGTAGATTTAGTACAATGAGGTAGGTAATTTTACTGTTTTACAACTAGGGCCAAAAATGCAACCGTAGACTACAACCTACAACAGTATTTTTAAGCAATTTCTTTGAAACTTCAACTGCGCAGTTGAAAATCCTATAAAATGAATAAGTTCTAATGCTAACTTAATGGCTCATAGATTCAAAATGAACCTTCTGCTTCGTCTTCCCTCTTCAATGGTAATATGATCTCGTTCGTTCACTAATCGTTCATTCCGACCGAACGAGTCGAGTTTAACGTATCGCTTGGCAATGGGCGGTGTAGGTTTTATAATTTATTGTAGCTATTGCCCGGGTATTGTGAGAAATGTCTGCTCACTACACTTTGTTGGTTAAAGTTCGTAATTTTTGTTAGAACAACTTTTGTATGCTTAATTTTTGGACGCTGAAACATTCATGAACTTCAAAGACTCGTATTTTAAATTGACAAAACCGATGTGGATGTTCTTTCATAAAGTATAATAACCTTGTTACCGTTAATAACCATAATATAAAAATACTATACTACCAACAAAATTTAAAAAAAAACTCGTCATAATTACCATCAAAGGGCCTCATTGAAAACATATAAGTATTGTACAGCCACCATAGCTTAAAGGTTAAGCTTTCACCATCCAAGGTTGGGTAGCAAGTTCGCTTCCTCGTCAAATCACCTTGATACGTTTTTTAGTTCAAAGAAGGAAGTTAGACTAACCACTCGGATTATGTTACGTACAGTTAAAAGATTAATTGTCTCTATGATCAGAACTGTTTGTGAATAAATGGAGCATTCGTTTTTGTATTGTATTTTAGTATTTTTCGGCGTTGACTATATTTCGTAGATTTTACTTCTCAGTCCCTATATTGGTCTCATCGTTAGAAAAAGATTTTAAATTTGTCTTTAAATTGATCTTTGTCTTTAAATAACCCTCAGACTTCTTAAACAAACAAATGAAGACATACAAATTTACGAACCGCTCAATTGCTAACGCCTTAATCATTTTCTGTCAGATTTCTCAAATAACATAATACACTAGCTGCCACAATAACAGAAATAATTAGATTTTACACACTTGTTAGATGTTATTTTTCGAAATACAACAGTTTTTCGAACGATCTTCATTAACTAAATCACGCACTATACTACGGTAAGGGTGTGGTTTTATCATGATAAGTTTAGAGGTTTTACAAGCGGACGCGATTTTTTTTCAGTAGGTTAAAATGCGTGGCAATATAATGTATGCCTTAACTATCTAAAATTGAATCCTGTAACAGGGGATTGAATTTAAATGATATTCGACCATACTTTAGTAAGCTTTTTGAAAGTTATTTCTTCGTAGGTTTTAGTCCAAAGCTAGATACAGCATACCTAAGTAGTTGGTAAAGGTTTCCATCAGATGTGAAATTATCTACATAGAAATCTTTCCTTTATTATTTCAATTAACCCTTCACCGCTCGCCACGCTACTAAGACCGCACTCTAACACCACTATATCGTATTTTTTAAGCTCATTTCGTAACTATATAACCATCAATTGAACAGATAAAAATCTCAAATAGAATTACATCGCGTGTTTCAACCTCCATGGTCTAATTTTGGTTCTAACCCTACCGAATTAAAAAGCCACGTCCAACGTTCAGGTGCAT
Organism: Helicoverpa armigera; assembly: GCF_030705265.1. NCBI lineage: Eukaryota > Metazoa > Arthropoda > Insecta > Lepidoptera > Noctuidae > Helicoverpa > Helicoverpa armigera. The sequence continues at coordinate 588,132 of NC_087134.1, read as the reverse complement.
GTAAATCAGTTGTATTTTTTGTTCAGTCGGCTAACATTTTTATAAAACAATGGGTGCGTGAATTGTAATTACAATGTCAAGTATTTACTTGTCAAGCGGTCGGTTTAAGTGTTGAAGAAACGGCTACATTTAGATTTTTAAATGATATACTTACTTTGTCCGGCTCATGACACGATGAAGTGTATGAATTAGCTAGCTTGTTATTTGGAACGTTTTTTTTTCGAAATAAGTGCTCATTGTGTTTGTGATACTTTGGCTTTTTGTTACTTTTTTGTGACAGGTAAATTTTGGACGACAAGAGTTATTTGCTATGTAAAAATTAGATTTTGGCGTGCTTACACAATACCAAAATCAATTCAATACAGCAAACAATATCATGAATTTAATATAAACAAAGTCTAGGTCACAGACAAATTGAACATAAAAAAATGTCTGCACCAGTCTAAGACCAAGTTTTTTCGCAATTTTATTTTCAACACAAATACCTTTTTCACTTAAAATATTCAAACATAAAGGTATACGGTTTTGTTTTTAAAGAATACCTTTCTATTTTGCAGCCAAATTTACGACCGACAATTTATTATTTTACTTCAAAAATGTACTGAAAGTGTCATGTTTCTAAATCAAATACAGCTACTTTAAAAATCTACCGCTCAAGTAGTCACTTGAAAAAAATCCAATTTATTTTTAAGTACTTACGTAGTTACCAATTTGTGTAGCGACTGTACTTGAGTTTTATTGGCCGTTACCCTGATATTGGGAGCCGTGAGAAGGCTTTCCGTTGTCATGGTAACCACCTATTATGAACACCATGGAAGGTTATGTTAAAATGCTATAGAGAACATGAATTCGTTTGTTGATTTTCTTATTTCTACTACGTTATCTGATGCGCTTATTAATGCTTGTCCGTGAAAGTTAAAATCGTTTTGGGTTCTTATTTTTTATTACCAAATATAATGTTATGGCACATGAAGGGTTAACGAGCGATGATAGCTAAAGTTCTAAATCTATTTTAATTCTCCCATTTACATTTAAATACAATTGAAATTCAAATGTGTCAACATATTTATGAGCATGACTGTACTTTGAAAACTTTATTTGGTTAACATAACTTTCGAGTGTCTAAAACGTTAATAAAAGTACTTTTAAAAGTTTAGTTTGAAAGTCTTTGAAGAGAGAGTTTGTGACTTTTTTATAGGCCCATAACTATTCACATTTAGAAAAAACTATATTGATTATGACAGATTTGTCTCGACCTTACTAATATTTATCTATATGGTTACAGCTATCATAAAAATGGAGGGATATAAAAACGTATATTTTATACAAAACGAATAACATTTTAAAATTGACTATTTTACGGCATAAACTTGAAATTTTATGTTTTTTTTTTCATACAGCTATCTCAAGTAAGCGACTGAAAACCACCTATTTTTAACTTATTTCATGAGGTCCTTAATTTAATATGTATAGTCTAAATTAATATAACTTGCCTCAAGTCCCATTTCCTCAATCAGAGTAAGCCCAGTAGCCGTCTTACATAGAAATTTACATTAATTAATGATTTCGTATGTATTTAGTCCAGTTAACTCGACTGCGTTATAGTTAACACTATTATAATTAATTAGACAATTAGTAAATCTAATTTGATTGCTAATGCTTGTGTATTAGTATGATTGATGTGTTTTAGTCATTGTTGCTTAATCGCCACTCTCAGGGTTATGTGGTGATTATCGTTTCTTGATTGTTGTAGAAAAGTACTTTCAGAATATTGTTTTTTATGAATTAGGTACTATCTTGTACGGCGTATCTTGTATCCCGTATCGATACGGGAAACTTTGGTATGTAATAACCCTGGTACCTATGTATGATTTTATGTAGTTTATAGTTTTGTGGTAAAAGTGTAAACGATTCAATCTGTTGTTAGATATTTTTTCCACTTTTCTACACAAATTAAGTTAAGATATATGGAGAAGCACTTCAGAAAGCTGTTAACTCAACTAGACAACTACTATCATGTCTATGAACTTCCAAAAGATATAAAAACAAAACAAAAACAAAACGTTATCATTATAGTAACCTCGGTCCTATTACACCTACACTAGAAGTTGCGTGCCACAATGACGCGTGCTCATTAAACATCAGAAGCTTGACCTTCTGCCGTTTTTTACTCGCAAGGGAATTGTAACGTTCTCGTTTTCAGGCAAAAACTTGTGTTATTGTTGGTAGTTTCTTTGATTTTTTTTTTGTTGTTGAATGTAGGAAATAATGTAGAAAAATCATCTAGGTAAACATTATAGAAACTCTGTGACAGAAGTCTTGAAGATGAAAATGTTAGCAGCCTTAATCACGGCGACAGACAAAATTTTCTAGCCTTGGCAAAAATCAAGCAAACAATAAAGAAATAGCCAAAAAGTCACGTCCACGAAACTGTGTTTGTATGTCATTTCATTAACAAAATATTATAGAAATATTGCAAGTATTCGTGCATAAATTATGCTTAAGATTGTGTCACTAAACCGATTTAAAACACTATAATTTTGGTGGTAACCTTCACGCATATTATGGTGAAATATATAGAATAAATAAAAACCTAAAAGTATTGAAAACTGGTCTCGGTTTTAAAGTAAAAAACAAACAGATTGATAATAAAGCAGCAGTATAATTAAAACTAGACGATACTGCCAATTCAGATAATAATTTTACTACTTCATAAAACGCTAACAAAAAGAGCGGCACTAACTCTTTGATTAATGACGTGAATACTAAACCTGATGGCTATTACGTAATCACAGCAATAAAAGATCTAAATCGCCAATATATTTAAATTAATTGAAACTATAATACAATTAAAATTATACAAGAATCCAATTAGTTAGATACAATGTTACTGGCGCCGTAATAAAAATTACCCTTCATAAGAGCGTAATAAATTATTGACAGCTGACTTTGAATTTACAAAGGAATTGAGCTCTTTAGACTTTGAAATAAGGGCTATAATGGTTTGAAGTAAAATATCTCCTTGATACTCTCAAGCCCGCGTGGGTGCTTAAAAGCCTCATACAGTGACATATTTTGCAATAGTATACGCAATCTGTGGAATAATGAACGTTACACAATTCAGATATCGTTGGTAACTTCATACTTTAAATGATGGTGCCATAGGCTTAGGACATTAATGTGACAGTAATATTTCCACACAGAATTTTGAGCCCTTTAAAACAAGTAGAGAAATCTAAAGATCGTAAAGATTTAAAAGAGCAATAGAGTGAAAACATATATCTCTAGCATAAAACTAACATAAATCCAATTGAAGCAAGAATTTATAGCTTTACAGTATAGAGGTACGAAAATGTACTAAACTAATAAAACGCATGAACACACTGAGCTATAAAAGTCCATAAAAGCATCATGCCAGCTCAGCCACTCTAAAACTCCAAATTAAATATCATCATACATCGTCTTTTCGATTGATTTCCACTCAAGCCTGGAATAAAACTGAATCTCTCAAATCTCCCAGGATCTCTCCCAATTTTTACGAGAAACGAAATCCTTCTTTAATATCCAATCTATACACAGTTTAATAAACGATAAACCGAACTGCAGAACCATAAAAAGCTTGGAACGTAAAAAAGGAGAAAAAGGCGCAACAAAAGTTTTCTACAGGCATCGGGAGTTAATAAAAATCGTGCCCAAATGACTACGGCAAAGTTTGACGTAAACATACCCACAATACTGGCTGGAATTGGCGAAATTCTGCAATGATTTAAGGCTGCTGCGCGTTCCATTTTGTTCGTAGTACAATTTCTTGGTGATTTGGAGAATTTATTGCGTGTACATTTGAAAACCTCTTTCCCAAATTAGCGATACTTAAAAAAGAAACTCTTCAAGATATAACAACTTTATCTTCAGCAAGAAACTGCCAGACTGTATAAATGGCATTATCAGAAATAAAATACCCTAAAAAAGAAAGTTTAAAACGAATCTACCCTTCTAAACAAGTGAAGCCAGAAAGTAATTTGTCAAGTAAATCCTCAGCGTTCCAAGGAATGAGAAAGGATATCAAGCTGATATCTGATTAATGACTCCATAAATGATTAATAGGCGATTTCGACCAAATTAAATGTGACAAGCAAATACTGGGGAAGGCTTAGGAGAATCGACTGAGTTTTTGAGATGGAAAAATTTACTGCGCTTTACATGCCGTGTGAACGATTGAAATTGGTATGTTCAAGAGTTTTATATTGCTTTCCATTTCAAATCCTACTTATCTGTTCTAATCTAGTCATTTTAACATTTACTTAGCTAAGTCAAATATACCTATACGACGGGTCCTTGAGAGGGCAAACAGCAACCAAAGGCCACGTTACTTCCTCCATTTTAGCTAATCAGTTCACATCTAGCCTCTATTCATTCGACCTTAAAATAGCAAGATATAGCAGGATTTCCTCTATTTTATAAATAAATTTCCTTAATTCCTTTTTGTATTTGGCTGTACAAGATAATTCGTTGTTCGAACACAATCGGGCAATCAAATTGTTATCGTCGAGCAACATTAAACAGGGCTCCCATCGTTGTTTCTATTTTATTTCCGTGAATTGGCTTGTCTACTCCTTTTGATAATAACGGTCTTAATAATCTAATGTTCATCGTAATGGCTTCGAAAATTATCCCAAGATAGGCTTGCATTTTCAAGAGGTGATTTTATTTAAATATCTAATTTTCCACCTTTATCTTTTTGAGCGTAACGAAGTTAAGAGATAATGAAATGGGATGAAGCTTTATGCGTTTAAAGCATCAAAGACTCGACTGGCTTTTATAAAACACTTTTTCTTTCTTACGGCAACATTAATTCAGTCCTATTAATCAAGTTCATTAATTTGAATAACAAGTACGAGACCATTGTTCGCCAACCTCCAAAATTAACACTCACTAAGCACCCAAATTACATAATCCTTTACAGAATCAAAGTTAACAACAGAGAATGACGCCCCTCGAAGAATTATAACAATTTTTTTACCATTATGACAAAACAAAAGCACAACCACAGGAGGGGGGAGAGGGAGGGGCGGACACCGTCCGAGTTCCCTTCCTGTCAATTACCGTGATTAATGAAGCCCTCGAATATTGAAACGTTTATTCGACCGACGCCAAAAGTATTATATTACTTTAGAAACACTGTATCAACTTTTAATAAAGTCTCTCCAGGAATTACTCTTTTGAGTTGCGTGTACTGTGCTGTTTATATTTTCGTTACGTTGTGTTCTATCTTATGCAGCCCAAAAATATCGCCTTTTATTGAGTGAATAAATACTATTCTAACATACATCTTCTTCGTCTAAGATTTCAATAAGAGTTCAAGCTTCTTCAATTCCATACAAAACATACACCAGATTATCCATCTCAATCCTGACTCCATAAAACTCGAAAAGATTTAATTTCGAAATCTGCATAGAAATTCGTTGCAAACATTGTCGGTCACAAAGTCAATGAAACAGTACCGTGTCCCCTTGTATCGGGAGAACAAATTAAACATTTTCCAACGCGACCGCCACCAGATTAAATTATGAATTCAAAATCGATTCGCTTGCTCACCCGCTGCGAGTTATTTCCGAAGATTCGGTTTTACCGTCAAAATGTAGGAAAAGGAGTAGAAGGTCTGGTGATTTTTGGAGTCGTGAAGATGGTAATACTGATGTTACTGTTTTAGAAAATTACTTTAGTGTTGTTGATGCTGTTAATGCGACATGTTCCCAAACATGAGATTTTAGACGGTAGGTAAAAAGAAGGATTTAAATATACTGACAACGATTTCGTTAATAAAAAGAACAATCTTTTAAATTACACACCAAACATAATTCGATAAACTTTTCCTCACCACAAGCCCTTCCAAGTATTCAGATCGTCAAATTGCATTGTTCATTTACATTAACATAGAAAGCTACATCCGCGTTTAAAAAGAACATTACTCATCTTTCGGCCAATTCACCTGGATTTCCCCAGCCTGTCAGATTTCCATCAAAATAAATATCACGTACTTGGCACAGTAACTGCTTGTCATATAATAGCAACAGATTCATGATTGATGGTGAGCTTCCGAGAAATAGAACGGTTTGCGGAAGATTAATTCAATCAAGAAATTCGATTTCATGATGATTTCATACTAAATTTTCCACTTGTACAAGTTATTTTCCAATCTTTGATGTAATGCTGACGGATATAACTTGAATTGTTCAACTTGGAAGCCGGGTTACGAAGTCAATTTAGATTCTATGAAACTTTGGAAGGACATTATTTTTAGGGTTTCGCGTCGTTGTGTCGATGTTATTATTCAAGTTAATATAACTGAAACAATATCACGATTGTTGTGGCTGTTGGGAAGCTTTTGACAGTATTCTGGAATATGTTTATCTTTTACTCAAGTAAAGAGTATTTTTTCTGGTAACAAATAAGGAAAAGTGCTCGCGTCGAATAAACACAGTTTCCACAGCACAACAAAATTAAGTTAGTGTAAGCGAAGTGGGAAAACATCAATTGTCGTCCACTTAAAGTGTTCGCAAAGGCAATTGTCTCATGATATCGGGAGGCTGCCAGGAAAAATAGTCACTTTAGAGGAGCAACTGTTTTTTTCCCCTAGTTGGCAACATCCAGACATTTTTATAGCGACACTTAACCGCAATCAAGTGGATCATTAGCCTGTAAAGGCCTGCCAAATATCTTTGCTTCGCCTCCGCTGTTTTCTCACCCTTTTGCGTGAAAGATGCTGTAACACACACCTTTTTTGGACGAATCCCGCTTGGCCATTGCCAAGTTCTGGCACATTTTTTGTAGGAAATTACGTCGGCTATTCCCTGCGGTCAGGCTACAGCTGTTTTCGTACGAAACTACGCGGTTTGGAAGCCGAATTTAAAAGCCCCTATCATTTTTGGAGAAAACTAATTGAATTATGTAAAGAGACTGGTACCCGAAAAGTCAAATGCAAAACTGGAAAAGAATCACTCTGGAACGAGCGGCGGGCGGGGCGAAGCGAAAAAAAAAACAAAACATCAATTTTAATGAGTCGAAAACCCAAGAATTTTCTCTTACATTTAGAGAGCAATATTTTTTCTACAACATTTAATCAGAGTAAGAAGTGAAATGGTAATTTGTGTGGACCGCTCGATGTAAATTTTATGCAAGAATTCGCTCGGCGCTCCCCTCTCCCTAAAAGGGGAAGGATTTTTGCAGCGGACAGAAAATTTTGCTTAGCCAAGTGAAATTTTAACTGCTACGACAGACACAGCTATGGAAATGCGAATACTTAATGCTAACTTACTTCCCGCTGGTTCATTATACTTCATAATTTTTGAGGGAAAAAATGTGATCTAAAGGGTTCCGATGGCTGTATTTTTTGCTCGCACTGTTTTGAATATTGAAATATTGATTTGCGTATCTTAACTACAATGTATAATTTTGACGTTAACTGAAAGTATTTAGCTCGTTGAATCAAAATTATTATAATACTTGTCGAGCATCATCATTATCTTCAAATAGAACATTCAATATTTATCGAGAGCGAGCGAAGAAAATACGTTTGCGAGCATTAAAAGTTTTTCAGTAACAAATCTTGAGGAGCTCAAAGTTGTTCTTGCTGAGATCAAAAACATTCAAAAACCTATTTAAAATTTGTAAGCAGGCTCAAGCACCAGATAACTACACAAGTAAAGCACTCTAAACTTTAACAATAATTTCAATGATGCTTCAATACAACGATGCTCCAAGTTCAACTCGATTCCATCAAATTATAACTTGTACAAGACAATCTAACTCTTTGAAGTAACGAAATCCACTTTTTGTTTGGGAATCCTAACAAATTAATAACTGAACAATTTCATTTGGGGGTAGTGTCCAAAAATTCTCCAGTTAAAGGTTCGAATGATTTAATTCAACTTCTTACACTGAATTAATAAATCCTGTCCAATTTGAAGGCTGTTCCTCTAACTTTGGAAGTCAACTTTTCAGTTTGTTTCAATTTGTTGGCCTCGATGGAAATTCAATGGTTATTACAATGGGGTTCCATAATAACAATAAACAAAAGATGTCCTATTTCATTGTATAATTTTCTCGAGTTGTTTTCGGTTCAATTGCTTTGGTGACAATGTTTGTTATCATGACTGATGTTTGTGAATTCATTAATTTGACAAGTTTTAGTTTAACAAAGTTTGTACGCCCCTTTTGTATTATTAATCTTATCATAAGATGGATTTGTAATCATCTTGTTTTGTTCCAAACTGAATTCTAAGATTACTTTAAGATGACTTTGCATATCCCCTAGTTCTGTTTCAAAATGTAAGTTTATAATCGGATTGAATTTTAAGCTTCATACCGAACCTAATTAGGAAACGCAGTTCCAAACGCGTTATTAATTTAGGAATTCAAATGAATTCTATTGTCCAGCATGAACATGATTATTACGAATTCGCCATAATCCGTCGCTGGCTAAACACAGCTTATTAAGACCATGATTCAAACACAGGAATTGAACCGGCTAAAATTAAATCAGCTCCATACTAGTTGGAGTACGTCCACTAATTAGTAGTGCAATTTATACATCAAACGGCCAACGGTGATACGCATCATCAAAACGTATCTAGCACAAAAGGAAGTCTGTTTGTATGAGTAATATGATCTGCAAAATTGTTGGAGCGATTTTGATTCTGTATTAATTTCAATGGGAAAGTTGTGAAGAGAAATTGTTGAGGATGCGAAGGATGTGTATTGATCGTTTGGTGTCAGATTGCTCATTATTTTGTGAGCTGGTGTGAGTATTCTTGTAACTTTTGTTTGATCGGATGATTGAGTGAGGGATGGTATTTCGACTTTAATATCAAAAGTTAAGTTTTCGTTTTTTATTGTTACGAATTTATCACTGTCTTAAGCTTTGCTGCTTGTTACAAAAAGTATACTGTAGTTAGTTAAACGGTAAACACGCGAATTACTTTTTGTACAAAAATAATGACTTCCATTACTCTAAACGGCGACCATAAAACAGGGTCACACTACTAGTATAGGTAGCCACAAACAGGCCATATAATAGAGACAAACGGACTAATACAGCTGATCAGCTAAACCCGAACGTGCAACTAACACTTAATGAGGAAGTGGCTACTTGCAGACAAATTAACATGTCACTTGAAAAGATACTAGCAGGAAACCATAATATTTAATGTTAGACTGGATTAATACTAGTTACGTGAGCGTGAACTCTTGCCCTTTGAATTGAGTTCTGTGAAATAAGCTGATGGAGAATTTAATTGTAGGTATGTCTCAGATGTAGTAGCACTTATCATTGAATCAGGATATTACACTTTAGTGGGAGCATTATACTCTGAACAAGTAACACAAGTTGGTGATAAAATGTTTGTTATAAACACAATTATTTCTCACTCCAAATACTCGTGTAAAAGCAAATCAATTCTCGAGTAAACCAACAGGAAAACAAAATACATGAAAAATCAACTCCAATACCACATTCGGGTTGTCATAGACAAAAATAAACAGAGGAACATATCACGCGACGTTATGGGCATGCATTTTTGATACAAAATTCAACTATGAGCCATAAATAATATGAAATAGTTGAAATAAAACTAGCTCACGCGATACACGTATTAATCTGGTAGCGTTGGAGTGCTTTCTAACTACGAAGGGAAGTTTTTAATTACTTTGTTCCCGACGTCTGGTAGAAAAAAGGGGGTTTAAAGAATGAGTCGTGAAGAGGCAGGTTTGGGAAGTGTTTCCAAGGAGTATCGTCGTACTTTATTTTTTTGAGATGAAATAGAAATGCGCGCTGGTAGAAATGAAAAGTTACGACTTCTAAAAGTTGAAGTGGAATATGTAGATGCTGAACTTGTCATTGGCGACGCATTTTATGCAAAACAAGCAAGTAAATATGATGCTACATAAGCAAATCACGTCCGCAATAAATAGGCTGAGAATATATACATAATTACGTCTGAAAAACATGTTACAAGTATGTGAATCGATACTAATGTAATACCAAGCAATAACCCCGGATGAGATACTTTGACGTGTATTGGTAATATCCATACTAAAATATATAAGTACGATTAATTCATTCATCATAGAAATAGTAATATACTCAGACCAAAACAAAACAAAACATCGCTCGTTCATGCTAAGCATCAATAAAAAATCTGTGCAATCTACTTACATGTAGTAAACAACAACTAACATTCGCAAAACTAATTACTAAGAACACTATAAACTAAAAACGTATCTAAACGTTATTGTAAATCAAGCTAATGAAGTATATATCAGAGTAAATGTAAACGGTGAGCTGTTAAACGTTCCACGTTGTACCGGAACGAACTTCAGCTAAATTTATTGTTATAGTTTTGTTAAGAAACGCAATAGCTTCTTCAGGTAAAGCCTGAGTGGCCGTAAAGGAGTCGATATAAAATACTGCATTACCCTCGTTATGTATTGCCCCGTCTTACCCTAATGCTCACGCCAATGCTGCTATTTACCTGAAAATACAAAATATATTGTTAGTTATCGCACACTTTGCCAATAAACGAGCGAGATACTGCACTACATTTTCCTTCTTTGCTGAAGGAAACTAAATTTTAAAATCAAATAGGCTATTTGAAAATTTAAATGTTAGCGATGACATATGATTCACAGTTTTTTGCCCTGTGATTCAGGCCTAACCGCAGCCGGGTCAACCATCAGGCCCAATCACCTTTTCATAAGATCCGGAAATACCAGAACCTTAAACTGTCAGAACAGATGAACCGATAAAAAAGATGAATAATATTTTTATTCTGAATTGTAAATGAGAGAAATATGTAAAGTATCAGCTGTCTATTGTCTCGTGGAAGATGTAACTTGTCGTAATGATGGAGAAAAACTGTTATGAAGATACTTACTAGATGAGGGTTTTCAAATTGTTTCTTTTAGAACATGAGCATTTTGGTAAATTACAATTGTAATATCTCTTGAGAAGCAATTCGTTATTCTGTCCATATTTTCTCACATAAAAACAAATATAGACGCGTACAAATTGTGGGTGAATAAAGATAAATCTCCGCGTAACTCTTTAGGGATTACAGACCTAACGGTTATATCTTTAGGCGTACCACTTAAATTTTTATTCACCCCAGTAACACAAAAGAAACATCCCGGCGACCGAAACCGTATTACCAGATCTGAGGGCACGGCAGTGCCCCAGCCAAGACTCGAGCAAAGCGGGCACGGCCGTACCATCTTTTCTCGAAGCGTTTCGCGGCTATTTTAGCCCCCTGTATCTTCCATGTGAACAAAGCTAGGAGTTTAGATTTTCGATGACCAAGAGTAAGTATTAGAACAAGCTCAGTCTCAAAATTACAAGACATTTGAATGGATAGTTTACGAGTTATGAGCGATCAAAGTTACACCATTTTGTCACTGACTCACTCACTGACCGATCATCAAAAGTCTAAGGTACTTCTAGCAAACTGAGAACCTTCAAATTTGGCAACAAGACAGGTTATTAGCTACATATAAAGGGAAAATTATAAAAACCTTAAAAATTAATAAAAAAATAGGAAACAAATTTATATTTGCGGTTTTTCAAGAACATTGTGTATGAATTTTGACGGCATTAATAACTTTGTTATTTATTTATGTACAAAATGTTACTATTTGTTTTATTGTTACATAGTGTGGTATATTGTTATTATGTATTAAATATGAATTAAATACATATAAATAAAAAAGCTATGAATAATGATAAAATCTTTTGTATAAATGCAGTGCGATAAATACTCCATGCTCGCTCATAGATGGCGTTGTCCTGGTCTAAATCGCGCTATGGTTTCGTTACATAGCTCAGTATAAGTAGTACTTAAAAAAAAAACAAATAATTTCATGTGATAGTGCCATCTATCTCTGAAATAAACCCCTTTGATCCTAAAAGATATTCGATTCGAAAATTCGACGATTTCGAAAAGTTTTTACTTTATTTAAAAAAAATGCATTTTTCGTGCTACTTTAGGTGTACATATTTAGTTTGTAATATATTTAGTAAGTTGCATGTAAGCTAATTTAATTTGTTATATACTTAGAAAAGAAAGAGACCTACAAAAAATAAATTAGATCCCACCAAAAACATTAAATGTAAAAAAAAGCCAAGCCTCTACGCAATTCTTCCACCGTAAAAAGTTGTGAGATCGCATAGAAGCCAAGTCCTGTTCAACTTTATTTGTAATAATAAATAAATATTTTGTGACTATATCAATAGTTTTGTTCACATTTCAATAATATTGTCTTGGCCATGAGCACAAGTTAAAATTCGCTCCTTGTGATTCCACGGGGATACCGTGGAAATACCGTTGGATTGATAAATTTATATATGGACATGATTTTACGATTGGACTGATTATGGACTGATTGGAATTTGAGATCACGATAGACTAAACATGCGCCATAGTACATGTGCAGTTCATTGATGTTGGATGATTCTGACTGTCGGTCATTTAATAACAATAAACTAAAAGTATTTGATTCTGTGATATTAAACTTCATGTTTGACTTTTACCTCTTCCAGATATGCTGTATTATATATATTTATAGTTTATTGTGCTCATGGCCAAGTCAATATTCTTGGAATGTGAACAAAACTATTGATATAGTCACAAAATATTTATTTATTATTACAAATAAAGTTGAACAGGACTTGGCTTCTATGCGATCTCACAACTTTTTACGGTGGAAGAATTGCGTAGAGGCTTGGCTTTTTTTTACATTTAATGTTTTTGGTGGGATATACATTTACATGAAACATGTCAAATAAACGAATGTTTTAAGCACTCAGTTAAGTTATGCTGGCGCACGTACCGCTAACCAGACGAGAAGAAATGTAACGATATAAAACCGAGTGCCTCTCCGAAAATTTCCTTCAGTCTTGTACGATAAATCTTTTAATCCTCTTATACAATTTGATCGAGATTGCCCGGACGGCGCGTTTTTTCCTTTTTGTTCATGGACGAAATGTTTCCGATCTTAGTTTTTGTTTTGACGATAAATGTGCTTTTAATGTGCATTCTGCTTGTTTGCCGGATTTGTGAATGTGCAGTTTTAAGAAGTGGTCTGGCAGGATTTTCGGCGAGAATAATACCCTCGTAAATTATTTGATTACTTTTGTTTTGTTTACAGTTTGAAAGTTCGTGATTTATTGGAAAGGTCAGCGATATTCTTCATTAAGCGGGGTATAAATTAAATCGGTTCATTAGCTCCGGGTTTTAGCAGCGAGTTGATTAATATTTGCTTATATCTGTTAGATCATCGATCCTCAACTCAATGTTGATTACAGAAAGGCTTATTAACAGAATGTTCGTTACATAGCTCGAACAACAATGCAGTAATGTATCTTATTTTATCTGCCAAAAGACAGCAATGATGAGCTTTACGAGGGCAATAACTCTTTCGCAATGTCACCCAGAACTCTTAAACATTTGGAAAACTTACTTATCTTAAATGTCCTAAACAAAAAGAAAGAACGATAGGATAATTCCTCCCCAGTCGATTATAAATATCAATGCAGCGGAACAAGGCTGTGTAAGCTTAATAGATCGTTTGAGAGGAACAAACTAAAGGCAAATTAGTTTTGCATGTTAGACTTTTAAGTAAAAGCATTTTTTTTTTAAATAAGAGTAGCAAAGGAATTATATTTGTGGCAATTATCTAACATAATTTAAAACCAAAAAGCCTTCAATCAAGGATCTTTACCTGGCAACACCGATGGCATTTAAATCGCATCGATCACGCCGTGACGCAGATGTTAGACAATGTTAGAAGATACTCGGCCGATAAAAAAATATAATTGATGAGGACAGGTAGTGGATTTAGGGATGTCTGATTGAAGGGACGTTTGGGCGAGATAGCTACCACACTGCGATTGGGTAGGGGTGTCCACAGGAAATCCCTTTGAACAAATAATAATCTACTAAGTTCAAGCGACTCGTCCGACTTACAGCTTTACAGAAGCTGGGAATATAATCCACAAAAAAAATATGGACATGATAAATGCATCTGATTTCATATACATTGAAAACAACGGTGCTTGAAATTGATCCAAAAGCAGTGATATCTAAAACGAATATAGGAAAGACAAGACATTTATTCATAACTCGTATCTGGACAGATCTGGATACAAAAATTTGTCTTCAAAAGTAAGTAGACGCATTCGAAACAGCCCTATCCCATCTGATACACAGGACGTTTTGATGTATCGTTCTTTTTGATACCAATCGCTTGTTTTACATGTCTGAGTATTACTCAGATAATAGTAATGTGCTGTATTTATTATGATACGATTTACATTGAAACACAGGTTCACTTTCGTATAATATAGTCAGGGAAATAATTTGCGAGACGTCAAATCCTGATTTATAACTGAAAGCGAAGTATAATGTATTGGTTTTTTCTCGTTTGCACGAGACTGCCTAGTGGATTATGTTGGCTATTATTTTTTGTACGCGGATTAACATAAAATACTGTCTGTACAGACTTTCAAAGTTCTAGCATAATTTTTTCGCCTTTTGTTAAAGTTCAGTACTTCATTTCAAGAGAATTATAGTTCGGTATAATGTATGGTGTAATGTTCGGTATAATATTGAAAATTTATAGCTGCCATGTTTTTCGTTGTAATTTTCTTAAGTGAGAAGATAGCTTGTAAAGTAACTGAACATAATACAAAGTAGGCAGCTATTATCAAATGAAACCTTTTTTCGAACAGAAACAGCCTGTATCGTAAGTTTTTTTCGCCGCCCCCATGTTTCGGGACAATAAAACGCGTTCTTATCTACTCCACTATGTTTTCGTTTTAAAAACATTTTTCGTTCTTTCATGATTATTTTTTAAGCTACCGCACTACGCTTTGCCCACATCTTATTTATACAAAGCGTTTTCATCTTTATTTTTAACTCTTTAAAGATTATTATCCTGTGATAGTTTGCCTTTAAATTCTTTTGTCTTTAAACTATTGATTCTTTTTTATTTTATAGTGATTTGGAAATGAATAGATATTCAGGTTTTATTGTCGACGGTTTATGGTGTGGGTCGGGATTTAGATCTGTTTGAATTAGGGTTTTATGTGTGATCACTGTCTGCGTATTTATGTATTCGTTGTAAGAAGGAAATAAAAGAGGCTTATGTGATTTGTTGGATAAGCAGTCGGTCTAGTGGCTTTGTTTTTGGCAAACAGATAAATTACTATGCGTCCTAATTCTTCAACAAGGAAAAGATAATGGTTTTATTTGCCAGATACACAGTCCTCATTCATCTGTGCTCTATGACGATGAATTAAAGTAATTCCAAAAATCATAATTGCAGAGAACAATTCGGGAAATTCAGTCGTCATTAAGCAGGTATTTGCTCAAGTGTACAACCGAAAACATAATGCATTGACAACTGGTCGTTTCCTTGTGCAACAGATGGTGATGGCGGCAGTTGCAAAAATATGGAGACAGGTGGCATCGCGACCTACAATTTGTTCCTTCCATGACTAATAATTGAAGTATGCTTAAGTATATAGTGACATACTAAATTAAACTAGAAAATAACAGTTCTAGATATGAAAGGAAATTAATTGAGGCATTTTTTTATTGTTAATTCGCAATTGTGCTAACAAAGTTGTCATTGGACATGTTTAATGTAGCAGATAGGAAGACAATCTAGAATCAGAGCGAGTTATTCTTTCAAATATATTTTAAAGAGAAATATTTGCGGCATGAGTTGTTATGCAACCGGGCTATCCAATATTGGTAGTCAAGCGACCAGAAAATAGTATCCATCAATCCCAAGAGGTCCATCAAAATAATGTAGCATCCGATAAAAGTAATCCTTTGACGTCTAACCCAAATGGTGAAACGCGTGGGATGCAAAATATCTGACCCACATTGCGATCTACAGAGCACAGAACTAAACCATACTATTATTATGAAACTTCATGTACAATGAGATAAAGCAGAGTTGATACAAATTGGGAGGCCCAAAGAAATCCTATTACTTAACGTTATCAAAGAATACCAGCACTTAACTTTATTATGAGTCTCATAAACTTTATCTGGATTTATGTTTTTGAAGCTGTAGCTCCGTGGTTGGGGAACGGAAATTTGGCGGAAGTTCGAATCTGACAACAAAACATTGCTCGGTACTTATTAAATTAGAATGTCATTCAAAGAAGGACATTTTTTGCTGACAAAAGTCACACACAAAGTCAGGAAAATGGTTATGGAGACAGAAAAGTGTGACTACCAACCCAATAATTATAAGTACCAATTTTGTGACATTGAACATGCTTATACTGAATAATAGTACTTAATAAACACTAGTTAATCTACAAGTAGCATAATACTACAGATAGTACATTTTCTCAAACACTCAGATAAGCTTGGAAAACAATATAAAAACGAATACAATAAAAGAGAATCTTGTTTATTTTGATGTCGACACAGAGTGGCTAGAAAATATTGTTAAAACTAATATTTGCCATGGTCTTGCAACCTTGCAGTTATCACCGAACAAATACTCGGGGTGTGTGTTCATGCCTCTTATCCCTTAAGGACCAGTTCAAAACCCAACAATGTACCCATTAAAAACGAGATTAAGTTACTTTTGCTTCTAATATTCACCTCCAGACATCTTGATTTTAGTTTCAACACTTTTCTCTCTAGCCAGTTCTTTAACATTTTTATATTCTTGTGCTAAAATGTTTTATCTAGCGATGTGTAAATAACTAGTCTAGGATCCAGATAAAAACTATAAAGACTAGTAGCCAGTGTAGCAAACCGTTAAGTTACCAAAAAACGAGATCCTAGATCAAGAAACAGCGATGACATTATGACCAAATATAAAACGTCATGAAACTATCCACATGAGAAATCTCAATTGCTATCTCTTTCAAAATTGTAAGATGACCAAAAAAGTGGATGGTAATATTATTTTTGCTCGTGTAAGTGAGTTTTTGCTGCATAGATCAGTTTAGCAGATTGGTGGGATCAAACGGACCGAGAAACGCCTGAAAATAGTATGACCAAAATGTTGTCAGATCCTCATGATTTATGTTGCAATAATGGAGACCATATGTGGCAATACATTCTTTTTAGCTCGGAAATATAAGTGTAGGTCACAGCTTAAAATGCTGATCTGTCTTACTAAGGAGAAGTCATGACAATTTTTGCACGCTACGTTAAAAGTGCTGACTACAATTTTCGTCTGGTAGTTGAGAAACCCAATCCCTCAGCACAAGTGTAACTGTTTAACAGTAGGAACCTGACACGCTCTACATATCTTTTCCATTACAAAGTAGACACATTTTGTTTTAAATTCAACTAACGATCCACGTGATTCGAAGGTCACGTTGCGATGCAGTCGCTCGCCGTTTATGCTTTACATCAGAACGGTAATCACATAGTTAGCCGTCGATCTATATCAAGCACTTGATTTAATCACTAGAGCTAATGTCTTGATAGGAACTGCCAATATTAGCTCAAGGATAATCCTATTTATTTAGGATGTTGCATTCTGTTTGCATTCGACTTTGATTGAAAGCAAACTGCTCAATTTTAGTATGAGCGCGAATTATTGTAACCTCTAAATGATGCATTGTGGGTAATTTGCTAGTATCCGTTGTTACTATGATCGTTTGTGTGAAGGATTTTACGTTTATGCGCAAATTGAACTTGTGTATATGTATGTATAATATG
Source organism: Helicoverpa armigera (assembly GCF_030705265.1). NCBI lineage: Eukaryota > Metazoa > Arthropoda > Insecta > Lepidoptera > Noctuidae > Helicoverpa > Helicoverpa armigera. The sequence continues at coordinate 570,382 of NC_087134.1, read as the reverse complement.
TGTTGCCACACACATGGATGGCACACATGAGATCTACGCAATGTATGTTTTATGGGGTCACGTTACAGACAGAAGTCTGTATTAGTTTGAGTAGTGGCTCTATTGTTTATGTTAGTTACAGCATTACTACTATTCTCGTAAACCGTATTATTCATCGGAAAGGATAATAAAGTAGTTACGCTGAGAACCGTGCCATTTGTCAGCTCAAGTTGAAAACTCTTTCAATTTCAATTACTAATTCTCGAAAGATCCGAACCTCGGCCATTTTAACTATCTGATCCTATAATACTGGCTCAAGCCAAACTTTATCTTCCAGCCCACCTTGATATTACAAGTGAGACCCTCGGGAGGAGCACCTTGTCCCAACGTCTCGAGATTTAAGAACTTTCTAAAGACTTTTTAAGTTTCTTAATTTCGAAAGTCCCCATATTTCGTGGGAATAAATTGAAATTGTTTTGTAAGGGACTGTACTGCTTGTAAATAATGGTATTTTAGTTATATATCACTCGATGCAGTAATGTAAAAAATGGAGCTAATTTAATTTGTTTTGTAAACTTTGCTACTTTGTAACGAAGTAAATAAAAATAAAAGAGCTTCAAAAAAATGTGCAGTAAATAAAATGAGCAGCGATAAATACAAAAAGCATTCAAGTATCAAGCCAAATAATGAAATACCCACACCTACACTTGAAATTACCCACTTATCTGTACCTAAATCAGTTAAACATGGCATATCGTAACGAACTATACTTAGTAGGAATTTACTAAATATACAGCGTTATTACTCAATTAAAACATGAATTTACGATTCATAAAAGTTCAAGAGTGTACCTGCGTGTCGTGAGTGCATATATTGTGGGGCGATGTCAGCAATAATTTCGATATGTAGGTGCAGTAAGGAGCGACGCTATGGCGAATTTGCTGTTTTTAATTTTTATAATGGTTTTTGGTGGAGACGAAATATGGAATTGTGTTTTATGGGGAGTACTGGGGAATGTGGTGTTTAATGCTTTCATATTATATGGTAAAAAGATTTGTTGTTTTACATGTTTTTCACTTCTAATGCATTATTTTCTAGTTGTCACATAAAAATACACATTTTTTTCCCTACTTTCCTCTTTTTTCCAGCTCAATCGATACAAAGGTACCAACTGGCGCACACATACACCATAAGTGTATACTTTAATTTATTCCTTGGCAACACGAATACTTTTATGATGGTGCAGTTGACACATGACATAATGGCGGCGGTAAAAAAGCGGTAAAAAGTGGTAAAACGGCCACCACTCGCGACTTTATGCGGTAAAATTAAAACCCTTTTTTTACATTTGAAAGCCATTATAAAAACGTTATAGTGTGCAAATGTTAGAGCGTAAAGATATTAAATAGTGCAGTAATCAAAAGTTGTATTCTAATTAATTAAAATGTAATTCTGGACGGTACGAAATGGCTAATGAATTACACAATACCACCACGTTTTTATTACAAAATATGTACGCAATAAAACATTCAGGAGGATGAAAAAATGCTCGCTACTTTTCCCTACAGTTTTTGTATCCACTTTTAACATACCAACGTTAACCCCTATAAAATATTCCACATACTTTTCCCTATAGGTGCAAGTAGTGGGTAGGCTAACGAGTAAACAGATAAAAAGTCCAACACGTGCGCTTGTGTGTTCAGAACCAGCCCAGTTATATCAATTCCCATAGGAGTTATCGCGTGCAGCGATACAAATCCATACTAATATAATAAAGAGGAAATATTTTTTTATATGTTTGTTTGTAGCCAAAACGCTCCGAAACTACGGGGCCGCTTTGAAAAATTCTTTCACTGTTGGAAAGCTGCACTCTTTCCGAGTGACATAGGCTATATTTTATCCCGCTACGGGCAGTAGTTCCCACGGGACACGGGTGAAACCGCTGGCAGAAACTAGTGACTAATAATAACACTGGTTACGTCAAACACGTTAATGCGCCGATCTTAAACGTGCCGGATACGCAGTTAATGGCGAAAGTGAACTATAAAAAGAAATGGCTATAATTTGTATTTTTGATCCCGTGATACTAGGTTTTAACAGGTTTGCAACATTGTTAGAAACAGATAAGTTTTTACTCGATATGAGTAGTCTAGTGACTCATGTTTGACGCGGTTTAATGTTTGGAAAAAACTGAAAAAAATAACTATTACATCTTTTGCAATCAAAATAAATTACTTAGCTAGTTCACCAGCAGCTTTCAAGCAGTAAATGAAAGTAGACCCAAGGCATCAAGAGTCAGATCTTATTTCATCAACAGTCCTTCAGCCAGCGATCAGCTGTTCTTTCCTTTTAAACCCGTCAGCCGGTCAATCTATCAATCATCGCGCTGCAAACTGAAACGATCAATCGGGAAATTGATCGAAGTTTCCCGACAAAAATAGCACTTCCATCTCTTCTCGTGGGCGTCATAGACGTTGCATAATATGTAAAACTGAATCTTTACCTAAATCTAACTACTATATGCAGTTCCAGCCGTGTTCTAAGGAAACTACTTCCGGCATCTGGATAAAAAGTAGCCCGTAGCCTCTGACAATAAATGTGTGGTGTCTCTCTCTGAAAGAATTTTTCGTTTACACTCTATACTCTCCGGCTTAATAATATTAGTATAGATTTTAGATTGTTGAATAGTAAGGAGATGATGACCGTTACGCTTGACAGCTTCCATTTTGTTGTGTATATGAGCTCTTAGAGTTTATTCTTCAATAACAAAACAGCCCTGAATTCCAGCCCTAAGAGAAACTGATGCGAACATGTCATCAGCTTTATTTACTCAACTAATTTGAACCAGTGAAGACTCGATGAAAATCTCCGATGAAAGCCGTATGTTAACAGAAGACTTTGGCACACAACGTAAGAACTAAGACTAGAACCGTTAGTTACGAGTGTTTACGATCCTTCGTACCAGTAATGTTATTTAATTTATTTCCTATCCTACAACGTAAGGTCACATATAAATTGGTTGTTTAAAGAGTTAACTGCTGAGAGGTTATATTGTATTATTTTATTTATATTTAACTTGTATGAGTAGGATATTTATATGCCGAAGTATTCGTCAATATGGTATTTCCATGTTGGCAAAATGAAAGTTATTGTTTCTTTCATTATTCTGTTTGAATTTTTGAGTCCCTGATGTAATTTCAGTAGGTAAAAGAATAGATTTCCAATTTGACAGCTGAAACTGATTACTAGGAGTCGTGTTTCAAATTCGATTTCGTAAATTGGAATTTTGAAACCAATGTCAGTTTTTTTTTTGTAATTTGAAAGTTACAGGGTCATTTCATGAGTAATCTAATGTATTATTCTGCTTAATACTTTCACGAATTCTTCGAATATCTTCGTAATTATAATTTTAGTATGAGCAATAGATGATTTAAGTAGAAACACAATACACATTGAGATCCCATAAACGGTTATTGTTGTGTAAGTACGGTTGTTAAAACATGGTGTTAATAATATTATAATATTGAATCGAAATATTAGCGTGTTTACTTTATATAACGTTACCGAGTCTAGCTTGCTATCACGAATGGACGAGATATGGCGCGAGTGCAGTGTTAGAGCGCTCACACATTCATACGCGGAAGCGATTTTATAAAACTACGTAAATCGATAAACAAAACAAAAAATATTAATAAAAAAAAGTTTGTTTTTTGAGGGATGAAATACTAATGATAAAATATCTCTGTTCTAAGTTACAACAGTGCAATAAAACTTACTCCAGAATTTAGTAATCCGACTATTATGACTCAGACATCAAGCAGTAATCATAACTTGAAAACTTTAACTTTATAGGACCAGTCTAAAATTATAGAGCTGGTTATTAGAACATTTTGCAATAAACTTAGATTTTGTCGGACGGACGCTAGCCAGTAAACTGTTTTATATGCAACTATAAAATCTTAATGGGATAGTTAAAATACAATTAAGGCTCGGTCAGAGGAGAAAGTGATTTTTTTGTTTTAGTATCAACCAACTTTTCTTTCACAAAAACTACCAAAAATATTTATATCTATAATATCCATTTTTATTTACCTATCGGCTGCATTTCAATAACCCACTTTAACAGCTTCTAAATCATATAGGTATAAATTAAATTCGCTAAAAATATTTTTATCATATTTTTACTATTTTTATTTATGTACCAACAGCATTTTAATACCACCCAATACCGACTTCACAAACATATATTTACCCACACACACTTCCTATGTAACCCTAAATCGCTGTCCCAATAAACGATCCCAGTCTAACCCGCTGATCGCCGTCCGTCCGACGCCCGAAGCGCACAATATTATACACGTGGCTGTTTATTAATAAGCCCTGCGCCGGCGCAGCGCGTGTAATGATGTAACTGCGTAGCTACGCTTATTACGGATTTTGTGCCGTATTAGTAGTTTGGGGTTAGAATATTGATGCAGGAGAAATTTTTAATCACTAATTGTTGATACTGGTAAATAAACTACCATCTCAATTTGGTATTTTTGGGAGAATGTGTCGATAAAAATATTTTTGTCTATAGCAACTTGCCAGTTTTCAAACATCAGTCATTAAGAATTGAATCCAAGATTTTATAGCTATAAATTAAAATAAACAATCATGGTTATTTCTATAGTAACCATATGCAACATTGGGTTCATTGACCATAACCAACCATATTGAATGTTACAAAGAAACAATTAATACCTTCATCCAAATAGCAAACAAACTAAGATACACAATTCCAAGATTGCATACATGTGTTGTCGATTAAATACATGATTGATAAATATTCGGTAAAATCGGCGCGTGCGCTGATGTAACTGCGCAGATACGCTTGCCGTGGATTTTCTACTGCATTTGTATACGGAACACGGCTATGGGGTTCTATTGGCTGCCAATTTTCTATGGCTGTTGAACTGTTGTGTCATAATGTGGACGTGAACTTGGTATTTCCAGGTAGAAATTAGTTGATTTTTTTATTGCATTTTGCTAGGAAAAAATTGTTAAGTATTTTATGATGAAACTTAAGGGGATATTCATATCCTCTGGATTATAAAGTTAAAAATATTAACAAATTACTACAGTTCTATCAAAACAAAACATTTAATCACTAAACCACTTAAACTAACGACTTAAAAAATTAATAAATAAGAATTTAAATGTTAATCTTACCCACATTTTATCTACAGTGCACGAGCTCAGACGTACAACAGGCAATATGCGCGCACGCAGAATATCGAGCTACTCATCATTTAAGAGCATCACGATAAGACCTCTTAGACCAGTGCATGCGAGACACATGTGACGAACAGCTGATCTGGTTTATTTTTAGTTTAGTCATTAATTCTGTTTAAATTATTACGCACAGTTAGATTTAGGACACTGCCAAATGTTAGGTTTGTTCTAGAATATATTTTGTTTCCACGTTTTGATTAATTGTTAAGCAAAATTGACGATTAAATTAATTACTGTGTCGCAAAAATATGCCTGTAGTAATTGATAATTCTTTTCGCAATCTAAAGTAAATATTTAATAAAGTTACTTCATTAAATATACTATTAAAAAAAAAATCTTCCTACACAAGTCAAGGAACTCTACCAGAGCCAAGTTTTTTTAAGTCTAAGCAAAATAAAAAACGAACCCAACAAAGTAGTACTAAGAGCAATATTTTTCCGAAACCCCTTACCACCGCAAACCAAACACAGACACCATTAGTATAAATCCTATAAACCTGACTTATGCTATCAGGAACCAATAACTCCGTATCTTGGCGAAGAATAGCCCAAAATGGTGATCTGGAGCCGAGCTCTCCTTGCCTTTGCCAAAATCTAGATTTATTAAGACGGCATCGGTTACTTGATTGCAATTATAGATATTCATACAAAACTACGACTTTGTTTACCATTTTCGAATTTCGAAAAAGAAAAACAAATTGTCAGTCTTCTGTCAAAAACATTAAATGTCAATGTCAACGCGTAGTCGTTTACACAGCCATTGTGCATTTTATGTTTTGTTTTTTTTTTTTTGATTATCATTCAGTGTTCAATAACTTTCAAATGTGCCTTCATGATAATTAGTAGGTAACGTTAATGACAAATCAAATACAATGTCTTATAAATAATAATATTTTTTTATTTACTTAATAGGTCGTTATGCCTGTGTTGCGGTTGTTCCCCGGTATAATGTTACGATATTCACCATTATCATTAGGGTAAATTAAGAATCATTGAACTTTGGACGCGAACCCTCCGAAACTAAACGAATAGTAGACAAAAAATGCGGAATTTGGGCTTCAAAAATAGAGTGATATTAGTTTTTCGAAAATAGGTACTGAATACCTAGTATTCTATCGGATATTGACCAACCGCCTCAGTAACCCAGTGCACCGAATTAATACAATTTGCATTGAATTGCTTATTAAACGGGGATATTTCCAGAAGTAATTATCAACAATGACTAACGCTGTGATAGTCACTTACGCGTTAGATAAAACTGACATATAATCGTTATAATTTGCGCGTGTGCACGCCAATATGCACTCGTATTAATTTCATTAGCATTTTCACGGAAAATGGGTCATCAAAGCAATTTTTCTGAAAGCCAATCTATGAAATAACTAACGCATTCTTTCTACCATATAAAATGAGTACTTATTATAAAATTACACGTGTTATCATTCATTAAAATGGAAAATCACTAAACACCCAGTTCTAAAACGCTGTAATTTTCTCAAAGTGTACATTTAGAAAGCGAATATACCGGTCAAAGCGGGTAATTGCGGTAATTTCGCGTTTTGTCTAATAGTTCGCTGTATGTGTTGATGTTGGTTGCACGTGTTATTTTCTACGCGTCATGTAAATCGTAGTATTTTCTCTTGAAGGTGCGACTTCGTATGACCTTCATTTAATACATAATTATAACAGTACTTTCCTAAATGGCGCAGTAGCGAACTGCTCTGATTTCTAAATAAACCACAACGGGTATATCCAAAATGATACTTTTTCTTGCAAAATTAGAAGCCTGAAGAATACAGGAAAAGAAAAACTATAATTACTTTAGTAATTAATTTAGTTACATAAAGCAAGAAGAGTGGCAACAACGCGATGTGTCACCCAATCATACATTACCAATATTGTTGAAATAATTAATATGAAAATCCTTTAGTTTATGAGGAAAACATTACACATATATATGTAAATGAGGCCATCTGTGATAGTCTAAAGTCAGCTGACTGATCACTCGTCATAAGTAGGTAAAATTGACAACTAAGTATAGATTTATTGGTGGTTTACCTAATACAAGATGGAGGTCAATGTGAAAAAATAAAATGTAAAACAGCTACCCACACACACAAAACTTGTTTACCTTATAAGACTGAAATAAAAGAAAAAGTTAATTTTGTGACCAATGAGTATGATTTTAGTCTAGAATTCTAAGTTACAAGTGCCAAGGAAATGTAGCAATAAGCCCTAAGGTCTATAATACACACAGATTTATGCCTTGATAATGATAATGACCAAAAAAATAAGCCTCTATTCAAATCACAAAAAAATACTTAAATTTCCGCCTTGATATTAGACCATAACATGATGTTTTACTATAACAGTAAAGCACTATAATGCGTTTATAATTACATACGATGTAGGCTGGCTCGTGACAAGCTGTCAGAATGGGTACAATACACTGAGTGTTCGCCGGCAACTAAAAAAGAAATGGCTATCTAAAAGATTTGTGAGCACGCCATTTTGAAGTAATCTGGCGAATAAATTGAACGTCATCAAATTAGATTATGGCCTAAAGTTAAAGTGAAATTTTAGAGTTGCACTGATGTATAGGACTATAACCGACCTTGAAGAAATTGATGTAGCTGTTACTAATCATATGGTGGGTACAAGTTCACCCCGTTATTGAAAAAGGTGACCTTACAATCCAAAATATCCATGAAGAAAAGCAATAAATTAAAAACACATCAATCAAAGAAAACAAACTACATAGAAAAAAAGAACTACCAATCACGGCAAGCAAAGCTACAGTACAGTAAAAAGTACATATCATAAACATGCTGAGAACAAAAAGCTAGGCTGTGTGGAACAGTAATTTTCCACGTAGTCATAATTCTACAGCACTCTATGCTAACGGGGCTACCATCTCCCATACACATGGGAACCGTGGCTAACGCAGTTGTTAAACATACGTAATTAAATTACATGTAATTTTTGTAATCTTATGTCATTGATGCGTTTCTGGTTCATGGTTAGATGCGTAGTGAGATCTAAGTGAGACATTAGTAGTGCTCATTATGATGTTAGCGGTATCTTAGTGTGTAGCAGATATTGTGGACGCTTGATAACTATTAAAAAATATGACTTCTAGTGGTTTTTGGGTGAAAAGATCTCTTCAGCTAGATAATAGCCGATGAACACTTGATCGGTCCATAATAAAATGATAGTAGTAGCCACTATTGTAAATGCTTAACAAATCAAACATACAAATACAGAAATCAACATTAGAGAAGCAAATCATATGCAGATGAGTACAAAATTAGTTTTTAATGGTGACACGTTAAGATTACTTAAAATTGACACTTACGCTACTAGGAATCCAATAAACGTAATGACATAAATCTTACACAAAAACGACTAACACAGCATGCAAAATGTACAAAATCGTCAATACCAATCGATTATGGTCGGTGGTAAATTACTATTTAATATCTGGACAATGACAGTACATGACAGGTGAGAATATACTACAGTATTGACAAAAGTGAACATTTGTATTTAAGACGATCCATATAATCTTAAATCTGAAGATGTCCCGAGTATTTCTTTTACTCCAGAAGCCGGAAAACTAAATAATAAAGCACCACCTTCCCAACAAAAGGCTGCAAAACTCAATAACATTATATTAACCTTTGTTACAAAAATAATCTTTTAAACATATCCTCAACTTTGAAAGGAACAAATATCAATTTATATAATAGAGTGCTCAGACGAATCACTTTACGTTTGTTGGTCTGTAAATATAAAAGAATCTCGGGTATGTATGAGATAAAAAGGGAAACCTTATGTTTCAAAATTCAATACATTCTTATCTTCAAGATACAGAAGGCAGTGAGAGAGAAATATCTTGAGAGGCAACGAGCGTCGGCGGACAAAAGGATAAAGGGTTCGTAATAAAGAAATCATAGTCGTATGTGTATATGTTGAGATGTCTCGCAGTGGAAATGTTTACATGTCGAGCCGGGGGTGAAATGTAAAAGGTACAAGTAATGGGGAATGTGTGTGTTTGTCAGAACTCGTAAAAATTCTGAGCGTAATTGGGTATGCTGAGGAATGAAATGATACTGACGTATTATTGAACTATTGTCCCTTAAATGTTTCATTGTATTTGACTTGAATTGTAGCGCAATGATCTGGAAGTTCATTGTTAAAAATGTGGCTAGATAAGTGTTAATAGTAACCAAGAAATAATTTAACAATTGGGAGTAAATAAAATTGAATTAGAAGACCCAACCAATTTCAACCACTGATTTAATTATAGAAAGTTGTTTTAAAATAGGCCGCATTATACTCAAAGCTTTAATGAAAATTGTATCAGCACAATCAAACAATGGTACAAAGCGTTTCAATAAAGTACTCTTCAGTAGGAATCCTGTTAATCCCAAACTGGAAGCTGTAGCGAACACACAAATTAACAATACAGAAAATTGAATTATTCCTTTCAAGCGTATTTCTCATTAAACTTGAAATTAGTTACTCGCTTCTTTGGGTTCCTAAACAGATGGTCAGTGTCTTTGTTCCAGTTAATTCTAACTTTGGGTTGCAAGATCAAAGGTACCTATTAAGTTTAGTGCGCTCCGAAAAGGCCTCTTTTCTTTTCCCCTGTACCAACTTTTCTTATTCCGAGAGCTGGTTCGGAAATGGGAGACATTACCGAGTCAATAGATGCCGGTACGAACCGAACAGTCAATAAGATCTTCGCTTTTGAGCCGATCTCGTTTCAGCTAACTTCTGGCTTACGACGTGATTGGAATCCCTAATACTACTTTTTGCAAACTATTCCCCTTGATTGCGTAATTTTAATCAACTGTTTTATCATTACACCGGTAATCTTCTACTTTCTGTTCCACCTCATATCATCAGCTCGAATTAGATCACATTCGTATTAAAATAAATTCATTGCAAGTTATTTGTGAATATATTATCTCTTTACATTTCCATGTCAATTGCTCGAGCTGATAATAAGACGCATATACTCGTAGATACCGTAAGTAAATGTCTTTCCAATTTTGTACAAATAAATATACATGAGTGTATCAATGAATAAATAACGCAAGCGGCATGTTGGGGTCGAATAAAATGGCGTTCTGTGTCTTCTAAATAAGTAATAAGACGGCACCATTTACTAAAATGTGATCCGAGGTAAATATCCAGGTGACTAAAACGTTGTTACACTAAACATGTTCGGCCAGGGTCCCTAAAATGTTACGCTAAACATCTGATACGAATCTCGAGGTATTCCCAAAGCAATTACAGCAAGTAGTGTAATAGTCCAGTCGGGGATGTCGGATCACTACTCATTGACCCCGTCCCAAATGCGAATGCCCGGCAACGAGTTTTAATAAAAGGAAATTCCTGGATACGTAAAACGGATGAGAAACTTGTAAGCTAAGTTGAATCAAGTGGCTTAAGGGCTGCAAACAAACAACTTGGTGCCGAAAACAGAATAAACGAAAAAAGTATGTGATGGATTAAAGTTAAGTTTGGCTGCTAAGATTCGGACTAAATGAAATTAGTTGTGATGTAGCCTACAGCCTGAAGGTCGAAATCCGAAGTAGAACACGAACTTTGTTTGCTTCTTTTGGGTCTATGTAATTAACCGTGCATAATTGATATAATTAACTTTGTTATTGTCATTAAGTTGCAGACACAAAAACAAATTGATATTCTAGACCGCTTTCTGCTGTTGGATTGTAAAATCAAATAATAGTACAGCAGAAACTACATCTCATAGTGAATTCATATCACACAATTCTTAACGCCAAAGTTGTGCATAGATCCCCAGAGGCGGTGCTGTGCCGTCCCAAGGAAACTCTGGCTGTCTGACGCGGCCCGATGCATCAGCTGCATGTCGTAAAACCATTGCCAGATGCTCCCAATCAACTCTAGGGTTGAGAGAAAAAACTGCACGTTTTTTGCATTTATCAATAGAAATTAGACTATCGAGTTTTTTTTCAATTCAAGCACGATAAACAAACGTTTTATATTGTTAAACGTACTTAAATAGAAAACCAGTTTGTATGACTAGAATAATACAAACACGTGTACAGCTACAATCTAATAGTTAAGAAGTAAGTGGAATGAACCAAACAAATAAATCTATTTGAAAACAAAAGGCCACTCGAGCTTGATGAATCAACACTTATCGACGTCAAAAATAATAAAGCCGTATTTAAATCATACTTGAAAATTAACGAACAGCCCTGAGTTGCAGATGTAAGTCCAAACTATGGTACATTGTCATTTAATATGGAACTTTTTATTTACGCCAAACAAAGTGAACTTTCCGTCCGAAGTAAATGTTTGAATTTATCGCTCACATGCGCTTAATAAAAACTATGTAGCAACAGTTACATTGCCAAGTGCTCTCAAGTGCCCAAACCCCGCGTGTGTTTTTAGTCCGTTTGGTATTAATAATGGCGCTTTTATAGCCGTAGCAATATTATTACTTACTTTTACTAGATTACGCTTTTTATAAACGTCGGTTATATCATTATGGGAATCTTTAATGGTAATGCTTGAGATGGAATGAAATTGTAAGCGATATGATTTATTTTCTAAGTTTATATTCACTATAGTAATGAGATTATTTATAAAGAAGCCAATTCTATCAATAAGATATTTGAAAGAGAATCTTCTACAACACGGAATAACAAGAACCCAATCTAATTCGCTACCATTAAAATTCCGCCCGAAACTCCAAGAAAACTTCTCCATCCAAATTGCATATACCATAAACGCACTCCGAACTAACACTATTAGTCGCTAGCCCCTCGAGACGAGCCGAACGCTGAAACAGAATGCATCTAAAGAACATTGTTTGCTCACTAGAGCGTCCCGAGCCCCGTCCAATCCTCCCAGAGTTGGCACCAGAACAAATATTGGTCGTGTATTAGCGAACATGGCTGTAACAAGTCACTTCTTAGCTTGGCTTGGCTTTTTTCCTTTAAAACCTGTTTGTGATACCCTTGATTTAAAGATAAAGGTTCCTTTTTATTTTGTGACTCCATTTTGTCCTTTTGTACTCATAACATCGGAGAACGCTAATAAAATAGTTTGAAAGCTGATATGGAGTTTGATATAACGCAGTCGCTTGTCAGAATTGCATTCGACAAACAAACTCGAACATAGAACATAATCAGCTGTTTATCATTCCATGCAGGTCGAATGCCAAACGATTATGCCTAATGTGGATTCAAGTAACGCATTGGCACTAATTGTGACTTCTGTTTAAACCATCAAGGATCATTAGTGACTTAGGCACGTGTAAACTGATAGAAAATCAACTTCATTTCTTTAGCAGAATGTTGTGAAGCTAAATGAAAATGATTCTCTATTAAGATTTATTTTCTCTATTAAGATCATATCGTTTACCAAGTCCACAGCGTTATCAGAGTCAGCTAAACCTTTTGAATCGCAACAAGCAACCTACGTCGCAATATCAGAGCGTTCAAGCTTAATTTGTTTTCACTAACCGTCTTTACAGCTCCGTCTCCCCTTAAAAAATAAAAAGCGTGAAGTCACCTTCACATAAAATTCCCTTTTCCGTCCGTCTATTTGCAATTTTATCTGCCATCTAAAGGGGAGGTTGTAAAAAAGTTTCAATGAAAACGGTCGACTCGCTGCCATATTTCGTTCAGCTTTCTTCATAAATCGTCAGCATTGAATCTCATCTACATATCTCGGAGATTGTCTGAATGTAGATTCGGTTTGTCGCGACCTTTCGGGTTCCGTAGGATGAAAGGTGAGTCTGACTGCCAACTAATCTGTATGTCTGGATGTGGATTTAATTCATAATGTTTCTAGATTTACTTCAAAACATACCATTCATTTCATAAAAATGTATGTGCCTTTTAGCCGCACGAATTCTATGATGGAAAATTTCTCCGAAAATAACTGTAGCTTTTTGATCATGGCTATTATTTTTAATATTCATTGAGATTGTATTCAACTGTATTATTATGAGATTTCACATTGGAATAGCTAATGAACCAACCGTAGACCCTATTAATCCACCTTGCAATCAAAACTGATTGGGCAAATTGCTATACAGCTAGCTAATCCGAATTCATTTTCTTTCTCATTTTTCATCACACCCTAACCTTTGACATTAATGTTCTCTTTAGGTATTTCAATTAATTCACAAGGATTAGATGTTTTTAACAATGGATTTAACGTTAAATATTTAATTGCTCCGCTCGTTACAAAGATCGTAAAATATATGTCTGAGGCATCAATTAGAGAACAGTGTTAGCACTTGAATGTGTAATTAAGTGCTACGGCGTCGTTATTGGGAAGCCAGTTTAAAATGCTTCAATATTTGATTCCATTTTTATTCTATATTTAGAAAGTTGTTTTCATTTTCGGTGACCTTTCTAAAATGTAAAGTTAATAATAGATGAACATCAATTATATTGATACTAATATTACTTTACGATCTGTTTGAAAATAGATATACACAAATAGTATATTCTTAAATGAGTGGCAGTGTCGCATCTTTAACTTTTTCTCTTCAGACTTGCTTTCGATCACTTTCCGTAGTGGATTAAAACTTCTGAGTAATACTCGTCGGAATATTATTATGTTGTTCAGTGAAAACCTCACCCTAGCCATATCGGGAGTGCCTCGAGGCACACCGGTCACATTTGAACAGCTCGCCTCGAATATTTTTAAGTTCAAGGGCACTGAATTGTATACAAGTTTTGCTTCGGCTTCCTTGTGCCGGCTTCTAGCTCGAGGTACATTCAACTCTGTAACGTCATCACTAAGGTTGGTTTTTCCTTGAGTGTCGGTTGCAGTTTTTTGTGCAAGTTTTTTTGTTGTTCTTGATTTAGTTCAGTAGATCGTGTAGTTTTGATGGTGGAACGGAGTAGGGTGACAACTGGTAGACCAGAATTGGGTCTAATAAACATCTTGGTTTATGACTTTAGGAGTTTCGAGGGGTCTTTTATTTCAGTAGTTTTGTGCCGAACTGCGTAGTCTGCTATTGACGACCATTCAAAACTTCCGTTGATGTGATTAGAAATACCTACTTAGTATTAGACATCAAAAATATTCTTGCTTACTAGTCGGAAATTTTGGACGATTTCCCAAAATTATGCAAGCATGTTCAAAGACTGTATTTATCACTTAACTTAAACAAAGTTACTGCACAACTTAAATCTCACATCCGCATGGCTAAGCCAAAGATTTAGTGAAACAAACCACTTAAGATAACAGGCGTGCGCTCATAAGTCTTCCGGACGCGTCACCCAGCGGATGTTTTCTAGTGTTACTGATTCGATTCAAACTTATCTGCATTTGATGACATCATGCCGTCGATGGAAATAGGCCAATCCGGCTTTAAGACGTTACTGCAGGTATTTAGACGGATCTAGAGAATGATCCACCCTTTGATCAAAAGTATATGCTAAGCTTGCAATTTTTTATTCAGTGCATTCTAGTAGACGATACTTGTAGATACTATTGATGTAGTATGCTCTAAACGGGATGTTTAAAAATGTCAAGCACATGCTGATAAAGAGGTTAATGCACAGAAATGCAAGTAGGAGTAACGTTAATTTATAAAGCAATAAATTAATCCTCAATAATGCATAAATTTATGATTAAAACAGCTATAACACAAATAGAAGGCATCTAACACCTACATGACAAGTCATTACCAGAGTTTCGTAAGACGTGTGTATAACCTCTAATGTTCATTTAATACCAGCTGATTAGTTCATAGAAACGTGAACAAAAAGTATACAAAACGCGAACAAAAAGTGAACTTATGAGTTCATCTCAGTTATTAGTTTAACGACTCAATATTAGTGCAAGAACTTGTGAAAATCATGCCATCATATTTCATTATTATGTCAGTTATTTATTTAGTGAAAATTATACTGAACTTTATATCATGCTGTTTTTGTGGATCAACGGTTTTGTAATCGTTTGTCACTTTTAAACTAGATTTAGTTTTTGTTAACATTAAAATTAGACTTTTTGCGAGACTGGCAGAAAATGTCATTAAACTTATTAACAATTTTAATTTCAGTTTCACAAAGATAAATCTAAATGTCTTCCCAAATTAGTCAAATGCAAATAAAAATGTGAGATATAAATCTATGCACCATATACAGCATCCATTAAATATTCAAATTAATGTACATGGTATCGCTTTGCATTAAAAATCCAATTCAATATGATTACAGCATAGTTGTTATCGTTTAGATCAATGGTTAGCCAAAAATTGTTTAAAGTTCACGGCCGAGTTTAGTAACCGGTGATAACGATCAGGTTAATTGTACTTCGTTAAATTTGGATGTGTTTGTTGATAGAAGCAAAGCTGTTGCTATGTTTGATTCAGGTATAGGCAGAAAGGATGGTCATTTTCATTTGACCGACTATGAAAGAAATAAGATTCTTAATAAATGACCCGAACTACAATAATAACTTGAATTAGTGTACTAATACTTCTTCAATAAACTAGTTTAGTACTTACTACAGACGTGCAAAACTAGCCAGATAATAATGTTACAAGAACTGTTCCTAAACAAACTTCGACACTAGAAGTCGATTATCTATTAGCAGCTCCAGAATCAGCAAATTATTACACGAACCATAATAACGTACAAACGAACATTTTTCCGGAACATCGCAAAACTGTCGATCAGCAAGTAATCATGTTATAACTTGTTTTTAAGAACGTCCAAGTTTCCAAGAAGATATTATTATATCTCTGAGTTCCTGATTAGTTCGGCAAAGTGCAAGATGTTAAATATCGTTAGGTACCGTTTTTATAAGAAAACTTTGCGCTATTTACACAGCGGGGTGAGGTAGTACTTGATCTTTAACTTTGGCTAAGTCGCTACTGCAATTCGTAAATTTCAAGCCGCTATGAGGCTGTGAGTAACTTCAGTTCTAACTTTTAGTAAAATTTTGCAGAGGAAAATGGTAAAGGTCTGCAAATTGAGATCCAGAACACTTTAGCGGTATCATTTTTAACGGGTTTCTGTTGGTTGTGCTCAGCTACGTTTTGATAACTTGAGAACTGGTTCGGGTGATCTTCAAAAACTCAACACGTCATCAGCAACTTTTCCCATTTAACAGGAGTCCAGGCAAAAACAGATGCTCATACGAATCTAGAGCATAATCCCAACTGTGTAGTATCATTATTATCAGTACCATTAACGCAACAGCTCTTTTGTTATCTGCTAACACATAATTAGGACAAGTAATTTAATCACCATTAGTTGTAGTTAACACGAAAATGCCTGATGTTTTAGTTTTGTTTATTATAGGTTTACAACTAGTTAAGAGGTTTGGTGAATTATGAAATAATTGGATTGGTCAGGTAGAATCTGATTGTGACCTATCTTGACTTTGAGAACTAAATCCGGAAGAAAAAATATCAAATCTTCCACTACACTTTGATTTATTAATTCGCAGCTCATAGATGAAGGCCAGGATTGTCGATGTTGCAAGCTTTCTTGAATTTATATTTAAAACCCATTCAGGTTCGAAGACAGGGCAATAAATTTCCGGCGAGCCTAACCAAGCTTACACATATTTTTCCAAAGACTCGCGCTGGATAAATACATTTGCATGTTCCCCCAATAAATTATGGCGTTCATGAAAGTCTAGTCGCCCGTTATTTCAGTTAGACCCAAAGGAATTTTGATAATTCACACGGCCAAATACGAAGCGATTAATTTAGCCGGCATTCTACGAACTACCCGGCCGTTCCTCATAGTCACGCTACAGAAGGCATAAATCATGCGAATGCCTCGGCAGCCGATGCTGTTTTTTCAAGCTATTTTTAAGCTATTTAAATTTCAAGCCAAACGTTGAGCTTGCAAAGAGCGATTTGTTCCACGACAGCAGTTGAAATGTTTGAACGATTTTTTTTCTCCGTTTTCGCCTGACTTTTGGGCCTGAAATGCGATTGCTTAAGGCAGACTTTATTGCTGACGTTTACTGCTGGTGTCGTTTTAAATTCTGTACCCACATTGTATAAAAAGGAAAAAAGGTGGCATTGACTACTTTTTACGGGAATGGAACGAATTTAACGTTAGGTTCAATTTGCTCGTATTTATTGCCGAAGCTCTTTCAAGTACCCACGTTCAAAGTAGTTTTTAAAGTTACAATGTAGCTATGAGAACCTTTATCGAATGCAATTGAAAGACACAATACTTCAGAGAAATTCCAACAAATAAGAGCAGAGTTATGTTGAGGTATGAATTTATACTCATCGATAGTATATCGTGCTCCGTGTTCAATTCGATACAATACAATATTCATTCCTTTTACACCGGCAGGAAACCGTAAGTAATTCCAGACCAGACCAGTAAGTCTGTCTAGACGACTCAGGGTCAACGGTTGGACAATCGCACCTATAAGTTCAGAGGTCTTCCTCACTTAGACTAGACTTAAATCCAACTTAATGTATGCAAGGATCTCTAAGCTCATTTCGCTCGCTCACGAGTGCTTCAAGCTGTACTTGGAAGCCTTTTAATAGAAACAACGTTGCGTTCTAGAATTGCAATTACGTCGAGAAGAGTTTCTCGGTAATAGTAACCCTATTTGCATAGCGTTTTATATTCATTTTTTTAAACTTAAGTAACAAGTATAATTTCATTCCAGAAATACCCAAAGGCTTGAAGTTTAAAAGTTTAACACACAGGAAATTTGAGTTAGATACTTTTCTAAAAGTAAAACGCCTCCAACCGGTGTCAATGCTAACTTTCCAAAAAGCGAGGAGCATCCTGTGTCAACGTGCTGGAAGTCGCCAACTTTCAAAAAACTAGATTAAAAGAGAGTAGGATTTTTCCAAGTCAATAAGTAGCTAATTGTATAAAGGGGCTGTCCACGGGTTAATAGAGTAACGCGATTAAAACTCACAATTGAATAGAAGGACGAACAAAAAGTTTGGAGCCGTCGACCACTTACGCGGCTAACGATCAATAGTTCTGTTATTGTGATGCGAGGGTGTCTTGGAATTATATGAGGATTACCAACTAATTCCGAAGATGATTTGGGAATCAAGGAAACCGGATTGGATGAGTGGGGTGGTGCCGCGTCGAATCTAAATTACGTTACGGAGGAAAATAGATAGGACTTCTCTCATAAATAAACAGGACTAGCTTTCTTACTGTAGATACAGTGGATATATTTACTTTTGTGGAATCTACTCATTGTGGAATTATTAACTACGCGAATATTATTTATTTAACTAAATATAAAAGAACAAATATAAAACAACCCCTTAATCATAACCTTCGACTAACCTACAGACAAAAAATAACATATGTTCGTTACGAAAAATCATAAAGGGGAAATGAAGTTAGCATTCGAGTTTCTTTTTTTCGAAAGTGTCGGGGATCGAGTGTCGTCCTTTGGTTCGTCGTAAACTTTATCGTTTTTAGAGTTCCGTCGGCTTAATGACGGCGTTTTAACGTTTTGAAGGCTGCTGAATATTTAAGGCTTAAGTTCCGGGTACGGTGTTTTCGGTTTAACGGTTCGGATTAACCAGGGTTGTAAATGTGATGAAATTTCGGTAAGAGTTATGTTTGGGGTGTAATTTATGGGTTTCGAATAGGCTTGTGAGAGAGAGAAACTTTTCGAAACTGATTCAAAGAATAATAAAATAGTCTACCAGTCTACTGATACATTAGTGATTCTTGGAAAGATTGGTTTAGCAGCTACAGCTGACAAAATTAAACATAACAATGATTACCATAATGCTGATAATTTTCGGTTTTTATCAGAAAGTAATTTACTTGCATGTGATAAGATAGTCGTGACTTTCGCAATTACTGACGAAAGTGATAACAGTTATTTTTGTTTGGCTGTTGATTTTAATGGTCTAGGAAGAAATGGCTCGAATTTTAATGATCTTAGTAAATACATGACTTGCTGACGATTCAGAGACAAATATAGAAAGATTAGAGATAAGGTTTAAAAGTCTGGGTGAAAAAGAAGGATACATTACTACAAGTGCAGAAATCTCAATTCTTGATACACCTAACATAGTTGTAACAACTTACTGAAAATACCGACCGCAGCAAGATATGTGCCGAATGAAAAATACCCTACTTATCGCAAAAAAACTGGGAAGGAAACAAACAATAGTAGCGGAAAATACGAACCAAAGATTGTGCAGCAGTTTTGTTTCTCCGACTTCAGCCGCCGTCATCGCGAGCCCAACGAATTTATAGCTATTTGGACTTCAGACTTTCTGTTTTCATGCGGGAGTTTCGCCAGGAATCTAGTTTTGGCTTGAGGTTTAATGTATAACGTATATCGCGGATTGTTGATGAAGTTTTACGTTCTTATGAGGTTCTAAAAGATTTGCGGTTTGAGGATTTTGTGGGTGATTTTAGTGTGGGGCTGGTTGAAATTAATTTTTGCAACTTAAATTACATTTTGTTATTAACGGTTTGTTTAATTAAGATTCTTTGAAAGACTCATTTTCAATCACAAAATTAATATTATTATAGGTACACAAAAATTAATTCCCTCAAAACCAAACACTATTTTTTACTTCAAATGGAGTTTCAACAATCGGCTTACGAAGAAGCTTGAAAAACTCAAAGAAAAGAAAATTATTAAAGAAACTGGAATCCATTAAAATTCTCTGAAGAACCTAAATATTACTATTCCAAAATAAAGGGTCCGAAAACAAATTAATTTTCAAATTAGTTAAAATTGGTCTGAGACGCGAAAAAAGTCAATTAACGAATTTATTTTTTACGCTCCAGTAATGCTAGAATTCTCAGACCTATTTTATTACTTGCTGTATTTTACTTCAGTGATTTCTAGAATATAATTTATGTTACATTTAAGTAATGGAGCAAGATCGTTGTAACTATCAACTGCAAAGGCGTAATTTAACGACAAAAATATAACCATAATATTACTTTAGCCAAACAACCGAATAAGTACGATAATTTCACCCATATTACTCCTAACGATATCACGTTAATCCTTCTCTTTAAGGAAAGGCTACTTTAAATTGTTCCATATAAGTATACAAATAAAGATTATTGTTGGTTAAAGGCAGGTAAGTCAAGATTATTCTTAAGCAACGTTCAACTATAATAGTGGTATTAAAAACACCCACGGGTTGCAAATTGCAAGTGGCTTGAACACAATCAAATGCTGATTTGCTTCAGCTGCCAACACTGTTTTAGTGTAAACTATGGTAATTAAAATTTTGGGTGGCTTTGCTGATTTAAAGCATAGCAGAACTCGACACTACAGAGGAAGGAGTAAATGTAGCATTGAATTTAATGAAATTGTTTATTATCCTCTTAAGAATTAATAGCGTCTAGTAGTAGTATTTGAAGACCTACACCCGGAAAGAAGAATTACTCGCTCAAACAAATAGCGTGACGATCAATACTAAGAAAAGACAATACACAGGAAGAAATCAACATAGTTTCTCATTTGTCAAAACACAAATTGAACAAAAAACGTTTGCTCCACAAATCACGTTATCAGCCCTTATTCTAGGGTTGAACTCGAAATACCAAACACGGAGAATTCTTGAAATGCCTGCATATCGTGAGCCGCAGTTGTAACGTCGACATTATAGGGAGGAGACACGAAGCTGCCTCGCTACTTGTACGACACTTTTTCTACGAACTCAATGTAAATTGTTTCAAAGATTTCGCGTTAATGCAAATGACTACGTTAATCGCTTTTTAGTGCTTGCCGGAGTAAAGTTGTGCGAGTTTTATGCTTTTCGTAATGAAGGGGTAATGGGATACAGTCCGACTACGAACGTTATATTGAATATAGTCATGATACGTGCTTCTACGTGCTTCTGAATGGACTTCATGCTTTTTACATTCGTGTCTGGAATTAAACCGTTAATCGCAAAACTAATGCAATTGCACGAGACAAAATCGAAGCAGTTTTAACCAGAATAATGGAAAAATATCTGGAAATTAGACAGGCACGTTACACTGTGCAAATCCAATTTTCCGCAAACACCAAAGTCGGGTGAAACATTTTTTCTAAATAAGTAGAGAACGTTGAATAGCAACGGCTAAATAAAAGTACGATAGATAACCTTGTGTAACAAAACTGTTGCTGTACTCTTAGCTTCGCGTCTGACAAAAAATGTTAACAAAAAATAACACAGCCAGTCCGGTCGGTCGCTCGCTACATAATGATCCAAAGCTCCGCCCTTAGTTAATTTTGCATTTTTTTGCAACAACCAAAAGCTAAATTTTAACGTCCATTTTTTTGGCCAATAAAAGCATATCGATTTCATAATTATTACCTAACAAAAAATTGACGAAGATGGTTTTTTCTAGCGTTTCGGTTGCGGATTTTAAGACAACTTAATTCTCCATGGGCTACCCCTTTTTGCCAGAAGCAATTAGTCATAGACCCGACGTATGATATCAGCTACTATAAAAGAATCTAAACAATCGTAATTTTTTACAATATTCAATAAGTCGTGATGACAGAAATGTCGGTAATTGCGCGCAATCAGTACAATTAAATATTGCAATGATACTGTTAATCGTTTCCTTATATTAGCAACGACACACGTTTATACGTTGTATTTCCTTGTATCTGATTGGCAAGAAGCTGCGCGAGCTGAGGTTATCTCGCCGAGAGTGGCAGTGTATGAACTCTCGAGAAACACTCGCTCGCCCAGCGGATGACTAAAAATACATTGTTACGTGTTGACATTGAAATGTTAATGCACTCTCCGCTCGACGCATTTCATGGATACAGCATGGCCTTAATATATGTCTTTTTATTTTATTGATTGTTTTGACTGGTATAGCTTCATTTCATACGATATCGCGTGAGCCGCTGTTTATAATGCGATAATGCGAAAAAATCATAAATGTGTTGCGGTGTCGTTGCTCCCGGCCGTGTTTTTCGTATCGTTCGCGTCACCAGTGTGTGCAGCGGATTTATCACCGGCCTGAGCCACGATACTTTATTTTATTCATTACCGGCTACCGAGTTTTATGAAACATTTATATTTTCAAGTGTCCATCTCATTTATTTCACGGTCGCTTAATTTATTGCAGCCTTTTCTATCGTTAATCTTGGTTTTGTGGAAATCTCTTTACGTGACTTGTAGCATATTTCACAACAATTTTTAGTAATTCATCGCTTGCTTAATTAATATTGTCACCCAGACGTTTTGAAGTTCATTCTCGTTTTAATTATAGGTGTAATCAATATTATTAACAATTGCACGTGTGATGGACGTTTTATTTTGTATTTCAAGGTTTTAATAATAATATTCAAATGTGAGAATTTGTAATATTAACTTTAAAGTTTCAACACTTATTCCAAGGTTTTATAGTATTACAGCCTACTTATGATTTTCTTATGTATTGAAATATTTAATTAGGAGTTTAAAATCAAACAACTTCTCATACCTAGTAAACGAGGAATAATTATTTTTTTCGAGAGGCTTTAGTTTTATTTTTATAGGTACTTGGAAGTTTTATTTCACAACTTAGTGTCATCACAACTATATCGTTACAAATCCAGTATTATTTGTATGAAAATTAAGTCCATTATTGTCGAGTCTTTCGCAATAACATTTTTTGCCAGAATATTTCTGACCCTAAAATGCGAGCGTTCAATTTATGTCTCAAGTCTCGTTGAAAACTTTATTCCGGGATTAAAATTTTAGATTTAAGTACGTTTTAACACCACGTGGGATTTTTTATTGCAGTGGGTCTCTCGGATCGCATGTCTGTGCATCATTACTCCTCGTTAGTAACCAGTTTAGTCAGCGAATTGAATTTCAGTGTCTCGGTAATAGCCGCGTCGGCCAATGAATGTTTATTACGATTATCTCGCAAGATAATAGGGGACTAACCCTTTTCAACCAACACACCGAAATTACAAATTGTTTAAGTTAAATGGGCCGTTTGTAGGACTAGCGTTCACACACCAGCCTAGCAGAAATTTAATTAATTTGACCAAATGCCTATTATTTTGATTGTAACATTGTTTTGAATTGTAAAATGCTATTTATTAGGTATGATTTTCAATTTAGTATTTTTTCCTGTAGGTCGAAAATGTAGGTAGCAGACTTATTGACAGAATTTATTGACCACATTTTCCGATTAGTTAAATTACGTTTTTAATTGAATGTTATTTATAGGTAATAGTGGAGTCTTACACGTCATGTTCAATGTGTTTACAAAATATATCCTTTAGCCATGTGTTGACTACTTTCAGAGCGATAAAATTATATTGCGCGTTACTTTTTGTATATTTTTGTCGAGGAATTACAGTTAGTATATTTTTGTGCGTATGTCACAGATTCGCACATTTTTTACGAGTTCGTGCGTAAATATTTTTGTTATTGATAGATATAATTTTAGATAAGATTTCCTTGATTCAGGGTATTTTTTTACGATTGATATAACTTTGTTTGTTACTCGATTTTATTATTTTGTCGCGTAGTTTCGAAATTAGAAATTTATCCGTCATGGAAAATAAGATACATTTTTTTTCGGATACCTTCTTTTATTTTTATTTTACCAATTTTTATATTTGTTCGCGTGTACGTTATTTTTTTGATCCATTTGATTTTTATAGTTGTCATGTTTTTTTGAACCTACTTTTCAAACTTCATTTTTAAATTGCCCGAATTAACTTTATTATTTTGTTTAGATTTTTTTTAATAGTTTGGGAGTTGTAGTTTTCACTTTTATCACTTTGAAAAAGTTTGTAGTTGGACTTACCTGAGTGGCATCCGTGTAAGGAGTTGATGAGTTTTTGTCGACGAGCTGGGAGCCGAACACGGGCACTCCACTCGACGTCGGCGACAGGGACCTCACATCCGACACTTGTTGGGGCACCATTTTTGTTTATCCAAAAAAATAAACCCCAAATAAAACTTAACACAAAAAAACACAGTTCACCTATTGCACTTAAAAACACTAAAAGACTAATTTGTTTGAGTCCAAAAAAAATTCATAAGTTTCTTAATAAAATATTTATAACAGTCCAAATGGGGCAACAAGGAGCCTCTGTTTGTTCCCGAACCGCAGCCTCTCGGCGGACGAAACTCCTGAGACCTCCCAGTACCTGGACACTATCCTAAAAGCTTTCTCTTCTAGAACGAGATATCTGCTACTATCTTCGTCGCCGGCGAACAGTCCAAAAGTCATAATTTTAGCGGTGTCCCGACCGCAGTTCAGTTAGCACTGCGGGGCGATCGTGTCATAATCAATCGGGAGCGACGAGTGGTGTGGGCTTTATGCGGCTACGTTCGCACTCCGCGGTGACAGAGAACCTACTGACTGAGCGGCAACGTGCTGTCAATATACCCGCGCGCTCAGCTGTTCGCCCCTGCCCCGCGCCGCGCAAGCGCCCCGCCCTCCCCCCGCGTCGCACTCGCGCGCCGGCGGCCGGCGGAAGCGCACGCTTCCTCCGCGCTTCCCGCCGCGCCGGTCCGACCGGTCGCGGTACGAGCCGTGGCCGCCTAACCGTAACCCACAGCCCACGGTGGCCGTTTTAAATGCAAATTTTAGATGTATGAACACTTATTTCGGAGTTTTACGTAAGTATGAAGATGTGTTGGCAACTGTTTCCCGTAAACTTTATGTTTATTAAACTTTTATGCGATAACCGACTAATGGGACAGCGTCTACGTTTTATGGTTATGGAAACTTTGAATTAGGTTTACTTTTGCTTTTCAAATGTTTCTTTATTTTCTTGACACTAAACTACTGTCGAACTAACTTTTTCAAAATAATATGAGAACATGTACTTACTTGAAAAATGGTAACATAATAAGTTAATTTGCTTCACTAAAAGTGAGGAATACCGCATTAAAGAATCTGTTTGAAACATCATAAAACTATTACCTATTAGACCTAGGAACTAACATTTATGTTCTCTTTCCATCGTTTTATTAGGCACTTTAAACGATATACGTAATCAGTGCTAAAGGCTTGTCTATGTTATGATCAAGCAATTAAACGTAATATCTAGTACTCCACATTATTGTACTTAGCTTAATTTAACTGACAATCATAATTACAACAGTCCTTTAAATAAATGAGGTCGCTAAAACAGTTATTTACTTAACTATATAAAACGAAGATATTTCCCAAAAATATTCCCATTTCCCTCAAGTTTACACCCGGCAATTTGCCCAAAAGTACCCACACTGGGCACAAGAATTTATGCCCAATTTAACTACACGGAACCCACGGGTTAAGCTCACTATAATTATCATGGTCATTCATACCTTTTGTCAAAAGAAACTCCATAAAGATGGTTAAACCCGAAATTTGTATGCATCAGAAGGTTTATCATTTGGGACCCTAAAATGGGCACCTTCGTAAAATGAACACTTAATGAAGACTACAATAAGTCAACTAGGGC
The DNA here is from genome assembly GCF_030705265.1 of Helicoverpa armigera. Lineage (NCBI taxonomy): Eukaryota > Metazoa > Arthropoda > Insecta > Lepidoptera > Noctuidae > Helicoverpa > Helicoverpa armigera. The sequence goes on along the minus strand of NC_087134.1, from coordinate 544,712 downwards.
GAAACTTAGCTTATTAGACTTTCTTGATATGTTACTCATTGAACACTAAACTTACTCATTTTGATATGACAAATGCAGTAACCTGTGAAAAACATTTCATACACTAATACCTATAATTCATTCAAAGTATTTAATCCGTTTTACCAGTGCAATAAGAACAGTAATTACAGTATCGCTAAGTCCCTTTATATCATTTTACTTGGATCTTCCATCCTTCTCAGATGATGGCAAAATTACTTATGATCCTTCTGGATCTTTTCTTTATCCTGACTTCGAGTGATGTCCCGACTACCATCTGCCGTGTGGTTACAGTTTACCCGCATCCTATTGGGTGTGGTGACCATTATTCGGGACATAAAAAAGACGTAAAGTTTTACACTCCAAAATTAAGAAACTTCAATAATAATAGGCAGACTCGAAATGAAAGTTTAATTAAGTTAGCAAAACTTAATTATTGTTAGTTAAGTAATTTCAAAATATAACAAGTTACAAGATTTTTGTGTTAAGAAATATGTAATTAAAATGTTATGATTGATATTGTTTAATTAAACTTTTGTGTAAATCAAATCACTAACGAATCTATATCACCAAGTAAATTGTCCCGCGAAAACCATAGAAATAATTCTATAATGTGTAAATAAATAAAATATCTAAATAACATACTAGCTTAATTAAGTAAGTTTCTATAAACAAGTTACTAGATTTCCCAGAAATTATCTTAGATGACGCAATGTTAATCAGTATTACAGCATCACTTCAACTTTCTACTACAAAACTGTGGTTAGTGTAGTAGGGCTAATATACTAGGAAACTATAGACTTCAAGTCAATCAATTCTATATACCTTATTTATTTTAAGTTAAGCAAAGCTATTAAGTAAGACTCACGGAGTTAGGAAAATCATTTTGTTCTCCATGGTAAGACAAGTATTTTTCCCGACTATGCCAGAAGGAGGGTTATGTATTTCAGAAGTATGTTTCATAGCGATGATGCTATAAGTACTATTGAGCAGGCAACTGGGTTGCCTATTGACAGAATAACTTTGGACCATCTAATAAATTGTTTTGGATTTTTTGATGCAAACCTTTATGTTTTAAAAAAGCTAGCAATCAAACATTTAATATTCACACATTAATAATTATCTTTGATTGCGTTTCCATTTATCAAATGTCTCAGGGCGTTTTTCTTTCTTCTCAAATATTTACTTAAACATTTAATAAAAACGTATTGTAATTTGTAAAAGTTGTAGCTTTTGCCTGGATTCGAACCCACATTCATACACTATTGTACTAAGACTAAGTTTTTAATATAACCTAGTTTCCTATAAGTCAGATAAGCAGATGCACCCCCATGAGGTAACCACATTAGACACGGGGGCGCAAAACCCATGGATTGCTTCAATTATTTCGAACAAAACCGAGGAACACCTGACGGAATTCGTTAATTCGTAACAAGTTATGAATATTGAATAGCTTCGCTGTGGTTTTGTTTTCACGGTTTTTGGGAATAGGGGTAGGTGTAGGCAGAAATGGAGGTGAGGTAGGTATTGAATAGTAGACGAGTGTAAGTTAAAACTTTTAAAACATATAGGTTTTTGTGCATACTACTATCTCCACCTAGCATTTGTATAAGTAAAGAATTTAATTTAAATGAAAAAAAATGTTGCATGTTATGTACATTAATTATAAAGGACTTGTTTCAGTTTGTTCTAATTAAAGGGCGAAACTAAAAATGAATACAAACAATATTTAAATCCCGTACATAGGAGGAAAGTTAATAAATTATCATGTGACAGATTGCCTTAGAAACACAATTGGCGGTTTCCTGGAAGATTCTTTCCTTATTTTTTCCCGTTTTTAATATAACGTTAGATACCCCAAATTAGAGAGTAATTTAATTTAAATTAATTGTGTTTTTATGATAACAAACATTCGCTAGCTCGGCGTAAATGAGAAATTATTATAGGGATCTTTTTAGGCAATTTCCGAACTTTTAATTCGAGCTTTCAAGACGGGAATTTATGATTTTATTATTCGCTGTCCGAGTTTTCAAACTGGAAATGCAGTTTCCTTCTGTTTTATGGATCTAAGTAAAGAGCGTTTAGTTGAAATTGTTTTATTGCAGCTGTTAATTTGTTTTATGGCTGATCAGTAAAATCTGATAGCAATAGTTTAGAGTCATTAGAAAACGAGCTATTAAATTAAAACAGTTATTTTTAGTTATTGGCAGAAAACTTTTACAAAATAGGGCCTTACAGCCTCAAAAAAGTGAATCATACCTATATAAACACATTCGATATGTTCGCATGACATCCACAGTCATTCATATGATTGATACAAACATAAGTTCGGATGACAGTCGTAATTCTCTTCCCTTCCGCATCGGATTAACTTGTGCAGTAACTACCTACATACTAAGTTAGTTTTGCTAACTTTTTTGTTTATGACCAGCACATTATTAGTCTTTATTCATACTTTCCTCGAAGGAAATAAATTATGTGGAAATACTAGCTGTGTCATGCGGTTTTACTTGTCAATAGCTCTCACTTATCATGTTTTTATTTTTATTTTCTTTTTGCGACGTCCCTAATTCCCTAATTCAGTTGGCAGTTATCCCTTAAATACCTGAGTAGATTATTAATCAATTTTCACCAATGGATATAGTCATTCAACTAAATGACTTATATTCATGTAAAGCATTTGCTAGTGGTAGTGGCATAAATTAAAACGTAATTTAGATTCAAACGTAAAAGTTATATTTTCCATCCGTCGAAATATGTCCCAAGATTATCAAGATCAGATTTAAACAGACAATACATATTAGACTGGCTTTTCCCCAGGTTTTCATAGACTCTATATTGTCGTGAAAGCGCTACAGACAGACAGAGATGCTTTTCCATTTATAGTATTAGTAGGGATTGATAAAGCCATAGGTATACGCGTGTATGGTAAGAACACCATCTCCTGACCCCATTGCAAACTATTTTCGGGGTTCGTAGTGGTGTACCTTTTATCAATTTTGTATGGCTCGTGGCTTCAGTTGGAGCGAACATTCCTTAAGCCGACAAAGTAGGGTAAGTTTACGTTGTACCTTCTTCTTGGCTTATGTACAGGGTGATGCTGTTTTGTTTTTTGTTTCAAGGGATAGTGTGCAAAACATGACAGAGTAAACCCATACTCTGCTTGATAATAATAATCTTTTAAGAGAATGATGAACCTAATAAGTATAAATCATTAAAATCTATTAAAATGTCAAGCAGATAAGTAATTACGCCCCAAATTTCCCGCAAATAGATATTTTCTTAGCAAATAGATACCATTTTGTTTCTTCATAGGTATATCCTATATAAAATCATTAGCAGTTTTCCACGATCTATGTGTAACTTTGGAAAATTCGTTGATGAATCATCAGTTCACACCAGTTATTATTAAGAATACCTACATAAGCATGAAGCTTCTATAAAAATAATAGGTACCTATTCCAACGAAAATTCACCAATCACAACACGGAAATACAAACACAAATGACTCAATTCCAATCAAATCGCCATACACAAAACAAACAAACAAACAAATTGATTCGCAATAATCACATTTCGATTACTTAGTGCGCACGCGATGCTCTGATAGTTGTGACGTCATTGACCTTGACACGTTGACTCACAGGTCATGTGTCAGCTAGAAAGTTTTTAAATATACGTCATTAGTTTTTATATTGATGATGTTCTATGAGGATTTTTAATATTAGTTGAACTTCTGACGTAAACTGTAGATCTTGTAGAGTAGGATTTCTGACGTTAGGTCTCACAGCTTTTTATTGAAAAGATATGATGATGCTCTATGAGTATTTTTAATGTGATGTGAATTTTTGACGTAAGTAGGTCTCGTAGCGTAAGAAAGAAGAACGTAAGTATTTGAACGGTTTTTATACAATATGAGAATTTCTGACGTCGATCTCATCGTAACTGAGAAAGAATAACGTATTCGAACGTCACTATAATGTTATCATTGATTGAAAACAATTAGATTTGTAATTTGTAATGCGTCTATGGTACATTGTATGGACTAAATAAGAGAGTCATTACTCTGATTGAAATGAGAAGAGAAACAAATTAGTGTAAGTGTAGCTATCGACATCCATGTCTTTAAGGAACTACTTCGCGAACCTGGATAAAAAGTACCTTCGATACAATTAAGAGAGCTGTCCATCCTCCGAGCCCTTTTCCTAACTATGTTGGGGTCGACTTCTGCTATGCTGTGTAACATTGAAAAAAAAAAAAAATATTGCAATGTTATTTGAAATTAGAGCAGAAGTTCCTGGTCCGGTTAAATAAAACTCTTGAACTTTTGTAGTACATATAAGTAATTTTTCATTAAGTTGCAGCAGCTTTCCTTAAAATGCGAGAAAATCCGCAGATCACAACTATTACAATGTAGTAGTTTGTCAAGTGCCTGGTTACAAAACCACGGATAAAACGAAAATAAGGCCCCTTCGATAAAGTGAACTTTAACAACTTGATAACAAAAATAATAGACATACATACAATTAACAACAAAGAAAATGAACTCACCCATAAAACTAAAGTACCTACATTATGAAATAACCTATCACAACATGATGATGTCATGGCATCGGAAATCATTAATAATAATTATCTGCGCGTTGCTAAGTCAGCGGGATCGCACTGTGAATCAGTGCGTTTTGCTTTTCAATGCACTTTGGTTGCTTCGACGGTAATCTGATGACTTGGATGACGAATAGATCGATAGATGATTAATCAGTGACATGTAAAGTTCATGATTAAGTGAATTAGAACACTTCTTTGAATAACTGTGTTGTTTTGTGTAGGTATATGACCTCATGTCATATAGGGTCTGCTTATGTTATGATTAAGTTTTATTAAAACTAAGTATACCTTCTATGTCTTGTGTGACTTTAAGAACACACATAAGTAGGGAAGTACTTAGTCTATTTATTACAATTAAAATCGTTTAGACTTAAGACTTAATTAGCACTTAAGTGGCATGAGGAAATACGTGAAGTAGTTTGAAGTAATAATATCAAAAACACAAAAACCAACCTACTCTCAAAATTTTAACTACACATTCTAAAATTGAACAATGAAGTCATTAAAAAACCCGCCACGTTCCTAACTTAATCTTGAAAGTTTAAGTTAAGTTTAACTTGGGCTACCTACGTTCTATGGGCCATTTAGACGTGATGCTATTTAGCGGCGCAGCTTCCCGAAAGAGATCGTTACACATTAGGCTCATCTTAGATCATCCCTTTAATGGTACAGTCACAACTTGTTCAACTGATAAGGTTCAAAAAATGGTTCTCTAAGCCAGTAGTAACCCTTTCTTAGAAATTGATGTAGGTCTGTTTACACGTATCGCAGGTGCTGTTTTAAAGATATGGTTCATATAGTTTTGATGATAAAAAATAGTTACTCAATCAAACTCTCTTGTCATGAGTACTCATTCAGGTTGATCTAGTTAACGTCTAATTTTAAATAACCCCAGTATATCTTTGGGATTAAAATTAATATAGTAAATCGTAAGAAATCAACCTGATTTCTTTCCTTTGGGATATGATTCCTGTAAATAGCATTGTAATACAACAACTACACATTAACTGTTATGTTTGAAGATAATTCCCATCCAAAAAAAATGATCGTCTATACCAATTTCACTGAAGTGCTTAGAACCCAACCTACGCTAAATCCTCGAACACCCCACCTTCAGATTAACTAGGAAGCCTTGTTTACATTGTTAGGAAGCCTGAAAAAAGTGCACTGTACAAAAACTAGCCAAGTAGCAGTCAGACGAACGTTGTTCGAACATCTGATAGAATCGAATGGAACACTTCAAGTCAGCAAGCCGTGGCCTCGAGAGACGCGAGGCCTCAGAATTGGCCTCCAATTTAAAGATTATGACTTGCTTTGTAAATTAGCAGGGTAAACATTAAATTGGCTAACTAGGCTGGCTAAAATTACTAGTCTGAGTTTTTTTGCAGCCTAAAAGAACCTTGTTGGATAATTTTGCGCGGTTATTACAGATTAATTTTTGGGTTTATAAGGTTGTGTGTTTCATTTATTTTCTGTTTTATCATACTTATTAGATTTCTAAAGAGATGGTAAGCAAAAGACTTCTAAAGTGCAAAGTTGACTTAACTTCACCCGAGACTTAAGTTATGAAAAGAGCCAACTTCAGAAGGACCAAGGATCGAAATGTCGACAGAACTTATTTATATAAGTAAAATTAAAATCAAGTAACTCCCAACTTCAAGGAACTTAACTCCGCTGTTTTCGAGGGCACGGCCTTAAAATCGAGACTTTATCCAGCTGAGGATCATATATTTCCCTAGTGCACCCTAAAAGGAACCTTAAAACTGGATCAGCAAAGTCTGAATTAAATTACCGCTGACCTTCGCAGAAAACGCAACGTGCAACCAGCTATACTATATTCGTTTATCTTTCTCGTGTTTGTGTTGTGGTCTTACTCGGGCATCGATTAGGCGTCTCTTTCCCTCGTTCGTGGAAGTGTGTCTGTCTCGCTCCGACACGATCTAACCGGTTCGGACACGTTCGCAGTACGTTGGAAAGAATTGTGTTGATAAGCGCTGTGTAGTTTATCTGTCCTATTTAGTCACAGTTGGAGACTGGACACGAATGTGCTCTATTTTAGTCTATTTTTATTCATTCGTTTGATTATTGCAGTTGTTACTGCAGCCTCATTTTGAATTGCATTTTAAATTATCAATTTGTTCTCGTATTCTGCTGTAATTATTTTTATTCGCACTGTGTTTATTTGTATGTCTAGGTTTATTGTGTGTGCTATTCGTTTGCTCTTTGATTTCATTTCAATTGCGAGATGGAAAAGCTTTCATTTCAAAATTCTGAATGCTCTCTAGACAGTCACGTATTACATCACATCTATTGGTTTCATTTTATGGGCTGTCTGAATTCATCTTGCCAAAATAATTTCGTCTAAGTTTCTATTCCACGTTATTCTCATGTCGCTGCTTAGTTGTCGCCTAAAGCGTAGCAGTGTGTTGTACTGCAAGCAGTTGGTGCGGCTTGAGTTTGAGCTTCATCAAGTATAAGCAGTTTTACACATTATACATGTACGTATAGTATAGCTAATCCATGTACATGGGTAAACAATAAACATCCTTCCTTCAGCAAAAGCTTTGAACGAACTTTGTTACTAATACCTGGTTCTAAGCAAAATCTTCACATACAACCAAATTACTTATATTGAATACTGTTTCTATGTTTGCAAATTCTTACTTGCGTAACACTTTGACAATTCCATATGATAGAATATTGCGTTGGTCTACTTTTAAGCTTTGTGTCTTCTCAAATGAGTCTCAGTCTCAAGAAGCAACGCATATGCATAATAATAATATTTAAGTTTTTAAGTTCTGTTGCAATTGCAGATATAATCATTGCAGGTTTAGTTACTGCATGATGGCTCAGATTTAATTTCCAAAATAGAACTTTTTAGAAAAATATAAGCGATCTTTGCAAAGCTACACGTTTGTAAGACTTACAAGGTCCGTAACATGCTATGGGTCGCTATCTTAGTAGGTGTAACCTTCTACTTACCCCATACCTATGTGTGAAGGATAAACAATAAAGGTCTTATTATCCTTGACCAGCTATCCTCTTTCAACCCTGAAAAGAGCTTTCGTTTCAACCTTTATTTGACCAACTAATTCATAACACTTATCACCAACCAATAAGGTTCAATTTTGAAAACCTTTTGAATATTTACTTTTTTATTCGTGTTTGGCGATGTAAATATTGAAAATAAAAATGTTTGCGATTACTCGCAGTTTTAATGAATGTTTAACGAATTCAAGGCTTCACGTAATTATGGGATAAAATAAATAGAAGTGAAACTCATATAAATATTGTTTGGACATTTTATTAAAATTCGCTTGTGTTTGAAAAGGTCCATTTTAATAAAGATTATGATTTTAATGAACGTGTATTAAATTCTTGTGCTGCATACTTTGAAGTAAATTGGATATAGGCACTTAGTTATTATCTAATGATGCTAAAGATACAAAAATCTTTATCGTTAGTTTGTTGACAGTGAATAAAAGAGAACATACTTCATAGATAAAAAACATCATTTGAACTTTGAAATCACTAATTATTGCATGTTATTCATTCAGTTGTCGATAAAATCAGTTCAAAACTCATCAATGATAATATGTAATACCTGATTAGATAAGATTGACAGCATTTTTTGCATTTCAGGTGACTAATTGTTGCCAACAGCCTCGACTATTTAATACAAATGATTTGTCTACTGCAAACCTCGATTTAACATGAAGGTTTTGAACGTTACAAAATTAGAAATTATCTAATTACTACCTTCTATATACCTATGTATACGATAGCTTCCTATACTTACTCATATACACCCGTAACCACGGTGCAGCGACCGTGGCCACGGGTGTACCTACATGCGTTCAGCCGAAAAGTCGGGCACAGAAAAAGTATCAACCCGAAACTTCTAAAGAAACAAAAAATCCAAATACACATAAGGCTTCCATCAAAGATCATGGTCACGTTAATTGTTCTAATTACATAACAACAACATCTGTAACCGTTAGACTACAAGCACACTGCAAACTTCTAATCGGCCGATAGTTTGTTTGGGCTCACAAATCGGTATGAAGATGAATGGTAGTACGCACATTACAAAGATCAGGTATTTAACCGGTATGAGACCGACTGAAAACTTTGATTGGAATCAAGATTGTCTTAAAAAAAACCGGCCAAGTGCGAGTCGGACTCGGGTCGGGTCGGATTCGGGTGCTAGAAGGGTTCCGTACCATTAATTAAATTATTTAAATGAGCAAAACACGTTTATTGTATGGGAGCCCCCCAAAATATTTATTTGATTCTAGTTTTCAGTACTTGTTGTTATAGCGGCAACAAAAATACATCATCTGTGGAAATTTCAGCTCTCTATCACGGTTCGTGAGATACAGCCTTGTGACAGACGGAAGAACGGACGGACGGACAGAGGAGCGAAAACATTAGGGTCCCGTTTTACCCTTGGGTACGGGACCCTAAAAATTGACAATCATCGTTCAAATATTGGTCGACTGTTTAGTCTACAGTGTGGTACACTTAATGCTAGCTTCAAAGTTATCACTCCGTACAACAGCCACCCACGCTAGATATTACGAAGACAGAAAGATTCGCCTTGGCCTATTGGCAACTTACTACAAACCCATGGCTTGTTTGTTTTCGTGTTATCTTTGATATTTCGAAAATTTTATGTATTCTGTTAGTATATGGTTGGATAGCTTAATTAGTAGGATTATTGTTGTTGTAGTGAGTTCTTCATCAAATATTATTTCTTATGTGGTTTTGGACGTTGTTTTATTACCGTCTATCCAGTGACAATTGTCTATTTCACAATTTTTATCATCCACGCTATTTTCCAAAATAAGGCCCGGAATATACGTGAAATTGGATTCAGGTACATTTTTTCCCAGAATCCAATGCATACAAAATATGAATATTGATTAAGCAAACCATTTTGAACAACTACCTCTTCAATTTGAATCCTAATCACTAATATACATCTTTAAGCAATATAATTAACTTCAAATGGCTAATTAGTGGAACCAGAAACCGGCGTAAATCCACATTTAGTTTTACTACAAACATTTATTTGCTTACAAGTATTCGAGCGACCTCTAGACAAGTCGTAAATATCTAGTCTATACAACATCCTGTGTGTTCTAGCGTAGAATTCAGTTTGGACAAAATAACGATAGTGGAATACTAAATAGGTATCATGTTGTAACTATCTTGATTTGGTCACAGTTGGCCAATGTTGGTCCTTGATGATCTTCAATTGTTATTTAACCTTCTTGTAAAGAAACGCTTGCTTTTTGCCAATGGCTTTAGGTACCCGCTTCCTGAGGGAACTATTTCGTACACCTGAATAAAATGAAGCCTGTATATTACTGTCAACTTTCATCAAAATCCTTTCAGCCGTTTGAGCGTGAAGAAGTAACAAACAAACACTCACAAACTATTGACGATTTAACAATATATAAAAGTTATATAGTGCAAGCAATCAAGCATTAATAACAAAGTTGTCAGAAAAGCTTTTAATTCTTCAATCGTTGAATTTTACTTTAAAAATCGCTGATTTTGCATCTATTTACTCCAATTACTCTTGAAAATCATAAGCCTTCATCTATCAAACATTTTAAGATCTGACAACTATTTTAATTCTGGTTTCTATGTTAATACTACTATGAGTACTTAAGCTTATTCTTGGAAATGCTGTTTTATGTTATTAAAGGAATTTATTATATCGTTCGTAATACCTTCGAGTACTTCTGAAATGCCCTTTTGAACCTATCGCGAGGGAAACTAAGCTAGGATTCTGCTTCAGCAGACAAATTAATTATGTTATGATAAATGTTAAAATATTCTAAGTACTCATTTTATTATTTGCTAGGGCCCCCTGCTAAATCAATTTATTAGTCACATACAAATTGACTTCAACTCACGTTTAAGGCTGGTCTTAGAGAATATCTTAGGTCTTCACCAAATGTATTGGAATATCAAAATTTTTAAATATACTAATGGCATTTATAAATAAAAAATATACTAATGAGAAAGCAAAAATGTTTTCTTAATGTTAAATTATGCAAAATTGGACGAACATATTTGATAAAGCATACTCTAATTAATACCTAAGGCGACAGGAAAATCTTACCTATTTCAATATCAATTTAGTTCATTAGGTTGGCAGTCTTTAAACAAACCGTTAGTCTAATTAGGCGGCCTATTTTTGTGTATTATCAGTGTCACCCACAATCTTAGGCACATATTACTGCCCCGTTTGCTTATCGTGAGCAAATACAGTAATTGATATTAGTTTAATATATGGGAACGTGGGCTTTTTGTTGATTTAAAGACGTATGGGGTGCGTTTGGTTAGTTTTTAATGTACGCATAAATAAATATACCTACAGTAAATAATGACAGTGGTTTGTTGCATTTTAAATTAGAAGTCAGAAATATTCTACTTCAAAGTAAAAAATTAAATAAGATTGTTGAAATTAAAATTGTTAGACTCTATTCCTAATTGAGTCTACTTGATTTGTTTAATAGTTTGAATCCTACAATTTTCGACAATTGTACGACTGGCACGTGGAAGCTAGCACCAAGAAAACTTTCAAAACAACATTAGTTATGAATTATATTAAAATCAGACTTCTCAAGTTCCAAGATATGAAGCTAGGCAATTGAAAGAGCCGTGGGGTCAAAGATCATAACGTTACAGAAGTAATAGATCTCCGAGGCTTCTGGATGACGGATCGGCGCCCTTTGATCTCTGACACTTGGTTCAGTTAGCCGTGGCCCTCGGATTACTGGCCGCTTTGCTATCGGTAGCCTATAAATAATTAACTTACTTATAAGTTTTGTGACTATTGAATTATAACAAATACAATTTTTGTTTATGCAGCTTTTTTACTGAAATCATTTTTAAAAGCATTAATGCGAAGGTTATCGATGTTTCTAGATAAGTCATAAGGAAATTTTGGTATGTTTTACACAACAGGTTTTTCAGGTATGTAACTTTGCCAAAATGCACACATGCCTTTCTTTGGTATACTTTAAAAATTATAATTGGTTCCTAATATCTACAGGTAAAAAGAATGATTATAAATTATAACAGCCTTACTTAGTAGAATTTTCTACAACACAATATTTATCCAATAACGGTGTGAAAACTACACACTCTTCAATCATACACTGCATGTTACATTATCATCAATTCACAAAACTAACTTACTTAGTACACCGATAATAGTAATAATTGTTACACCAAAATCAACTAAAACTAGACCTCCGCATTTAACTGCCAATCAAAACTGAACCTTGTCACTATCACTATAAAGCCGATATTCAAAATTGTTTTAAAAAGTGGAATTGGATTAATACGCGTGTGAAGTCTTGTATTTGATTTGTCAATTAATGTTTCGTTAATATCGTTCTAATAACTAGAGAACTATGGATTTTAAGTTCTAACTTAGTGAGTTTAAAGTTAAAAACGACTAACTTCATAGGATATCTAACAGTCATCTAATATTATACTGCTGAAGAGTTTGTTCAGTTGAACATGGGTTGAACCCACTAAGCATTCTTAGGACTAACTGTTCCGATTTGAAATAATGTTAATTTCTGTATTAGATAGCTACTTCGTTTCCCGGTTAATTAGACGTGGGCGAATCCGCGGGTGTGATAGGTATGTATAATTAAATAAAATAAAACTGCATATCTTGACCTACGACTAATACCTTTATTACATTTAAACAAACTCAGCAATTTCTATAATTACGAAACATCATGAACATTTGTTTACATGGTACCAATTTCAAGAGTCCGGTTACGTGTAACCCGATGCCATGGATTCGAGGTCACATATACATATATGTGGGCTACAATAGTCACAACTGATCCTTTGTGTAACAGGAGTTAGTTGGCGATCGGGAAGGATTACTCATCGGCTGTAAGTGCATAGCTTTATCTGGGTTACTGGATCAGAATTGCGTGGTGCAAAGTCTAAAGTATTGAAAGTGTTTATGTTTCAGTGATGTTTAGGTTTATATAGTTTTCAATAAGTGTGCAATTGTGTGAGGTTTTGTTATATACACTAATATCTTCATTTCGCCGGTTTTGCCCGCGTCTTGTGAGGAATGTTTCAGGCAACCGAATGAAAGATAGCCGTACAGCCTTAAACAAACAAAACTGAAACCATTTTAAAATTAGGGGAATCGTTCCTAATCAAACAAACTCTTTTGCTTTATAATATTAGTATAGATTTAATACGAACATCCCTCCCAACATACCCACTACTCGACATTCAATAGGCTAGTAATTAGAATTATGATATATGTAACAAAATACTGATGAATTGACTAAGGAATATAGAAAATAGAAAAGTTTACAAACTCCCAACCTTACTAAGAACTGCCGTGGACAAGACAAACATTTCAAACAAAACATTCTTTATAATAAAAATAAATATAACAATTAAAAAAATCCCCCATTACCATGAGATTTCATGGAAGAGGAACAATGAGAGAATAAACATTGAATTACTGATTACTGAAACATCTGATCAAACAAGTAATGAATTCATCGTGGTCATGGAACTATTTACGGTGATATCATTTTATGTCGCATGCACTGCAGTAAATAGTAGGCTTTTAATATGACCTAATAGAGAGAATAATCACGATTCATGTTACTGTGTTGCAGTATTTTTTTTATTCTTATGGTTTAAAACTGACATAAAAATTAACTATTTTTTAAGTTTTTTCGTTCACATATAATGTGTTTTGTGCAAAAGATGGTTAGTAATGCAACATAAATCACTATAGCTATAAAATTTTACTGTTAATTTATAACACTTTATTAAACTTTAAGCACATTGTAATTTACCGCCAATTTATGTTTATAACAACTTTATAATAATTAAGTGCATTTATAATCAAACTAAGCTTACTTTTGGGCTTAAGTATTTTATCGGCTTTATTACTTATTGATACTTTCAGAGATTTAATTTTAAAGTTATGATCCAATTAGATTATGGTACAATCCTTGCGTGAACATTAAAAGATTAAAATGGATTAGACGAGGCTTGTGGCCCATGTTTTAATTTATTTTACAATCACTAGTAAATTTTATTTAAAAAAATTTTTCTTATTGAATTGACTACATTATGAGTTCGATTTTGTAGCCAAAACAGAACGTGTTCTAATGTTATTTGATTTACGAAACAAGTGATGTATCTATATCTTGATATTAAGTTTTTCTCCTGTGAAAACAAGTTATTGTAGGTAGATATTACCCTGTGAATGTAGGTACTTCTTTTGGTACAATCTGGATTATTTTCTATGGCTGGTGATTTCAGAAAATTCGCAAGAGACTTTCTATTTAATGTATCAAAATATTAATGAACAACAATATAAATTAATCATGTTTTCGTTGTAACAATAGAATCTATTTGAAATTCAGCTCATCATTTCATTCCAAAAGAGTCAAAGTAAATAAGAATACTTCTATTAATATCCGAGCCATAACTTTATCGCTAAAAACTCAATTAAACAAAAAGTTATGCAAAAATTTTGCAAAGCCTAATATTCTGGAGAGCGCCCGATCTAAATTGTCTCGAATTAACATAAAACCTAGAATTTTAATTAAGACTTTAGGATTTGGGTGAGCGTAACCTTCGGGATATTTTGTTAGGCGATCCTCCTTGGAATAATATTGGAGGAGATAAAATAACGATTAGAACCACTCATTTTCATTTTGAAAGATGACTGTTTTCGTTGAAAAATGACTATGAAGTCTTTTGTTTCCAACCCTATTTAATATTTATTAATAAACAAAAAAGCAATTTTAATACAAATAAATTCTAGACATTTACCAAAAAGCCCAAATTCCTCACTTATCCGTAAGAAAAAAAGCACAGTAATTCCACCATGCGTTATTATTTAACTGACAAATAATTTTGATACGTTTTACCAGTAACCGTTATCTGGTGTACACTCGAGATGCCATTGGCTCGAATCATTTGCAACTTGATCACATTATGATGTTATCTCAATATGCCGCGAATTTTATCTAAGGAATCTTGCGAATGTGCGATCGCATTGGTAAATATTGAGTCGTGTCATTGTCGCGTGGGGTGATGTTTGGTGTAAAACCTATGTTTTTGAAGGCTGTGTGTACTGTAAGTTTGATAATTTCAATTTTCCAGGATTTTTTTTTCAGTATATCAATGATTCTGGTAGTTATATTTCGCACAGCTACAAACTATGATGTACAAATAAATTAAATCGACTTCAATGATACACCTAAATGCTTTGTCCTAACAAACACTATGCTGAACCGCATCAACATCGGATGAGCCAAATGTGAGATAACCGCACACAAACATAGGTACATACACACCAGCCAAACTGAAAACCTCCTCTTTTTAAAGTCGGTTAAAAATCATCATGGTACCTATTGCTTATTAAGAATAACCTATAGCCCATAATAATACACTCGGGTAATCCT
Organism: Helicoverpa armigera; assembly: GCF_030705265.1. Classification (NCBI taxonomy): domain Eukaryota; kingdom Metazoa; phylum Arthropoda; class Insecta; order Lepidoptera; family Noctuidae; genus Helicoverpa; species Helicoverpa armigera. The sequence goes on along the minus strand of NC_087134.1, from coordinate 529,593 downwards.
TAACCCATATTTAAATTGACATATTTCTGTATGCCGTGATATTTTTTCTTGCTTATGGTGTGTTCAAGCCTTTACATTATGGAAAACTAGCTTTCCGCCCGCGGCTTCGCCCGCGTGGAATTCGGTTATATTGCGGTATAAATCACAACTATAAGAAAACTTCTCATTCCCACGGAAAAATCTAAGAAGCGCGATGTAACGCTGGATACGATTAGTTGTTAAACCAAAACTGAATGGTACACTATATTATACGTTTTCCCTTGTGGAGCAAAAACATACAGATTTTGGGCACTGGAAACCCGGGAACACGCTACATAGAACTGACCATGCGAAAAACAATGTTTTTCTAAGTGTACTCCAGCAACCCTTAGAGTTTGGCCTTTAAGTTTGGCCAAAAACTCTCCATGCATCATGTTTCAAAACACCTTTTTTTTTTTTAGCGACGTAAAATCATCAAATGACCCCTCCCGCTGTGGGTTAACAGCGGTGAGGGAGTGTCAGACTCTTACTGACTAAAATCGTCGTGTTCCGTCCTAGGCCTTTTATATACCAGGGCCGCGGTATCTCTTTCGAACAACCCGCAGCCCCGGCTGGCCCTGGCCCTACTGGGCCCCACTGATTTCAAAACACCTTGACTAATTCGCGGCGAACCTTAACACCGCGATACAGAAAAGCACAACGCCATCTATCGAGCTATCGGGAAGCTCGCGATTGAACAATGAGCTACAGGTTAAAGCGCGAGATAGCATTGCACTTCTTACGTATCTTAAAAAAAATCTCATTTTCGGGGATTCATTATCGTATCATTTAGCTTCTAAATTTACATGTTTATATTCGTTTGCAATATATTACCTTGTTTTAAACGACACACAGCGCCATCTACAATCCATCCATCAAGCAAACAATATTTTTGTTTTCCCTCGGGAATATCTATTTTTTTCGGGATAAAAAGTACCCTATTATTTAATCTGGACTTCTAACTTTACGTCTGCAAAATTTCAAAGCAATCGGTTCAGTAGTTACGGCGTGAAAGCGGAACAAACAAACAAACAAACAAACAAACAAACAAACTCACTTTCCGATTTATAATATTAGTAAGGATTACTTATCGTACGTTACTTCTTGTAATCTTACAAAAATAGTAATGTGCTAGTTTGCTGGGTCATAATTCATGAGAATATGATTAGGTAAGAAGATTACTTTCAGATGAGTCAACTAATTTACATAATATCATAATTATACTGTGATGAATGTTTTATTTTTATTTCTTAGAATTAAATATACATATGGATGACTCGAACTTTTTCATGATAATCGTGCTTAGTAGGTATTTTATATTTTTGTATGTACTTAATAAAAATTGTTCGGGTTTTTATGTCTCACTGGATGCGGTTTTACAGGTATAGGTACTTAATAATTAAAATAAAATGTTCAGTGTTTAGTATCTCATTTCTACTCCATTTTGCGATAAGTCGTCGATTTTTTCGTTTTAGTCGCACGTCAAAATCGCATACTTCCAGTTTCCCTTAGCCACGCATAACGTCCCAATGATTCAAATTATGATTCTGCCGACTTACATCACGAGGCACATTTTCCAAGAAATTAGATCGCCCGCCAAAAATCCTAAGGGGTGTTCAAGTTTATGCTTTGCGTGTGCGTAAACACAACTTTATATCTACACTTCAAATACAACCTACCATGGAAATATCGACTTTAGTATCTAACAGTTAAGGAGCTAAGCATAGTTTTGTAGACGCAGAATAAGTTGGCAAACAAAAACTACTGTTCATTTTTCATGTAGCGTTTTTACGGTAGACATGTTTAGTAATGCAAAAAATAATCTGAATATAAATAAATATGTTATGCTAACTCACGTTTCTTGGCTGATAGTGTTGCCAGGGTCTAAATTGAAAGCCTTTCGGTTCTTCTGCGTGTTTAATACTTGACAGCTTTTTGTATCGAAACTTATTATGGCTTACGTAGAAGGTTTTGTGTGAAATAAAGATACCGTGAAATCTAAGATGAAATATTTGGTAATACAGACTATATGATAGCATCTCTTAAGTGTCCTGAATGACTCCCCTAATAGTGAGTGCCGACCTGTAATCTCAACATTTTTGACAGACGCTATGGGTAGTCAGAAGACAGAAAATATGATAACCAGTCTAACCAAGGGATATTGGAGTTCCATAACATAGTTGAGAAATGCTGAGGCTACTTAGGAACATAATTACATAAAAAATAAAAATAAACATACTCTAGCACGGTACATTAAAAAAGAGGGCACTTTTTTCAGTATCAACGCTGAGTGTTTTAACTTTTTCACTTTGCAGCGTTATTTTCATTCATTAATGTTAACAAAAAGTGAAATTATCATCATAAACAGGCCAGCCCGGACCCCAGGGTTTCCTCAAAGTTATTTACGCGAAAAGTTTCGTTTTAGGACGACACGATTCCTGTATAAAACAATTGTTATGTCGGATTGTGAATGTATGGCTTTATGTTTTGGTTTAAAGTCTGTTGCGTACTGGGTGAAATGAAAGCTGTAATTTGAGTGTGGTGAATTAAAATTTTAAACAGCATTTTAATTTTCACAATCAATATGCTTTTTAAGGGATAGTTATTTCGGTGATTGTACATATTTTTTAACTAAAATAAGTACAAAAAAATACTTTATTTAAGTATTGGGAAAAATATTCAAAAAAAATATTGTACCCTCTATGAAAGTAAAAAGAATTTGCAATTTAGGAGCACATTATTGCTAATTGCAATTGTTTATAATTTGCTTGTGTGTTCATTGAACGTTGATCCTTATAAGTGACTCAGATTGTGTTTATTCAAACTTTTTTATCTTCAGATTAATGAGCCTCTTTGAACGTTCAGAGTAAATATAAAGAAAGCCGAATAAATGCATAAATAATTATACTCTTTAGTTTTTTTTCTAGGGTTATTTTCCAAAATAAGAATATTCATTAATATCTAGTTTTCGCCCGCGACTTCATCCACACTTCTAGGAAACTATACCCTGTAATAGGATAAGAAGTAGGTAGTCGCTTCCAGGATAACCATCTATCTCCATCTCCGTGCAAAATTTTATCTCAAAAATATGCAAACAAAAATATAACCGTGTTTTCGCATTTCTAACTTATTTCACTGGACATTTCGATTACATACTTCTTATCGATTCTAGATCTCAAAAAAAAACAATAACGATTTTGATTTGTACGCCATCGTCACACGTTACAATATATCGGGTATCACACGTGACACTGGCCCAATTATAAGGAAGTCTGACGAAATGAACGGATGTTTCATTAGCGGCCTTAGCTGGATACAATATTGAGGATAGGGAGACTGTGGTAACTTGGGATTGTGGCAAAATATATGAGAGATCAGTTTCTGATGTACTGCTGAAGTATTAATTTGTTGGTGTATGTTTACGGGGTCCTTTGTCAGGTTTCCTTTGTCAGGTTTCATTATCTTCATAGAAGAATAGGTAACAAAAAAAAATATTATGTATAGCGTCTACCAGTGGTTTTACCCGCGTCCAGTGATGAGAGTACCTACATAGAAAGTACATGGCCAAGGTTTACCTCGATACATGGGCTATCCAATACTGTTTTTAAATCGGTTCTGTAGTGTCTGAGTATTTTGGTGTACAAATAAAATATGTACATCATGCAACCAATTAAATTCTTCAGCTTTATTATATTAGAAAATATTAGAAATTTGGGTTTTTTAGAGTAGGTAGGTAAGTAGAGGTACGATGAATCAGAACAGTCCTAACTGTTTTTACAGGAAAAGAGATGTTCCCTAAGATACCTACTGAACAATGACAATGTCATTTAGTTACAAAGTTCGGTAAATACTAAAGCAGGGATTTCCAGTAAAATAACAACTTGAATGATTCATGGGTAATTCCCGCATAATAATAAATAATTAAACTAACTGCAGTCATACAAACGATTTATTTAACTGTGTGTGTGACTAGTGGTTTTCAAAATTAATTTAAATTAAAAAATATGTAATAAAATTGAAATCCCTCGGATTTCCTCATATTTTACCTTTAATGTTCCTAATCAGTGGTTTAAAAACCCAGTTACCAATATAGGCTTACTGGCCTAACTTTATAAGATTTTTTTAATGCTGTGTCAACTTAACCGAGTAGGCCTTTGTCCAGCAGTGAGACAGAATTGTCACGCTCGGCACAGGCCTTTCTTCTCAAGCAGAAAAGGAATTAGCGTTAATTACCAAATTAAATGAATAAAACCAAAACGATAGAATATCCCAAATAGGTCATTTTCTTTATCCAGAATTGTAACAATGTCCAAAGTCACATTGGGCATGGTCTTCACAGTCACACATCTCTGCGAGTCGTTGGACGCACACCTTTTGGGCGTAATATCGAAGATGTCCTAATTAAGGGACGCGCCATGGGCGGGTGCAGCCTATATTGCGACCTTTCAATAATGAACACTGGGGAGGATTGGGGTAGCCCAAAGGTCAGGCTGAAGCGATTTTAGAAGATTAAGAAGAGCACATACATAGGTTCCTCTAACGGTATTTTAATTAAGTCTTATCAAGCGGGCAGAAAAACTTAGTACACCAGGTGTAAAACTTTAACTAGCTGCTTCTAACCACAAATATGAGTGAGTTTCGGTTTTGATTTGTGTCCAGTCGTAGACGCGTCGCTAAGCTGTCTCACTAGAAACAGGCTAAGAAATATAATAATTACATCATTGTGAGTCCCTACTCACTGGATGATGGGAACCAGAGGATTATTGCCACACTATCACACTATATCACTCGTTCGCGTATTTTACGGTATTTTTTTTTACTATACATCAAATATTGACTCTTTACTTTTCAGCAAACTCCAATTTTCATCACCGCTACCTCTCACCCTTTAACCACACATCGGATAAAGGAAAATATTTGTCAATGAAATCCTTAGCCCCCTGTAATTGCGGCGTGGTAGCCGAGATACCGCCGTTACAAAGAATCGTGTTTCAAACAGATACGACAAACGTTGCTAAAAACAATACAGGATAAATGGATTACCGATACGCGAGGAATTGGAGACACAATTAAGAGAAAACCTTTCGAATTGATTTTCTTTAAGTAAATCTGTGTGTGTTTTGTCATCTGCGCGGATTTATTTGGTTTTGGAGGGTCTATTTATAGTATAATCTGTGGAGATGAGTTAGATACGTGAAGGTGTGCTGTGATTGTTTCTGTTATCCTTCCTTATAATATATTCTTATCTTTAATGTTACAAACCTGATAAGTGTTTGTTTCCTTGAACGCGCTAATCTCTGAAGCTACTTGTCCAATTTCAAAAATTCATTCAGTATTAGATAGTCCATTGGTAAATGGGGGCTTAAGGCTACTTTTTGGGCTGGTTGAAGCCGCTGACACTAGTTTATTAACTCATAACTTTAGTTCTATTACTTATTTGCTATTTTATCTACGTGCAATATCCAAAATAATGAACTTTGCTATTCTAAAAATAATCCCAAAGAAACAGCTATCTTAAGCAAAAACACACCAATTATTTCCAATACACCAGCCGGGTCTCAGATAGCACATACATAAGTTCCTCTAATGGTATTAATGTGTAATTTAGTCTTATCTAGTGGATAGAAAAACTTAGTATACCAGGTGTAAGACTTTAGCCAGCTGCTTCTAATAGTATTCAATCGATGAGAGTTTCAACGTATTTTATACTATCAGTATCATGCTTCTGTGAATAACTTTAAGACTGTTTTTTTCTTGTAATACTTTCTTGCTTCTATTTTTATTGGCACGAGCTGGTTATTATCGGGGGTACAAAAATAGATAGTTGCAAATATGGTAGTGCTTTAACATTTCTCTATTCGCGATTTGTATTTTAAATTTATTAGTAACTAGGTGTTTTTTTTTTAGTAAGGATGAATTGCCTGTTAGCGTAAGCATGATTTTAATAAAACCATTTTTATTACCGTCTTCTGTTTGCAAGTTATATTCTAAAGTTTTGACTTCATTTTAAATAAATCGAATCAGCTAACTTTGATCTTAACTTCCATTTTGCTACAAAAATGTTGATCTCCCTAGTATTTTAACATGCATTTTAACTTTACTGAACCAAGTATTCAATTAACGGCTATCTTAAATATGTAGGCAGTGCAATTATCATGACCTTCCGAAAGTCGGTACATTACAAAAGTGAATTCGGAATACTTTAAAAACCATAAAAGTTATAAAAGTTTTTACTTTTATTAGTGTCGTGACAAAGGTGTGAAAAGGTACTTAAAACACCCTTTTTATGGACCTTAGGGCCTCGCGATATCCTTATATAGGAACTGTTGCTATTATACGGCTCATCAGCCAACGTATTTTTTATACAGCCTTTATATGCATACAGGGTGTGTTCTTGTGGATATCGACGTTAAACAGTAAAATAAATGAAACATGTATTGAACACGGTAGCGTCATGCTCTTTAGTTATTAGTGATCATAAGAATTATTCTTATAATAACTTATCAGTTATTTAGCAAACTTATTTTGCAAAATAATTAATACTTTATTATGATTTACTTTTGGGTGTCCTGCAACAGAGTAAAAATATGAATTTATTCTACTTAAGTAATTCCGTAGGTAAAAAGTTGCTTTAGATTTTAGCACTTACCTGCGCATTTTTCTATTCCCCACGATTTGAAAATTAAAGTACATTGTACCAGAATGCAAAAGCAACACCATGTATTTAAAAAATAAACATTATCATAACATTAGTATTAATGAATGGATATTTTAAGTTTTGCATGTTAATCAGCTATGTCATTGTAATAAAAGTGCTTTATATACCTCGGTATTAAAGAATAACAGATGTTTTCAATACTGCTTATTGAAAACTAGCTTCCGTCTGCGGCGTCTGCGTCACGTCTTGAGAGAACCACCGAGAAGGATAAAAAATAGCCAATATACTATTATATTAATTTGCCTGTATTGTTCCGATGTCTAAGCTATGTATATTACTGCCCCGTTTCATCTTTTTAACTTATTTATTTAACCATTTATGCACACAATAAACACATGACAAAAGAAAGAATAACATAAATTAGTACCAAGAAACTGCTTATTTCTAATGAAATCTATTCAAGCTGACCCATAGTAGGAGGCTTTAGAATCATCATTCTTTATTATTATCTATAGATATTTCATTAATTATTGTCTTGAATAGTTCAGTCATTTACTAGAAAAAGCTTTCGAAAAATGGAAGGTACTTATGTATTTTTACTTTTCTCACCTTCTTTCACTTCTTTCTCCTAAAACCGTCACAAGAAAAAATCAGATAATCACACTTTACATATTATTTAGCTTACCAAATTGGTCTAATTCTGACGCTAAGAACTCCATACTAAAGTCATTAGTACTGTTAGTCGAAGTTCTCAGCAAGTGCGTAGGAGGCCTAACAACTACGTAAAGTTTGTGTAAATTAGGCCTACTACTAGAATAATTGTACAAGTTTAGTTACAAAAATAACTAACATTTCTAAATGTAGGAAGCTTTCCATGTGTTGTCATTTTCTTTTCTATTATTAGGGCATTTCACCACATATTATAAAAAAGTTCTCCGCCACGTACGTACGTCAGTCGTTTTGTGATGAGCTCAAAAACTATTGAACAGTATTTTGTGGTTAAAAGCAATATTTAGAATGATTCATGTTTAGGTATATACCTACATACAAATACAGAAATCCACCTCAGCAATCGCGGGCTGCTTATCTTTAAAAAATCATCAAGAAAATATTTATCCTGTAAATATAAAACATGTTACCAACTTCTGTATATTTGTTAATTTCCTTACATTTTTACGAAAAAAAAATCTTGCCAAGAGTTTTCGTTTTTTACCACTTCTCAAAGATTGTGGTGCTAAAAAATATGGAATCCAAACAAGCCAGGACTCACTAAGTCTATAAATTTAGTAAGTCGTTAGCAAGTTTGTGAGGAGAGTGAAGGACTGCTAGTGCTAACGGCAAATCAGTGAACATTCATGAAGTATACGCGGTGCGTTCCCGTTACGGGTACACTTTATTGTACCCATTATTTAGGTATTTATTAACGTAAATGATTTTCGCAATGTCTTGATGTCGTTTTAATTAATCTATTCACATTTGAACTTAAGTTGCATTATAGGTAATATTTATCTATGAAAACCAATAAATAACATGTAGAAAAGGGACAGGCATAAGTTTATGAAAGCTGATCTAGAAATTTTTTTTCTATATGTAGAAAAAAAAAACTCATATGAATATCTTATTCGGCAGAAACCTTATGCCTTCTCAGTTTAACAAATGGTCTGCAACCAGCAGTGACAGCGATAACTTAGCTCTTAAAAATAAACGCAAAGAGAGACCAAATAGGAAAACGGGCAACTGGTAACATACCGTCCCATAATGATAGGGTGGAAATCAACCCCTGATTGAAGAGTGGGAGCTATTTCATCCCTCGTCGGCTGCGAGGGTGGCAGGACGGCGTCCTCATTTTTTTATTGAATAGTTTCTTTACAAAACATTTTCAAGTATGTGCTTTTATTAGATTTCTAGGATTTTGAAAATATGGGCATAGTTTTTATTAGATTGGCAGACTTGTCCAATAGTCATAATATAATATTAACGATTCGAAACAGAGGGAAAAAATATGTATATCTTTACAAAAAAGGTAAACCAAATTGAAATAACTAAAAGAAGGATCAATGTATCTTATCAAAAAGATCACAGTTGTGAGCTTCACTAAATAGATCTAGAGAAATGTGAGAAGGAATATCACATAAAAGGATTATCAGATAACGTCACGAATAAAACCATATTTCACACGAAACCACGATAAAATTACATACTGACAAACAAATGATTATTCGGAGCTTACGAACCTTAAATAAGATTAACAATTCTGGTAGTTCACAAGAAAAAATCCGAGTAGTAACAACAAAATCATCTCAGCAAACAAGAGGAAATCACCCTTAAATCATGACAACAGAGTCGAAAATCGTAGCAAAAGTAAACATTATTCGTAACGTTTGTATATTTTACAATGTACTTGCAACGTTATGAATGCTATTCTCAACACCTTTATCACAACTGAAGAAGGTTTAGATTCGGTTGATGTAGGTGTAGATGAGGAGTGTGGGCCTACTAGGAATGAGGTGAACACACCAAATATTGACATTAGACTTAGTGGATACGACATAGAAATGTGTCCAAATACTGAGGTGTCGATGTGTATTTGTAGAGCAATAGAAGACGCAATAAGATGGTAAGATCTGTGTCTGATGGGATACGATGGGGGAGTACTGACAGATTTCAAGTGGACAAACTTATGTTATGTGGATGATATTGTTTGAGTATGCGAATATACGATATGAGAGGAAGATAAACTGTAACATGTTTTAAAATCAGCATGTAACAGGTGATATATACAAGCATCAGAAACTAAAAATATTGTCAGATTTTGAGGATGTAAATACGTATCTAATTTTAGTAGTATCTTCCCAATATTTACAATAATATGCACTATGCACACCACCCCACCTGCCAAGTTTGGTGATTAAGAAATTTTCTCTTAATGTTCCCATCCGATGTTTTCCTCCCGAAACTTTTTAAACATATTTAATTGAGATTTTTTATGCACAATGTCCTCCATTCACAGAGCATTTATTTCTCTTTAAACGATCTCCCTTCCGTTTTCACGACATTAGTTTAATTCCCCTTCCAAATCATAGCCGCGTTAAGCATCTTAAACGTTTATAATTTCAGTATTAAGGATTCACTTTGTGCAATGGGCCTACTCGAGTCATTTGCTTAGAGCTCATGAATAACTTACTTTCCTTTTGATGTACAATTAACTCTTTCCTAATTTATGAAGCTTAAACGTCAGATGTTTCGTGTTATTGAAAATTTAATTTTTGGATAATTGCTCTCGGGTGCTGCCAGTTTTGTTCCTGCTTGTGATTCGCAAAGGCTTGCCAATTTATTATTACGCTGATTTGATTTTAATTAGTTTTGATAATGTCTCTGAAGTACAAGCTTTTGGCTACTCTCTATTTTTCAGTAGTATACACTTCCCTATAACAGAGCCAGCATCAAGTACAACAATAACTTCAATAGAAACCAGTGAGTCACTAACCAAACGCTAATTACAACGTTCTGGAAACTTAAGGAAAGCGCGTTTCGTTACCCTTACAATATAAGTCGCGATTACGTGCGCGTCACCGGTTTGCGCTCATTTGTTTTAATGACTTGCTAGGTTTGCGTTACAATTGAAGGGTTCAAAGATCAGAATTGTTAATTTTGGGAATAAATTAAATTCTCTATCGAAAGTTGGTAAGGTTTCTGTTCATTCTTGACTGAAAAATATCATAAACAATTCCCATAAGAAAATATTTTAATATGCACAAATAATAATGCGAGCACAAATAATATCCAACTCACATATTTAGATTTTATTGAAATTTTTATCTGGTTTCATATTAACAGAGCAATGGTAACAAACACTACAAATAACACTGCATATAACAAAATCACCATGTATGCACCAGGTAAATGCATCATGTATTTTTAGGACTTTTATTTTATCTAAGATCGTGTCAATTTGAAGTTAGCTTTGTCCAAGAGATAGCTCTAACTGTCGTAACGGCTGTCAATTGCAAATCTGAAACTTGATAGCTCACTTCAATCACAACGAGGTATCGAACTATTCTTGAAATTCCAAATAATTGATCCAAAATATTTGATCTAAGTTCAAGATTGTTCTATTTTGAAATACAGATTTGACACATTTTTAAATGGTTCTGAGCCTGACATCATGAACTTTCCAAGGGAACAGGTCTAATCACTTAATTTTAGTGATCGTTATTTTTTTATTTAAGTACATTATTTTGCGAGTGTAACAAAAGCCCATTCTTATATTCATAATATTTTCTCTTATCAATTTAAAATGTTTCTCTCTTCGTTCTTCAATATTGAGAACCACTCTGCTTACATTACAAACTCGATTTATTAACTGCATCAATTAGATAGCAAACAGACATCCTGACTTTATTGCGAGGGACACGACCCTAATAGAACAAACAATTTAGCAACAAAATTAAACCGAGAAAAAATCACACCGATATATCTAGAGCCGTTGAAACCACAATACATGTGTTTTAAACCCGATTATAATCGCCAATTATCCCTTTGATCGTGGAAAAATAAACTTTTTTGTACAAAATGCGTAAACAAAAGGGTTTGCTACAATCGGAGGGTAGGTACTTTAAATTAAACACCAAACGAGGTTCGGAGAATGAAACAACGAAGCACCGATGCGTATATTTTGGAATTATAAATGTATATTTTTGGATTGTATTCTATTCACAGTTCAAAAATAAATCTTCTATTGAAAATTTTGATGTCATTTGAATAAAAGGTAATCTGAAAAAGTTGTGAGATAGACTGCAGATATGAACTACTGAATATAGCGTATCAAATCAAATCATTTATTTCATGTAGGCCTTTACAAGCACTTATGAACGTCAAAATTATAAATAAGTTTGATTCTAGCTGCCCATTCCAAAAGTAGCTTCCTATGGAGAAGAACGGCAGTATATAGCAACTTATATCATTAGTTTGAAATACTTTCTGTAACCTACCTCTCCTTCATCCGATAAGTATAAGATTACTAATCAGTGTTTAAGTACCCAGTTTATAATTTCCCTTGTTTTTCTAGCACTACATCTAAACAGAACCACTGCCTTGACACAACGACATCCCCTTAGCATCCAAAATTTATTTACAACCCCGTGCAGTTATCCGCTTCAATCAACCTCGATTTGACAGCCAGATAATTATTACCCCTTCACCCCTAGGCCCAAAAACTGGGCCTGTCATATTTCCTATTTCATTCTTTGAGAGGCTTTTAAAAATTTCGGCGAAGGAAGTATTCATTTCCTCTTCCGTTTGTCCGTCTGTCACCGACACTGTAAGAAATGGGGTGTTTGTTTTCATTAACTTCTAATAAATAGAATTTATTTTCTTAGTATTATTTTGATGTTTATTATTAGTAAAGGAAAATGTATTTGGGAAATATTTCAGTAGTTTTTGATAATATGAACTATTTTTTATTTAAAGGCAAATAAACTTTTACCATTATACATTTTTTTATATAAAGACGATAGCACCCTATTGCACAAAAAACTCTTTTCTTCCAGAATGACACCACATTTAATTTTCTTTTGACTTTACTATTTTGAAATCCTAGCACAGTAACTCTTTCATGCGATCCAAATGACTGCAGTTCAGTTATTTTAATTCAATTGAATTGAATTCCATAATTTTTCTGAGCAACCCTTTATGTTTTCGTCGCGCTACAGAATTAAGGGCGCTGCAGAAGGGACGGCTAATACTCGTAAATTATTAAGAAATCACCCTTCGGAATATTGAATTTTCTCGAGATTTTCTCTTATTCACGTTGAATTTATTTTTGTTCGACAATGTTGTGTTTTGTTTGCGTTTAATTCTATTTTGACGACGGCCTAAGAATAAAAAATGTATCGTTAACGAAAAAGATTTCAAAATACTTGCTGATTAGATTATCCTTAGGCAATGGTATTTTCAGCAATAGATTCTATATCTGTTTTCTTCAGATCATTATTTTACCGTTTTCCAATGTAAGTAAATGCGTCATTCTATTTCAACTTCTTGTAAATCTATTCACATAAATAATATAATTTCAAATCTAATTGAATGGACGTTTAATTAACTAGGAACCTCTAAAATGAGAAAAGAAGATGTACACACATTTATTTCTAAACCATCATAAAAGCCCACGCCATTGTTACAAAGGTGTAAAACCACAGATTCAAATCGCAGCGGAAATTAAACATTAACAATAGCCAATAAAAATAAAAAAACTTTTAAGTTAAACGGTTTTATCTTATGTGTACTGAAAACTAGAAAATAAAAAAATAGTTACTTACCTGTCAACCTACGTAGGTGGTCCCGGTCATATTAGACTAAAATAAAAACGTGGGGCCCATTAACTATTGCTGTAGTACTTTCTTCTAGAGGTATAATAGGTGTGGATTGCATCGACTTACTATAATCGTAACTGGAGATTTTGACAATCAATAATCAGCCGTAGCGGCTTCACCAGCGAACGCCGAGCTCATAATCTACCAAAGTATAACGATATGCTTTGCCATAGGTAGGATTTCACAGGGGCCCCACGTTTTTATTTTAGTTTAATATGACCGGGACCACCTACGTAGGTTGACAGGTAAGTAACTATTTTTTTATTTTCTAGTTTTCAGTACACATAAGATAAAACCGTTTAACTTAAAAGTTTTTTTTACCGATTTTTTATTTTCTAGTTTTTAGTATTTAATGAAAATGCCTACCGAATATTCCTCATTCTATCTAATTCATTTAGTGCATCATTATTACACGGTCTCTTACCTGAAAATTTATTACAATCCAATTCCTCAATACATAGCCCTTCCAGATACTTTTTTTTGTAACAACCCCAAAAATCATCACATGACCTCTCCTGCTGTGGGTCAGCAGCGGTGAGGGAGTGCCAGACTCTTGACTAAAAATCGTTTTGTTCTGTCGTAGGCCTTTTATGTACCAGGGCCGCGGTAACTCTTTCGAACAATCTCGCAGCCCAGGCAAGCCTTGGCCCTGTTGGGCCCCGCTGGAGTTACTGTCAGTTTTCTACTTGTGAAGCCCTTTCATTTGATACCCATATTGGTGGGATTGATAAAAAATTGTTATCAGGCATTTGGTAGCGGCGGCCATCTTAGATTTCAATTTTGCATAGTAAATTGTATTCTACTTGTTGAGACCTTTCATTTGATACCCATGTTGATGGGATTGATAAAACCTACGTTGTCCGCCATTTTGTAGCGGCCGCCATCTTGGATTTCAATTTTTTATAGTATATTGTATTCTGCTTGTTGAGCCCTTTCATTTGATACCCATATTGATGGGATTGATAAAATCTACGTTATCCGCCATTTTGTGCCGGCGGCCATATTGGATTTACAATGTTATTGATATTACTATATTGTATTGTCATCGGAATTAAAGGTGTATACAAAATTTCAGATTAATCGGTTGACAGGAAGAGGGTGAAATTTGAATTACTAAATTTGACCCAAGAATGAATAAATAAAACAAACGGGGTGAGCTAAATAAAACCGTTTAAAAACAATACAAATGACATTACAGTAATATTGTAATTAAATAAAACTAAATAGGTTACGGTGATAACCACAACCCCAGTGTCAATCGATCGTGCCTTAACCCTAAAAAAACAACGGTGGGCTTGCGTGACCCCGGCAATTAATTTCAAAAGTACGGCAACCAGTGAGTGGGTTTTATCATAATTATAAATGCAACGTTTGTAGTGTTAATATGTATTCACGGTAGAACGATGTGCGTTAGTGATAAATAGCTGCCTAATTGTTTATATTATAATAAATAAAGGACCCAATGTTTAGGGTTTGGAGTGTTGAAAAATTACTTGTGTTTTTGTTTTTCGTGGTGTAACAATTCCAGTGGTATTAAAATTAATTTGTTGACAAATTGTAATGAAGTTGTGGTATGGTAATGAAGTAGTGGGAAAAATTAAGTATCTCATTCTATTATCATTATATCTCAATGAATAATTATAATGTTATAGTGATAAGGAATCACTCAGGTTTAAGGCATCTATAAGTTGTTTTATCTAACAATGGACGTATATCACGACTAGAAACAAACTATGTATTTACATCAATCACGTATCTTTTAGCTTTTAGTGGAAAAGTTCTATAGTTGCTATGTACAGTATAAACTATGTAAGCATTGAATTAGCCTACTCTATCAATGTTTGAATTAATGTAAAATAAACTTACAAATATTGTCCAGAGTGGTTTACAAGTTTATAGATATGATTCACATAATTACGCTAATATCAAAAAATTACAGATCTCACATCATTTACAAAAAGTTTGTAAACAGATTTTGGAGTTGAAATAGCATTACCCGTTAAGAATGATCACTTGAAAAAATATTGTGTGTTCAAGTCACATTACTATCTGAGATCTACGTTATAATCTAACATGTAACACTCCACTTGCCGACTATCAAGCTATTTTAATTGTGCCTTAAATGACCCGTGATGTTATTAGGGTTAACAACGCTTTATTTTTTTTCACTAGTGTTGTAGCAATGTCGACTCTGTTGATCGATGTGATGTGTTCACTTTGTCGGCGTATAATTAAATAGTTCGCGATGTGTGTGTGTTAAGGCACATTTCTCGGAAATTGCTGATACAGTTTTAGTGGAATTAAAGTTTTCGACTTGATTGTTGATAAGTTTTTGTTGATTTTCGCCGAAGCGCTAATGAAACCGTTTCGGGGTACTATCTGCATTGTTAATTTATTTTTGAAGCTTTATTGATTCTTTTAAGTGCTGTTATATTGTGCTGCTGTTACGAATTTGGCATTTAATTTATTCACTGCAAAAGGAGTCAATATTTTGAACCATTAAATATATTTTTAGCATCATAGGCATACTTTTACATAGAAGGTACATTTGTTTCTTGTTTCATAAATCATACTAACGTTTCTTCGCCTTAACAGTTTATGTAAATGAGGGCTCTCACGAGTACTGTAATCACAGGCGATGCCGGGGTATTTAATGTGTTATTTCAGCTTATTAAATTATTATTATTGTTTGCTTTAATTTCTTCTTGGTTGAAATAAAGTAAAAGTCACTTTGTGAACCTGAAACTGGTAAATATATAATCTGTTTTCGTAGTCGTATCCAAAATTAGAATAGTGTATTAAGAATAAATAAGTATTGGATCCTGAAAAAAGTTCAGCATCCAATATGCTCCAGGATACTTTCTATCCTGGTATTTCAAGACTTGTGATAGTGCAAGAAAACAGCAAGTAACATCTTAAATTGAATTCTAAAAGATTAAAACCATATACTTAAGAAGTACTTTTTTCAACAATTTATGTAAATCAGTGCCCTCACACTTGGCCTTAATAACAGGCCATGTCGACAACGTGTGTTATTTTGACTTTTTAATTAATATCCACATTGTTTCCTAACTTACTGTTACTTCCTCCATTAAGTGAAGTTTTTCGCTTATTATTATGTGTTAGGAAAATATATGGTTGTGATTATTTTTAGGTTAGGAGTGTGTGACACGTTTTAATATAAGTTGTGTTCATATTTTATTTGTTAATTAGTTTTATAATGGAACACGTGTTACACATTTGTTATAATCTGTACAAGAATTATTGTGAAACATAGTTAAACTTAACGAAAGCAAAAACTTAGTTCCATCGGTTTTAACCCTATCCCGTGGGAACTACTCTGCACACCCGGATAAAAGGTAAGTTTTTGAGATTATCGCGTTCAAAACAAACGCTTCAGCTTTATAATTAGGTACTCGTATATTGATTTCATTGGTTTGTGAAACTGGCTATAAGAAGGTGTCTTAACATAGCTCGACATTCAAACATTGCACAGAAATACACAAACTTCAAAACACCGCGACATCATCACAATATCTTGAAAGTTACAATTTTCAAGTTGTCTATATCACCCTCTTTAATTAGCCACCATTCCGATCCCACCCTCCCGTGTTCAAATACCAACCCTTTCATCTCACGTATCACACGAAAAATGTATACCACCCCCAATAAATTCATAAAATAAAAAATTCCATTAGAAACTCATTAAATTGTACATTAATTACGCTGGCAACAAAAAATAATGCATTAGTGCTTTCAATTAGTTGCACCTGTTTGATATCGAGACCAGGATATGTAAATTATGTCTTAATTTCGTTTTTAGGGAAGATTTATTGGTTATTTCCATGTTTATGAGTAAAAGGGTTATTTGTTTGCCTTTGCTTTTAATGGGATTTTTAGGTTGTATATTTTTTTATGGATATATTGTTGTAGCCGCAAATTAATCGCTATGATAGCTCGTGCAGTTATGAGTCTGTATATTTTGTTAGTGAAATATTGCACAAGGGTAATTCAGACCATAACTGCTTAGCTTTTTTCAACGTGGGATCGGCTTCCAGTGTTACAGGATGCAACTGAGTACCATAGTGGGCTTAGATAGAGAACCTATCTAGCTAAACACATCAATCTAGTTACCAAGGCAAAACTGACTGGTTTGAGCTTTCGATTTCACATGAAAGAATATTCACGATATGGTTCACAAAAAATATCCTAGAACTTATTTAAGTTACAAGTCTACCCCATCAGTTAAAACAGGCAACTTCTTTATACAGAAAGTAGTCTATGTTTACAAGAAGCAAATACTCTATTCAATAAGTTCCCTATAAGAAGTAAACAAACTGAATAAAAAGCTATTGTTTCTCAAGCGGGTGTTTTTGTTGGGGTCACAGATAGCTAGAGGTCATCCCAATATATGGCTTACACAACAATATAATACCTTATTAGCTTCTGCAACTTAGAACACATACAATACAATCCACTTATCTTATTCCGTTATGCACGAATACCACAACTACATTTTAAACTCTATTCCTAGACACAAAGAGTTTATATTAGATTGAAACACTCCGTACTTTAAATGTGAGGTAACTTTCAAATGAAATAGGTTAATAGGCTTTTTAACGCCTAAACTTAAGTTACAGTTCGTTTAAAACATGAACCATTTAGGTCAATGATTGGAAAAATGCAGATCTGACACTTCTTTCAATGCTGTTTTACAAACGCAATTTTGAGTAGAAATCATGTTAAATGTCAGAATGTCAATCAAAATGACGTTTGGGATCAAAGAGCATAAGATATTGAAACTAGAAAATTACATTTGTTTGTTACTTAAATAGTTATTGTGTGAGCAAAATCTATTGACTTTAAAACACTTTCTAATGCGTTTATTTCAAAAAGAATTCATACGTGTGATGGATGTACGTAACAAAATGACAAGGCAATTAGAATATTGATAAAGCCATATAAAAATGTATTGATGATTATGTAAATAAGCTCAGAAGACAACTTAAAATAGTCTACAGTTTATAACATTTAACACATATCTTTTGTGTCATTAAAATCAGCATTGAAGCGACCTAAAACCGTGAATCAGAAATAGTGACACATCTGTAACAAAAACTTAATCTATGGCCCAAAAATTAAGGGGTCTAGTAGCGCCAACAAATTACAGCTTTTTCGTTTATCTACACAGAAGCTCGTTGCTTTCTCTTTGACCATATTGATGACTAATTGGTCACAGTAGTGGACGTCATTCAGTGATTTATTGTCTGAAAGTATGACCACTTAAAAATATAAAGCTTAGGACAGTTTTTTGATAATGTATGTGACGTAAGATGTCAATGAGGTTATGAAATAGATGATGATGAAGTAATACTTTTTTTACTATTAGATAAATGCTTTTCTTAAGTTGCCTTCTGTCTTTAACAATACTTCATTTGTTTAACCTTACCAAAAAGCTGCGTGTGACAGATAGTAGATAAAAGTAGATGCAAGTTGAAAATTGTGTTAACTAGGCTAACCATTCATGATAATGACGACCACGAATTTGGTCATGGTGGTAAGTGGGAGGGCCAATATACAGAAGTGAACTAAAAATAAACATACTGATATGAATGGTTAATAGGACAAGATATGTAAACATATCTAAGCGACTTATTTTCGCTTGGACCGCAACCAAAACGAGCACAAAACGATAAAAAAATATTCATACAAACCAAAATTGATGCGCGGTTTCCCATAAAAGTCCCCCCCGATATCAGTATGTATCATCTAACGCCCAATTACAAACAACATGCAGAACCACGATGAAAGTAATAAAATCTCGTTACAGTTTTTACAGCACACGGTGGGACCCTAAAATTGATTTACGATACATAGTTATTACATTTGGCTCTTAATGATACTGATTGCGTTAGGATTATTATTTAACTTTACGAGCTAGCAGTCAACGGGCTGTTACACCATGGTTTTATGGGAACATGAGTTATGGTTGGTCTCGAATTTGCGATATTGCGTTTTTGGTTCGTATTTTGTTCGGAATGTATGTAGGTCGTTTTTCTGTGACAAAAGAGTTGAATCATGGTTTTGCATACGCATTACTTATTTAGATTATCTCACTTTATGGAAGAATTATTTGTTTACAACAGATCTGCTACTAAAAACTGACGAAAAATTTTATCACTTTCAATAATTATCAACAAAAGTAACTTAACACTTAACTCTTCCTTAAGCAAACTAACTCCAATTAAGTGGATTTAGTTATACATCAATAAATGATCATTTAATTCTAATGGCACAGAATATCCCCAACTAGCATTAACAATTTAAAATTTTAATATTTTAGTAAACTAAAACATTCCATATCGTTTAAACTAATTTAATCACCACTTCACCACCAACAAAATTGCCTCCAAATTCAACGACAAAATCATTTATCAAAACAAACCGGTTAAATCCAGTTATAACTGACTTTAACCAGTAAACTAATCTGTTATCATCGGCGCCATAATTATCAATCGCAGTGAAAGGAAGGTGTGGACGGGTCTGACCTTTCACGATCCTGGTCTGAAGGTGGAGTTAGAAGCTGCTTATGTGCTTGACTGTTTCTGATAAGGTGCTATCTGGGAATGATCTGGTGCCAGTGGTAGTGTTATAATTAGCTGGCATTAGAAAGACTACTGATACTACAAACTCGTTGAAAGCTTAAAAGGTCTTTGGATTTCATTTTAGGGATATTGGTTTTGATGATCTTAGCGATTTTAGGTTAACTATCGGAAAGTGTCAGAATGTTGACTTTTGGTCGGTCCATAGTTTGACCGGGTTCATAAATCAGTATGGAGATGAATGGTAGTGCGCACATTACAAAGATCAGGTATCTATTATTTCGTGATCATTAAGATTCAACTTAATCTGTTTCTATGTATTTATATTCCTCAGGCCAACTAATAGACAACAAATGGTTAAGATAACTCTTACAATTTTATTGCTATTTTCCATTGAACACAAGAGAAGTAATTTCTATCATTTACTATAGAAAGCTTGTTTCCTATATCCTAAACATTTTATATCCTTGAATAGAATGACTTAAACTAACTGTGCAAAACAGTTATTCTTCGATTTATACTAAAAGTCACTTTCCCCATTATCGTATATCCGAAGTACTTACTGCTTAACTGCTGCCCGCAGTTTCACCCAACCATAAGTCCCATGATAACTACTCCTTACACCCTGCTAAAAAAATACCAGTAGCGTTTTTCCCATAAATGGACTATCTGACACTGAATCAATGTTTCAAATCCGTTCTAGTACGTACCTAGTTACTGAGTACAAACGAACAAACTACAGCATTAAAATATTAGTACAGATTACTTTAACAAATCAGTATTTGCTATCGGCATTAGCACTGGCTTCCATCAGCTGGGAATCGAATCTGAATAGTGTCGCAATACCACCCGCTGCGCCGTCCTGCGTTCCTCACATTTGTTAAATCCTATTCATTCTCTATTGAATAGTATTGATATATCGTTTTAGATTGCGCTTGATTTAGAACTAGGTTTTGTTGCTGCGTATTATGTTTATAGTTAGTGGTTGTAAGAAATCTAGGAGATGCTTAATCGTAATTTTGTTTTTTGTAGCTAAGGTCTTGTTTTAAGTTGACATTAAGTATATTGATACCGGCTACTAATATTAAATGGTAACATACCTACTCTGTTCAGGATTTTCAAATATAGGTATTTTGTATCTAAGGGTACATTAGATAAGGTAAAACAAATTAACAATTAAACATACACATTAAATTTCTAGAAATGATACACAGTACATCCTTCTCCGTGTGAGAGAAGGCTTGTGCCCAGCAGTGGGACGATAAAAAGGCTGAAAGGGATCAGCGAAGTGTTAATTAAAGAAGAACATGTCTTCACATTCATAATCGACACGAAATAATACCAATAACAAAATTTAAAAATTAAATTTAAATTAGTAGTCGTAGTGGCCTAGTGGACAAAGAACCAACCTCTCGAGTATGAGGGCGCGGGTTCGATTCCAGGTCAGGCAGGTACCAATGCAACTTTTTTAAGTTTGTATGTACTTTCTAAGTATATCTTAGACACCATTGGCTGTGTTTCGGATGGCACGTTAAACTGTAGGTCCCGGCTGTCATTGAACATCCTTGACAGTCGTCACGGGTAGTCAGAAGCCAGTAAGTCTGACACCAGTCTAACCAAGGGGTACCGGGTTGCCCGGGTAACTGGGTTGAGGAGGTCAGATAGGCAGTCGCTTCTTGTAAAGCACTGGTACGCAGCTGAATCCGGTTAGACTGGAAGCCGACCCCAACATAGTTTGGGAAAAAGGCTCGGAGGATGAACAAAATAACATTCCTCATAAAAAATATTCAAGCAAATAAACTTGAAGTCCATAAAGACTAACATACACGATCACATGAGTGAATAGAAGCGATTACACGCGTCCGCAAGTCAGAGTAACTTACACAAGTCGCGCGCGGAAACTTTGGACTCGCGACTCGGTCCGTCAGTTGGTCCTCTTACTTTTTGTGATCTCTTCACTTACCAAGCTTGTATCTTGTTGGGGATTTTTCTGTTTTACTGTACCTAGTGGCGATGGGGTTTTTGTTTTAAGGTATTTTTCGTTCAATTTTAAGATCACATGAGTGAATAGAAGCGGTTCCGCGCGTCCACAAGTCAGAGTAACTTTCGACTTGCGATTCGGAGTTGGGGCTCTTACTTTTTGTAAAGAGATCACATAGAGTATTTTAACCCTATTGCACTTACGAATATGCATTATTAAGTATTATTCCTCTATTTATTTGTAACCCATTTTTTTTAACCCCTCTAACCTAAAAAAAACACCACAACAGAAAAACACCCTTTTTCTAAACAGCAGCCTCCTCCAAAATCAAAGAAATTTCAGGATCAAAAGCGCATCTGACGTGGAAATGAAACCGAATCACCCGGGGCTCACGTGGAACAACGCCCAGTAATTGGTAACCCTTGTATGAGCGACGCCCCAGGACCTGCAGCTCTGGTTGTGGTTACGGGCTCATAATTGGATGATGTAGACTAATATTGGTGTGATATTTTGTAGAATTTGTTGTGTGCAGTTTTGGGATGTGGTGTTACTCATTGATTAATCTGTATAGAGAGCAGATGTGCGAGATAGAATTGATTTTCTGTTCTGTTATAATTACCGATAGCGGTTTAAATACCCCTACAAAGAAAGGTAAGACGTCTACTCAGCAGAAACATAAAAGACACAACGATATTGCCAATAAGAAAAAAAATAAACAAATATTTGTGTGTTTACAGATTCGTCACAACAGCGAAAAAAACAACATAAGTATAAAAGTACCTATTTTTCTACATTTGAAAAATATAACGGCAATAAAAATATACACATATTGCCGATTTTTGGCAATAATTGAAAAAAAATACGGTGCGGTAAGTATAAGTAACAGAACTGGCTATCCTAAGGCCTATATTACTCACCCATCTTCCTAAGATGCCCGTTCATATTAATAGTCTGCGTAACTTGAGCTACAGCGCTATACCCGCAAAGGGGACAGCAGACCAGTCGGGTGTTGGTACAGGAAGCAATCTTTCAAAGTCGATGTGCTCAGGAAATTGGTAGCCTGACAACAAATCGATGGCCTGTTTGAATTGTGTTTAGAACTTCGGTTTGGACGTTAACTGGTTTAAAATGCCACTGTTTTGTGAGAAATCTGATGGTATTTTTTCCACTATTATCAGGTTATCTGATCTTATTTATAGCAAGTTCTAATACGATTAAAATCGAATAAACACCTGACACTAGACTTTTTCAACTACATACTGCTATCGACTTTAAAGAAACAATGGAAGTTTTTGAGAAGAAAAAACTAGCCGACCATGAAATAAATATTGAGCAGAAAAAATCACACCTACTTATTTCATACTTAGATGTCGTAGATATCTACTAACGTTGAAGCTTCGAGAAGTGTGACTAGACAAATGCAAAGAAAATAATAAACATAACACCTCAAGACAGAAAACAATGCAAGTCTCAAAAGATCAATAACCTTCAAAACAATCATAACCTTTACAAAAGGAAGTACAAACTTAACAGCCAATATTTCGCCAACAAAATCCCATCTTAACATATTAAAACGCAATTGAATCCCCATTTATCACGGTCCAATACCACCATCAATCTTTCTCCTCTTAAAAGTCGAAAAATTTCAACTCAATTTCAAAACTCGACGTCTAAATAACCTGAAGAAACAGTTACCATAGTCCTCATGCCCTTTACAACGGCGAGACGAAAACAAAATTAAGAAGTAGACCCACAAGGAATTTTCACCTTCATTTCTTTGCTGCTAAGGTTCATCTGAACTGCAAATATGGGAGGTAAGTTTGTAACCGGTCGCATAAGACTTGTCCTACTACCGAACTACGCATTGAATAGTATATGTAAGTATGTATATGTAGGAATCGAGGTTTATTTACTTTTAGCTTTGGTTTTGTATGTAAATTGTATGTAGTTAAATGAATGTATGTATGCATTATTGTTTGTAAGTGTTGTTATGATAAATTATGGTGCTTACCTATTTGTGATCGGATTATAAACATTTCATAATGTTTCCCTATAGCCTATGTCCAATGTCAGAAACTGTTTAGAAAAGATTCTTTCGCAAAAGCTTTGAAAAGCTTTGACAGACATTACACATAGAAATTTATGAAGGAATTAGGTTCTAAAGAGGTTTTACTCCAATTATGAAAAAGAATTGTGCTCTACCTAAGTTGTTGTTTGTGATAATGGCAGCAGCTTGCGTATAATTTCTAATGAAATCTAATGGTTTCGATTCAAGCGATGTGTAACGCAACATCTACAATACTTATAAAGTTGTTTGTTAATAACATGATAAATATATTGCGGTACTTTATATAAGAGAAGCATAATCTAAATATTTCCTTTGACATACACCGAGGTGTGCACTGCAAGGTCTGTTTTGAAGCCTATGCAAATGCAACGCATTAATATTTATGTCAATTAAAACAAACACATAAACTGGTATAGACATAAACACTATGATATATCATAAATATACATTTTATTCTTCGTGATTGATAACTTCATTAAAACTGAGAAAAATCATTTAATTTTAATAATCATTCATCTATCTGAATGTGAACGAAGGAATAGATGTAATAAGGTCACATATCTACTAAAGCCCAAGTTTACCGACTGCATAAACGTCAGTTTATTTAGTTAGAACAACTCTTTACTATTGATTTTTTAAGTTTTCAAAGTAAAACATCGTTTTATGTCCCCACAGTCAAGTGGGACTTAGCATATAAGACGGTTACCTTGTGAAATAAGGTAAATAAATAAATGCTGTGGGAGAAAATAAGCTTTACCAAACATTATTATAGAACAACATTTAAGTACTGGCCAAAAACATTGTTTCTCCGAAGATAGCAATTTGATGGCGTGTGCATGTGTAGTAATGTTTTTTCATATATTTTAACTATCATGAACTAAATAGTAGTAAGAAAGCAACTCACTCGTCAAAAACTGTACTCCAGAGCTTAAGTATGTTAAAAAGCTGAAATCGAATGATCACTCTAGAAGGGAAACATCATGCAAGACTATGATAAAGCTTCCTAGGTAATAACAACATTATTCTATAGTTGCAACTTAAAAACTTTATTCCTATTCCACTCCTAAACACGGCCACCTTGACTCTATCCCTTACGTCACATGTCAAATCCAAAGAAAATATCGAAAACGCCCACAAATCCTACAGAACAGGTATACGAAATGTTTGTAAACCAGGAATAGAACCCAAAACCTTGGTCACGACGCTTATCCAATAAAGCATCGCGCTCTCTCGGGCCACCGCCGTGTGCTAATAAAAACCAGTTTTGGAGCACTTTAGAGATCACGACTTGGTGAAAGATATGTAGACGACTTTTTAAGCGATAAATGTCGTGGTGTTTACGTGTAGGTAATATGGGTCATGATGTGTTTGGTTCTTGAAAATGAGTTTTTGTTTAAAAAAGTCAGTCCTATCCAACATGGCTGTATATTATAACGGAGTTTCTAAAGAGTGATCAAACTTGTTAATCTTCTCATGTTGAATGGTAGGTAACTTTAAGAAAAAAATTCAAAGTGTACAAGTATTTGACACCATGTTTTACAGAAAATTGTACTCGAGAAAGAAAGCCGTGTAATATTCTGGTAGATCCAGAAAGCATTAGCTTTCTTGTTCGAATGTTTTTAAAAGGAAGAAAAAGTTTTACCTATATTTTGATACTCTCACCCTGTTTTCATGGTAATGAAACCATGCTCCATATAGCAGTTACAAAACCAAACTTATACCGATTTAAAGTGAAATTAAAATCTCGTCTCGTGGTCGTATCGCCAGCTCCAAAGAAGGTTCAACTCGATCACTACTGCGCTACGCAAAACGTGTTTCTAATGCGATTCCGACAATAATTTATGTATATTGCTTTTTGTTTCTGGTCACTCGATATGTTAGGCGATTAAATCTAAAGATTTCGAGACGTGGCGCCTCAGAAATTTGGGTCTCGGAATTACGAGTACTTCGGTTGGTTCTTCATAAAAATATATAGAGTTGTGATGTCCCAGTTGTTTTGGAAAGTGCATTTGGTTTAGATTTTTTGTTGTTGTTGTTGCTCTATTGATAGTAATTAGGGTTTACTTTGGTTTTCTTTGGTGTGGCGTGAAGCTTAAGTAAGTACAAATACTTTTTAGGTAACGAAAGATTTCTGCTGCTATCTGAGGAGTTACGTTAGAATGCAAATGAGTGATATAAAACGAATTTACGTCCACTGCCATATAAGTGAAATCAGAATGATAGTGAAATCAAATTTCCAAGAGACGTAGAAAATTATTTGTATATTTAATATCAGTTTTTCTGTAGCACAGTAGCAAAAGGAACAATTCATTTTCTACATAACATAACACCTATCTGTTAAAAAGGTATCAAAAACTTTAAACACAGCACATTATCCTTACACAAACACAACACTTCTCATTCAATAAGGAAAAGAGCCAAAAAAACAACAAGAACAAGACGTTACAGAGCCCTATCTTACAAACCAACGGTATCAAGATACACTTAATAAGATCCCATGCACGCTTGCAAAACCCTTATGCGAATTCAAAACCCATAGGCTGAGCTCATTATGCCAATAAAGTGGCAAGTGGCAACTGGCAATTGCCAGTTTCGTGCCAGATAACTGGCAAATGCCACATAACACCTCTTGAGGAGCTGATAGCATATCTAAATAGGCTTTGATTAGCCGTTAAAAGATAACTTATTGGATGTTACTTAATTAAATACAGTTATGAAGGTAGTAGCGTGGGAGTTATGATTAGTCGATTTTTTTTAATCGCTTTGGTTTTTGGTGTTGGGTTTTTAAAATAAGGTTGTTGAGAGAAAAGTTTTTAATACCTTGAACCTTATTTTCAACTTTTTAAATGGAGATAGAAACTTATGGGTCTCTTATAGAAGGTGGTCAATACGCTATTTAAATCACTAATTTGCGATTCGGTTGCAAAATGACCCAAAAACACAAATACATAAATAATTTGACAACTTATTGAAATATGCGAAATGTACACCAATCATTAATTTCGATCAATTACGATCAATTTCTTGATTTTATCTCTTGACTTAAATAATTATCGTTGCATTTTAGGTAGCATTAATTGATCCAAAAGTATACAGTACAAAATAAAGTTTCTGGGTATAAAAATCCAGAAGCTCTAGCATGATAATAATATTTCTGAAGCCGTTATAATAATGAAAATGATAATCAACAATTATTCTAAATGTCAAATAAGTAGCCTTTCCGACAGCATTCACTTTATAAAACTGCAAAGTACCCAATAACTGTATTTTTATCTCGAGATAATTACGTGTAAGAATATTAATCTGTAATTCACTCTTAAAAAATTCAAAGTATCTGGTTACCATATAAGAAAAAACAATTTAATCTTAGTCACTTGCGGTCAGCCACCTCGTTATAATAAACCTTTTTATTCTTTCTAAAATAATCCTTTTTATATAATGAGTCAGTTTATGCAGTTACTTTTTATTTTTTGATCGATTTCCGAGTAGTCGATTATTCGGATGGCGATGGAGTCGAGTAATCACAACACTAGTGAGTCATGAGCGTTGGAAATCGATCACCTTTTATGTTCGGCACTGCCCTATTTACGCAATCGTATTGTTTTTGTGTTGCCAACTGAGCTATGATTAAGCGAGTGCACACACTATCTACGTTTCGAATAGTCAGCGAATGGGAATTTAGATTATATTGTTTAGTGCTAATATTATCTGCTTAGCTGCAAACATGGCGAAATATGGATTACACGCTTTCTAGTGACCCGAGGGAACTACTTCCCGCATCCGGTTAGAAAAATATGTGTCCAATATTTTCCATTTCAATTTCACACTCTTTACTTGAACACTACAACGTTGAGATTAAACGCAGTCTGTTACCTATTGGTAGTTCTATCTAAATTAAAACTTACCTAGGTACTGTCACAGAAAGAAATAACTATCCCTTGTGTATACCTATCCCTAACAACATTTCCACTTTATGATCAATATCCCTACAACTATACACACATCTTCACAAAAAAACTATACAAATAAGATACACACACATACATAATTTATCTCAAGAAACCGCGTTTACGAGTCGGCGGTAACACGATGTTTTTTGCATAATTTAATCAACTCGCAGCGATCAAACATATGTGCTTACAGAAGGAAATAAATCATATAAATCGACACATTACTCCTCCGTAGTCGTGAGTTAAGGGATTCACAGACTATTTGTAGTGTTGTAGCGACTTTCTCTTCTCCACTAAAAATATGGAAGTCAAGGAAAGGAATAACCGATGTAAAACTAAAGACATGTTATATTATGTGAGGCCCTATACGTGTACCAATGTCTTGGTTACTCATTTTGGCAAATCCACAGCTCTAACCATGATCCTAATACATATCTTACCTACCTATAATCTCTTTAACCTTTTTGAATAACCAATAAATAATTAGAGAGTGTAAACAAATAAGCTCTTCAGTCTTACAACATTAAGAATAGATTAAAAACATAAGTAATTAATATTACAGTCCACCCTTATACCTTGGTCCTGTTTTTCGTCGCAGCGACAGTCGTCACATCTGAAACACCCTAACAGTAGCAGACGCATTAGTAGCGACAAGTTCCCGCTGGAGGCTAATTGAGATCGCTCCTCACTTGATAAAGATCCCCGGTGTACGAAATATACTTATTTCATGTATTTACTAGCTGTTTAAAGTTCTTCGTAATATGGGTACCGTGTATGCTGTGAGAATATGAAACCTGGACGAAAGGGGTGGCACTTTATTTCACATGAAGTTATAAGACATTAAACTTACTGTTTTTAAGTTGGATTTTACTTTTGAACTATCCATAATGATTAGATAAGTATTCATTGCTCTATTGCTCTGAAATAAGTTATTTGGACTTCATTTTATTCCTCAGAAGAACATACTTCTATAGAGGTATTATCGGTAACACAGGCCATAATATTTTAATAAGACCTATCTGTTCCTCGCAGTTCCATCTGCATACCTAGGGAACTACTAATCCTGCAACCGTATAAAGAAGCCTATGTTCTTTTTTAGACTATCTATAAACCAATTTTCATTTAAATCGGTTACGTAGTTTTGGGTTGAAAGAACTACAGACTGATAAATGACAACAACGCATTTATGACATTTACTAATTCTTACAATGACTGAAATGTTGACTACAGAGAATTTGATACGTCTATACGATAGTCCATCACGCTGGTTCGCCGGTGACTCACCAACGGACGGCAGTTTGACTTTCACCCAGTTCCAATACAAATGCGCTCGGCTTATCGGCAACACGGTGAGATTTGTATGTTTGTTATACATTGCTGGGTTTATTTATACTAATTTTATAAAGCTGAAGAACTAATTTTTGTAACTCAAGTACTGGACTGTGTTGAAAAATAATTTCAGTGTTAAATTGCCCATTAATCGAGAAATGCTGTAGGCCTTTTCTATTCCCAGGGGACGCAGGTGAAAGCGCTGGCAAAAGCTGGTTTACTTTTTATTAAGAATTTATTGGGTTAAAATACAAAAAGTCTAATTTATTCTTAAAATTAAAAGTAGACTGTGGCTCGATTACAAAGGCTGACTTACAATGATATACCTAGCCTTTTCTATGGCTGCTATTATCTATGGGTGTCGCTGAGTATATATCGACACACGCCAACTGCCTATCGAAAATCCACAACAAATTAGAAGTAAAGATTTGTATAACCTCTCTATCTTACTGAAACTTCTAAGTATCGGTAAAGACTGTCAAAGATGAACTAATAATGATTAATCTAGAGATGGTTAATCACAATTATCTATCGACATATATGACAGTACTAACACACAAGCTCCTTTAGCGATGTGGGTAAAATCGCTACGTATGGTAAAAAACTTGTTATTATTAAATAGTAGTAGAAAATGTATCATAATATCCTTCTCCGCATGAGAGGAGGCCTGTGCCCAGCAGTGAGACGATGAAAAAGGCTGTAACAGTAACAGTACAAAATGTGTGATACCTATGCGTGGTAAATTGAGAACCTCCTTCTTTTTGGGGAATCGATTAAAAAACAAAATTGCGTAAAGTTTTAAGTGTTAACCTTGATCGAAAAATAAATGTAGACATATTGACTAAAAAAAAACTTTAAAGAAACTAGAAAAGCAGTCGATGTAACCACTCCAGCGACACTCGCGCGCATGAGTCATAGTGTATGCGTACGCGCACCGTAAGGTGTTACGAGCCGTGAGTCATTTTGTTAGCTTTTTATTACTATCGTGTTCAGCAGTTATCTTTATTGCCAGTTTAAGTGATGTAACTTAACTAATAGTTTTAGAATTATTAACTGAAATATTGTTCAGATGAGTTTTATTGCAGTAGGTAAGTAGTTATTCTGTGTCGTCTGGGGATTTTTTAAAAAATAGTCTGACAGAAATAAAATAACTTAATGAGGTTTTGTGACTCTAGATATGAAACTACGAATAATAAAACCACATGAAATGCAAGGTTAACGTAAGGTTTTGTCAAAAAAATATTTTAGATAGAGTGACTCTAATTTCAAATCTTCTCTTACTAATTACGGGTTTAATTGAATACTTTTCCGTTAAACAAAAGGGTTTATTTCTTCTACAATATTTTAAAAGTGAAGTAAAAGTGACCATTCCTCATATTTCTGAGCACATCCAAGAAATCTCTTTGAAAAGTCCAAACATCTACGCGATCTGAAAGTAGGTCTACTTACTTGCTACACCATTCTCCAAGTACGTTATTTAACATCTACACCCAACTAAAAACATGCAATTTTCAGCCCAACATTCACTATCACGGATCGGACCACCTAGTACCTACAATTTACGATAATATCCTACATTCGATCATATTACCTGTGATAGGCCAAACAAAAACTGTTTTATACTGCGTAACCTTTAGCCCCTGCGGAAGGGAGGGGAGAGGGGAGGGCGCTGATTTTTAATTTAGATAAAAAAACGTAAAAAAGTAGATGCCATCACTTAGCATGCGTGCTGGCGGCGCTGACTTGTTACACGGAATTGTTGCGGGGAGGATAAGGAGTAGGTACCTAATGTTTTTGTATTGTTGTGCTGTCTTTTCTGTAAAATATAGGTAGCTAGCATATATAGGTAGCTTAATTATTAAAAAGTTTCAGCTCGTTGTATGCTGTACCTAAATGAATATGATGCCTACTTATCTGTACTATCTAAAAGATACCGATGTATTCGTAATTATCTTTCACGTGTCCTTTCTTTTCGATTTGCACAAAAATATTTTGTGTGTAGATAAAATAATTTTGTGGAAATTAAATATTGTCCACAACAAGTACAAATATGACAAAAAGAATTACACTAAACCAAAACAGTCTAAAGCCCAATTTCACTGACAACTTTAACGTCAGTTTTCTTAAAACAAAATTTGAATGTAAAATTCGAACAACATATTTTGTTTTTTGAATTTACAATTTACAATTTTTTTGAATTTTACATTATTTTTGTGCAAAGCGAAAGAAAGGACACGTCAAAGATATTTACGACGTTTATTTTGTGGGTGTTCTTTCAAAAAGCAAACTGCATACTTTCTTATCCAGCCCAGTAACAATCCGCGTTGTTATTCTTCCATACTTCACATCCCTGGTCGACATTATGGGAGAATGTTTACACGGCCTATTACGAGCATGGGAACAATGATGGGGCCATCGCCGTGTGACGTCATTAACGTGACAATTGTACGCCATGAAGGCTTTGTTTGTTTATGATTAGACTTTTTGTTTACGAAGGTAGAAAGTTATGTCTTTGCTCTCATTTTTGGTGGATGAGCTTTTGGGAGATAGTAGATATGTGTGCTTTTATATGGTTTGGCTAAAGGCTTATCAAGTGAATCATGATGTGTTTGTAGTTATTTAGTTAGATTCAATGGATTTCCATTTTAATTATATTATTAAAGTAGGTGTGTTTTCAGCGTAGGTATTGGATAGCCTAAGTAACTGAGTTGAGGAGGTCAAATAGGCATTCGCTCTTTGTAAAACACTGATACTCAGCTGCATGCAGTTAGAACCCCAACATAGGAAAAAAGCTAGGTAGATGATGTGTGACAACAGTTTTATTAAGAATTCAGTAAAATCAACTTTTAGTTTATATTTTAATCAATATGTATTATGAAAATAAAAGCTATTGATTTTTTTTCTGCAATAGGCAAATAGGTTTAGTGGGTTAGTTACTATAAAACTTAGTATTCAGTGTTTCTATCCTCTAACGATACACGTATATGTGTCCTCCAATCAGCCGTTATTTCATTTTCTTTTCACGTTTGTTAGTTTTTTTGAAAAACTAGCAAATTGTGACTGTGTTAAAATAGTCTATTCAGAACTACTATTTATCATGTTTAAAGTCGTGTCTATTTAGTTTTATTGTGAATATTTCTTCTGAGGATTTCAGTAATATAAATTTTTTTAATGACCGAAATAAGTATTTACTTTCAAACTTAGCATATTATACAGGTTGATCTAAAGATGAACGGTCAATTTAAGATTTGAATACCTGTATGGTTAATAAATAAAAAGTGACCTATATTATGTGCACTTTAATAAACTATTATTATACTTTCACGATACCTAACAGGTATTATAAACATATGCCTAAAAAGCTAATTACTTGATCACGATTTATTTTTTAAGAAGTCTGTGTATTGACAGCTGATTGATAGATCAACAAATGAAGTGTCACTCTATGTTGTATAGCCGTGGAAATGTGTAGGCGTTTTCAATTAGTTTTTTTCAACATTAACGTTTAAGGCAAAGATGCTATGCGTGATACTAAATTAAAACTAGTTCTTACGCATTTCTAAAAAAAACATGACATTTTTTTATAACATAAACAACATTGAGTTTCAAATTTTGGTTTCACTATTCACTAATTTTATTAAGTTCTAGCTAAGTTTCTAAAGATGGAAACCAGGCTCAAAACACACACCTGACAGCATATACATATACTAACAAACAAATCCGATTATTATATCTAATTAAGCAGGTACAGACTTAAATAACACCACAATTTCGTCGTCATTTATGAAAAGCCAGCAACTCACGGCTCCAAACGTCCTTTATTCACCAAATTGCTATAGAAATATTAAAGCGTAACACGCCATAAAAGTCCGATATAATAAAAAAAAAGTTTCTTAGTAAAAAAAGCAGTGAAAAGTAAGTAATTTATTCAGCAGGCAAGAGTGTGACTGCTGCCGTTTCTTATGCAAATCACTCAGATATTTACGAGCCAAGGGGTTGTGCACAGAATAACTTTGTAAACTTTACAGATGGGACATTCGTTTGGTTGGTTTTTTGTACTTATAAGTGTCAAGGTTAGAGATAGTTGAGGATTGGAATTATAAATAATGACATTTTTATAACGCAATTACCGGTAAGAGGGAATATATCCAAGATAAATCTTTCTACAGTCCAATATTAGAACACAGCCAACCGGGTAATCCAAGACCCCTTGAAAACACTGGTTGGCAGACTTTCTGGCTTCTGACTACCCTGTTGCTCCTTCTCAAAAACTGGTACTCAGCTGCATTCGGTGTTACTGAAAGCCAACCCCAACATAGTTGGGAAAAGGCTCGGGAGATGATGATTTTTCCAATATTAGAAGCTCCTAACCGTTCATGGTCATCAGCCTTTTTATTATCCTACTGCAGGACACAGGCCTTTTCTCATACAGAGAAGGACACGCTTCTAAACTAGTTAGAAAGGGTTTTTCAACTAACAAGTTCCTGTATTTCTATGCTTAATAAAAACTCAAACACAAAACATAGATACATTGTAGGAACTATCACGTACAGTTCAAACGAGTGTCGCGTCTACGGCTAGATCGTATCGGGCGCTAGTGCGCGTGACACCGCGGACGCGTTTTGTGAATAATTGTCGCGAGTTTAACTAGCTACACCTTTGCCGCGTATGTTTGTTTTAATGTACAGGAAACTAGCCTGTGCTGCGGTTTTGTGCGGTTTAGAAGTTGCTTTTTTTATTTGCTGTTGGTACTCTGATTTGTAGATTTGTAACTAGGAGAATAATTGTATTGGGTGGATAATTTGGTCGAGGTTAAATAACCAAAGAATTTGATGAATATTGCTGGTTTTTACAGTATTTTATGTAAAAAAGCCGTAATGAAACTGAAAAATGTATTTTAAAAATGCTTAAAAAACGCAAAATAAACTAAAAATTAGATTTAAAAACTACATATAAAAGACATTTTAATTATGTGGCAGTAAACTGTAGAACTTTATCTAAGGAGACGTAGGTATACTTTTAGAAGAAAAAACATCTAATAAAATTATCCAAAAGTGAAGAAAAAGTGACATAGTTTTGTCTACTTCACAATTCCGAAATAACAACACCGAACTTAATTTATTCACTGAAGTTGGTTTCACGTCAAAACTCGATAATATTTTTTTGAAACCTACTCGACTGGAATGAGCAGTCAACATTGCTGCGTTTTTTGCCCAATCTTTGGACCTGTCATGTCCGAAATACCAACTTAATTTAACCCCTCAAAAGTGAGAACCACTGAACAAAATGTATGGAAAAATCTCGTCTTTGACTACATACATAAGTTTGTCGGACCTACCATTTTTAGGGTAGATTTTTTTGATTTGTTTCGCTTCAAAATATGTGACTGTTGATACTATTATTAAAGAATACAAGCATTAGTGATGGTTAGATTTGTCAAGATAAGGGTTTCTGATTTCTCATGGGGTTTAGAAATCATGTTTGGGCATTTTTTGACTGGGGTCATATTTTAAGATCTTTGATTGAATACATTTCATACACAGTGCAAGATGTAATCTTATGGATTAGGTAGATTGATGGGTGTTATTTAATTCTGTTGAGTTGATTTGATCAAGTTTTATCAGCATCGGTTCTGACCCACGTTGGGTTCCTACATAAATAATCATCTCCAATAATTTTTCTACCAAAGTCCCATGGTACCACTCAAGTCCAGTTTCTAAGAACACTACAAAAATAAAACCTCAAATTAAAGTTTTTTTGAAGGCATTATTTTGAAAAAGCATCCACCTAACGTAGAAAGTAGAAGAATAATTTCTCCACTGACAACTGCCTCTATTAGCTCACTTAAACTGTTACTAGCTTTTATCTACAATAATAACTCTGTATGATTAACACACACAATAAATAACTTAAATGCCATACACTTGACTACAATAAAGCATTAATTACTATCGAAGCACTATTTGTCGTGGAGACATTCTTACATAAAATTATATACTTGTTGGGTACCTACATCTATAATGTACAGTCGAAGACAGTCATGTTTGAGCCACTTACAAACGTTCGATATTCTATAGAAAAATACACGACTGAACACGATCTTCAATAGATGGACCAGACAATAAGTTATTATTGATAAATTCATAATGTTATCCAAAATGATTATGCTAACTTAAAAAAAAAAAAAAACAATCGATTGCATTTTTCATCTGCCTAGCCTTTTTATCAACTTTGTGTCCAGTTTAACCAGATGCAGCTGAGTATCAGTGTTTTACAAAGAGCGACTGCCTATCTGACCTCCTCAACACAGTTACCTGGGCAACCCAATACCCCTTAGACTGGTGTCAGACTTACTGCCTGCTGTTGCCCATAACGACTACCAAAGATGTTCAAATGACAGCCGGAACCTATATAGTTTAGTGTATTTCCCGAAACACAGAAGAACTCTATTTGACAAAATGGCCACCAATCTACCAACCGACGACGCCAAGCCTTGCTTTACCTTATGATCGATCAATCCACACGGCTTTGGCTTAGCTATGTACAAAATACGAACATTGTCAATTGGCCCAACCATTAACGTCCACGACAGTACATCAAGCCTTATACAAGTGATTCCAGGTGTCTAGCCCACTATTGTACTACAGATACGCACTGCAAGTATTAAAGGAGCACCCTCAATTAAATTAATTGGCCTTAGAGTTAAGGCGATTGTTCACTGACGGGAACACGGCCGCGCTCTCATTGAATAAGCTATATTTCATTTTAAGGATTGCGGTAGAAGCAGCTGGGTATTGTATAGACTGTTTTATTGATGAAGCTTATAGTATTTTGATTGTCTTTTCCAGACCTCGGGACTACAGAGTCCCGGATTTTTGGGAGGCGAACGTGGGGCCGAAGCCAACACGCTGAAGCCCTTTTGAGACAACTTTAATGAAATGGTATTATTGTGAATTTTAATAAGATCTTGTAGTTGAGGTACAAGACAAGCTTTGTCATAAAATTACCAGTTTAAGTAACAAATAACGCGCCAGTCGTTTATTGTCATCAGAGTGTGCAAAAATTCATCCTAATCGATGACCAGGAAGTGGGTCATGTTAAGATTCCAAGATATCTGACATACATAGTTACAAGTGAAGCTAATATAAGCGTATTAAAATTGTTACTCACCAAGTTAAGAAGCCTTTTTGAAATTACCTGAAATACAAAAAAAAAAAACAAGATATAATCTAAAGTAATGCTATAATAAGCTAGAGAGTATCTTTATAAGTTTAAATGTGCTAATTACAAGAATAGAATCGATTTCAAAATTTATTTCAGTGATAAGTAGCCCGTTTATCTAGTTAAAATATAGGCTAAGTATACAATAGTTTCTGTCTCTGGAGTCCTCTCCAAGTTTACATGTATAGAGTCTGACTCTGAGACCCTAACACC
The DNA here is from genome assembly GCF_030705265.1 of Helicoverpa armigera. Classification (NCBI taxonomy): domain Eukaryota; kingdom Metazoa; phylum Arthropoda; class Insecta; order Lepidoptera; family Noctuidae; genus Helicoverpa; species Helicoverpa armigera. The sequence continues at coordinate 493,182 of NC_087134.1, read as the reverse complement.
AGCAGCTTAGGTTATTGTATATTATATACCAACATCAGTTGCCATCTAAGTAGGTACTTCATATAATCTTACATTTTTTTCTTTATAAATCATCATCTCCTGAGCCTTTTTCCCAACTATGTTGGGGTCAGCATCTAGTCTAACCGGATTCATCTGAGTACCATTGTTCTACAAGAAGCGACTACCTCTCTGACTTATTCAACTAGACTTGGTTAGACTGGCTTCTGACTACCCGTAACGACTGCCAAGGATGTTCAATGACAGTATTTCTTCCTTTATAAATGACAGATATCAATAAATCTAACCTAACCATCACCCAGTGAGTACACCCCCCAACAGCAAGTTTACAAGACACAACAAAACTGATGGTTACCATTTAAAGCCCATTAATTAGCCATACAAACGAGACGCCATTAACAATGGTGTAATGCTTCCAAGCTTATTTAGATTGATTCCATGTACCATTCATTAGTTGCGAAGGATTAATTTTAGTTTTACTATGTCATTTTGTCATTAGTTGCGTGGATTATAAGGTACGTTGGTGAATTATTTTGTATTGGTAATATTTAAGTTTGAAAGTAACTTTAACAAGTTCTTGTTTAAAGAATTGTTACATGAGTCCGACTGTGACACTAGACACAGTAAACAAATTATTTTATGTTTTGCATATCTGCTTGGATTACCAGCAATTCCCCACAAGGAAACCATGTCCTATATCCGGACAAAAATAGCCTCCCGTACAGCCTTTAAGATAATCCTTTTCCATTTTTTAAATTTCAATCAGCCGGATATCACTAAGAAACAAATAAACCAACTACGCACGTGATTTTAAAATAAAATCTTCTGACGAATTGAAAACCTCTTTTTTGGGAAGTCGGTATAAAGTGGGGATAGCATAAACTATCTTAACTAAACTATTTTAAAGAATTTTAAAAATATCAAGTTGCATAATATAAGTTACTACTACATACGGCTAAGGTAATTATTTGGAAATAATCTTTGAATACGAGTAGGTATACACTTTCACAGCTGAAACTCTTTTCGAAAAGTTACTAGAGGTAATTTTAATAGCCACATAAACTTTAAAAATTATACCTTAATGAATTAAGTAAAGCCAATCTACATTAAAAATTAAACGAATCATTAACATTACAATCTGCTTACTTTTTTGCAAAACTTTTTTAATGTTAACATTACGGGTGGCAACTTATCACTTTGTTTTTTTAAATTAAAACAAAAACACAATTTGAAACATTGATCCTTTTAATATATTTCTGATCGTACTTTTTAATTAAATATCCTATAATATATTGAAGGCCTTACACGAAATTCCTGCAAGGGAATTGAGACTTTAAGTCACTTGCATAAAGTTTATAATCGTCTGACCGTTGGTATCAGCTGTTGCAATAATATTGGCTAGAGTACGCTCAAGAATTTCACTTTCAATCTATCTATATCGATAATATGATAAAAATATGTTTGTCTGTGTGTCTGAAATTATCTTTAGAAGATTTTTAATTCGTAATATAACGTAGAGCCTAATAATAAATGAATGTAGTGATTTATACTGTAAAATAATAAATCCTCTGCATGAAGTATGACTTAACAACATTTTCAAAAATAATTTATAGTTGCCAAGACTAACAGAATATTAATTGAGAACCTGTCAGTATATTCTGAAGAGATTTCAAGACTTTTGAATCAAGTCTTTCTTAAACTTAATTTTGACGTTTATAAATGTAAGTCTGATCAAAGAAGTGTTTAATCTTGAAAACTATATTTCATAAGTAAGTCAGCCAAATAATGCATTCCTTCACTAGTAAGATATAGTGATTGCAAAACAGTCAAATGCGTGTACCAAACAATGATTGAAACTTGAGGCATAAGACTTGAAACTTAAAGTAGCAAAGACATTTAATGAGAGCTGTAGTCTGGTTCACACATATCAAATATCTTGAAGTCACTTACCCAACTTTGTTAGCAGCAAAAGTTGTTTGTAAAAAAATAATTTGCATGTGTTTTTAACAAGGAAAACCCACAGCAAAAACATAGCAACCAATACATTCCGCATTCGCGTGACACTGGCAGATGTGCACCGGCTTATCTCATCAAAAAAGAAAGCCCACATGCCCATAGGGACAGTCCTACATTTCTATATAGGTCACTCCTTATATACAAGTTCATTATAGTTTTAAGTGGCTGCCTTAAATTTACATCGAAATATTCAGGATTAAGATGTTACGTTCAGATAGGCGAATAAATTATGTAGTCTTTAGCCTTTATTGAGTTTACTTTGAAAGTTTTTTCCAGATAAGATAGGGTAAGGGTGTAGTTGTGGCAGGTTGGCAAAATAGTAGCATGATCGATTGGGTAGTGCGATCCTAGGAGACCTGGTGAAACAGATGGTCGTTACTTTTACTTTTATTGTGACAGACCTTTCTAGTAGGCATAAGCTTGACATCCAGATGTGATCCTTGCCGCAACTGTTCAATACATTTCTCGATAATTGGACTGCGGTCATGACTTGGCAATTGCATCATGTTCCAAAAAAATAATAATAAAGAGTTATGTAACTATCAGTATTTTTAAGATAGCACTTATACCCATCTTTTCAAAGGTATTCTGTCACATGTATCTCGATAGTAAAGGAAATATTGGAACTAAGAAATATTATATAAGGAGTGAATTCACTCAATAAAATTATAACTCTTATGGAGTTAATAACCATTCTTTACAATTGTCCTTTAAGCACATCGTCCACTAGTTTTGTATTCGCCGTAAAACAGCACTCAAAGTTTAAGCTATCTTACAAGTAACTTCTTTTAAACAAGGCTAGTAATTATAAGATAAAATACCATATAAACATACCTGCAAACTTAAGTAAAGTTACTGAAAACACAGCTAGTACAACCAGCTACCAGCGATTACCATCATTCAAGGTACAATCTCACTGCAATCAGCAGCTTTCGACACGTTACACAAGTTTTATGTCCCTAACTATTAAAACAATGTATTATTATCTTATAAAATAAGTACAAGTGCTCATTTAGTTAATTTATTAAGTATCTGAAAGCCTTTATTAGTTCAGTCTGTTACATCCCCACAATGTTAGGAGAAATGCTGATGAGAGCTGCTTACTCAGCAACTCTGTACTAGCCCTAAGATCACGTCATTCTTATAGTCAGTTCGGGTCAGACCACCATCCTAATTAGACGTTTACCGAATTTTCCTCTATCTATGTCTATATCTGTGTGTATCAATAAATAGTGTTTTTTTTTTAAAAAGACTTCCGGAGTTTCCATTATAACATTTGGTGGCAGCGGTGGGATCCGAAAAATCCCCCAAAAACGTCTCGCGGAGTGTATCCAAACATATATGTACCTATATCCGGAGTGCACGCAAAGTGGCAGTGAAATCCATTAAGTGATGTGTAACGTCTTCATTTCCAAACATATATCCAAAATACACACAAAGTGTTAGTGAAATCCATTTAGTGAAGTGTAACGTCTACTGATCCGAATTCAAAGGTCTCAATCTACCCTGACCTCTTCCAAACCATACGTCGTAGTAGAATCGCGTCCCTTGATGTCCAATGTGTTATAAGTGGTAGAGCTGCGGGTCATCGAAGTGACCGCGCAACCTCATATCCAGCACCGACCAAGTGACGGCGTTATCCAGGCGTCAACCTGACGCACAGTTCCGGCGTCATACCAGAGTTCTTGCCAACTACTAAGATGAAGTGTAGTGAACTATTCCTGTGAGTCGAAATTATCCTATTTTCTTACTTACGTTATACGTTATCCAGAAAATCGCAAAGAAGTGAAGTTGAATTACCCTGAGAAGCTGAACTTTCGTCTGACGTATAATAGTTTTATACGTAAAATCCTTACTGTTTAATCATTTGTGTGTGAACTTAATACTTACCTTATAACTTTTAAACTATTTTTCCTGTGAATTAAATATTTTTAACAAGATTGTAATAACTATCTAACTGAATCAAGTTATAACTAAGCCCCTCTTATCTGTCGCAGTTAATATAAACATTATATCCGTTCTGTCTGGCGCCCACGCATTCTAAATATCACACCTTGCGTCCAGTACACTATCTCAATTCTGAATACTATACAAGCTGTTGCCTTCGGGTTTGGTTTAGAGTTATTTTTAATTGATATTGCTATCTTTCGTTAATAATGGCGAAACCAGAGGCCAAGAAAGAGGTTAAAGAAATAGAATACGAGGAGGAAACCTCTTTAAACGTAATATTAAAATTTATTAAACCTTTTAATGGTGATAGAGATAGGTTAACAGCATTCCTTAGGAATTGCGATAGCGCAATCGGGTTAGCGTCGTCAGAACAAGAAGATATTGTTTTTAGATATATACTAAGTCAGTTAGAAGGCAAGGCTGAATCCGCTTGCTCGATTAAGGAATTTGACACATGGTCCTCACTTAAAAATTTTCTAAAAAATCAATTTGGTGAACGAAAACATTATTCACATTTACTAAGTGACCTACAGGAATGCAAACAAGGAATCCAAGAGAATGTTAGTCAATTCTCATTAAGGGTAGAAACCTGTCTACAGAAACTTTTAACCGAAGTAACCGTGTCCAATTCTAAAAAGAGCGAACTTGTAGGCAGACTAGCCACTATGGAGGATCTTGCTCTCCATACGTTTACCCTGGGATTACATCCTAGAATCGCTAATTTGGTAAGATGTAGGGATCCTAAGAATTTAAATGACGCCATCAATTACGCCATTTCCGAAGAGAAGATCCAACAATCCCTTTTACGCAATAATTTCAATAAGCCAAAACCTGCTGAGCCAATATTCAGGAGAAATGATTTTAATAATCGAATACAACAAAAACCGACTTACTACAATGCGCAAAGATCATTGCCCCTGAAAGATTCACCATTTTGCAGATATTGCAAAAAATCGGGACACGTGCTTGAACATTGCCAACTGCGTGAATACAACAATAAAAGATTTGCAGATAGGATCCAACCATTCACCCCATCTCAACCCTCACCTTCGACTTCTAAATCACTACCGTATAAAGACAAGTATCGCGTAAATTATGCGGAAACTAAGGAAGAAGAGGAGGGTCAAGATGAAGTCGATGAACCAACCGAAAATTTAAACTAATAAACGTCCCGTTTAGGTATCGTGCGGGGCGGGTCCCTAAAACTAATGATACCAGACGCATAACTATGACCAACGGACAGGGTAGCCAGCCCCAAACTCACGGTCATCCCTTAAAAATTATGACCAACGGACAGGGTAGCCAGCCCCAAACTCACGGTCATCCCTTAAAAATTATGACCAACGGACAGGGTAGCCAGCCCCAAACTCACGGTCATCCCTTAAAAACTATGACCAACGGACAGGGTAGCCAGCCCCAAACTCACGGTCATCCCTTAAATACTATGACCAACGGACAGGGTAGCCAGCCCCAAACTCAAGGTCTATCTAATTTTAATAATCCTTGTTATAATGAAAGAAAATTCAATCAGGTATATGAAATTATTACTCAAAAAAGGTACTTACCATACGTAAAATTTCAAACCAGTGTAAATCCAAAACTACTTACCTTCCTAGTAGATTCTGGTGCATCTATCTGTGTCTTAAAAAATAGTTGCATAATTAATCATACAACCTTACATGAAACCGATGTTAAAATTAAAGGAATAGATTCAAAAGGCGAGCCTTTAAGAAGTTCAGGCAAATTCCAATTACACATACAAGTTAACCCACAATTGACGTTATCTCATAATTTTTATGTTTTTGATAACATTGACTTACCTTATGACGGTATTATAGGAAATACCTTCCTTACACATTTTGGGTGTAGCATTAATTACGATTCGGATATTCTAGAAGTAATGAATAACAATATTAAATTATCCTTTGATGAACCTTCATATAAAATTGATCCTCGAACTGAAACAGTTATTGAATGCTCGGTAAGGAACCCTGAAATAAAGGAGGGAATAATATTCGATCAGCATATATCCAACTCGCTCTTGATATCCAATTGTCTAGTAAAGGTAAAACGTAATAATAGAGTAAATCTAACAGTGTTAAACACATCCGATGAACCTGTGGTTATTAACGCCAACCTATTACTTACCTTACATCCAATCGACTATAATCAGCAAAACATCCTAAAAGACATTCCTATAAATAATAGCATCAAAAGAAGCAATCAGTTATTTAATCTTCTACGAATATCACATTTGAATCCAGAGGAAACAAATTGTTTACAGGATATATGCAGCCAGTACGCCGATATATTTCACTTACCAGGTGACCAACTAACATGCACTGACATAATTCAGCATGAAATAAAAACAACCACTTCACAACCAATCAGCGTAAAATCTTATAGATTCCCGGAAATACATAAAGACGAAGTAAAAAATCAAATAAATAAAATGTTAGATGAAAATATTATAACACCCTCGAAATCTCCGTGGTCATCCCCTATTTGGATTGTACCCAAGAAACAAGACTCCTCCGGACAAAGGAAATGGAGAATTGTGATAGATTACCGCAAACTAAATGACATCACAATCGGTGAAACATACCCTATTCCTCAAATAAGTGAAATCTTAGATCAATTAGGTCAAAGTAAATATTTTTCCACTTTGGATTTAGCTTCCGGTTTTCATCAGATCAAAATGAATCCTTCAGACGGAGCGAAAACAGCATTTAGCGTCCCGCAAGGACATTTCGAATTCAATAGGATGCCTTTTGGGCTTAAAAATGCACCTGCAACTTTCCAAAGAACGATGAACTCTGTTCTGTCAGGGCTTCAAGGTACCCACTGCTTTGTTTATTTGGACGATATTGTAATCTATTCCCATAGCCTGAAGGACCATATCGCGAAAATCTCCCTCGTCTTCGAAAGATTAAGAACTTTTAACCTAAAGTTACAACCTGAAAAATGTGAATTTTTAAGAAAGGAAGTCGCATACCTGGGTCATGTAATCAGTGATGAAGGTGTTAAACCTAACCCTGAAAAGATAAAGGCAGTTATAGAATTCCCTACTCCTAAATGCGCTAAGGACATTAAATCCTTTCTCGGACTAGCCTCGTACTACCGACGTTTTATACCGGAATTCTCCAAGTTTGCAAAATCCCTTACAAACCTTCTCAAAAAGGATATCCCTTTTATCTGGACTAATCATCAGCAATTAGCTTTTGAACAACTTAAAGAAAAACTAGTAACAGCTCCAGTCCTTATATATCCCGATTTTACAAAACCATTTATCTTGACGTGTGACGCTTCTAGTTATGCGATCTCTGCTATATTATCGCAAGGCGAAGTTGGCAAGGATCGACCGATTGCTTTCGCCTCCAGAACTCTCAATAGTGCTGAGTGTAATTATAGTGTTACCGAGAAAGAATGTCTGGCCATTGTTTATGGTACAAAGGTGTTCCGCCCATATCTATTTGGTCGCCAATTTAAAATAATTACAGACCATAAACCATTGAATTGGCTATTTAATTGTAAAGACCCCGGCTCTAGGTTGGTCCGGTGGCGACTAAAGCTAGAAGAATATGATTACGAGATTCAATATAAGAAAGGGAAAATAAATACAAATGCTGATGCTCTCTCACGCTATCCTGTAAACCCCATATGTCAAGAAAATAACCATACATCTAACAATACTTCACCTGAAAATGTCCCGGTCGAACCAAACCCTGCAATTACCGATAGGATACCCGAAGAAATAGCTGGTCCTTCTCGTTTATCACTTCCGTGGAATCCTGAAACAGAAATTTGTAACTCTAAATCACCAGGAAATAACCCTGAAACTTCAGACTTACCCGAGATACTTGACTTACCTGATGACTTCGTGCTCCCAGAAAACCTAGACTTACCTGAAGACTTTAACATTCCCACTCCGCCGTCTATTGAATCAAACAATAACAACGACTCTTATTCTAACTGTCTGAAAAGCTTAAATAATAAATCGATTACTTACGATACTCAAATCCAGGAACATAATGAAAACCTGCTAAAAAGTAAATCCAAATATATAATTGTACCAACGTCCATCGATTTCGATGAATCAAACCACTACGTCACAGAAATAATTAGTAATCTCTCAGAATCATCAGAGTTTCTTTCTAAGGAAAGAACCTTGCACTCATTCATTCACGTAAGTAAGGATAGTACCACTTACTATTTCCTCTTCACTAAGGTCTATTATTATGAGCAAAATAGTTATGACGACATTTTCAAAAGTCTTAATAATTTAAAAACCGAATTAACATCTAAAAATATTAGCGAAATTAGTATTACAGATTTTCGCAACCCTTTTGATTCTCATGCTTTTATAAAAATATACAACATTATCATGTACTTGTTTCACGGCACTCACATAACTATACATGTTTACAAGAACACTATTTTCTATCCTTCTATGACCGAAATTGTTAAAATCCTAAAAGAAAACCACGACATCCCGATTGCAGGCCACTTGGGTGCTAATAGAATGTTGAGTAGAATCCAGGAAAGGTACTATTGGCGTAATATGCGCAGTGATATAGAAAATTATGTCCGCAAATGTGAATTGTGTCAAAGAAATAAAGCCTTAAGGCAAATCAATCGTGCTCCAATGCAAATAACAACGACATCAACACAACCGTTTCAACGTGTGTCTCTAGATATCGTAGGTCCATTACCTGAAGCCACTAACGCCAATCTGAAATACATACTAACCTTACAAGACGACCTCACGAAATATTCGGCAGCCTATCCGATTTCAAACGCGACAGCGGAAGAAACCTCAGAATGCTTAATTCATTTCATTAGTCAATTTGGTATCCCGAAAATGATCTTAACCGACCAAGGGACAAATTTTACTGCCGAACTATTTAAACAAACGTGTGTTTTCCTAAAGATAAAACAATTATGGTCCACCCCATATCACCCGCAAACTCAGGGTGCTCTCGAAAGAAGTCACTCCACACTGAAAGAATACTTGAAGTCATTTATTAATGAAAACCAAACCAATTGGCCAAGATTTGTTTACACCGCCATGCTCACGTATAACACAACTATTCATTGTACCACGAATTTCACTCCCTACGAATTAGTCTTTGGCCACAAAGCCTTTATCCCATCCTCTATTTACGATGCTTCTTTAGAACCTACCTATAATAGTTATGTTAAAATCTTACAACAAAGATTACGGCTTTCTCGGGAAAAAGCAATAGAAAATATGTCACGATCTAAAACTACATCTAAAACATATTACGATAAGCATTCTAAACCAATCCAATATAAATCTGGGGATATGGTTTATGTTAAAAATCATCTGAGACTACGAAAAGCATTATCACCAATCTGGAAAGGTCCATTTAAAGTTGTCCGAATAAATGGCAATAACACCCTGACCTTACTGATAAACCGCAGACACGTCAAACATCATTATGATGAGGTCAAATTGGCAAAATAGTACATTATATCATTTATTGACTTGCTATAATTAAGGATTCTTATTATTTGTTTACATCTTTCTTTCGTATTTTATATTTAGCTAGGTAATAAGTTCTAATATCATACCTCGAAATAAGATAGTTATATAGAGTACATGTCACATTTCAGAATCGCTGTAACAAGCATCTACGTTATCGCGGAGAATGTGATAGAACAAATAAATAAAAGCCCCGGCATCCATTTTGAACCAACAGGCACCGTCAAAAGTTCCGATCAATACCTACATGTTCTAGTACCTATCGACATTGGCTATATCAAACCACATATTGATAATATTAAAACAGTTCTAGGAACCACTAGATTCTTTTGCCAACAAAATGAAATTAATATTCCGAAATGTCGAAACATTTTACAACCCTTAGTGCCGCGTCTTGATAGTGTTCAGAATGATTATAACGCTATATCACACCTCATTACTGATAAGGAGAAAAGATCGGCTTGGTTTGCTGGAATTGGATCCATGTTTAAACAAATTATCGGTACAATGGATGAAAATGATGCAATCAAATACAATAACGCAATTTTAACGCTAGATAATAATAGTAAAAATTTAGCATCTTTACTTAAAGATAACATATTAATGACAGATACTGCATTACACAATTATAATGAAACCTTAAAAACCATAGAAATTAATGAAGCTCGTTTGAATGGCGTTATTGGATCTCTGATTGACGGGTACAATAATATATCTGAGATAAACTCAAAACTTCAAATAGAATCGAAATTAAATGATATCTATAATGAGTTGTTTTCCAGTTTACTTACACTATCGTTTAAAGTCGAAGACGTAATTAATGCAATAATGTTTACTAAAAGTCACTCAATTCACCCATCTGTTTTGACACCTGAACAATTGTATAACGAATTAGCGAATAATGTTAGAAACTTAGTTAATCATAAGGATTTACCTATAAGTTTAAGTTTAAATAATATACATGCTATTATCGACATAGCACAATTATCTTGTTATTATGTAAACAATAGGATAGTTTTTGTAATAAGAATCCCATTAGTTCATAGAGTAGAATATATCTTGTATACATCCATGCCGGTACCAATTCCACATAATAATCAACATCCAGACTCTTATGCAATGATCTTACCACTTTGCAAATACATAGCCATAAGTAGAGATAAAATAACATATTCATGTTTTAATGATTTAAAGGACTGTTCAGAAACTATAAACCAAGTGTTTATCTGTTATAATTTAGATACATACTCTGTCAAGAACACTCCTATATGTGAAACGGAAATTTTATGTAAAATTCCAAACAAACTACCAGGAGAATGTAAAACTAAATTAATTCAAGGACAACTAGATATCTGGCAGGAACTGAAAGGAAATAGATGGTTATTTGTTGAATCGGAACCTGTTAAACTCACTGTCGAATGTCAATCACAAATATCAGAGTACAAATTATTAGGTACTGGAATATTACAATTGCAACCAGAATGCAAAGCATTTAGTAACAACAGAGAGTTTTCAACGAAACAACTTACAATAACTATTAAACCCATCATATCGGATATAAATCTCATTAATGACCCATGCTGTGATGTGAATAAGTTAAATGTAATAAAAGACAAACTAAAACCTGTAAAATTAACTAATACAAATTTGGAGAAACTTACAGTTGTTGCAAATGATCAGTTCATGACAGATATCAATAAAATTATAAATAAACCTCCCCCTTTTATAAAGTATGAATCTCATTACCCTGTAATTACCTATTGCCTATGTGTATCATTTATATTACTTTTAATTTACATAAGTTGTAAAAAATTCGGTAAATATCTCAATTTACGTAAACAACCCAACATTACAGACTCTGGTATAGTTCCAGATGACGATCAAGAATTAGAGCAGATTCCTGCTCCTAGAATCAGAATAGCTCCCTAGAAACTTAACACAAAAGTGTAAGTTTCCTCTTGTTGGGGGGGTTGTTACATCCCCACAATGTTAGGAGAAATGCTGATGAGAGCTGCTTACTCAGCAACTCTGTACTAGCCCTAAGATCACGTCATTCTTATAGTCAGTTCGGGTCAGACCACCATCCTAATTAGACGTTTACCGAATTTTCCTCTATCTATGTCTATATCTGTGTGTATCAATAAATAGTGTTTTTTTTTTAAAAAGACTTCCGGAGTTTCCATTATAACAAGTCGTTAAAATTGCTACGGATCAGCATGAGGTCTGAGTTCGATGTCAAGGTCAAAGAGTTATTCAATTTTATACCTATAGCTGGTGCGGTTGAGGGGCACAGGGGTAGAGGAGGCTTGCTGACGAGGTTTAATGATTCAAATACTCAAGATTACACTGGGGCTGCCTTGGTGACAGCCGTACAGTTAGCACAAGATCGGTAGACTTAGAGAACGATGGTGGCGCGCGGGACATCATGGTGAAGTCTCTCAGTCTTGTAAATACGAACACGAAGAAGTGGCCATCTTTCTTAGAAACTAAAACTTTGCTAAAACTCTCTGAAGGAAAAGCTGTCCATCACTTCACAAATTATTATAATTAAATCACCTTGGGATAATGTAACGGGCATGTCAAATCATCCTTTAATCGAAATTATAATAGCACCAATGAAAGCATCAAAACTACAAACCGTAAGAACCGAATAACCAATCAGAATTTCGAAAATGAAACCCCAATTGGAGTAAGAGTGGACGTTATGCGAAGTCATATGACCAATTACTGACATAAATTGACCTATGTTGCGCCAATCCGGACGCAAAGCTAAGTCTAGTGAAATAAACCTCTGGCACTTTGTCTATGTACTAGTATTAAACCCCGTTAAAGCTTGTAAGTGGTACAAGGGGGGAGATTATGGGGGTTAAGGAGTTAGGAGCTTGTGATGAGGAGGTGTCTTTGTAGCTATTTTTTTTAAATTGCAATGAACAATTTTGAGTCCTGAGGTCCGCTACAAAGCAAAATAAGCACTTGTTTTAAGATAAATGCTATGTCCTTTACTAAGTATCTTCGTAACTGTTACTTACAAATGATTTATTTAAACTTAAAAAAGTTTTCCTAAACACTTTTCATCCTCGATTCTTCTCAAACAAGGAATTCCCGTGTTAACATCTCCAAAAACATTCAAAAAATAATCTCAAGAGTACAGGCTCACTTTACCAAAACACATGTTCAAAAATCGCTACCGCTCGTGCCATAAACCGCTTACAAAGAGCAACAGAGCGAGCACGCACGTCCGATACGCCGCGGGCAATCCGACCAGGGCTGGCGCACCTGGCATTAAAATGTACTATTGTAACGTGCGGCTTTGCCTAGGGTTGCTAAACCATGATGATTCCATAGGAAACAGGCTGGTGAAGGCTGGTTTGCAATATCCTTGATGAAAACTCAAACTCAAAACTGTTATTTCAAATTAGATTGATAAATCAGCACTTTTCAAAGCGTCAAAAACAAAAGACAGCCTTCAAAACGCCCACCATTATCCACCACCTATGTGATTTTGCTAGGAAGAAGAATAAGTGGTGGAACAAACTCCCCAGCAATTTTATTAGGTCTATGATTTTAAATTAGATATGAGTTCGTCAGTATATCAGAAAGTCTAAGGATGTAGGTACTTAGATGGGTTTTTAGACAATTTATGGAAAAGGGCTTATCCTTTTAGAGAAACCACTTCCATTTCTCTTTGAGTACAAGTTTCAATAATTTCTTACGCCGTACTATTTCAAATAGCCACAGTTCACTATCATTAATGATAATGATGAAAATTATACTTTCATAAAGCAATTGCAAATGGACGATATTTTCTAGTAAACACCAAATTAAAAATGTTAATGAGAGAATTCGGGATAGCGATATCTTGCCCAGTAAATTGGTGTTTTATGGCAATGTGCGAACGATAGAGATAATAGCGTAAATGTTAATAATATGTACATACATACGGCCTTATCGGGCTTTCGGCGAAAACATGAGCTTTTACCAGTCGCGATATTCTACGAATAAATGAATTAATTTAGCGGTCACCTTTTGGCAGGTGAATTGGTAAAAGCAAGTAGGTATAACTAAGTACAACTTAAGCTTAACTAAACAGGTAAGTTTAGCATTTATGTAACCTTTCTAAATCGTTGATAAATAGATGAACAGATAATTACAGTCGATCGCGTTAAGCATGCAACTTGAGTGATATTTCCAGATGAACTGAAGAAATGTATACAAAATGCCAATTATACGGAGCAAAAAATATTGGCAAATAAACAGATAGTACTTAATCGAATGAAAGAACATACATTGATAAAAAATAGTACAAGAACACAAAATTAAATTAAGATGCCTTTACGTTAGGTCAATGTAGTCTCAAAATGCTTCAAAACCCATTTTCGAATACACCACAATAGAACAAACCCAGAAACCTAAAATTCCACCTAATAACACTGTTTATCATACAAATGAAGCAATAACAACCAAAACTACAGAAAATGTCCTGGATCCAGCTAATTCTCCAAGCTAAATAACATTTAGATAAGCAAGTTCTTACCTGCAAAATGTCTAACTAAACTTCTACATAATGTCCCGAGACTATTGTAAAATTTATCAAAAGGATCTTCTTAAAACAGATCCGAGTAAGTAGTTGTTTCACACAATCCCTGAATTGCCGAAGTTGCTACAACAACTGGGAACTTCTGGTTTTGTCTCGATTCATAGGTGACATAATACAGAAGTAACTACAACCATCTACGTACTATTATGCCAGTTAACAAGGACTAGCTGTTCTCCGTGGTTCCACCTGTGTCCCGAAGGAATTTCTGCTCTTACCCAAGCTTTTCAGGCTCTAGAATATCATTGCAACAATTTCCGATAAAAAGGACAGACATAACTCCTTAATAGACATCATAAACAGTGAAAATTCATTAAATACTAAGTAAATCAATCTACAAATACAAACAATTGTTTTCCAAAATCTCAAATAATCTTCAAATCCCTTTAAATAAATAATTGTGCAACCTCCCCTCTTGAAACCTGAGCACTACATAATGGTGTCACAGCCTAAACATTATATACCACCCTTAGAATAGCCTGCTACAGTATGCAAATATAAATGGAGTGACATCTGATGCTCTGTGTATTGGTACCATGATAGAGCCTCTTTAGAACACCTTAGAAGTGATCAGGCTACATTGTGATGATTTTGAGCTCTATATTCGTGATGATAATATTAAACTACATTTATTACGTTTGTATGTACAGCAACATCATTATTCAAATGTAAAATGTAGGTACTTACTAAATGGTATGTAGTATAAATATGTATGCGATACTATGGTGTTTTCGTTTTAATCCTAAATTCTGTCATTCAAGATTCAAAGTATATGAAAAGTCCAATACTTCACATATACAAACCGTAGTGCTGAGAACCTATAAGGTACAATTACACCAATATACAGTACCTAGGCATGTATGTATAGGGCACAGAGCTATACAGCAATCTACACCTCTGCTTACCACCCTAGAACTCACGTAAGTACCACTTCGCGCCAACAAGTCATGCTCCTGAACTTAAGTGCAGTTTCTATTTTTCACACGTGCCCATAAATTCACCTCTACTCGGATCAAATTAAAGCGTACACCACTTTCACATAGAATTACTGTTCATGCCAGTAACATCAACAGCCTTAAAAGGCGAGTAGGAGAGTATTGGGGCATCTGGATCAAATGATGATCCAGATACCCCAATACTCTCTTTTCAAAATGAGTACTGTATTCAGAATTCTCTTTTCAATATGAGACTTCTATTCAAAAACCTTTATTCAAAGTAAGACCTCTATTCACTGAATTAAATAAATATCGTATCCAGAATTCTCTTTTCAAAATGAGACTTCTATTCAAAAACCTTTATTCAAAGTAAGACCTCTATTCACTGAATTAAATAAGTATCGTATCCAGAATTCTCTTTTCAAAATGAGACTTCTATTCAAAAACCTTTATTTAAAGTAAGACAACTATCTTAGTTACTTAGAGACCCATCTATAGTAAAAAGGTGGTCCCTCAATACTTACCTTGTCTTTTAGGTAACTTCAATTTAATATGTTTCCTGAATTGCATTCCCGTATATAATTATATCACGTTTATATATTGTACGTTATTTATGTTGCAACTGCTTACAAACAGCATTTATTTAAACAAATCGAATGAGCGGTTCATACTAACAGACAAGAGCTGTTCTATGTCTTTGGAGAGCAAAAACACAATATAGCATTTAATAAAAAGCATTTACCTAATAATGATTAATGGTTGACAATAATTATAAATGATCCAACTGGCGAGCGTTGCTAGGTGCGTTAGAATGTTTACATATTCCCGTAAAGGAAACTGAGCGCATTCCATTCTGATTCTACCCATCATAGGCCTCCGTAACTATACCAATGTATGTTTATTCATATAAAAATTGCTACTATTGAATATGATTCAATCAGGCTTAAGTTCATAAGATATGAGCAGATATATACTCAAATAGGTACCTATACATCAAACAATAGGAATTATGTTTGATAAAACGAATAGGTAATTAATTTATATACAGTTGAGTAGGTAGGTAAGTAGGTACATAAGTGAGCAATGCTTGTTTAATAATAGGTTAATCTGGTAATTAAAAGACAGACATCAGTAATATTGTTTATTTATGAATTATTTACAGTTTCTTTTGAATTTTACTTATCATATCTTTTGCGCACTTGTATATATCATCGTTAAACACATTTTCAACAATATGCTGAGCGCATACATTAGCCCTACACTCACATAATTTAGAACTTTTTAAATCTTCTGCATCATAGATTTGGATCCGTATTACTTTCGATTGTAAACCCTTTGCAGGCTTTTTAATGTACGAATACAAAGTTTTGGTCCCTCGTTTTTTACTATTAGGAACTCTTTCAGGGCCGCTGCTGCTCGGTCTTTCTTCGAATTGAAAGGGTCTTTCTCTTGATGCTGCTGGAATCGGAGAGTACGATGGACTCGATCTTATTTCATCATACCGGAACGGTCTTTCCCTCTCTAGGTAGTTCAAAACATTTTGACGTAGTTGTTGCGCTGCCGGTATTTGGGAGCATGATGAATCATTGATGAAAATATCACTGGAGTTCTGAAACAATACATAATTAAAATTATTATTTTAAATATCAACTGTTTCTATTCGTAAGTATACAATGGTTAAGTAGAATTATTATGTAGATATTATTTGAATAAAAGTATCAAAAATAAAAATAATGTTTGATTATTTAGAAAAGGCTGACTTACCGACATTGTAGAACGAGATATTCAACGGGAATGTGATTTCTCCAGGATTTTATTCTGGTTTTATACTTACTCGCATTTTGTTTTTTCTTGTCATTAAGGTTCAAAATTATAAAATTAAATACATAATTATACATTGTTTTTAAATATACTATAGAAACGTGAGATTCAAGTTCTTATTTGGGTACTCCACGTGTAAGAAGTTGAAATAATGTACGCGAGCGTGCAAACCGCAGCGTTTCTGCTGATAAACATATTTCCTACCTATACATGGAAAAAGTTTATAAACTGCTTGTTTTGCGTCGATCGTGGGTAGAAGTTGCTATACATCGTTTCTACAATTGGTAGAACATCTACATAATATGCGATTTACAAACGATTGTCTGCCTGACTGAGCTACCGAAAACGCTACAATTTAAACGCTCGTATGCACCATCGCAAATAATCTTTATATGGCAGCATCTGCAGTCTCAGCATTTCTCTACTAATATTATAAAGAGGCAAGATTTGATTGTTTGTTTGTTTATTTTTTTGTTTGCCGCGAATAGGCTCCGAAACGATCAAACCGAATTCTTTCACTATTAGGTAGCTACACTAAATGCGTTGAACATAGGCTATATTTTGTCCTGGTACGGGAATTAAATCCATCGGGACGCGGGTAAAACCACGTGTGACAACTAGTTTTTATTTTTTGCAAGCGTGCATTTTTACATATTTGGTTAGAATGACGTGATTTTTAGGCCTATATAAACGGCTCCCGAATAACAACACAAATCACTCCTGAACTAAATCAGCGTGCAAGTTTAATTTTATCAAAAGTGTTAACCTATTCAATCAAATCCTCAAGAATGTAAGTACCTACCTGTATATCCTGTTATTATAATACTCATCTATTCATTCATTACATGTCCTGATATAATTATCTATTAATCTGTTATTTTTATTATATAAAAAATAATAATATTGAATGATTCTAATGAATGAACAGAATAAAATGTTTGTATAGATTCAATACAATCACAATGTAATCTATTTCTTCATTCGAACTATTCACCTTTTTCGATTATTATATTCGAACTATTTACCTGTGACTATGGTATCTGGGTACCTAATCCTTTTTTATTTTATTGATTCTAATTATTTTATCTGTATTTTTGTTCAGGTCGGGACCAACTTCTGCTGATCACCTCTTTCCCTCCGAAGACGAATATGAGGAACAACAGACACGGGTGAAACACGTGAAGGATTCGTCATCAGCGTCTTCATCTTCACGCTCCGGCGATGCTGCTAAGAGAAGCGCCAGCAAATCATCGCATCCGGACAGTAAGAAGAAGAAGCTCAAGACGATGTCGCCTACTGTTCATCCCATCAGTCCTGTTATGAAGCCCCAGAGAAGCGATATGAAGACCACGAGCCATGACTTATTTGGTAGTGACAGCGACGATGATCGTGAAGAGATAGCAGCAAGTAATTTAAAGGGTAATAAAAATAACTCCCTTATACTCCTATTTCACACGTAGGGTTGCAAACGGCTTAAGCCGGCAAACCGATGAGTTAAAACAGGGCCCTTACTACATAGAATTAAAAATTTATGATGTGAAAACGATAGAACATGTCGCACCTATAAATCGGTGGCGTCATTCAATTATTTCAATAAAAAATCGCACTGAAAATAATACGCCAGCATGGGCTCGGCTTAAAGACTTTATTGACGAGACCAGGCGGGAGTTTAAGAACTGTCCTTTAGAGTTTGTAAGCAGTTACTATTAACGTTTCTTTATATTTACGATTTTTTTTTCTATTTACAAAAAACTTTAAAAATACTTATAAATGTAATAGGTACATGTAATCTTATATTTCTTTTATTGCTGTTTATTTTAAATGATGACTGACTTGAAATGCTTTCATGTCAATAATGTAATCAATCAGTATTTACTCAATTACTTAGTTTGTAATTACAATTTATTCACGTATAAAAATACATTTAGATCTATTATTGTTTTATTTTACAGCACCTCGAGTATCTTCCTCGCGGAAGATTGAAAAAGAATCCGGAATTGATATCAATGAACCTAATAATGAATTAATAGAAAAAGATATTGATATCCATAATCCTAGTAATGAATTAATAGAAAAAGAAATTGATATCCATGATCCTAACAATGAATTAATAATATGCAAAAAATGTCAGATTGAATTACCGAAAACTGAATTGAAATATCATTTAAGAACTAATGTACATAAGTCAAATAGTTTAGTTCAAAGCCATTTTAACAATATCTTTGTAATTGCAAGTGCTTTCAAAAACAGAATCATAACATATCGTTTAAACCCTGCACAAGGTGTTGAATACTGTACACCCGAAGCATTCTTGTGTGAGAATACGAACGATGTCCTGAAACTTATACATATGTCTTTATTGAAGAATACTTGTGTCAAGATTAACTTCGAGTTGTTTGCCCACTTTGTGTTACCAAAAACAAGTGAGCAACAACTTAAGTCGTTTAATACGAAATATAAAGTTATTTGTAATAACACGATTTTAAGTGACTTCTATTCGAATGCTATTGAACTTTTAAAATGCAAAATGTCAGAATTCGAACACAAAGAATCTGGATGGTCTTTTAAATCAGTGAGCCATCTTGAAATCAATGTTAATAAATATTGTCCTATGAGAGGTGGTACTTACCTTGAATTACCAAAAAAACTTAAAAACTCGAAAAGTTGTATTAATATTCAAAATAATGACAATTGCTGCTTTTTATGGAGTGTAGTAGCTTCATTATATCCCGTTAAGAAGAATGTATGCAGGACTAATTCGTATCCACATTACAGTTCTATATTTAATATTGAAGGGATGTCTTTCCCTGTTTCATATGAAGACATAAAATTATTTGAGACCAACAATAATATAAGTATCAATGTCTATGGAGTAGAAAATAAGAGCGAAACAGTAACCGGCCCTCTATATTTAACAAACAAAAGAAGATCTATACATGTAAATTTGTTATATTTAGAAAGAAAAGGAATGAGTCATTACTGTCTTATCAAAGACCTGGCACGTTTAGTACGAGGACAAGTAACAAATCATAAAGGTAATTTTTTTCTGTGTGAGTCATGTTTACAATTTTATAGCTGTGAAACTAAGTATAGATCTCATATCTGTTCTAAAACTTTATCAATTTTACCTGATAAAAATAGTAAACTGGGTTTCAAGAATTATGAACGAAAACAAAAAATCAACTATGTAATTTACGCAGACTTTGAAAGTCTATTGGTAAATTGTTTCGAAAAGAAATCTGAAAACACACATAATTTAAAAACACCAACCTTCATGTTTTGCATATTACATATGTTGTTCACATGATCCCCGCCAAAATAGATATGTAACATATAGAGGTCTAGATTGTGTGGAGGTATTTATCACTAGATTAATAGAAGATGTGAAGAAAATAAATGATATATTATTAATTAAAAACAAATGATACCTTTAACTAAAAGAACAAACCCAATATAACAATGCAAGTACTTGTCATATTTGTGATCGCTTGTTACTCGACGATAAAGTGCGTGACCACGATCATGTGACAGGAAAGTATAGAGGACCTGCACATACTCAATGTAATCTAATGTTTAGAGTATGTCCATTTATACCTGTAATTTTTCATAATTTATCGAATTATGATTCCCATCTTTATAAAAGAATTAGCAAAACATAAAGGTCATATTAAAATAATACCCAAAACTAAAGAAAAATATTTAACCATTACTAAATACATAGATCATGATAATAGTAACCGTCCTGTACAAATTAAATTTATTGATTCGTTTCAGTTTCTAAGCTCAAGTTTAGATGCACTAAGCAAAAGTTTGACAGATAAAGATTTTTTGCATTTATCAACGGAAATGAGAAATGATAATTTAATATATTTGCTCAAAACTAAAGGTATTTATCCTTATGATTACATGAATACTTGGAAAAAGTATGAAGAAACAAAACTTCCTCCGAAAGAATTCTTTTATAACACATTGAAAATGGAGCATATTACCGATGAAGAATATAAGCATGCAAAACTGTATGGGATGCATTTAAAATAACAACTATTGGCGAGTATACTGATCTATACCTGAAATGTGATGTTTTATTATTGTGCGATATATTTGAAAATTTCAGAAATATAAGTTTAAAATATTATAAATTAGATCCTGCCTACTACGTAACTGCACCTAGTTTAAGCTGGGATGCTATGCTGCTCTATACACAGGTTGAGCTTGATTTAATAGATGACTTAGAAATGTATCAAATGCTAGAGAAGGGCATACGCGGTGGTCTAGCACAGTGCTCATTACGTCATGCGAAGGCTAACAATAAATATTTGCCAGAATTTAATGATCTAGAACCTTCTAGTTATTTGATATATCTCGATTGCAATAATCTGTATGGTTACGCAATGACTAAAAGTTCCCAATTACAGAGTTTCGTTTTCTAAATCAGAAGGAAGTTAATTGCTTTGATGTAATGAGTATATCGGATGAAAGTCAATATGGTTTTATATTAGAAGTAGATCTCGAATATCCCGAGCACGTACATGATTTTCATAGTGATTTACCTTTTGCTCCTGAAAAGTTTATACCACCAGGGGGAAAGACAGCTAAACTTATAGCTAATTTATATGATAAATTTAATTATGTAATTCATTACACTCATTTACAGGAATGTTTGAAAAACGGACTTGTTTTAAGAAAAATCCACCGTATTCTAACATTTAGACAAGAAGAATATTTAAAAAAATATATTGATTTAAACACTAGCCTGCGTCAAGCATCCACAACTACATTCGAGAAAGATTTTTTCAAGCTTTTAAATAATTCTATTTTCGGTAAAACGATTGAAAATAAACGAAAACAAGTAGATATTAAATTAGCGACAAAATGGGTTGATGTAGATAATATTACAAATAAGCAACATGGTGCTGAAAAGCTAATTTGTAAACCTAATTTTAAATCTGTATCTGTATTTTCAGAAAATTTAGTAGCAGTTCAGCTAAAACCCGAGAAAATTTTTTTAGACAGACCAATTTATATAGGCTTCAGTGTTTTAGAATATGCTAAATTACATCTTTATCAGTATCATTATAATATGAAAAAGAAATACATGAATAATATAAGACTTTGTTACACAGACACTGACAGTCTACTCTATTTAATATATACAAAAGATATTTACAGTGATATAAAAAATAATTTAAAAGATTTTGACACAAGTAATTTTCATTTAGATAATCCTTATTTAATACCACGAATAAATGAAAAAGTTCCTGGACTCTTTAAAGATGAACTAGGTGGTGACGTGATCACTGAATTCACTGGCTTAAGAGCGAAACTTTACTGTTTGCTATCTTCCAAAGTACAAATAAAAAGCAAAAGGTATTTCAAAATCAGTTACAAATAGACTAGATATATCGCATTACAATAAGGCATTATTTCATAATGAGAGTAAATCATGTAAAATGAATATGATTAGGTCAATCAAGCATGTATTATACACACAAGAAGTGAACAAAGTGGTGATGAACAAAAACGATGATAAACGATACATACTCCCAAATCAAATTGAGACATTACCTTGGGGTCACTATAAAACTCTATTTTAGTTAATGTATTATAGTTTTAGTATTGTGTATTAATAGTTTTAGTATAATGTATTAAATACTAATATTGTATTTTATAATAACTGTACTTTAATTATAAGTAAAATATACGTATGCTACTTACTCTTTGTTGATTTTTATTTGTTGATAACCTGTAAACATATAAATAGACTAGTAACGTTATTTTGCCTCACTTTTCACAATGAAGTTCATCAAGCAACCCCAGACTTTAGAAATTAGTAATATAAAGTTAGAAAATCAATCACACAAAATAAAACACAGTGCACTTTTGCCTAATACAATCAGATGTATAATATGTGGTCCATCTAACTGCGGGAAAACGAATGTAATGCTCAATTTAATATTGCATGAAAACGGTTTGAAATTCAAGCATATATATTTATACTCTAAGACAGCTTTCCAGCCAAAGTATTGTTTTCTAAAACAAGTTATGAAGAATGTTCCTAGTGCTAAATTCTCGGTCTTCAATGATAATAAAGAAATAATACATCCCAATAATGCTTTAGCTAACTCATTAATGATTTTTGATGACGTTGCATGTGAAAAACAAGTTAACATTCGTAATTATTTTGCAATGGGAAGGCATAAACACATAGATTGTTTTATTTATCACAAACCTATTCCAAAATACCTAAACAACTAATACGAGACAACGTTAATCTTATAATTATCTTCAGACAGGACGAGAAAAATTTAAAACATATTTACAATGAGCATGTAAATACGGATATGGAGTGGTTAAAATTTAAAAAACTTTGCTCTATGATATGGCAGGATCGGTTTGATTTTTTATTAATAAATAAAGATTGCGCTCTTAATAAAGGAAGATACAGACAAGGCTTCGATACATTTATATGCCTTTAGAATATGCATATATACCCGCGCAATGGAAAAACATATCAATCGACTTCCAATAGCTGTAAATAACAGTTGCGTATGATTGAAAATCAAACGATGGATATTAATATTAAGGAACAATTAATAAAATCAGCAGATACTATAAAAAATAAAATAAAAATATTACAAGATGAAGAAGATAACGCTAATTTAAAATTTAAAAAGGCGTTTAAACCAATAACCGATCCCTTGGAAACTTTAGTTAAAGTGAATGATAAAGATATAAAGATATTTGACATTTCTAAAGATGAAAACAATACATTTGGAAAACTCAGCTCATCTCTAGATTATGAAAGTTTTAAAGAATTTATAAAACAGACCATAGTGCACATTCTGAATATAAAGACACTCTATCAAGAAATCATGTAAAAAAGTCCACCGATTCACTAATTTCACTGAACAAAGAAGATATGATGGAAATTTATGAGAATAACATAAATGTACCATTTGGGATACGTAGTGAAAACAAAAATCTTATGATGGGAAATTCTAAGGTAACACTTTCTCTTTCAAATAACGTCAATGATTCACAAAAAACAAATATAGTCACTATAAACAATAAGCATTATGAATTAACACCAGGTTTAAAAGAACTTTTGCTACGCAATAAACCCAACCTAAGTTTGGTAACTGAAGTAGATAAAATTGTCTACAAAGATATGCTTCATAATACACATGCACACAAACGAGACTTTCACTCAAATGGTCAAATAAAAGGAGACAAAAGTTTGAAATATCGTCAAATTATCAAACCTTTATTTTCACAACAAAATGATGTTCAAGTAGAAGAGCAGGTAATGCAACCAAAAGTGGTGGCAACTTACCAACCTTAAAAAAATATAAAAGCAATACAGATTATGTTTATTGGGATGACCCTAATGAATTAATTGAAAGATTGAAACTCCTGATTTCTTCAAAACATGCTGGTCATACAAATCATGACAATGAAATTCTATCCATAGTAGAAGAGTTAAAAGAGGCTGGTATTATAAAAGAATAATAAGCTTTGAAATATTCTCAGTTACTTACTTTTACGGAAGATGAATGAACATGTACATGTTAATTATATTCACACAGAACAAACATCAGTCAGAGCTGATAGTAGCGTAAATATTGAGCGAATTGAAAACACTATTGAGGAATCTAGTAGAAATAAAATTATTACTGAAGAGCAATTTATTTTAAAAGTTGATGGTGCTTTTAAAAAAATTGAAGAATTGAAGAAACTAATTTTAAATTTAGACTATAGGATAAGAAATGTTGAAAAAAGTATTGAGTTAAAAGAAATAGCAGGAAAATTAAACAAGCATTATGAGCAAAGTAGACGTCATAAATGAAATTCATAAATGTGCAAGAATTAACTTTCCGAGAAGGCAGGTCATACTTAAAGATATTGATGATCTTTGGCAAGCTGATTTGATGGATATGCAAGCAATTTCGAAAGTGAATAGTGGTTATAAATATATACTGGTAATCATTGACACCTTTTCAAAATACGCTTGGGCAATTCCTCTGAAACGAAAGAATAAGCAACAGGTATCAGAAGAGTTTAAAGCTCTATTAGCTAAAGGACGTGTTCCAAAAAATTTGCAAACAGATCTAGGAAAAGAATTTTATAATGATAAATTCAAAAATATTGTGAGAAAGTATAAAATCAACCATTATTCTACATATTCCACTAAAAAAGCCTCAATCGTTGAAAGATTAATAAGAACTTTGAAGAATAAACTATACAAAGAATTTAGTCTTAACGGAAATTATAATTGGTATAATGGAACACTCGACAAAAAAGTAAATGAGTACAATAACGCTACTCATAGAACTATTGGACAATCACCAGCTTCTGTAAACCATATCAATAAAAGGAACATATTGCGGAGATACATTCACCTAGCAGAATGTAGGAAGAAAACAACGGGTAGGAAATTTAACATCGGTGACTTTGTTAGAATAAGTAAATACAAAGGATGTTTTGATAAAGGATATTACCCAAACTGGTCCACAGAAATATTCAAGATTAAAAATACAAGAAACGAATCCAAGGACTTATTTGTTAGAAGATGCAAGATGTCGTCCTATACTAGGAGCTTTTATCCACAAGAACTTCAGAAAACCAACCATCCTGATGTATACTTAGTTGAAAAGGTTTTAAAACGAAAAGGAAACCAGGTATATGTTAAATGGCTCGGACTTCCTCCTAGTGAAAACAGCTGGATCGATAAAACAAATGTATTATAAGTATACTTAAGTGAAAAAAATAAATAATTCTAAACTGTATTTAAGGAAATACATATATGATTACTATTCATTACGGATTTGCTCTTTAAACAACTAAGTCCTGTATTTGTTTCGAATAAAATTAAATTGCATTGCTATTTCTTTGGAGAAAATTAAAGAAATAACAATGAAAATAAGACGAAGTGACATAGCAAACAAAAGTAAGCAAACAACCTCAAATAAACTCACCAGTCAAACAAGATCAGGAGCTGGTTTTAAGAAAACTCTTAAAAAAGTTGTTTCTCATACTAAAAAGCATATAAAAAAAATTAAACCTTCATGTAAGAAAGCATTGATGGAATTAGCTTACACAGCAGCTAAAGACTTTGCATCCGATTTTCCGATAAAATTACCCAGGATAATTCCAGTACCAAAAACTGGTGGATTTCTTCCGTTAGTACCGATATTTGCTGGATTATCTGCTGCAGGCAGTTTGGCAGGAGGTGCTGCTGGGATTGTAAAAGCTATTAATGCATATAAAATAGCCAAGAAACAATTAGCCGAATCGGAACGACACAACAAGGAAATGGAAACGTTATTGATTGGAAGAGGGTTACACCTCAAACCTTACAAAGATGGTTTAGGGATTTATGTCACAAAGAAAAAACTAAACTCTCGGCTACCCAATAGAGCTTTAACCAATATTGATATAATTAAGCATTCAAATAATATTCCATTCTTCCGAGGTGTATTTATGAGAGATAAATTACCGGATAAAGTTTCATCAATAGAATGCGGAGTGATCAATCTTGACTCTTCTAAAACACCGGTACTCATTGGGTAGCCTATGGCAAAATAAATGACTACATAGAATATTTCGACAGTTATGGTAACTTAAAACCTCCTAAAGAATTTATGAAGTACATAGGAAAGAAAAATATTCAGTATAATTATGAAAACATACAGCGTGATCACTTGTACAATTGTGGACACTTGTGTCTAAAATTTCTGAAATCATTTTGGAAAAGTAATAAAATATCGTAACCTAATTAAAGGTCTTTTATTATTCTATATTACAAAATTATTTATACCCTTGTAACTCACACTAATTATAAAATACTTATTTCTTTAATCATCTTCGCATTCTAAGGATGTAAGTGATGACAAGCACTAGTCGTGTTATTTGAATTATTTAAGATACCTAATCTCTTTTGTAAATTTAGAATAAAATGTTGGTCTTCTATAAAACAACTAATGTGAGAGGAAAATGTAATATTTCCCTTCCTATCTTCAAAGAAGAGAGACGTCTCAAAACGATAAAAATAAAAAAGATTACAAAAGAAAATAAACAATTTCTACGAGATATTGGATTAAAATTAAATTAAAAAATGCTGCAAATAATGGATTTACCACAACATGACAACTCTATTGAGAGCTATGAGATCCATAGCTACAATCCATATACTACCAGTTTTAAAGAAAATGATGAAATCAGAATACCCATTCACCAACAAGATTTGTACTTATTACCATCAGGAAGTTCCATTTATATAGAAGGGTATGCAAGTGTATCTAGTAAAGATCCTGCAGGAAAAATAGTTAAAAGGATGTTGTTTTTATAAACAACCCCATGTCATATTTGTTTCAAGATATTAGGTACGAATTGAATGGTGTTGAAATCGATCGTATTAAAAATGCTGGTATTACAACAACCTTAAAATCATATGTCTCAATGAATGAAGGTGAAAGTAAAGCTGCTGCAGTTTGGGATGGAACTTAAATGGTACAAAACTAGAAAATGGATATTTTAGTGCTATTGTACCATTAAATAGAATACTGGGATTTGCAGAAGACTATGACAAAATTATTATCAATTGTAAACATGAACTTATATTACAACGAAGTAGCTCCGCATTATGCTGTGTGCTTACAGAAAAAAATGATAACGTAGAAATCGACATACAGAAAATACAGTGGCGTGTGCCGCATATTAAAGTTTCAGATCGTAATAAATTATTATTGCTCAAGAGCCTAGAGAGAGATCGTTCCATACAGATAGCATTTAGAAATTGGGATTTGTATGAATATCCATTGCTGCCACGAACAACGAAACATTCATGGTCAGTTAAGACTACTTCCCAGCTAGAGAAACCCAGGTTTGTGATATTTGGTTTGCAAACGAACCGAAAAGCAAACAAAAATAGAAGCTCTGCCTTATTTGATCATTGCAATGTAAGCAATATTAAATTGTTTCTAAACTCGCAATACTATCCGTATGACTCTCTTAATCTGAAATTTCATGAAGGCAAATATAGTATATTATATGAGATGTTTACTAATTTTCGTCAGTCTTACTACAACTTAGGCGTTGATCCGTTGCTGAGCTTAAATCAATTCAAAGAAATAGCTCCAGTTTTTGTGATTGATTGCTCAAGACAGAACGATTCACTTAAAACGGGACCAGTTGACGTGAGAATAGAAGTTGAATGTTCTGAAGATATTCCAGATAATACATCTGCCTATTGTTTAATTATAAACGATCGACTTTACGAATACAGACCTTTAAGTAATATTGTGAGAAAACTATCATGAATGTTATCGTTGACGTCCAAGGGTTTAAAACTGAAGGAAACAATTTTATTCCAAAAGAAATAGCAATAATGTGCAAAGGACGCATTCAGGTTTTATTGATAAAACCACCTCAACCGTTTTATACTTTGTCTAAAAAAGAACGATCGCGAATAGCTTGGATAGAAAAAAACAAAGGAATAAACTGGAACGAGGGCTTCGTACCATATTTTAACTATAAAGCTAATTTCGGTAATTTTTTTAAAAATAAATCTGTGTATACTAAAGGTAGTGAAAAAGTGGTATGGTTAAAAGATATCTTAGAAATAGATAATGTACATAATTTAGAGAGTAAAAAATGTCCTAGTTTAGAAACATTGTATAACACTTATTCAACTTCTCCAGATATTGTATGTTGTTTACATCATAACAATATATGTGCTTTAAGAAATGTATTTTGTTTAAATAAGTGGTGTGTAGAAAATAAAGTCTTTATTTAAGAACTCTATTAACATAAATAAATCATCATCTTACATTAGTTTCTAGTTTTATTTCCGGAACACCTATGATTTTAACATCAAATAATGTTATTTGCTTTCCAAAGACATAGAACAGCTCTTGTCTGTTAGTATGAACCGCTCATTCGATTTGTCTAAATAAATGCTGTTTGTAAGCAGTTGCAACATAAATAACGTACAATATATAAACGTGATATAATTATATACGGGAATGCAATTCAGGAAACATATTAAATTGAAGTTACCTAAAAGACAAGGTAAGTATTGAGGGACCACCTTTTTACTATAGATGGGTCTCTAAGTAACTAAGATAGTTGTCTTACTTTAAATAAAGGTTTTGAATAGAAGTCTCATTCTGAATAGAGAATTCTGAATACAGTACTTATTTAGTTTAGTGAATAGAGGTCTTACTTTGAATAAAGGTTTTTGAATAGAAGTCTCATTTTGAAAAGAGAATTCTGGATACGATACTTATTTAATTCAGTGAATAGAGGTCTTACTTTGAATAAAGGTTTTTGAATAGAAGTCTCATTTTGAAAAGAGAATTCTGGATACGATACTTATTTAATTCAGTGAATAGAGGTCTTACTTTGAATAAAGGTTTTTGAATAGAAGTCTCGTTTTGAATAGAAAATTCTGAATACAGTACTCATTTTGAAAAGAGAGTATTGGGGTATCTGGATCATCATTTGATCCAGATGCCCCAATACTCTCCTACTAAGGCGCTATATCATTGCCCAGTTATTTTGAACGCAAGTGTAATTTCGTTTGGTACTTTATGGTGTTTCTGCCGTATATGTGTCTTACGAAAGGTGATGTACTCCTTTATGGGGTTACAACTCTATTTCTGATAGGGATTCGTCTACAGAAGGTCTGCGATTGTCTTTTTTTTTTCTTTTGTTTATTTGGATGTTCCCTTGGGAGCTAAATGTACACCAGCTTTCTTAGAATTAGTATTCTTTGTACAAATATGTGGTGTTGGAACACAAGTCTTCCTTTTCTAGCTCCTAATTGGTTTTAAGTATTTTACAGCTGCCAAACAACAAACACTGCAACGCAAAATTACGACCATATAAGAATTTGTGTCAGGCTAGTTTTAGAAAGTAAAATATAGATAATTATCATATTGAAAACCGTATCGACAATTTCAAAACGTATACCTTTTCACTCCAAACTATTGCAAGAAGTAATAAAATCCATAATAATTGGCATATTGGAAAAGTTATCGGTAATTTGGTTTACTACGAAAGTCAAATAACAGTAAATTTTAGCAGTATTACTATACTCGCAGTAAGCTGTTACATATATTTTGTTATTTCCCTAATCCCATTAATATTCAGACCTAGTGCTGGACCTAGAAATGCACAAGCGTAAACTTTAAAGAATGTACTGAACTCGTAAATATTTTAAATATATGCTCTTAAAAGTCACAGTCGATACATGGCTGCTTAGATTCTTAGAAACTGGATAAGTAATGAAATACATAGGGACTTTACTTTTGAGATGTGGTTGGTCATGATGCCTTATATACCATGAACCACTGAAAAGACAAAAAAGAAAATACTCAATCAGATTATTTAAAATGTAGACTCTCAGCTTTATACTTTTCTGATTTAGGTTACATTGCATATTGTCAACCTAAAGAAATCTATGGGCAAGAGCCAGGGCAACAAATCCAGCGGCCGACCACTTAGCAAAGTACCGCACTTAATTATTCTTTATTAAAACTGATTTCAGAGTAGGTGAAGATCTGGAGACAGATTCCAAGATCAACGAAGGACATCTTCAGAACGAAGTCATCAAATAAAAGATTCTTATCCAAAAGCAGAAACTCCCGGAACAAAATGGAAGCAATCAGGACCATACAGCGACCTCATAACTCGATAGACTATAAATTTTTACAAGACGCTAAAAGCATGGCGGGCTGTGACACGTAAATTGTCATCAGAGTTTTATGTAGCCATGAAACGTGCTCGCTTATTACTGCACAAACGTTTGATGGAGATCTTTCCTCCGTGGGGAATTTTAAGGGGTTTTTTAAGGTTCTTCAAGTATGTTGTGTGCATTTGTAATAAGTTTGGTAGGTCTGGGTGGGTGTAAGTGTTCTTGGTGTGTCATTTTGGACTGTATAGATAAAATGTTTGTAGTTAAGTTAAGCTTTGAAGTAAATGCAATTTTAATTTTATTTGGAGGGAATTCCCTTCACATAAAAGTATTTTTTTGATTAGGCTGTTCTTGATTCACATAAAATCTTCCAATTGACATGATGTAAATCATGCCATCCGAAATTATGCCTATAAATACCTTCAAGATCTCTTAAAAAGACAAAGGAAATAGGTTATCATTTAGGAATCGATGCTTTCAATTTGCTAAAACACACTCGTACTTCCTAATCCATTCCCAAATTCAATAACATTATCCTATAACAACAGCTACCAAAAAGCTACCAATAAATACTGCATCAGGCTTTGATTTATGATTCGTTAAAAGCAACGCTAGGGATGCGAAAAACTACAATAAAATAATAATAATCGTTATGCAAAAAACTGTAATGGAATCACTCGATCGCAGTAATGTAACGAACGATTGATTTATTACTTGTCGACTAAGAAAAATGACTATAAAATACAACGTGGGGTTTACAGCTGACGGCACGGTAGCGTGACGGGATGCTTTTTAGGATATTCTGCGTAAGTTATTGGCAATGTTTTTGCCAATTGTTTTATTGAAACGGATCGCAAAAAAATATGCATAATAATTTATAATTAGTACACGTAGTCATGTATGTAGTATTTGTAGTTAACAAACTCTTTATTAAAGTTTGTTAAAAATAAGAACCCAATTTTAAGCAAAGGTATTTTTGCTATTGATACAAAACACATTGATTGGTCTCTGATTTTAAGTAAGTACACAGACAAATGTCCATTTTCCTATTAATGTAAGTGCATTAAATATTTATTTGAAAAAATGTTACTTGAGAGATTATAGGTATCAGACAAGAATATGTAAGAAGACATACAGCAGGTTGAAGATAAAATATTACTGTACAAACAATGAAAAACGTGAACTCTAAACATCACCATTTTATTAAAATGTTAGCTCTTTAGCAGATTATAGGCTGCCGACTTTTCGCAGCAAATCCGTGCTCATCAAGCGGAGAATCGGTAATATATTTTAATGGCCAACAGAATGAAGGTCGAAGGTGATTGATGAACTATCCCCTGTATTATATTAAGCAATTTAGGGAACTTACAGAGGTCATTACTATCCTGTTATATTAATGTGCATAATAACCCTTGGCCAGGTAATTGACCGTAGAAATAAACTGTGTCTTAATAATAAAGAAAATATTCCTAAAAGCTCAAAAAATAACTTAAAAAATACTTGAGTTTATGTCAACCCAAAGATTACTTCGAATATCCATCAAATACTATGGTTATATCATGCTACCTACCCAAATATTATTTTTGAATGGTACAAAATTGCTTTTCTATAAAGTATCAAGATTTTTAGGGAGAAGTTTAAATAACAAACGATGCAATACTAGTCGTTAGATATTATAATCCCAAAGCCTACGAATTGACCGTCTTATAATTATCGGTTCTTTTATTTACCTATTCTCTATACCACAAAGAAAGTCTTCCTTTTAATCTAGAATCTCTATAATTTCTAAGGCCTGTTTAAAAATGACAAATGAATAACCAGTAAACACTTAATGACAGAAGAGTCAGTCATCGACCATAAGTGCTATAATCTGGTCCTTCGGTACTCTTTGACCAGCTGTGCGGAACGGTATTATGTTGCCATGTATAGGACCAGAGTGGTCTGTGTTCAAGCACTATACTTTAGTGGCTTGGAAATTGAATGGAATGTAAAGGTATGAGACACGGTAATATGGTATGTTAGTATGTCAGTGTGTTTTCTTGTTCTAATAAAAGTTTAAAAGGCAAAAAATATTATGTACATTTTTATTATAAAGAGAATCTGATTAAAATACGCTAGATTTTAAGAACCATTCTCGTTGGATTTCACTTTTTTATGTATTCCCGATGGATTCTATTCGCTGTTCCCGTTATTACCCACTGTTAGTAACCATGCATTTTCACCGTTAGTTCGCATTAGTAAAAACCGTTATAACTCGCTTTTATTGGGTACGAAAATTCAAAAATTTGATCCAATTGGTAGAGAAGAAAACAACTGACCATTAACTCAGACATTTATAAACCAAATAAGTCAAACTTTATCTACCATCTATCACTACACACAATTCTCACACACGGTTCTAAATAGGCATTTAAGCAAGCAAAGTTCTGATACAGCACATTTGATGGACATGCAGTACAAAGCGTATGTCTGACCTCTTGCAAACAGCTCGTGAACAAACGAGCTATTGTTGAGCTCAATGCGAGGATAATAAATACGTTACCAACGTTTAATCTCCGAGGATTGTGCGAGATTTTCTGATAGATTATATCTGATGGGTGGTTAGGCGAAGTTTGGAGTTGGGCAAATTATTTGGTTAAAAGAGAGAATATATTACTTCACTTTACTTTAAAGGCAATATCGCGTACCATAAGGCTAGTGGCCATAAGCATAGTGGCCAAACGATCACCCTATCTTAATTTTTAAAATCGTAAAGCGTATGATCACAAAGTCAATGTTTTCTGTTACTTCTCCATAGATATTGCAATCCACAAATCAATCGAACATAATTTTATACTTCTTTCTTACACTGCAAAATTCTGTGTTCCAGAATACAAAAATAGCTCAGTTTTGTAGTAAATCGGGCTTGCCAGAGTCTTTTCTAGATGGTTTGTAATTTTTTCACAATTTTTTTGTAACCTTTATTTTTAAACAATGTGTGTTTTTTTTGTGGTAATAGAAAACAAAACCAAATGCTCAAAAAAATCGACTTACTAGTCCCAAGTCCATTTATTAAGTGGTCCAAAAAGTGCCAGTATTTCACCTAACCCTATCTATCTCGCGAGCCATTCATCATGTCTGTCTGTGTGTTTGTCGTGCACTTAACTAGTAACACTTCCCTGCTCCTCTCGTCTTCTCATGATGAATAAGTTTTTGTTCCCAATTTTTAGCTAAGGAAAATGTTTAACGTAAGTGACAACGTAGGAGGTGTTGTTTTAAGCTCCCGTTGTCATAGATTAAGTAACAGTGATAAATTGTAGTGCAGTTTTAAAATACTTGTAGAAAATTGGCAATACGACTTTTTGTAAAGAAGGATTAAAAGCTCAGCAACAACTATAGTTTTAAGCTCAGTTCAAGTAGCATCAGATTAAAGTTCAAAGTCAGTAAACAATACAATGTTTCTGGTTTTCCGCATTATCTTAAAAGCATCATGAAGTCCGTCCATAAACAACTGTAAGACCCGCCTACCATTAACCCTTCGACAATCACAGGGTTACAATATTATTTATTTAAGCAGTCTGCACTCTGTAACCTATAAATACGATAAATGTCTCCGAACAATTCTGATGTTCTTTGAGATATCATTTATAATTCTGTTGACCCCAAACTGTATAAACTGCTCAAAGATAACATAAGGTTACTCATAGATCATGGGCATAGTTCTCCAAATAACAAATATTCAATAAACATACAATAAACGTATTTATTACGCTATTTAGATTTTTATTTAAGATTGAAAGCGAATCAAATTGTATTAATAAATGCAAACTTATCTTCACATCTCTTGCACTGAAAAACAAAGGAATGTGATCTGTAAAACAAGTGAATAGGGTTCACTGTTTATTAATTCAGCTTCACTATTAAGTTTGCTAAGATAGCATGTATTTTTTAAGGCAAAGGCAAACTATTCGGCCTACATGCGTGTACGCAATTGTATTGTCTTGAAACAATAGCAATGTTAAGGTTACAAATTGTTTTTGTTTACTCGACTTAATCGGAGGGAAGTAATTCTTTTGGAGCTTATGACGTCAGATGTCTTGAAAAACGACCTGATAGTATCTAAAACCTTGAAGATGGAACGTTGGCTATGTCTTAGTTTAGGCGTCCATGCTCGAAATACTACGATTCCCAGAAATACGATAGGAATTTCGATAGAAAACCGCATGGCTTAGCAAAAAACTTGGATTTTACACAAGACAGATGTCAAACGGTTATCGCTCCTTATAGAACTAATCGTTTTAAGACAGATGCGACAGAATTCCATCAAGCAAACCAGACCACAGAGACCAAAAGGCTTTAAGGACCAAAAAGAAAACAAACGCAGTAATAATAAGGTTGTACCAGCTGATCGCTTTCAATATGTACACGCTAAGAGCAATGGACTATTGTGTAGAACAGGTAGGCATTGAGCTTTATAAACCTGTTCCACGTCAAAGGCCCCAGTACAACATGTTACGGCATCAAATGACTTCGGTAAGCCCTAAGGCGGTCATTGTTTAACATAGGCCTTTTTATACAATGTCAGCTGATAGGAGAACATTTACTTAGCTGAGGATTAAGATATAACCAGGAATATTGCAACAAAGTTTGTTCTTATGCATAATGAGAAGGAACCATAGGACCATTTAAGAGAAGTCTGATCTCTTAAGCTATATGACGATATCTCGAAGAACCACAAATCATAATTCAATTATCAATAATCTGATCGAGATGCAAGATAACAATATTAAGCCTTCACATAATCCCACTGAAGTTATAACACAGGCACATAAAAATCAACAATGTTGGTTGTTATAATATAAAATTGAAAAATGTGTTGCCGGTGCGGGCGAAACGGCAAGAAATAATAATATCCTTGTGTAAGCTAACCAATCGTGACTCGAAGCTTTCGCCGACTAGTGACGTGACTTGCATGCTCATCGATAACTGCACGAATATAGACTTTTAATAACGATTATAATGAATTCTGCCGGTGGCAATCGTCTCATTAATAGGACACCCATTTTTTTACACAAAAATTTCAGCTATTCTTACTTAAAATTTATCAACACAGTAGGGTGCTTAAAGATACCAAATACATACAATATTTACTAAGCAAGCAGGGCTCCACATACTGCTTACATGAAGAAAACTATACAAAGCTTTGGCAAATCTTGTATGCTCTCAGTGCAAGCTTTATCTAAATCCTTGGAAAATTAAACTGTCACGGAAGTTAAACTCCCTCCTGATCATTCCTTGAGATCCGCATTTGAAGTATAATCTCCTCAACCGAGCAGATTAGGAGCAAATTCATAACTACCTCCCACTTACGAAACATTCTCTTAAGTATCTCATATCCATATCCTAATTTGATCATTACTTATTCTGAATAAGAAACACAGTAACCCAAAGATATCCAACGGAATGAGATAATTCTATAATAGAATAAGTTTTTGAGGAATCCTTTTGTTAGGCGAGGGTCAGTACAATGTGATACAAAATCTTTGGGACCCTGTTTGAATCCTTTCTTATTTATTCGTGTATAAAAAATAAGCGGGCTTACGTACTTACCCTAAATTTCTAGTTTTTCGGTCCAAGTCTCTTTGGTTGAGCAGTAATGAGAATTTTCGTTAGCTGTGTTATGGGTAAGTGAATTATTTGATGCAAGGGTTCACGCTTCAGTGATTTTGAATTAATTTCTGAGTACACTATTGATGGGAATGAGGATGTTTTGGTTATGGGGAAACTCATTTTGTTAGAAGAGGGTTCATTATATTCATAATGATGATCCTTTCAGTTTGTTTACTATACGAGTGTTATACTTAAATAAAGTTTGTTTGTGTAATGTAATGAGTTTGATATCCTCATTGTTTTAGTATTCATCTTTGAACAGATCATATCCTAGGCAATCTGTAAGAATCTCTTTATCGACAAGTCGATCATCTTCCACAGCACTAAACGCTCGGAGCGATCAAATCGTATCCATACATTAAGAGCATTCATAGCTCGTAGAGGCCCTGTCGCTTAATGCAATTCATTGTACAAGGATCCTTGCAGTACCCACAATTACAAGACCCCCCACCCTTCCCGCAAATCCCTTGTATCCGTTCTACGGAAACGGGAAAAGGTTCAACACGAGAGCTCAAATTATATTGGCCATCGGATCGCTTGCATACATTTCGGCTCCTATAACCTGAACCCCTCTCCCCCTCTCGGTGCTAGTAAAATTAGGTTTAAAGGGGTAAAGTTAGGGTACTCCAGGGACCAAGACTTTTTGGTTGCCGTCAGTCAGATGAAGCCTGCACAGTGCTTCGATTTACAAACTTAAAAGGATTGGCGTCGAGATTTTAAAATTTTAAGATTAAAAGTTGTTTATAGAATGCTTATGGATTGCAAGAGAAATGAGAATCCTCGGTTTTTGTGATTTTTTTAGGTAATTTCTTGATGGATTGACAATTTTTTCTCTTATATTTTTAATCAATGCCAGGGAGAAAACAGAACCTTAGTTATTTTCAGAATAACCATGACATAAGGGATTTGGTATCCTTTAAAATAAAATAATATTAACTGTTATTTAAGCGAACATAAAGGATCTTCCTTATTTCGGCAATAAAAATACAGTAACCAAAGAATGATGTACATTTTATTTCCTAGACCATAATCAAACTTATTTGTTTACAAGAAAAAAGTACAAAAAGGAAATAATAAAAACCATGTCATCGTTATTCCTCGATCAAGGTACACACTAAATTAGACAATAGACATAAAAATAACACAACGCCACAGGTAATGGGCCGTAAATAAAATAAAAATAACTACACAACACACATTGGAAATCAATAAAAAAACGACTCAATAGCTCAATAAAAAAAAAACTTATTTTGTCATATAAATCTTTTTGACGGACTAGAATAGTGCGAGCAAATGTTTTTAACCCCTGTCGTGACTTGCTTGTCAATTCTCAGCTTTATTTTATAAGCTTTAGAGTCAAAATTAGTATTAGTAGACTTTTTGTAACTTTGTAGTAAATAGTTTTATGAAAACAGGCTGTTTTATGACTGCTAGCCGAATGTCTAGGTGGTAAGATAGTAGTTTCAGACCCCATGGAAATTTGCACTTTATGGCCTTTACAATAGGGTTGTATTTGCTAGTGTAAGTGTATTATTAAGGGGTCGTTTGGTAGTCTCCATTGTCAATCAATAGATGTATTGCAAGTATGTAAGGATTCATTCAGTGACTTTGATGTCTGACGATAGAACATGAACTTTTAGTAAATGTGAAGGGCTGTATGTGTGAATAGTCGGAGGACATTGTCGTGTGATCAAAGGCAATGATGTGTTTTATGCCTGTCAAATAGAATATTGTATTACTAACGTTCCTTGTTCGTGGTTAGATAATGCTAGTTACCATATATTATAGACTTCTGTTATTAACAATTGACATTGTTTAGGCAATTAACTTTGATTAATTTTAGCTATGCCTACTGTTACTCTTATCATAAAAAATAATCCTAGGAAGAAATGTAGAATGAGACACGTAAATGAAGACACAGTTGAATAAATTGAAGTCCAAATCGAAGCATTTCCAACTTTGCAACTATTCTGTAATTCCTATTCCAATGATGAAATCACTAACATTTGTGCAAAATAAAAGCTTCGTGAAACCAACCACTTTATTTCTTCAAAGTATACCTATACGTAGGAGAGCTACAAATAAACTCTTTGACCTGATATCCTGATCTCCCAAAACATACTCTCGTGACAATTTTCACGTATGATATGCAAAAAAAATCTTCTAAGTACACCGAGGAAGCTATGAGTATGGTAGTCGATGGGGGGTGTCCATTTGAGTAAATAGTCCATGTAGCCAGCGGGGTGTCGGCAAAAAACTCACATAATAAGCACATACCTCACCGTAGATAAGTGCGGTCAATGTTGGGTAAGATGTACCGATAGAACACAAAATTGGCAATATTTTTTGGGTATTGTAGTCATTTTGAAAGTTGAGTTTTGGTTAGTTTTAGTTTTTCTGATAAAAGGGTCCTATTGAATCACAATGATTACCAAATTGTCTTCTTATACTTTTACATATTCATCTACATTTGGTGTAGATTAATTGGCTTTTGGATTAATTCAGTGATAGCACCTAGCCAGATGCTGGGTGTGTATGTTTCGGTGTGGTGCGCAGGAACTTTATTTTTTTATATTGAGTATGATTTAGCGGACTTGACTTTTTGACACTAAATTCTGACACAATATACTTAATGCAAAAAATAAGCAGTCTAAGATACTTTCATTTACCTTCAGATATCAGGTAAAACCAAAAAATGACATAACCATCCCTAAAATAACCAGAAGCAATCATTTCTGCGTTCAGTACTGTCCCTGCTGACGAAGCGAAGGGCGATCTAAAATAAGATATGTAGTGACCTGCACACCGCATAAATACTCCCAATATCAACCTTGCTCCGTGCTGTATGTGTGTTTGTATCTTGTTATAGGAGCAGAACATTTTGGAACTGATTGCGGTGATATTAGGCTGCAGGTTGTAAGGATACAGGAAGTGCTTCTTAGTAGAAAAACAGTCATTACAGGTTATGCACGTTTGATTGCTCAGATTTAGAGGTTTGATTTGTTCTCAGCTAGGTTAGGGGTAAGGACCGCAGACTTCAGCATCCTAGTTGCCTAGTATACTCTATGTAGTACTTCTAAGAAAAGAGATGAGAAAGAACTAAGCAGATTTTTTGAGAAATCAATACATCCGCTACTTAAGGATAAAGTTAAACTTTACAGATTATTTAATTACTCGAAGCTGCTGACATAAGTATTATGTAAAACTAGTTATCTCCCAAACAAAATCAACCTCAAACTCAGCTATTGTGCTAAGCCCATACTTCCATAGTTAGTATTACAACACCAACTAAATTTTCATTAAAAAGGCCTCGTTCTTTACGAAAGAAATATGATAATCTATTGAACCGCGGGTCGAGTCGTGATCTCGATATAATCGCGATACATCTCGATAGATCGTATCGATTTAAAGAATCGATTCGAAATCGTTCGACCTTGATATTGATGAGTCGTAAAGATCCCGATTTTAGATTAATGGTTAACAATACTGTTTTTAGGCGCATTAAAATTCTTTTGTGGTTTTTTAAATTATGGTTTTGGGACAATATTGCTGATCAGCCTATCGTGTTCCATAACTTCCTTGTTGGTTATAGAGGCTAATTTAATTGGCATATCAGTCTGGGAGGTATTGTAATGTTAGTTTTACTGTATAAACTAAATAAGTTGTGGATTCGCCCACTTTGTAAAACTAGCCTGTACATGAGAATTAGATAGAAGATTAAGTAATGTCCATTAGTACTCATATTATGAAACTAAAATGTTTGTTTGTTTGAACGCCCTAATCCCAGGCACTGATCGGACTTGAAAATATCTTTCAGTATTAACATCCAATAAAGTTTTAGTCGCCTTTTTTAAATGCGTCATTGTCAGATTTGCACTTGATTTTCAGTAAACCACAATGTAGTGCCCCTCATTACGTAGTTACTATTAGAATATCACATCAATTCTAGAGGTATAAGAAGTGGGTCGCTCTGTCCGTCGGCTTGGGTCATGCAAATGCCATACTATTGACATTCTAGGTATTTTATTGGTGTCCATTATTTTTTAATGACACTTGGAGATCATTCTCAGCCTTGGTGGGTTATTAAAACTATGCTGTAGTTGTTATCCTGTCTGATTGCAAAGCCTACTAAAGGAGTCACATACATACAAGACTTGCATATATGTATTATTCCAATGGGCCAACCAAATGGTCTAGATTTTAGGAAGGCTTAGTACTTACACCCGTGATGTTAAGCGGCGAAACGTCGGGATAAAGAAAAACATATCGTACTTTTGTAGTAATACATCGCGATTAAGACCCGATTATGTACAAATATAACCCAATTCTAAGAAAGCTTAAAAAATACTCACAAATCACGAAACATAACAACTCTTAACAAGGAAACGTTTAAACTAATCAATGTCGAAAACTTTTTCAAAACTTTCAAGCGGTACGTACGGTAAATTAGCGGTAATGTGTAATTATCTAAAAGTCGGTTAAAAAAAGGAGGTATAAAGATGGCCATTACAATGGTGGTCGTGACACGCGCCGGGCGTTCGACACGACTCCGCCGGACCGGCCCGGACCGGGAGAATGCAGGTACGGACTGAGGTAATTTCAATAAAACATGTGTAGTTTTATGTAGCTATTTTGAAATTTATTTTTGAAAATTGTTAAGTCTCCAAAAATAAGGTATGTATCTTAGACTGCTTCTATCAAATAAATTGCCTAACATTATCAATTGGATTATCAGCGAGAATGCGTTGATGGCAAAAACAAATTCCATTGAAGCTGAGGCTACTTCTAAAACACAAAAAATTTCAGCGCGCTAAGCAAGTTTGGCTTTCAAATGACTGGCTGAGCGTATCAAAAAGAACTTGACAAATATTATTATCTACAAATAGAGCTTCATAGCGTCTCCAATTTAATTAGCAGTCGAATAACATAAAGTCAAAAATATCAAAATTATCCCAATACCTCTACATAACCTACCTCTTCCTAATTTGCAATCACAAGTACAGTCACAACCAAAATACAAAAGTCACAAATATGACAACTATCTCAAGTCCGGACCACGATCCATTTAGAGAGATAACATCAACTAGAGAATTATTAAGTCATTATAAGTACGCAAAGGTCACAACTTTATTATCTAAGAGTTTCATCGTAAATGAAGTATTGTGCATACTTATGTGTTAGGTTGGTGTGCCTTTGAAAAGTATTTGGACCTTTACCCTTACTAACTTAACCTACTAAAGCACGTAAGTCTGTTTGTATCTCAAGATAAGTCTTAAACTACGGGACATATTTCCATCTGGTTGTCATTCATAGATATTCGTGCAAATAATCTATAAAACGGGTGAAACTATGAGAAACCACCAGTGGTTATTGAAGCATTGGGTCGATAATTGCCATCAAATAATTGTACCTTGATTGACAATAATGTGCGGATACCATAGTACGGTACAAATTACTGTTTTAGGCTACACTGATTGTACATTTCATGTTGATAAAAAAATAGAAATTGGGACTTCATACCCAATAGGTACCCACTTACAAGCATCAGGTCGTTAGGTTATTATGAACTTTCGGTCACGCAATTAAGGACTTTTGACGATGAACATAAATATAAACTCGTTGGACGAATATTTCTCGAAGCATCCATCAAATTTTTAAACGTCTTCAAACTGCCAAATCAGTACCTTCGAGTTTTATAGCTCGTAAAAATCTCCAGGGTTTCAATACATTTTAATGAAGGGGATTTAAGTAGCTATATAAATAGTACATTTTTAATTAATAGCCGTCTGAGAGCTTAGTTAATTATTCACTTAGATAATGCCAGTAATGATCTTTCAGTTTAATGCTTCTATGTGATTACGTTTGACTGACTTTGCTTTATTAAAATGTTTATAACATAATATCTTTAACATTGAAATGTTGAATATGTAATGTGTATTATAATAACCTGTGTAAATAATTCTAACTACAATTACAATATAAGAACGAAAATGGAAAAAAATAATGTAAAATGAAAAAAAATATTTCCCAACTCAAGAATGGAACTCTAAACTTTGCAAGCCCTATATTAAATATTTTAAAGTGCAAATCCAAAAATGCATATTTGAATGGTTACAACTCTACGTAATATACCATAGAAAAGTAATCAGCCTGAAATACGTGTCTAGGATATAAATGTTATAGACTGACAATACCAGGTTTCCTTGTACTAATATATTACTTACCGTTTAAAATATCACCATATAAATTTATTTTAAAAAATAATTAGTATTATAATAGATACATACCTAATTAATAAAGATGGGTAATAATTAAATAATTTCAGCTTTGAAACATGCCCTTTTAGTACTACTTATGGAAATAATTATGGTATAGTCTGGTTATTACCCCATATAAGCAGTAAACGTCAACTTACTTATAAAATACGCTAACTAGCGAGCGATTGAATGGTTTCCAGACGTTTTCATAATAATAAATTAGTTCTAGTAATACTTAACTTTTTACTATGCGAATGTTTTTATAAAGAGCCTATCAGTTATTCAAAAGTTATTACAAAGTTCGAAACTCGTTAAAAATCAAAAGCAATGAAACAATTGTAATACTTTCTATTTTTTATAAAAAAATCCGATTCGTTTTTTTTTTATTCAAAGTTTATTACGGCAATATTTTCCATTGTATCGTACGTTAAACTTTTTGTATGAATAAATGTAACACTGTATAAACGTTGGCAGTTATCCGTACAATACTTTGAGCACTGTGCATTTTTGACATTTCACAAAGCCCAAAATATTTATCGCCAAAGGACAGTACTTCGGTTTTCGGAAAAAAATCGCAATGATTGACGCGAAAATCGTGCCGGATTCCATTCACAATACCTCAATTTAAGATTCTCTTTCATAAATATAAACCGTTACAATTTTTGTGGAATTTTAAACGAAACCGTACACAGTGTTTCGGCCGATTTTTTTACTGGACAAAAAAGCAGTTAAATTTGCATGAATTATGTAATTTATATCTTTTCCGTGTTCATTGTCATTCGGTTGTTGTAAGAATTTAACAATCACAGTCTTTTGGTGTGAAGAATTTCTTCGTTTCAGATTGTTCGGCTACAGCTGGGAGCGGTACTTAACATTTTTAGCATTTTTTAAATTAATTTTTCACTTGAATTACTTATTATATTTTACTTAAGTTCGTATGATAATGGGCCTCGTATTATTCTCATATTTAAATACTGTAGAACAAAATTAGAAGTAATTTTGAATAGAAAATAAGAACTAAGTTTCGCGCATTATAATCACAATTTAAGATTGCTTGTCGTTAGACAATAATAACAGTTCATTAGCGAGTCCAAAACGTTTATTCAAACTTTGAAATATCTTTAATGAAATATTAAATTTTGCTTTAGAAAATTTTCTTGTAATTTTATTCAAATATTAAGTGAATTATCATGTAACCTACATAAGTTACAATAATTTCTATTAAGTTTTCATTAGAAATGCTTGAATGTATATTAAGTTTTCTTTGATGTACTTACTTAAAGTCTAGAATGTATTAAAAAATATAGCAGGTACTTGTATTTCATAATTATTTTAATTACCATGGTTCATTTGATCATCTTCTTGGGTACATATTATTTTTATGTAGTATCATACCATACAGCGACAAAAGCCTGTAACAGTTTTATAATTCCACATAAACACCGGTAGTTTGACCACGAAATAGTTTGACTTTAGTACCACAAACGAACAGCTAGATAAACAACTGTCCACGAGTGTACACCGACTAATGACTGTGGGGACACTTTGCAACTAAACAAAATACGAAATACAAAAGTGTACATTACCTGAATCTAGTGCACAAAATAAAAACAGCAAATAGTAAGAGTTGCTTTTGTATTTTGTCACACGGCTTCTCAAGTCCCGGGCGGGTAGGAAATAATGTTGGCGGGTATGCATTTCCAAATTTAAGGATAGGAGAGAAAAAATGCGACGGTGGAAATAAAACTGCCTGGGTTTCTTTATAGTTGCTCTTTGATAAAGTAATGAGCAAGCCTGGCAATCAATACTCGCTCTAGACGGATATTAATTTATATTTCCTCGTTATT
Organism: Helicoverpa armigera; assembly: GCF_030705265.1. Taxonomy (NCBI): domain Eukaryota; kingdom Metazoa; phylum Arthropoda; class Insecta; order Lepidoptera; family Noctuidae; genus Helicoverpa; species Helicoverpa armigera. The sequence continues at coordinate 448,893 of NC_087134.1, read as the reverse complement.
ATTTTTAATCTTAAGCTCAATCTAGATTATGTAAGAGTATCATTTACTATTTCAGTAAGCTTATTAAAGTCTTTGCTGGGTATAGATCAGGATACCAATAATTCTGCGTTCCCAGCGAATCTTTAAGGGGTCTTACTTGACCCACCAACAAAATAGTCCAAACCACTATTTGCGAGCCCAAATCATTCACTGAAGCAGAGGAAATTATATTAAAACATGATATAACGATATTAAACAAAGCAAACACCCAAATTGCTTGGTTTCCGTTATTCTTTAGGACCACCCTGGATGTTCCCATCGTTGTCAAGAGATGATTGAAGTACAGTAACATTTTAGATATGGCAGAATTTACGTGTGGTCTCAATTTAACTGGTGTGTGCTCAGGCCTTATAAGGGGTCGTAGGATTATAAAACTGTAGCTAGAAATACTATATACATCGTGTCATGTCGTTTGTTTGACTGAATACGTTTTCAGCGCTTCGATCTCAAGATAAGTCTATTTACTTTAGCTAAACTACTTTTTGCCTGGATGTAGAAAATAAGCAAAATCGTGATAGTAAACCTATTAAGGAAGTAACATTTTTTTATTGTGATCGGATATTAGAGAAGTATTTTTCTTTCAATTTTCTGCCCCATAACAAGATCTTCTACTGTGTTATCACACATACGAGTACATACAACACCCAGACCTGGTAAAATTTTAATGATCCCGTACGGGAATCAAATCTGCGACACCCAGCCTAGCAGCCTATCCTTCTGATGACTAAAATCATACTTGCGTTACCATGAAAACAGTGTTTCCTCCTTATATAACGTCCCATAATACACGAGTTTCCAATAAAGTTAAAAGCCATTTACGAAGGCAGTTGAAAATATTGGATTAAATTGATACGATTACGATTAAGTAACACAATATGTTTTGATTTTGTAAGTCTTGTGAGCAATTACAGTCTCGAGAATAAACAGTTGACTCATCTGAACTTTAGTTTAAAGAAAAAACTGGCCAAGAGTGACCGCGAAATATTATATTCTAGTTTTGAGTATGTGGTGTTACATTGACAACTAGTGATACTAGATTATGACAACTGTCTATCTATCCACGGTTCATGAGATACAACCTGATGACAGACAGACAGGCAAATGGCTGATGATTTTTCAGTAATAGGTTACCGTTCTTTCCTTTGGGTTCCATTAAAAGTTAAGGAAATACGAGAATAATTCCATTGCTGAGTATTATCAAAATAAATAAAGAAGTTATTTAGAGAAACAAAAATCCATACATACAAACTTTCGCGTTTTTAATATATACCTATTAGTAGGAAGCAGGATCGTAATACACGTGTGTCTAATAAAATTAATTGCCATTTACGTAGGCGGCTGAAAATTATATATAAACCAGAATAAGTATTCAATTAACTGATTCCGATTGAATTGATACGATTACGTGTAACACAATATGTTTTGATTTTCTAAGAATTGTGAACAATTAGAGTTACAAGAATAAACAGTTGACTGATTTGAACTTTACATGAAATTGGTATGGTAGGTCTCGCATCCGAACCAAAGGCGGCGAAGGAATATTTAAAAAAAAAATGTATAATATTAATAATATTTCCTACTAGACGTTTTCCCAGTTTAGCAACTGACAATGCTGGGATAAATATAGTTTATATTACTCGGTAAGAGTGTAGCCTTCCAACAGTTATTTGTTTTTAATCGGTGCAGTAGTTTCGGAGCCTGCAAGGTACAAACAAACAATACATTTTAAATTTTATTATATTAGTACCTATAGACTAACATAGATAAACCTTTTATACAAAACTGCAAGCCGCATCGTATGTCATTTTTGTGATTCTTCCATATTCGGAAGATTCGTCCGATCCTATGCGAAGTTTCTTACGATTTCATATAAAGAATTCTAAAATTCGTTTCGTTCCACGCAGTTAATCCTGATAGGTATGCGTTCACCATAAAACTAGCATAAGAAACATAATGTCTTAGATACAGAATATTACAATAGGCGGTAATCACGGCCTGCACTCGCTCTAGTTACGAGCACTATGTATTTACATCGAGTGACGTGCGTGGGAAAATATTAATCTACAACCTTTATTGTCACGATGTTAATATAACTAGTTAAGAACCGCTGTTTTGCCCGACTATTGCTTCCAAAGGACTGTAAAGTTGAATTTTTTGAGAAGAAGTGTAAGAAATCGAAATTGAAGGAAAATTTGGCGGCTTTGTAATAATAAATAGACAGTAAACGCTCAGATCATACTGACATAACATAGACCAAGCACTGATGTAGATAGGAACAATCGTTGCTACGCATTTGATACCTACTTGTTACTTTGTAAGCACGTTTTTTTTTTACATAGCAGAGTTGACACCATCCTTCCAATTGCAAGAATAGTCGTAAAAATGAAAATGAAAATTTAAAACCTTCTTCCTAAATTAACAGCAATATAAAGCGTAAAAGCATTGCTGACGCCTCAATCATTCGCGATCTTAAGGCACCATGCAAGGACAATAAAAATAATTTTAAACGCATCATAAAACCAAAATCGAATTTCAAAGAACTTTTCAAACACATACCGTACAGAACAAAGATTCCGAAAATATTATTTTTATGAGCACAAAGTATAATACAAGTTTATACTGCGTATTCTCCTGTCGCTCATAAGGCGGTATTAGCGCCATAATTTACGATAATTTTTGGCATTTATCGTTCTATGTCAACTGTGGGTCGATGAGTTTTTATGCGCGAGCGCAACAGTGAATCATTTGCGGGACACAGATTATTCGGCAGATGTGAATGTGTCGTTTTTGAATACGGTTATGACTTTTAGTACTTATTTTTATTGTGTTTACCTAATAAATATAGGTAAATAATATCTTGAAGTGTATAACATACTGTGAACCCAACCATATTGATTTTGCTACTTTGTACAATTTTTTCTATCTTTTAGTTAGATTATTATATGAATGGAGGGTCTGAAAAATAACAGGAGAGCCTTTAATTACTTTGACGTAATCATTTATTTCAATAGCCTCAGAGCATAACTATGAATACCTATGCATATTCAAGTTAGGTACATTACCTGTCATAAATGTACAACACATCTGCAAATAAAAATGTTTTATCAACTCTTTGGCATAAGCTTTGAAAACACGAGATTAATCCATGTCAGTGTAACCTCTCCGGTGTACATTGTACGGCCGCGGGAAACTTTACGACATGCCTGTGTCGGGGAAAGCTCCAATTTATACCAAAAAACTTGAATTTATTGGAAAAAATGTTCAATTTATTCGACTTTTATGCCTAACAGCTTTTGTAAGTGAGTGTACTCGAATTGCTAAGAATTCCCTTTTGTTTGAGATGCTCTGACTTTTATGTTAAGTGTTACAGATGTTTCGCTTTAAATTAACCGTGAATCAAAAGTGTTGCTTCAGACTTGAAAACAAACAAATCACTTTCTTTAAAAATCACTTCAACAAATAGGCACTGATTTTGTATCAGAGTTATCTTTCAATTTATTGTTTAGGTACTAGCTTACACCCATGTCCCGTGAAATTACTTCCCGCACCTAGATAAAATGTAGCAGTATGGCCTTCTTTGATATATGGATTATACGTATAAGGCTGAAAGAATTTCTCAAATCAGACCAGTCTCAAATCAGATCGATATATTTCGAGATATTTGAGCGGATTCAATACGATCAAAAAATCTATTCTGCCTATTATATTATTGTATTGTAACAGTTTTCTATAATTTCAATTCTGTTGACAGTAAAACTCATCACCCCACAAATCGGCGTCTCATTATTTAAATCTAATTACTACAACAAAACCTTTCGCCGCAGACCAGCTGATAGCCATAAACTTCTACCATTATCAGTTCACGGTCGTAATTCCACCGTCATCCATTGTAACATTATCTAATTGTGGAGATCTTTAATGTTTACATTTTTATTGTTACACACTGAACAATTTATTGTATGGGCTTATCATTTACGTTATTCAATGGTGAACTTCATGGCGTCGTAAATTACAAGCTTTGGCGGTTAGCTGGGGGTTCTGTGTGAATGGGCATGGAGTTAGGGGTTTTTCTAATCTTCTCACATTTTGCTAGAGCTTGTATATGGGTCTTGGTGAACTGACTAACTAACTTATGTACTTCGGTGTATATGTTACGGCGGACACCCGAAGTATATAGTAGTACCTATATATATTTAGTTTACCTAGGTTTAGTCAGTTACAGCTACGTGTAATTTGTAGCTAAACTTAGTACTTTATATCTTCGGCTACAACTGTTTCAAACAAAGCCAAAATGCTTAACTATATCGAAAACCTATCTCTAAAGAAATAGGTTACACCTAACTTTCACTACTTGTGAATGACAACACCTAGGTATGATGAAGGCTACACCTAATTTCAGCCGAAGATAAGTAGATACAGTTAAGCATACCGGTAGGAAGTGTTAAAGATAGAATAAGTTAACAGCAAACTCAGATACGCATTGACCCACATTTGTACCATATTCCATGCACAATGGTCCCTTCCTCGTAAAGCACCCAAGCAATGGCCAAAATGAAAATCAAGATCAAACAGTCTCAATATAAGCTTAGACCTCTACAGTTACTCTATTTGTATAAGCGCTCAATTTCATCATTAAACATAATAGACCCTAAATGTTAATGTATGGTTCTTCGGCGCCCTTCAGTTCATGGTTACCAACTTACCCAACAAACATAAATACTTACAAAACATTCAAATTTCAACTTTATGGTAACAAGGTAAGAGTGGTCAGAACCGCAATAAAATTTTGCTAAACAGTGTTAAAGCAAAATTATCATGGGTCTCTGATTTATTCTAAAATGAGCTTTGTTGAGTTGAGATAAGGGTGTGTTAAGGTGCATAAAGTTTGGCAAATCAAGCAAGGACATCGGTATTGCCAATGGAGGTGTAACAAAATAATTGTTAGATTGTTTGTACTATATACATAATGTGAATCTGTGGATTATTTCTATATTAAGCTAGTTATAAACGCAGATGGCTTATATTATCTTTTATTGTTCATCATTTGTATGTTAATGAGATCATTAGGGAAGGAATTGGGACCAACGTTTGAGTCGTCAAATGAAGGGAAAGTTTGTGGTCATTAATTTCCCATAAGGACGCATCTAATTTAAATTACGAGTATATAGTACGAAGGGAAACTCTCTAAGGGTTGATTACCTGCAATATACAAAATTCATTTTAGGTACATGTAAACTAAAATATTATACTTCAGAAAATATACACAAAACATTTTTTTTTAATTTAAATCCAAATACTTTCTCTCTATATGCATAAAAACTAAAGTAACGTTAAAAACGATAACACAGAAAATTTCCATTTTCCATTTTCAGTAGTAACAAACCAAACGTAAATAAATGTAAACAAAAAATATTTGTTTAAACCATTATTTGTTTACAGACGTTATTTTATTAACTTTAGCGTAAACCCAGACTGTAATGGTATTTATAAAACATACAGTTTTTCACAATTTACATCTATCAAAATGTACAATATTTATTTTTAATAGAAATCCTTACGGGATGAGAGCACTTTGATAGCGTTTATAAAATATTGGAACTTGAAAACATGACTCAAAATATTCTGTATGTAATAACATTACTCTTTCCTCAGAGTCAAGACTACCTATATGAACCCAATTTCATTTAAATTGGTTCTGTAATTATAGTGTAAAAGCTCGATAGACAGTGTGTTACTTTCGCAATTAAAATAGTAAGGATAAGAAACCACACCTAATAAACCATTCTCATTAATAAAATAAACAACATTCTAGACTATAGATATGTAGTTACTATGTCACAGGTCAATTAGAAGCTTAGCATTATAAATGCAGACTAATACAATAATCACACACTGGCAAACAATACAAATGCGTAATTAATATTCATGATACATTAATTATTCTGTGTTGGTACAGCTGTGAACTAAGACTATTACCGAGTTTTCTCGATAAGTGTTCTATGATTTGCATTAACTAGAACTATTAACTAGATAACGCCCGCGACTTTACATCGCACGTAATAAAATATAATTGATACTTCTGCGTGAGACTGGTTGTCAGACACTCTGGCTTCTGACTACCCGTAACGAGTGCAAAAGATGTTCAAGTGACAGCGGGACCCACCCCGGGAACAGCAGGGCCAAGGCCTGCCGGGGCTGCGGCTTGTTCGAAAGAGATACCGCGGCCCTGGTACATAAAAGGCCTATGACGGAACACGACGGTTTTTAGTCAGTAAGAAACTGACACTTCCTCACCGCTGCTAACCCACAGCGGGAGGGATCATTTGATGATTTTTGAAGTCGTTAAAAAAAAAGAAAAACAGCGGGACCCACCAATTGATCGTACCTTCTGAAACATGGAAGAACTCGTCGTGACGATGGTCACAATGCAAAATTTCATCCAATAACAGTCGATTTGGAGTAAAAGCATGAAAAAGCTAAAGACCTAATAAGCCCACTTCTGCATTTCAGGAAAAAGGAGGAAGTTTCAATGTGATCCAGCACAACCAACAAGCTATGAAGAAAGCGGCTGTCACTAATGATAAAAAGAAATGAAAGCCTGAATTTATTTTCTACACATCCAGGAAGAATCCTTTTTTCAGAATTTAATTAACTAATTAAGTCTATATGAAAATAATGGCACTAGTAAAACTAATTTGGAGACCCACTTTCACATCTCGTTAGCTGCTTGTAAACCCAGTACTAGAACATTTTGCCATAACAAACACAAACACAATAGCCTATATGCCATATAATTCACATTATTTACAACGTTTAATTGCAGCTTTAACCTTTCTGTATCCAATTACTCTTGCTGACAGGTTTAGCCCAATCTCAGTAACTAGTATCGAATAAAGTTGTATAGCAATAAGTTTACAATCTACAGTTCAGCAGTAATATGTAAATGATAGTAACTGTTTACTTGCAGTTGTTAGATCAAAGAATATTGTTTTGGGTTTCAGAAAGGACGAAGAGTTTACGCGATATAATTCAAACTTAAGGATTAGTTGATAAACAGCACATTATTTATAGCATAATGGATTATAACTTCATCAGGATAGTCATTAAGATAATCTTTAAATTACTTTTCTAATATAATGCGGCAAAAAACCTCCAGTACTTATTTAAGTATATCTCTATTTTTTATCCTACTGATAACTGTGCATACTGAAATGAAGTATAGTTTTAGTCTAGTTTTACAGGAAACATAAAGAAACCAACAAAGATTATTATACATACCGCCCAAAACCCTTGAAAAGGTTAGCACAAAGCGTTTCCTGTATCCGTAATCCACACGCTTCCACGAATTTTAGTACAAAAGCCCAATAATACTGCCTATACCGAAACGCAACAAAATAAACCAATATATAGCATAAAACTTTAAAAAATCCAGTACAAACCAGACACCAAGCGCTTTTATGAAATTGGAAATATACTAGGAGTGCATAACACGAGCGGGTATGGAATAAAAACTCGCTGATATAAATATTGGAAAATAATACTAGGAATCCAGTCCGGCGGCAGCTATTGAAAATATTAAAATTATTGTCTTGTGTATAAAATGTTCGGAATTCTGGTTACATCGTTGCGTTCTATGTATTTTTCGAATAGAATGCGTTTTGAATTTGTTTGTATTTGCAGACAGATTGTGTGGAAATTTTTAAATCAAATAGTTGTTACATATTTTGATTTTTCCGCTGGATTTCAGTTTTGATGGCTTGAGTAGATGAAAACTATCCTTAAGTTTGCCAAGTCATCATCACGAGAAACTTCCCTATTCCATAGAAATAAGGTCATCTATGTTCTTTATTACACTAACCCAAATATAAATAAACGTGTCAAATACTCAATCAAAACATAATTACAATAATAACCAATATAAACACTGGGTTTGAATGAGTTGTTATCAAGACGTGACAATTGGCCGGCCAGGTGTGCCTATATCATGCGCACGCGCTGATTGTGACACACTGACATACACGTGCTCATCAAAACTGCCTCGATCTGCACGTAGCTGAGGAAGTGGGGGGAAAGGAGAGGGGAGGGGATGTCGGAAGTAAATAACTTGACGTGATTTTAAGATGCATCTTTGCAGGTGGTCTTTTCAGAAATGTATGAACGTGCTTGATGGAGAATTCGGTTTATAATAAGGAACTGATCTTAATTTTTGTTTTTGATTGCTTTGCAAAACCTTGAGATTAAGATAAAGGAAATTTAATGACAAATATCTTTAAAGGTCTTGTAAAAGTTGGCTATTAGCGACTGCGCAGTCAAAATGTACGAAGGAAACATTTCTGTGCATGCTAGGCATCAAAAGACAGACTTTAGATGGCAAAATTCATTTGACTGGAGCCGTAAATGGTAGTTTTACATATATAAAAAAGAAGGCTGTAACAGTATAGGTAGATAAAGAGAATATTACACGGAGATACACTTTTAACACCCAACGAGCAAGTCTGACTAGAAAAATGCGAAAAATAAAAAGAAAGCTCGCTATAATAAATAGCATTATTTCGCATATAATATTCTGATATCATAGGATTACTCTAAATACACAATTTTCTAGTCTATGGCTACGAATTGATGCCAAGGTCGCCTGAGCTAGCGTATCTTGTAAACTTGTGACTTTCTAACTGTGAGCCGCGTTGCCAACCTTAGGGCATTGTTTGATTTTTAATACCTTCGGAATATCATGTGTTGGTTTCGTTATTGGTGTGTGTAGCTTATTTTTGGAGAGATTTGCCTTTTTATTCTTATTATATTGCGTTATTTAGTTTGGTTTCGCTGATTTTTGACTCAAACTCATTTGTTCAAACTTGGCTGCATGGCACCTTTTGAACGTCACAGGCAGCGCCCAAATCGGCCACCCTTCACCACATCCTATGTGATTTTGGTGGAAAGAAAAAGTCGTGCAACAAACTCCCCAGCTACACATGTCTGTCTATATGTTAGAAGAATTTTTAAATATATATTATGTTCCTCGCCAGTTATCTTCTAGGATTAGTCGTTAATGCCTTCTTATCAGGTTATTTTTATTAGCTTGGTTTGGATACCTATTTGTTCTTTTGGAAAACCTTCTCAGAGTTAACACCTCTCAACTATGATCTATGAATTTTACGATGTTAGCCTCAAAATAATCTCCGTTCCAGACATAGAAACAACTGTGACCTCAGTTTCTAATCACCCCACGCAAATAACAAACTAGTTATTTATCAGTGGGTGGAGCCAGCACCTGCCGGTAATATTCCTAATTAGGAACTGTGAACTCTAGCCTTCAAATATCTCCAAGTGAGAACCAAAACTATATTCATGAATTTCCTTTTTGGGAATCGAGAACAGACATCGAAATTAGTTTTTTTCTTCCGGCTTTCCTGACCAGACTTTAAAGTCATTGACTTATTAATAGCCTAGTTTTTGTTCTAGGATTATTTTGCCAGTTTTTCTGTATACCATTTTAGGAGCTTGTAGGTACAAATTGCACAAGACAGTGTAAAATGTTTGCCTGTTTTTGAACTCCCGACCTGCGTCTTGTAAATGCTAAATAGAGTCGTGACCTTAATTCAGAACATGATGTAGTTACACCGTTAAACTACGCAAAACCTTTGAGATCTAAACCGAAACAAAAATGTTTATTAAATTTTACGGCTAATGAAAGTTTTGTAGGGAATTCCTGTCGGTGCTGAAATACATATTTCTAGTGAAACGCCGGTGGCCCGCAAAACGGTGAACTATTCAAATATGAGTCGGTGGGGTATTTAAGCGGTCGTTTTTTCATTGAGTATGGTAGGGTCATGTTTCCGCGTAAAGCGATCCTACGCGATTCGTGTTTGTTTCTTTGTTTTTTTTTATGAAAGCTACGTTTGTGATGATTTAAAAAAGAAAACATAATTCATCAGAAATATATTAAAAGCTTTTTGTGAAAACGGTTTCAAATAATAATATGCAGTCCTTGATTAACTTTTCATAATACATTTAATTTGAGATCTCACTAAAATTTGCAATACAGAAATGAAGGTTTCAGGAGAACTAATTTTAATTGAAACTGGTTTGTTTCAATTACACTGAAAATGAGTGAAATGTACCTGAATTCAAAGCTATTGAAACTTGTTTTACTAGTTCAATTATTGTGTAACGAGTACATAATATGGCCGGTTAATAGAGTTTACCTGACTGTTGGTCTATATTGACCATTGGATCCAATTTTACATAGTTATTATAATTGGATACTACTGTTTTTGAAGAGTATATTGTAAAATTCCTGAAAATATTCTATAAGAATTTTGAATGATAACCATACCTGTAGTTTGCATTTCTGTAAGAAGAACCAAGTTTCTTAAAATTATAAAGCGTAAACAAAAGGAAACACTTCTAAAGAAAATTAAAAGTTTTATTATGTTCAGAAGTTAACGGTAATGACGTGACATGACGATGATGTAACTTTGTGCTGTTTATCTAAAGTTTATGTGGAATCAGCCCGTGGCCAGATTGTCATGGTAAATACTTCAAGCTAGGGATGGCGGATGGCGGATGAATGATATTTACAGTTTTTAAATTATTACGTTTCGCAAATATTTTAAGAAACTAATAAGTTTTCCTGTAAAAATGTCTCACTAAAATATTTAGTTTTTTACCACCAAATATAAACCAATTTCATAATTTACAGCTCATGTTTAATTATGAAATATGAACAGTGAACAACAATATTACGCGACAAAAAGTTGCGTAAGAAAGTTGTGACCAAAAACACCTTCTTCCCAATAATTTCGTGAAGTGTTCATTTCCACACAACCATTTAAGTAAATTCACAGCAACAAAACAAAAGTACTTCTACTAATGTCGTCAGTAATTCTCTTTAAACTCTCTCCGATTGTAATTCACAAACGTGCTAACTAACTTACTTTATTTTTACTATTTTGTGCCATCCTTAAAGCTCACAGTTCGTTCGGGCTTCACAAAGCTTCGGCCTTGTACCGATGGCAAAAAAAGTTGAAACATCGACAAAAAAAATATACTTTTTTCTACTACGAATGCTGAAAACAAATCCCTTGCTGGGAACACATACACTGTCCCCATATTGGGACTTTTTGGGGATTTTCCTTTGGTATAAAATTCTGTTACCGAATTTGTATCTGTTTTACTTTCACATAGTTTTGTGGATCAAAAATATTGGAGTGATGATATGGTTGTTTTCGCTATGTGGAAGAATTTATGTGTGTGGATATTTGCGTATGATTTTCTTATGTTTACAAACTGATCCTAACTCGGAGTGTAAATTATAAATACAAAGAGCCACGTCTTGTAATTCTTTGAAGGCTTTGACAGCTAACTAGTTTATGTAACGACAAGTTCACAGGTTGCATAAACGTACGTTTTTTATTTAAATCAACGGTTTATTTTGAAAATTTGAAGTGAAAATACTAAGTTGTTTTCAGAAAATTTACATTTTATATTTTCGGTGGCATATGGTGAGTGTCAATCATACTCCCTCATCATATAATGTAATACACTTAATACTATGAGATTAAAAATATAATTTGTAACCAAACGCATAGAAATTCTTCAAATAATTTTCTAAAAACTTTACTAAGGAGCATCTTTAAAACATGTCTGTCGATCTACAAAGACGTCTATCAACAATAAACAGACGGACAGCCACACTAATTAGTGAGTCTATTCCGCCCATATACGGAATCAAACATAAGAATAGCGATATTTAGCGAACCGAACCAATAATTATTGGTCCGGTCCAATAAATTTATCAGACCAGACATAAATTGAAAGGAGCTTACTACCCGACTTTTAATTAATAGTTTTTGCGAAGAAAGCTATAATTTAAGCGTGCGATTAAGTTAATAGGAGCAAAATGTTTAAGTAAATAGCTGGAGGCAGTTTCAGGGTCGTGACCTTGGTACTGACGTGTCCAACTGATGTTTAAGGAATATGAAATTAGTTTGGCTTAGCAAATTGTATAATTTTATGGGTGTAGGTATAATTTTTCATTCATATTATGATTTATTAAACACCAAAATTATTATATGATTAATACCTATATGATTTATTCGGTGTTTAGTTGTTGTTTATGCTTTAGTTCTAAGACAATTCAAAGATGCACTTTCTATGTTTTTTAAAGTCATCCTATGCAAAACGCAGGCCAAGTAATCTTAATTAGTAAAAAAATATATATACATCGCAAAAATATATCTATAAATAAATTCTATATACTTGGAAACTAAAATAAATCTTTCCTTAAACAAATTAAACATGCACGCAGAAAAGATAAGTATTTCAACATCCTTGCAGGTTACATTGGAATTGTAACAAAGGTTACATAGGTTACAATATCCAATTCCTTAACTAGATTCTAGCCACGATCTGACAAACGCCTGACAGTAATAAATTAATCTAAGCCACCGTTTCATCACTTATCCTTCAGATCAACTTTACTATCTTATTTTACGATAGTTCTTAATCAACGCCGAGAGATTACACCATCTTGGAGAAAAAATAACTCAATACATAACAATTACCTATTAAAAAGAAACCTTAGTACCTACAGACTGCAGACTAAACAGTCGCCCGACAGTTGACCCAATAGTTGACAATCATTTTTTTAAAGAACATCTTGATACCAATCAAAGTTGTTAGTCGATCTGATACCGGCTAAATACCTGATTTTTGTAACGTGCGTACTACCATTCATCTTCATACAGATTTATAAGCTCGGTAAAAGTGTCGGCCAACAAAAAGTTTGTAGTTTGCTCTAAAAAGAAACCTTATTCTCAAGTAGTGTAGTATTACATAAATGTAATTACCATACAATTGCTTGTGTAAGTATGGTGAAACTAGTTATAATAATTAGTGACCGCGAACTGTGAATGGAGCATTTTGACCAAGACTTTGAACATCATATGGATTTAGATACTGTTTTGTTTTTGTTCTATTTTTTAGCTAGTTTATGTTGAAGTTGTCAGTTGTCAAGTTTATGTTCTTTAAAGATCAGCTGATCAGATGATAGCTATAAGCGTGTTATTCAATTGCTGTCCGTGAAAACCTACAATTGGCTTTTTGTTTCTCTTGTTGTGTCTATAACATTATTTTGTGTAGTCGTTGGTTTTCCAATAAATAAAACAGCCACTTAAGACGGTCACTTCAAGCGTTTGATGCAGAAGGCGAAGACCGACTTACTTCTGGATACATCATGCATCGTGATTAGGTTTCTCCTTCTGTGAGACTATTTTTAAATGCTTTATTTATATGAAATAACAAAAAAAAATGATTTACAAATGAATACAGAGACAAAAATCAAGGTAACATTATTTTATTGAGAAGAGATTTCATTATTCATCTTTTATATAGACTTTAACAGTAAAATGTTTATGGCATCAATTAATGAAAAGTACAAACAATAAACTAACGACATTTTTGTTCTACAATTCTACAACATTTGAGTCATTTCTGTTTCACAATCTGATGATCATAAAACACTTAACGACCAAAATATTCAAATCCTCATGAAATTAATGGGCAAAATAATTCGTGTATCTAGTTATCTCAATATGGTCACATTAGAACAGGAGTGTATGACCATATATGTAGCAGTGCCACCTTGAACCTTGGGTCTGATAGGCTGTCAAAACTGGCCCCGCCCACACAATACATTGGTTTCTTTAGTTATTCAAACTATTATATTGTATGCCTTATATGGATGTTTTTTAAATGTTTAATATGTTGTTTATGGTTGACTACTATGATGAAATAATGACAAGTGTTTAGTAATATTTTTATAATAAGTATGGAAAAGCATTTTCACATTCTCAGAAAAATATTTTTGAAGTTTTGATGTATTCTCATCAATCAATCGAAATGTCCCTAATAAGCAGTCATGAAGTTAAGGTATTTTGGTAATCTTATTGTCAATTTCCTTTATGATTGCATTGCCAAATTTATTTATTACCAAAGTATAGATAAAATGGTATAGGTACAGGTACTTTTAAAATACAACAATATAGTGTATCAATACCCCACAACCAAAACCTTAAACTATTAAAAAAAACAATTCGAATCGAAAAAAAAAACAGAAAACTCCAATAATAAACTGCTAATGACACAAACAAAAGTGTTCTAATTAAAAACATCCGCGTTCGTTCGTGACTGCGGTAAACATCACTCAACTTTACTCAACATTACTCAACTTTACTCAACGTTACTCGACATTACTCAACAAGTTCAAACTCAACTCGTCTCGAGTGCCCGTTCATGGGAAAAACTTGGCTTTGTTTTTTAATTTTTAAATACTTGATGTGAAGAGATCTTGTCAAGGTGTACTTATGAGTATTTTTCTAGTAAGGCTTTGATGCTGGAAATACCTGAAGAGGTATGCATGATGTTATGCTTAAATTAAGTAAAGGGGTGGCTTTGTATTATCTCATCATCCTCCGAGCTTTTTCCAACTATGTTGGGGTCGGCTTCCAGTCCAACCAGATGCAGCTGAGTACCAGTGTTTTACAAGGAGCGACTGCCTACCTGACCTTCTCAACCCAGTTTCCCAGGTAGCCCAATTCGCCTCGGCTTACCCATTGGTTGTCAGACTTACTGGCTTCTAACTGCCCGTAACCACTGCCGAAGATACTCAAATTTTAAATTATTTCAATAAATTGGTAACCTTGTCATCGATGCTTTTCTTTCAGAAATCATTACAGGTTACAATTGTTTATTCAAAGGATTAAAAATCAGCTTTTCCTGTTAATGGTAATCCTTTCAATAAATGCCCTTAAAAGTTGATAAACAACTGATAAAAGCCCGAATATCTCTCATTTCCACCAAAGTACGATATTTTACATAAAAATAAATGTTTAATTCTTTTTTGATTCGCATTAATCCGCGCTCTCTGAGTATCTTTTTATCTTTATGTAACATGCTTAAGCCCTCATTTGCATTTTCCATTGAAACTCATTTTTTTCCGTTTATTTTCATCTTCTCATTTTTACTGTTATTTCAAAAGGTTTTCATGTCCTGGTAAACATTACAGCTACACTATAATACGTAATACAATTTATTAAAGGAAATATTTACCAATATTTTTCATGCCTGAAAATATTGGAGTTTTTTGGAATATTTCAATCAAAAGCTCGCGTTAATTATTTCGTTATTTTAGTTTCAGTCTGCGATTTCGGTATTTATATTTTAATTGGATGATGATTTTTGAGTTTATTTATTGATGTGAAGTTTATTAATATTTAAAAGCTTGGTTACCTATTTTTATTGTTGTATTTTCATATACCTAGGCTGGATGATTGTAATTCAACGGTTTAAGAAGGTGGATGATATGACGCAAGATATAAGATAAACTTATATACTTTGGCTAAATCTAGTTTATCTAATCTAATTTATTCAACACGTTCCATCATGATACCAAAAAAATTCCTCTATAGGTGATTTTACCTGTAAAATGCCTTTTATGGAGGTACTTCATCACTGTAAACTTCCAATAAAAAGCAATAAGGCGTAGTGGTGAACGCAAAAACTGCGCCATTCAGGTTTTTTACAAAACCGCAGCGTCAAGCTATTTTCTAAGCCAACGTTTTCGCGCGAATAATGCAGCCCCATGCTCTATTTTCGCCCTCACAAAAACCAACGCAAAGCGAATATTAAATATTGTTCACGATCGATTTAATAGACTCTTTCATTTTGCCCATATCCGGTCGCAGATCCGGATAAAAAATGTTATCCGTGTACAAAACAATACGTGTCTTTTTTTTGTTTTGCGTGCACCATGTACAAAGTATTGATTAACGCCCAGCTCTCAACGGACCCGGGTATAAAAAATAAAAAATCAACAGGACTGCATCGCCTCCGGTTATGCACTCGCGACCGTTCAAACATAGTACGGACATAATGTATACGGGAAGCGGCTAGTCTACCCTGACCCGCCGTGCAGCCCCCACCCGGGTGCTCGGCTGGGGAGCTGTCAGAATACAAGGGGTTTTCAACAATTGGTACCTTTACATGGCCAGGAGGCATGGTAAATGGATTTTTTATTTCCATTCAACGAATCATATGTTTACTTTTTTTATTTGTTGGGTCAACGGAACGGAGGATCTATATTTGGCAACAATTTGTTGAGTGTATTCAGTTTTCATTTTTAGTTAAGTAATATTGAATTTTAAAATGGAACTTTTATTGAACGTTTTCATTGTGATTTAACCAATATGAGATTGATATATTGTTTTCGGTAATACAATTTTGTTGTCTGTACTGAGAATAAATAAATTTGTATTGCTGGGAAATAACAGCGAGGATTTTTTTTATTTCCGAGTACACTGATTTATAGGGTTTCATGTATATTTATCTGTAATGTCCGTATTTTATTTACGTCAGGAAGCAACTTCAATTGCTCATTATATTGACAGTTTCTCGGAGGGTAAAATTTTACTTTAAATTAAAATAAAATTGAATCAAAAAAACATTTTATAATTTAAATAGTAAACAATCAAGTTTTATTTTTAACTTTATATTAACCTTGACTTTTGAGAAACATTCGTAGTACCTAAATGATAATTGTAACCCAAAGCACAAAACCAAACGCATTTCTAACCCCCATAAGTACACAAACCTATACATTCATATAACAATATAAAGTCAGTCATTATGTTTGTCGCGTGATCATAATATATAAACGTTGGTGGTGGGATTGCAATTAAGCGAAATGGTTTCCTCAGAGCGGCCCAATTTACATATTTTTATTGTAGCCGGAAAGCGCGCTGTCCTCACGAAATGTCTCCACGCTAAATATTTTCTACGCATTTGTGTTTGTGCTTATAATGCTAATTGAAGTACTTGTATAAAATTTAGCTATTTATTTTAAAGAAAAAAAAAATGTTCTCTTTCAGAAGTGAAAGCGAAAAAGTTTAAGAAAACTACAGTATACCTAAATAATTTTCTATTTTTTATATTTTTGGGAAAAAGGTTGTCGATTTCTGCTAAAATGTGTATTTTAACTTATTCCATAATAACAATATTTCAATTCATCATATGGACACCTATAAAATATTGCCTATTTCAAGGCAAAAAACTTCGTACTTGTCGCTTGTAAATTTCTTTGGTGACATTAAATAATTTCTTTAGAAAATACTTGAGGGTTGAAAAAGTTAAATTGTTTTTTTGTATTAAGTTGTTTAGAGCAAGATTAGAGCTTAAAACTTAAGTGGCTTTAAAGGTGAGTACACCTGCAATGCTTAGCATAACATTATGCAAAAACACCACTTTCTATGTGCATACCTTTTTTTCTGTAAATAATATTAAAATTTATCATTCGCACCTGTAATTGCTTTATTAACATTTATTTTTTTAAGTTTAAAATAGGATATTATTTTCATACACACTGTATCCATCTTTCTAAGCTACCATTTGTTTCTAAAAAATATTTTACTTTCCATGTATGTTAAGGTATACCCTTTAGTAGTTCAAGTTAAGCTAGTCAATGGCCGCTAAAGTTTGCTGATTTGAGGTTTGTAACTTATAGTCCTTTTAATCCTTTGACATACATGGCCAGTTCACTTATGACTAAAATCAACGTATGAGTTTTGTTATCGGTACTTGTTAAGCTTTTCAGATATAATTTTCAGAAGGGCGTTCTTTAGGTTTTTAATTTTATTAATATAAGTTGCTTGCTCAAGCTCAAAAGGTCTGTCGTTGTTTATCTTATGATAGAAAGGTTAGCTTATATTGTTGTGTTATTGTCAAAATATTAATTTTAATGGGAATCCCCACTTTCCAATGATTTATAGTTAGAAATATATCAACACATCATATCCGAACGAAAAGACAGCGTCATTCATAAGTTACGACGATATTTCATTTCAGACCATACACGTTATACCTATAGGAGTTATAGGTATCATAATCTGATAACCATCATATAAATCAACATTTAAAATCCCGTTACACCTACACTAGTCCAGTACCCTTACACGAGGCATCGTTATAGAATTGTGGCGACAATTGGAAGACTCATGATTATTGGAGCAATTGGGCATTATATGAGTTCGTGGCTGCTGTGAAGGACGGCTGTCTTCATCATTGTGTAGCCTAGTTACTGGTTTGAGGGTTTAATTGCAGCTTGTATAGGTTCAATCCTAACTAATATTATAAATGTGAAAGTAACTCTGTCTGTCTGTCTTTCTGTCTGTCTGTCTGTCTGTCTTTTCTTCACGCCTAAACTACTGAACCGATTTGTGTGAAATTTGGTACAGACATTGTTTGGAACTTGAGAAAGGACATAGGATAGTTTTTATTACAAAGAAATATAAAAATAAAATTTAGTCCGGACATATAGCGCCATCTATTAGTCAAACCAAAAATCTTCCGGAAGTCACCATTCCACGCGAACGAAGTCGCGGGCAAAAGCTAGTTATAAATAGGCCTAAAAAAATACCCAACCCGTCTGGCATAGTCAGATAAAATATGTATGTCGCCAGAAGATAATAAGAACTGTAGGTAAGTTTATAATTTTACTAGGAAATTTAATAAACAATAGATAAATTATATTTTTTATGGATTTTCTAGGAAATTTATAAACTAACGGACGATTTTTTAAATTTTTTTCGGTGACATGTAAATTCGACACTTACAACTACAAATTAGAAACAGCCTGTACAATTTTCGTAAATATCAATTTAGTTAAAAGCTATAGTAACGCTATAGTGGGGAAAACTTTATATTGTTTTGTTTTATGCCCGTAAACGCGTAGTAAACGCACTGTAGTTAACGGGAGCCGTCGTCGAACGCGACACGGTGACAGATATGGGATCATATCACGCTACCGTAACGCGACTGCGAAAACTGCGAACATAGATTGATGAACATGCGAAACTGGTTTGACGAATCAATTTTTCGAACTAAAAATGTTTTTGGCGAAAAATCAGCCTTTATACTGTTGGTGATGTGTTTTTTTTATTTAATTGAGTCTTTTTTGAAGGTTGTTTAGATGGATAAAATATCAGTGCAAATAGTGAGATGAAAATATTTCGTATAATTTTTAATTGTGTTGTGCAATGATACACCTCTATTTCTCGGAAATGAGCCTTTAATATTTTTTTGTAACTGGAACAATTCGCATGTTTGATTTAGATTTATATGAGCATTTTCCATATTATATCCGATGAAACAACGATAATTTATTTTGTAAACAATTGTTTATTTCGACAATATTAAAAAAATACAAAGTGCCTACTTAGAACTGCGTAAAACGTACCTTACTTAATATCCCAAGTTCGTTTACATAGTAGTGGCAGTATAAAGCAGATACATTAAAAACTTTAACTGCTAATTTGGGTGGCACACCGTCATTCGTGACCGGATTGATGTGGAAATGGATTTCCTACACTATTTCCACATAAGTTGTTTAGGCCTTTAATGAAGCTTTTGGGACTCTATTTTAGATTTCAGTTTAGTTTATATAAATAGTTGTTTTCGCAGTTGCGTATAGGCTGTGTCCTTTTATACAAAAGGTTAAATTAATACTATTAATCCAAACTAATATTATAAATGCGAAAGTAACTCTGTCTGTCTGTCTGTCTGTCTGTCTGTCTGTCTGTCTGTCTGTCTGTCTGTCTGTCTGTCTTTTCTTCACGCCTAAACTACTGAACCGATTTGTGTGAAATTTGGTACAGACATAGTTTGAAACTTGAGAAAGGACATAGGATAGTTTTAATTACAAAAAAAAAAAAAAAAATATTCCGGACATATAGCGCCATCTATTGGTCAAATCAAAAATCTGCTGGTAGTCACTATTCCACGCGAACGAAGTTGCGGGCAAAAGCTAGTAATCTCATAAATGAGAAATTATAGTAGGTATATTATTCTTATTTAATTACATATTTCAATATCCTTATAACTATGTGTAGTAGAAATTACATTTAAGAAGTAGTTTACGCTTTATACAAGGATTTAGCTTTCCTTGATGAACCTATCTAATCGGCTATCTAACACTATCTAACTAACTAACTATCTAACGAATTCGTCAGAAAAAAACATCTAAATTAAGAACCTCTTTCTTTTTGGGAAGTCGGTTAAAACCTGTCGCACAGTCCAGCTGTCATCGATAGAACCTCAAGCTGCTAAATTGTTTGCCAAGACTTTGACGAAGCCCATAAGATAACAGCGGAAAATCTGCTGGTGTGAAAGTGCTGTGATACCTTTAATCTTCACAGTACTAGAATAGGCATACCTGCACGGTTAATAGGCAGTAAACAGACGTTGAAGCACAAACATGACAGAAGCACAGTCAGAGATTAGTTTACTACGTTTACGAGTGTCCCTATAAACTGCGAACTAATAAACTTATAACCTCCGCCAGTGTTCGCTTATTGTAAACATAAGGGATAGTTCACAAAATAATTAATATACAACTTCGTAGCTAAAATAATTGCGATAGCGTTTAAAACAAAGTCCTCACAAAAAGTCTAGTAAAGTTTTTAACTAACTTCCCAAAAATAATGTGATTTTCGATCTGACTGCCCAATCTGACTCTTCTAACTATGATGACGCTTTGCTACTATGATAACGATGAGCATTCGCTGCTTTATAGTAAGAAACAAAAAAAAAGCAAATTACTGCATAGTAAACATTCGTCATATTCGTAATTTTTGTAACCTAACTCATTAATTTATTTACTTTCATTAGTAAATCTCAAACACCTCAGTAATCTGTAACACATTTGTACTTATGTATGTTCTGTAACTTTCTCCATATTACCTATTACAAAATCTGTATTCTAGTTTGAAACAAAGAACTTTGCATTTAATGATAATTATTTCAAATAATAAATCACACAGCTATATCTGTGTAAACACAGCACACATTTCACAATAAAACGAACCGCGTATAATTCTAGAATAATTTAATTTGTTAACCCTTAACCCGTTTTATGGTTAACGGTTAAACTTGGGTTAATTGCACCATGTATAGGTATGTTTTGACATGTCTGTCTGTATGTATGTATGTATGATACAATTTGTATGTTACTTGCTTCCGCCCGCGGCTTTGCCCGCGTAGAGTTCGGTTATATCGCGTTTCAAAGACAATTCTTCAAAAATCCGGGATAAAAACTATCCTATGTTCTTTCTTAAGGTCAACTTTATCTCTGTACCAAATTTTATTAATATTAGTTCAGTGGTTTAGACATGAAAGCGTAATAGACAGACAGACAGACAGACAGCCAGACAGAGTTACTTTCGCATTTATAATATTAGTAGGGATGACATGTCTGTGTGTTTGTGTGTATGTGTGTATGAAACAATATCGTCCGTTTGTTTATTGTGTGAGGTTGCAGTATAGTTGCGTTAATTTGTAGTGCGTATTATATATCTGGTTTATGATGACAATGTTAAATCTAGACATTATTTAAAGTGTTGTCCATTAAACTGACAATACACTGATTACCTACTTAACTTTACTAAAAATACAACGTGGTTCGCAAGATCAAGTTATTAATCGACATTATGTGCTTAATTGGTTTCGAAGCATGCCAAAAATGTAATACAATTGTTTTTTAAGAGCTTTTTTTATATTGTTTAAAAAAAAACTTAACAAGAATTAAATGAAAAAAATGTGTTCAAATGATCATACAAAAAATGTTTATTTCGACCATGTCTATAAGATCCTACAGTTGCAAGTTAAACCATTGAACAACAGTTGTTGGCACGCCGAGATATATCTAAGATATGGCCACCATTTGTCATGGAAATATTCGATACAGCCCAATGAAACTGATTTTACGAAACATTTCCACTACAATATTAGATTTGTTAGTATTGTTCGGTGTTTTAGCGTTTAAGTTTTATTTCATCGGTTTTCTACGTTGCTAGTTTGCGAAAGATATTTTTTTTTTTTGGATGAAGGGTGTATTTTGGTGAAAAAAAAAAACTTGCCACCATTATACATTCAATTAATTAATTCATAGTTATTTACTTTCTATTTCATAAGTATTGTATCAGAATGACAATCTGTATCTTGACCAGTTTCCATATTATAAAAAATCGTTTGAGCCGTTTTACTTTGCTAAAATTAGGAAAATTATAATGCTCATACTTTTTCACAGAACTACCAAGTTTTTACCTTTATTTTAAAAGCCTGAAAGTGCCAACATATAACTTCACTCGACTGTACTTCTAACTCTGCCTACACCAAAACAGCTAGAGTAAAAAGTCCCCCTGCACGGGCGATACTTGCATTAATTTAGATCTGAGCGCAGATTGTATTAAGTAAAGGGCCCGATTAAACTGTCTGTCTTCGGGTGCTATCTCATCACTAGGAGTACTCAGGTTTGAGTGCATAAGTGGAGCGGGCAGCGGATTTTGCGTCGGAGTGTTAAGTTGTTATGATAATCTCGCCGGATAATCGTCTACGTCTAGCTCTGGATTATTAGAGTCTATGAGTAAAGTATTTAAAGTTAACATGGGATCTGAAAATCAGAATATAAAAGTATTAAACTCTGTTACAGCTGAATAATGTTAGCATATCTCATCCAAACCATGTGATAAAAAATACTACTATTCTGTAATGGTGCCGAATATTAACATCTAAAAACTATTTCTCAAAATAATTAAACTCATTGTGCCTGTGGCAAAAATCAAAGTCAACAACAAAGTTATATCTAGTAAAACCGCTCTCGTCACTAAGTCCTGACCCTTACTTGAATTTGATGTATCTACCTGACCGCTTAGAATTTAACGGAGTGCTGGTTTGGTTTACTTTTGTAATTAAAAATGGCTACCGTGGATGCATTCGCCTCTGATTGTTGCTTCAAAATGACTTGCTGTTTGCCTGGTTTCTATCTACTACGGAATTTTACGAAATTCATACAATGTTGTAAGAATGTTAAAGGACATTGTTCAATTTTGGCCTAAGAACCGATGTGAATATAAATTATACTATAATTTTTATTTATTTTTATATTGTTTAAAACATATTTTAGTATTCCACGGACACTTCAAATAAATAAATTCCAAATAAAAAGTAGGGTCACAATTATTGATGCCTTATAAAATGTTTCCGTCAGCCAGTGCTGCCAGTTTCGGAAGATTTCGCAATTTCGGTAAATACGGATCGAATTGAGAACCTCCTTTCCGAAATCGGTTATTAAAATTAGTTGGTAACACTTTATTCATTTAAATACCTAAACTGACTAGCTAGAAAAATACTAGTATTCTATATTTTTTTAAGCGAAATCGCGAATTTCTAGCTTGGCATTCGAGTATTAAGCCTGTGTACTGGGGGCTTTATACTTTCGTAATTGGCAACACTGGTGTACTTCAGTCAGTTTGCTAGTAGTCAGTTTGATTAGAATATAATTATGTCAATGGTTTGATTGCTTTGCAACTATCGTTTCTTTTGTGATTTTCTATGCGTTTCATGGTTTTATTCTAACAACTTTGGCTTGATTACGGACTCCGATTAGATTGCGTACTTGGTAGACTCGGCTGTGTGTAAAGGAAAAGGATTTTCCTGGCATTTTCGGATATTGCTCTGTCTGTGATCGAATTTAGTTGTATTATAATTACAACAATGGATGCAGAATATAGTTTATATTGTGTGAATTGTGGATCTGCTGGAGGTTCTTTGGTATTAGAAAACGAAGAAATACTTCGTTGCATACAACAATGGATAAGCTGGGCGAGATACCAAAATTCAATTGAACCCCCTGCACAGTTCTTAGATAATATATTATTGAGAAATATTGATGATTAAAAACCTTTAATTGAATATAAATATTGTTTTTATTACACATCTTCGAAAACCTCTTTCATTGTTATTGGTAAACCTTACTTTAACTGTTAAATTATTTTGTGTGGTAATGATATTTTTAGTATGGTCTGTCTGTGCCTTCTTGGTTCCGGACCTTCAGTGCCTTCAGTGTCTTCTTGGACCGCGGGTTATATTAAGAAACGTAACGTTGAAAGCAAAAGCGTTTAGGTAGTTGATTTTCATAAAAATTCTAAGCATTTATGAAAACTAGCCACACGCCCCGTCTTCGCACGGTGGCAATGTAAAACCTTAGTGTACAAACCTTCCTCTTGACCTACTCTATCTATTAAAAAAAATCGCACCCAAATCTAAGCATTCATAGGGACAGACAGAAAATGCAACTTTGTAAAATGATAATTGTCAAAGAATTATCTTAAACTTGACTAGGTAGTATCTCTTTTCCTAGTATCTAATAGAGTAGTCTTTTCCTAGATCTAGAAGAGAACATAGAGCTGTACATAGTATTGTTGATATTTTGTATAGTGTAGTTTGATAATACTACTCTGATATTTCACGCAAGCTTGGTTATTTTTTATTTATAACCTCAAAATATTAACTTTTTTCGTAATTATTTTAGTTTCCTGAAGTGTCCGTTCGTGAAAACTTATTTCATAGGATTCCATATAATTTTAAGAGTTTATAGAAGTCACTTTAAATTCGAACGGTTCTTAGGCAGAACATGTATGGAGCCGGAACAATGTCCTTTGGAAACTCTTGTAATACAATAGGTTTGTATCACTCATATTTTTATGAAAGGTTTAGGTAGTCAAGAGATTTTATAAAGACCTAAACATTGCGTTGAAACGAAAAAAAAAACGCAATAAGTATTCTATCCCAGGTAAGTATTCGAGTGGCTTTTCACATGACCTTACGTATGTTTAAGTCCCTTGTTAATTCCCAAATTACAATCGAAATGCTTACCAAATGGCATCCGTCGAGCAGTCGAGTCGTGTCTCTGATAAACTTACCTGAAGAAAGAAAAAACAGAAAGTTGTTAATTGAATAGTTAGGCCAACCGCAGTTTATGTACAATCATTTTAGATGTATAATAGGTATATCCCACAAAAACCTATCAGACCAATACAATATTTCCAGCTACAGCAAGCGAAGAAGGCACAATGTTCTATGAATAAAGAATCTCAGACAAACGTCGGTAACGGGTGTAATTACCGGCTCAGTAACTGCTGGACTGGCCTATTACTTCATCAAATATTTACCGAGCTGGCTTTGAGCTGGCGAACTAAGGTAGGTACAGTCGCAGTAGTGGGTAGTTAGGTTTAGCTTGTGTTTGTTTTGTTTAGTGTTTTGTTTGTAGAAACCGCAATAGTTTGCAATATAAAGGGACTCTGTATGGAATCTATACCTATTTTTTTGTAAACGAAGTCGAAACTACTGGTTCGATTTGAAAAAAATATTTCAGTGTTAGGTAAGTAGTCCATTTTTTGAGGAAGATTGTACTTTGACTATGATTCAATGTAATGAGTAGTTCCCAAGGAATGCGGGTAAAGGTCTCTCGTTTATGAACGTAGTATGTAAAATAAAATATGTGGTTTGACTATCTACGCAGTAAAAGCCCGGCTATGTTGAAAAAAAGTAGCAAGCGAAATGCCAAAGCTTTCCGCATTTTTAATACCAGTGCGGATTACTATACAATATAAAACTACACTTACTGTCTGTCATTGAAGTTGGATTTCAGTAACAGACAACGATAAGACAGAAAAAAAAATCGATCCATAGATAAATCATATCATATTGTGGGAAAATAAAACGCCAGAGAAAGTCCAAATAATTTTGGCTAGTTACGTAATCATGAAATGTTGAAACTCATAAAATTTCAAAGAAGTAAATCCACAGCATGAACTAGTACTTTAATATTACCAAGCCCTGTTTAGCTAGCAAACAAATATTTACTACTCAAGCTGTAGGATATTAAACGTTACATATTAAAATTGTACTTTATTGAATCACAAATGTGTGCCCTTTGATGTAAAGAACTCCAAGTAGAATGCTTGAAGCATATATAAGCTTACTTTTTATTGTAACAGTTATGTAACGACAGATAATATTAAATTCTATGAATATCTCATTGACTAGAACTATAGACAAAATAGTTTTAGTAGTCTATTAGTAGCTATCCTAATATTAATATTTAGTACCCTAAACGCTCTGAAACTACTGAACCAATTTGCAAAATTCTTTCACTGTTGGAAAGCAGCACTATCCTTGGGTAATATAGGCTATATTTACTTTGTTTTTTTTGCCAGATTCACTCTAAAAGTACTCTAAAAGTGTTTTATTTCACAATCTCACAATCGGGTCTTCTGGACCAGTCATAGTTTAGACCAAAATACAAGCATGCTTTTGCGAGGGACATAGAAGTCTGAATTTTGCGTAGATTCAATAAGGTTGTTCTGCATGTTCTGCATGTTCTGTATTATATTTTTCGCAGTACATAAATACTTCTAAGCAAGCCTAACCCACAGTTATCCTCACGTCAATTTCCTACGCAACCAGCCATCTGCGACACACAATTAATTTAATAAACAGTGCAATGACGCGAGACAGTCGGCAACAGAAGTGATTCACGCCACGATAAACCACGTACCACTTGCGTAATAACTGTACAGGCGAGTACAAAGTACGTAGACAGCTGATAGTGTTTGTTGAAATATGGTGGTTACTATTGTTTTGGTATCGGGCTTAGTGGTCCGGTGCGAATCATTTTGATGGTGATTGTACTGAGTTATCTGAAATAGGTTTGTCTGTTTTCGTTGCATTTTCTAATCTTTTGTAATTTGTAAGGCTCGTTATATTTTTAGTTTTTTAGTTTAGCTTTAGATAGACCTTAGGCTTTAAACCGAAGTTTTAAAGTTATAAAACCCTATACCATTTTTGAAAAATATTCGTTGATTTAGAATCATAGCGTAGTCTACAAAAAATATGCGAAAACCAGCATAGCTCCCAAACATTTTCCTATTTCATTCAAACCGGTATCTATCCCGTGCCATCGCTGCAATATTGTTCAACCAGAAAAACAGAATTTTCCCTCAATATTTTCATACATGTTACATCTTTATATCCCCCATGTTGCCGCAACCGAGAAAATCTACATTTAGCGGCAACCTAATAATTTTTTCACGCCACCGAAGGTGTTTTTCCCCTAAAAACAAAAAAGTTGGCTAAACATACCCCCTGTGACGTGTGAAAACCGGATCGTGCCGGATTAGACCGGTTCGGACCGCAATGTTTATTTTTTAATAACATAAATGGAACGGGCTAGGTGCAAGAATTGGTATTTTGGTTCGTTTGTTGCTTTTGTAAATGAGTGAATGTAATGAATGCTTCTCATCGCGTACAAAATGTAATAACGTGTTTTTACGAAATTAGAGTGAAGTCACCTTTGTCTATTCGAATAATAAAGAGCTGGCATTCTATGTTTTGTTTCAGTGATGTTGATATTTTTGTTTTAATTCGGTCTCTGAGAGTTGGTGCTATGAGTTATGTGACTTGCTCATTTCATTAAATTAAATAATATGTTTTTCATAAAAACACTCTCACATATTTTAACAAAATTGTAACTACTGACCACCTGTCATGAGTACTTTTTTAATTAATTCAGAAGTTTTTGTATCAAGATCGGATGAACTAGATATTCGTAGTTGTTTCTTTAGATTTGTATAATAAATGATAGTACCTACCTACAGCAATATCATTAACAACAGTACCAAATATCCATCACAGAACCAAATTATTCCACAGAAATTATAACGTTATAGTTATCAGGGCTGAGTCACCGGCTGCTATCGAGGATCACATGAATGCCTTACTGCAACAGCTTTAAGTTTCAATTTGTTGCCTTGCTAATCAGGATTGTGGGATGCAGAGTATGGGAAATTAGCGGTTAACTTAACATCAATAAATCAGGCAATTATTAAGAGATTATTACTGTCTTGACCTATTGGAAACACGGGTATTCAGTTGCATCCCATTAACTTTGGAGTCTACCTCTACATTGTTGAATATCATAGACAGCAATGGCTGAGTATCCAATGGGAATTGATATGAAAGAAAAGATCTCTAGAAAAACTGGCCTTAAAAGTCTGATATTGCCGATCTATCCTGATTAAGCATCGTGATGAGTTAATGTTCATACCGTCTCTGTATAAAAAGAGGCCTTGAATCAAAATGAGGATTGAAATAAGAGACAACATCCGTAAATTAGGATAGATACAGACTTGTAGTACTAAATATAGAAATTCTTAACTATACTAAAACCTCGTATTCCCAAAACTTGCACCACCAGCTAACGGTCTCAGAGTTAGTCATATTGGCTTATCGTCACGTACGGAGTAACCTTATCAAATGTGGGACACAGATCTGTTCCCGAGGCCTTAACTGGTGTCACACACACCTTTTACTTCATACGGGCAGGTAGAAGAAAGTTTTCAACATATATAGGTAGAAGAGGATGAGATAGGAAGAGGTGAGTCAAGGTTAGACTGGTTTTATAGTCATACTGACCATTGGCGTTGACTGTGCTTAGTTGATAGCTAAGTGTTTTTCAAAATTGTTGCCTAAAATCACATATTATTTTTGCGCGGCCTGTGTGACTATAAAATCGTCTTTAATGATGTTTTTTTTTTTGTTTTATCTACGTGTCTTTAAGACTTTTGTTTTAGATTAAAAAATCTGTCTAAATTATTTATGTCTTCTGCAAGCAATGAAATCATCATCATCTCCCGAGCCTTTTCCCTTTCATTATAATTCAAGATTGAATAATATTGTCTAGACTTATATTCGATACGTGTCTAGTTCATGCATTTTAAATCCGAACAGTATAACTAATTTTAGGTCTAAAATTCCGAAAACGGTGAATCAAATACTGAATCTGTCAGAAGGCGTTAAAACCACTATAACCATGAGGCGTCTTTATCGAAATTCCAATTTTCAGCTCCTGAAATATTAACTGTCTAACATTTAGAAAAGGGTTGTTCAGGCAGGGCTGGCACGTGTGGTATGTAGGGAATTGTACTGATTTTAGGGTTAATTTGCTTAAATTTTAGGGTAGAAAACCTTTAGAAATGGGCATTGCGGGGTTAAGCATTTTAATGTGTATGTTTCGGAATTACGCACTTTGATAGTTTAAGGAAATGATGGTAATACATAGAAAGCAATGGTGAAACCATTAAGCTTAAGAAAAAATGTAACACTAAATTATTAAGTAAAAGCAACATTAAATCATTAGCCAAAACAAAAGTTCTCCGTCCCTCATATCATTACGAAACCCCACTTAACACTAGCATTAACTCGAAAGTCCAAACTGACATGAAAATAATAGTATTAGAAATAATATTGTGTTTCATCCCCGAAGCTACCCTAAGTCCTCGTTACGTAGGCCGGCGAATTTGATATATTATGTATACCAGTGGTATTTCACAGACAAGTTTTCACGCCACTTTTGACACTAATTATACGTTCCAAAACGCTTTGGAAAAGCACTTCGCATTTTTGGAAAGAAACGTCGGATTTTAGAAACTTGTCACTATTTAGATAATTGCTAGGTTTTGAATGAAGAAAATGAAGGTGGAATAGGTACTTTGCAAAGTTGACTCAAACTTCTGAGAACAAAATTGGAAGATTTTTAAAGTACTTATGTTTATAGAAACAGATTTAAGAAGTCCTTGACATTTAAAAGGCTAAAATACTCAACACCTTCTGGCAATTTCAAACGACTTCAAAAGTTTCCAAACGTAAACATCTCAGCCTTAAAATTAAGGAAAATTACCGTTGTCTCATTAAGTATCCAGGCTTTTCATTCCGCATATAAATCATATAAAATATAATCCAACATTAAGGTAAATGGAGACCACAAAATAAATCATATTTGGGTTATTTTGGTCGACATTAGGAAACATGTCGACCATCCTATTATTATGCAGGACGGCTTAGGGCGGACTTGTTAGGTAATTGTATAATAGGCTCGTGTGTTTGCCGCAGACACGTACATACGTCATTATGGAACCTCATGACATCACACCTTCTGTCAGGAAAGTACAAACTAAGGGACAGCCGAGGGACAGTCCGAAACATTTAAGGGTGAAAGTTGAAACGAAATAAGGCATATTCCCTTAAGATTTCTAATTTCATTCTTAGGAAACAGAAAAGCACATCAATGACGTAAAAAAGCCTAATATAATAAGCCTAGTTTCAATAAATGATTTTGACTTTGAACAAAATAGTAAAGGTTTAAAACTCATGATTTCAATGTGAAAGCTGATTGGATTTTAGAAATGTTATGAAGCGTTATGAAGTAATTAAAGAGATATATTAAGCGGATGATTTTATGTATGTAGTAGGTACATGTAAGAGACGTTAAGAAGTTATTGAGAAGACATATTATGATTACCGAAATCCCTCACCACATTGAAGGGTCATCAGAACTTACACTAACAATGTGCGATAACTTCTCTCGTCTAGATGACAATAAGCATAGTCAGCTCACTTACAGCCAGTTGACCAGAGGTTATGAGTACTAAACTTCGTAACTATGATGGTGGATCCATTCCTAAGTTTTGGGCTGGTGCTGGATAGGCAGGTGGTTTTATCGGTTTGTATTTTGGAGCATTTTATGGATGCCATTTTGTATAAGTTTTTTTTCCTGTTTGTATGAGGGAAGGGATGTATGTAGTTATCATTTCGTAGTATATAGCTGAACATTTTTCTTGGCAGTTTGCTAACATAGTCATTTATACGTAAAGTAAAAAAATATCAGAAAGTGCTAATTAGAACAATAATAGCTTACATGCTCAAGAAGAATTAGGTACATGAAAGGACGCTGTTAGAAACATATTGCTTCCAAAAGGATGAACTCATCAAGTGAAGACTCTATAAGCTTCGAATGGCACTAACTCAATATCAAACATCACTTAACCTGAATACAAATAACTTCAACACTAACAGCCATAACTTAGGGTCTGTTAGACCCATAAACTCCCCAGAGACCACAGGGTCTAAAATGGCCGACATTACAAGTCACACGTATTTAAATGTCGGACTGACACGTAATAGTGCTGAATGTTTTACGAGCAATCGATCTCGTTGCCAACGTTGGGCGGAGTAATTGACGCCTGTCCAAGAACTGAATGGAAATCATGGTTGCAGTTATTACTGTCAATTTTGAAAAAAAAAACTGTGACATTTTAAAGCCAATATAACTTAAAAACTTTGAGGTGATTTTGATGAAACACATCTAATAACCACCGCTAAAAAACGCATGAAAATCGGTTCACCCGTTTAAGAGGTCTGTGGTTTCACAGACAGATGCACAATATAAAATAGGCACACGCAGCGGTCTTACACCCCCTTTTTTGCACCAAAAAACTTTTTAACATTTCTTCATAATCATTGTAGATTTTAGATCTTTGCCGTAGTTATCATAACTTAGAAATGTGTCACGAGACAATATTTTACTAACGCATAAGAGCTCTTGCCATAGGTGACATGAAAGCTGATCCTCTTTTCAATATGGCATCAGTATACTTGAATTCTGAAACTGCTCCTTATCTCTTTTTAGACTTATCACATTGTGCGTGCCGGATATTATGGTAGACGAATTACATGTTATGTAAATCATACCAGCAGTCTCTTACTTAGAACTAAAATAATAAATATCAATTGTTCTAATTATAACGAACTACTGATACTCAGTAATAAAAACATTAAAAATAAACTGCGAACAAAAATCAATTATGATCCTTTTTCCATTGAAATCACAGAGATAATTTAAAAACATCCTCGTGTAACAATAGTTGTTTATATACCTTTACGAATTACGTCGAAAAAATACGTTTTAAGGTGAAACAATACAAATCAAAGTGCGTATTATTAACTAGGTATTAGTGAAATATAACACGGGGACAATGGATTGTTGTGTGAAGGGATATCAACAATAAGTGGGTAGAAGAAAGCTTTTGCAGTACTAGTGAATCTCGGTGTTGGAGAGTGATAGAGTAGCGAGAAGTGAAGTATTCTTGGAGACTTCTTTCTTATAGACAACTGTTTGGTTGTTTTGCTGCTGCAGTAGTGGTAGATCAATGAGCCAGCCAGACAATTCAAATTGATAGCGCTGTTGAGAGCATCAAGTCTTAGGCCCAATTAACGGATTGGACAATATTTATTATTTTTTAATCACGCAGACTTCTAAAGATGTGTATGTCTTTAGATTCTGGATTAATCTTTTGTTGCAAGTATTTGAAGCTCATGCATGGCCCTAGTCTTTTAAATAAGAACCAATAGTAAGGGCATATTCTATCACAACAACCATCACATACGCAGTTGACGGTATCGGGTTACTATTGTAATATTATTATGTAAGTATAAACACGGCTATTTATGTTCAAATCAGTTTTTCACTCGATATTACTAACAGCTGGCTATGTTTACAAAACACTGCTCTTTGTTGGCAGTTAATTTGTTAAGCTTTTGTTATTTATTGCAGTGGTTATGTAGGACATTGAAACTACTGTATCAGAATAAATGCGCACTTTAAGAATACAAATTTGGAAATTCCGAAAGCATTGTTTAAAGTGCAGTGCCGAAAAGTATAAGGTTGAAAAATGTAGAGGACAAATTAGTGGATCCGAGGATGGTCGACATTTGCGAAGGCCTGTATCCAACATGAATTGTCTTAAATGATTTTATTACCTTTAGAAGAATTTCAAATAGTTCGTTAGCATAAATTTCGGACTAAGTCGTGGCCCATATTATAAATGGCAGCAAACAGTGACTGGCATTTGGTTAGGATTTATTATGTGGATCGTAAAAACAGAAGTAAATTAATGATCACGTTAAAATGCAGTGTTATCGTTAAATCTTTGCAATGTTAAAGCTTTAACCAAAAACTCTTTACATCCAATAAAGATTAGCATCAAAAGAATAGCGTACAATATAAATAGAATGGAAAAAAAATCTAAATTTATTATTTCACTACCATTGCACAAATGTTGACTGCCCAAACGCGGTTTTGTGGTACTACACTACAGTTCACCACCCAATATAACCTGACCTTCCCCTCTCTTCTTCCCACCAGCTAAAAGTACACAACAAGGGGTATTTGCTTGTGTATGAAGAGACCAAGGCATTCTGGTCGGTCGTCAGACTTTGACGATTTAGTACCTACTTTGATTTACTTTTAATGGGCTAAAAGTAAATTTACATGTGTAATAAATCAATATGGTACGGTTTCGTTTAGAAAAACTACGCCCTTTGAATTTAATTGAGAATGTTTTTTTTTTGTTTCAGGTTTCCCGTTTCAAGTAAGTTTATTTTGTGTATGTGTGTAGTTTTTTTTCGTTTGACTGCGATGGCAAAGGAGGGTTAATTAAATTAACAGTCAATATTACTTTTAAGTAGAATGTGGAAGTAGATGTTTGATCGTCTCTCGATAAATAGGTACTTACTGCACTGGAGGCAATAAATAAGGTATTAATTAAATATCTACTACATCGTTAGTGTGAATTAACAATTGAAGTTTTCAGTCGATATGAAAGAAAAATATCGTATTAAAATACAGAACATAGTATTAATGAAAAAGTGGCATATTAAGTTGTCATACACATAACTTAAATGGCAGAGAAAAATATTGCATTACTCTTTCCGTTAAATCGTCACGTATCATAAAATACAAAACTTACGTACATAGTCAAATAACTTAGCGTAATATTATGACAGTCGGGTGTCAACTTAAACACCCCAAAGGCATTAAATAAGCAGTTTTTCGTTAAACAGACAAGGTTAATCGCGAAGCCATATACGACGAAGCGCACGAAGCTTCAATATAATAACTTGCAAGTTAACAGTCTTACTAATACATTAAAACTGAAGAGTTTGTTTGTTTGAACGCACTCATTTCAGGAAAAACGGGACCTGTTCGGCTTGGACCTATTTGAATAACTCTTTAAGTATAAATAACCCATAATTTTTTCGTGAAAGGCGGTAAGTATGTAATATTCTGGAAATCGATCTCCTAAAATAGTAGTCAGTAATTAACGCTCTATTAACAAATCAATAACTCGAAATAACATCGAACGCATATCCCACTACTCGACGCCGCAGGGCGTGTAGTAAATCAGGCATTTCACAATAAAACCCTATCAACAGTGCGATAAAGGCGGTTTAATTGAAAACTGACCTGTCGAGCGCAGAGCGCATGTCTTGTTCCCGTAGCCACGGTTAAATGAAGACATGTTTGTTTCCTTCGAGCACTTCCATACGAATCCCGATTTTGTTGGTTCAATATAGTATTTCTAGAAACGTAATTAGGAACGGTAGTCTGGAATCTATTGACTTTGTCTGATTCGTTAATTGAACTGCCACGAGTATGTCGCTTTAAAATTAAATGGGAGATTTTAATTTAAGGAATGTAGTCGTTAATATTGCACTTGCCGTTTTCCAGCGGTTTTACCCGCATCACAAGGAAACTACTGCCCGCACTGGGATAAAATATAGCCTGTATATGCTACTCTGGAAAATTGTTTTCAACAGTGAAACATTTCTTTAATCAGTTCAGTATTATCGGAGCTTTTAAGGCTAAATTTCCTTTTTAGGGTTCCGTAGCCAAAATGGCAAAAACGGAACCCTTATAGTTTCGTCATGTCCGTCTGTCCGTCTGTCCGTCTGTCCGTCTGTCACAGCCGATTTACTCGGAAACTATAAGTACTACAGTGATGAAATTTGATGGGAATATGTGTTGT
The DNA here is from genome assembly GCF_030705265.1 of Helicoverpa armigera. NCBI lineage: Eukaryota > Metazoa > Arthropoda > Insecta > Lepidoptera > Noctuidae > Helicoverpa > Helicoverpa armigera. Next base: position 414,259 of record NC_087134.1, on the reverse strand, counting down.
ATGAACCGCTACAAAAATATGACACTAAATAGTAAAAAAAAGAATTGGGGGTGGGGCCCCCCATACATGTAACTGAGGGATGAAATTTTTTTTTTCGATGTACATACCCGTGTGGGGTATCAATGGAAAGGTCTTTTAAAATGATATAAAGTTTTCTAAAAAACATTTTTCTTAAAGTGAACGGTTTTTGAGATATCAGCTCTCAAAGTCGTAAAAAGTATGTCCCCCCCCCTCTATTTTTATAACTACGGGGTATAAAATTCTAAAAAAAATAGAGGTGATGCATGCTAATTAACTCTTTCAACGATTTTTGGTTTGATCAAAGTATCTCTTATAGTTTTTGAGATAGGTTGATTTAACTGTAATTTACGGAACCCTTCGTGCACGAGTCCGACTCGCACTTGGCCGGTTTTTATTATATAGAAGAAGACGATGTAGTGACTAAGATACCAAGAAATAGAGGTTGCATTTAGTCTAGGATTTCTGGCACTCTCTCAGCGTTTGAGGCAATAAAGTAAGATCCTAATTAAATGTTAGTTGCGTTAACAAATCCGCTTTTATGTGAGGAGAGTAAAGTTTAAGTGGCCAGTTGAAACCGATGCGTGGTAAATTGGACACTTTACCGAGTTTAATCTAGGGCAGGCCACGGTGGCACGTGTTCGGGAAAAAAGCTTTTTACTTAAATTATTCTACTGAAGATTTTTTTTTCTATTAGTTTAAATGAGTGGGATTAGAAATGGAATCATTAGTTTTATAAACGTTAGTTATAATTCTCTGAATGTTACATAAAAATAGTGATAGATAAGAAGTATGAATAGCAAAACTGGTAATTTGGCTGTAGTTAATTATACAAAGCCTATATAACTTAACTTATACATTCTTGAAACTACGTGAAAGAATGCAACTAACAAAGAGTTTGTTTGCTAGGACGTGCTAATCACAAGAACAAATGATTTGAAAACTGATACTAAACTAAACTAATGTTTGTAACTGCCTATAGGCAAGAAAATCTACTTATTTATCCGCTACTTTTTATTGAGGTGCTCAAAGTAGTTCATTGCAGAATTTACTTGACATAAACAACTCATTACAAAACCTACTTTAAAGTCTACAATAAAGATTAATACTTTAAACAACTATAATGTTATTGTTCTTTGAAGTTTAATTACAATTGAAAACTTGGCATTAATTAGCCGCATTCTGCAGCTTGGGCCGGCGGAGTTAATTGAAAATGGCTGTCAAGAGGTACCTGTAGGAAATGAGCGTTGGATCGCTACTTAGAGGTGCTACGAGAATTTGCATCGTTGGGGGGTTAAGCAGGGACGCAGGTTGTGCACCTCTGCCTGAGTTACTGCATGAAGATATTAGAGAATTTAATTAATTTTATGATGATTGTCTTGCTGTTTAAAAGCGTTAAAATGGTGTCTGTATTATGAGATAGCATTGAGATATTACAGTAATAGATAACCCGATTTATTGCGAAAGCTATGTTAAAATATGAGTTGTAAATAACTGACAATATGCAAGTTTCTGTTACTTAGGATTTGCTGTCAAAATGTAGGTACACGCATTTGTAACTCCATAAACCTCTGTTCTAATTTCCTCACAAGCCTCAAAAACAATTACGACTTTAAAGACCACGCATCAAAAAAACCACAAAACAAAAAAAAAACTTAAATCCCGCTTAAAAACATCCACAGAGCTGAAAGATTTCCGCTTGAAAACGGCAACTTTATTAAAATTCAGTCGGCGTCAAAAACTTACGTCTGCAAACGTCGTGTTTTACCATGTTTTAAAACATGATAAGAAGTCGTAATTTCCGGAATTATATTAGATGGTATCTGGTTAAAGTATTCGGTGTAAGTTTAAACATCTCTGTGTGCCTTTTCGGGAATATGTGGCGTCATAACTTATGTCGTCTAGACGGAAAAAACTGCCACTGCGAAAATGAATATCTTATAAACATGTTTTTTGAATAAGTATGCTGAGGGCTTACAGGTTGAGTTGGTTAGTTTAATTATGTGGCAAAGTTAAACGGTTAAGCTGAACCGTTTAGATGTTTCATATTTAGATGCTTTTGAGTTTATTTTGAAAAATACATTTCAACAAGTTGCAGTTTTACCACCATACCGTCAGCACAAATCTTTTCTGTTTAATATATTTTTGACTGCTCTTTTTTACCGTATATTTCGTATACACTTACTTTTCCCATATCCTGAATTTTAAGTGCCTATTCCCACACCCATACAACTTCAAACCAATACGTTATAAAATAACCGTAACACGTATTTGAAACCTCAACACCCCACACACCATACATTTACCTGGTACATACCAATATTAATTCCTCTCCGATTTCCGTATGAAAATCTTCGACGCATCATTCACCTCTTTGATCGTACGCAAACTTCATAACCTGGATGTTGCAAACATTTCAAGGTAGGGGTGGCAAGTAATACTTATTTGGTTTCTGGTACTTTAGTCCGAAGCGTGGAATGGTCCTTTTTGTGAGCTACTCCTTATGGAAAAGAGCTGTGAGAATTGTAGTTAAGTTCAGTATTGTTATTTTTTACCTTACATCCAAAATATACATTAATATAGTTTTCTAAATACAGTGAAAGAGGCATTATAATGGCGTCAAAAGTTACACCAATTTTGCAAGGGCTCATACAAGATCATCAGTTGAATTCAGTGTAATTGTGACAGCCCTACATGAAACCAAGTTTGCGGAAACGATATCAGTACCTATCCACGCAGCTGTCAAAGGGATATATGTACAAACAGATAAACATTATGTATGTACGTATCTTTGATCTCTCCACACACGTACAGAGTATTTATTTTATTCATTACAAATGTTTTAATAGCCAATGTTTTTATTAAGCTTATTTGCGCATGAAATATCAACGACGGCGTATTTTCTTGGGTTCTAGAATCATATTTATTCATTCGTCCTCTTTTTTGGATGTACCGGGTACCTATTTATGCTACAAGCAGCAAATATTCAAAATTAATGTTATGTTTAGTGAGGTTGCTAAATATTTAATAACCCCAATCGCCTAATAATTAATTAAGGATGATACACTAATTAGTAGCTTCACTGGAAAATTCTGAATGTGGGCGAAAGCTAAAATTAGATTCAACATTTCCGTGTGTAATATTACATAGTGCTTTAATTATTAATTCATAATGAGTTACCAACTTAACCGCAACACCCTGAACACCCTGATTGATTTCGGGATAAGTACAGCAATAACTTTCAAAGAAAATTTGACTGTAATATCTATGATCGATGACAAAGGCAAGCTACCCCCTAAGACCTTATTGAAATTAATGGTCCTTAGAACTTGGTAAGGACCATTCCACCCTTCTTAGTTCTTGTTGAGGCAAATGATTAACGCGCCGAGATGAAAGATCACAAGCGATTGTAATTACTTGTAGCTACTTGCAGATTGCTCGCACGTTACTTGCTATATTACTTCGGGGGTGTAAGTTAGTTTTAAGCTGGGATCAATCATTGTTTTTAACGTATGATAGATATATCTATGAAAATCTATGAATGTTTGTTGTAATACCGATCTTTACGTGCGTATTTTTAGATTCCAAGTATAAGTCTGAATTATATCATTCAGTCACTCGAAATATGTCCAAAAGGTCTGTAGAATCAACCGGTTATTAACTCCTAAGCACCCATTGACATGTCTATATACCTACAACAATGAGACACAATTTGCAACGACGTCAAAATACCTAATCACCTGAAAAGTAGCTATCTACCAAACAAGCGAACACAAAAGGATTCCTATTCCTATCTACAGAAAGCTATCATAGATCCAACAAGGCGAACACCTAATCAATAGCCTAGGTTTATTCACCAAATCGCACGCAAACTGACATCAAAGGCCAAAATGCTCTCCGGAGCGATGCAGCACTGCTCTCCAACGCACAAATTAACAAGAGCATTGAAAGTCGTCAAAGAAGCCTGTGTCGATGGAAGCCGGTGCATTGGAAGCCGGTGCACTGGAAGCCGGCACAACAGATGATATGGCATTTGTTTATTAGACAGGATTGGGTCAAAAGCAATTTCTCTATACTAATTGTGCAGACAGAGGCATTCTATTGTAAACGGTATTGTTTTACACGAGCGCTATCTAACTCTGTGTTTGGGCGGGTGGTCTAAGTTATAGAGGATTTGCTTATTTTAATCTATTTTGATTAATGTTTTTTTATGGCGTATAAATAATTGGGTTTATGTGTAGCTGTTTTATGATATTCTGATTGTATATAGTTTATTTACGGTTTTAATTTTAAAATTGAAAAGATATTACCACTTTTAAAATAATATATATTCCCTGAAAGTCTGACAACCTACCTTACCAAGGGGTATCGGGTTGCCCGGGTAACTGGTTGAAGAGGTCTGATAGGTAGACACCCCATCTAAAACAATAAAACTCAACTGCATCTGGTTAGACTGAAAGCAATCAGCTTCCAAAATAATTGTAGAAATGTAAGGAAGATGAATATTAATGTTGCACCAGGAACGAAATACTTTATCGAACTTTTTCAGCTCACCCGCTGCCTCTCCCAACTTGCACCCAATAACAATACGGGTTCATTATCATTTCATGGCATGTGTCGGCATGAATATTTCTGTGTGATTAATTTGCATGGCTACGACGCTCGGCGTTTATTAGTCGTCATAGGTGAATGTACATTGCCATACATTGCCATACATTGCCTGCTGTATTGAGATAATCTTTGGGCTAATTAAGCAATATGTGCAACATAATATTTGCAATTGTTCATTTTGTTTTGTTTGGGATATTTTGGCGTATTTTTATCAGGGTAATATTTCTCGATAGATATTCACAGCTTACTACTGTCATAACTACGGTCTAAAGCCCAAGCTTACCTACCGACAACATAAACGTCAATTTTTCTTAAAACAACTTCGAGGTTTTCGCTATAGAGTTAACTTATTAGTGTTTCAATCTTTGGATGCTCTTTAGTTCAAAGAATATTCAACTAATAAAAAACTGAAAATTGCTCACCAATTTATCACACCAACAAAACGTTACAAAAGCAGTCATTTAGTCACCTAAACCCTTCGATAAACACCATAAAACACAAAACGTAACACACAACCCCCCCTCCTCACCCCTCCCCCACTCCTGAAAGGAAACAATCTCACCATGAGTCGTAGTTCCATCGGATCATAATTCATCATCATTATCCACACATTTGGCGCCTTCGCCCTCCACTCCCGAATTCATTTAGCTACAATATGTTTTTATATTGTGAGTATAACAGATGGACTTTCTTTAATTTTCCCATTGTTATTCTTTTCTTTTAGTTATTGGATGGATGATAAGAAAATAAAGCTCTATTTGTCTTGGGTTCACCTCTGGACTTCGTTTATCGAAATCAACTTTGTAGTGGAATAATAGTGCTCAATTATTTCGCCGAATTGATATTGAATAGAGCCCTATTCATGTAACAAAAAATCTTATATAAGAAATCATATTTCTTCTGCAAAAATCGGCATTTGTTATAGGTAGACGAAATTTAATCCTGTATTTGACACATCTTGTCTTTTGCGTCAAGGTATTATCCCAAATACTGAATCTACTTTATCTCTCTATGCTGGATAAACAGTTCCATGATTCCCACCACCAACTATCCTTGATCTATCACCACAAACAACCAGTAGACCATAAACCAGCCAGATCCAACCAAACCCAGCCTTTTAAACTCCAGAAGTCCGTAACCCTGCAAGAGAAATCGAAGCCACGCTGCACAGTACCATCTAATCCATTTTAATTTAGCATCGAGTGTACCATTAGTTAAGATCTCCTTAACTGGTCCAAACTGCATCTTAAACCGTAGGGGAAGGGAGGGCAAGATGGTTCACTTAACTTGAATAATGAATAAAAAAAAAACCTTAATAGAATACTAAGTAACCTTTAATTTCTCAAAATCAACTATAATTAAACTTTCATAATAATCAAAGAAATGACTCTAATTGTTATCACAATTGTTACACGAGATCAATATATAAAATAAAAGGTTTGATTCATTTTGCCCTATACTATCGGGTAAGATGGTTCTAGCGGTCGGGCAAGATGATTCAAGATGAGACAATGCTCAAATATCTTGACAGTCATCACAAAAGTATGTTCCTCTTCCAAGATAAGCTGAACAGGCTTCGTGAGTCCAGTCCTTACACTGGGAGCATTGTATCCAGTCTTCAGCTGGAGGATGTACAAATTGTTCCTTGCATACTGTGCAATAATAATCACGCACAGTTTTGGCAGCACCCCGCACCGATTTTTTTTGTTTAATTCTTGATGTGGACGGTGTTTGATAATTTGTGGATGATAATAGATTCTCCTTGCCCAAATTTTTAACAGCACGCTGTTCAGCCTTTTGGAATCTTTGGTTTTGGTCCACCTTCACAGGCGTCGAAGTCAAAATCTCGGCTTTTTGACTTTTCCTTTTTCTTGTAGTCATTTTCTGACCTACAGCGGTTGGGATTGGACGTATAGATTTGAGAACAACCTCAGCAGCTGTTTGTGAATCAGGCATGGCGACAGTGGATGCCACAGACATTGACGGTGATAGTGGAGGTGTCTTATGAGTCGGTACTTCTAGGCTAGTAGATGACATGGCCGTGAGTGGATCCCTGTTAATTTGAAGTCCATTGGTGTCATCCATTTGCGGTTGGTCGGTAACTGAGGCAGGGGCAAAATCACACTCTTGGAATAAATTTCTGTTATATGGACATATTCCTGTAGTACGAAATCCACTAATAGAATTTACGGGAGTGGCACCTTTCAAATAGGCAGGATTAAATATTGATGCCACATCTAGTTGTGCGATGGTTCTACCTGGATGTGCTTTGTGAAATGTTGCGATTTCTTGCTCGAAATACTTTTTGATCGGTCCATATACAGCAACATCTAAAGGTTGTAGCTTATTTGTAGTATGTGGTGGAAACGACAGAAATATTATATGGTGCTTAGTAGCGTACTCAAGAGCAGGATAGTATTTATGTGACTCGTGGTTGTCTAACAAAAGAAGTAATTTCTTTTGTTCTGTTGGTCGCGTCTTCTCAACTAGAAATTCCAACCAATTCAAAAATATTGGCCCAGAAATCCAGCCTGAATCCGATACAGTGCCTTGTGATCCAGGTGGAGCTCCATCAAGCAGACGAGGGACAAATCTTTTCCGCTTAAAAATAAAAAATGGCGGTAGGAACGATCCTGCTGCATTACAGCAGCACACTACTGTCGTTAAAACTCCTCGTTCTACGCTGGAGATTAGGCCAACCTGTCGCTTGCCATAAGTAGAAAGAATTTTGGGGGCCTGGTAGTAGATGAACGAATACCTGTCTCGTCCATATTATAAATTTGTGTAGGATCCAAGGAGTGTTTGTCGATCAATTCTTCTAAAAGATCATAGAATCTTTCTACCTGGGGACGGTTAAATCCACGGGCTCTAGCCAATGATGTAGGTTCAGGGGTTCTTAGCACAATTGACGTGTGCCTTTTTCGAAATCCGGATAACCAGTCTTTACCTGCACAACCTTTTGGAAACCTGTCCCCTTTACCTAGCTTCTGAGCAAATTCTCCAACAAGTTTTTTAAAATCAGTAGGTGTTAGACCATAAAATAAATCGTCCATTGTTGTGAGATATTTCTTTAAAGTATTTTCTTCGTCTGCAGTAAAAATTGGTTTGAACCTACCTAAATGTTTGCTGGTAGATCTTGTTTTACAATGTCTTAATAAGGTACTAAACGGAATGTTGTATTTCTTTGCTGCAGCGCGAACCGAAGTTCGACTAGCTTCTTCCATAGCCCGTTCTAAATTTTTTTGTGTCCAATCACCTCTATTGGTTTTTCTTTTGTAATTTGAAACCATCTAAAACAGAATGAAAATATTTTTTTAGGTTATCGGGTAAGATGAATATAGGAGGGCAAGACGAATATGGCCATATTCATTTTGCCCGCTAGGATACTTTACGAATGAAACATAACCTAAAAAATGTAATGAGAATACTGTTGGAAAAACTTTAAAAATACATTAATTTACAATATATAAACTAACTAAAACAGTGAAAATATTTTACATAGATGACTAATTCCGTTAGAAATCTCAAAACTTACCGTAGTCAAATATTTTAGTGTCGAGAGTTCGTATTGTTTTTTGTCGCTGACGTGCGTACTCACGCTCTGGCAGTCCGGTTCGTACTGGTTTGCGAGCCCCCGCCTCACCGCGCGTCTACTTGCGCTAAGGACGTGTATGCGCTGATTCGATAGAACAAATTATAAGAATGATTCATGTTGCCCGCTATATTCATCTTGCCCTCCCTTCCCCTACATTAATTGTAAATTAGTGGGAGTCTGAAATACGGCTATTTGTTACCAGTTGTTGTTTAGATTTGTTACTTTGTCGTTGTCTCTTATCTAATTGTGGAGTTTTAACTGCTCCCAGTATTTATGTTTAGTTTTTATATAGTTTGTTTTGTCTGGGATATAAATTTGGCGTTATCGTAACAGTCAATTGGGGAGTTGTACAACTTGTGGCATAATTTTGTTTTAATTGTGATAGTTTGCAGTTAATAGAGAATTGCGTTGTGTTTTGGTTATTTTTAGTTTTCGGATGTGCATGCAAAAGCTTATTTTAGTTTACCTATATGAATTTAAATATTGCATCACCGTGTTGGCTCTGGCCTTCCCCTTCCCCTTTGAGCCCCGTGGTCTGGTAGATTCATACTGATTAGCAATTTCTTTAAAGTTCAGATTTCTAGAAGCTGCACTTAGGGTAGTTGCAAATGTTAATACTGAAAGTAAGCTAACGCAGATACTATACATTAACTGAAATTACCCATTGCACAGACAAACCATTACTTTCGGCAAAGACTCGAACACAAACAACGAACACCCGAATAATTCAAGCAGTCCCAAAACAATGTAACACGAACAGGTAATTAACAACCAATACACTTAAACATTCAAAGACAAGTCGATGCATTAATAAGCCACAATGCACAGTTCTGTGCAAATTGTGCAATTAAGCGAGAGTGCACAAGCGCTGTGCGTCGTTAAGTTGACAATAATTTAAATTGCTTCTTACAGTCGATACGTACTTGTAAATGAGCTCAGAACAAGTACAGAGTTGTAATGCAGTTTTACTCCTAGACATCAGTTATGTGAGCTACGAAAACTATGTAGTCACTACGCAAATATTTATTTGTAAGGACGACTTGAAAGACAAGTTTTCAATGGTGCTTGTCCTTCTCTATAAAGAAAGTGGTCCTTGAAAACTTGAAATATTGCCTTGACCATACAACTCATACAAGCTCATACAGATACATGTGAAGAGACTTATTTTTATCACTCTGTCTGGGTCATATACCTACTTGGCTAATGTTTATTGAAAATTGCTCTTAAATGGTGCTTTCACTCATCCTATTTTTGCCTTGTAACATTTCAAGGTTCGATGATCAAATTCCACTCAAGTACTAATTTAATTTGTCAATCTTCATAATTTCGGGCAAGAACCAATGCAACTTTTCTAAGTTTGTATGTACTTTCAAAGTATATCTTAGACACCATTGGCTGTGTTTCGGATGGCACGTTAAACTGTAGGTCCCGGCTGTCATTGAACATCCTTGGCAGTCGTTACGGGTAGTCAGAAGCCAGTAAGTCTGACACCAGTATAACCAATGGGTATCGGGTTGCCCGGGTAACTGGGTTGAGGAGGTCAGATAGGCAGTCGCTTCTTGTAAAGCACTGGTACTCAGCTGAATCCGGTTAGACTGGAAGCCGACCCCAACATCATTGGGAAAAAGGCTCGGAAGATGAATCTTCATCATTTCCTGAAGCTTAATCTTATCCTAATTTCTTACACACAGGAAGATTTTACAACATATATATCCAAACATTCATCCAACTTTATGACCATCTTTACAATATTAAAATATAAAACCTCCTCCATCTATTCGTAGCTGCATCCCGCGACACTAGCTCGGCCCGGAAAGTCCCTCAATTAATTGGCGTGCTGCACCCCCGATTTAACTTGTAAACGAGAGCTGCGTGTACTCGCACTGAGTACCGCCAATTAGAGACGCGATTCATTGTTAATGCCACTGATTTGTTCTACCGACTGCTGGGAAGGTACATGCGTAAAAGTAGTTGGGATTATGTTATGTAGGACTAGTATCGTGAAAAGTCATTTTTGTTGTGCTTTGAATATTAAAATTTGTCGGGACTTTTTTGTTATGTTGCTTTTACATCCTCAGACAACTTTAGGCAAAGCAACTTTTACTTTAATTTGAGGAGTTCATTTCATGATTTTAATAATATATAAATACGTTAGGCAGCGCCATCTATCAAGATTTCGCAGCAGTTTCAATGAAACCGAATTTGTGTAACTTAACCCTAGGTAGCTGTTAATCTGGGGTATAATTCACATGCATAACGACAAAATCATTAAATCCTACCTCTCGCTCAACTGACTTTCAAACCTTGTGACAAAAACTAACGCTCTCAATAGTTTCGTTTTCATTCCCAGATCATTAAAATAACTCCAACATTTTAATAAAAGGATTAAACGTCCAAAATTATTCATTCCCATTCAAACACATACCCCTTTATTTTTATGAACAAGCTTCTAGCCGGAGTACAAAACCAACGCAAGCGGGGACTATATGCCAACCGTGCCAAACAAAGGAATTGCGACTTTATGGCAAGGAGATAAGATTATAAATATCTGCAGCAGTAAGTTTGTCCGGCTGTCCATACAACAGATGTTACAAACACTTTATAGAAGACTAGTTGAAGAAGTTGGCTCAACTTTCTCAGTTCGTGAGATGAAATTTTATTTGGCAAACCTTTTTTGAATATTCGCAGAAGTTTGGAGCTCTCAGTGGCTCTACGAAGCGTCTGATTTGGTCCAAGTTTGCAAGTCGACTGAATTTTTGGCAGTCAATGACTTTTATTGGTTTCCGAGATCTGTTTGTCTAGCTTGTTGTGTTTAATGCTGCGGGTTTCAATATAATTCGGTTTTGTGAACCGTTGTTTTGGGAGTCATTTTCCTTATTGTTTTTATAGCGTGTTAACGATGCGCTTCGTAGAACTAAAGTCTACCAAAGATAGCGCAGTCTAGAATCACGGCTGGTTCTAGAAACAAAATTAGCTGAAATAAGAATAAAAACAGCTGAAGATGCGATTTCTAATGATGCTGAGTCAGGCCGAGATGTTAAAGTAGAAACAGATGTGTCAGATGTTTACATCAGCTTTGACGGAAGTCAAGCCACTTCAAGAGAATGCTCACTTGGTTTCGGTTGTTTCCCTTCATTTGCACCTGTATTAAACTTCCTCTCCTTTCATGGAGTTTTTGCATCTCAGATTTGGAGAATTGGAGCGTCCCTTGAATTGGTTTCTGAGAATGTCGATCTATTTGTTGCAGAAAAAAGGGAACTCGATGTAAATGAAGTGGCTATCGTTCACGATAAAGATAAAGATCATTTATCAAGCAATTGATCAAAAAACATTAGATTCGCTATCGAGGTTGATAGCAGTTGATTGGTATCAAGCTTAAAAAAAGCATTGGTGCAGAATTTCCAACACAATTTTTCCTTGTTCACACATTTATATGGTTAACTCATCTTATTTTTTTTGCCCACTTATAAAACCAAGAATGGCTTTCAAATAAAAAGTTAAAGGATTATTCTTTTCTAATTCAAAATTATGTTTTTAATAACAAAATAGCCTTAAGCATTACAGCATCCATCTTTCAAAAAAAAATGTTATTTAAGTGTCTACTGCTATTGGATTCATTATTGATTTATGGGCACCCTCGAACCATGTGATTTTTACTTTTGTTTCATTTCTTTTCTTATTTTTTCAAACACCCCCATTATACAAACCATTACTTAATTAAGAACATGCGAAATTAGACCTTGTAGCATTGAAATAAGTGTGTCAGAGTTTCAACTACGTACAAAATTATTTTGGTTTAAGCAAAATAGTAACGTAAAAACACTTTTGAGTATTAGCAGGTAGTTCCAAGAAATGGTCGATCGTTTCTCGGAAGTTTTTTAAGAGAGGATTTCCTTGTACCTGTTTTTATATAGTTTTGGAATATATTATTTTTTTACAGGTGTTACTTTTGAAGTTAAATACGTTTAGGAGTTGGTAAAAGTTTAAGTAATGTGGCTACCTCAGGGGTTTGAAGCAGATTAATACAAATAGAAATCCATTAGCGACTCTTGAACTTATGTTTGAAAATATACAACCGTACCATCTCAAGGTCATAAGTTTTATTTCAATTCAAGGTTCAAGGATTTTTGGGAATCAACTGGGAATCATAAATAACTATGAAGTATTTATTTGTTTGGTCTGAGAAGAAAGTCCCCCAAAACAGATAAAAACTGAAATGAAAAATAGACACCCGAAGGCTTCGTTTATTATCAGGACCAGTAGAAGAATAATACTTCATCAAAACTGTTTCCACCTTGTCATCGAAATAGGCTGTGAGATTTTCATCATCATCATCATCATCATCTCAGCCGTAGGACGTCCACTGCTGAACATAGGCCTCCCCCTTAGATCTCCACAGATACCTGTGTGAGACTTTAGGTTCCGTAAAATTATAAAAAGATGCTGCTATGGTTTATCTGTAGAACATCACACTACAAACTTTGGATATGTGAATATTTGTTTCTCCTTCATGCAAAAACTAATGAACTATTATTATTTACTGAGCTATTATTATTTTGATGAAACTTGGCAATCAGACATTAGAATCAGAATTCCACTATTGCTTTCTCTTTATCTGAGTGCGAGAAGTAGTTTTATAATCATAGAGAAGTCGTAAATTACAAATACTACCCCAGCAAGAACATTTTTAGCAGAAAAATATGAATACAGTGTGTTACCAAAAATAAATTCCCAAAACAGGTTTCTACAGAACCTTTCTTACGTGCGTTTATTTTCGTTCCGCTGAAAAAAGAGAGCGCACTTCGTGGTTTTCATTTAAACTTATTTCGGAGTTTCATAATCAAAATCCTGAGCAATTGTTTGAGGTGTAAAGTGGAGTTATTTGTACGACTGGGTCCACCAGTTTGGTTGTTTTACTGCCTCGACTCGTATTAAACACGTGATGGTTGCACGTGGGCTTAGGGCGCAAATGATTTACGCGAGCTTTTGAAAATGTTTGGAAGTAATGAGATTACGTTTTAGTACTCTGGTAGTTTCTTATTAAGTTTCCGACTTTGTACTCATCTTTTGAATTGTTGAAATCACGCAATATTTTGTTACCACGAAAAGTATCATTAGGAATTCTCTAACTTGCATAGCATTGACAAGACACCAGTCAATAATTTAAATACACCTAATTGAACTGTTATTCTATTCCATGCATTGCTGTTCTTTATTTTGACTGAAGTAAAAACCAGTTCAAATACTTCCAACATTCGCCGTAATCAAGACCTACCTTTACAAAACACGTGGCCACTGCCTCCCTCCCGAATAACAGAGTAAAGCTAAACAATAGCCCCTTAATACTTGCCCGAGCGGCCGGCGTACGTAGCTATACCTAGCACTACTTGCGCCCATGTCTCCGCTGCACTCATTGTAGGTAACTTATGCAAATGCTCCGACCACTCTTTGATCCATACTCTTTGCTACAATACAATATAATACTCACTATTATATACCTAGTACAATAGATTTACTTGAATAAAAGAATTAATGGTGTGGACTCAAGTTTCTGTAGGTCAGTTTGGTTATAAATTTGAGTTTTTATGCTCTTAGGGTGCTTTGGTGTTGATGGTAACTGATTGACATTAGTATTGTGTTTGAAGGGAAATATTAAATGTCCCTTGAATAATTTGCATGTGAATAGGTTGACGTAATGCTCATTCATGTAATAGTTTTTTTAGGCCCAAACATCCAAGTTGTATGTAGAAGGGAGAAATGATCTGCATTACCTGTCTTTTGATTCTTAGCAAGTAGGTTACACTCAAATACAAAAATTTCTTAGTCATCACGTCTGTCGAATGTACCTTATTATTTCTAATGATTATTAACCTTCCGTTACAAACAGATAACAACAACAGTATCGGGTTCTTTCAAACAGCATTAGGTTTAGGTCAGAATAAAAAAATATCAGTAGCACAACCAGGAATCTGGGTTTGCATATTTATTACGTTCGCCTTAAGCTGAATCTCAAAGAACAGAAATACTAATATTGTGTATAAAATATGAAAATATCAGCTAGGTGGTCAAACTCAAAACAACCAGAATTTCTAAACTGGTTTCTTTCTATTACAAACCATCTGATCATTCTAATAATCTACCTCCACACATACCTGGTCAATTATAACACGGCCCGGGTTCACAATACAACATTCAGAACCAGACCAACAATAGAACCATAATAAAATCCAAGAAGGATTGTCCAAAAAAGTACAAAACGTACAAATCAAAACAATACATCTAACTTATGCAAGTAATGCGCTGTAGTATTTGTATGCCCACCCTTTCTTAGAGGACTGGTAAGGCCACAAAATAGAAAAAACCGAAGGGCGAACGCACACATGCAAACATCTCACACGTGAGAGAGCAAAAAATAAACGTTGCTGGGTTGTTTCAGCTCGCGTAAGTGAAATCCAACCTTAAAGCTTAACCTACAGAGGTGTAATTCGAGTGTGTCAGCAAATATTGTTTATGATAAAACATCAGCTGTTAGAGTAGCTGCAAAGGGAATATGGTGCAGATAAATTAGTGTGCGCATTTGGTAACTGTCACGTCTATTACGGGGATAATATTGCTGAAACGAGCGATGAAGGACTGCTTATGTGTTTAGCTAAATTGTATTATATTCATACTGTTTTTACATTAAGGGGAGTAGTATTCCCTGCTGTAATTACGAGAGAAGCGTTAGTGTTACGCAGTGCGTCGATCGAGGATCGCAAATTGTCTGCACTTTATTATTTCTGCTCCCGCATATTTATTTCATAGAGAATTCTCGTATATTTCCACGAGTAGTTGCTTTTTCTGAGAAGCTTCTAGATCGAATCAATTTGAATCATGTTTAGAATATTGCTTTCCTTGAATTTGCGTAATTATGTAGCGTGCAACTAAACAATATGGCTTTTATTTGTTTTAGTACATACTAAATTATTTCTCTTTACTAGTATTTGCTACTATCTTGATTTTGTCACTGTTGTTAAGCAGAAAAACTACGTAAGAATTGAAGCGGAATTTTTTGCACTTATTGTAAAGGGTGATCCACATTACATAAATACTCAAAAGCTTCATTGCCTATCGCTCTTATCGTACTACGAATAAGGTTCAAAATAGATGATCCGGTATGATAATCGTGTCTCTATAAAAAATCTACCTGTCTTCTTTGCTTTATGTTAAAAGTTGTTCATAAAGTTCTTGAGTATTTTTTGCGATACATCTTCAAGTTTCTTTAACATAATTCTGGTAGGCGCATTATTTTTGGTTTGCTTAACTTTATGCTGGATTCTGTGAATACTTTATTCAGAATAGGCTACTTCAGGTGATTGTTGAAATATTTACTATGTAATTTTGACAAAAATATTTGAATTATGAAGATTACACAATAATTTGTAGCATAAATCAGATGGATTGTATTTCTCAGGGAAACACTATTTTCGTCCACATTGATTTATTTGGATATTTTTGATTTTCCTTTTGGAGATGCAAACAATTTATTTATGAAAACGTACATAAAAATATATTGGTACGTCTCATAAAGAATCAATCAAGATGTAACTTATGGCTCCCCTCCAAAAAACAAATGAGGTGTAAAATTAAAATATTAAGCGGGATATGAGATCGCAACCCCTTCCATAACTTGACTATTACAAATGATCAAACAGCTGACATTTTTTGCCCCCAAACAAAAATAAAAACATAAATAGTTTGTCAATGCTTGAATTTTGACAAAATAGTTTGACTTGAAATCAGCCAGTCATCGCATTTTGGCTTATTGTAAGTACATTTTGACTGATTACTTGTCGCCTCAACTTGGGTCCCTATAGTGTGATTAATCTAAAGCAATTATTTTCTAAGACCTTCGTTATTGAAATCTATAGAACGTTTCTCGTATTGACACATTTTGTGTAGAGAAAAAAATCCTGTGTCGATTTTAAAGTAAAGTCTTATTGCTGTTTGTAAAGATGAAGCTTGTGGTAGGTTCAGAAATAAATGGTGTGACAATATTTTGAACTGTCGATTAATCTTATTGATAGTTATCGTGACAAAAGTTTAGAGTAGAAATTATACAGGTTTAGATCTGTATGTGTTAATTGTATTGGTGGTCCTATGTCAATTTTCTCTCAATTCATAATGCTTATTAGTTACTTACACTAACGTAAAGAACTATGTACAATACAGCTAGATCCCAATCACTAAGTAACGAGGATTTCATTAACAAAGTAAAATTACTTACCTAAGTAGCAATAACTCAGCCTTCTGGAAGTCAGGAACTTAGACAAAAATGATTTCGTAGGCAATCTGTAATGAAAGAAATAAGTTAAAGCATTACCTACATTTTTCGAAACTTTACTACCAAGAGTGTAGTTATTCTATCTGTTGAAAACTTATCCATCCTCCAAGATCTTACACAGATCAAAAAATCACTCAACACAGAATTCAAACTCATCCTTTTTCATTATCATCCTTCTAAACTATTCTTCGTAAATTATCTGTTACACGTACACACACCCTCGCTATCAGTGCAGCCGTGTGCGTAAGTGCCGCGCTAGTGTGCGTGCCGTCAGTGTCAGGTAACATCAGCTGTTGCGCCTGCGCAGCCCATATGACTTCAAGGACATCGTTGTGGTAGTTTTTTTTTTTAGTTTTTTATAGAAATTCCGTAGAAACACGTCGATATGAGATGTAATGGTGATTGTAGGCTTGGTGTAGTAAAGCTTATGGGGTATTCAATATGAAGGTAGGTAGGTAGGTATTTAGGTACAGTGTATGAAGTTGTTTCTCGTATTATTTCCGTAGTTCGATATTCTAATAGGTAGATTGGTGGAACCGTGACATAGTTATAACAATTATGGAATAAGGTTTATGTAAACGTAATTTAGTGCATGTCATTGTATGACTCTAGCTAAGAGTTTACGTTATTAAAGTTCGTATTTTTCAACAATTATAAAATATATTAAAATTATTACCTAGGAGTTTTTATTACAATTGTGCTACTATCCTCTTTGAATAAAACTGACTTTCATGGAGCCATTTATAGATAGTTTAATCTAACATGCACATGAACATTTGAAAGTTTAATAATTCATTGATATTTAAAACTGCTCATTAATAAAGAGTGCGACCTAATACTTGACATCCTAACCTATTAATAATTTATTGGACAATAAATAATTAAGATAGCGTATCAATGAACACACTCATATTATAATTACGTCACGCGAGCTAATACAATTCTATAAATAAAAAGAATCTACCTATAGGTCAATTAACTAAGACAGTGTGACTTCAAAAGAATTGTAATGAAGTGATATGAATTTATAGTTATCGAGATAGGTATTAAAAAGTTCTATTGGATATTATTTTACATGATTAATAATGATAAGTTAAACCTTTATAATAAAATAGAATTATAAGTGTCTAATGAAGATATACATCTTTTGATCGAGAACTTTCAATTTAAAAAAATATGTATATATATATGAAAAAACGACATAGAATGGTACAACTCTTGGAACTTTTGAAAACCTGCATGACCATTATTACAATTACCACAAACAAATAATCCTAAAAGCTCAAAAACTTCAAAAGCTCAAACCTTAAAGATCTTATGAAAATCATCTAAAATTACATCTCCCATCCTGTACACTTCGACACCTAAACAATACCCACACACTCACACATACAGAACACGTGTTGCTTCAAGCATTTACTCAGCTGACTACCCACACATGCACAACGACACAACACAAATAAACAGTCACCGTGTGTTTACACAACTCCATGCGCATGTAGTTGTGTATAGCCCGTATAGTAATGAGAGGGTTTCGAAAAAAGTACAAGAGATATGGGGTGGAGTGACTGAGACCGACCAAGTATGTGATATGGCAAGTTTGCATGAGTCGAAAAGGGATGGAGTAGTTTTATTTGTGCGCCGTCAAAACGTTCCTTTTTTGTAAAGCTCGCCGGGAGGCAAGGTGCACGAATGCATTCGATTTTTAAATTGTGACCTGAGTGATGTGTGACGTTCAGTCATTTCGAAGTTTCAATAGAAGTACTAGGAATGCAGAATTGCTAGGACGTTTATCTTCTATCAGCAGACTCACGAGTTGAAAGAATAAGTATCTTCAACTCTTTTTATTAATATACGTTCTCCTTTCAATGATGACTCCCTGGTTGGATGACCCTAAAAGTATCTTCCATGAAAAGAGAATATAAACAAGCTTCTTCTATTAATATATAGGCAAATCTATACATATAATAAAATTATAGGAAAGTCAAAACTGTACATCGAATATTTTTTAAAAAGAATACTTGGGGGGTGATCCATAATCGATTCTGAACCCAAATATGTAGTTTTTAGATTTTTTGTCTGTATGTCTGTATGTTTGTCCCGGATAAACTCAAAAAGTACTGCATGGATTTAAATCAAATTTCGCATGACTATTACCTGGGGGCCGGTTCAACACATAGGCTATATATTATCACGCTATCACCTACGGTGGTTGAGCAATGAATGATTAAATAAACGAAATTGGAAATTCTATATTGCTCACGCAGACGAAGTCGCGGGCAACAGCTAGTAAGGTTATATTTTCTTCTACTGTGAACTATTGCGTAACTAATTACATAATATATTTTATCTGCTCTATGTAACTACAAATTGACATACGGTTAAGCTCTATTTAGAATGAGCTAGTTTAGCTAACAGTTTAGTGAACTTAACAGCTGACTGCTAGAATGAATACTAAGCTTTTAATGATAAAGCTTGAGCAAATAATTATTGTGACAAATATGCTAAATCTCTTTCGCTCATCCTTGACAATTATGACTTACTTGTAGTTAGAAGCCAGAAAGTCTGACGACTAGTCTTATCAAAGAGAGTATCGGGTTGCCCGGATAACTGGGTTGGTTGAGGAGGACACATAGGCAGTCTCTCTATGTGGTACATTGGTACTCAACTGTAAAATAACAATAATCTACTGAGTAAGTATATCTTGTTCCTCATCCGAACAATAATTAATTAAACGCCATTTAGCTTTGAAATAAAAACTTTAACTATCTATAGGATGGGTGTTTGTAATTTTATATTGCCGAAGACATTAAAGGTATAAACCAGCTTTGTAAAACATTAAATACTTATCAGACACAAGTAACCATCAGTTAATTGTTCATTAAATGCACGAACATTTTGAATGCACTTGTAAAACAAACTCTATCATATTTTTAATCATAACTCAACGTAAAAAATAACCCCATACTTTAAAGAGAGTTTAACTCATTTTTTAAGTAACGACACTGTTGCTTATAGTAATAAAATTAATTGTCTATTAATTCAAGCTATTCAGTAACAAGCAATATTTTATTTGGTACACCTTTCACCTTTCGCCATGTTCGAGTACAAATGTAGGAACATCACCTGCTCACTAACTTGTTTACGTCAATGCAATTGATAACTTTAGCTTTATTAACAATAAACTAATAAACGCCTCGATATAAATCATACACGTAAAGGCTTAATAAAAAGTTCTGTGCGAGTTAAAAACTTTGCGAAGCGAAACCTGTGTGTGGTAACGCCATCTATCGGAATTTTGTTGAACTGTTTTTCTACTAGGTTTTGTGTAAAACAAGTTTTCGTGGAAAGCGAAGTTCGTTTGTGCCTACAGGAACTTGAAAGCTAACAAGTAGGTAATATTAAATATTGTCATGTCTTATTTCCATTGAGCGTTGATACGTTCACAAGGGATTCAGATTTTTCACTGGGCAGGAAAGGTAAAACGTAAAATCATCATAAGTATCTACTTTGTGATTTTAGTTTTAAAATAATATTTTGTAACATATTGTAAACTTAAGGATCTATATCTCTTTACTCAGGTGCAGAGACCTATACAACTTCACTCAGTTGCAGTTGCACCTAATTAATCCAAGCCAAACTTAAATTTTATTACCAAATTACTCACACTATGACGAAACTTCGTCAGTCCAATTCCAGTCTAAATGGAGTTAGCACCTGGTCCTTCAAGCCAGGCTTCCAGGAATGGAGTAGCCCTAAACTGGTCATTCGTTAGTCGTAAAAGTAAGTTATTAGGCCTTAATGGCCGCCATATTGTTATTCATTATAATTAGGGCCATAACTTTGGCAGTTATTGCTGCTAATATAAAATATCAGTGCTTTGATAATTAGCCTCTTGAGGTAAGTTGTACATCTCTATTAAAATGTTAGTTATCTTGATTTAAGTTTTCCATCACGCTTCTTGTTTTCAAAATGAGTTTTGACACCAGATACCACCTACTAACTTTTGGTATTTCATAAGAACATGACTAGTTCTATTTCAAATAAAAAGCTTTGACTTTGTTGTGCTGATACTCTTACATATGTGTAAGTAATAACTGCCTTTTTATAATACCCAAATATTAGCCTAGTTTATAATACAAGTCTTTAAACTTACAGTAATAATTATTTTAAACTATGAGTATCTAATTATGATGTTCACTAGTTACTAGGAGGATATGAGTCAATATGATTGTTGCTAGTTGCTAGTCAATACAATGTGTCACCACAGTGAACTGTTTATAAGCTACCTACAACGCGATATTCTTATTCGATATCACCTCTTTTCGACATCTGTCACGTTGGTACAGACCAACTAATAAATTCCATATTCCACAAGAAAAAAAGGCGTAACATCAAATTAGTCACAGAAATTCCGTCAATCGTCCAATCCTTCCGTTGTCGGAATACCTGAGCATTTCCTCGCATACCAGTATTACGTATTCAAACGATTGATCACACCACAGCTGTTGATCAGCTGATCACGCACACAGGCGCGCGTGCACGCACACTGCGTGCGCGCATGTGTGCGTGGGTCCGAGGCCGTAGGGGCAAAAAAAGTGGGAACCAGTCTGACGGGCCCGCTTTTGTGCATCCGCTGGTGAGAGCATAGAGTAAGTTGGGAAAGAGGGGACTCTACTTGTTTCAAATTGGGCTTTCGATTTTCGAAGTTTCAGTTTAAGGTTGACTATGAGGCCTGTAAATGCAACTATTATGGTATTTGATACTTTTTACTTTTTACCTTAATACTTTTTGAACGTTGATGGGGTTATTTACGTTTACGAAGGTAAGGATTTTCAAAGCAGACCTCATCGTCATCCTCCTGCCCTTATCCCAGTTTTTTTTGGGTGGGCTCAGTACCTATGTTTTCTCCTTGAATATTCTTTTATCTGCCGTCATCTCGCAAGTATCATTCTTTCTAACTATATCGACCTTCACACAATCCGTCCATCATTTCTTTGGTCGTCCTCCTCCAATGTGTCCGTCCACGTTCATGCTCAAAACCTTCTACACAACATGACAGCCGTTTCCACGCAGTTATTGTTATTCTAGATTGATCTTCGCTCACAGATTATGCAGCACAGTTTTAGAGCTAAAAATCTTGATCAATAATGAAAATAACTATCACTTGAATTGCAGTATCTGTTCCACTACCTAATCTTTGTCGATGCACCATTTTTTTTTGTGTCCATGCCCCTTGTGAATGTTGTACATCGTGTGTCCGAGGTATAGTGATTTCGGTACCTGCGCCCAAACGATGGTCCGTGAAGTGCAGCGGAGTGCGACTGCGCGAAATAACTGACCTAACTGTCTACTAACGAAAGCTTTGAAAAAACTGCTAGAAAAAAATATTTTTGGAAATTTTTGGTTTGGATAGGTAACATAGCATAACCAATATGGTTGCTCTATATCTGTTCTACATATATTTGTTGTTAATTACAATCAAAAGTAAGCGAGATAGCCATCTTTTATGGTTCCAATTTCAAATTATTTGATTACGTTTTCAATGAATAGTAATTCTTAGAATTAGGATGAAATTATGAAATTCAATATTCTAAACAACTTAGTTCAATTTATCTTCATATCATAATTTATTTTTGAATAGGCATACATTACATAGAGACGAGTAAATTGCTACAATATTATACTTAGCAGTAGACTGTGACAAATTGAACAAATTGCCTATAAATTATAAATAACTCAAATGTATATTTCCAAATAATTAAAATTGAAGCCATTTTAACGAAGCCCATTTCATTCGTCTCCTTTTACATTAAAATCTCATTTCAATTGAAAAGCTGATATGATTGGAGTAAATATCCAAAATTAATTCATTTATTCAATTAAATATATATGTAATTTCGACATTCATGAGATTTCAGTGGCGTATTTAAAATTAGCGGTCCTATTGAGCATAGGTACCTACTTGTTATTTGTATTTACAATCACAAAGTTTTATTACTATTAATGAAACATTAATTTTAAGCTCGTTTCTCGTCATTATTTCTGAATTGGTCGTTATTTGTGAAATTATCTGAATATGTTAAATATTTACTATAATTATTTCTATTTAAATTAATAAAAAATACTTTCTGTAAAATTAGCGCTACCGAGCAAGCAAACAGCTTGTCAGCTTTATAATTTCAAGTATTGATATGCCCCACGTGCCATATCAAATCCTCTCCAAAAACATTGCAATGTCAACCGAGTACAAATAAAACCAGCCCAATTACTAGATGAAGGCAAATTGTTATCGTATTACTTAATAACGATGTGAATGGAGTTGTAACAGGCTTCTTGCTGACATTTTAATCCTGGCTAATCCCTGAAGACTGATGTTCGAGTGTATGGCCAGCTATGGATGGAGTTCAATGACCTGCAGTTGATCGGTGCTGGTAAGAATTTTGCATGTTCATAATATCATGGAGTAAGATTGATAGACATTTTTGGTATTAAATCTATAAATGAAGATACTTTTTTCAGTTTTTGTACAATCGTTACTAAGGTGTATATAAATGTGAAATATGTGAATCTTACTATCTGTGTATCTGTCGAGCTTTTACGCCAACACTTCTGATTGGAATGAAATTTGATACACATTCTGAGAAAGGACATAGGCTACTTTTTTATATAGACGCGGGAAGTAGTGTCTTCGCAATGCAGGTGGAGCCCAGGGGATCAGCTAGTCAGAAATAAATTAAACATAGGATAACTGTTTGCATTTGAAGTTACCCATGCAATAATCGCGCATGGATGTTCCTATTATTTCTGTCTACAACCAACTCAAGTGACAATAGTATGCCTAAAATTCCTGTATGCCTTTGCATTTTTTCAATGGTTTGAAGTCCTTAATAATTGACAAGATTTCTAACACCCTAGAAAATATACCACATCCAGTCGTTTTCATACTGAACACTGCACGACACACTCAAAGTGTACATATTTGATAGCGCACGCGATCGCCGTATCATTGCTAAGTATGAACCGTTCACTAATTGTGAATGTCCATCGATTTTCTGCACCACGAGCTTCTTGCATTGTTCTTTCATCGTTTGGAAATTTAATACTGGAGTTTTATGGCATGTCTAGCTTATATTATGTGTATCACAGATTTTTTTTTAATTCTGTAGCTTCATCATTCCTAATCGTGACGATTCCTGAGTTCCTGCGATTTCTAAGACTTATCTGCCTCGTCTTTTCCTAACTATCAACATCCAAATGAATGACTGCCTATCTGACCTCCTCAACACAATCACAGTTAGGTAAGACTGGTTGTCAGATTTTCTTGTAGCGCTAGTACCTACTTACGTTGTTAGAACAATTCAGACGCTGCCTGAATCTCAGTTCTATTGTGGACTTATAAATTTAATATTTTTTCTTATTCAAACTGTTCAGCTAAGTTTAAATTTTAAAATATATGTAGGTATATCTGTGACAGATCAGGTAAATTTAATTAACGTGGTGGCCTAGTGGGCAAAGAACCAACCTCTCGAGTATGAGGGCGCGGGTTCGAATCCAGGTCAGGCAAGTACCAATGCAACTTTTCTAAGTTTGTATGTACTTTCTAAGTATATCTTAGAGACCATATGGCTAATAAAAAGGTGAAGGATAACATCTTGAGGAAACCTGGACTATATAGTCTGAAATCACCAACCCGCATTGAGCAAGCGTGGTGATTAATGCTCGATCCTTCTCCGTGTGAGAGGAGGCCTGTGCCCAGCAGTGGGACAATAAAAAAAAAGGCTGTAACTGTAACTGTATTATTTAAGTTAGAACTGTACTTTACCCAGATAAATTTCGTATTACGTATTATTAGTGTTATGAAATTCTCCCCTAATTAATTATCTTGTTAAACACCTTTAATTAACATACATATTCTGATAAAATACTTCTCCCATCTAAGCTTCATATGTGTTCTTGGTGAAATAGTTGGCTTATTAATTATCAGACTATCTACCTGATATATAAACCTTACTGTTAATAAATTAGGAATATTAACATCATAATTAATAATAAAACATAAAAAATACATCTTCACGCCTTTTTGATGGTATCTGATATCATAAATAAGGCACACAATACCATGTATTGTATACCACATCTAGTTTCCTGCTTATCCCATTCAGAAAAATTGTAACAATTAAAAATTATTATAACTTTAGACAATACATTAAAAACAGTTATGATATAAAATTAGTACGTTGATCTAAACGTAGGGTAATTAGTTTATGTTTTAATTAGTCGGCGTTTGTTTTAAGTAAATGGCTTAATAAACACTTAAAAATGAAGTAACTTAAGTTTAAAAAAAATGCTTTTGTAGTCAATTTATTGTACATTCTTTTGTTGTAATTGTATCATATATTTTTTGTTTCGTTGTTAAGCGGCTTGGGAGTTAAAAATAAATTGGTACTTAGTTGTATTTCAATGTTCTATTATGTTGTACTATTTTAAGGTTTACGAGTACGTTTACAGTAACGGTGGAGGCTTAATTTATGTTATCATTATCATTGTAGTTAACCTGTCATGAATCGCGAAAAGCTGCCAATTGTCATAGATACGTAAAGTCTAAAAAATCTCGAATCTTTTCCTTATTGTATACTAGCTTTTGCCCGCGACTTCGTTCGCGTGGAAAAGTGACTTCTGGCAGATTTTTGGCTTGACTAATAGATGGCGCTTGACTGATATATTGTCCGGAATAAATTTTATTTTTTATTTTTGTAACAAAAACTATCCTATGTCCTTTCTCAAGTTCCAAACTATGTCCGTACCAAATTTCACAGAAATCGGTTCAGTAGTTTAGGCGTGAAGAAAAGACAGACAGACAGAAAGACAGACAGACATTACTTTCACATTTATAATATTAGTTAGGATTAAAGTGAATGTCCCTGTAATTATTGAAAGGTAAGTATATTTACTCATCAATTATTATATCAAAATCTGCCGATATTTTGATAAATCCTGCCAAGAATTCACACATTATCTACAAGTTCCAATCCCAAAAGTATTCTTCTAACTCGGCTGCGAAATATCAAAACCCAGTATCTGCACAAAACTAAATTTTATAGGAGAGCCGAAAAACGATTTCATATCTTTGACAGCTTGCCGTTTCAATAATATTAGTCGTACCGTCCTGGGAGTGATTGCAAAATTTGAGGGAGATAACAGGGTTTTAAAAAAAAGTGTTTTAATGCGTCTATCACCAAGTATGTACGTAGAGGAGCAGTTACTAATAAAAAAATTGTTTTCTTAGTTCAAACTTTTTGAGTGTGACAATTTCAAAACCTAGTAAGATCACTTGCTTTGTTTTCATTTAGGTCTGAATTTACTGAGTAGAAACTAAATGCACTTCTATAAACCTAGTAAGAAACAATAGAATAAAACAACGAAATAGTGATAAGCAGTTTAAATGAAAAAGATTAAAAAAAAAAACTCTTTCTCAGTAAAAAAAATAATCTCTCAAAATATTTGAAAACAATATTCAAATAAAATAAATTATTCGCTTATTAAAAATTGTCCACCAGAAACTAAATCAACTGAATTATTATTAATCGGTAAACTTTGCCAAAACTCCCTTCTGTTCATTGGCATAATAGCCCGGTCAAAATAGACATAAAAGTAGTGGTCAAATAACAAAAATTCCCACAGAGCCGATTTTTGGTGGAGAGCTAGATTTGATCATTATAAATAAAATACTAAAAGTCCCCATCGATCCCATGTGTGCGTCAAAAGTTATTCGAGGTCAAATGTCAAAATTTTAGGTTTTTTGATTATTTTTCGAAAACGGTAAGTTTTATCAAAAAAAGACATCGGACCAAAATCGTAGATCTTTAAATTTTCTACAAAAATGGCATTAACAGTTTTCTCCTAAATCTTACCATTCCTGAGATATAGCGATTCAAAGAGTCTCACTATACATGATATGCACATATAAGCCACGTACATACGAGGGCTGCCTTTAAGTTGTATCGTTTGAAATAAGTACAGACAATCTAATAGGTTAATACCATTTATTGTTTTTCAAAGAATTCTCTGCGATATTTAATGCACTTTAGCACGCATTAAACCCAGTTCTTGAAACATTTATTCCATTCTGAAGTGGGGGTAGTCAAATTGGCGGATTTGTATGAGTCAACAGCTTTTTCAGGTGTGCTGAAACGTTTACCACGAAGACTTTACTTAATTTTGTGGAATGTAAAACAATCGTTATGCCCACGGATCTATGTCACGGTATGTTACATGTTGGTCTGCGACAATTAACTGCCGCATAGCCTCGATATTATCTTGGGTCATATCGGGTTTGAACTACCTTCAAGTGGCTTGTCTCTAAGGCTAGATTGCCCACTTTTAAATCCTAAATATGAGCGTACTGCAGTCCTAAGGCATGGTTCTGCATCATTAAACACAGAACAATTTTTTTTAAAGCGCTGAAGTCGCGACAATCCGCTTTTAAAGTTGTAGAAAATTATCGCACGCTTATTTTCCTTCGACATTTCCATTTTATCCAGAAGACTGGAGTTGGAAGGAAGGTACAAATCGGCCAATTTGACTACCCCACTTTAGAATGGAATAAATGTTTCAAGAACTGGGTTTAATGCGTGCTAAAGTGCATTAAATATCGCAGAGAATTCTTTGAAAAACAATAAATGGTATTAACCTATTAGATTGTCTGTACTTATTTCAAACGATACAACTTAAAGGCAGCCCTCGTATGTACGTGGCTTATATGTGCATATCATGTATAGTGAGACTCTTTGAATGGCTATATCTCAGGAATGGTAAGATTTAGGAGAAAACTGTTAATGCCATTTTTGTAGAAAATTTAAAGATCTACAATTTTGGTCTGATGTGCTTTTTTGATAAAACTTACCGTTTTCTAAAAAAAATCTAAAAACCTAAAATTTTGACATTTGACCTCGAATAACTTTTGACGCACACATGGGATCGATGGGGACTTTTAGTATTTTATTTATAATGATCAAATCTAGCTCTCCACCAAAAATCAGCTCTGTGGGAATTTTTGTTATTTCATATGTCTATTTTGACCGGGCTATAAGCTGTAATAATGATTTTACTATGCCTTCCTTTTTACTTTCTTTAATGCCTCTTGGAATATTTTTTAAGGTTGGCATGGTCAAGGGATTGTGTTTTTTCATAACATTCGGTACGGCCGCGGGCCGTACACTACATGAACGTGCCCCAAAGGGTGATAGCCATTAGGCTAATCCGGGGGTACCGCACGATCTCCCGCGAAGCAGCTGGCCTACTAGCCGGACTGCCACCGTGGGATCTGGAGG
Source organism: Helicoverpa armigera (assembly GCF_030705265.1). Classification (NCBI taxonomy): domain Eukaryota; kingdom Metazoa; phylum Arthropoda; class Insecta; order Lepidoptera; family Noctuidae; genus Helicoverpa; species Helicoverpa armigera. The sequence continues at coordinate 386,379 of NC_087134.1, read as the reverse complement.
CGAGAGTCTTCTTGCGCCTGTACGACTGGCGCGAGGAGGCTCAGCGCCGGGGGGGAAACCCCGTTGCCGCGGCAAGTTGTCGAACAGCGGGCGGAGCTCCGGGGCGATCTCATGGTGGCCTGGATGGAACGACTGTCGCAACCCAGTACAGGGCACGCCACCATAGTGGCGGTAAGTCCCCTCTTTGAGGAGTGGCTCGGCAGGAGTCACGGCGCCCTCACGTACCGCATCACGCAGGTCCTCACCGGACACGGTTGTTTCGGGAGGTACTTGCATCGAATCTTTCGTGAGGAGGCGCCCGGGTGTCACCACTGTGCGGACACCCCCGAGGACACGGTGGACCACACAGTCCAGGAGTGCCCTGCGTAGGAAGGGCACCGCCGGGTACTCGTCGAGGCTTTAGGCGGCGGCGACTTCTCGCGTCCGGCCCTGGTTCAGGCCATGGTCCGGAGCGAGAGGGAATGGGATGCCGTCGCCTCCTTCTGCGAAGCAGTCATGCTCGAGAAGGAGGCGGCGGAACGTCAGAGAGTTCGCATCTCTCATCCCGGCCGCCACGCTGGACCAGGTAGACACCACGGGCGCCCGGTATCGCGAGATGACTCCCGGCCACCATAGGCATGGGTCTGTGGGCGGTGAGTTCGGGTGGCTCAGCGTCCCTCTGTCTGCTTAGACGACAGACCCGTGTCGACGGCGCGCGTTGTTACACGCGCTCCTCAAAGAGATGTCAGCAACCCCAGCGGGCCAAGGCCCAGTAGGGCCCAAGGCCTGCCGGGGCTGCGGGTTGTTCGAAAGAGATACCGTGGCTCTGGCAAATAAAAGGCCCACGACGAAACACGACGGTTTTAATCAGTAAGAGTCTGACACTCCCTCACCGCTGCTAACCCACAGCGGGAGGGGTCATTTGATGATTTTTGACGTCGTTTAAAAAAAAATCCTTTTATTCATAAAAAACCTTGGAAAACAAACAATCTTGACAATATTATACACTGAAGCGTACTTAAATTTCACCATGTTGTTCTTTTAAAGCACTCGAGATCAATTTCGACCTATAAAACTGATTTTTGCTCATTTTTAGAGACAAAAACACGCACTTGCAACGACTTCTTCTCACTTACTAAAGTTGCGCGGGAGTTTTGACGTTTATTACAACCATTTCATTGGCTTAGTATCTACATGAACCATTTTATATCCAAGTAACTACAAGCACTTACTAGGTTTTTAAAATGGTTGATGTTAGATACTATGTTTTAATCTTGTAATTTTTGCATTTTGAAAACGTTTACTGTAGATACTAGGTTTCCGACTTTGTGTAACTTCGTTTTTGTCAAATTTTTGGGAGTTTTTGCTATCCTAGTATGTGGAGAGTGGTCTATAAGGTCGAAAAATGCAAAAACACGCTTTTTTAAAAATTTGTTAGATACTAGGTTTTGAAATTGCACAGCCGAACTACCTCTATACGTCGTAAGGCCTGACTGGGTATTATGTATTTTATTCTTTTACAAGGTAACTCTCCAAAAAAGCCTAAAAGCAATAAATTAAAACAAAAATATTGTAATCAGTTGGCCTAATTGTGTCAGTATAATTATTTACAACTGTCAAGTCCGTCTTGATTATGTTATTTAGTTTCGTTTCGCGTGTTTTGCTTGTACATACATACATATACATAATTTATTATTTACTCTGCTATGACAATATAGGTAACTTGAAAATTCAAGCTTTATTTTGTCAAAGCTTGGTGTGATTTATTTTTTATTTTGGTTTTGTTTTTGTACCATAACAAATTACCTACTTATTTGTACAATTAATAAAAAAAAACTTTTGGCCCACACTTATCATGTACCTATTAGTTACTTCAGTGCATTTTTGTATTGCAGTAAAAATAGTAGATAAAGTTCTAATCTCACTGATCTACAAGATGTTGATACTTGAAGAACAACCTTAAAAGTTAATTGATTTTTTTATAAAATTTTCTTCAAAAAACACAAAAATACTCAGTAAAATAAAAACAATATGTGCAGAAAAGTCGGCACGTGTAATACTACAGACGGAGCCGCGTGCAGTAGCTAGTATAATTAAAGGTAAGGTAAACGTCCCGAGTCGTCACGCAATGTGCATAAAAACGTAAATTATTAATGACTGCTTGAAGGCGATGTCATTAATCCTATGGCTTTAACGGTGTGGCCATTAAGTCAGCGAGGTAATTTTTTTCACTCTATCATTGATCGACTTATTTCCAAAATCCATCGCCCTGTACTATAACGATAGGTTGTAAAACTTGTAACAGAACAAATCTAAAGAGAGAATAAAGAAAGTTTTCATTCTATGCAATATCACTAAAGGAGAACGTATTTTAAAATCGTCAAGTAATGAAGAGTCAAGTTTTTGCAAGTCAATAACTTATTTTTAGGGCTTTCGTACGTAATGTTTGTTGTTCTAAAAGTGCTGTCTTTTAAATCTATTTTGAATAAATGCCTTTTGAATTTTGTGTTCTAACAGGAACATCTGAAAGGTTCCAAAGCCCCAAAACTCCAGCCAGGAGGAAGGTTTTGGAGCCAGGTACCTCCAAAACCTTCTTTTTAACAGACTTCCCAAAATGCGGAGGTTCTCAATTCGACCGTATTTTTAATCACCAAGTTTTCCTCAAAACGCTCGTCTCATTTATCAACTTATTAATGATCCTCTATAGTAGGTAGCGACAAAACAACCAACTAATAGTTGACAGGGTCCGGTCTGTGTTGTTAGTCTTTGGGTTATTATATAAGGGTTTTTAAATATGTGATAATGAGGGTTGTTTTGCAATTTGTAGCCATTCTGTTATAACTTTACTGTAAATACGATGCTGACCTTATATCTAAAGAGTGTATTGAGCTGTTTAGGCACATCGAATCATTGATCGGTTGTTACCTGCCTCACATTAATATGGAATTTACCTACAAAATGGAAGATTCTTGTAAAAAAATATGTTTTTGTTATTTAACCGTATTTTCCTAAACTCCACTCGTTATTGCTACCCATGCGAAAGAATATTTCTCATATATTTTAACCGCACATTTTTTTATGAAAATATTTCTCTAGGTTTGAAAACTTTATGCATTGAAGATACGACGATATTCCTGAAGAGTCTTTTTTAAAAGCGAGTTCTTTTTACGACCCTAAAAGTTAACCAGGAAATTCTAACGTTCAAAAAGTCTGGACAAAATCTTTCAAATCATGATTTTTAAAGTTTAAGATCCCCATCGGATCTAAAACTAGTTTTTAAGCGCCTTCATTAACGAAACTGAGAAGAACTCCAAAATTAACCGACTTTTGTGTCGAAGAAAATGCAATGTAAAAGTAAAAAAAATATAGGGTGGGTGCACTAACTATCGTCCCTAGCATATTTACTTTCGCGCTAACACGAACGCTCGCCATAAACACGATACATTGTTTGCGCACAGACAAACAAATTAACTACACAATATTGTGTTAGTAAGTATTCCAACATGCCGCTACTATTATCAATATCATTTTTTTTTCTTTTATACTCATACGGTAATCTGAGACATGTGGCTTACCGAAAATAGGTCGAATATGTTCGTAGGGTGACGACACCTATTATGAGTAACTAGTTTTCTATGGTAATTCGAGATAAGAGAAGGAACGAGTACGCTTGTTATTCAAATACAGAGAAAATGTGTGTCAGTTTTATTTCGTATTTTACTAAAATAGAATGGAGAAGTTTGTTAAATTATGGGTAAATCGATAATTTTCTAATGTCTTAAGTAAAGTAAATTAGTGAAATAAGTAATATAAAACTGAATTTACATAGTAGGTATTGTCTCTGCACAAATTTTTTTATTGCCAATTTAAATCAAAACATATCACAAACTTATTTATCAGACATATATCATATCTCTAACCCTTCATTATCTTACCCTATTCACACTCAAATCTAATATTCGAACGCAATCATAAATCACTCACCATATTTAATCACAAATGAAACCCAAACTAAGTTCAAAGCGAAACTTAATTAAAAACAAATCAGGGCCGACAACTGTCCCGCGTACCCTACATCTCCTCTCTTAGGGTCAAAGCCCTTAGCTGTTTTGTCAGAGTTAACCAGATTAGGTTATTTTTTTACTGTTTACAGTAACGAGGTTACGCGATCGTATTAGTTTAACGGTGACTATAGTAGTTTAGTTTAATGCGTCTGATGATACGGCTTCATCATTTCTATGTTAATTTCGGAAAGAGGAAGATTGAGATTAAGAACGGGAAGTTAACTTTTACGAGCTTATAATCTTATATACACCTAGTGTAACCAAAATATTATTCACACGGAAAATTTTAATGTAGCTTAAAAAAGTAGAAATCAAGACACATTTACCCCCGGATCCAATTCCATTTCCACCCGATATCCCCAAATAAGGCCTATTTACAAAGAAAATCTATTTTGGAGTTTTTAAAGGACGGGGTTCTTGGTACCGTTGGCATGGCGATGGGTCGGTCACGTCTGACACACATGTCTTTGGCCGAAGATATTGTGAATGGGCAGGCCCTTTGAAGGACCAGATAGGTGCTTGAGGGGCGAGAAGTCAGATATATCGATAGGAATTTATATATGTGTGTGTGTATAGAGGGTCGAAAAATCACTGATGAAAATGAAGTGAGAATACGTCTTAATCGTAGACACGTTTTAGGGTCAATAGCCCGTAATAGAATATTATAATAGTATAAAATAGTTAACTTACCTGTCACATCAAAAAAACTTCATAAAAAATTACAATTCAACTGAATGTAAAGTTGGTTTCTTTTCTAATACAAAAACAAAGCGACATAACAACATAACGAATATTAATTTACAATCAAAACTCTTCATATCTAAGCCTGTCCACATAAAATCAAAAGAAACCATTAAAATACAAATTCCGAAACACACCTGCACAACTCTTTACAAGCTAATTCTAAGCATGATTAATTTTTCGGGGTGTATCTTAAAAATTTGGGGGTAGTTAAATCATAACTCAGGTTTAATTGCTCCATATTTCACGTTCCACAATAGTCGGCTGACGGCAAATGACTGTAGGCTGGTATACAATAATGTCTCAGAAACAATTAGAAGATTTAGATGATTTTGTAAAGGGATTTATGAATATATTGGACTTCGCGTGAACTTTTGTTTTGTAAGATGAGATTGGGTGGGTAATTATTAGTTGGTCTGCTAATGTTTTCGTATACTTTTTTAAAGAAACCTTTAAAAACTAAGACCCCAAAGTTAGTAAGTAGTTTAAAGTTTTCCAGAGAATTCGTCACCACTATCATTAATTATAATTGTGTCTCATTTTATATTTTCAGAATATAAACGAAAGAAGAAGAAGCAAACCTTTTTTGGACCTATTACGCAAAAACAAAACCTACCTATAACGAACTTAACCACCCAATAATATGTAGTAATAAAATACAAGATATTTTGAGGTCAAATCCTGAAAGACGAGTGCGAAATAGGTCTCGAAGGTCACTGGGAATCAGGACCAATCTATCACGATCAAATGGGCGTGTACCGAGCTTCAGACCTTTACAAATAACGTGCTTATTCATGTTAGTATGTACGGAGAAAAAAGGGCCTAGAAACCTAACATATTACTGCTTTAGAGGTCACCTAGACCTGAGCTGTGTTCTCGCGATTAGGATTGATAGAAAAATATTGCAGATTTAGTCCTGGATAATAGTGTTTTTTATGATGGTATACCTAGATAAACGTTGAACACGGTATACACATAGGCAAGAAAATATTACCTTATACCGTTATCATCTTAATGAAAGACTAATTCTCTATTCCCCAAATGACAAACTGCAAAGCCGAAACATCAATACGAAATCACCCGAAAAATCAATTAAACCAACAGGAAATTATCTAATCCTCTAATATTGATCATTTGGCGGTACACCACCGAAATTAATTATTAATTATACGTGTTTAAACGGTTTTATACACAGTTCGACATCAAAAACAAACAGTGGGTAGATCGATACGCTACGGTAGGTATTATTGGTAGCGGAAAAGCGGAAATCACTGATTGCCGACCCGTGCCAATATCCGCTTAATACAGCGTTATCCGCCGTGCCTCTGTACGGCCTACGACTGGGTGTTTTACCCTACTATTTTATTTATAGATATTGCTCAGTAATTAGGAGCTTTGCTGGCTTTATTTGTACTCGTGTTTGGAATCATGTTTGATATGAATAAATCCCGCGTATGTGCTTTGCAGTGTTATGGCGGAGTTTCGCAAGTCTCATAGAGGTCCAACATTGATTGTGCAGACGTATAAAAATGTGGTAATTATACTCACGTTTGTCCACAGCCGCATCATTACTGCCAGAAAACCTTTCTTGGCAGTTGATTTTTTACCTACAACAAAAACGTAACGTTTCTCCTGTCCACGTCCTTAATAAAAAAATAAGCCCAAGAATATAATCTTTTCGTTTGAAATTATTAACTTTTCGTGCATAAATCCGTTAAACATTCAGGATCCAATATAATTCTAAGCTAGTGCAATAATATGAATTTTAGTTTACGCAGCTTAAGAAACAGTTATCACTTGAGTTATTAAGTTCAGAGATCAACTGCGGTAGCCGATACCGACTCGTTTCTAAACTTCCAGTTTCACACCGAGTATTGAACGAATGGAGTGGCATTGCTCAGTTGAAGACGTGATTTTGATTTGTCGTCCTTTAGATTCAATGACAAACTGGTGACAGTCACACCTGTACATCTTAGGTTGAAATAGGACGTATTCTTGGGCTCGCTGATCTGTACAGAAAAGGCATACTTATGTCTCTAAATCACTAGGTAATTACCTGAATCAGGTAAGTGTCGATAATCTGTTGGAAATTGAATTGTGTATAATTTACGAGCCTATGGTTGATTCTTGTCCTATATCAATATGAAAGTGAGAATTTCAGTTGAGATTATAACAATAAGAAAGAATACTTTGCAATTTAGCTTATTTAATCAAAGGGAGAGTACTCCATTCCCCAATTCTCTTTTATCTCGTCAAACATAAATAGTATGGAAAGGTTGTCTATCGACACAGAGGCACTGCAGACTCTACACTATTGAGTTATTTATTATAAGCGAGCCAGATCTATGAGATAGTCGCCACCTGCCTTAGCTGCAGTTACGCCTAGTTAAGGCCCAATTACATTTGGCTCACAGTTCTCATTACTTTTCAAAATAAATTGAGTGAAATTGCTAACTTTAAAAATTGTTTTTTTTTTTTGCTTTTTATAAGTGTGGTTTTAGCACCAGTTTATAATCGATTTAATATATGTATTAACACGTGGTTGGTGAGGGTTGTTAGTTAGTGAAGTTAATAGCTTACCATTTATCGCTTTAAAAACTGTTTTTTTTTCCAATAAAACCATAGATAGGTAAGTGTTTTTTGTATCACAACTCATGAGATCAGTTTTCTCATAAGAATGATGATAGTCCATGGCTTTTTTATCTAATATTCAAGGGCATAGTGCCATATGTCATTTGAAACAGAACACCCAATGACAAGGTCAGATTGTACTGAGATTCTTCGCTATTACATCACTCGTTGACACTTGTAACAACTATAAAAAATACTGTTTGTATTTGCTACTTATTATAAAATATTTACATACAATAAAACCTCAAATTACTTGCTTTAAAGATAAAAAGAAACTTAGGCAGAAATTGAAAATCTCTTTTCAATCTTCGGCAGAAAAGAACCTATTAATATTAAAGAGAAGCTTAATTGTACCAGTACAAGTAGAAATACTCAAAGTTATAATAAAAGTAAACGTTACTAGACTTCGAATTCTTTAAACAAAAACACTAAATATTTTCTGCGAAACACTAATATAAATGAACCTTTAGAATTATTGAACAAAGTTACGATGCAGTCGTGTTCACTCTTAAAGCTCCGTAATAAGGTCTTATTTCGTTTGGCAAAAAAGTGTTATAGTTGTTCGAGTTATGAAACAATTTCTCTTTGAACTAGTAAACATGATGTCGAATACACAAATTCATTACGGCTCTTACATTTCAATTTGAATAAAATATGGCCGTTTAAAATTCATGTAACGGATAGTTTGTTTCTATAGATAAGGTTTTAATTCCAGGCACGTAATTTATGTACTATCGAGTTCTATATTTTATGGTAAAAGTGTAAAAATTATAATAAATGAGTACCGGTTTTCATACTTACATGTCAATATTAGTAGTTCCTATCTACTAATCTCGTTCTAGATTGTTCTTTTTATTTAATCCTAAAAGATATTAAGTATTAGTACAAATTTTAGCTTACTAGCTGCTCCCCGCGATTTCACCCACGACTCGTGTGAACCACCTCCCGCAACGGGGTAAAAAGTAGCTTATGTCCTTTCTCAGGCTCTTGACTATCGACGTATCTTCGTAAACATTTGAATCGGTTCAGTAGTTTTGCCTTGAAAGCCAAACAAACAGATAGACATAGTTATTTTTATTTTTACAACATTTCAAATTACAACAAACAAATGACTATCGCACCCGCTGCTCTCACAAGTCAATACGCCCTCTGAACATCCCCATACAAGCTATTTACTAAACAAAATATAATCACAAAAGGCAAGAAAATCGATATTCTTTCAATTTCGCGTCTAATAGACCTTCTTCAAAAAGCGATTTAAAATAAAATAGGCCTTAATCTCTGTTCGAAGGGATCGCGTATTACATGTTAAGTATTGTGCGATTTGGGGTACGAAGGACCAACTTATTAATATCGCCTCCCTTGAATAGAAATGCTCCGATCATTATTGAGGGTTGTGTACTGGGCAGCGGAGAAATCGTGTTCGCATTAGGGGATTTATTTCTGTTACTTTGGATATTTTGGTCTTGTTTTAAAAAATATATTTCAATCAACTTTATAAAAAAAGTTTTTCTCAGTTTTATTTGGTTATTATAAAACTTTTTTAACACACTAGTTAATTCAAATATCTACCCAACTTTCGAGGCAATTTTGTCTATCATTATTAATTCCATGTCACATTTCAATGTTTATACGTTACATTTCTAAACCTAAATGACCAGTAAATCATTGCTGACGAGCTATCAAGCTACTAGAAACAATATCCCACTATGAAATAAATAACATGCCTATAACCAAAACCTCCAGTAACACATGTTCACAAAGGACCACTGTTGCTCTCCGATCGTCGGATTATATTTAAACAAACAATTGTTTAAGAGCTTGTACTTTGTACCACATATGATAAGCAACTGCTACTATTTATATAAATGTCTATAATTAAATCTATGTGTTACACCGTATAACGTATCTTAAATTATATACCGAAAGTAACTCTACCTGTCAGTCTATCTCTCGCACTTTCATGCCAAAGCTAGTGAACTCATCTAAATGAAAGGAACAAATATAGTATATAAGCTACAGACTAAGAAATGACATAGGCTACTTTTTAATCCACGTACGGGAAGTAGTACCCTCGGGTTGCCAATAGAACAACGAGAAACATCCAAAGTATTATGTATGTATGTATGTGGTTACCAAACCAAACTACTGTTTCCGGTAAGCTATACCGAGTCCACTTCATAGTGTTCTGTGTTCTGTTCTGTCTTCACCTCTTATGGAATGCTAATAAAGAATGAAGTATTCGTAAAAAGTTGCCATAATAAAAAGTAAAAAATAAAATAGGTATCCAAAGTAGTCACAATGAGAACACACATTAGTGAAGTCACGTTACAAATCCGAGTGTGAAAGCGACCGGAGGCGCGAGCCCTTCAATTTGTGATCGATGAGTCCATCGCTCTGCAGTCCCGCGGGACCTCCCACCCGGGTCAGCAGGCTAGCCCGTGTTATGCTGCTGGAAAATGGAGTTTCAGAGGTGGAACTTAAAAAGTAACTTAAAAAAGGCATGGTGTTATTAGAAAATAGTTCAATAGATGTTTGATAAAAATTCGAACGCAATCTTCAAAGCAAATGTCTCAAATGTCCGTTTAACTATTTCTTTTGTAATAACACCTGACTTGTCTAGGTTTTGTTTGGTGTTTATTTATGGAGAATTAATTATTATTAATAAAAAACGGTTTGAACATTAATCATTGCTAGATTTCGAGCTCACTTAGGTACCTACTCTTTTATACACAGTTTTATGCGGGCAGATCCACATGCGAGCCAATACTTCAGGTACGATTTAAATTCAAAGAGCTAATTTATAATATTACACGTCCTATTTATGAAATATGTTTTACATAGCTAAGACACATCTATAACAAAACGTATACACATAGTTTATAGTTTAAACGCAACTGCTACATTTGAATTTTCCTATAATTTATACTCTATAAATAAATTATGTCACTTCAAACCGTAATGATGCACAGATCTGTCACTGATTCTCCACACATTTCAGTATGAAAACATAAAAAATAAAACTTATCTTGCACCTTGCAGAGCTTATTAGAAAAATATATCTAAAAATATCCATTCCTTTACCGACTAATATCGACAAAATAGGAATAAAAATCGTAAACGTAGATTATTTCTAGGGCTTTTTCGTCTTAGAAATAGGTCTAAAATATACGTTGTTGTATCTAATACGTGGTTATTAGCATACGAAAAAGGACCATCTCCTTTTCTTATTAGGGAGATAAAAGATGTACTAGGAATACACGCACCTGTCAGCCTAGGAACATTGTTGCAGGGTAATCTATGTTCTAACTTATACAGTCGTTAGCTAAACGGTTTAGGTTTTGAAGGAATTATGGCCTTTGATAAAGTGATAATTTTGTAAGTCATTAGCATGAAAAATTAGCCTTTTGATGTAAAGGCTGGTATAAGATTACGTCTACGTATAAATTCATTGATATTAAGAAGGAAAGTGAAAGTAGGTACGATTGACCATTATCGATTGATTGCCATTTTACAAATTAAGACACATCCGTAGGTAAATCATGTAACTATGATGCTAGTTAGTCACTGACATCACTGTTATCTTAATTCAAGCACAGATTATTTTACAACAAATGTATCTTCTGAATTTTGAATATTATTAACTTAACTGTCAGTTATCAAGGGATATGTAAATAGCCGTACATATTATTATAAAAACATACAAAAGCCATAAAGTATCAGAGTATTTTATATAAGCCTAAATTGGGCATCTCCAACTGCTCAGATTAAGATCGTCACTAGAACCCTGCCTACCACAAAGTAACACAAACTTGATGTGTAACTTAAAGTTATCGTCATTTAACTTGCTAAGGTTTAAGTTATCTGCGCAATGAGGCAGGTGGGGCGTTAGAAATAGATACAGTATGCAGATCTGTGCGGATAAATGGTGTGTGTGTGTGTTTATGTAAAATATTTTTTTTTTAAAGGATAAGTGAGGTTTTTGCAAGGAAATTATGAAGGTGTGTATAAAATAATATAGGTTACTTTCAGATATATGGATTGCATTCCAAAAATCGTAGCCTAGTGTTTAAAGCACGAGGTTCGATTCAAGGTCAACCACTGCCCTAACCAGAATAAAATATAGCCTATGTTACATGGAAAGAGTGTAGCTTTCCAACTTTGAAGATGGTGACATTTAAATACTGACTAATAAAATAAAACTTTTAAAAACTAAAATCAGTTATCAGTCACAGTAACGTTACTTAGTATTTGCCTGGCCTTTATCAAACTGGAAGTAACATAGACTCTAGTTAGTAATATTTTAACGTCAGATTAAACTACTGATAGTGTATGCCTTCCGTCTAACTGACAAGTGCGTACTATAATATCGACGTTATCGGTAACACTTATATCATTAGTTCATTTATTTTAATTACTTTGAAGTCTTTTCAGTTTAGTTTAGACTCTTTGGCCTAGCAAAAGTTAAACGCGAATGAACATTTTCGGTATTGGCCCTGATGAGCAATAACCCATCGAACACTTTGTATTCTCCTGTATTCCATTCCAGTTGTTTTTTTAGTCTTACATCCTTATTAATAACATTATACTTGTCCATCTGTCTAGCTTTCACGCCAAAACTACTGAACCGATAACGATTTAAATGTTTGGTATACGCATTGTTAGGAGCCTACAAAGGACATAGTCAACTTTTCACCCAATTACAGTAAGTAGTTTTTCCGGGACCTGTGTAAAACTGTGGGGAATAGCTAGTACCTACCTATAGCTAAATATTAGATTACAAATAAAGCGTGTAAGTACATAGAAGCCGCGTCCACGTGTTGGCAGCAGTCGAGAACAGAATCTGTCATGTTTCACAACCGACGTCTGAGAAGTGGTGTGCTGCCCGGCTCAAGAGTCGTGGAATATGGTGGCTAATTAATTGATCTATTTGGGAACATTAAAATTTTGTATATTTGACAAATTACTAAGCGTTTTTAATTCGATTTTTCTTATACTTTTTATTCATATCCCGTTTCTTTATAGTTACATGATACATGATGCCTATTTTTTATCAGCTCTGTATTTACAAAGAGTATCATTGAGAAATGGTAAACTGACAAAAAAAAACTGAATTTATTAGGGTGGTGTAAGTAGGCAGATTAAAATACACAATTAAGAATTTTACTAAAATCAAATCAATTACAAAATTTTACGAAACTATATAACCTATCTCATAATCATCATCATCTCGTCGTCGTGTCATCAGGTCGTGTCATCAGGTCGTGGTGGCCTAGTGGGTAAAGGACCAACCTCAAGTATGAGGGCACGGGTTCGATCCCAGGTCAGGCAAGTACCAATGCAACTTTTCTAAGTTTGTATGTACTTTCTAAGTATATCTTAGACACCATTGACTGTGTTTCGGATGGCACGTTAAACTGTAGGTCCCGGCTGTCAGTGAACATCCTTGGCAGTCGTTACGGGTAGTCAGAAGCCAGAAAGTCTGACACCAGTCTAACCAAGGGGTATCGGGTTGCCCGGGTTACTGGGTTGAGGAGGTCAGATAGGCAGTCGCTTCTTGTAAAGCACTGGTACTCAGCTGAATCCGGTTAGACTGGAAGCCGACCCCAACATGATTGGGAAAAGGCTCGGAGGATGATAATCATCATCATCTCAGCCATATGACGTCCACTGCTGAATATAGGCGTCCCCCTTAGATCTCCACAAATACCTGTTGGAGGCGACCTGCATCCAGCGTCTGTCCACCTTGTTGGTGGACGTCCTACGCTGCGCTTGCTATAGTCCGTGGTCTCCACTCCAGCACTTTTCTAACTAACCTATCTATTTACTTTATTTTAAGTAATTCTCATACGACAACAACGTTCATAATAGAAAACACAAAAATAATTTAAAACCAACCCACAATCATTCCCAACAAACGACACCCATTCCCAAGTATGACTCAACATCAAAATTTCATCTGCTCATCCAAAAATACCATATTCCTAATTAGTCGTAGTAACACAACGTAGTGCGTACTACAATATGCGCGTACGCAGTTTACCTAACGCGGCCGTGACTCAGCCGATGCGTCAGCGCAGTGGAATATAGTTGGATCATTTAGGGCTGCCTGTAGGTAATGTGTCATTTACGTGTCAGGTTGGTTGTCGTGTTTTCTTTTGAAGAATGGTTAGATTTATTTAAGGTTCATGTTGCGCAAAATTTGTTTAGAAACTCACAACAATACCTACAGTATATTGCTTCATTCTTAATCACATTTTTCATTTGGCATTTTGTAAACACAAAGTTGAGAGTCCATATTTTTACGCCGCATAAAATATTGATGTGACCCAATTATTCAAACAAGAAACAAACTTTTTTCATATTTCCTTATCAATGTTCAAAACTTTTTGTCATTGACAAAACCACGGAAAGAAAAACTTCTGGAAAAATGGCAACCCTGGAGTATGTCACGCACTATCACTCGACATCTACGTTCTAGAGCCGAATGTTTTAGTACTTCGTCACCTCTAGTTTTGAAAAATCTTCCAAAATCACCACAATACAAAATAGTCTTTATCGCAATAGCTTAAAGTCTAAGAAAAACGCAATAAAAATCTTTGTAAACATTCGGCTTCGAAAAACAAAATTCAAAATGCGTGTGACATTAACAATTTTACTTTTAAAGAGTTCGTATACAAAATTTCCGGCCAGTAATATAAAGTTGTCTGTTCATAAGTTATTAGGCTACATATTTTATAGTGATGCATCGATGTTGGCCCGTCGGCTTTGAATAGGACATTTTAAATTGAAAGAGTCATACATTTCTTTTTATAATCCACGCGTGATATATCGTAGTGTGACGCAACGCTTTTGTTCCTTTGTATGGGGCTCATTTTTGTATGGATATTAAAGGGGAAGAGGTGTTTCGCAATGTTGACCTGTATGAAGATTGTCGAATAACTTGGAGTAAGATGGTATTAGGCGAATATGGATTGAGGTTTTTGAACAATTTATGCACACATCAAAATGATTAAAATTGATATTGTTGGGTTTCATAGCCAGTAAGTTTACACTTTTTATAGAAAGATGATAGCAGCGATCACTCCATATTTAATATAGGGCTATCACGACCTTTCAACGCATGTCAATTTAAATTCAGAAACAAACGTAGCATACAAAAACAATGTCCGAACAAATTGTCGGTCAATATCACTTTTAGGCCATTACGGTTGAGGAACCACTTGAAAACCAACAAAACTCGAATGAAACGCTCGAAAAAACATTATTAACATCAAATCAGATCTCGTTATCAACCAAAACGTGGTTGCTGACACGGAACCACGAACCGCGTAGCAACCGAACTATATACGGACAAAACACTGTAATCTGCATTTCAACTATTTCCTAACATTACGTATACACAATTAAATGTTTCCAGCATTTTGAATAAAAACAATCGGATGTGGGCATCTCATTTTGAAAAAATACCAGCCCTATTACACACTTGTTTGAAACTACAGATTTCATTTCCACCCTTATGTCTATGACCAAAAGGTTCATATTTTCCTGATCCATTTTTCCAGGGATGGCATATTACGCTTGGTTCTTATATTTATGTAGATCATTTGACACGCGTCGACAAGCGTGCGTGCGCGCAGGGTCGGTGACCTCCGAATCTATGACCTCAGTATTGTAATGTAAAAGTATTTATTAGTTAATGACTTAATGATTCAATTGTGTGATTATGCTAATTTGTTTGTTCATTTCGGTTTTGTATTTGTCATTAACTGTCATTGCAATCTTAATTGTTTTGTTTTTTTAGGACTTTTTAAATGAAAAATAAAGTTAAACTTATAGAAGTACTGCTTATATTACCAACTGCCTGTAATAAATTAAAAAACACATGCAATTACATAAAAAATTACTTCAAAATAGTATAAATTCTGGACCACCACACAACATTCTTCAAGTCAGCCTCATAAATGTGTCTAAAATCAAAAGATAGCATTGTAAAACGTCAGAATCTTATCTTACAACAGACTATACTTCACCGTAAAGTTATGATCATAATTATCTCATAATTAGCGGCACATACAATAAAACAACTTGTTTGAACCTCAAATACTTAATTAACAAGAGCATTATAAGTTGATAATACAGTAGTAGACTAATTTGCGTTATAATGACTTAGTTAAAGTCCTCAGTTAGTGATAACGCTACGATTGTCAGTAATTAGTAAATGTTCGCTGGGTGCGCGTGAGCAACTTAATTTCTGGGTGAGGCGACTTAATTGTGAGTTGAGCTGATTTTATGAGCCTATTTATTAGACTTTGTAAACATAAATTAACATTCGTAAATAATATTTGGAATTAAGACTACGCTTATGCTTGTTGGAGCTTATTGGGAAATGCCTAGGTATATTCCGCAGCGGATGGCAAGAAGCTTATAATTATGTTGAGAATGACACTTGATGACAAATCAGTTGCAGAAAAGACTCAGGCGTGACTGTGCCTACCTAGATTTTTTGTCCACAAAATAATCACAACACAAAATCAGGGAATACCCGTAATTCCTTCTGTTACATTATTAACGCAAAAAAGACGTTTTATGTGCTACGCAATCATGCTAACACAGCTGAACGAATTGAGTTACAATTTGGCACAGAGATAGCTGGTACAGGACGTTCTAATTCTTAATGTAAGAATGCCTGGTAAACTAACACATTGCTGCGTGTACCAGTTTACCTACCTACATCCCTAACAAAACCTAACCCCCAGTTTTTCAGTCACAATTTCATAATTAAGTTGACAAGTACCGACGGCAACTTCAAGTAGTTATAAGTGTCAGTAGTTATTATCATTGTTGTACGGTCAGCATCAGAAGAATGTGGGGTAGGAATTTCACAGTTGTACAATTGTTTTGACGCAGTTTATATACGCAGAATGTAGAAGTGGCAGAGTGAGTAAGAAGTGGTTTTCAATAAGGTTAAGGTGAAAACTATAAATTTAAAAGTCAGTATGTTGTATGCCTTTTATCGAAATCTAGACATTTTATGACAGTCATTGTAATACTTTCAGAAATTCTAAGACCTATTCTTTATTGCATACTGTCTTTCTAAAACATCATACTATCACTCTAATAAAGGCAAAGATTTTCTTTATCTTTAATCCATGTTAATTAAGCTTGGCATTATTTAACTTAAAATCAGATGAGAGAAATAGTCCCCCCAGGAAGCGGGTGAAACTGCTGGCTAGTTATATGATAAAAACTATTCTATGTTCGCTTAGAAGTGAGATTAACGAAGAAGGAAAAACTACTAAAACATAAATCCCACAATAACTCAATAACAATGATACACAGACAGACGAAGCTAGAAAGATATTAATTTGTAAAACGTGCTCAGAAAGTGTTCATCAGCATCGGATGTGCAGTAATAGGGAGCGATCGGAATCCTGATCTCAGTTTGTGGATTATTAGAGATTATTAATGTGCTACTTTATGGATTACCAACAGATATGGTCGAAAAGTTGAAATCTTCTTCTTGAATAGTGATTACGTACTAGAGAATTTGTCGCACGTTTACGCTCGTGTTTTCCATCTGCTAGTTTGCATTCTAAAATAACGTTAATTAAGTATACCATTGACAGCTTCAATGTTTCAATCGCTATAGCTTCATGTAATCCTAGTCATCCTATCTCATTACACAGGATTCATCCACGAATCTGAATAAAATAATAAAACGGCTAATAAGTATGTTTATTATAATACATACAATATGTAACTAAAATATACAAGGCTTGTATCTTTTTCCAAAAACGGCGCAATGTTTTGTAATTTTTCTTGCATCAAAGACGGACATCACGTTTTAATACCGAATAGTAGTGAGTCTGACAATAATACTACTTACCACAATGAAAGCACGTTAAGTACGTAAACAGCTCAAAATGATACCGATCATTAATGTCACAAACAGCCTCGATAATACTGATAACTTTAAGGAATGCATTTATGGTCCTTCGTACTATAAACTGCCCACGAAATGGTATTTAAAATTTAATTTGGTATTTTGCCTTAACCACTAACCACTAGTATTATCGCGGCCGCCCTTTATAAGTTTATTAAAAAGAAATTACAATTCAATGAGGGTAGTAACTGCTTCGGTGAAAGTGCGAAATGCAACCGTTGACTTGCTAATAGTTTTTGCGATACTTAATTGGGAGCTTTTGGGTATAAGTATAATCCATAATTGTAAAATAGCCAGGCAGCTTACCTTATTATAAGAATTGGAGAAATTGAAAAATATAACGGCCAAAAGTATTTTTGACGTCTGCACATTGCACAGTGGTGAAACATGCTTAACATAATAGGGTAAAACTAATAGATTGCACCTTCGATAAAGACTTAAAAACCATAGTTTTCTGTGCAGTGGAACATGTAGTTTTCTAAGATACTAATGTCAGATAAAACCTTTAACGTAGTTTTATAATCTAACTAATATTATACCTTGTGTACGTAGATGCCCTGAGGAAGTAAACGTGCATATTTTACTATTACATGCTATTACACTTTACTTGTTACACGTGCATAGTATTTTAATTTCCCATATAATTATTAGAATGAACAGTAGTTAGGTACTTAAGCTAAATGTACTAGTTGAAAACTTGTTTGGTTATAATTGAAAAAGAATATATTACATAAGTATACAATTAAAACTGTAATACAAATGAAAAACGTGGAAATATAAAATAAATGATGTATAAAAGTTAGAAGAAATATGAATTAATTGGCATGATTAATAGCAGCAAGTATCATGGTAATACATATGCATCGTCAAACAACAGATAGGAAATCATTTTATTTCCAGAAGAGCGTTAGACCGTTTATCTATCTGCAGAACTAACATCGGCTAATGAACAGCTGCACAGACTTAATAACTAGGAAATAAACACTTAACGAACACATGTCAAAGGTGCACAAACCAGCCTAAACATCAAACATATTTACAACAATTTCTTCCACTTAATTTAATAATATTCGCTCTACAATATCTACAAAAGTTGGTAATCCACAACCCTTATTTGTGTACCGTATTTGAAGTATACTTTCATTCATAATTTTAACGGAATCATTCAACTATACATTGACAGTGTCATACGTCAAAATCAGCTGTTTATGGCAGATGCAAGAACCGTTACAATAGTACAAGCATCTCATTCAGAAAGTTCGAAATTTGAAATTTTGAGTATGCGCCGTCGGTTGGTCGGCGGCTGCGTGCGCAGGCGATTACGCATCGTAGGTAAGGGGAGCGTGGGGTGAAATGGTCTCTTGGAATTGTAAAGTGACAAGGAATTTAATTGGATTATAAATACAAAAAAATTGTTAGTTCTTTTGCGAATTTTAATATTTTGTATGGTATGAAAGTTTTCAATGAAAATAAATAAGTAGGTACTGTTAGAACCAACCGTTTGTAGTCAACTTTAAGTTACGAGAAAACTCACTTTATTTTTAATTTCTTTAGAGTGGTTTACGACGAAATAATCTTGTTGGTCATGGCTGTAAACATGACAAGACAATGAATCAGCTTTAATGTCAATCGAAAATTTCTAGTAAGCACTCACCTATATTTACGATTATAACTGAAATACGTCAATTTAGGTAACGCACTTCAAACCACTGTTACATTTCAAGAAGCTAAACAGAAGCAAATAATAAGAAGGTTTTATCGCATTTTTTTTAAATTAAAAGCCATACCTAACATTTCTAAAGATACAATTAAAATATAAATTCTCTCTACTACTAAGATAGGTACATTGAAAAGAAATGGCCTCCACTACCTAGCACGCCGCGTCTCCTCTTTTCTACTCACACACATACAAATTGCACTTGTCAATCGACGCGCGCGCACCTGGGGCAGGTGGTAGCCACATCAGCTGTGAGCTGAGACCGGCTTGTGCCAAACTGCGCCTTACCACATATTTGTGAAGTCGGTTAAATGACCTACTTTTGAGACCAACTTGTGATGTAATGATGTGATAGTTTCTTGAATTTGTGATTGATTTTAGTTAATGTTAAGTAGGTAATGGTGGACTGAAAGTTAAAGAACTTTCTTAACCATTAGGGACGTGAAATAATGTTAAAGGATACCTACCTAAAAATCACGTGCATAATATACAAACTGCAAAAACTCTTTGCCAAGCCAATTGTCTCAATCGTCAAGAAGAGTAAAATCAAGACCCATTGACATACTAAAACAGTGTGCTTATTAGGGCGGAGGTAAAACATACCGTCTTAGTTCTGCCTAACAGTCACCACTTCGAATAACCATAGTCTTATAAATAAAATTAATACTTTATATCGTAAACCACCTCTTCACCATCCCTTTACCCGTCCAACACTTAATTCCGTAATAGGTGCAAGTAGCGGTCGCGAGTAGACGCATCTGTCACGCGACGCGCGGTGTCAATCAACCACTCACTGCTATTAGCGTGTCATTTAGACACTGTTTACCGGCACAGCGATGTATGCACGTTTCCAAGCTTTTACTGGCATGCATGCATGAAAAGCTGTTAAAAATGCATTTTAGAAATTGGTTCAAAAAATGTTGTGACCGTTTTGGTTCGAAAGGTTGTCATATTATCACGGTGGTTAATGTTAGTAATTACTTATTAAATACATTTAAAGTAAAGCTTTGAAATTAAAAGTTCGTTGTACTAGTTGTAGATTTTGTTTTTCTTTAGGTACCCTCTTATTCAATAGCAGTGGAAAATAAAAAGGCTCGTGACTACTAACTTATTTGATAAAAGTTCTTTAGATATTTCAGGATAATTAGGCTTGTACGACGGAATCTAGATTTGTGTGTTTCAAACACTTGTACAGACATAGAACGAATGTTTCTTCACGAACTAACAAGCATTTAATAAATTAGACAATTTAATAACTATAAATTAAAACGTTCACATGATTTTATCATCGTAATTAATTTAAAAGGACCACAAAATTCCAACAAAACTTAAAAATAAAAATAATGTTTTAAAACGAAATATGGTGTTTCACATTTTTAACATTATTATAAAACTCGCGTAGAGAAAGTGCTTGTAATAAATTAATACAATTATCCTTATGGCGCAGCTGGCTAGTTGCTAGGCCTATGTAATTTGCCGCCGGGGATCGAACCTAGGACCAGCAGATGTCGCGGTAAATATGTTACTTTAGATTAGATTTTTTATGGCTTGTTTCTAGTAAATTATTAGACGCAGAAACATGTCATACAAATGGTTCTGAAACTTTGTTAGTGTTGGAGTAACACTATAATTGTTATTATTTATTTTAGTGCTTAAAACTAGATGTTATTTTAGCAGATAAAATTTATGTGAAAAGAAACTGATGGCACCTGATGGTAAGTGGTCATCGCGTGATGGCATCTACAATATTACAAGTATTATAGATTCTATCATGGAAGAGAAATGCCTAATAATAGCTTTAAACTGAGAAATAATTTTGTAGATACGAATAAAATAAGTTATAGTTGTAGTTAAGCAATTCTACGGATAATTTTATACACAAGAACACACTGAGTACTGAGTGTTTAGTAATTGCTTACAATTTTAATCCGAGATAACGTCGAGAAAATAAATAAGGTCGAATAATAAGTTTAGGTAGAACCTAAGTTATGGGAAGTTTTATAGAGAAATGTCAACTGATGTATGCAGGCGATAGCTCTTTGAATAAATAAAGTTTGCTGACTTTTAATTTATTCAATAGTTCTGTTTTGAATTCTATTCACGTTTTATTTTAACTAGCTACTCGGTTGAAAAGTATGCCTATGTTCCTTTTTAAGCTTTAGACCAATCGCTTGCCAATAAAATTATCATTAAAACCGATTCATTCGTTTCGACATGAAAGCCGGACAGATAGGCAAAGTTACTTTTGCATTCATAATCTAAACAAATATTATAAAGGTGAAAAGTTTGTTTGCTTGAACGCGATAATCTCAGTAACTGTTCTACTGATCCGATAAAAAAAAAATATTTCAGTGTTAAACAGCACATTCATCGAGGAATCCAATTAAGTTATCCAATACCTAAGTCAAGAAGTAAGTCAAAAACTTTTCAAAACAACAATCAGTAATTTCGATACATTTTACACCACGTTACATAACACTCATTACGTACCATACGACAAGCCATTACTTTCATAATGATAGATGACTTACCGAAGTCCCGATAGTTCAAGCCGATCTCGATCGAAAGCTCGTAAGTTCGATGCCGACCTCTCAACCCTTTAGCGCGTTTAACTTTGAGGGTTAAGCGGTCTGGTTAATGCTTTACAGGTTAATAGAGATCTTTATCTTTGCTTCTTTAATTAATCGGTAAGGAGGTTTGATACCTGCATGAGGTCAATTTTTGATGATAGATGTAAAAAATTGTTTTGGTTATATTTATGTGCAATTATTTTCGTTAAAGTAGATTCTTAGTTAAGTTCAGTATTTTAGAATTTTCATAGAGTATCTCAGTCTGTATTCAAGAATAAAGAAATGAAATAAATATTATAAACTGGTTTGCCTTTAAGTAGAAAAAGACATTCAATAATGAGGCAAAATAAAAATATCTCGTAAGAAATAACAATCAGTTGGTACTTAGGAACATTTTATTAAAAAGAAAACAATACAAACAAGTATTGAAGGCAATTACAAACAGGCTAAGGGATGAAAACAATGGGCCACCAAATCAACGAGAAATCTTTAGAATGCTACCTTAGAAAAAAAATCCCATACAAATTGAAAAAAAGACCGTAGATTTACAAAAGATGCATTTTATAGTATTTAACATACCGGGCTTCCGTTAAAATACTTTTTGTTCAGATAGAGAATCCTTGATTTTTAATTTATAAAAAAGCTAAGTATATCGTGGTTGCTGTTTTTATGGCCGCACAAAAGATTTGTTCCGGAAATTATTTCATCGAGATTACCACTCACTTCAAGTACCATCAGAAAGCCTCTTCTCATTGTTTTTTATTTTCAGTTTTCTCTTCATTATATTAATTTCTTAATATTTTTCAAACACTTGGAAGATTTCCATTAATAATATCCACCATCTTGTGCAATTGTAATATTTTCTAAGGCTGTTTTCACTTATAATACCACAAGAGCTTCAAAATTATCGGGTATTTCCCGATAGGTTCGTTGCAAACAAATGAAGGAGTCAAGTTTTTCAGGTTAAAAAATCACGAGCGCGAAGCGCGAGTGATTTTTCCTGAAAAACTTGACGACTTTATTTGTTTGCAGGGAACCTTGAGGGAAATGCCAGATAATTATGAAGCTCGTGTGGTATTCGGGAGATTATTTTTCCGTCCCAAATGTCGGCCACAACCTGTCAGTTTGACGTAGCAACGACCAGAGAAAATATTCAAAAAATTTTCAGTATAATACCATGTAGGTTGTACCACGTGACGTCGAATGGTGCAATTCTATTGGTCGATATTTGGGTCGGAAAAATAATCACTTATAATACCACAAGAGCTTCAAAATTATCGGGTATTTCCCGATAGGTTCGTTGCAAACAAATGAAGGAGTCAAGTTTTTCAGGTTAAAAAATCACGAGCGCGAAGCGCGAGTGATTTTTCCTCGAAAACTTGACGACTTTATTTGTTTGCAGGGAACCTTGAGGGAAATGCCAGAGAATTTTGAAGCTCGTGTGGTATTCGGGGGATTATTTTTCCGTCCCAAATGTCGGCCACAACCTGTCAGTTTGACATAGCAACGACCAGAGAAAATATTCAAAAAATTTTCAGTATAATACCATGTAGGTTGTACCACGTGACGTCGAATGGTGCAATTCTATTGGTCGATATTTGGGTCGGAAAAATAATCATTTAATATTCTAAAATCTCAAATTGAGTACTGACACGTAGCTTTTTCGAAACTAGTCTTGTTGAAACTCATCCTGCCATCTATGAAATTGTTATGGAACTAAAAATGTAAACAAACATTGATTGTTCGATTAAAATTGTATAACATTTATCTCGTAACACGCAACCGACATAGTTTTTGTATAAAAAAATATACCACATATTATCTGCAATGTATTTTATCGTTATTTGAGTGATTATGTTTCAGTTCAACACGATCGATGAACTAGTAGCGCCATCTATTGGAACATTAAATTAACTTTGATCTCTGAAAGGCAATGTAGAGTTAAAATGGAAAATACTTACATATTTTTGTATAAAAATGAAAACTTATAGATCAAGATTGTTTTTACGATATTTCCTGAAAGTGAACAAGGTTGCGTTTTTGTACAATGCGTAGAAGTTTTGTCTATAGGTATCTAACCCTGAAAACTAGACAGAATAAATGTAAAGAAACATCTGGCAAAATAATTATCATTTGTAATAGAGGAAGCCTTAATAGCTATAGGTAATAGTATTAGTTAACTCAATTACGAGAGTCATTACAAACCATTTGCTTTGGTTCATTTTAATGGGCACAAGTTTTCTTTTTGAAAAACCAGCTGTTACTTCAAAAGGGCTACTTCATCATCGATTCAAAGAGAGTCGTAGTCTTCCTTTACTCTCGTGAAAGTAGACTCAAAAATGATTCTTTTGAATTATAGTTATTTTGTTAAGATATTTAGTAATCGAGTCCACTTTGCAATATTTTGTTATATATTCGATCATAAAATTTCTTAATTTCTCATCACGCTACTAATATCGTCAAATCACAGGATAAAACCAAACTAAAATGAACACCACAAAGCACTACCTACGTTTTAACCCACTTCTCTTAAAAGGAGGTATTGACAAAAGTGCATACAACGCGTTATGATAATCCTCTATTGAAGGCATAATGTATAGAATGGTACAAGAGCGTCGTTTCTATCAACATCGCGCATTCGACACGCTTATCATTCTGTCACGTTTAGGGGCCACACACTTAATGGCAGTAGGGTTGCCATGAGAACTTTAAGGGATTAGAGATATTTTAATAATTTTGGACCTAATATTATTTTTTATTTTCTATTTAAAATCCTCATGAGAACACAGCAATATTTCATTGAGTTTCCAATACAGATTTAGGCTAAAGTTGCCAAATACCTAAAACAGTCTCCCAGGAAAAATATGTGGTAAAATTAACTAGTTTCTTAGCAAAAATTAATTCTTATGTTTTTCTCAGTGTTCTTGATGGCTTGTCTTTAGACAGTAAACATCTCGTGTACTTATTACACAAATTAGACATTTTTTTCACGATCAACGAAGTATAGTACTTCCAGTACAAAGAAAAATATTAAAAATAATTTAAACATAATCAACCACAAATTATGCGGATTTCATAACCAAATTGTACCTTTGTGTCCAGTACAGCAACATGCAAAGTTTCAGAGATTACAACAACACACATCACCAAAATCCAAAAATTGCCAACCCTACATCGGTCACGCTACTCCAAATAAACTGAACAAGCGTGACAACCGGTTTATTAGGGTGCGTACGCGCACCCAGGCCTCAAGGGTGACAGAGCAGTGTGAAATGCGGTGGCACTTCAAGATTATATTGTATTGTATCATGGATACTATTATTTGTATTCAGGTTCTTATTGTATTGTGGGACACTGACCCTTTGACTGGTTTTGATTGTGAAGATGATGAGAGTGGTTGAGGGTTAGCTTTCGAAACAATTGATAAGGTTACTAAAGCACAATAGTGTAAAGTTTGTATTTCCACAGTTTTGGCTTAATTTTTTTTAATGTTGATGTGTGTGAAACCAGCCTACACGTTTCGATCAAGCTTCTTTTTAGTAGTGTATTTTTCATAATAACTGTAATTTTTAATGGTATTAAGTAAAAGTTTATACCTAATTCTTCGATCGTATATTCCCTACAACAAAATTCATCGCGCATCATCTCTTAATCACCCCCAAGCACTAACAGCAAAGAACGGAAGCCCTTACTTCAGAACTCACGTAAAACCAATTCCGAACTCCAAAATAAAGCCGTTTACAAACTAAGAATGCCTTTAGAATCGCGTCGCAATCTCTGTAAAACATCGGGCATGTCGTTTGTAAGTTTAATTACAGCGGGACGGACGAGCGGATCCGGGCGTGAGCGGCTTGCGATATTAGTTCGCCAATTTTCATATTAGCTTAAATAATATGTTAGGTTAATTGATGGAGGAAGAGATGAGAGGCAGCGGATTGAAAAAATATACTGAACTTCATGGATTCTACACAGTGCATTAGGGTGGCAACTTGCAGTTACTTATTTTAGTCCTATTTTTCAAATATAGGTACTTATACTACGCACCCCAACATATTGCTTGGGGATAATGCAGAAAGATAACTGACAATTGTTGATTCTCGAGAAAGGTCGCCAGGATTAAGAAGAAGTAGTAGAAGGCTAACTTTCGGGTGCTATGACGCGTCTCAGTAGACCTGGATCCAGAACAAAGCAGTTCTGCTTACTTTGAATAGCATTTGAAGCAAGGCATTGAAGAAACCCTTCCTCTTAGGAACCAATCCCCTGATCCTTCGCTACATCTTCTCCCTTGCACCGTACAAAACGCCGAAGCGATCCAAAGTTCTGGGAGCAAGTTGGCGCGTGTGCTCTTAACCGTGTGTTGTGACACCCACCTGTATTGTAATTAGTTAAACTACTCTACGTGTAGTGTGTAGTACTAACCGCACTCCGTATTAAGGGACGGTACTAACGTGCGTTCCGATATCAGAAGGTATTGGTCGCGTAGATTAGTTGGGAAAAGTTTGGAGGCCTGTTTTTAGAGTTGCAAATGTCATTGATTTCTGAACGTTAGGTCTAATTCTCGGGGTTTTAAAGATTAATTCTAGATATTACGTAGATATTACGCAGACTTGCTGGTAGTGCCAAACATAAGGCTGTTAGGCACACGCCTCAAAGCACTAAAGACTTAAGAATGATCAGACATAGTATTTCCAAATACATATAGGGTGAGGCAAACTGGAACTCAGAGTTGCAACGATGTAAATCTTTGACCAAAATGTGAGATGAACTTAAGATCAGTGTTAGGTATATTAGTTGTGATTTTCACAATACTCAGTAATAGTGCAACGGTGCAGTCCATACAAATATATAATATCATTGCTCATCTAAAACAACAAGCTAACCAATCAAAACGATAACACGAAATCCAACAGAAACAAAAAACTACCCGTTTTAAAAAAAATAAAATAAGCAACAGAACTCGTGAGTAGTGAGCACTTCTGCAAAGTTGGTCGTTAGGAGGGTCTGTCTTCAGTCGTCAGACGTGGCCCGGGGCGCGTCGCTAACGACCGCGGTGTGAGTGCACCTTAATACCGGTGCTGTTCTCCTATTAATTATTTCAGGTTTCAAGTTTTTAGATGATCATGTAAAGGTGAATTTTCTTGTAAGCGATATTTGTTAGTTAAGACTATATCTGTTTGCGTTATCTTTTTTGGATTGGTTGTATGAATATTCCGTTGGTTTTCAGTCAACAGTAAACTGTGAGTAATTGAAAGAGAGACTCAAGAGGCTTTATATTTTATCCTGTCATTGACTGGATTCTTCATACAATTATGAATTTGATGTTATATTTTTTATTTCACAAAGAAATATAGGTACCTACCTTAAGCTTCATAAGTAATCAAAACATTGACGACACATAATTCTAATAGCCTCCGCACACTGCACTGTAGATTAATTGTCGGCCGATAGTTAACCAGATGGGTGGTCGACTATTTTAAAAGAAATCGTTCAAGATCGTCAATACCATACCAATCGGATACCTGATCGTTATCATTTTATAAGCTCAACCAAGCTAGAGTTATCCAGCCAAAAACATCCAAAATCAACTTTAAATGCTACGAAGGTGCAAATCAATTCTGTAAATTCAATATTACAAGCTACATAAACTAACCTGTCCTAACTGACCACATATATTACCATGGCCTCCAGTCGTGAAACGATACCTTAATTAATAATTAATACCTCGTAATGGACTGCCATGAATATTTGCCGTACTGAGCAAATTCTAATTACATGTGTAATTAAGTTTGCTCAACATTATTCTGAATAGGATGAAGGCAAATATTGTGATCGTAGGCATATAGTTGAGAAGCCTTTGTTAATTACTTGACGCTCAGAGAAATCTTAGTTTAAAATAGTTGTGTATTTTTTTAAGTAGGTCTAATTTTTTCGTATTCAGTTTTTGCTTCATTGAGACATAAAAATAAAAGATTCCTTTCAGAAATAACTTTAGATAGCGTGTCTCTAATATCGTCTTAAATGTTTTGTTACCTATTACCAAGTTTCTAACTTAAATGTAGTGTAATTATGATTCACTAAGAAGTTTACTCTAAATAAAGTATTATCGGTTTTAAAAATGACAAATAACAATCATAATAAAGAGAGTAAAAATCCTTGTTTTAAAAATCTTTATAACCGACATTAACCGTGACACACCCGAGATATCCTCTCCCATCATAAATACCGAGCCTATGGTAAACATTAATAATGTACACATATCAAAGAAGCCATAAAAATAACATAACGACACATTTTCCATTAAACACATGCACTCCTTCCCACCGACTCTTCGAGCGAACAAATTCACAACTTCAAAGGGGACCAATAAAATTATCATTACGGGGATATTTCTGTACGTTTGTGTCATGAAGTCATCATAGATGGATAAGTTACTTTATGATATTTGTGACAAGCTGTCCAGTAGTGTGTATCCTAAACCTTCCTCGTGAATAATTGTTTCTATTGGTGGGATCCACAAAAAAATTCGTGCTCTAAGTTGGTAATTCTTGAAAGTAATCATTTTCATTAACTATGCTTTCAGGAATGGCTACATATTTTATATCTATTTTGTACACTCTTTTTGGGGTATGTATTTTGCCACGTTCTGCTAGTCACCGAATGGTCACATTCATGTCACACTACATGCAATCTTTTGAATCCACGTGTTCAATTCTCTATGGCTCAAGTACCTATACCTTGTGCCCTGTCGTCAAGGTAACTTCAGGGTAACGGCAGGGTACAACCCGGGTACATAGCTACAATACCGGTTGATAAGGAAAAATTCACCAAATTTGAGTAATGACGCAGACACAATATAATGGGTGTTCTAACGAGGCCGCTTCATACAATTTTACTGTACAATTGCGAGCAGAAAAAAGTACACAGTTTCAAGTTTAGAAGTCAAGGAAATGAATTAATTGTTGTCAAGTGGAGCGTGTAAATGGGAAAGTTTTTTATTGACTTTGAAAAAGTTGGTCGTTTTTCTTTACCTATTTATTAAATAAAGGAATACTCAAAAATACATATATATATGATATATATATATGGTTTAAAAAGCATAGCATTGGCTTGCTCAGGTAACTGGGTGTGGAGATCAGATATCAGTCGCTCCATGTAAAACAATGATTGGAAACCGACCCCAACATATGTAGTTGGGAAAAGGCTAAGCAGATAAATAACAGCATATAAATATAGTATAAAAGACCCCAATTTTTTTTATATTTAAATATTTTTATTGCTCTGTTCCGTTTTCCGTGTCCGTAAGTGCAGGGCTGTTAATGTAAATCTAATAACGATTGTATCGCAGTGTCTAGAGGCTTGTTTTGGTACAACAGATCCCTCGCAGCCTCCCTGAAAACATCCCTCTTCGACTTTTTATCAACAATTATGTTCCTATTTTTATGAAGGGAGTATCACAAGGTCGTGTTGTTATCGGGATTTAAGGCGATGTCACTTTTTTTTGGCTTTACATTTGACATTTAAATGTTGGTGTGAGTAAGATGTGTATATATTTGTTAGTATATAGTATTTTTTCTCTTTTTGGTTGTAAATAAATGATTTTAAATGTTTTGATCGTTTTTGCTTGACGTGTCAGCCGAAAGACGTCTACAGCTTTAAAAAGGCCTCTTCCAAGGTTCGCCAGTTTGCTTGATTTTCAGCAACCAAATGTGTGAACCAGATTTTGAAATCGTAAAATATCGAATAACGCGAGTAAAACAAAAAATCTTCGTCAGTAAAAAATTCGGCTACATTATTTAAACGACCTACTTAAAAGCAAAGCCAAACAAACCAAAAATGATGTTCAAAAGAAGAACAAACTAATATAGCAGTCCCTCTAATATTAATTAGTGAACTAATAAAGACTCCATCGTCCCGGAAAATCAAACAGCCTGTAACAAATTCTAAGAAAAACGAACAATTTCCCAACATCGCCAACATAAGAATAAAAATAAAATTACTGAGATAAAAACCTTTTTAGCCGACACGGGCTGATGATACGAGCCTCGTTAAATATTTCTTTATATTATCTCGTAAAACGAAGCGTGTGTATATTTCGTGTATATTGTTATATAAAACTGGGATGTACCAATAAGTTGATTTTAGCTAGCTTGCTTATGAATATAATCTTGTTTGGTTGGTAGGCTTGTTAAATGTATGATATTTTAGGGTTCAGTTTAAAATTTATTGAAATAGTGAATTGACAGCAGTCGACAATAAGCGACAGCATTTGTATTGTTTTAAAACATGTTTAATTTTAAAACAGTAAGTAGACATGTAAGTTGAATTCACGGGGAAATGCGTGTAGATTATATTTGTCACAATTATGTAAAAAAAATGCTTTATTATTACCCAACTAGCTTTCCGCCCGCGGCTTCGCCCGCGTGGAATTCGGTTATATTGCGGTATAAATCACAACTATAAGAAAACTTCTCATTCCCACGGAAAAATCTAAGAAGCACGATGTAACGCTGGATACGATTAGTTGTTAAACCAAAACTGAATGGTACACTATATTATACGTTTTCCCTTGTGGAGCAAAAACATGCAGATTTTGGGCACTGGAAACCCGGGAACACGCTACATAGAGCTGACCATGCGAAAAACAATGTTTTTCTAAGTGTACTCCAGCAACCCTTAGAGTTTGGCCTTGCTCTTTATTAATGGTCATTGCAAATGAAACCCTTATAGGAAATTGTAGTCTTTTAAATTGAAATGGGAGGTCTGTTGGAATAATCGGAATCCGAGGAATGAGTACACTTTCAATAGTGGCTGTAATAATGTTCCGCCCAAGCTGAGTGACACGCAGCCTGGTACCATTACACAGTCTAGGGGCATCGAGATTACGCATGAGCATCACCGGAACACCTACTTTTAGTTTTAATTTATGAGAAGGCACCCCAGATAATTCCAAAGAATTTAAAAACTCCACAGGATATGAGGCACTATGTTCTGTTTCTATCACTGTGTCTACAGATAAATATTCAGTATTTTCTCCCATAACTTCATTCAAAATATTTTCATTTATTTTAGTGACCGTTTCATTTTTTGGTGCTAATATTGCGCGTTCGCAGAGCCGTTGATCATCATTTATATGAGCGTGTAAGTCAGTATAAACTTTTGCTACCAACTCCGATTCGCTGCCCACAACATTACAAAACTCTTCCGTTAAAGTTCTCATTCCCTCTGCATCTACTGTCATTTTCCCATCACTGATTTTTAACAATGTTTCCGCGTAATTACCCGATTGAATGTCATTGAATAATCGCACTCGCATGTTTGTGGTTGTTTTAAACGACACACAGCGCCATCTACAATCCATCCATCAAGCAAACAATATTTTTGTTTTCCCTCGGGAATATCTATTTTTTTCGGGATAAAAAGTACCCTATTATTTAATCCGGACTTCTAACATTACGTCTGCAAAATTTCAAAGCAATCAGTTCAGTAGTTACGGCGTGAAAGCGGAACAAACAAACAAACAAACAAACTCACATTCCGATTTATAATATTAGTAAGGATTACTGATAAACAAATAAACTCTTAATTTACTACTACGGTACTTTATTCCTTCACACGGGTTCCGCTGTTCCTTTAATTTCGGTGCTGGCAACAATTTTTATGATTTCACTTAGCGAGTACAAAGCGGATTCCATTAAACAGGCAGCTCGCATCGACTGCCACAATACATCGTTATGCTGTTACAAGTACCACTATGTTACTTTGTGTGCAATAAATAATGTTTGCTATTTCTGAGGGCATACACAAATACGTAAACTGTAAATATATTTGAAATTCTGAGGCTTTGAGCCAATCAAAATACTCATCAAAATTCTCGATTTTAGGACTGTTTAAAAGACTGCGGACCTGATTCCAAGGGCTTCTGAAGAATAGCTATAAGTTTAAGTAAGTAAAAATCTAGCATTTTTGCTCCACGAGCATTGAGATGAACCTTTTGCGATCCAAGACAGTCTTGAAGTATGAAAAAGGCATATAACAATGTTTACCAAATCATTGATTTCTGAATAAACCACCACCAAATCTACATAAGAGACTTCGACCCACCCTACCTATAAAAGAGAACTCCACAATTATTTCCCTAATACAGTAAACCAAATTCTCGCAGCCATGCCATAGAGTTTAACAGCCAACAAGCCACCGTCGGATAGTCATACAAACATTTTTATTTCGGTCTCTGCCGTTATGCCGTAGCTAAAAAGCGTGATGCATGGTAAACGACCTTAACTGCTATATCGAAATCCAGCTTTGAGTGTGTACCTGGTCGTAATCGGGTGACCAGGGTTGGTGTAATGTGTGAGATGTAGCGAGTGGATTAGGGATAAGTTTGGACTTAGTTGGGAAAAATCGTTGGAGGATAAATCACAACAGGATTGAAAAGGTATTTGCAAACGTCTCAAATGACTGCCGAGATCCACCAATTTCACTATGACAAGATAGTCACCTATTCATGGACAGACCAAGCCTAGCGTTGCTGTATTTACTTGTAAGTGTATTCAATGAAATACAGGATAACTATTGTCATCTCCGAAACTTTGGAATTTTCGAACTTTCATTAGCAGTCAGAATAATTATGCTGTTACGGAGTGTAGTTTAGGATACTATTATTTAGAAACAGAAGCACCTAATGTGATGTAAGAACTAACTACGGCTCTTATAACTTGCGCCACAACAAAGGTCCAGCCAAAATGGGCTCTCACAGTTTTCAGCGTACATTTGAATGGAAACGACTTTATTCAGATAACTGGCCGCGATTTTATCTTGCTATATTTCATGCTCAGATTACGTGCTTGGCTCCCTTCGGCTTTGTTTTTTCACCGTCAAAACGCCAGTGTTCAAGCGAAATTAATTGCTCCGATATTTGAATGTTACTGTAATTGGATGGCGTTATGTAAGGGTTCGTGTGTTTGTTTTACAGTTTTTTCTTCTGTTTGTTTTATTTACTTACTTTATTTTGAAGTGGTAAAAAGTCTAAAAAAACACCGTTAATATGTATAATAAGGCTTCACTTGAAACTAACCTAAACCACAAAATACATAGGTACAGAAGTCAATCTACATACAAAGCGCGTTCGAGTCACGCAGACATAGGTGTCTATGTGTGCGTGTTCACAGACGCGCTGTCTCAAAACAACTCAAAACAGTGCGAGCGCGGCTGCCGTTTTCTTGAGATACGCGCGTCACACTCAAGGTAGATAAATGTGCACTCGTTGTGATACCTACCTAACTGTAATTTGACTGTAATATTTTTAATTTTAATAACAAAAGAAAAAGTAATAATGGAGCAACAAAAAAAGTCGTATTATAATTGTTCAGTGGACGGTTGTTTTTATACAACAATAAACAGTGAATTGTCGTTTTTTTAGCCTGCCGTATTACCTATAGTATGTACCTACTTATTTTCTCATATTTCGATGGTTCGTATAATAAACGCAGTAGGTACAGTTAGGTGGGTAGGTAAGCGCCCCGGCGGCCTCTGGCCCAATGCCGTAATAAGTTTTGCTAGTGTCGACCCAGGCGAACCTCCCAACCTGTCTAAAAGATTATTACTAGTAGGAGTTGATAATTTTTGTGATCATGGCGAGAGTATGTTGTAAGGTAGACGAAATAAAACTCGCACATCAAGGTTTCTGTAGGTAGAAGCAAGCTTAGATCAGGGACTGTACCAGCCCATTACATACAAAAAAAATTTTTCACAAGTAAAGAGGAGGGTAAGTATCATCCTCCGAGCCTTTTTCCCAAACTATGTTGGGGTCGGCTTCCAGTCTAACCGGATGTAGCTGAGTACTAGTGCTTTACAAGGAGCGACTGCCCTGCCTGACCTCCTCAACCCAGTTACCCGGGCAACCCAATACCCCTTGGTTAGACTGGTGTCAGACTTACTGGCTTCTGACTACCCGTAACGACTGCCAAGTATGTTCTATGACAGCCGGGACCTACAGTTTAACGTGCCATCCGAAACACAGTCATTGGTGTCTAAGATATACTTAGAAAGTACATACAAACTTAGAAAAGTTGCATTGGTACTTGCCTGACCTGGAATCGAACCCGCGCCCTCATACTCGAGAGGTTGGTTCTTTGCCCACTAGGCCACCACGACTGAGGGTAAGTATATATGTATGAATAACAAAATTATAAATTGTGGTTTCTGAAAAAGTTCGGTATCTCGTTCAAACGAATTTCCGTTGAAAGTGTTTATTAACCTCTTGTATGCCACATTAAATATTTTACTATTATTGGTTTATATTTCATTTTTCCTGTTTTATTCTTAACAATACATCAAATAATTAGATACGAGTACCACTACCACGTTAGTTTTATGCGCATAAAAAAGTTGACAGCCCTAGCGCGACCGCCGAGTTTAGGCATGAAAAGTGAAGTACATACATGAGATTGACTTCTGTTCTATTTTGTGCCTAAACTAACCAGCCACGTTGATTTTCTTTTATTAATCTAAAATTTGTATGATCATGATTACTAATGAAATTACAGAAATAATTATAGCACATTTCATCATACTATTAACAATGCATACTAAAATAGAACACAGCTGAGTCACGATGAATGACCATATTGAATATCAAACCAAATCTAGTCAATATTTTCACTATAAGCCACATGATTTATATCGTCATCATAACATCGATTATATGTATAGATAAAAACTGCTGTAGTTGTTCCTATCCTCCAGTATCGTGCAAATCGTCAGATAGCCAACATGACGCTCAAACTATATAAAAAAGACCCGAGTCCGCCCGTGAGAGCTGTTCTCATGTTAGCTGAACTCCTCAAACTAGAGCTAGAACTATATGACATGGACATGGTCAACTGTGAACATTTGACACCAGAATACATGGAAAAAAATCCTCTACACTCCGTCCCTTTACTAGAAGAAGATGACTTCTGTTTAGCTGACAGCCACGCGATACTAACGTACCTAGTTTCGAAATACGGTGGGGAGCAGCAAGCGACATTGTACCCTAGTGACTTAAGATTAAGAGCGACTATAGATCAGCGACTGCATTTTGATACTTCGATTTTGTTCCCAGCCATCAAGTCTATAGTGAAGGTGCTAATATGCCATGACACGGCCAGTGCTTCAGATGAGATATTAGTTCATGCTGCATATGATACCATGGACAGGTACCTACAGAAGAGCAAGTTTGTCGCAGGAGATAATCTCACAGTCGCTGACGTGTCTTGCATAGCCAGTATTTCGACCTTAGAGTTCATGGTGCCTATTCATGAGAAATATGCCAAGTTAAGAGAATGGTTTGAAATGCTGAAAGAAGAAGAGTGGTACAAAAAAGGCAATGAGGCTGGATTATTTCAGGTTAATATATTTTTGAAGAAAAAGAAAGATTTGACCGGAGAAGAAAAGTGTATGAAAGACAGTGATGATGAGTGAGTAGCTTTAAATTTTATATAACTGTATTTTTTTATGAATTACAATAATTATAAGCTTATGTTTAGCCATTGTTGTTTTCTTCATTAAAAACAATCCTTTAGGCTCATTTAAATTGATTCTGTAAAACCGTTATGTTATGTCAAAAATGCGAAAATAAACAAAGCTCAAACATTGCCGCTTCAAAGAAAATTAGGAAGAGAAAACAGCGGTACACATCTAGTAGTAAATATTTATTAAAAATGATAAGCCCAGATTATTACTTTTATCTTTCAGATAACACATACTATTGACCAAATATTATTTAACTACTGATAGTTACATAAAACAAACAATGACCTTCTATTTACCCTAATACATATTTAGAGATATATTGATAACACATTATAGATCTTGCAGGCGATCGTGTAATACTATTGTACTTCGTAGTTATCACCGAAAATGGTGAACTTTTCTGGTTGTTTATAAAAAAAATAAGTAAGTATAGATGCTTAAGGCGGATTGACGATTTCAGACTTTAAAGTCCAGGTTACTTCAAATGTTTCTCCTCAACTCTCTCCTTTTCTCATCGGTCCATTTCACTGCTGTCCACGATAGGTACACTAATAAAAAACATAAACCTTACAAAATTAAGACTCCTGGGGGACCCTAGTCACCATGACTGTTTTGCATAGAGACTTCTATCACTTCCCACCTAACTAATTACACTAGAACAGCAATATCACAATCAATATGCAAGTATAATACCTCCTTATTATTACCCATGGACATTATTAGCCATCTCCCGCACATTTGCAATGCGTTTGGCAACAATGGCAGTTAATTGAGGAAAACAGTCGAAGTCACAATGCCTGCTAGCTAAGTCACACGTTGACAAAAATTTACGGGAAAATGGCCTTATTAGGGGAGAGAATATCGATATCGGTAATGAAAGGGCGATTGATTAAATTGATGCAGTAAAATCAGTTGCAAAAATTATATCCCACGATCTCATAGACACAGAATAGGTAAAATCGGCAGAATAGGTCATAAACAGATTAAAAAACTAGATATTGGGATCTACATGGGTTAATATGTTTTTTCTGTAAGTTGCTTTTCTTCGAAAATAGGTTCAGCTTCCTGAAAATGGCCAAAAAAAATCAAAAACGATCCTAACATATCTGAGAGTTGGGTATAACTTTTATCAGAAAACCATAAAGTGTTGAAAGCGATATGCACCAAAGGACCAAAACAATGCAAGAAACAAATGTAACACAAAAATGGCTGAAGCAATAACTTAATTTAATTAATCTCGCAGCTCGGCCGCTAATAAGCGTAAACAACGAAGCTCCCGTATTGAAGCACCGCCCCTCACCGGCCAGCGCGTATTTATAAAGGAAAAGGACCCAAAGCGTAATGATATACGCAGTAGATTTATCCCAACCGGTCCGTTTGTCAATGTTCACGGCGAAATTAATTACGGATCGGTCACGGGTTCGAGTCCCGTGCCACGTATTTGAATGGTCATTCGGGATGAAGTAATTAAGATAAAATATTGTTTTATTTGTCGGATTTGTATTGGAGAACGGTTACGTTTGGCGGGGAAAAGAGTTTTTGCGCCGTTAATTTTTTAAGGCCAATATTGTTGATTTTATTTACGAGGCTTTGAATGGGGATTGACAAATTGATGGCGAGCGCTATCGATGGCGTTCAATGGAATTTGTGAATGGATTAAATAGAACGTTGAAAACCTAACAGTATTAGATGTATAAAACTCGGCTTGATTGAGTGCCGCCAATCGGAATCGGAAAGAGTTTTGCGTCCATTTTTCAATAAACCGTTTTCCACTCCTGCAATTAGTTTTGTAACTTAGATCTGCTTCCAATCAAGTTTATTTTCTATTGTAGAACTATTGTTGCTTTTTCCCACGGAATCAGGTGATTTGTGTATCCACATAAAACATGGAGTAAGTTTCTTATATTTACTCAAGTATACATATGTAGTTTATTTGCAGTTTGGAAATAGGTCAAGTACACGGTATATCATTAAATAAGATAAGATTAAATGATATATAATAATGATATGTAAATAGACAAATAATAAATATTCTTCAGTATGGTTTATCCGATGAAGTAATTCTTTAGAAGAAAAAACATAAAGATGGCTTACAAAATAATGTTCGGAAACAGAGAAAAAAAAATATTGCCCCTAATAAATAAAATGATTAACTAACTTATTTGTGTTCATCCTGAAATTAGTGGAAAGCCGGTCATAACAAGTTTTGTAAAAAATAAAATGACTATGTATAAAAGTAGTAAAAACGCGGAGAACTCAATAAAAGGGATGTTTCTACCCCCGGTGTTGGCACCCACCGGGATATTTTCAGAAACACAACCCCTAAAGGGAAAATCCTCGGGGAAAATCTAGTTGTCTATAAGTAGGGACACCATGCTTCATTATTTAGAGGGGAATTTATATCTTAATTTTATTGCGAATGGCTCTTAGTAACAAAATATTTTAACAGTAAGAAACAAAAAATCCCCAAACTATGTTTTACGTTTATCTATGTTCCATAATATTATAGAGCCTAATTACGAAAGAGTAAATACTGTTATTAATTTAAAATTCCTTTTTGTAAACTAAGATCAATCTTGAACAAAATAATAAATGAGTTTAAACACTTGCAAAGTAGGCTCCATCTTTGAAGTGTCAAAGGAATCAGCTGCTTCTATTTAGAGAGCTTAGGCAACTTATATTATTTACCTTCAGCACATTTTCCAAAATACCTAAATGAGGTCAAAATCCAAAATCCTAGTCACCCTACGTATAAGTAACAAATATATCGTGGCACCTTTCTTTGTTTTTCGCACAAACTCGGCCGTTGGCCTGAGTTATCGTCGTCTTACCTTCGACAGCCCCCTGTCCCCGCCCCCCTCCAAGCTGTCCTACCCCCCCCCTGGTCATTTGTCATGGCTGCAGTTATGTTATCCGCTATTGATTGTTATGATTTGAGGGCGTTAGTGTATGTAGTGTATCATGGATGTGGGTAAGTGGTCAAGGTTTCGAAGATTTTGTTTCATAGGTAAGTTTTATTACAGGTGTTTTTCTTTAGCTGTGCTGTGTTTACTTTGACGATACATACCAATTTGTCAGTTTTCTTTAAAAAAATAGACATAGAAATTGATAGTTACCTAAATTGATGTCATTGAACATGTCTCTTCAAATAATGGCTTTTATTACACAAGCGATATGGGAATTGCCCTGAAATATTCAAATCCATCCTCAATCCCCACCTACCAAGGCTTACCTTGCAAAAATACACCCAAAGCCATGATAAACAGCTTCCGTACTTGAAGAAACAAAACACAAATATGTTTGTCATAGTTGGCTCCTTGGGGCGCAGAAATAATTACCTAATAAAGATTTCTGATACGGCACCGTTACAGGGAAAAGCTATTATCTGGTAGGCCGAGGTTGTGGGGGGTGCTGTCAA
This sequence comes from Helicoverpa armigera, assembly GCF_030705265.1. Classification (NCBI taxonomy): domain Eukaryota; kingdom Metazoa; phylum Arthropoda; class Insecta; order Lepidoptera; family Noctuidae; genus Helicoverpa; species Helicoverpa armigera. Next base: position 347,801 of record NC_087134.1, on the reverse strand, counting down.
CTCCAGCAGTTTTGATGAACACACGTACTAATGTGTGTGTGATTGTTCTCAAGGCTGTTCGTGCGATTTCCTGACACAAGTTATATTTTTGGCGAGTTTTGGCAGTTGACTGCTGATTTGTGACGTAAGACTTAGATGTGTTTCGAAGACATATAGTCTTTGTATCACTGTGGTCTGAATGATCAACGTGAAAACATCTGGTTACGCACTGTATGAACAACATACTGCGGATTTCTATAAACTATCTATTTATTGATATTGTGCTTACTAGAGATAGAGATCACGTAGAAATACAGCATGCCTGATTTTCGCAGTCAGTGATCAACCATCTTACCTAATAAGTAAATGAGCATGTATTATTGAAGATTGGCTAATATCTTCATACAAAATACCATGTTCCATGAACCCCACCCACGCATTCCTACATTGAGACATTGTGGGTGTGAAAGATTGAAGTAAACAACTTATTTCACAAAATATAAATTACTGCCTATACTTTGCTTGCAAAATCTTATTATTATACTCGTCACTTTGATGATATTTTTACGTGTTTAAGGAACCGGTTTTACAACTAAAACTTCTAAAACAGTAATCCTGGACAATTTGAAACTATTTCTAGAGCCCTTTACTTCAATGAATTTGGAACATGACCCTAATTAGAATCCGATCATTGGTAGGGTCAGCCAAATTGATTTGTTAAAGTTTGCGCAAAACTAACTTTTTGTTATATCAACCGGCCTGGTGGGGAAAGTTTTCAGATGAAAATAATATGTAACTATTTTAGGTGATCAAATTGATATAGGGTATAACAAATATTGATGTGCAAAGGCAAATCTACTTCAAACAATATTGAAACTAAAGTTTTTTTTTCCTTATGAAATGTTTTATAAGTTGCAATAACTAGAAACTTTTACATAAATTCCTCCAATACGTTGAGTGTCTATACGATACTACGACATGAACCGCGATACTGATGATTAATGCCCCATAAAAACTATATAATAATTAAATCTGAACCATTCGTTTTTAATCACAAACAAAACACATGAAAAGAAACTGAACACATGTCCGTCACATTTTTTGTCACCATTACTTCAGTAGTCGAGCAATTTAAAACATATGGTGATAAACACTATAACTATTCATTAGGGCAATAAACTTTATAATAAAACTAGTAATCTCTGATATATACTAACTACAGCCATTAAAATTATCACGTGCTCTCCAGACAATAAAACCTAAGGACTTTGCAAAACATCTGCTTACCTAAGAAAAATATATGTTATCACACTTCTGTGAAATTACCTATTTATTTAAAAACATGCTTTATGATATAAATAACAGGTATAGGTATACGTGTTACAATCTATAAAACTAGAAAATTGATTGCTTATTCTTATAAAACGGAATGTGTTCGTGTTTCATTTTACGGACAGTTGAAAATTTTTTGATCAGAGAAATTAAATGAATTTGGAAATTGTACATGAAATTGGTACCTAATGTACCTGTGTATAAAGTCATCATAAAAGACAAACTTAATATTAGATAATGCAGATTCTGTGTGTCAGATTTTTGTCTTTTGATTTTCACGACAAAACTCAAAGGTCAGTTTGTCAGATCCTAAAAACTAACGAAGATAATTAATAACAAAAGTCTCGCTTGAAATCATGAGTTCCACTAAGTCCTTACCTATCTATAGAGAGAATTATTTATTTATGCATTATTAGAAGTAATAATATAATCTGCCCACTATGTTTTCACACCTTCATTATTACTTAATATACATAGATTCACTATACAATTATCATAGCAAATCAATACATTGCTGCACTAAACTAAGATTTCTATTAATTTATTTACAAGCCGAGGGTCATAGCCAGTTGGCGCCGATTCATATGTCGGTGTTTTATGCAAAGTCTATGAAGAATATGGTCATAAATATGTATGAGATTAGTTCTGTGAACGATTTATAAAAGATTAAGAGATAGGTATGAAATTATGTAATGTTTTAATAGTCTACTGATTTGTTATTATAAGAGGTTGCAAGTGCATTTATCAAACTTGAGATTGTGTATTCAATGTGATTAACGGTGGTCTTTCAATCTCCAATCATCGCAAATGAATGGATAGGTTGGTTGTAGATATCCCCAGTAAGTAAGTAAGGTTTTACGTTGTATCATTTCTAAACTATCTCACAAGCTGCAAGCAAACTTCAGAAAACAGCCTAGTCCAAAAGTTTTATTTTTATTTTTTAAACGAATCTTTCAGAACCATCTGTCAATCCAATTTCTAAACGCACCATGTTCAACAACTATAAAAAAGCTGGTGCTATAATTTACCATTTATAAATGGAACTGATATCAGCTGCTATATATTTCAAGTCCAGGTTTATGCCAACAGGCCTACAACCAATTTGTACGTGATAAAACTACTAGCACTCTCATTATTCTAACAGGTACCTACGACTAACAGGTACTAGGGCTCAGGTACCTAGGACTTACGCACCTTGCGTTAATTACCGTGGCGTGTTGTGATTACTAACACTACACACTTATTGTTTTAAGTGTCTTGATTAAATCTTGTCATTATTTTTAATACTTTAACAGCCGTTTGCTTTGCTAATCAAATTGGTTTATGTTATGGAAAAGATCTGGTATTATTAGACAGATGCTAAACTCTGGTCATTACGCAATTATTTTATGATTTTTTTACAAATAGTTCCATTTTATAAATGGCAGGTACTTGTTGATTGGAAATTACGCAGAATGAATAAATTCAATAAAGAGTCTGATACTCCAACGCTCGCAACGCAAAAGTCGTGGTGGCCTAGTGGGCAAAGAACCAACCTCTCGAGTATGAGGGCGCGGGTTCGATTCCAGGTCAGGCAAGTACCAATGCAACTTTTCTAAGTTTGTATGTACTTTCTAAGTATATCTTAGACGCCAATGACTGTGTTTTGGATGGCACGTTAAACTGTAGGTCCCGGCTGTCATTGAACATCCTTGGCAGTCGTTACGGGTAGTCAGAAGCCAGTAAGTCTGACACCAGTCTAACCAAGGGGTATTGGGTTGCCCGGGTAACTGGGTTGAGGAGGTCAGATAGGGCAGTCGCTCCTTGTAAAGCACTGGTACTCAGCTACATCCGGTTAGACTGGAAGCCGACCCCAACGTAGTTTGGGAAAAAGGCTCGGAGGATGGAGGATGATGACTCCAACGCTCTTCGACCCCAGCAGAAAGTATCATTTAATAACCATTCAAAAACTTACGAACCTTTGCCATTAAACCATTTATCGGATGCTTTACGCCCGAAGTTCATCTACAACCAGAAACAGTGAAATAAACTCGCATAATATGAATATTGAATATAACGTACAATAACATTAAACAAAACAGTAATTATTTCAGTCACTAATACACTACTTACATGAAATGGAAACATGATTTAACGTAGTGTCGTTGAGATAATGGAAGGCCATCCTAAACCAGAAAATAACACGACTTTACATCGTCAATCGGTATCCATTACTGGTTTATAAGCCACAAGCCACTGTCCCACAATTTCACCCGCGTCCTGTAGAAACTACTGCCCCTACTGGGATAAAACATAGCCTATGTTACTTGGGAAGAGTGCAGCTTTCCAACAGTGAAATAATTTTTCTAATCGGTTCAGTAGTTTCGGAGTCTTTAGGGTACAAACAAACAGACAAACAAAAAAATACTATTCATTTTATTACTATAGATTTGTATTTGTAAGCTATGAGGAATATTGCTAGTAGTTATAGAGCAGCAATGGATGCTAATGTAAGGGTTATGGTCGTGTAATGGTGCAATGGTGAGGGGATCGCTTACGGCGCCAGATGGCGGCCAATCGACCGTCGATGTGCCACTGAAGCTGCGTTTGCGCAACTGTAATTTGTTAGATTTTATAGAGTTGGTAGTGTACCCATTTGGATTATTTTATGAATTTCCTTTACAAACTAGATGTTTTCCGTAATTTCACGAAATCGTATCCTCGACTAATAGTCTATTTAAATATATAATAATATGTATGTATAAAAGTTACAAAAAAAATGGGCTTTCGGTAGTTCTAATTTCAGTAACTGCAACTCAAAAAAATTATTTAGTTCCAAGTGTATAACCTCTCAATTAATTATTTATATCATATTTATATTATATTCCAAGAGCTCAGACCACAGATTTTAGTTTAAGCAAGTTAAAAATAAATACATGTAATCACTAACCAGTTAGCCCACTAATGGCATAGAAGAGTTAGAGTAGCTATTTAGAATGAAACTCAACATAATATAGTTAGGAAAAAACCTAGGCTATATAACCCATATAACGATACTATTCAGCTTAATCTAGGTATTATCATCTCTAGACGAGATGCGCTCCGCCCGCTCAGCCCAAAGCGTGACATTTAACACAACGAGTGTCTCAACTAAAACTTTAATAGCTGGTAACGTACTAACCTCTCTGAATAGGGCTGTCACCAAATAACAGAGTTTAAAATAATACATCTGAAAGTAAGTAGGTTAATACTCAGGTTATTATGAAAGCATAGACTTTATCTTTGATTTAAAGACTACAGACCACATCGTATGAAAACATAAATTTTAATACGATTTTTAAGCAAATAACGTCAGTATTTTTGGCCGAATTAACAATAATGTAAAAAACAATGCTCGAAAGCAATAAGTTAGGCAATGACTAAAGTTCTCCAGTGTAGTTGAAATTATGTTGTAAACCTTTATTCAAGCTCACAATTTATTTACCATCAAAATATATTCAAACCCACCGAGACATAAACAAACCATTTTCACATTTATAAAATCTGAATCCAAAATCTCAACCCATTAACCCTCAAAAATCAATGTAAACAGAAACCTAGCCAACTAGTCACGCTTATTAACCCTGACGTACTCCAGTCAGACCCTAGCGTCTGGCCTAGTATTAGCTGTCTGAACTCCTGTCTCTAGGGACAGAACTTCGACATTACGAGATAATATCTTCAGATCTGTACTCTGAAAGCAATTCCACTGGCTTGTTTTAAAACCACTAGGGTTTTGTTGCTACTAATAAAGATGACTGTGGTCATGTAGGAATCATATGTGAACTAATAACTTCTACCTTGTCTTTGAGTAGTATGAAGGAAGTTAGACCATGGAGGCCACAATTCCCCTAGTAAGACCCTATGGTGGAACTTCAATATTTGGGTACATCGTGCTAATTTGTATTACAAGTTTGTACTTCCTATGTCTTTGTTCCTTCCTAGATCATGTCTATGTTATGTTTTGCTCATGTTGTGGTATAGTGTTTTGTAGGTCTTTTTTAGTAAGACATAGCGATTAATTTATCTTCTCGGCTCTTATGAGAGTACCCATCTCAATATGACAGAAAAATATAGCATTATGGCCCATGATAATGAATTACTTATTTATGAAAATCAGTTAACAAAATTTTGAAATTAAGGAATGTTGCACCCTCTACACCATACTTTTAAAATAAAAAAAACCTTTCACTTTTTACTAGTAGGTCCTAGAGGTATTTTTACTGGACATACAACCTCAACACCACAAACTCTTACACTATTAAAAAACGATATCTCATTTGTAAAGTGTTCATTTTCCAAATGATAGCGTGTCAATATCTAATTAGTGTTGTGTCGTGTAGTGGCGCGCGCCAGCACTGCGCAGGAGCATCAATCATACATAACAAATGTGCAGTGAGGTTAGCCCCGACCAGAGGTGAGAGTTGGCACACCGATCATTATGTCGTTAATGATGTAATACTTACAATTGGATGTTTAATTGATGCAGTGCAAGTAACGGTGGAGCGGTAATGGGTGTAAGGTAGCTCTAATTATGGTTATGGGCGTCTTTGTCTTAATTTTCTGCCACACTTGTCGTAGTTTTTTGTTTATTTTCTAAAAAACGATCATAAACATAGTCTCAACTAGCTTTTGCCAGCAGAGTTGTTTGAACTTTTGGTTTTAATTTGAATTTTCAGGTTAAGTATTCTAGTCGTACACGAAATTGCGTAGATATGTATTTATGTCAGTAACGTCAATCTAAAGGGCGCCGTTCTTGTAACAAAAGTATTTCAGCAAGGCTACGATTGTTCCTTAATAAAGCAACATTTTGCAAGCAGCTACCAATTTGTTGTGTACAAACAGTTAATATATTTAGTGTCATATCCGCAACACATTCACTGACACTCTCTAATGGGTTATGCTCAAAATATGTCCATCATTTCTAACAGTGTCCAATTAAAACAAAAATCCAACACACCTCATTATGTCATTCCACACGATTAATAAATGACTGCGTAAGAACTACACTTAATACTTGTCTCAAATCTTAAAACTGTTGCTTTGTCACCCTCATACATCAAAACTGCCAAGTTTTAAACGTCCCAAACACGCAAAAACCAACCTTATATCAACGTAGTAGGGGTTAGTAAATGTGCATGAAAAGTTGGTTCTCTGATCCCCAAATGTTAAACTTCAAATAGGAATTAGGAACAGTCGTGACGTAACATATTGTCTAAAGTCACGGTCTCGTGTCATTTGTATAGAAATGAATGTATTTATAGTTATGTACGGTTCAGAAGTTGTGTGTGATTATATTCTACTGATAGATGCGGTTAGAGATGTAAAGGTGTAGGAATTAGTCCGGAACCTAACACTTCACGGCGGTGTTTTAGTGGCTCCTAAATGATTGTTAAAATTTATGTTGCCTTTTGTGTTGAAAGAGTTGACAAAGGATTTATTTTTATAGGTTTCTTCAAAAGAAGCAATTTATTAATTAAGCATGCAATCAATACCTTACGTTCGCTCTCTTGAAAGTAAAAATGGCCTAGGCACTTATGAAGAATCATTTATTCATGAACTGGAGATCTTTTATATCAATTACGCAATTGCGATCAATTTGAATGCAAACGATATTTCCTTCCTTGGTAAACAAAATTCCTGCATACCCTATAAACATACTTAAGAACTCCAAAGCATCTTATAGCAAGAGCATCATCTATCAATTTTAAAGAACCAACAACTCCCGAACTCGGTACACAGCGTATTGACAAACTTCCTCACAAACATATCACTGGATTGTTGTTTAAACAAATAATTCTAACAAAAGCCCACTCGTTAACGAGCAAACTTCTGTCTGAAATCGACAAAATTTATTGGCTGATCAAAAGAAATTGTCCTAGTGAACACAACGAACAAAAATCAACCTTGGCCCTATTAGGATAGAGTTCATTTTCATTTACAGTGTTCGAAAATTAAAATGGAAACGCAATATGCGAACTAATGGTTGAGTTGGTGAAATAAAGTGTGAACGATAAATAAGTCAGTGTAAAATGTTAGGACTTTTGTGTTTGCGATGTCAGGTGTGTGCTCAGCCTTATGTAACAAAAACAAATCACTACAGGTCTTGAGAAAAAAGTAAAAGTGCTATTTGTTTGTGTCCTGTGAAAGTAATGTGTTTTTCTCTTAAACGTGAACTCAATGTGATGTAATAAAGCAGACAAATATAAATTATATCTAAGTAGAAGAAAATCTACACGACATGACATGACTTTAAGACCAAATTAGATCATTATTTAATTGGTCTGTCCTAATTAATACGAGGACACTGTTTTTATGAAAGTCATTTACAAAGACATTTCTTCCCAAAAACCACAAACTAAAACCTCTTCTCCCTAATAATATCATCATCCAGAACTACCTACAATCCTAACAAAAACAACAGCTGTCAACCAAACGCCATCTAGGTCATGTTATGCTTTCATCTCACCATTATAAAGCGCTTGCTTCAATGGCGTAGAACCATAGCCCCATAAAGGTAAATGACTCACATGCCCCCATTCTTTATAGAAAATAGAACCCCTTAGTCAAGTCCCGAAAGATTCGTATGATGGGATGATGTCACCGGTTATCCTTGTGGTAGAAATAGTTCAGTTTTCCTTTGTGATCGATTTAACTTTATGTGGACGTGTGTCATGGTTATAACGGTGGTGTTAGTATGGTTTGATATTAATGGGGTGTAAATGTTGGTGAAGATATTTGGAATGTTATTGGAACAAAAAAATGCGTAGATTTTCAGATTGGTAGGTTTTATCTCGAAGAAGCAATAAAATGTTCTAAAAATCGAACAGGCTTTTTAGCATTACGATTTCAGATATCAGCATATAATTTCTGTAGGTAATATCCATACAGTTTTACAAAGAAAGAGTCGTAACAAATTCTGTACTCGTTTTCGGCAAGTTCAGCAAAAGCTAACAAACAAAACGAGTATATAATTGAACAGCCTATTCCAAGTGAAAACAAATCACAGTAGGTTCTCATTAAAAACCCGAAGACGTTGGGCGGAGGCTTCAGCAAATTACCAGTCCCTCCATTTTACTGGCCACAGCAATTGGCACGAATTGGCATAATTTACATATAATCAGCTGTCAGCGGCAATCGTGGACTCCAAAGGGAATCTATTATTTGAAGTCCATCTGTAAGTCGCTTTATGAATAATTTCTATACAAATTTTCTCATTCAGCCGCCGTAATGGGAACGGTTGGGGCTATTTCTTTAAGCTACTTAAGATGCTCCATTTTGGGTGCGTGAATAAAATATGCTTTAGTATTTGTTGTCCTGTTTATTCTGAATTGGACTGTACTTTATCCTAATCGAAATGGAAGCTTTGCGAGACTCTTAATTGGACGCACTCTCTCTTAATATGATTGAATTTAATTGAATTATGATTTGATTAATTTAATTTACAATTTGTCAATTTGGTATGAAATCAGTCCTAAAATAAGTTCCACCATCATTTAACTAGGTATTTAAATATAGAAAGAGTGACAAACACACGCACAACACATCCCATCATCTTTAGATTATAACTTTTACGTTTATAATATAAGTATGAAATGATATGTTACGTTATGGGCACGCTTGTTGCACGTCAAAATACAATACGTTTCTAAAATACGATTTCTATAGTAAGAAATAATAAATACACCTTCATAATTGTAATGGAAGGTAGTTTCATATTCCTAGTAGCAGCTCATGCGTTTCATATCGAAACTTCCCAGAATTGTTAACAACTTCACGGAATACAAATGGAAGTAAATTCTATATGAATTCTGTTTGAATGAAAACCATTATCAAATGGTTACTGTTTCATTTCATTAAAATGGTTTAGACTTTTCAATTTACGTTCAGTCTCAACTCTATCAAAACTTTAGTTTTAACCTAATCCATGTTCATTACTGCCCAAAACTCTAACCCTAAACCAAGAGTTTTTAGTTAAATTCCTAAAAACAACATTCTGGAACCTTCCACGCAAGTCGAGAACAACGGACGAACTCGGCCAGCAAAACGCGCTAACCACCAAAATAAGCTACGAGTATACAACAGAGTTGGAGCAACTTCGTGATCCGAGTGAATAGCCACAAAATGTGCACTCGATACGAAGGAAAACAATCCGCCATTATGAAAACTCTGTACACTTGCTACCGGCCCGCAACGTAGGGGAAACATACGGGGGTGATTTGTGAGCAGGCACGAATATTTCATGAAGGTATGACATATTTTATTAACCGTCAATAAACGCAAGTGCATTCCATTGCATCTATTTATCTGCGTATGTACATAAATTCGTTCATTTCCAGTTTTTTTATCAATTCTGCACATAAGTCTTATATGAACCACAATTATATTAGGTACACCATTTAAATAAATCAGTGTCTATTGGAATCACTAGATATGGGATTCCATAAAATAAATGGAATTTGGTTTTTGTCACGTTACCAGTCCTTAACGCCTAAGGCAGTGCCTCAGAGCATAAAAATGCATCCTTTAAAATTCATCACTACCTTACCCGTCCCAAATTCCCTCCCGTATAACCCACAGACGGGGTATCCCGTCACTAATTAGCGTTTGCTCACTCCGAAGCCTAAGGCTCATATTATTATAACATAATAGACCAGCCACGTCCCTCCAGTGGACTTGAAGCAATTGTTTCATTCCTTGTTCACAACTTCGTAACTTCATTTTCAACTTTTTATATCAGAATAAGTTTTTGTTTTCTAGCTTGTTGGTTTATGAGGATGATGAAAATTAAGTTGTTAAGGCCTAAGGCGTTGGTCGTGTTACATGTTTGTGGCTTGCAGGGGTCATGTAGCTTTCAATTAGTTAAAGAATCTCGTGGTCCAGCCCTTGCAAACTTTGCCCTTTTTGAAATACAAAATGCAATTACAAGTAGCTACCAACCCACATTAATTTTCCTAGTGCAGGAATTTGTAATATCTTATTCAACATATCCCCAGAAATAATAAAAAAGCTACAAATTTTGTCTCAGCTTAATATTCAACAAGCAATCCTGAAACACTAAACACGTCTTGAAAAGAGTTTCAAATAATCTGGCCTCCTACGTTAAATAGGCCGTTTGCCAAACTTGGCAGTGACATACTTGGGGGGTGTTTTTAAATGATCAAAACGTCATATCCGCTGGAGATTGGGAGCGGGCACCGATCCAACATGGCGACCGGAAATTGACGTCTCTATATAATAAATGAATCGTAATGGAAGGAATGCCAGAGTATTTTTTTAAGGATTTCGCAAGTTTGGCAACGGTGAGGGAAATTGAAAGTCGATATTCTTTAAATTGTTGATGTTATAATGGAGCTCTTTTTGTTTAAGATGTTCTTTTATAAATAGATCTTCGTAAAGCAAATTATATCTTATAATGTAAGCTTAGTAAAAACTGGATAAGAAAAGCTGTATTAAGCAATCATCTGCTTAACGTGGTTACGTTTTCATTTAACCGATTGACTTTGCGTATTTGTTTTCTACAGCGAACAACTATTGAATCAGCACACAGCTGCTTAACCTCTTCACTCACTACAAGATCTATAAATAGCCAGACCCTACAAAATTAATATTTGTCCCTACGTAATTGTAACGCAACGAATGAGATTAGTCGCAATTGGTCACAAGTAGTGGAGGTCTCACTGGACACCGGTGACCTACTTCTCCTATTGAATCATGTCAGTTCGTTCATAATCTGATATTGGATTTCGGTACACATGTAGTTTTTATTTTACGGATTACTAAACAAATCGGTGGTTCGTTTGATTAAATTTTGATGAATAAATTGGAAGCTTGTTGTAAAATAGAAAATATTTTTCATATTCACATAGATACCTACTTTATATGCATTCCACAGTGTATAGAATAGCCGTTACAATATAGCTTAGAGCTAAGTACAAACTTGAACCCTCTAAGACACAGCAAAATTTTTTGTGATTCTTATAAGCCGATAAAACAAAGTATATAACACCGTGAGCGTTTGAATAAACCCGTCCCACTGGTTAAAATAAGCTTTTCAGTGTAAAATATTTACATACTATAATCCAATACTTCTTAATAATCGCAAATCATTTCTTCTTAACAATCCAAATGAATAAATAGTCCAACGTCCCTTCAATCTAATATCAAAGTTACCATCACCCATTTCTCTACAAAGTCGCTCTACAAACTCGCTTTCCATTTTCATAACCAAAACTTATCAACGAAACGAAAACATCCAAAACAATTCCCACCTACATAATGACTACTAAAACATTCTATTAGCTTAATAATATACAACACAAGTAATATAGGCGTAGTCACGCGAACTTTAAAACTAGCATTTTTAATTAGTGAAAATAGTGAATCCAACATGGTTGACGTTTAACAGCACGCGACGACTGACTGATGAGCCGGTGCGCGATCCCGACAGCTTATGATAGACTACGCGATGCTAAAACGCACTAGGTATAAAACACGCTGCGGGTAATATAATGTATCGGATTTAACTGCTTTTTTTGCAAAGTGGTCACCGTATGATTCAACAAAAGTATAGGGTATGCTCGATAGAAAGCTTGCGATGGTTGATTGTTTTATGTTTTTTAGTACCTAACTATGTATTAACTGTGGGAGGGTTCTATTATGTGTAAACATTGCAGGAGAGTTAAGGGAGCAGTCTTATGTCGATGTACTTTCCATACGACCTGACATAAGAGTAAATATACTTAAGTAAATAAACTACCAATAAGAGTATTGTTCTTGATAATTTTCAGAATTTCAGTAATGTAATAAAATATGTGTAGCAGATATATAAATATTTTTTTTTCTTAATATTTATCATCGTCATTTTTTACTATTAGCTTTTCCATAAAATTCGTCAAGTTATTTGAAAAAAGTATTTGTGATATTCCCACCTATAAAAACACCATATAATAATGATACACGCAGCATTTTTCTCACCCAGTGCGTGCACTAACATTTTGTTCATACAGTGTAGACGAGTGAAACTTTTACGTGTCGCTTTCGGAAAATTGCTCGCTTTTTCACAGCGCCGCTAGTTATGTAATAGCCCGCCTGGGACAGAATTAACATCGATAATATTAGATACTGACTAAATTACATTTTACTAAGTTATTATTTAAATTATTATGAAGTTATCGAGCTTAATTTTTGCCTAATGAAGATTATAGCTTTTGCTGTACTTAATATATATAAAATAATTTTACATATACCCATCTGTGCTAAATATGTGTATGTCGGCGCGGCCCACAGCGCGGCCCAATATTGCTGGCTGGTTCCTTGTTTGTGGTCGTGATGGTGACGTGAGGTGCCAACGTCAATTGAAATAATCTTAAATGGAATCTCGAAGAGAAACCAGGTTCAGGCTATGTGATCTTGGAAATGTATCCGATTTATTGTAACCAATGTGATTATTGAAGTACTGAACGATAATAGACGATGTGAACAACTACTGTGGTATTATTTCATATCCTGACAAGATGCAAGTGTATCAAAAGATTCTAACCACTTCTGGTGCTCCGACATCAGAAGTGGGATGGATGACCTTGCCCACTGATTGCTGCCTTGTTCGCATATTGGCTTTCTGATGTTGGTGCAGCGCTAAAAGACGAATACTCGTACTGCAGATGCAGTCGCTAATGAGAACACGTTATAAGATATCGATATGGTTACGGATCGCTGAACGCAAGTACTACTGATGGAGTGCAGCATTTAATGAAGTGTGTGACGACCGAAGCGGATTGATTTAGAAAAGATTGTCCATGGAATCGTCATGCAATACGGAATATCATGTTGAAAGAAATTGCGAGAAGGAAACTGACAACCGCCGTTCCTTTGTTTGTTAAAATTAAGTGATCGAATTCTGAAGGCACTGATTACAGTCCTCCAGGTGGAACCGCCTGAGTTCAATGATTTGAACTGTACGCACGCATTACGAAGTTTATTTGGTGCGAGAGCGTTCGGACCAAGTATTCGTTATGGACAGTGTTGAGAGCTTTTGAGAGCAATATTAATGGTGAAAAATGAAGTGAAGATGTTCGGCGTAGCAAGCGAGATGATATTCCTCTGGTTTACACGATTCTTATGATTGTGTGTAAAAGGAACATTACACCTGGAATGTGTCACGTCGTAGAACAGGCTAATTCTAAGGTTGGGGGAAGAAACACCGGGATGGGCCTTTGATAATGCTAGCAGAATCCTATCCTAAAATGATACCCTAATCTTAACAATTGTTGCAAGAATTTCAATGATTTGTTCCGTTGAAGGAATGCGTTTTATGGCATTGAGTGCTCGAACAGCTAAAAGAATGCATCGCACATCGATGTTTCATAAATTGCATTGTTGGGGAAACGAAATAGTGGATATTTTCATAGTCTCAACGGAAAATAACAGGACTTGGTTACCATGGTTACTGAAACAAGATTGGTTGCTATGGTGACAATATCAGAGTTGTTATCAAAATGTTGTGATAAAATTAACCGATTTATGATATCTTTTGCATGTGATGATCCCGTGAGCCTCTCCTGCTTCCTGTGGAAGAAGTCTCTGCTCGCTCTTCACTGCGGGGTCCGCGAGCGCAACGCATGACTTCTACCGCGCGGTGTCTTCCAGCGTGATCAAACACGATACGCGATGTTTGTTACATACAGAGATACTAAGAGCAACATGAATGATGAACCTGGTGAGATCAATCCAATTTTGTTTTGCGTCTTTTATAAAGTCGTACATCCGTAACGTTGATAATTGTCGACTATCTCCTTGGTTTAGTAGTGATATCTAAGGACTCGGGTTTGATCCTCGGGCTGCGTCATATTGCTTGATGGACCTAGCACCTCATTCATTGCTTTCAATGACTTCCAATTCGTACACGCTAGTTTCGCCGTAGGCAGAACATTGTATGTAGCGTTTCACCGTTCAGGTGATACTATTACCCCGTACGATAACGAAACTATTATAGCAAGACTATAGTTAGTCTCGTAGGTCTAGCTGTCATAAGCGCGGCTGCTCAGCACGAGGTCTCGGGTTCGATTCCCGAGTCGGGCCGAAATTGCTTTGTTGCCTTAGAAACTTTCACAAAGCATTCCGGAGCCTGGAAATTGCTAATTGATGCACCCATGCATCGGAGGGCACGTAAAGTAAAGGCAAGTAAAGGTCCTTTAGTATGTTAGGTCCTGCTTGTGATCTCTCTCCGGTCGTGTCGCATTGCCGTCCCATCGGACTACGACAGTGAAAGAATAATGAGTGCACCTGTGTCAGCGCGAATGCTTGTTCACTATAGTATGTCCTGCGCAGTTGGCTAATCTCCTTACATGAGAAAAGCCGTCGTAGCTGGTAATCGGCTAAGAGGACATCTTAGCTAGTAAATAGGAATAATATCAATCACATGTTAGCTTTTTAGGTGTCTGTTTCTTACCTTATTGCGTAGCCATAGCAATTAATTTCCTACCTTGGAAAATAGCTTCAAAATAGCACGCTGTTGTTATTTATCGCTTACTTTTTGCTTATCTGACTTACTTTGACTTAGAGTCCTATGTCCCCTAGATAGGGCAGAGGGCATCCACAGTGCTCCGCCATCGCGTTCGGTCTTGAGCTTTGCGCTTTATTTCGCTCCACGTTCTGCCTATAGTCGCCGCCTCTGCAATGATCGACCGCCGCCAGGATTGTTTAGGGCGGCCACGTTTCCGCTTCCCTTGGGGATTCCAGTCTAGGGCTTGCCTCGGGATGTGATCGGGGTCCCTTCGGAGCGTGTGGCCGATCCAGTTCCGCTTGCGTCGTTTGATCTGCTGGTCGATCGGTGTCTCTCCGCAGCGTTCCCACAGTTCTATGTTGGAGATTTTCTCGGGCCAGTATATACCGAGAATACGACGAAGGCAGCGATTGACGAAGACCTGGAGCTTACGCTTAAGCTTTTGCTTATCTACTTGCTCTATTTACTTACATTGAGTTGCTCAGCTTTACATTGTGCGTCAGACTTTACATTTGCTGGTAGACTGCACCTAATCTACTCGAATAACCATTTAGTAATTTCATCGTGTTCAGATGTACCTACGATGGATACGGGTTGATTCGGAATAAACCCATGTAAAGCCTGTGTGATGGCATAAGGGTCGCCGGGAACAGACCTGAGTAAAATCTGTGGTACAGTTGGTGTCATGTCACTGTGGTTGTGATCGTGTACCCTACAAGGCCGGAATAGGCTGTTGGCACTGTCAAGGGACACACCGACGGTGAAAATCCTGAGTAGAAGGTTTGATGTGAATTAAACGACAGCCGTAGTTGTGACGGTTCCTGTAATTAACGTGTTGAAAGTCTGACTACCAAAAAGAGCAGAAGCCACAAAGTCTGATAACTAGTCTTGCTGAAGTGTGACTGATTGCCTAGGTAATTGTGTTGAGAAATCGCTCCCATTACATTCGGTTAGAATGAAAGTCAATCCAAACTTATTGAGAGAAGGCTAGGACTGGGCTGGATGTAGTTAGTTAAGCTCTCATCTCTAACAATAACGGATGGTAAGTCTGAAGTCTAATGTTTGGTTACCGATGCGCATATTTGTCTTATCACTACAGATGTTGATGGCCGAGGCTGAAGGAGAGAAGGTGATCAACTACGTACGCTAACGCCGTGTGAGCTGATGGCTCGCAGCTGCGGTTGCTGACACGCGCTGTTGCAAGCCAGGATACCGTGCGATTCTGCGGTGGTAAAGGCGAACCAACAGTGAACTGTCAATTCGACACTTTACGAGTTTTCCCTATGCTAGTTAATCAGGTGATCTGTTTTGTTGTTAATGTATTATGAACGTCGCGTTAAAATATGAAGCAGTAGTGTATTTAAAAACATTGCATTTGACGTTTATCGATTGAATTAGCAGACTATTGAGATTCAGTTGTACGTTTGTACGTTTAAACGAAGTTTTTAGTTTCGACGTGCTATTTGAACTTGATTATTTATCAGATACAGTTGAAGATAATGATACCGATAGTGAGCATTTAGTTTTAGCAGTTGAATTGTTGATAGTTACTGTATCGAATTCGCTAAGCTGTAACGAGTGAAGTCTATCCCTGATGAATTGTCTGATGAACATCAGATAGAAAGTATGTTGTAATTAGACCACTATTGGTTGTTTGATAAAATCAGATCTAAGCTTGCTTTGATCAATGAACTAAGTTATTGAGTAAAAAAAAAAGAAGAATTAATGGAAGTAGTCTAGTCCTACTACACTTGGTATCATTCTACGTTGTAGCCGTAGCTCATGCAGTAACAGTCTGTAAAGAGTCTCGGTACTTTCTTGGCTCTCCCACATTACTTAGATTCGTTGGGAATGTGTAAAAATGGTTACTGGTTAAGTGACCAAAATCGTGTCGCTGGTTAAGTGGCTACGATAATAAAAAAAGAGATTAAAAAAAAGTATCCCCTGGGTTAAGGGAAGTCTCCGGTTAGGAGAAGCCTCCGATTAGGAGAAGCCTCCGATTAGGAGAAGCCTCCGATGAGGAGAAGCCTCCGGTTAGGAGAAGCCTCTGGTTAAGAGAAGCCCCTGGTTAAGGGAAGCCCCTGGTTAAGGGAAGCCTCCAGTTAGGAGAAGTCTCTGGTTAAGAGAAACCCCTGGTTAAGGGAAGCCCCTGGTTAAGGGAAGCCTCTGGTTAAGAGATGCCCCTGGTTAAGGGAAGCCTCTGGTTAAGAGAAGCCTCTGGTTAAGAGATGCCCCTGGTTAAGGGAAGCCTC
Source organism: Helicoverpa armigera (assembly GCF_030705265.1). Lineage (NCBI taxonomy): Eukaryota > Metazoa > Arthropoda > Insecta > Lepidoptera > Noctuidae > Helicoverpa > Helicoverpa armigera. The sequence continues at coordinate 330,716 of NC_087134.1, read as the reverse complement.
TGGTTAAGAGAAGCCTCTGTTTAGAGAAGCCCCTGGTTTAAGGGAAGCCCCTGTTTAAGGGAAGCCTCTGGTAAAGAGAAGTCCCTAGTGAAAGGAACCCTGGTTAAGGGAACCTGGTTGAGGGAACCCCCTATTTATGAAATGTCCCTGGTTAAGGGAGCATCCTAGTCTTAACAAATGTTTTAATAAAGTTTCACAATAGCTGAGCTTAATGATATGGTCAGGTGTGGCCGAACGAAAAGATGTTCCTTGGTATTATTTCTGTTACAGTGCTACTTACACGAGGACGTGTAAAGCGCAGGATGGCCGTGTCGGCGCGGCCCACAGCGCGGCCCAATATTGCTGGCTGGTTCCTTGTTTGTGGTCGTGATGGTGACGTGAGGTGCCAACGTCAATTGAAATAATCTTAAATGGAATCTCGAAGAGAAACCAGGTTCAGGCTATGTGATCTTGGAAATGTATCCGATTTATTGTAACCAATGTGATTATTGAAGTACTGAACGATAATAGACGATGTGAACAACTACTGTGGTATTATTTCATATCCTGACAAGATGCAAGTGTATCAAAAGATTCTAACCACTTCTGGTGCTCCGACATGTATATCTTCTGAACACATGGTTTTAGTGAGAAAAACATACATTATTTCATAACCTTTCATTTGATGGATTAGCTAATAACTTTTCCCACTGAATATGAATAACATACCCAATTAATAGGAAGTCAAAACAAAGTGTACATGAATTATTATTGACAAAAGAGCCAGTCAAAAATGGTGGATGTGAAAATGATGAAAGTTTACTGAAATTACTGCTGACAAGTTTGTTTGAATAAAGTACTTTAAATAAATTCGGTAAGAGAATTGAGTATCATTTCATAAAATATCTCATACACACATAAATTATGATACATTTCAAAAGATGAATGGTAGATATTTAAAATGTTCCCAACCCTTCCACCGCTAACGGTGAGTTAAACAAACACCCCATTTCCTTACGTAATAATCCGAATTTCACGAATATACATACATATATAAAATTATACGTACGTCTGAGTGCATTGTAAAGGCGTTCCGAGCGGTGATATATCGCCGCTAGCTTTATCCCGCGGCATCGCCCGGGTGTTTTAAATTATCTTATGGACTAGTTTATGGCCTGCTTTAAAAGTCAACAGGGATGGTTCCAGCTAAGAAAATGTCTCCATAAACCATGGGAATAAGTACCTCTACAGCTAGTTTGGTTCGCAATTTTGGTTTAAAGCTTGACTTAGTACATCGTGTGTACCTACTGATTAACGTTAGTTTTAGAGGTTTAGTTCAAGTTGTTGCTGTTTAACTGTTCTCTGGAGTTACGGCTACTAACCTATGGAAGGAATTGGGCTGTTTGTTGCGTTTTAGTACATAGTGAAGTGACGTCGATAAACGGATGACTGTAATGATTTGTTTAATGGGCTACTTAACAATAAAATTAGCTACATATAGGTAATGGCTGTTACGATTCATTTGCAAAGCAGGTTTAGGATACGCGAATTATCTTGTTTTCAAAGATTCTTTTTACACGGTTATTTAATTACAGACATTATTACGATTATTCAACTCAGTCATTAAATTTTTGACTACCTTTAATTACCGTCATCACACAATCGACAATCAATAGATCATCAATAATAGGCAATCTTAGTGTCGATGACGTATCGTCATGAGGCAGCATGCTCTATTAACCGCTGAGCCGTTGCGACACGACGCCATTATGTGATCGAAGGGCTCGGCAGGGAGACCAGAGTAGTACAAGCGCAGGAGACATTAGTTACCAGTCACTTAGAGTTTGTAACATTTATATTTAAGACATTAACATTTAAAAATAAGTTTTTATATCCCGCGTAAAGACGTAGAGTGCAGTGTCACTTTAAATATCACGATTTTTTCCACCAAAAGATGTCCACTGCTGCACAGAGGCCTCCCCAAAGTTCGCTAATTGGCTCGATCCTTGGTAATCCGAATTTGCTTCCATTGCTTCCCAATGAACTTAACTTGCATCCGTCATCTAGTGCTCACATGCACCCTATATTTAACACCTAGGTATATTTTCATATCTGTAGCAGATACGAAAACAAATCAAAACACTCTGAAGTGGTTTAACAACAATAAGACACCAGTCACCATAACAGTGTTTGCTTGAATATTAAAAGACAACTACCACATTCACCAGCGGTTGTACCATTCATACAGCGGTCATTACACGGAATTGCCCATTATTGTTTGCCTAGCCCAGTCGACGAAAATGCTCATTTACCTGCGACATTGTGCCCAAATGGACCAACTTATTTATGGACCTATTCCAATCTTGTATTAAGATATAACTTATAAACTACTGGCTTGACATTTACCATGGTTATTTCATCATACAGAACGTGAGAAAAAAACGAATAAAATCATTTTGGACCTTCATATTGCCGTGAAGTGTATGATGGAAAAGAGATATAAGAAGACCGACATTTTTGAAGATCTTTGTGAAGATGTATTACTAACCAACTCGTTACGTTACTCTTTCCAATTATGAAGATTATCAGTCCTCTCAAGTTCGCCGATGGTTTTATTTCATACGGCCACAGGAGTAAAACAATTTGCTGCCTAGTGGGGAAAATGACAATCACAAAGTAACTACATAATAATAAAAGAAAATGGTTACTTTACTTCACCACCCGGGACATACCTAAGTTCCTAAAAACTTACTTTCAACAGGCTGTAACCTCAATTAAAACATTGAAACAAGGAAGCAGTCCAAGTGTTTCCCCAGAGAAATCATCTCATGGAAATCCCAGGAGTTACCACAATAAAGTGTGCAGTAGTCCGAGAGGGGATAGTTGGGGATAGTTAAGAAACTCTATTGCAGTACCGACAGTCGCCACTTATGTTCCTTGCATGTATTGTTGGGGACAGAATAAACGACCCAGCTTTGTGCTACACGTTTTTATGGCCAAAGTTTTAAGTGTAACATTGAAAACTAACAAGATTTGTCTTTTAAGTTTTGTTTTTTTTAGGAGTTTTTGTCGATTCGTCGTGTGATACGTACAACTTATTTTTATGCATTCCATCAATTTGGTTTTATATATGATTTTTAAATTGGTATTCGTTGATATGTTTCCTGACATAAAGAGTAGGTATTGACAATTTTTTGCAAACTTCTGTTATACAAACTCACTAGCGATCAAAAATCTTACTTCAGCTACAACTTACCCCTCATACAATACTGATGAAAACTGCCTTAAGACCCCGAAATCCCACAACTACAACTTGATTACAATGGCTACCTCACACGAACAATTCACAATGTAAAAAAAAACTGTGACAAAACCTCAATAAAATGTTCTGCCTCAATTTCCCTGTCTTTCAGTGTAGGCGGAAACTAGCCTAGAAGTTGTGTAACTATTCCGCTGAACATCGGAAGCTCGTACGAACCGATCCGACAACTATTGTACGCAATTGTACTTGCTATTGCCATTGCATAGCGTTTGAACTTGCTATTGCCATTACATAGCGTTTGAACTTGCTTTCGGACGGGATTACCATAATATCGTACGATTGTTACCACTTGTAATGGCGTGTTATCAAATCAACACGTCGATAGCTGAAAGTCTATATTATCTTACTGAAACCTGTCAGCTGAAAGCCCTTAAAATACGTAAGGTTGAATCACATATTCTTGACTGCAGACGCAGGCTAAATAATAGATGAGTAATTACTACACAGCACTAAAATAACGCTGCTATACCAGTATCAGTCATTGATATGGTAGATGGCAAGTTGAAATTCCCACGCATCTAAGCAACTTTGTAGCATTATGGCAATTAAGGATTAAAACTATATTTTCTCACGAAACCCTTTTCGACCTCTAACTTCTTATCTGCACAACCTTCCCAAAATACTCATGTCATTACCTAAGCTCCTTATTTGCGTTTATTTCGAAATGGTGGTCCAAATTAAAGACAAAATTGCGTCCAATCAGTGCTGGGGCTCAGTAAACACGGTGGGTCTATAAATCGTAAATTTAATGTGTCCCAATGAATAGCTTCTTTCATATAACGAGGTCGAGTGCGCTGCTAATCGGTGCACGGGGTATGAAAGTGTTAGGCAGAAGGTTAACTCAAAATAATAATTAGATATATAACTGGCTAATATTATAATTAAGTATTAGTGATCCGTTTGGTGATAAAAATCTTAATACTTAATGGAATTTACGGGCTATTGAAACTGTGCTTAAAAGGATAAACATTCGTTATAAATACGGTTCACATGCAAACCTTTCACATGCAAACCGATACTATAATGGAATTGCTGAGGTCCTATTAGATTTTTTCGTTCGTGATTAGCTATATAATTCATAACGTTTTATTTGATTAATCCAAGAATTGAGAAGTCTATTATTTATTGCAATAATATATTATTTTCCACCCCTTTTATTAAGGTCCTTGTGTATACAGCAAAACTAGTTTACTGTTTTAAAATAATTTAACCAGGACTCTATTTTTGTTGAATTTGCATAAACCTTCTGTTTTTCACCGTGTTTATTCAGATATCTGGTAGCGTGATCTAAATGTGCGTACGTGTGAGCCAACCTCGGGAACTGATCGACCGATATAGATTAAATTTAATGTTTGCCAACTCAATTCTGTGGTTAATGCTGGTGATTATTTGAACCTATTAAAATGATGAGCGTGTATTTTAGTATTTTTCTAATATTATGGGAGTTTGTGGCTGAATTGCGGTCATATCTGATTAGCGGATTAATCGGTTAAGTAGGCCATTTAATACCTATCAAGAAGTAAACAAGATTTTAAAGCATTTGAACAATTTTTTTCGAGCTTGGTGTTTATTTTTCGAGATTTTAGGTTATATTTTATAGAAGTTATATTTTCAGGTAAAACAATTTAAGAACCAAAGTATTGAGAGTGGGATAATAGAGATTGTACTTGTGTCTACACAAGCCCTAGTGCACTATTATATCTTGGGAAACTGGCTGATCTCCTGCTTGTACAATTGCCGTGGCCAACAGTTTGTTTAGACGTTATTATTTGAAGTTAACATTATTCTCTAAAATTTTAACTATCATCTATCCCACTCCCATAAAGGCTCCACCACACTCCTTAAAATCGCAGCGTCCATATATCTCTCATCAGCATTGGTATTCCCGTGTAGGCGACACAGATGTGCGCATCAGTTAATTGGGTCAGAGTGCTGCGTGCGACGCGCAAACACGCGCAAACTCGACGCCTTTAGACGCCACGCGTACGTATGAGCACGTCGCTGCGAAGGATAGTCTGGATAAGACCTTATTTCTTGGGCAGGTAGAAAATCATCAAATGGGTTGATCAATATTCCCGCTGTGGATGCATTGGATAATATGAGATGCAGTGAAACGTATGAAAGACTGACTTACATCTACTTAATGTTTCTTCTGTAGCCCCTTGTGTACCAGGGCTGCGATAATTTGCGCGAATAATTCCAAAGTCCCAGCAGGCAAGGTGGATAAGATTTAGGTTTTAATAACGCGCTGCCAAAGCTTTCTTCAATTCTGCAGGATAACGTTATCTATAAGGTGAGAAGCGTACCTATGCGCTTTTATTTTAATTTAAAATTAATTACTTGTAGTAAATTAAGTCATATCCAGTATAATCTTTCGTAAGCTAAACGTGCGTCCGATCGCCGCTAGCCATGACGGCGATTAAGGAAATCTACATGTCTATGCTCTATGGATGCTAAAATAATTTATAGCCTGTGTACAGCCAGTGTTTGTCTATGGCGATCGTTAAACTGAATTGAGTAATTTTAGTGTTCAATAAAATTGGAGTACAGTAACTAGCTTTTAGAACGAGGGCAAAGAGCGGATCTTATTCAAATGGTGTTGAATGCATTAATTTAAATAAAAACTGCTTTTATTCGTTTTTTTATGAGTGTAAACAGCGGAAGATATACATAAAGCTCGTAATACATATCTGTAGCTGCTATAAATATCTATACTGAAAAAGGATGAGTAATTTTATGCAATAAAATGAGTTTAAGTAGGAGAACGCGGTTTTAGACAGATGTTTTAGTTTTTATATTTTATTCTCAGTCTTCCACATTTTGCTACTTATTCGCTTTTAAGAATTTTACATAACCATAATTCCACAATAACTAAAATCCCAAAACAAAACCAATCGACGCTTTCACACATCCCGATCAATTAGTGACATTTTCGCTACAATGCGTATTTCCTTCAATAATTAGGGGGAGCGACTGATTAACGACCGGCAATGGATAGTAAATCAATCGTACAGTGTGTCGAGTGATTAACGGCTCGTCATTATATTGATAGTATAGGTTAATGAGTTGCCCTAATGAACAGGATGTGTGTGCTTAAACAAATTCTTTAGATTATTGCCTAATTTGAAGCGTAGTGAGTTACCCTCTGAAATTGGCCTCTGCTCCCTCTCCTTTTATTATGCAGGGGTAACGTCGAAAAGACGACTGAAAAATATTGGCTTACTTTTGAAAAGATAACTTTCTATGTACCTACATATAATATCGTGTATAATGAGAGTACATTTAAGTATGATGATTGCCAGAATAATGGAAGAGTAAAACGTATTGTGACAAGCCCAATTTTGTTAGAAATAGCGTAACACGATGGAGTAAATGTATCGAATGTCAAAGTTTTTATAGAAGACTTTTGAGACAATAAAGCAAAGGAGCAATTAATAACTCCTACTGACCCACTTATCAATTGAAATTGGTACCTACATTTCGTTATTCCAACAACACGGCTTTCTCTAAGCATTCTCGGAAATTGCCTCAAACGCTACCAAAGAACAAATTACGAGCAATAATATATGAGAAACTCAAGGGTCTTTAATTTTCGTTTCCACATTCGCTGAAGTGTCTCATTTCAGCGCAGAAATTCAACACTTGAAGCCTTGCTCACCCCCCAATTACAAACCAGCATCTACTTTATAATTACTCACTCGAATTCTCCCTCAAGTAAACATGTACCACATAATAACGGCCTAATTACTCCGCTCAACAAACCGAAAAACATATTTTATTACTAATACGCTTTTAATAATTGGATACTTCGCCACCTTCATTCCAATTACTTAATTATAAGTACGCGAGTGTTTCCAATTCAAGCAATGTTTTTCGTCGTATTACGGTGAAGGCTTAAGTTGAAAAAAATTGCTAAATAATTGTTTAGTTAAGTCATTAGAAAACAATTATGGGTCTAAAGTAGTCTGAATGTAGGGACGTGTACTTATTCACAGTTAACTTAAACGTTTTGGAACGAAATCTTAGACTGCGATTGTTATCTACATATTACCAACGTATCTATAGGTACGAAAATGATTTGACTACAAACTAAAAACACAAAATTAAACTGTCAGAAAAACAATTTAGCTAACACAGTTCAAACAGTTTTTTGACTAAAACTTTATCAACCGACCCCGCCCAGGCCATGTTAGGTGCGTCTAACCACCAGGCTGTGTTAGGCGCCTGCCTAACCACACCGCAGAAACATTGACACACAGATTGACAGACATCGTATTACCGAATTAGTGATAATTGTACACTATGTCTTATTGGTGCGTGAAATATTACAGAGTAGGGTTTGGACAGAGAGTTTAATCAGCTGTGATGTAAGAAGTTATGTATGCAATGAGTGTTGCTCAACTGTATTTAATTTTGTTCTTCAGAACTTAGCATTTTTGATAATATTTAAGTTATATATAAATTACGTAAGTCTTCTAACTATAGCAATATAAATTCAAGTAGGTACAGGGAAATCATAGATTACTTGTATCAGCTTATTATATTTTGCTTATATTAGCAGATATACTTTTTACAATTTCAAGATGATTTTATTTTATAAGATTTTTTTTCTTATGTTTAATTTTTAGCATTGTCTCAATAAATAGAGAGTAAATGCGCCTATATCTCTACATAGGTTTAAATAGTTACATTCCAAATATTGACCCCTGCATTCTCTATACCTAGCTACTCTTTGTTAATGTCCGCGGTGTGTACCGCGTATGTATAAACTGTGTTTTCCTGGCCACACCCGCCCAATTACCAGGACGCTCGCACCGCGATCAAGAACACGAATTATTGTTATATTGTTTCATGTGGCTTCACTCACAGCTTGACAGACTTACGCAAAAACCTGAAATGTTCCTCAACTTTCAAGCAGCTTTCAACATTACCTTTTATGACAATTAGTTTAGCCAATTTACTGTCAAAAGAACGCAGCTATTTAGAATTAAAAATCACGACGCAAAAATCATAAAAAGCTGCATTAAAAACCAAAACAACTAAACCGATTAACTACATTTAATCTGAGAATTACATAAACATCAAAATAATAATAACCAATTCCTAACACGTTAATTCCACCCATACATAAGCCTGTGTACACACAGACAATTCATTACAACAAACCAATTTGCGCTAGTTGTAAAAATAGTTAAAGCGACGTAACGTTCGCAATCCGCGCGCTTGCAGATTTTAATCGCATTAAACCGGGCTCTGATGTAATTCAATTTATCGAGAGGCTAACTGTGTGTGCTATGCCTTATGGTATAGTTAATTTGTTCATGTTAATCCTTCAAATGGTTTGTTTGTGTTTGGTGAGGGATTGAATGTTTTTTTTTACTTATTTACCTAATATGTAAAGGCAGCACCCGATAAGTGTAACCTATAATCAATGCTGTTAGAACATACTTGTTTTAATCATGAACACGGAAAAATATTAATGAATTTATAATTAAGTACAGACCCTCTTCGGGTAAAAAATAAAATTCAAATTAAAGAAACATTCCTTCACTCTATCTACTTATACTTAGTAGTGATTGAATTATGAACTTTTCTGTTTAATTAGTCCGATCGAATACATACGCCTACCCTTGAAAGACATTGCTCTATACAATTTTCTGCACAGAAATTGAACATTGATCACTTAACACAAAATCCGATTACCCCACCAAAACATGAACTTAGAACCACTAATCCTACGTACTCCGGGTACATATAATAGTTAATTCCATTAATACAACATTCATGGTTCATCCGCTCACAGATTCGATTCCCGGCGCAGTAATGGGCCTATTGAACTGTCAGTGATCACTGTAGACTGTACATCAGGCTGGTGGAACTGATTGCGATTATTTAATAATCATTGTGTGGATTAAGTACTGAGTAGTTTGTTGTGTGTAGTTTGCTCATGTATGGTTGGTTAGATATTATGTAGTAGGTTTGCGATGTCATCTATGTGAGGCTAGGTTTCTCAATTAAAAATATGTCAATACAATTTTAGAATTTATTTTATTTTTATTTTATGAGAATGATTGTGTACAGTGTAATTTTCATTAATGTAAATCTGAACGATTGTAGGTATATAATAGTGTTGGTAATTTGTGCTTAAAAATATTTTTAAATAATGTAGTAAATAATGTACCTACAAATTCTTAAAGGGATGAAGATTTATAAAATTTGAAGAAAATATTGGTTTAAAAACACTAAAAACGCCACATTAAATTGCAGTACCTACGCTTAGTTTTCATATAAATTACAGGTTTTTCGTTATTTATTTAATCTTTTCCATATGATTCACGTTTAGCAGTGTACTGTAGTCTGTATGGCACCATGAACAGTAGAAAGTGAACTAAGAGCCAATTTATCTGGTCGTCACATCAGACTGAGCTCATTGGCTTAATGATCGTCATTGCGACTGTTGTGGGCCGTGAAACCAGCGGGTTAACACAGGCAGTTTTATTAGTAGCACTTTAATGATTTGGGATAAGTTTTGCTTAATTAAAATGTTAAAAAAACGGAAATACCAAATTATTCAGATATCCGTAAGTGTGATACTTTCTAGACAACCAGCTAAACGGCGTATTAAGGGTTCATGGCGAAGTAGGCTTTAGGTTTACAACAAAACACATAGTTAGCCGTTTTATGCTCATTATTTTTGTTCATTCAACAGCTAAGTTCTACTATCCACTCTCGCCTACCTATACTCCCTCTTACAAGCACATCCACAGTTTTCGTGGCCCAGGTTCAACAATTAATACGTTTCCGATGATTTTCAAATTTAATTACGCGGGTACAACCCTCCCCGCAGTGGCAGCCGTTAAATACAACGTTTTGTTTTGTCCCAAAGTGAAATTATTGGGGCGATTGTACGCTCATATTGGGAGTAATATAGTGTAAAATATTTTTTTTGTTCCATTTGCCTTTTAATAAATTAATTAAACATGGATATGGTTTTAATTTGGGGTAATGGCTGTATTGATTTTAATTTTGCATTTATTTTGAAGTTAAACTTTGTTGCTTTCAGATTTTGTTTGATGTTTTATTCGTTTGTTTGATTATTGATTCTAGGATTACTATCAGCTCCCACAATAAATAATATGAATAAGCATTTCAAATTAAACATCCACAAAATGAATCAATGTAGATAATAATATGAACTTCCCTATAATAAAGATGCATTGATTCACATTTTGACAATACCGATCCATAACTTAAACAATATTTCCCCGGTTCACAATGCACAACACAGTAACGGATATCCATTCTGCACAAGCCCCGCAGTACATTCAATCTCGGCAAGCTTTGTTTAAAGATCTAAATCAAGCCAACAAAAATCCACTGAAGCACATCCCCACAAAATTCATTATAAATATCTGTGCAGCCGCGGGATGATCATAACTCACCAGGGATATAAAAATGCCTATCTATACCCATCGCAGATAAATGCCCGCCTGAAACTAGCCGTTGAAAATATCGAACGACTGTATAAGCTGAAAACTACGATATTTCATAAAGCACACCCACTCTATCTAGTTTAGTCGAGTTTTTAGAAAAAATATGCGTTGCAAAATTTTTGAGCGAATTTTTCGCCGAGTTTTGCTTGTTTGTTGATTGAGATGCGAGAAGCCAATACATCTCGTATTTATTTTGGCTTTTAAAAATATGGCCGAGTTGTACGCCTGTGTGGACGAGTTCGGCCAACTTTGTTGCGTGATTGATTGATGTGATTTCACTGTGGTTTTGAGTCGATGGAAGGTTCACTGTTTTCATATGTGACTGCAAATATGAGAAATATGGAGCTACAGAAATCCTTTCAAGTCGTCAAATACAATCGTTGGATATCGATTTTTGTAAACTACTGGGCCTTTTAAAACTCTTCGTAAAGCAACACCAATAAAATGATGATCCTTTAAATACAGGATTTACCTACTTTGCAATAACAAGCGACTACAACAGTTTCACAAGTTTACTTATGTACGTGACTTCCGAGCTACAATTCCGGGTTCCGTACGGAAACAAATAATTATGCATTTAAAATACTACGTTAAGGACATGAATGGGGAAATAATTCGCTCGCTTTCCTGTTACCTGGGAGCCAGAACAAAAGATACGTGCACCGATCTGCATCATAATAATGTTAAAAACGAAATATTTTAAAACAACATTTTGATATGGAGAAATACAAAAGAGAATTTGTGGTTTTCAGTTTCTGCATTTTATTTTTCTACTTCATCTTTTGTTTGATATTTTTGCGTATAAAATAAATGGATGCATTCCGTAGTTTCCCGAGAATCTTAAAAAATGCTTCATGCATCAGGATAAAAATTCTGCTATAACATTTCCCGTATTTCAGTCTATCTTCATTCAAAATATCATTTGAACCGGTTCAGTGGTAGTAAGCAAAAATCCATGCATACCATATTCATATCAGCAAGTTTAAACAAAGCCTGAAAATATAACTTAAACTTAATGGTATGAGCAAAATCCTAAAAATATTATGTACGCGGAGTACTATGAAAATTTTTGTTCTTCTTTCACGCAAAAATGTATAAACTACTAACCAGTAATATAAGCTTAAATATCAGAATAACATATAGACTTTTCATCAATCTGTGGGAATAATTCCATCAGGACGCAGGCGAAACTGCGGGCGGAAGCTTGTAGCTTGAACAAAAAAGTTTTGGAAAGTGATTTAAACTGCCATCGCTGGATCCCTAATCCGCTGAAAAATCTGTAAAGCGTCCGTGATGCGCGGTCGGCTTCATCATCATCATCATCATCATCATCAGCCTATCGCAGTCCACTGCTGGACATAGGCCTCTCCAAGTGCACGCCACTGAGATCGATTTTCGGCTACTCGCATCCAGCTCCTGCCAGCCGTCTTGCGCAAGTCATCACTCCACCGTGCCTGAGGACGTGCGGTCGGCTTACTCGTGATTTAAAAAGAGGCTTACTTTTTAAGTTTTTAACCGACTGTGTTGGATGGCTGTGCTTTTAAACAAACTGCCGTTGTGCGCTGTAAAAGGAACATGCAGACTAGAGTGATCTATAGAACTCTATGGGAATTTACTTGATAAAATAACTTTTGGTTCCAATAATGGTTTCTGATATTATAGAACTCTAAATACGGCCAGAAAATCTTTGCAAAGTACGTATATTTGTCATACGAAAAATAATATAACATGCTTTTATAAATATCAGTTAATGTCAATTATATTGATTCTTGATTTAGATATTTACAGTTAGAATTTAAAAATTCCATAACTGCAAAAAAGAGTTAGTACCATGTATGAACAGACATAAGAGATAGGTACATAAGTATGCACCTATGCACGTGATACTCGTACGACCACCCCAACAGTAAAAATAATAAACAAAATCCTGTCGAAACATTGCCAAAAAACCTTCCCTTAAGAATTTGTATAAAATTTTTAGGCGTCACACACACGGCAGACTCACGAACATTTCCGTTCGACTCGCCAATTTCGAGAGCACGTGAGATCAGGCCGCACGTGCGTCGCCTGCCTAATGTAACCACCAGCATAACGTGACCTGTCCACTGTAAGTTAAGTCATAAAACCTGTACAAAGGCCGGAGGTCATTGTATTCTGGTTTGCGGCAAAGAAATGAGTTTTAAACCCACCTTGGTTGGTGTCGGGTGAGAACAGAAATTGAGCGGAAACTGTGTCGCTTTAGATTAGAGACGCTATTGTTTTTTTAAGTGCGTTAAACGTTTTGTTTGTTCCATTGAATTACTTGACGGGTACTTGTGTAAATCACCTGGTAGCCATTTAGCCACGTAACTAAAGACGTAGTAGATAATCAGGTACAATTAAAATTCTACAGTAAATATAAATTCAAATGTATTTACTACCTCCCAACGCTCTTAAAATATCATCATATAAAGACCTCGAAAAATGCTTTTCTCGTTCACTTTCCTTCATAGTAACAAGCGGTATAACGTAAATATATATCGTAGTATCGATAAAAGTGTTGCCACTAAAACATCAATGAGCTGAATATTATTTGTAATTTATTTAGGCGATTATAATAAAGCTGTTTACACGCCGAAAGACACAGTCGCACCCTGTTAGTTGAACAAGCCAGTCTTATCAAAGGGTAGTTATTCTCTTTTCAACTTTCCATACTTCTACCACCAGTTGTGGCTATTCGATATGCCTAAATATTATTTTTATCACGAGACACTTAAAGTTTTCATTAAAACCAGTTCTTGTTTTTGCAGGAAAATGAAACATACAACCACATACACAAGAAGATCACGAAGGATCTTTGGAGACAAACTCCAGTAAAATCTCGAGCTAAACCATTCGAAACTTATAGACCAATTGTTACATCATTATGAATACCAATTAATTCCAAACTTGTTTGTTTACTTGTCAGTTGGCAACAATATCTTAGTAAGCAACCCGCCTAAACAATCCCTTGGAAATTAAGGGGCTATTCTCAACATCGACGGATCGACAAACAAAGTTATTATAAATAAATGTAACGATTTGTGAGCCACACTGGATGGCAGAAATAACCGTTACAGGGCAAACATGAATGTATCTTAACGAGTTCCTGTAAAAGTGGGAATCGTGTGGGAGCTCGTTTTCACTATACGATTCGATTACGATACGATTTTTATAGGGAATCGAGTATTGTTGGCTGAGTTCTTAACGCTAACGATTTCTAATAGCGTCGTAGGGTGATATTACTTTCTAAGAATTTAAGGTAACTAGTGGAAGTGCCTACATTATTCAGAACAGAATACAAAACATTGATACTATTCTGAATAAATATTTCAAAATATAAATATTTCCGATATTTTTATAAGATCACTCACAAAATTAGATATAAGAATAAAAAATCTAAATTGGGATTTACGCACCAGTTTTAAAATAAGGACCGAAATCACAGACAACATTTTATTTATAAGTTCGATGTGCCTTCCATTTGAACGGAGATCACTTTTAGATCCGTTGAACATATCCGTTTCTCCACACATAATCGTGTGCTATAAACTACGCAGGATATATCGAGGCAGCAATTATAGCGGGCGTCTCGATAATGTAAGACTAACGAACGATAACAAGCATGTTTACCCGGCGCCGCGTGTTGCCTAAATTATTTTATGTTCGCCACCGCGCTCCGCAGAGGTACAATATCGAACGCTCGCTTTTTGAATTGTGTGCGCATTTTGTTTTATGTCGAGTGGTTTTTAGAATATAACCCCTTGTTGAGGATTTTTTTTTATTGATGATGACATTTAGAACTGTTTTAAAAATGTCGTTAATATAAATCTACATTATTTAATTCATCGCTACGAATGTAATAATTGACAACTAGAATTTCTTATTTTTCCGAACCTTTTACGATAAAAAGCATTTTCATCAAGAATAAATAAAATGCATGAACATATTGAACATTGCAACCACAACGAAAACACAATACTCATCAATCATAAAACGGAATCACAAATTATACCTATTCACATAAAAAACCTGCAACGTACACTGTTGTTAATTTTACCTCTTCTCATAAATACCAGCAGATGTGAATCCGGGCTCCTAAACTATTCTGACTCCATAAAATATGTGAGGAAGCCACTTGAGAACAATGTCACATACATACTGACATACATCTATCAAACATAGCATATTATATGAGTTACTTCCCTCTTTACCCCAATAGGGGGTAATTTAGTTACCCATGTAAACAAAGTCGGTGGTAAAAATCACGATGAGTACATCTTTTGAATATTTATCATAATATTTCGAAATTATCTGTAAGTTTGGTATACATTACTGCTTTTGTTTTGAAGATGTTTTCATTAGTACGTGAAGATACGCAATGTATGACGTTTTAGTGAGAGTTTCAGATGTTTTAGGAAGTTCAGTTACAGTATAGTAGTAGACTTCAAAGATATATGTTATCTTTTCATATACATTTGGAACTTCAGGCAAGACGAGTTGCTACGACAAAATCCGTAGCGTTAACGACTACGTGAACCGCTACGCCGCGTAGCAATGCTACATTTAACCAATGGTTAAAATTATATAGAAACTTAAACTTTTTTTGCGTAGTTATAACAAATTAGGCTCTACTCTCTCTTACTTTATATTTACTCTACTTCTTTAATTCAATAGGGCCTTAAATATCTGGAAAGTCACAATAGTTTGCAGAAGCAAGTAAATAATTGTGTTCAATACTTCAATGACAGGTCACTATAAAACAAAAATAACTGAAAAATGATACCCTTTGTAAGAATGTCCTGAATGAATCCCGGATGAGTTGCCTGTAATACTGTACTGCCCGTCCGGATGTTCCGGATAACCTCATTACACATAATTACCGGTGTGATGACGTCAGTCTCGCGACCTGCTGATTGCCACTCATTTGTGGAAAAGTACTTAAAAATAAACTGCTTCAGGAAATTCGTTGTATTAAATGCACTTTTTAATACAACGAATTTCGGCTTCATAGGTACGGTTTTCCATTTAATAAGATATATTTATTCGTGTTAATGTTTACGAGAGAAACTTTACCACGTCAATATTTTTAGAACAAGACGAATCTGTTATTTAACTTATTCGCGCACTATCAGAAACTCGTTCATAAAAGAGTTAGGTACGCATTCAATTTTATAATTTTTAAAACTGCCCCTAAATACCGCCAAAATCTATGTGAATGTGGCTAAACTAATGAACTAACTAGTCCAATTAGACAGACCAAGCTCATTCCACTTAATGTCACCACCAAAAATTAACAACAAACTTAATAACTCCTTAATAATTTTGCACAAAAGTATCGGCTCCGTGTCACGCACGTGTCGGGTCCGATACGGTTCCGATACGAACACAATTTACCTACATCAAACCTTCCTGACAGACCTCTTTCAGATCTCGGGGCATTAAGCAGTCGTCTTTAAGAAACGAAAAAATGTTATACAGTTAAATAATGTTATTCGGATACAAATCTCAAAATTTTTGGACCATTTGTGATTTTTACCTTATAGGTACTAGCTGTTTCTCAGCAGCTTTAAGCTTGTGGCACATTATAGCAGCACGGCAACAGCACGGCAGCAGCACGGCGTCGCCTCGAATTAAGACTACGGCTAGCTGCCAGCGCGCCAACCACGCGCTGTCCGCTCGCCGTCGGCGCGCCGTCCGCTCGCCGTCGGCGCGCCGGCCGCGCGCCGGCCGCGAGGTGTAAGCTTGCTGTCACCGCAAACTCAATATTATTTTAAGACGATTATGATTGATGTTATGATTGAACACGACGTAATGACGTTGTTTCGCTGCCGGCTCGGAGTCGGCGCGCAATTAGCACGCCGTCGGCGCGCTGTACGCATGAGGACCGCTCGCTTGCAGCTTGCGGGCGGCGAGTCGAGTTGTGTGGAAGCGGCAAGCACGCTGACTGCTCGCCGTTGGCTTTTTCATATTGACATTACGAAATATATTATAATATACACGATTTAATGCTCTAAATTGAATGACAACTTAAATGCTGGTGTGGAGCCGTGCTGTTGCCGTGCTGCTATAATGTGCCACAAGCTTTACTCCGCTGACAAAATACAGACTTTATGTTTTCTTTAAGATCCATGTGAAACCACGAAACAGCTAGTTGACTTCTAAAGTTACATAATTTTAGTATTAATAATTTTCATTATCATTGAAGTGACATTGTGTCTAATATGTGAATCGAGACCTACCTAACCCGTCTGGAACTTTATCTACATAAGGGTATAAAGTATTCATATTTAACGAACCAATATACTAAGATAACTTTGTAAAATTTAATGTGCCCGCCAGCCCAAAGGTCGGGCATACACGTAAAATGTCACAAAATATTATTATTAGATCAAAAGCAATTTTGGGAGAATTCCGTAGATATTGTTATTAAGGAGGTACTTAAATATTTTTGTTATGAAAGATGTGTGCATCTGAAGTGGCCGGGAATCAAATCTGTGACACAAAAGGAAGCTACGTAAAACCACTTTGCCACAAGTGAATGCGTCGGTGTAGGAAAATTGCCTTGCTTTGACTTTCTATATGGTTTTGTTTATGTTTTTATTGCATATATTTTTATTTGGAAGATATTAACTGTCGAAATGAATGTTTAATTCAGTAGATAGTTGTAGACTACAAAATGGCTACCGAAAATAAAACCTAACTTTTATCGAATGTTTAATATACTTTTAAGTAACACTTTCCGATTCAGAAGTAACAGACAAAAGTGAATTACACTCATTACTTTTTAATAGTATCAAATCCATTTTTGCATTCCTCCTAACATAAATCCCGGACAGACAAACATCCACCCTTACAAAAATCTCCCATAGCCCCGTCGTATAAACATAGATCATATAATATATAGACAGGAAGCGGTAAGCTAGGAATTCCGCCATATGATTTGTGGCGCGCTCTGAACGACCCGGGTAGACTTCCCCGGGAGTAACACGTTAGCTTTCCACGCTTTATTTTGAATGGAAGTCGCTTCTAGTGCCAAGTGTGTGTTGGTGGATGTGAAGGTGCTGTGCTATATTTTTTGATAGATCATTTTTATGGCCGTTTCTCATAAACAAGAAATGTTTCGTTTTGGTTACAGACAGAACATTTTTGACTCTCATTGTAAAACAAGCAAAAAAATGGAGCTACATTTGATTTTCAATTACTCAGTTTTTGTTTTGTGATGACCTTCAACTTTTATACTAAAAGGACACAAAAATTAGTCAATTATTCAATTCAATTAAATGTAATTTTTTAAACACCTTTTACCTTAAATAATCTAATCTATTGAAACTGCAACTTTAGGTTAATGAATATTTTCAGCCGCTGCTATCTTCCCAAAAAGAGTCATTTAAATCAAAACAGCGATAAAATCCGATACTTCAAACCTCGTAATATAATTTGCGCGGTGGAAAACAATCAGCGAACGAACAGTTGTCGGTAACGTAACACCGGCCTGTCTTATTATTAGATTGTGTACGTCAGGGGGACACGACAATATTGCTATTATGAACACCCTGCTTTATATATTTCCTATTTACTCTTATAGAAATCAAGTTTATTATTTGTAATTTAAAGTTGAATTAATCGTTACTTTTATTGAGATCGAGTGTGTTACAACAAAATGCTTAAATTAAATTGAGGTAGAAGTTTCTCTGGGATACGGATGAAACCGCGGCAGACATTTAGCTATTATAATAAGATTATTTTCAACATTTTGTGTTTAAACTATCTAGTTATTGTTAAATTGAAAACATTTATTCAACAATTAGCATTATTTCAGCAGATTAAACATGATTCAATTTTATGACGTTTGGTCAATAAATTATATTTTTTGTGGAATACATTTTTGTGTTAGTAGATTTATTTTTAATGCAATATTTTATATCTGAATGTTTTTTAAAATAACAATTGTTCAATTGTTGATTTAAAAATACACATTCAGTAGGAGTATTTACATCAGGATTACAATCTAAATGAAGTCAACTTTTCTTTTCCTACAGGTAACTTATGTATAACTTTCAGTCATAGTTAAGCGGCTTAAGTTAGCCTGTGAATCAACAAAACCTTTCTAAATCCAAGCCACACCTCGCCATAAATCCAGGGCGCAAACAAAAACAAGCCTATTACGGCTGCACCGTACGACAATAAAATGTTAAATGATAATTTCGCGAGATGTCCGTTCAGTTTCCGGGGGAGGACTTCCGGCGACACGCATTAGCCATTAGCATGGCGGCTGTCGTTGACGTCACATCCGCTCATCCCCTAACGCAGGGGTCACCAACCATTGGTAGGATAATCTGTCGTGGCACACGGCAGAATGATTTGGGCATGCTTTAATTTTGTTTGTAAGTTGCAGTTGCACACATTCACATAGAACATTTGAAATATACATTTTATAACAAAATATTAAATGACTTTTCCTATTGTTTATTTTCTATTGTATGATTTTTCTAACGACTTCTTCCGAATTCAAAGCGATCTTAGCCCAGATAAAAAAAGCCCATCTCTGTTTCCAGGTTACCAAATTCATCACAACTGTTTCAGCAGGTTTAAAATAAAAACAAAATTTAAACACTACAGGAATTAACATATTTGCCACGAAGATACTCCCTTCTATCACTATACAGTGTACACTCTCTAGTATTATTTTTTAATGCACATAGCACGTAAGCCAATTAAGGTTGGCCACCCCTGCCTAACGATATTGTTGGGTAGCGTTTGTTTTGGCGATCCAATTGATTGCAAACGTATTTGCAGTAAATTCCGAGGAAATTATGCCAGCGATACTGTAGGTGTGTTTGTTCGTACATACCGAGATTACTTTGCTTTGCATTTATATGTTCAAATAGGATTTGCTTTTTATTTTTGGAGAATTCTGTAAAAAAGAGGGGAAGATTTCGGTTTTCTGTAAGTAACGCCAAGAGGCTATTTATTACTAACAAAATGTAGGTAGGTTTGTAGATATATAAAAAAGAGGTGTGTTACCAAATACACTATCTACATAAAAAAGGACCACAATAAACCAAAACGTTTAAAAAACAAACAGAAAAAGGTCGTCGCATCTCATTACCATCTCAGCGGCGTCCCAAACAAAAGTTCATAAACTAAATATACTGGGAATCGCTATTTTAACATAATCTCTACGCGAATACCTGCCCAACTTTATTGTGCTATTTATTTATTCTACTAGAATTTTGTGCACGAATTTTAGTGTCCTTATATGTGGCTTAGGGAGGGGCAGTAACGATATCGATGAATGCCTATCGATATATCGATTACAAGATTGTAGATGGGTAAATTGATGCTGCAATTTTTCTTAATTTATGCACTTATACTGTAGTGTCAAACTACTTAATTAGAAAATTTGCTAGTGAAGCCGACAAACTACTACCAATATCGATGGAGTCTTTGTAAGTACAAAATTTTCTCGTTACACTCAAAGCGTGAATCGATCATCACTCTGGTCCGGACATCTAAAGTACATGTATTCACAATTTCGCATATTGGCACAAATTCAAATTTCCAAACGTGTTTTGCATCAAAATTCGGACATGTGACTGATTACTTCATTACGGGGGTGGCTGAACGAGTTCAGGCTCGTTCCTCATTAGGCTGTCACGCGAGGTATCAAAGCTGAATGTATGGCTTTCAGTGGGAGCCCTCACTAATATGCTGTTAGCGCCGTGTATCAACTTGGATCCGTGTCACGTATTTAGGCTTTGCTGAAGATGTAAACGTTTCTATTGAAATTGTAATTAATGTCTCTGAAAGTTTGAGTAACTTAGTATGTAAATTACTTGCGAACGATTAATAATAAATAATAATAACTCAGTGAATAACGTCATTGGGCCTCAGGCATAACCCATTCCAAATTCTACAAAAAAATCCACACAAAAAATCTGATCGTAATTCGATATATCGACAACAGCGCACAGCACTACGGTATAATATCAACTTTTACGATCGCCTTTTACCATATAAATGTCATTTGCTTTTGTGAATAAACTAGTCCCCTTTTTATTCTTTTTATAGGAATGTTTGTTGATATCGCAGTGGCTTCGCGTTTACTGCTTGCCGCGATTCCTGGAGAGATGGGAGGCTGCTGGGTTAAGTGCTACCTTAGGACGGAGGGTTTTATATGTTAGGCGGTGTATTATGCTGAGGATCGCTTTGGTTTATTTCTTCTGTTGAGGTAAGAATGTTGGCTGAAAGATTTATTGGAAATCTTTTTTGTTTTTTTGTACACAATTTAAGCAAAATGTTATGGCATTTTCTACCGTACTACACACTTCAACTTACTTGACCACAACTTAGACTTGACAAATACAATCTATAAAAACTGTAGCCTCTACTCCAGACACTGACTGTAACAGTAACAGCTTAACATTTAAGATCGATCATGAACTAACTGCGTCTATAAAGTCCTCAATACCAAGTTGACTTACCGTCTAGCCTAAACCCTCTAGATTCACAACAGTCAACATAACTAGCTCTTTAAATATTATTGAACATCAAACACCACTTACCCACACATGCACACAAACAAATTCTAAACCATTAACACATACAGGCAGACTGAAACTTAGCCGAGATATTAATCTGAGTTTGTGGGTAAAGTGATGCTTAGAGGCTTGTGCCAATAGTGGGTTTGGCGGCTTAATTTAGCTAACTGTTGACCTAGGCACAACTATTAGTATCAACGGATGGTACCTGGTGTTGAGCGAGTAAATACTGGGTGTTGGTGCAGCCTGATGAGTTCTAAGTGAGGGTGCTGTGTTTGAGATAATTTAACTTTGTAGTGACATTTAAGTGTTAAGTAGCTGGGTAGCTGTTATGTATCTAGTCTTTGGAGATTAAGTCTATTGATTTGAAAAGATAAAAAAAATCTTTACTAAGAGAACATCTAACAAATTGTAATAGAAAATAAAATGCCACGGAACGTACCTTCACTCTACAAGAAAGACCAAAAGTATCACCTACATATATTGATCACAGAGTACATTATTTTTACAAAAGTTACCAAAAAAGCCGAGCTACCTAATAATACTTTTGCATTGAATTCGAACAAGCGTACTGTCATTTTAAATAATTCCGTTCCAATAGTGATTTGTAAGCACAATTTATTTAATAATTGAAGGCGACGAGTCCAAGCCGTCACCTTATATTTGGTGGTTAATTGAAAATTTTGCGATCCACCCCTTGTTGAGATACCGACGTCTATGGGATATTATGTTCCACGGTCGCGAAGAAGCTGGAACGAAGGGGTATTATGGGAAAAGAGTTGGGCGATTGTTGCGCTACTAACGCGTAAGTATTTCGCATTATCAAAGAAACCGTCTTGACAACAGTTGAATAAACAAATGTCCAGCAGCAAATTTTACTGTATTCTTATAAATGCAGCCATAAGAACCAGTTGTTAAAGTTATAACATCAATTAAAACAATATCAAGATCAGCTCGTTCCTAGTAGTACTTTATGAAATGAGACAATATTACTTAGTAGCCCCATGATCTCAAAGACGGCTTAATAATGCTTCTGCTATTTCCTCACTTCTATAGGCCAGGGGCAGGGGTGAGGACATCTTTCAAAAATACTTGACATAAACCAAAAGGAGCCACTTCACGCTAAGACTTTATGGGGTGAGCAGAATTCAAAGCGACAAATAAGATAAGTGAACCGCTTAGAAAAGGGTGATTATGTTTTACCTCCATAAAAGAATTGTCCGGTTTGATACTCTTTTCGATGTCAGTTTTAAACGGTGTAATGGTGACAATATTAATCCTTGTTAAAAAATATCAAAAGTGCGGACAAAGTTGAATGTGTCATAATATCTACAGCATATTTCTCAGCTGTTTGTTACAACTCTCAAACGTCGTAATAAATAAGAATTTATTCAGAAAACCCTAGTGTGAGGGAAAAGCTAGCAACGTCTTTATATTTGTAATGCAGCTCCCTCCAATATTTAGTTGGTACGTATTATTATCCGGCGTAGTTTAGCGGTAGACCCTCAGACCTCTGCCTTCCTCCCGGAAAGCGACGCGTGAGCGCTTCCTCAAAGAGACGATGCACCCAGCGGAAAATCCACAATATTTACGAGTACCATAACATGCACAACACTGACAGCCTTAAGGAAAATCACATCCACCAGCTACAGAAAAAAACACCTATTCAGGAACCCCTTACCTTTAGGGGTAGGAAATACCAACTTATATTTACCGACCAGGTAAGCCACATTCAAATCAAATTGAGCTTTATCTTCGAACAAATAAAGGGTTGGGGACGTTTTTGGGGTGTAATTTTAAAGTTTGCAAAATAAATCTGAAATCACAGTAACAACTCGTTGGCGCAGAAAGTGCGTAACTCCTTAACAACGATAATTTCAAATCAAACCAGTGGAGTGAAGAGATAAATTTTGGTATTCGCCTCTCGTGCCCACAAAACAGATTTAAATCGGCCATTTTGTAAATTTGCGAGTTGCTTGCAAGTCGCCGGTCGTGCGTAAGGCTCCGGCGCCTCCCAGAGGTGATATTATATAACTTTTAATTGTAACAGTTGAGCAATGATTTTGGAATAATTGCGCGAGTGTTTTGTTATGTTCGCGGAGATATCGCTGCTTCTTGGGATTGTATTGTGCTCGCGAAATATATGGAGACATTTGTTGCGACCAACTCAGATTGGGCATTGTTTATTTGTGTGCTCTGAGGCGTTGGTAATTATCTTTATAGCGTACCTACGAGTTGCTAATATGATTCCTTAGGCAATCAAAGTTAACGCTTTCGTGTTAATTAAACCAGCTCCAGGCACTTCACAGTTTTATTGTTACGAGGTCTGCTACACAAACATAGTAGCTTTATTCCATTCATAAATTCAACTCATAATAAAATTGACTTGATTAACTTTTGTGCCCAAACAAACAAAACTATGTTTTATTTAAAAACTTTCGTTCAAAAGCCTAAACTAGTTCAAAATGTATGTAAATTTATTCTAGAAATAGGCAAGATCAATCTATATTTAACAGTAAACACGAGTTTTAAGGGCGGGAGGGCAACTGGGGCAATAGGGGCAAAGCGGTATAAGATGGGTCTTTGTAAGCATTATGCTAAAACTAAGGACGAGGGTTCACCGGCCGGTTTAATTGGCACTTCACCACTAGTTCATGGAGACTCCACATCATGGGGATAAGAAACCGTTCTATACGTTTACAATTATTTTTAGTTTCTTTTTGCATAGAGGTTGTTCTGTTTTCATTGGTGCTATACAGCTCGGTGCTCAAAGAGGACCAGCTTATTTTATGTGTAGCAAACTTTGAACAACATATGTGTAACGTAAGAAATTCAGAATTCAATAATGTGTCTTTTTAATGCTACTACTAGCTTAATAAAAACTTTCTAGACCTTTTATTCCAAATTAGAATAAAAACTGTACAACTTGTTGTATAAGTTTAACTGCAAATCTAAACTTATTAGACACATTTTTTTACAACCTATCATGTCATTTACACCTCTAACCCTTCCCAACATAGACACACATACACAGAGCTACATAGACTCGTAGAGCGGTCAGCGCCGCGCCGTCTGGCCGGCTCGCAACCTGACACCAAGCTTACACGGTCCGGCGCACTGCCACGGATTCCGGCTCCGGTGTCGCACGTACCGAGCCCCGTGGCTGCACTCGGGTAAGGATTATGTGGGACTGGAAAAATTGTGTAGTTCGATGCTAGACGAAGCTATGTATTTGTAAAGAGAATCTATATCTTTGTAAGTCCGTCATGGATAGTGTTTTTTTAAGCAATATAACAGAATTACGCAGTCTTTTTGTACATACTTGAAACGTTCTAAGATTCAGAATTAGCAATCGTGCACTCGGATTTAATTTCTACTATGATTATACTACAAATTCATGAGGCAATGTACTGACTGCGAGCCGTAGATAACTCGAGTTACCTTTTTAGATACTGCCACAGATCTTATTACATAAAATTGATAGATAGGGCTAACTAGCAATTTTATTTTATTTTTAGAAGAAAATAACACAAGTTATCTAAACAAACAGACACTACAACAGATTTGAAATGTGTAGGTTCACACATTGCACGCTCTCTGGGTCTCCTCGCACTACTTGCCGCTTAGAACTGCACTTGTGAGAAACATCTGTTTCAACCTTTACAGTTGTCAACAGTATCAGATATCATAAAGAATGTACCGCAAAGTGGTACATAGTACTGAATTCGTAGTTATACGTACTCGATATCATAAGCTAATTAATCGTCAATATTATTTTAATTTTATTATTGAGTAAAATCTCATAATATGGGCTTTATTTTCGAAAACCGATAAACAATACTTGTATATTCACTACCAGAAATGTAGAGAAAAATATTTCAACAAATCCTAAATTCATATCAATCCTAAAGCCTAGTTCATACATCCGGAAAGACCCTAGAATGCCCGTATAACCTCCCATGACCTTGTCTACTTTTTCAATTACCGTAGAACATCGGCTGTAACTATTAAGCAAGTGCATACAGGCGCAAGCTCATTACTTGACGGCTTATAAAGCCTTACGTGTAGCCCGGCCTTAAATATGCAACGCACAGGGTGTGCTCGCGTCTTAATATTTGATGCTAGAGAATTAGTTCAGGAGTCAGAACGTGAATAAGATCACTTTGTTCAGAGAAGGCTGAGATTTTTTGGTTCTGTCTTTCTTAAGTTGTGGCGTATGTAGTTGAAGATGGGATAATCGTTTTGGGGTTTTCGCTAGAACACATTAAGTATATAGATTAGACTTTGAGTTCGAGTAAGAATTACGTAAAGCGGTGTTTATTTATTGTTATTATAAAATGAAGTTAGTTTTATTATTCATGTTTATTCGCCGAAAGCATCTCAAAAATAATTTTGATTTTCTTAATTGCATTTTTTTTAAGTCAAAAATAATGCAGCAACTCTCGTTTAAAGAAACATCCCACTGTATACAGCGGTGAAGGGCAGCGCAGATAAAGTTACTGGCCGCGGGCACAGCCGGGACATTGCCACTAACCTGTGTCTTCACTCTATCTCATGTTGAAGATGTAATTGGCCTTTATCCATTGCAAACGTAAATAAAAGGATGTGCTATTGTTAAATTACTGTTCTTAAGATGCTTCTAGAAAATAATGTAAAAAATATTATATCAAAGCATGTCAAACGTGGCTTAATATTTCACCAATGCTTTTAAGTATATCAACACCACCCAATATCAATAAAACAGACTACAACCCCAAGACGTGTCACTTACAACCTTAAGAAAACTACTTAAAATTCAAACGCTAGCAATCTGCGACTTGGCATGAACCGAACCCCCCGAGAATGCCTCGCTCGAACATCAAACGCGCTACCCACCAGCACCGCTGTAATGGTAACACACTTATTTGCACTTGTACCAAACGTGTAACTCCCGCTGCTCATTACGGAATCTGTTGATATACAGGAAAAAAACATGGTTTCTTACTCGTGCGAAACTTGTCACATCACCCCACAGAAAATCGAACCCTATAGCCACTACAATAGAGTTGAATTTTAAGTGTAGGTGGTGGAGGCTGGTACGTCTTTTCAAGAGTCAAAAAGTGAATGTAGGTCTCAATCAGCAGACATGAAAGTGTGAAGATCAAAGGCAGGGGTTAAGCACAGGTATCGCGATATCGAGCCTCGTTTTAATAACGAGTTAAGCAATCGCACGCGTGACGCGACTCACAAATTGCCAATCATATACAAAATGGTGTCATTTCGTTTACATTTCGATTTGTGGAATTTGTTTTTTTTTTTGTGGAGGTTGAGGCAAATCGGAGAGCAATCAATCAGCTATCTATTAGCTTATTACTGTTACACGTAGTCTTGATAACGAAGACATTCGTGATAGGGACAGGAAATTAATTAAAATAGTCAATCGCCGATTGGACCAATGGGCGGCATTTTCAGGGCTGGTTATAGTTTGGTTATTGACATAGTTGCATGGTGCACCTCATACTAAACCATGATAACATAACTCTATCACAGCTGACGCTCAGAAGTTCACTTATGCCCAGATTCTGTAGAAAGAAACCATTACTATTCCTGACGGATTTGACATAAAACTCATTGAATAAACGTCACAGTCACCTACCTATTGTAAGCAAGTTGTAGTTCCCTGCCTATGTACAACAGGCACAACAAAGTACTCTTCGCTAACACTGTAAAATCTGTACTTATAAAAGCAAACATTCGTCAAAGCCTCAATGCTTCAGGGCACTCGCAAGCGATCCCGTTCGATCACGTCAGCGGCCATTTTTTCGTCCGTCCTTTATTGGCGCTGGTCCCCAGAGGGCGCTGCGATCGGATAACTTTCTCACCACCTGCCATCTAATTTGGCACAATAATCCTCATACATATATACGAGTTACGATTTTTTAGTTGCTGTTTTGTTGTTTATGGTATTTTTTTGTGGAATTTTTGTTTTGAAGTCGTAAATTTATCGATTTTTGCCAATGATTTCGGTAACAATGCTGCAGCAATGGGTTCTTGTACCTGTCTTGCAATTCATATATCTTTGTATCTTTAAATTCCATAAATGATTTGTACGACCATAGTCGAGTAGTCTGCAGTTGACATTTATGTCACTCAGACTGATGAGTGCCTTGTCAGCGCCAAACAATTGTTTAATAACCGAATCACTGCAACGAGACATTAAAACTGACTAAGAAATAATCCCAAAATTTGTTTAAATTATAAAAATGAAGAATATCACCCTACCATAGTGACACATAGACGAAATATTCAAATTGAGATTGGTCTCGCCATAAACCTTGGTCGTAAACCGTACAAATTTAAAATACGCCATCTTCAAGGTATGGAGCCAGTCTTACGAGACTCGTCAAATTGATGTCATTAAAAAATTTAATGAAGTCGCTGTATAACCCACTTTGCACAGCTTTAGAGACGAACACACTTTATCAGACTTGCTTGAACCATAATTGTAAGAAAATTAATTTTAGTAGAAACAGGAACAATACAAAAATACAGTAATTACAGAAGGAATCAATGAACCGAATCGCAAACAAAATTTTGGTTTTAATAACCGCCTTCTGATTTCCAAGAGTGCAGCATTGTCAGATTACACGCTATAATATTTCTGAAAGCGATTCTTTTCATCTGAACATTGTAGAAAAAAGATTTGGCAGTACGCCTATCAAGACTGCAGTAAGTTACAAGAGAGATAAGTGTCAAACATGATCACCGTCAGACGTAACGTCAATTCGCGTCAGACCACGTCATGTCGCGTCACAGCCGGTCATTCCGAGTGACTGGAGACCCTTACTTCCTCGTTTTAATGAATGACAGTATAAATTTCCCGCCAGTTTCTTTTAAGTTATTTCAAAGGGGAGCCATGTTTTCCTAGCGTTTACGTAGTAACGACGTCGAAGCCAAACATTGTTAAGAATGGCACTTAAATAACTTGGCCCAAGTTGTAAGACGCGGGATTGTCGGTGATTTATTACGCTGTAAATGTAAGTGATAAAAAGTGTAAGAAGTTTTACGTAAATTCGTGAATAGACTTCTTTATTGGCGCTTTTGATGGATAGGGTGGAGTGCCTGCGGGTTATAAACATATAAAAGTATAAGAGGGATAATACGCAAACATTTGGTGTGAAGTGTTTTTCGAGACAAATTGAATTAAAGACCATGTTTATGACTCACTGACTTTATGAAAATAAGCGAGACTTATCTTTATCCAACTAACCATCCAAACGATGTTTTCATTCTACCCTACTTTACTACTAACAATGAAAAATGTCAGGATTTTATTTTCACTTCAATTAGTAGGTACCTACAAACTACCAACAATGTTTACCCCTAATTAAATAATACCTAATTGAACCCCCTCCCCGCCGCCGCTCATACCTTACCCCGCATCCACCTTAAGGACTCACTCTCAGTGTGTTGCTAAAAGAGCTAAGTTAAAAACTAAACTAATAGTTTTTAACTTAGCTCTTTTGATACAAGCACTTGCATATTATGCTAATTCACTAACTTAACTCACTAATGTGCTATTTAGCTGCACTCTTAATTCCCCGTCCGGAGAGGTTTAAGCTTAATTTTTTCAATTAAAATAAGTGCTCTATTAATTTTAATGCATGTTTCTTGGCGTGTATAATGCTTTTGTACATGTTCATTGGACTTGTGTTTACATTATGATATAAGATAGCTGGGAGAGGTTATATTAGATAGTGTATCTAGCAGGTATGACAGTAAAAACATAGCTATTACCTTACTAAAGAAGGACACATTTATGGATTTAAGAAAACCCATAAAAAGAAGGAAATAGCTAAAATATCATAATTAAAAAATAGTAATAAATAAAGTAACTGGATGGGCCTCGCTGGAGAAATTGCTGGCGTTACTGCAAACTCCGTTGAAGTCCCCGTTGAAACCCCGTGACCCTCAATGTAGGTGAAAAAGGCAAACTTACCTGGGAAACAGGGAAGTGGACAGGAAGGCGTCTGCCGACGACGGGGCGCTCGAATGCCGGCCGGCCAGCGGGACACTTTCTCCGCACTTGCTTTGTATTGTCTTTTCACGAGTCCGGGTGATCGAGGCACTAACGAACAGCACTTCTAGCGAGGCTTTTATGGGTTTTTCTTATTTTTATCGCGCGACGAACCGCGGGCGATACCAAATTTTTGACTTTCCCAAAGAGAAGTGAAAACAAAAGCGAAACCCGTCATGGCAG
This sequence comes from Helicoverpa armigera, assembly GCF_030705265.1. Taxonomy (NCBI): domain Eukaryota; kingdom Metazoa; phylum Arthropoda; class Insecta; order Lepidoptera; family Noctuidae; genus Helicoverpa; species Helicoverpa armigera. The sequence goes on along the minus strand of NC_087134.1, from coordinate 301,121 downwards.
GAAAAATTAAAAATAAAGAAATGAGGAAACGACCAAGAAGTCTGAACAGTAACTTACTTGAAATGTTCCAATAAAATAAACCAATTTGAAATTAAAATTCACTTTCCAACTACACGCCATGACGACACCATTTCACACTGTCATTCTATTTTCAAATGTTCGATTTATGAAATTCGAAGGAGTATTATGAAAGACCTAAATCAAATAAAAATACGAAATCATAATTTTAAAGAGTATTATTAGAGACCTAAAAACAATATACTGGCTGATATTGGTGAAAAAAAATCAGGATGCCATAAAGTTTTCATTCTTAATTTAAGTAAATGGCTGTTGTCAAACTCGTCACTTATTTATGGACAGTGGTATTTTTCTAGAACAAATTATACAAAGAGGTTTTATTAGGGACCTAATTAATGTAAAATTAAGGTTTTATAATTTTTTACTCATTATAATTAAGCTGACTTAGCCAGTATATCGAATGATTATATAAATTCGTTCTAAAGCAGTGCAATTCATCCTTTATTGGCATTAACGCTTATAACAAATGTTATTAGCCATTATCCATAAAACTCCATTCTCTTGAAAAACCTTTAAAAGACATAAACTAGACTAATGAAGCGTAATCAGGCCGCAATCCTTATTGCCTCAAGTATTTATATTCCGTGCCTCCACATAACGTGAGGAAAAAACAGGCCTCGCGCTAAAAGGTACCAATGGGCGACCTTTCATTAATCCTGCATTTATGTATGTTTATGAGCCAGGGGCCCGGGGCCCGGGGTGCAGGGGCCGGACGTGCACCCGCATAATGCAGGCCCCGCGATAAAAACATCCCTTACGGAATTATAGCAAGTTATAGCGTTGATAAAGCACATTCGTTATATGTGAGCTTGTTTTGTTTGTCGGTTTGGGAATCTTGTTTGTCTAGAATTGAAGTTTTTAAGAACGGTTTATACATATTTACTAAACTAAGGCTTACAATTTTATTATAATCCTATGAACTACTTCTCGCAAACGGATAAAAGGTTCTAGACTACTGTTCAATAAAATAAGTCGGTTAATAGTTTTGGAGTCAAAGCGCAACTGAGAGACAGAGTAACTTACGCATTTATAATTATTATTACACACACAGTAAGTACATATCTAAAGATTTAATCAGTTAATTGGCAACTTCAAAACAAACAACTTATTGCGTGTTTTATTATCTCCAAGTACACGCATACATCATACTAGCAGACACAATAAGTAAAACATAACATTAACAAATTACTGTTTATCGGCTATAAACCTGTTTACCAACATGTTATTTACAATTTTATCTTATTTACTTTTATTGACAACGCTAATTGTCGAGTAAAATTTAGTAGTAGTTAGTACGGTCAGCTTGACAAGTAGCTGAACAAATCAAAATGTTCAAAACTGCTAAACACCATGCCATCGATAATCTACGAGAGTAATTATCAACTTTTTTGACGTTTAGACTGAAAAGTAAATTTGACGTTTGTGTTGTCAAAAATCTATGAACCTTTACGTTCTGAGCATTGACTTATATGGTTGTGAGACACTTTTGAAAACATTGCTTTCTTCAGTTACTTTTGACGCCGACAGTAGTTAGTACTAGTAACGGCCAGTAAGCAGTAAGAGAGAAGTACCAATAAACCGGGCGATAAAGTAAAAAACTCGTTGACTTAAGGACATAAACACACGGGCTTGTAGTTCAAAGAAAACATCGTAAATGGTTGTAAGTGAAGGAAGTTTGGCGGTTGTTAGTTATAAGCGACAGCGGTTTTGCTGGGACTGATATTCGTGGAATGCAAAGTTACTGTTTAACTTCAGAAAATTCATTATTATTATTTATTTATTCACAAAACACAGCTATCATTACAGGAATATCCCAAGGCGGTAGCGTGGTAACATAACTCCTCTATCATCTATTAGTATTTATAACACAGTACATACAATGTAGTATTTGTGAACTCATTCAAAGAACCCGAAAATAATTAAATACTCTCAGGAATGTCATTCAGTGTACGCAAGTATTCAAAAAATACTGTGCTTTCTGAAAGCCAATTTAACATAATTTGTTACAATCATTGTGATTTAAAATTCCGTTCTAAAAAATAGGTCCTACTACTCCTAGCTATTTTCAAACTGCCAAGTTTCGGGCACTTTGGAAATCTACTTATAATACTTTATATTATACCTACTTATATAATGGCCTTTCTAACCGCTACCTCTCCTGTCTTTCACCCCGGTATCTGTACACCCTCCCCCGAGTTTCCCAATCAGTGACAGTCACTTATTGAATTTTGTTGTGCTCACGACTTTCAATAATTCCAACGTTTCCGTTACAAACTTTATCAATTTCCTTAACTGCGAACATATCTCGGTTGGACGGAACTCACACAACTGACTCGCAGTACTTTAAACACTTCGCAAGAATACTTCGAGATGGACCAAATTATCTTTCGGCTATTTTTGGCAGTTGAAAACTTAATTAAAATTGAACGGCTCCAATATTTTTGCGAGTTAATCAACTTTCCAGTGAATTAATGTTTCTTTTGGTTACTTTATATTGTTATCTTGGCTAGCCGGTTTTTGTTGTAGAGTTTTATTACAAAAGCCCCGATAATGGTGAGCTGCATATTTCACAAAATGTCAAAACTAACATGCGATGCCTGCCATATTACCATTGCCTACATATTCTCCATATACCCAACTATTCTCATTACACCTAGTTATGGAACACGATTTAACTAAAAGCATTAATCTCTTGAGAGTCAACGTGCAAATAATCTATCACCAACTTATAAAACCTCCCATAACCAGCAAATACCCACGTCAAATAACCACTACAGGTCTAGCTATGAAAGCCTCGCTGTAAAGTGATATGAAATCGGTAGCCGGTCACACCCGCGCTAGTCCACTAGTGGGCTCCGGTGTACGACGGCAAAAATAAACACTTACTTGTTAAAGAAACGCTGACTCCACGTGAACAGAGACCTTTAGATCACACGACTTTTAATCGCAGTTTAATTGATCGTGTCGGAGTCGTGATGTATTGTCGCGATAATTGTGAAATAATGAATTCTGATTACCGTGTATGTACTTTAATGCATTAAGTTATCATTTATGAATATTAAAAATACTTGATATAATTATCTCGAATTTCAAAATATCTTGGCTAATACATACGAGTAATAATATTTTACTTGGAATTATCTTTTCAGGTCCTTCTTAGTACACACTAATAACCTACTTATTTATACTGTACTGTACATAAAATAAGCGTATATTAATAACAAAGGTACCTAACATCTTTTCATAACTTGTTATTTCTTTCGAAAAAAAATCAAACAAGGTAAAAAATGGAAATTAAATACTGAAATAAAATATTATCTCTACACGTTCATTAAAACATTCTGGGAAAGTAACGATAGCCAAAAAACACAATTTTTCTCCGAATACTATTAAAGCTGAGTCTTTATTACGATTATAATGAAATATTCTACAGTACCTAATATTACAAGATCGGTGGGTGTAAAGGGGCTTGCACACTAAAGTGTGAAATCGCTGCGTCAAGCGAACGCCACTCGCCTCTACTGACTTATTGCTATTAAATTGAACACACTACTTTTTGGGAAATTCCTAACATTTCCAGTTACTTCAGCAGTGTTCTGACATATTTGCTGAAAGTTCTGCGGGTAGGGCTCGGTGTCGTGCGCGTGACACATTCTGCCTGGAGCCTGCTGACCTAGGCGCAGAACGAAACGTTATAATATTGAGACTCAGTATTTTATTTTCAAGTTAACATTTTCCGACTGATTGCTTGTATCCGAAACTGATATTTTGCTTTCACAATAATACAATAATAGTGTGAACTTTTCCTAGTGCTAGTTAAGTGTTCCTCAGGTGTAATACTTGAATTAGTTCTCAAATCAACAAAATATTTGAGAATATCATTTGAATAAAAAAATCAAATCTGAAAGTAACTTTAAATTTTATTTGGCTTTCAAAGTAAGAACCAATACAAGGGACTACTACATTATTTTATAAGTTGAATGGAATATCAGACCTTTCCTAATATACAATTCAATTATTTGTATGTTTAATACATATGTAAACTGATTTTTTTATAAGTAAGTAGCTTCAGGAAGATTCAAGAAAGAAAAAAGATGCATATGCATACTGTGTATCTTTATGTATCAGGATTGTTTATGTGTACTGTGTTTATTTCAAATCCAAAAGGTTCTACCCTCAATACACACTGACTGATCGATGGAATCTAAAAAGTAAGACAATGTAGTTACCATTCAAAAAGCAGAAAGTAGAAGATTCACTTTTCAGGAAAAAAAAATGTAACCGGTAGACAGCAAAATTAACTAACACAGCTAATGCAAAAAATGATGAAAGAGCTGCTACATTTATATTTTTTTTTTTTACGAGAACGTAACAACTACATATTATGAGAAATTCTCAGTCGTAAAGTCGAAAAAAAAAGGGAAATAAAATATATCAAACCTTCTGCTGAATACTTTCTCTGTGGTCCCACACTGTTGAAACTATGCGTCCCTACATAAAAGTAGTTTACGACAATTTGGTTCCGTACACTTTTTATTAGTGTTTACCTTCATGGCACAGTAAAGCAAAGTTTTTACATAATTTATTGAGCCTTGTTCCAGGAAAACACACCAGATATTGTTAGCACAAATAGTTTTTATTTAGAAATACATTAATTTGTATTATATTAGTAACATATTTAGAGATTTATTTCAGTAGCTATAAACAACTACTGCTGGATCACTTTAATAAAAATTTTAATGCCCGTTTTGACCAACAATCTCTTAACGTTTCTCTAAGTAAACTAACTACTGTCACTTAGAATAAGAGGTCTCCCAATACTTAAAAGTTATTAGGGACACTTATCTTTGGTGAAAACGGGATAGGGGATCCCTAAATTTAGGTATTTGTTGGCGAAAATGGGCATTGGTGACTTATTTAGTCACGTAACCATTCCCACGAAGTTATAAAGTTTACAAACAGGCTACAACCAACAATGAGTGCTAAATATTAGCCAGTATTGGACATGAATTCCCAGCAATATGTTAAGTCTGCGTGACTAGTCGGTTATATTCGAGAACCTTCCTCAAGTTGGCAGACTACAGTTCGTAAGATTAGGCGCGTTCACTTTCAAACTCGGAACGCTCAACTTCGATAGAGTTCCACATTTAAATAATGCTAATAGTTCCAGACATGTTTCTGTGTATAAGTACCTAGTACATTCATCGTTTGGCGTCCGAAAATTACCATAATTCGTTTGGAAAGTTGAAAATTGCGTACGTATTGGTAGTGTAATGTAGATTGGTTATTAATAACATCAAACTGTTATACATACATATAATAACACCCAGATTGACAGCCTTCTTTTTTCAGCTGAAAATACGTAGCCTATCAACCCTGGAATAACTACAGATCAGGTCACATTTGAAAAAATCACAATACTCTAAATAAGTTTTCATTGCCTTAATACGTCATCGTCCTACGTCACTTGTACTCACTTGTACCTCTTAGTACTGAAACATTTGACTTTCCAGAATTTCATGAACATCCACGATCTTGAAAAAAATCCTTCAACTCTTTCACTTTTACTTTCAACTTACCAAGTTATTATTAATACATAATTAACAATTAAATCCTACAATCAAACAACACACTTAAAACAGTAACAAAAGAAAAAATAGCCATTTCAATTTTCGTTTCGGGATATATCCTCAGTTATCTCTGCGAGCTGGTCCCGATACCTACCCCCGTATCGACTTAAGGCCGTATTTTATTTTTATTTATAGCCGGGCCCGCCGGCCTCTGGCCTACGACAATTAATCAACTCTATGCGTACCGCCTAATGGCTGTTTTCCTTTGCCTAATGACCTAGGCGCAGATTCATGACTGATGCCGTATCGGTATCAACTTAATTGCGCTCCAATATTTATTGAACAAACCAAATTTTGTTTGTCTGTTTGCTTTTCAACAAATTATCTTGCTCCCCTTTTTTTTGGAGTTTGTTTGCTGTTACGGAGATTTTCGATTTTCATGGAGAAACAGCTCAAAGGAATAATATAATTTTGTAAAAACAAATTCAATTCAAACTATATTTTTTACATTGAAATATGTAAAAAATAATAAAATGTATGTATGTAGAAATGTCATTATGAACAAGAAAAATATACTGATATGCTAGCATCCTTATATATTACATACGTAGGTAAGTACGTACATTATACCCAAAAACGTCCTTCCACGTAGGTTACTTGTAAGATAACCTGGCATAAGGGTAACATTTTTGGCAATAAAACACAAAGATAAAGATGATAGTGTGAGTGGCCAACACTCAGGTGGAATAGGGTGTTAAACTAGTTTCGGATAATAATCGCCGTTTTATCCGCAAATCCGCTAAGTGCTTTATGTTCAGAGATTACCGTGATTTACGGATTATTATTTACAGGCCTTATCTGTTGTTTTATGAGCTTTTTATTTGTTCAACTACATTTAGGATTTGTTAACACATTTATTTGGCGTAACGCTTACGATTTGTTTATCTAATATATTTTTTACACTTTTAATACTAAGAAATTACACAGTAATAAGTATTCATACCTTTTTAAAAGCTAAATTAGTTGGCTGAAACGATTATTATCTTAAAACTGTAAAGACTTCAATGGCTGAAGATAATAAAGCCTAAAGCGAGAACCTTATAAAGAATGAGCTCATAAAAGAAATAAAAAGATATATCAGAATAGCTGGTAACCTTCTAAAGATAAATTGAGAGTATTCATCATGTGAGCCATCAAGGTCAATGACCGGCTTTTCTTTATATTCAGAAGATTTTCTCAAACGACTGAAAGACTATGAATGGCAGCCTTTATCAGAAAATATTTGACGTTATTTGGAATTACAGTTTAGTTCAGAATAGCGGCTAATTACGTTCGTATATCTAATTCGCTTTATCTTAGTCATTAAAGACATTCATTAGAATCATTTCTTTGAAGAAATTTTACAAGCGAAATTGCTGGTGAAATCGATTGTTAGTTTATTTCAACGATTTAGTTTTTACATTATTATTCTCTTGATTGAATCACAATATAAATTGCTCTCGCTTTTACTCTTATATAAAAATATGCATACACTTTGACTCCAAAATAAAAAATATGACTCTAAAGCAACGAGCCTGGGTAAGAACTACCCCTTTAACACAAAATGACAGAAGTTACGTCAATTTGAATACTTCATGGCACTTCAAGTAGTTGCTTATACATTACGAAGTTAGTTGTCCGTCGCCCGACGTGTCGCCTTCAGAGCCGGCAGTCGTTAACAAACGTAATTATAACCTTTTTCTTCAAAGTCCAGTCGTTTTAATTGACAAAGTTTGTAGCTGTAATAAATTGCTGATGAATAACTTTATCTTTTGTCTTGACTATCTTTTGTCAATTTGTTTGGTGAGGCGGTTAAATTTTAAAAAGGTTTGTTTAATGGTTCCAGTCTGGCTTCATTATGGTGGCGACAAAGTTTCATAGACATGGCTGTTTCAAAGTGACCGCGTCGACGACTTTTGTGAAGATCTTTTCCTAGTCTTAGACTGGGGGTTAAGTTTATGAAGTAAAGTCTACTCATTTATCCCTGTAACCGTCCATTTCATCAAAACGTCAATTTAATCACTTTCGATGCTTAATAGGAGCTATTTTAGAGCTACCACATTTTGCACCGTAATATCAGCACTACAATGACGTGAAATCCCTTTAGTGTAGCCTCGAAATAATGAACGTGAGGACTAAAGAAACCTTACTAAACACCCACGTCACGAGAAAACCACGTCCTGCACCCGGATAAAAAGTAACATATCTTCGTCTCGAGGATACCATCAACCTCCATGCCAAACTTTATCTTTACTATTGCCTCAGTTTTAGTGCACAAGCGTAAGAAACTAACTCCATTTCAAATACCCAGCTAGAGCATGGCTAGAACGAAAATAATCATCATGACCCGCCCTCTATGCTATCTCGGTAATGTATGTGAGGGGGTTGCCAGGATACAGGCTCCTCAATGAAAGCAAATTTGGAATGTTACGGCGTAACAATATAATTGATTTGGCTTTAGACGATCCCTCCTCGAGGATGTTATTGGGTGTATGCAGATTTGTGGGAAGATGTGTGGGTAAACAACTTGAAATGTACAATTTTATTGTGCACATAATATTAAAAAAAACGACTGATTTTCAATTGCTATACAAGGGTAGAATTATCAGCTCCCAAAAATGTTTGACACATTTAACAGCCATTTTACTAAAAAGACTACAAATAGTTTATTTCAGGAATATTTTGAACAGTATTCAGAAGAACATCAACAATATCTGACTGGCCAACATCTTATACAAAAGCCGTAGCGTATAAGCAAAACAATAGGAACATCGGAGCACAAGTCCAGGCCGACCGCGCTCACCACAACGTTGAAACGTCAAAGCTACACAATACATTGAAGGCTAGCTTCGGGCGCTGGACAACAGACCCGGAGCTAAGCCAGCTATGGATTATTTTCTATGCATACGCTCGCCCGGCCGGTGAGCAAATTGTCTATCTTCATGCCCTAAAATTGAACTGAAATATTGGACGTGAACAAGATATTGTGAATTTGCTATGTAGTGCTGTGTAGTGAGAACGTATTAGTGTATGCGTTCTATTTGCACTACGAAGTACCTGTATTGTGTTTATCTATCAGTTTTTGAATTTTCTATATTTTGAACTCGTGTTTTCATTATGCTTTTGCACTGCTACTAAGAATCTAACCTCAACGTTTGGGCATAGGTATCTGAAATTGAAACGACAACTTTATTATTAAATTCAGAAGAAAATTACAAGAAACTACAACGCACTCAAATACCCATTGTAGGAGCTCATAAAGCCGGCATCGTCTCGCCACAACTTAATATGTATATTTTAATATCCCAATTACCGCGATATGAAGTCGCCCCGTCCATATTTGAATTATTAATTTCAATTTTTCCGAGAGAACTTGGCTCACTTATTACGATCCTCGTCTTGTATTTCTTTCCGTCCCCTGGGGGATATTAACTTTGACCTGACGAATGGAGTTTTGACACTTTTTTCGTGCCACAAAAGTAGGGTAGTTTGTACGTGATACTTTAGTAATGAAGATGGAAATTGAACAAATGTTAACTCGTGGAAGCCATTTTCTTATCTAACTTTGGACTTGTGTTCCCCGAGGGCCGGCGGAAGCCTAAACTGTTGCGATGTGAATATTCGCCAATGGAATATATCTTAGAAATATTATTTTCGATACATTGAGAATATTATTTATTGCTAAGACATTTCTTAGTGAGAGTACGAGGCGTTTATGAGAAGACGATTAGGTACATTCCAGGTATTTCTTTGTTATCATCCAATTTATCTGTAATGATTTTCTTCGCTCTAGATTCCACGAATTTCAGAAAAGGTTTTGAACTTCTCGAACTAATTACCTCGTGTTCATAGTCAAAAGTCAATGATAAACCTAAATCCTAAGAGGTATAAGTAATTTTTGACATGAAATTCATCGTAAATTTCATGAGTAGGGGAAAGGGGGGTAGCCCCGGCCGGTGGGTAGCCTCGGCCATAGTAAATATTAGTATTTCGCGCGGCGTGACTTTGAAGTTCGTGTGATCTCCATGTGCGTTTAAGAGTAATTCGTCAAATGCAAACAGTTGAAGTCGATTGACCGCTGCGTTCGGGCGTGATAGAGTTAAATTCTTTTCCGTCGTCGACGGCGGCGTGACTTCAATTGTTTCGAAAACCGTTATTCATTGGATAAAGGTAAGTAATTATTTATTTGATTTTTTTTACATAATGGAATACTATTCTATTTTGCACTTTGAAGTTTATTTCAACGTATAATTAGCTGCTTTTTTTTTTAATATTTTTTTTTTCGAAGAAAGTCATGTCGGGTAACCCTGGCCATTAGTTTTGGGGGTATCCCCGGCCATATGTTAGTCTATATTGAGGTTCATATTTTAAGTCTTAATTTTTTTTTTTAATTTTTTTTCAGTGTCACAATGCCGAAATTTTAAACTAGAACTACGAATCACGGAGACTGGAGTGAAGAAAACATGAAAAAAAGCAATTCAAGCGGTGCTTGAGAAAAAATGTTCTGAGAGAGCTGCCGCAGATCAGTATGACGTTCCACGAACTTCTCTGCAGGATCGGGTCAAGATCGGATTTAGATTGGGCTCACGAGGCATGTGTAGATATAAATCCATCGGATTTGTACTATAACTACGATGTGTGTGTCGCCAAAAATCGATTTGGCCACTAATTACGGAGGTGGCCGGAGCTACCCGCCACTTTTAAAAGATGTCAAAATTTGACCACTATTTGAAGTGGGTTTAAAACGTATTGGATATTATTTTTGTTCAAATTTTCAATATTCTAATACGAATAAATATTGTGTTGATTATTTTTTCGTAGTTTTCGTTGTGTTTCCCTTGATAATTTAATCACAATAAAAAAATACAAAATTGGCCGGGGCTACCCCCCTTTCCCCTATATAAGGAATTAGTTGCATAGGAACGAGCAGTAACCGTGGCGCCGATAAAATTAATTCAGCTGAAGCCAATAGCGTTGTCTCCGGTGATCCTCGCCGCTCGAGTGGGCTTGTTGTAAAGTATTCGAGGTAGGGACGTGGTGCCACTGGTAACGGGAAGGATTCATAAATTAGGAGTAAAATGTTCCCAGGATTTTTATTAGATGTTTTAAAGGTCTGATAAAAGGATGGATCTAGATATTATAGACACTTTGGTACTCTATCTCACAATACATAGTTTCATTTCACAAAAATCGCTATTCTGTCGCAGTGTGATCTTAATAGCGTGATACTATTTACCATTGTTTTATTCACTTAAAAGACTGAAACGAATCAACTAGAGTTTAGCTGTAGAGTATTGGTTATATTTTCAGGTTACTTCTGCATATTTGATGTTAGATTGAATACTAGGCTACCAAATAAACGGTTGAGACTTCATAATAATCCGGCAAAGGCAGCACGCTAGCTTGCAGTGAGACCCCACCCAAGGCGAGTGTATAATGTCTCCCTGAAGAGACATTGGCAGCAGCTACAGTACACCACTTCTGCACACGCGGGTAGCCGAGCTCATTTGAAGCCGCTCGTTATCTCTCACGTAGCACTTCCACTGCAGCTCAACTGTTTACCCTTCATTAGTGAAAAACTGATTTCTATGAACATTCTGATGAGGCAAGATGAAGCTAAACAGTTGTTTGGCACAATATTTTTGTGTTTTCTTGCAAATACATTATATCCGCTGGCGAACAATCGAAAGAAAATCAGTAACACACTCATTATTATGGGCAACAATTGAATGAGATCATATGTAGTCCTCGGAAGTAAGAACAAGTTACATCTTTAGAAAGTTATTAAGGTACCTATACATTTCCACTAAGGACAATATGACACGTTGCGCAAAACAACTCCAATTTTAGGATTAATCGAAGCATCTTTTAGCTGGACTGTTAAAACAAACGGCTAACAACAACCGTATTGTATCAAAAACCAAATCTAAGCGTCCATTTCGTAGAAACTGCAAAGCTTTCCCTTTGCAGCCATAGAGATGAATTCCTGGAAGCGAAGCAAAGCCTCTATTGAAATTCTCTGGAAATTGGTATATTCAGAGCAGAACTATCAAAGGCTGGTACAAAGTGTACATGTACCACGGTCAGAATCAGGTGGTACAGGTTCCTGAATGTTCGTGATAAATCATAGAGCGTGCTCGTTTAGCTGACACGTCACGTTAACACATCGTCGTCGGATAGTCGTGGGTATAAAATGGGAATGTGCCACTAAAATCTTGGAATACGTGATCCTTGCATTCTACAGCTTTATGCTTCAGGATCGACGTCAAAAGATTCTTTTGGATGAATGAAAATTGGACGGGTCTTTATTTCATTGTCTATATATAGTCGCTTAAAAGTTAAGTTGCTTCTCGAATGTGTTGATTTATATCGAAGCTAGACCCAACGTGGCTTTAACTGAGCCGTATATGTGAGAGTAAAAACGTCTTTTTTAAATTGTTGTATTTTAATCAACTTCCGGTTTATGAAAGTATTGTATTTGATTTCTTGTTACCCCCACTTACTACTGAATCGTAGTATAAAAGTGGGGCGCACACGTGTCGACGGATCAGAAGTTGTTCGACTGCGGACACGGCACAATAGTGCTCTGAACTGTCAGGTAATGTTGCATATTTATATTTGTACTGTCGAATTGCTGTTCTACCGCCTATTTATTTTATGCCTAATTATTCGCTGTGATTAGTAAATGTGTTTATTTAAGTTAATTAATTTAATAAATTGTTATGAATATTTAAATTGTCCTTTTTTTATTACTTTTACCGTTGGTTAGTTCTAGTTTCTCCCACATCAGAAGTGGGATACAAAAAAAAAAAAAAAACATAAACTACGCCTACGAATGTTTGATTTTCAGGTCTTTCAAGATGAACGCTGATGATTCAACAACGGCCGATGCTGAGCTGCCCTATGGCGTGACAGATGCCACACCGCCACCGCCTGTGTTTCAACGGCGGGTTACTTCTGGGAGCTCATCACCAATTTTGGGCCACAGAAATGCTTCTCAAGTGAACGGCGGTACTGTTCCAGGTGGATCAACGGATGGTCGCAACACAAGGACAGTAGAGTTTGTACCAATAAACTATATGCAAAACATGATGCAGGAAATGATGACGCAATTAATCCGTACCACCGCACAGGCTTTCAATCCACCAAGTGTGCGGCCTACTCCGCGGATGCGAAGTCTTGAACACATTTATGTCCCTGCATTTGACCCCGATGATCGGACCGATACTGTACAAGTTTGGTGCCGAAATATTGAAGATCTTAAAACCGAATATGAGCTTACTGATCGCGAAATTTTGAATCTGACTCGAAAGAATTTGCGTGGACGAGCCGCTGAATGGGCACGTCGCAATTATTCATCTTTAACTAGCTGGTCTGAACTCAAAACAGGTTTAATTGAAACATTTGCAGATGAAGCCCGCTACTACGATGATCTGACGCAGTTCATGGAATACACCAGTGAGCAAGCCAGCAGCCTAGCTGAGTACGCAACTCGAAAATGGGAGCTAGCAAAGAAGGCGATTGGCGTGGAGATGACTGAGCAACGTCTCGTCGAAGCAGTTATTTCGGGTATGTCTGACTTCCGTATTCGCTCTGATTTGCTTCGACTTACACCAAAAAGTTTGCCACAACTAATCCAAAGTCTTAATTCATATAAGCGTAAACGGCCTGGAAAGGAGTCTGATCACATTGTTCCATCTAAGCGTTTTAAAAACTTTCCTAGTTCCGATATGGCATCTAGGCGTTGCCACAAATGTCACAAATTAGGTCACTTACAGAAAGATTGCCGCTCAAGCTCAACTAATCGCGGCCCTCAAAAGAATTCAGCATCTACTTCTGACAGTTCCAAATCTACTGAATCAAAGCTCCCTAGAAATAACACCTGTACATTTTGTAACAGAAAGGGGCATAATTTTGAAAACTGTTTTCAACGCTTGAACAAAAACGCGAAGGATGAAAAGCCGTCACATGTTAATAGTTTAGTTTTGCGCAATAAAAACTTGCATACAATCAAAATTGAAAACCGCGATTATTCGTGCCTTATAGATAGTGGTGCAGAATGCTCTCTTATGCGCGAAACTATAGGCGATTCTATTAAAGGTAGGATCATATATAAAACTCTCATTTTGCGAGGCGTTGGAGACAATTCTTTTCGTTCGTCACGTACCAAATTGTGTATGGTGTGTATTGATGGCCTCAATATTGAGTTAGAATTTGTTTTAGTTCCCGATAGATACATACAGTACGATGTTTTACTTGGTCAGAATCTTTTTGATATCCCGGGAATTCAGGTCACTTTTTCAAAGGATTTCGTTAAAGTCTGTCGTAATGCTTATAATATTAATTGTATTCAAAAAAAATTTGATCTTGACATGGTTGATGTTAACCCTGATATAAGTCCCGAAATTAAAATTCAATTACATAATTTGCTACAATCTTATTCTGAGATGTTCACGTTAGGCAATGCAGTTTCGCAAGTAACTACAGGTGAACTAACTATTCGTTTAAAGAACCCAGAAAAAATAGTTCAGAGAAGACCTTACAGATTGGCTCCAGCCGAACGTGAACATGTCAAGAAGTTGATTAAAGACCTTAAAGATAATAACATTATTCAAGATAGTAATTCGCCATTTGCGAGCCCCATATTACTAGTACGAAAAAAGGATGGTAGCGACAGAATGTGTGTTGACTATAGAGAATTAAATAGCAACACCGTCCGTGAACACTTTCCACTTCCCATTATTGATGACCATATTAGTAAATTATCTGGAGCTAAATACTTTTCCGTGTTAGATATGGCGGCTGGGTTTCACCAAATCCCAATAGCTAAAGACTCCATAGAAAAAACTGCCTTCGTCACTCCTGACGGGCAATATGAATTCCTACGTATGCCATTTGGGCTATGTAACGCACCTTCTGTTTTTCAAAGGGCCATCAATACAGCACTTAAACAATTTGTAGACGATTTTGTTTTGATTTACATTGATGACGTAGTTATTTATTCAGAAACAGTCGAGCAAGGCATCGAACGTTTAAGGGTAGTCCTAGATGCCCTTCAAAAAACGGGTTTTTCTCTTAATGTTAAGAAATGCAAGTTTCTGCAAAATGAGATCGAATATTTGGGTAGAATTGTCTCTAACGGTCAAGTTAAGCCAAGTCCAGGAAAAGTTCACGCTCTTCTAAGTGCTCCCGCCCCAACAACTGTCAAACATGTCCGGCAGTTTTGTGGATTGGCAAGTTATTTTCGGAAGTTTATCCCTAACTTTTCCTTGGTTATGATTCCGTTATATAATCTCACTCGTAGTAATGTTAAGTGGAACTGGACATCTGAACACGAAGCTGCTAGAAATAAAATCCTTGAGTACCTAGCTTCTGAACCTGTGCTCACTCTATTTGATCCTACCAAATCTGTAGAACTTCACACAGATGCCAGTTCCGCTGGGCTTGGAGGTATTCTTTTCCAAAAACATAGTGATCAGATGAAAGTCGTAGAGTATTTTAGTATGCGCACCACTGACACTGAAAGCCGTTACCACTCATACGAGTTGGAAACGCTAGCTGTAGTTAGGTCCATTAAGCATTTCCGTCATTATTTACTCGGCAGGCCATTCAAGGTTGTTACAGATTGTAACTCCCTGAAGGCCTCACGCAACAAAAAAGAATTATTACCCCGGGTGCATAGATGGTGGGCATACCTTCAATCTTTCGACTTTACAATAGAATATCGTAAGGGAGAACGTATTCCCCATGTAGACTACTTGAGCCGCAATCCGACAACTGTCAACATAAGCAATGTGCAAAATTATAGTGAATGGTTAGAAGTAGAACAAAATAATGACCCTGAAACCAAAACTATTATCGAGTCTATCCAACAAGGCAGTATCGATAAAAATGTAGCATCCAGTTATGAAATACAAGATGGTCTGCTCTATCGTGTTATTTCCCTTGGTAATAAAATAAAAAAACGTCTATTTGTTCCAAAAAGCTACCGGTGGCACATAATACAAATTTATCATGATTCCATTAAGCATTTCGGGTGGGAAAAGACCCTTGAGAAAATTAGAGAACAGTTTTGGTTTCCCAATATGTCCAAATGTACCCGAAAGTATGTTGACAATTGTCTGACTTGCAAAATTAATAAGAGTCAATCCGGTTCCCGACAAATTACCCTACACCCGATAGATAAACCTCCTACGCCATTTCATACCATTCATATGGATACGACCGGCAAATTGAGTGGCAATAAACCTACTAAACAATACGCTGTTGTTTTTATAGACGCATTTACAAAGTTCGTTTTTATAAAACCTGTAACTAATTTGACTGCGGCAGCGACCGTCAATTGTTTAAAAGAATTGATTTACACTTTTGGTACCCCTAAACGTATTGTTTGTGATCAGGCTGCCTCCTACACTGGGAGAGAATTTTCA
Source organism: Helicoverpa armigera (assembly GCF_030705265.1). Classification (NCBI taxonomy): domain Eukaryota; kingdom Metazoa; phylum Arthropoda; class Insecta; order Lepidoptera; family Noctuidae; genus Helicoverpa; species Helicoverpa armigera. Next base: position 285,004 of record NC_087134.1, on the reverse strand, counting down.
AGTTTCTGTAAAAATTGGTCTATAGACTTGCATTTCATAGCTAGTGGTGTGAGCCGTGCAAACGGGCAAGTGGAGCGGGTAATGAAGGTTTTGACAAACTGCTTTACGATTGTAGAGAACACATCCAAGAGAAGTTGGAAAGATGCTGTTGGTGAAGTACAGTTGGCAATTAATAGCACATTCAGTAAAAGTACGGGCCATACCCCCTTCCAACTTCTTATGGGCTGTGATCAGTCTCCTCCCGCTATATCAGCCTTACTAAATGATGTCGAACGTTTGGACCTCGATGCATGCCGTGAAGAAGCAAAACTCAGGATGGACGAGCTTGCTCAAACTCAAAAAGCTAATTATGATAAAACTAAAGCCAAAATTGTTCCCTTTAAGGTCGGTGATACTGTTTTGATTCGACAAAATCCGCGAGCCATTAACAAGCTTGACAGTAAGTTTCGAGGTCCATGCGTCATTACAGAGGTACATGATAATGATAGATACACAGTAAAAGTTCATAAAACTGGTAATGAGTTGTATGTTTCCCATGATAATATGCGTTCTGTTAGTCCAGGTATGGGATGTGAATTAACTGATTCGTTAGATAGCTCTGATTAAATTTTGTATTTATGTTTATAGTTAGTAATAGTAATAGTTTATGTTTATAGTTTTACATTCGGGGACGATTGTTCGGCATAACAGTGGTCGTCTGGCCAACGATCATGGTTGTGTCTGACAATCGTAACCGTGCCATGTGATTTGGCATTACGGTCATGTGATTTGACCAGACTCAATTGCCATGTGATTTGGCGTTACGGTCATGTGATTTGACCAGACTCAATTGCCATGTGATTTGGCGTTACGGTCATGTGATTTGACCAGACTCAATTGCCATGTGATTTGGCGTTACGGTCATGTGATTTGACCAGACTCAATTGCCATGTGATTTGGCGTTACGGTCATGTGATTTGACCAGACTCAATTGCCATGTGATTTGGCGTTACGGTCATGTGATTTGACCAGACTCAATTGCCATGTGATTTGGCGTTACGGTCATGTGATTTGACCAGACTCGATTGCCATGTGATTTGGCGCAACAGTCATGTGATTTGACTAGTATTGATCACCATGTGAATTGGTATATTTTTAGCCATGAGATTTGGCAGTAGGGTCATGAGATTTGACCATTAAAAGATTGAATTCCGAATGTGTTTCCTACTACTGATTTGTTAATGATCGTTTTTTAGATATTATGTTCGCGAGCCATAGGCTGCTCGTCAGAATGGCCGTGTGAGAGTAAAAACGTCTTTTTTAAATTGTTGTATTTTAATCAACTTCCGGTTTATGAAAGTATTGTATTTGATTTCTTGTTACCCCCACTTACTACTGAATCGTAGTATAAAAGTGGGGCGCACACGTGTCGACGGATCAGAAGTTGTTCGACTGCGGACACGGCACAATAGTGCTCTGAACTGTCAGGTAATGTTGCATATTTATATTTGTACTGTCGAATTGCTGTTCTACCGCCTATTTATTTTATGCCTAATTATTCGCTGTGATTAGTAAATGTGTTTATTTAAGTTAATTAATTTAATAAATTGTTATGAATATTTAAATTGTCCTTTTTTTATTACTTTTACCGTTGGTTAGTTCTAGTTTCTCCCACATATATTATGTCCCTGCTTTAGGTGTATTAAAAAAAACATATGGGTATTCTTTCTCATTTTTCCAAGTTTCCCAGGTTGAAGGTACTTGGCCATACAAACACGCTGTAATAACAAGTTTGGGCCAATTAAGCTTAGCAGCCATTAGGCGCGTCACGTGACAAGCCGATATAAAGCTGAGAAATGCCCGCCGCGAATTATGAAGCTATTAGCAACCCTTGTATTTAGTTTACTGCTGTAATAACCCCGTACCGATAGAAATACTCATGTTTGGAGAGTGAAAAAAATAATAATAAAGGTATTTTTTATGAATAAAAGATTATTAACAATTTACGTGAACTTACGTATGAAATAGGCCACTGCAAACCAAACAATTGTGAGAACGTGAGTATGGTTATGAATTGACAATATAAGCACGCTCTGTTTTTGTTAATTACCAGATATAGACAAAATATAAGGACCGATCCAAACAATAAAATAACCTGGGGTGTCGTGGAAATAGTTTTCTCATACATAAAACCTTAAAAATATTATGTGAAAAAACTAAACTAACGCATCTGCATCTAAGTACCACATGACACGTTAAAATTATTGTTATTCACCCCACGCTCATGTTATCGGTACCAACTTACCCGATATCAATTTATTGCAGAAAAAATTATATGCTCAGAACATGAGCGGAGTGAGGTGTGGTCACTAGTCACGCGAGCTGACCTACCGAGACGTGGTGTGTTTGTGAAGTAGGCGACTGCATCTATGAACGTTGACGTCGATAGTATAGTTAAACTCTACACCAGGTTTCTTCCTTTGAATATGAGAATAATTAGAACCGAAAATATTGAAATAATATTTTTGATTTGGATTTCGCACAACACATCTTCTTCCATAATTCTTTGTAACACTGTTTTCACCAGGTAATAACTTTAACCATTAAATAGTCAGTAATTCAGTATGTTACATAATACAGAGTTCAAATACACCAAACGTTGACTTAACCTACAATATTACGGAACACATAGCGCACTTGGTTCTCTGACCAGCTGCACTGCGCCCGAGGGCCACTCGTCTCCAGATGTCGGCTCACACAACATATGTTCTACAGTACACAGTGTACTTATGTACTTGTGTACTGTTGTGTACTGTGTACTGCTAAGTGTGCATGTTATGGCAACGTGTCGCCGGAATGCTAACACTGTTGGAAGATGCAATTACACAAGTAGTTTGTAGTTCATGGTTACTTGTGCTCAATTTATGAGCTATCAGTTTAGGTTTGATATCACTTGTGTATAACTTCATATAAGTATGCTTCATAAGCCTCTATTGAGTACACAAGAGTGGTGAAGGAAGTTAATAAATATGTACCTATATCTGTTTTTAAGAAACCGAATATTTTCTATGCTGCTGACTTATTCTTTTTTATTTTCTATATTGACAGTCGTATGTGTTAGGTTACATACACATGTTTTTTGGTGAAAACATCGAGCTGTCTTCTAAACTAGTTAGTAGTTACTTCGAATTGTTCCACAGGGTTGAGAGTTCAGGTCTGGCCCGAACCGAGGCTGTCAAACTGTACCTTATAAATAATACCATGCACTGATAAAACATTACACTATATATTACGTATGTTGCTATGTATTTACGGATAAACTGAAAAAAATTCTTTCAGTTCATGAAGAATTCATTACAATGCTATGCCCCAATTTACATACTCTGCAGTAATTACTTCCCCCGGGACACAGGTGAAACCGCGAGACGCAACTAGTACCAAAACTGCTACATCATCAGTGTCTTCCCACAAATCAATTCCAATTTACGCGGTTCACACAAATTCCGTTACACGCAACGCCGAAGCGCTCAAGAAACAATATGTCAGTACATTAGCGTACCATATGGCTGCCATGCTATCATGGTATTAATTATTAAACCAAGGGATTTATTGCCATGTCACGTGTGCTCAGTAAAAGTGTAATATAACACATGCGTAGATACTGTTTGTTTTGATAATACCAGCTGGAAAACAAAAGAGAGGGATTTATTTACGAGAAAATGGTCACTTTCTTTTCATAACACTTTCAACTATGATAAGGTCGGCCTCCAGTCAGACTAGATACAGCTGGGAACAAGTGCTTTACATAGAGCGACTGCCTAACTTAGCCTCAAGTTTCTCAGTTACCTGAACAAATAATTCATAGTACAGAATTTTCCTGTAATTTTTACTTTCAGCTTTTTGCCAGTTTTACAAAACATTTATGTAGTTTCAGCGATTTAACAGTCATAAATCTAGATATAAATGTTGCAAAATACATATTTACAGTTACAATGTGCTTTCAAAAGGTTTTTTAGAACTGAAAAGGCAATATATTATTCTGAAGTGTTATTTAATGTTGTAGAAAACAGCAGTTTTGTGAAATTAAAACAAATGTTAACAGTTAAATAACAATACCTAAGAGGGGCTGTATTTTTCAGTGCTAAAAACATTTTAGAATTTTCAATTTCTTGTAAATTATTTTGATAGTATATTTTAATTTCTCCCGGGCCATGTAACTACCTATTTTCTTAAAACTCCGCACTTACCAAATCCCACATTACTCCTCAACGCCTATTTCTATGGGCTCACCTCAAGCGTACAATCGCATACATCAATCCATCCGCACGTACAGTCGGCTGCGACTCGGAGCAGTCGCGCGCCACTGCGACAATTAGTCGCTGTTATTGCTTGTTTGTCGTGTCGCGATACATTACGTCGCGGAGACGTGACGTGTCGGCCCGGGCATACTGAGAGATGAGCCTATTCCGAGTATGAAAAAAAAAATGTTGAATTGCAGTTAAATGTTTTGTGGAGATAGAAAATACATATTTTTAGAAGGTGCTGATTCCTTGGGAGTGAGGTGAATCGTGAAATGTGGGAAGTTTCTTAACAATGCTGTCCATCATTTCAATGAAAAATACGAAAAATAATATATTGTTACTTGATAAACGACAACTACACATAAATGAGTAGCCCCAACAAAGCAAATAATGCCTTCAATTTTATAATGAGTTAGTACAGAAAAAAATCTACTCAATGGCGAATATCAATCGCTTTCAAATTATACGGGATTGATAAAAACACGTGACTTGACTTTTAAAACTCGGTAAAGGCGGCAAGTGACAATAAAGTCGTATATCAAAAGACACTGAAAAAAGTTTAAGCATAATAAAATCAGCTTCACATAAAACATTTCCCATTTTGAGTGCTCCACCCCCGGTGTGGCACCAACCTCACCACCATATGTGACGTCTCGAAATCACTAGTAGCATTGTCACCAGTGAGTTATTGGCGCGATTATACCCACGTACTTATGTCGACGACTGTACACGGCAGTACCGCTACCAACGAGCAAATGACAACTGACGTGTATGTCAGTTCGACAACCATTGCGTGGTATGTACCAATGTAGATTAAGAACACCTTAAGAAAACAGCCAATGGATGCTAGTTCTATAATTATGGTAGATATTAGTGGTGTAATAATATTATCGTTGATTACGTGTCGAGTAAGAGACAAAGCAGTTTGTGACACCTTTTGGTGTTACTAAAAAAATGACACTTTATGAGCGAAGTTTTATTTTTAGTGCGTTATTAAATTTGATTTAGTGGTGCTAGAAGAAAATTAAAGTTTGTGGCTGTATTGAGCATTGTTAGTCTGAGTTTAGATGGTAATTATTGTCCTCAAATGTGGAGTGTCACATGGTGTGCCATATGGCAGTTTATTGTTGTAATTTGTTATGATAGTTGTAAAAGTCGTAAAAGATTTAAGACTTCAATGATTATATTGTCATAAATATAATAGAACCAATCTACTTTGCTGGAATAATCAAGTCTTTCTGGCTCTATGTATTATATACGTTCTAGCCATAAGTGTACTGAGTATCAATCAAAATATTCGAGGACTTTTAGTATTCCTCATCGCATACCTACTCAACACCTTTCCATTATAGTTAGGGAACTAGCAAAGATGCTAAATCCATCAGCCTAAACCAACAAGTAAACAAATCAACGATAAACAGCATTGGCTTAACATAAAAGGTGTGTGTCCAACAATATACGTCAATCTACCTTTTCCCGGATTATTGACGATCAACAGTTTACTACTGAAAAACAACTGAAAACGCGAAGAAAAACAAGCAATTGTTTAATGACGCACACACTGGTACTTACACACACATTGAAAGGTAAGTGTATTATGTATATGTATGTATATTAGTTGTTTGTATGTAGTAGTGTTGCCGCCTTTTTGTAGGCCGTCAAGTGTTTGCGCCGCGCTCCTGGACACACGGAACACGAATATTTTATGATGGACTCCGGGATAGGTTTCCTTGGAGGAGGCAATTTTTGAACCTCTGCTAAACATTCCTACACCGCGGTTGAATTACTGTAGTCATTCCTAATCCGTTCAATTGAAATGAAGGGGTCAGTAAACGGCCAGTATTCATACGACATATCAAAGATTTCTCTTAAAGTAGGTAACCATCGAGTTCTTCAAGACGATGGTAAAAAGGATTTACATTCTAAATAAAATATATACCATCATCCATATCCCGTACCTACATAACTTATGACCTATATGTACGGAAGCAATCAGCACCGACATAGGTACGTCATGGAAAAAGTGTAGTCCATAACGTATCATTCTGAAACAAAATCAAACAAAAAATACATTGTAGCACCAAAATTACCTCCTCCATTCCTTCCCACATCTACACAATCCTAAGGGCTGGTAAGGTCTTGCATACATTATGCATGGTAATTTATCGGCGGGTCAACGCTATGCGGATTACTTGCCTCCACTTACATTCCCAACTTCACGGGATTGACACCAGATGTTTTGTCTATGTCATGCTAACTTCATTGCGGTGGTAAGACTATAAAATAAATTGAAGAGTTTCAAGGGTCTAATGATATTGGTATAAATAAGATAGTTCTGAAGTCAATATCATCTTGAAGTTTGGTGAGCTTCGAACATTTGCATAATAAAAGGTATCTTATTTCAAAATTGAGTCAACCCAAAAAAGGTTTAGTTCAGTAAACATTATGGTATCTAAATACAGATTTTTTTAAACATACATACATAGATATATTTGAACTTAAAAACAAAAGAATTAAAACATCCAAAAGGACCAGTTTTTCACCAGTCAGACGAGATCACTTCAAAAGTCCTCATTAATATTAAGCACAAAAACAAAAGTCCGCGACAAAGCAAGAGGCCAAAAAGATGACCACAGCGTCTAGACTAAACAATGTCCCAAAAAGGACCAAAAACTCCTGAAGCCGATGTCATTGACCCCACATGTGACCCTGGAGATACCGGTACCAAAGCTTCGCGGAACTAATGGTGATCAATTAACGATGTCCTAGGATGCCTATCGAGTTCCATGTTTAGGCTAGGGTCGGTAGTACTTTCTAGAAGATTTTAAGTACATAGAAATAAAGAGCTGCAAGTGGGTATGGTATGTGTGTGTAAATAGACCTGAGAGTCATCTTGGCTAATGCCTAGTAATCCGAGGGAAAGTCTGATCTGTCAACTCAAGGATCTAGTTACACATGGAACATTAATAAATAGGTATTTTACCTATCTAAAAATAGGTAATCGATAATCGGTAGACCACTAATTAAGTTCAATAAAACTGGTTTTCCTGCACAGCATAATAATCTGACTATGACCTTGCTCAATACATTGCACGGTCAGTGGTCAGATCCTATCTTAGTGAACAAAAAAAATGGTGCAAAGAAATAGTGCTTTATTATTTCTATTATTTTTTGTTACTTTTGCATCAATGATACAATGCTATTGATACTTGCCATTCTGCATATAAACAATAGAACATGTCTGTGGGTGTGTTCGTCTGTCCGGCTTTTAGGCCAATGGCCCAACAAATTAAGATGGAAGCTTAAAGTTTTTTATTTAGTGTCTGGCAACCCTATCTTACAACTAATGTCTGGGAATACGCACTAGGCTTATTTAACGCAACGTTGGAAAAATAAATATTAATAAAAAAATTAAAAAGATAAAGAGTCAATTTTTTTAGACCACAATGACAAAAACGTTACATATTTCCAAAATAAAGTCCCATGATCCCAAAATATTATTTTCAATTACCAAACTAAACAAACAGCATGCAACATTATTTCAAACGTGCCATAAAAACCGCAAAAATAATCCATAACCATCACTTTCAATTAACCGCGGAAAAATAATTAAATTAAAACAGTACATACATTTTTAATTTCTATGCAAAATTAGCGCTTATATTTCAGCCCGCAGCTGGTTTTCAATCTAGTGCGGTGAATTTGCATAAAAAATGCTCTCTTCAAAACAAAAGGACTAATTTAGAAATCCTTGGGATAGTGGCGAGTGATTCGGATACCTTTAATGAAAGCTAGGTTAATGGTTTTAGTGTTAAAATTGTGGAGATACTGATGGGATTGATAATCTAGTCAATAGCCATTGTTTTATTTTAGGTCAGGTCAAATTTTTGGAGTGTTCTACGATATTTTCTGCTCTATCCTCTAACATTAATTACAAGACTGTCTTTTAAGTATGTCTGTTTGTACTCGCTAATCATTATATTTGTTCAGTGTGGTCAAACCAATTTGGTCAGACGTAACTTTACGTCATATCTTTCAGCTACGTCAATGTATCATAATTGTGCCCACCATTACTATAGAGGTACATAGATAAAAAAAGGCTTTTAAAATAGTTTGAATTAATTTTAGTATTTTTACCACCATGTTTATTGAGATGTTTATGAGTACTAAATATAAACCAACAATTAATAGTAGATACATAGAGAACATAACGAGTGTTAACACAAAATCTGAATATTCCTGGTAAAATATTAAAAATCGCATAAGCTGCTAATTAAGAGAATTAAAATAAAACGAACAACTCTACGTAAAAATACCGCATAAACTTGCAGGAAAATAAAAACATTGCAAAAGTTTAATTCGACCGTGACAGGACTCGAACCTGCAATCTTCGGATCCGAAGTCCGACGCCTTATCCATTAGGCCACACGGTCGCTGTGAAGAGTTGCGAAATAGGTCAGATAATTCCAAAGAGCCTCCCCCACATTGCGTCATCTATGACGTCACTATGGCATCACGCTATAAATTGAAAGATATGGCAGACAGGGTCATGTATTTTGTGTACTTTCGTAGTTTCAGCGGATAACCATGTTTTTTATTCAGGTCAAAAAATTACAATAATGTATGTAAGTAAGTATCCAGACTTTTAAGGCCTCGAGGGACATACAGACATCAGATTTTGTTCTTTAAGTCCTCAAAATGTAATATTGCCATAATCCCTGAAGGCAGCGGTGCTCCAAAAGCGGCAATTTCATGGCGAATTGTAATGGCATGAGTAATGGCCGCTGACCGTAATGTGCTGACGCCGTGGGAACTGGTGCAGAAGACTGTTCTCTGCACATTCATAGTGGTTTTATGGAGTAAGCAAGAGGTTTTTGAACACTAGACATAGCTTCAGAAGCACGTAAAATCATCTTTAATTCTAGGAGAAGAACCTAGATTTTACCTTAACCTATTAGCGGCACGGCGTTGTTACCTGCCGATGAACTACGCTAACTAAGCACGTCAAAGGACTGATTCAGGTATGTAAAGCAACAATAATGTACATATAATAAGAACAATTAGGTACTCTCTTCTGTTGTTTATTCATAGATTTAGAAGACATTTTAATCACACTATTTTCCTAAATTAAACCATGAAATAAATTGACAAGCGCACATTTAGGTGGCCATTTTAAAACAGTTATTTCGTTTCATTATGCTATTCGATTAACATATTACCCTTATTTAAAACACCCTTTAAGATGCATTCAGGTAGTTTTGAGAAATAAGCATCTAGCCTTTAACAACAGAATACTAAACACTTGTGTCTTTCGAGAACTTAGCTCAAATCTCCCGAGCCTCCCGTCCCCGGGGCTGTCGGGGCAATAATAGGAATCCAATAGGCCTGTCTTAACCCAGCTGATTGATTGCCACAACACTGCAGATTATTGCCCGTCTCGCCTCCTGCTCGCGTATTTGTTTAGGTTACTGGGGTACTCCAACTTAATGGGTATAAAGTTAGTTGTATTAATTTTGACTGAAGTACTTTTATGGAGGATAGATCAAATAATGTGTCTGAATGACGTTTTCTTCGTAAGAGTGAGAAATTATCAGTATATATAGGTCATAGGTATTACCTAAATTAAATAATCATCGCAGTGTTCCTTTTTGCTTTAAAACATTTCAAGGAGAATATTAAAATAAAAAGGGCATTCAGAAGCACCAAATACAATTCCAAAGATTATCATTCCAAAGCCTACAAATTGCAACACGTTAAATTCTCATAACACCATTAAATGCTAATTAAATACCGAATTTTGAAACATCTGCCTACAGAGTGTAAGCGGTCAACATTCCAACACATTGTAATTTATTGCCTGAACGCAAAAACTTTTGACGACCCACTGAACTACTTAGTGGAAGATATTTATTGCGCTCACACTTTATCATAATTAAACATTTAGGTTAATAATTAGGCATTACCAAAATACCCTAGCTCTTAAAGTTACATACCTATATACCTTCAACAGCATAAAAAATGTGGTTTTTCAGATACTGGTGCTTTAGCTGGTGAGGACTTATGTCACTCACAGCACTTTAAACGTAAATAAAATAAAGCATTCAGGTAACGTTAAAAAATAAAGAGCGCATATTAAGCTGTCACATAATAAAACTACTAAGTAGCAAAACCATTTCAATGAACACTAAACTTATATACACTCACTCATTCCTAGCATTAAAACCGCCCTTCATAAAACTGCACTTTACACTAACATTCAACAACTTTGTTACACTAACACAATATTACATTTTTCTCACAGCTTCAAATGAACATTTCAAAGTCCAAATAGTCATATAAGTACCGATTCTTTTCCCAACGATGTTGGGGTCGGCTTCCATTCTAACCGAATGCAGCTGAGAACCAGTGTTTTACAATGAACGACTGCCTATCTGACCTCCTCAACCCAGTTACCCGGGCAACCCGATACCCCTTGGTTAGACTGGTGTCAGACTAACTGGCTTTTGACTACCCGTAACGACTGCCAAAGATGTTCAAATGCCAGCCGAGACCTACAGTTTACCATGCCATCCGAAACACGGTCCAAATAATATAAGAAAATATCCGAATTGTCGTCGGAAGCAATAAATTTGGTGCTAATTACAAAGTTAGCTTTGTGAGTGTCGGTGTTGAGCGGCAATTACTGGACACCTGGATGCGCCAGCGCAGCAATGCTAATCGTTGTTATAATTACCACTGGTTAATTGACGGATGTGCATGCAATCGTTGCGGATTTTGTTCTAGTGCAAGAGCTAAGGAGCGATTTGGTTGCATCATCAGAGCCCAATTTTTGGAAAACAAGAGAGCTCTGGATTTGACACTCACCAATAAGCAATCGAAATATGACCCCGTCTTTGGTCTAAAAGTTCTTTTAAATATCGCACAGGACTATGCATCTGAATGCACTTAGATCACAAAACTGACTTTAATACCTCTTTTAACTTCAAAACATATCAGTCTTACTTATAAACGTGAATTAAATAATAAGTTATACTTAAGGGGTGTTTAAGAAGCTGCGGGTTGTTCGAAAGAGATACCGCGGCCCTGGTACATAAAAGGCCTATGACGGAACACGACGATTTTAGTCAGTAAGAGTCTGACACTCCCTCACCGCTGCTAACCCACAGCGGGAGGGGTCATTTGATGATTTTACGTCGATAAAAAAAAAAAAAAAGGGGTGTTTAAGAAAAAATCTTACTTAGAAACGTAGCTAAACTAAATCATTTTCTTAGCAATGTCTTAAATGAGCTGTCAAATTAAGTAGCCTCACACCCTTGTTTAACCCGCTAATTAGCAAAATGGCTGGATTCGTACCAGCTGATTTTTCATTTCCGGTTTATTGACAGCTCAACTTTTTAATTTTATATTTTACGGATGCCATTGTTGCCATTACACAACGTTTTGATGACAAATATTTTTTTAAGCTACCAACATTCCGGTAGTGTTGAGAAATTAGTATGTTTTTATGGCATTATCTGTTCATTACTTAAGACATGCTTAAGCAACGTTTATAGGTCAAAATAATTTAATCACTACTTAAGGCTTTAAGTAGTAATTAGGTAAAACAATGCTTAGAAGATGATTAGTTGATTTTTATAAATAAGGCTGATAATGTTTAAAGTAATGTAGCAAACAGTTTTTTCATAAGCACTGGTCCTTGACCAGAACTACATAGAAATACTTAAAGCTTATTCCCGATCCATCCGTTCAAGTTAATTCGTACACTTAAGTACAACATACACTTCACGATCTCCCACACTACAAAGTTCAAAGCGCTCATCAACGGCGACGCAGGCGCACCGGCCACATTCATCACTTATCAATGACTTCGCAGAAACTATCCGCACTTACGCCCTTCTTACTCCACCCCACTCCTCAGGTATGATGGCCAGTCCCATGTCACTGTGAATCTGATGACTTAAACACTGACAAGAATTCTGTAATTACATGTAGAGTCCTTTTAGTTAATAAATCAGATATAAGAGCCCTTAATGAGTGTGTACATTGTTGCTTACAAGGTTAATCTCAGTTCTGCTGGTTTTTTATGTGATGTGCTCTATTTTATTGCTCTAGGACCTGAATTAATGGATCTTGAAGGGTTAAATGGGTAGTAATGCGAGTGGTGAGGTACTGTGCTAATAATGATAGCTAATTATCTAATTGTTTAAATCTCAAGGTATTAAACCTACATTCAGAGCTTGTCCGATAAATATAATTCTATAGACCGTTAAAAAAAATGAGATTTAATAATCGTTTCGATAAATCGATTGGATTACAATTACCTATTTGCTTCCTGAACTGTGAGCTCAATGACCGATGTATCAATTTGTAAATGTACCATTAATGTTTAAGTACAAACAGAACCCATTAATATCCACATGCCTAATAAAGGACGCAAGCAATTTGATCATTACTTGTGCCCACATAAATCGTCTTAAATTACTTTAAAAACACTACAAATCACCACACTGAAATCAAAGACCTTATTTTCAAATTCCGATTTAAATCACTCGAGAAAATATTTTATCGCGCATTCTTATAATGTCTCAATTGATTTCCAAATAACGGAAGAAACCAATAACGGTCAATTAAAATTATACGAAGCTTTTTAGAAAAGGAATCGCTCGATATAAATCAGGGACGATGCGTTACGAATTCACTACATTTACATAATCGACCACTTCGCTGCCGGCGACTATCGGTTCGTCCAACCATGTTTCATTGTAATTTTAATGCGAGACAACCCTGGAAGCGCAGGTGAGGAGATGCATTTGGAACTCTGTGGGGTTGGATATAAGGTTTGAAGTTTATTGGTAATCAGCAAAGGCAACGTTGCGCTGGTATATTTAAGTGAGAACGGAGTACAATGGGACAAAGAAGCGTCCGCAATTAAATCGGCGCTTTTTGCGAATGCTGGTCGTTGTGAACGAGGATGGACGACGGGCTTTATGCGCGTCGCATTGAGCACAGCTATTGATGCGCTACAGATAGATGGCCGCGATTGTTCGCTACCACTAAATGCTAATTGTGGACTGTTTCACTTGTCTACGCAGCTCTTTACCAGAACAAAATTACGTTTCCTGAACATGTCATTTCTACATATTTTAAACGCTTGTAACATAAAATGATGAAGTACTGTTTTAAACTTTTTTTAAACTTATTCATCGACAACATTTTCAGATACTCTGACATTTGAATTAAACATGCAACCATTAAAAACAAACTAAATAAATAAAAACACACACATTGTTAGCAATAACAAAACAGACAGCTCGCGATACATTACACCAATACTTCATACAGAAGACTGAAAACAATCCATTGAACAAGGTAGTCTGTCAAGAGGCTGGCAACACTGGCGCTTATTAAAAACATCTCGATGATGTATTGCCAGTAATTTCTGCGGAATACCCCCTTAATGGGGGTGCGTCCCGCCGGCCCAGCTAGGGGAGTAGGGCTGGCGAATATTTGGAAAACCTAGCGCTAAAAATATATTCATTGTTTAAAAGTTTTCGATCACCACTTCTCAATAGCCCGATGAAAATATTCAGATTGAATCAACATCTTCGATGATTTATCATTTTACTACAATTTCCGTAGTATTGCAATACAAATAAACAATCTCATACCATCTCTACAAACATTTTCCCACATTGAAAAGTTTCATACAACATTTGAAGAAGCTCCTTTGATGTGATCACAGTAAAGGGTTGATTCCACTGCCTATCTCCGTGATATTATCGTGGAACCCTCGCGACACCTCAAAAGGTCACTTATCTAGCCCGCGGCACAGGATAAGCAGTAATAGTCTGTGGTAATATCCCTCGCTATTCTCTGTGGAAACAAATCCCGACTACATAGGAAAATATTTTATTGTTTATGCTAGTTGTGTTTGAATATCATTTTGTTTTTGGTATTTTTGGTACTTCTACCTTGTTCCGTTTGGTCCTTTTTAACATAAGCATATATGTATACTTACAATACTGTGCTAGATTTTTTAGCTATATCTTTAGTTTGGGGTATTCTCGTACGAGATTATATATGTCGGAGACTGTCAATAGTACGGACACTAAACGTCACGCAAGCGCGCCCTCTGGTGGCGTTTCCGGTGAAACAACATTTTGGCGCGCTTGGCAGAGTAGTGGTGGTCGGCGTGGCGTCCGCGGAGCTCAGTCTTGGTCGAGTCGTCGTGCTGCGCACATCTCGATACTGCCTTTCGTTACGTGTAGTGTACCTAGTGTTATTGCCTAGTGTTGTAGTACTGTTGTAGATCCATATTGTAAAGTGTGTAAAGTGTCTTTTGAAATTAAAGTGTAAAGGTTCTTTTAACCTAACAGACAGACATGTGTTGCTGGGGAGTTTGTTCCGCCACTTCTTCTCCCCAAGCCAAAACACATAGGAAGTGGCGAAGGGCGGGCGTTTTGGGGGCTGTCTTTTGTTCTGACTAATTTGAATAAACGTTTGAGTTTTTAGTTTGTTTGAGTTTTGAGTTTCTTTGAGTTATCTCTTTGCTTCATTACCCTAACTGATGTCGGACGATAGTGCCATCCTTGATGTTCGCCTCCGACATCAGAAGTGGGATGTAATCCGAATGCCCACATGTGTTAAGGATTGCCATGCCATTGTTCAAAAAGTGAAAAAGTGATGTGCTCGTTCGGAGTGATGTGTGGCGGCCGATGGTTGATTAGTTTCGAGAGAATTCGCCACGTGAAGACAAACTTTCTGGATTTCTGAGTGCACGGTAGGCACAAGTATGGTAACACGGTTATGGTGGTTATTGTGCAATCTGGCGACCAAATTACTGCGGAGCATCCCAGCTGCCAGGAGCCTGACGTGTCATCGTGAGGTCGGAGTGTTGGTGCTCGTGTATCTACGTGGCTTCACGTCCGCGAAAGCCTTGCTGTACTGCGCATCGTCATGCGCGTTGAGGTGTTGAGTGGAAACCCGGTGAGACCGATCCATTTTTGCTTTATTTTGAGGTTATTTGTCTTACGACATTTATAAACTTGAGAGACGGTTTCAGTCTCGTTGATTGCGCTACCACTGCGCTTATTAATTGGTGGAATCGTAGATAATCAGAAACCTAGGTTCACAGGTTTGATCCCAGAGTTGAAAATTATTAGTTATCTGATCTCATCAATATCCTAAAGTTAGAATATTTCAGTTTTTGCGTCATTTGATTGAATTGTGCATCAGACGATAGATTTTTGGTAAAGTGTTACGTTCACCTACTCTGTAATTTCGTTGCGCTAAGTTGTACCAATGATGGAGACCGGGGTGACTTGGAAAAGACCCGTTGGCCTGTGTGATGGCATCGGGGTGACCAAGAAGAGACCCGTATACGTCTGTGGTACAGTTGGTGTCATGTCACTATAGTTGTGGTTGTGGTCCCTAGGAGGCCAGGATGGGCTGAGAGCTCGGCTAAGGGACACGACGGTTTTGTGAAGCCTATCGAGTAGAAGGCGTTGATGTGAATGACAACCGTAGCTGTAATGATTTTGTAATTTACAAGTTCAGTCTGACTAGCAATTCGATCTTTCTTTGATTTCGTGCTTAGAATTTAATGTAACTAGTTTCTTCATTTAAATGGTGATTGCTATTCTTAAAACCCATAACATGTGTTTAGGTCTTACCATCGAGAAGGTTTGTTGCTGACCCATATGTTGTCAATATTTGATGCCTAAGCACTTTCCATTTCTAACTTAACAGATAACATCTAAGGTGAACCGAGCCTGGAGAACAGGACGAGGTCCACTAGTCAAGCGGCGCGCGAGGTGCGCTGCAGTTGCTGTTTGGAGCGTCATCCTCCCCCGGATTTGTCGTGGAGGCCGTATGAGTTGCGGCAGGCCAGGACATCGCATGTCATCGCACAAGGTGAAAGCATTCTATTGCATTGAAAATGTTTAGATTGATCAGACAAACTTGACAATAACTGGCCTGTGTGGCAATGACTGACCTGTGTGGCAGCTAGGAGCCTGTGTGGCAGCTAGGAGCCTGTGTGGCAGCTAGGAGCCTGTGTGGCAGCTAGGAGCCTGTGTGGCAGCTAGGAGCCTGTGTGGCAGCTAGGAGCCTGTGTGGCAGCTAGGAGCCTGTGTGGCAGCTAGGAGCCTGTGTGGCAGCTAGGAGCCTGTGTGGCAGCTAGGAGCCTGTGTGGCAGTTAGGAGCCTGTGTGGCAGTTAGGAGCCTGTGTGGCAGTTAGGAGCCTGTGTGGCAGTTGATAGCCTGTGTGGCAGTTGGTAGCCTGTGTGGCAGTTGGTAGCCTGTGTGGCATTCAAGTGTGAGCGATATTAATAAGCCTGTGTGGCGTAATTATGACCCTATGTGGTTCTGTGGTTCAGATGGATCTGTGTGACTTTTGTTCAGTGTGCTACATAGTGGTCAGGAGTGGCCGAGGTTGTACTGTGCATACTGTGCTGTGTTTGTGTTGTTGCAGATTAACCCACGAGGACGTGGGTCTACGCAGGATGGCCGTGTCGGAGACTGTCAATAGTACGGACACTAAACGTCACGCAAGCGCGCCCTCTGGTGGCGTTTCCGGTGAAACAACATTTTGGCGCGCTTGGCAGAGTAGTGGTGGTCGGCGTGGCGTCCGCGGAGCTCAGTCTTGGTCGAGTCGTCGTGCTGCGCACATCTCGATACTGCCTTTCGTTACGTGTAGTGTACCTAGTGTTATTGCCTAGTGTTGTAGTACTGTTGTAGATCCATATTGTAAAGTGTGTAAAGTGTCTTTTGAAATTAAAGTGTAAAGGTTCTTTTAACCTAACAGACAGACATGTGTTGCTGGGGAGTTTGTTCCGCCACTTCTTCTCCCCAAGCCAAAACACATAGGAAGTGGCGAAGGGCGGGCGTTTTGGGGGCTGTCTTTTGTTCTGACTAATTTGAATAAACGTTTGAGTTTTTAGTTTGTTTGAGTTTTGAGTTTCTTTGAGTTATCTCTTTGCTTCATTACCCTAACTGATGTCGGACGATAGTGCCATCCTTGATGTTCGCCTCCGACATATATTATAATATTTCCACTCATTTCGAAAATCGTATCTGTGTTGGTCTCTTCCATTTTCTTATTTATCGGAATCCCGTTCCAGAAGTGTTGGGCCGCAGCCCTACGCAATGTAATGATTTATAGGTTTCTTAATAAATACGTGGTGTGGCCATTGAGCGTTGTTATATTAATTGCAGTGGTTATTAATTCATGCGATGGCCACAGCTCGCGCGGGAATCGAACCTCAATGGACTGTGCTCTCATATTTTATACAACGTATTATATTGGGACTACTATCGAAGTTGCATACGCAATGTGCTGGGTGTTCATTTTTTTAACGTTTTTATCGAAAAAACATTATGTAGCATACTCAGTGTCAAAATCTGTATCAGGAACATTAATAGCTAGCAAGAGAAAGAAAACTTAGAAGAAAAATGGTATTAACGGTCTCCATCTGACTCTTTAAATCCAAAAAACTATCCAACCCAATTTTGACTTTTAAACTGAATACCTATTTAGGGTTGGTACCTATTAAGACAGCGATAATATTATGGACAAAAAAAATCGTGAACATTAAGGATTCTAGCTGTTTTGATAGCTTAAGAAAATTATTATCGATACAAAATCAATATTTAGATTTATATAGGTAGACAATAAAACAGCTAACTAGAACATAGGCTATTTACTAATACAACGGTATCGGTTATGTTTTGTTAATCTTTACGAGTAGTACTGGCTAATAAGTAGCCGGTTTGAGCAGTAAGTAGCCAGTTTGAGTAATAAGTGGCCCGTTTGAGTAATAAGTAGCCCGTTTGAGTAATAAGTAGCTTATCTGCGCAATACGTAGCGCATGTAGTGTAAGACTAATAAACTGATTATTAATTATCTTTGTTAATTGTATTTTGTATTAACTTATTAGTAAGAAACTACATTTTGTATAGTGGTTTATGGTCTTAATAGAATACTTACTATGATTTTGGAGTATCGAGATAAAGTTATAGCATAATGATTGTAACTTTGTGCCAATGTTTAATGAAATGAATTAATTGAAAGTGAGTGTTGTTAAAAAAGATTCAGTCGGGAAATGAAAACACGTTTAACTTGTGTAAGTTTTTATAATAGCAACTTCTATTATTAGATATATTGAATGTTATGTTTGGTCTTTTTTACCGCTTTAATACCAAAGTATGCGATTCTCAAGAAAAATGCATGTAAGTAATACAATATAAATACTACTCCCATAAAATAACACTATCTATTTTAATGTTGTTCTGCTTACCCTTAAGTATTAAAAATGGAAAGAATATCTATCTCTTTTATAATAATGCGATACCATGCAGTAGCTTTCATGTATAAAATGTGAGAGACAATATTGAGATACGGCGACCAGGACTGGTCAGTACATTACATTAATTTCTCCCTCATATTAATGGCAAAGATATTTATATTAGCATATTGTAAACAGTTTCAGCTGCCTCTTGAATATTATAAGTTATTCCTGAGTGACTATCAATAAAATACTCTCACTATTCAAATTATCTACTTCATTTTTTTATCGAAGGCCACTGCCACCATGAAGAATAGGAAATAATATACAGGTTTAATGATACAACATTATAGACTACAACATTCAATTTTATGTTGACAAAGATAGATTACTCCTTAGGGTTTCGATGAGTTCAAACACAAATATCTATTATAGTCAACTAGCTGTTCCGCGCAGATTCACTCCTGTCCCTAGGCAACCACTCACCGCAACCGGGCAAAACTAACCTATATTCTTTCTCAAGCTTTAGACTACCTGTGTAACCATTATAATCAGTTTAATAGAGCCAAACAGAGTGGCTTAGTTACTTTCGGATTAATACAGTGAAGATAGGTACTAGGACAGCAGCAACTTTTCATAGACTTTCAACCTTTTCAGCGACACTACTTATATTTTCACTACCAAAGAAAATTAAACACCCGAAAATCTAACGTGTAGTTCCGTAAACACGAGTCAGTCCAGTACATGATAAGTTAAGGCCAGCAGTGGGGTAAGCAGAGAGGTCAGCTACATAAATAGACGGCCAGTTGTCTGCTACGGACAATTTGAAGCTAATGGGCCGCGGCTCATTTGCTCCCGGCTTGTTTTGGACGCCCATAGACTAGGGATCCTAAATGTGAAGAGGGGACTGGATTGGGTGATGGTATTGTGCCTACTGTTAACTTAACTGTTAGCGAGGAAAAAAGGTTGTACAGTAGGTAGTTTGGTAAGAATTGCTATCGAAAATGAGCTTATGCATAAACGCTTAATGAGCTTATAATAAGACAAAATATTTTGATGCAGTGAATATTTCAAGTCTCTTGCACAAGCAATTCATTTGCCTATTCAATTTTTGTTGATTACATATATTTCTATAAATATGAGATTCGAAGTAGGTAAACATTGTATTCTAAAAGCAAATAGAAGAATTAGACTATGAAGCATTACATTCTTAATACTCTTAGAAATCCTAGGATCCACTGCTCTTTTGTTGCATCCAACTTAAAACCTCACCAGCTCTAAAACCAATGCTCCTGTCTGATCTCTCTAATCCCCCGCTTCTGCACAATTTATCTCCTAATCTATGTCCATCGGGCAGTAGTTGCGAACTATCGCACTCCACCGCGATCCGGCGCGCCAATAAAGAACGAACATTTTTTACACGAACACTACCGAATATTGGCGAACATTGCCGAAGATTAGTGCCGCGCGAGCGCACCCCGCAAATAATAAAAGTATCTGAACTGTGCGTAATCGAGCCAGTTCGCGTAGCTTTGGGGGAATAACAGTTCTGTTATGTTTGTGATAAACATACGGAAATGGTGATAGGCAGTTGAAATACACATTACAGTAGACGTTTGTTTTCATGAAGAATTGCTGGGTTCATTTACCTCGAGATGTAATGCAACGCTTTCCTGAAAGTAACTACTAGAAACCTTGTACGAATTGAGGACTAGCCCTTATTCAATATTTCTACGATATTGATTCTAAACATAGTCAAAGTCTTATACATTTCGAAATCCGTTCAGATATTCAAAATTTAGGTGCGCGTAGGTTTTTAATTGCTGTAGGTCTAATTTTTCACCATAAAACCATAAACAAACTCAGATTCCGCAGATGATCTTCTCTTGATCATAGGGTGTGTGCATTGAGTCCTAGGTAGGTTTCATGGCGCTTATTTAAAACCTTCACAATATTATATAGCAATAGTAACCAACCAAAAAGGCAACATTCACAGTATCGGCACGGTCGCTAGGGTTGTGCCGCAGAATTAGCCGACATGGCGAATCTAACGTGCACTAGTGTTGGGCGGCGGTCGATATGATTTACCGACGACATCCGGCGCCGATAACCTTTCACTTGATATATTGATCGGACACACACTATTTATGAAGGTTTTTATCTCTTTACACGAAGCCTTTGAAAGGGAATGCGGGTTTCAAACTGTGAAATGCGAAATGATGTTTTATTTGGTTGTCAGTTTTAGCGACGCTAGGAGTCGGTTTTTGTTATTCTTTGCAAATTAAATTGGATTGATTCCAATTAAAAGTTTGTAACATACATAAGACCAGTTACAAATTGTAACAAATGTCATATCTTAACCGTTTGCCATAAAAACGTCAAAAAATCACAACTTCGCATAAGGTAGGTACATGAGTAATTGGAATCAGACAATCCTATTAATAGAGATCCTTATTCGCACTATTTTCCGAAAACTCCCAAAAATCCACCAGACATCTAAACCGATGAGTTTAAAACCAACATATTCCAGTCTCTTAAGTTCTCCAAACAGAGGTAAAGTGTCAAAAGTGCACATACTTGCTAATTGCTAATGCGATTGTGTGAGACTAGGGCGGGACCGCGGCGCCGCTCGCACGCCCCGCAGTTTAAACAAATGCAATGATTTGTATAAATAAATTCTTGTTCTTGCAGCGTCCACTGCGAACCAATCAAATTACTTCACTTTGTTAGTTGATTGCGTACAAGCAGTGGGATGGAATGGATGTGCTATTATTGTGGTTCTAAAACATGCTGTTTTTGTAGTCCTAAAGTATTACATAAAGTATTAGTATATTTATCAAATTAAACCTAAACATTTTTTTACCAACTAAAAAATATGGTTTATAGTTGAATTCAGATTCGTCCCTATCCTTGTTTTCCAGACAATTTTATTACCTAGTAGAAAATTATATGTACAATTAGTACTGCCCCAGCCACATATGTCTTCCAAAGATCCCCATCTGTAGTTCTGTGGTCTGATAGAGACATACAAAATGCCATCAGTAGGTACATCAGTCTACAGAATGGAAAAAATATATGTATGTGGTCTGTTTTGCCGCATCCACTAGTCAGCCCTCTCTACCTCAGGGTCCACACAGTTCGACGTCCATGTTGGCTCTTAATTAATTTATACCCGTTCTTGTCCAGGTATAAAGTAGTGTTCTATGAAAAATTGCGAGCCAACTAATGGGCACAGCAGAGTGCACCACTTGTATCCTTAACTACGATTTAGAACGTGCTCGGGGAAACGGAACGTTTTCCATTCTAGCTTTTAGTTATGAATCGCTGTTTCTTGTGGTTTTACAATATGGCCACAAATATTGAAGTACACAAATGCTTGTTAATTACTTAACTTCGAAATCTCGCAGTCTAGAACCTGAAAATGTTCGACAGTGTAACATATAACTAATAGTTATATGTTACACTGTCGAACTAACTAGCCTTAGTTAGCTTAAATAAACCTAATTAAATTAGTGAAAATAAAATAGATCTGTAACAAATGAAGATTACTGTCTTTGTTGAAATGTCGTAAACTAAGTTAAGGGTTGCTTAGGTATATTTAAAAATAAATTTTGACCTTAACCCAAACCTGACTGAAAACTTTATCAATCAATTTTAGAACTGAGAATACATCACAAAACAGCTTAAAGTTATAACATCGAACTAAAATCTTCGTGCTTTATAACCGCATTTGTGAGTGAGTCCGCGCCGGTCAGACGGTCAGACAAAATGCCTGTATGTTCAGACGCGCTTTGACGTCTGTTCCCGTATCGAGTGAATATCAATCAAAGCGTGTGTGCTCAGTCTTATGCTTTGAACACAAAACGTTCTCGTTCACGGAATTACTCTGTATGAACATACCTGCCAAAGGCTTTAAGAACCATGTGACTTTAGGCAATGTGATAAAACAAATATTGTATCAAGACTCGATAAAAGTTAATTTTGTGGCTGGATCCCCGATATCTATCGATGTTTGCATGAATCTAACTCCTATATTTTACGACTAGCTTCTGCCAGCGGTTTCACCCGCATCCCGTGGGAACTCCTTCCCGTACCGGGATAAAAAGCCTATAGCCTTCCTCGATAAATGGGCTATCTAACACTGAAAGAAATTTTCAAATCGGACCAGTAGTTCCTGAGATTAGCGCGTTCAAACAAACAAACAAACTCTTCAGCTTTATAATATTAGTATAGATTTGCTGTATTCAATTCATCATCAACCGCCCAGCCTTTTCCCAACCATGTTGGGGTCAGCTTCCAGTTTAATTGTATGCAGCTGAGTACCAATGTTTTACAAGGAACGACTTCCTCAAGCCAGTTACCGGGCCAACCATCGACTCTTCGATAAGAGTCCTTATTTTTGGTATACAACTAACATCCACAAACACCAAACAACAATACCAGAAAACAAACGAACGTCAAAAAAAAGACACAAAACTAATACAAAACAGTCTCATAGTCACATAAAAATGCAGACACATATCTCAAGACAGCCGATATCGTTTGACACAAACACGAGGCAAGCTCCTCTAACAATCAGGACTTTCTAAACCGCGCATACTTCACATTCCCACAAAAAGGTACACATTAAAATATATCTAGATTTCTAAGAAGCTGTTGTTTCTGAGGTCTGTGACCTGGGGGAACAAAAACCCGTCTGGTTGATACTATTGTGTGTTTAAGGTATTGTCACCTCGCTATGTCTGCTGGTTTCATTTTGATTGATGATGCTGCGAGCCAGAATTATGATGTACGGTTTTGCGAACATTGTATTAGCTTGTTGTCAAATCTTTGTTCAGATTGATGTCATTAGTTAGAAAGACATTCAGTTGAAGTGCAATTCTTAGAAAAGAATCTCATATCCGTTATTTGATGCTTGTAGGTATCATTATAGATAGATGATGATAGATAGATGTTGTTATTTTAGCTTTTTTGAGGAGGCACTCAGAATGCAAAGCCCAACGCCCAACTCGTAGCCTGCAAAGTTGTTTTTTTAACCCCTCTGCTCGACAAGATTTTGACATACTTATGACTTTACCGTTGATTCGGCGGGATATTTTGAATCGCGACATGGAAGTCAAAAATTTGTACTAACTTTCAACACATGAATTCTAAGTCCGTAATGCCTGATCAGAAGTATTTTAACTATAACTTTAGAGCTCACTTATTTGACAACAACGTGCGAAGGTCAAATGGGGTCAGTTAATTCAGAAAAAGATAATAATTACCTACGGTGTTTTTAAGTCTATCGAAAAGTTAGGCATTTCAAATTTGGTGAAAACTTACCAATAAATAATCGCATCACTTTCTCAAACACAACACAAACGTCATATTTATAACATTTTCAATCCGTTGCAACACATTTCGTGCACTTATTTATGTTCATTAACTAAAAAATCAGCACATAAAATACACAATAAAAATGAACAATTTACAAGATCAAAGTCACAGACAAACAAGAAGTAGAGTTTGGAATAGAGTTTTTTTTTTTTTCAATCAGCGGTGTGCATTCGATACCTAAATCGGATATTTATTATAAATATTCGAATACCAATTTTATATATTTTTTTTTTATAGCAACATATTTCAATTTTATTTATTAATTTTAAATTATAGGTTCAATTTGTTTTTGTTGTTAAGAAAAAAGATATTTAAGTTTTATGAAAGTTTTTAGCTTTAAATTTTTATAATGTATTATTTATTTTGGTGTTGCGTCATTCGTAATAATTTTTAACTTTAATTGAATTTTTATTACCTATTATTATTCTTATATTATTTCTCAACAATTCTAAGATTTTTGTTTCGGCGGAGGGTAGCCTGGCGTTCTGATATATAATGCAATTTGTAACTACCAAAGTCATGTACTTATTTGAATAATAAGTAATATAATAATACATATCATAATCGATTCTTTATTTTAACGAATCGGATCATTCGATGCAAAACTTCTATCACCGTCGCCATCTTGTCTATGCGTCTTCAAATTTAAAAAAACAACTAATGTAAACAAACATGGCGAGTTCGATCAGAATTCCCGGTAATTACGATTGGATTTTAAAAAGGTATATTTCTAACGGGATGCTAAATATGAAAGGTTTGAATGCGTAAAAATAATTTAAATTTATTTAGTACTCACAAATGCGGTTTGATTGGAAAGAAAATAAATATGAGCTTAAATAATTATGAAAGTGTATGACTGATTCGCAGACCCCGATTGGGGTCTAAACCGAGCTCACGGTGACATTGATGTTCAGACCCCGATTGGGGTCCGCTACGGATTTGACGGTTAAACACAATGCATTGCAATTAAAATATCATGAGCATTCAGTATTAGACATTATATTCTGTTCCTTTAAATCCTAAACAAAAGGTTTCCATCAAACTTATTGATTTATCTCAATTCGGTAACTAGGTATGTTTATAATGATGCATTAACCTATTATGTAAAATTATGTTTAATTAGGATTCTGGGAATGTAGCGAGATAACGCTCGCGGCAAGATTTAATAAGGTAAATGTACTGAACCCGCTAATCGACTGCTCATTCACACTAATATTTAGAGAATTATCTATCATGAAACCACTGATTATTTACGTGCTAATGAGGTAAAACGTTGTTAAATTAATACATATGTGTACTTACAAAATGTATTTTCTCAATATTAATGCACCTTTCTGTTTAATAAAACCAATATTGAACATCAATTTGTAAATGAAAACCTACTTTCAAAATCTCCACAAAAGCCCTGAAAATAAAATACGTACACGAAAATTATGATATCTAAATGCGTAGAAAGTGTTTCAGCCACTAAACACTAGTTAATATTTGCACAAACCTGCGATGTTATTGCCCTTATCCCGCAACCTTCTGTATTTGCCCTCATATCACGTTGCAACGACCCCAACCCTAGCTCAGCCCTCACTAAACCGTATATGACGCCTGCTAATTAACTTAATTACATATTACACACCCTCACTACCATTCAAATAGAAATATACCTACTTACCATATACGTCTTTAAAACGCCTTTTAATTTTTACAAGCAACTTCTAAAGAACTAAAAACGCCTGCTCATATTTTAAGAGCAAACCGCTCGAGAGCGAATTTTGGCTGTTAATAGCTAATTAGGGTGAACCTTTGCGGCGAATAGTTTTAAAATACACGCTTTCGTTTAAAGGTTTGCTGAAATTAAAGTGAAAAATACTTTTGTTTTTACTTAGTACTTACGTATAGGTAAAACTTTTTAATGCTAAACTCGCTGCTACTAGAATTGTTACCTAACAAACTGTTTATTTCACGTCGAAATTGTTCAGATCTTCTAAATTAATAGGACATCATCCTCATATTGTCTGCGATAATACAAGTAATTTCATAAATCCTATTCTCAGTAATTCGCTCCACATACCAAAAATAAATAGCTAAGACAAATGACATAATTATTGTGTTCAGCAGAATCATCACAAAATACCACAATGATATACAGTGCATATTTCGCAACACATAAAGCAAACATACCATAACGTAACGTAAATGGGTAGGCAGTAATGATTTGTAACGTACAATAATCATATCCGGGCATCGAACCCGGGACATAAATCACGACACGCCGTATTACCCACTGCGATGCGGTGACCTTCGCGTTGGGGCCCTACCCTAGTCTATAGCGATTAATATTATGTATCTCACTAATATATCACCAAAAACATCACTGTGTTATGCTGACCTTACAGGGATTATCGTAGTTTTATTTGCACCCTTAGATAGCAATATGTTTATAAATCCCAACGCATGTTTCTATAACCCTTTCAGCTAACATTATTTTGAAAGTAGGTACTCAAGATACCTACTTTTATTTTGAAATAGTTATCTGGACCCAAGCAAAACCACGTGAAGCAGCTAGTCGATCCAGTTACATGATATTGACATTTACAATCAAGATAACTACACGCACTACAATAAACAGAAGATTAGCAATCACAGGCATTGTCGTACATGACAAGCTGACACCATTGTACATACATACATAACTACAGCTCGTACTTACGTCAATATCAATGACTCAATGACGCAGGGCCATTGACGCTGTGCCTCCAATGACGATTGAAACTGATGCCGTCATTATCAAGCGAGGCAGTGGAGCACTCTCCGACAGTACAGGCGGCGAGTACTGGCTACTAGTGCACTTGTATAGTAATGTGATGGCGCGGCCCTCAAAGCGAGTGCAATGTATCGGGTTGGCTAAAAGAGTTGCTTCAATTTTGAATTGTGGTGGAACGCTTGTGTAGGGTATTCAAATAACTAAATCCTACTAAGTATATAATAAACTTACATACAAAAAACAGTTTCACGGATGCTCCAGTGAGTAGTTATCACAGATATAATTAGCTGTCATCTTAAGCCATAGGAATTCGAAGTGAAATCATGATCTATCAGAAAGGATCTACCTATGATGATACAGGAACTAGAATAGACACTATAATCTTCACTTGACAAGGTACTCACATAAATTGTAATGCACTCACTCTGTCTATACCTGAATTATATTCCTAACACAAGTCAATCTGATGTAGTAATAGTAAGCAATAGCATCTCAATAATAACGCAATCAGTAAATCATAGCAGCTCGGCCGGCGGCTAATCTGCCACCTGATCTAGAACTCGTAATTACTAATTAGATCTAATCAATCACCTCTCAATCGCTCTCACTACATGTTAGCCTACACTCGTGTAATTACATACGTCTCGCTAATCATTATTATGTAATTATAAACACTAATTAGATACCTGATACATTCCTGTCCATCATCTTTATTAAGCTTGTATGTGTGCATTTGACATTCTAGGGTCAAACTGGCGTTAGTGCTTAATTCCAGCTGTGTTGAGATTGAATCAACAGACTGGTAAGCTGAGTACATATCTAAATATATAAAACTCAAAGGTGACTGACTGACTGACTGACTGACTGACATAGTGATCTATCAACGCACAGCTGAAACCACTGGACGGATCGGGCTGAAATTTGGCATGCAGGTAGATGTTATGACGTAGGCATCCGCTAAGAAAGGATTTTGATCAATTCCACCCCCAAGGGGATAAAATAGGGCATGAAAGTTTGTATGAAACTTTGTCAATTTTAAACCGATCGGACTGAGACTTTGCATGCATAAACCTACTACGGCATAGGCAACCCTTAAGAAAGGATTTTGATAAATTCCATCGCTAAGGGGATAAAATAGGGGATGAAAGTTTGTATACATCTTCTTAGATTTTATTATGAAGAAGTCCTGATGATGAATCAGAATTTTATGATGACGTAAACAAGGTTGGTGGGAAGTCCTAATCCTTTTTTATGATATTCTAAATGCGAAAAACTGTTGAACCGATTGAAATGAAAGGACAATGGGCAGATTTTGTGTGAAAGTATGAGTATGAGATTTGTACAGAATGTTGATTGTTCTCCTTATAACATAGATACAATCATATTCTGTTAATTCAAGTAATAAAAAATACTTTTAAAATCATCTTTGGTATTTTAGTCCTTCACTCATCCGAAATCTTATTGTTGTTCTTACTTAATTCTTTGCAAAGAAATGCTTTGACTCAAAGCATATATACCTTGATATTAGCTGTTTCCTGTGAGAATTACTTACGCACCATACGTAATAATTTTCCAAATTGGCTGTTAGATCCAGAGATATCCACAACGTCACAAACTTTAAACCTTTGGTTTAGATAAATGGTCACATCCACAACACAACCTTGATCAATTAATCTATACGACTGCTAAGTGGTAATCCTAATTATACTGTCACGTGAAAGAATGCACCTACGGGATAAGTAGTATTTTGACGATTCTATATTGCCCACGCAGACGAAGTTGCGGGCAACAGCTAGTTTCATAGAATTTGCGTGAAAATTACATAATTTATCCTCCTACCTAACCTTCAAATGTCTCACTGTCTATAAAAAATGAATTCAAACCTTTAAATCTAGAATAGCAACATAAACTAGGCTTTAGAACCGATTTCGTCAGAGGAAAAACTAGGATACTTCTGTAGTTTCATTATTTTAGTAGTTTCTCACGCTCGTGCGAGTAATTGCTAACAAAAATACGTCAGGCGCGTAACTTTTCAACACGAGTGACTAATTCTTATTAATATTAAGCTAGAAATAGAGGAATCTATGTCACATCTGTATTATAACATTAGATTTTCTTAGGTAGGTATTCAAACTTTCGTCAAAATTAAAAACACGTTTTTGCCTTGAGTGTCACGCATGAGTTAGTCATATAATGTTTCGCTATTGTTTCCTCAGTAATTTGATGTAGAATTACACAATGAGTCGTATATTTGATAAGACTAGCTATTTAGATTCACGCATTCACTCATGTCGCTCATGTCATGTCCTTAGGCTTATAACTCGTAGTTACATATCGACTTGTAGTCTTCAGCATAACATGCGATATCAATATCCCTTGTAACATACACTACATGTGTTGCATGCACACACCATGTTAGTCTATATAATAAAATTCTGTTTAAGTCGGTATATGCCTCAAAATACTAAGTTCAATATTGTCATCTCCGAATATAAACATTTCTAGTTATCATACCTACTTTAGCTTCTGCGAACATAAACGGCAACTAAATTGAAATAAGGGATGATAAGCTCCCTAAACCGCAGGCCTAAGCCATAATCGTGGAAAACACAACTTTACCCAAAACACTCTATTTTGTACTCCAAAAATATAAACAAGTCGTTGAATACCGATTAATACAAACATCGTGGCGACCGCAGCCGGGTTCGGAGCCTATCATATGCAATATTTATAGACGGCATTAGGAGGTAGATAGGGTGAGTAATGCCGGTCGAATAGGGGACATTTTTGCACGTGTCCGGTAAATTTGGCGGTTGACATCACAAGAAATGGCGATTTTATTTTTCCTTTTTGAAATTCTCATTCAGAGTGCATTAATTATAAACTCAAAACCCAGGAACCCAACGAGAGTTAGCAGTCCATTGACGGAGTCACATCAGTGCGAAACAGCTGTAAGGTGAAACAAAGAAGAAGATTGGGCGACTATCTTGATCTTAACGAGAGCCTTCCAAAATTACAGCGAACACCTGCTAACACTTAAAATAAAACTAATAAACATTTTTCAATCGTCACGAGTAGTCAGAATTCAGTAAGTCTGACAAGCAGTCGTGCTTTAGTGACACTAGTATCGAGTTGCCTCGGTAACTGGTTTGTGTTAGAATCGCTACCGCCTGAGCCTTGTCCATGGGTACCTTCTCGGTTATTTCACAGATTTGTAGTCGACCGCCGAGGTTATTGTCGTATGACAGTGCCACCGTTTTTAGTTTATCTTCAGCAAATTTCGGCCACCGCCGCCGCTAAGTCCGTACTCACATTAACGTCCCATCTCGGGTTTGACAATTAACGCCAAGATAAATGGTAGGAACACAAAACGATAACTGCAAACGTTTCGCTTTAAACCCACGAACATACTCGCTGAATTTATTATGTAGATAATGTAGAGAATTGAATCGGATAGGAGAGGTCGTCAGTTTGTCACGGCGTCATGAAAAACCGTCCGTAAATCCATTTTAATGTTTCGGTATCGAGTTGCGGGATGTCAGCTCGGATTTTTGAATCGAATTTTGATAAAAGATTGCAGAAGAATATAAAAGTGATATATGATTGCGTTCAAAGTTCAATGCTGAGAATATCAGTCGTTTCATGTTTTGTTTTTGGTGATGTAACTAATTTTATAAGTCGAAGTTTAAATACTGCCAAAATCCTTTTGTTTTATGTGTCTATATATCTTCAGATAACTTCACGGGATAACTCTCAATTTACTTTTTAGGTATTACTGAAAAATAAATTGAGCTATACTATTTCATAAACACTTTTTTTAGCTCAACAACATAGTCACGATGACCTTTTACTTGGCCAGTACACGGTTTATCCCAGTTTAGCCATTGTTTTCTCCCGGTCATCGCGGCCTCGAGTCCGTGTTTGTGCCTCGCCTCGAGGCAAAGGCACGGTCCATCGGAAACGCGATATCTTTACATTGTGTACCGAAGGAGTTAGATCCTGCTCAAAATGGACACGGTTGCGGAAATACCGGGGATTTTCTATTGTCCTATGCTTTTATAGTCAATGTAATCTTTAGTGTCTGTTAGTCTTTTTTATTGCCATTTTTTATATACAGTATTGGTCAACGTAACATCATGCCTTATTATTCAAAAGCTAAAGTAGAGCATGAATATACAATTATCAACACAATCCCATAGTCAGCTATTGAATTGCCTTTGCCTGTGCCTTTTAGTACCCAGTTAAGGATTGTTCTAACAAACTTTTTTTTTCTAGTTAATAAACTGCTTTAGTACATCATATAATATTAAAAAAAAACTAATTGGTTATAGGCAATTCATGTTTGCATGGACCTTCTCTTGCAGATAGTTCTAGCATCCCACCTTTTTGATAAATATCTCAACCTCAAAGTATTTGTTTGCTTATTGAAGCAAGTTATAATAATATCTAGAAGCTGTAACTAGCCGATTAACCGCAAAAATACTTGGACTTTACCCCCATTTGACCAATGACTTGCGATTAACCTGAACGAAGTCCAATATTAATGCATTTAAAAACAGTTAAAAAGTTATCTTTACGAGTTTAGTCCAAAGTTCGAGAGGATATCAGGTAACGATGACTTGGTGCAACGGTAAAAGTATCTAACCTTCAAATACAGGTTGAAAAATGAATAGTAACTCACCATTTTTAACTGACTTCCCAAAAAGGAGGAAATTCACTGTTCGGACTTGTATTTTTTTCTTTGCGTTTGAAGTAATCGTAGCTTCTCCATTGCCTCTGTGAACCACGTAGCACTTGGAACTGAAACTGAAATTCGTAAATTTCAGCTTTCAGGTATTTTTGAGTTCATCGATTTTTCGTCAGTTACAAATGAAATCCGAGCCTACCTATATCTGTACATTTCGTATTATCCGTTCCCAGGTGTTTTAGAACCAGCTGGCTCACCCCACCGGTCGGGGCTGAAATAAAGCTGGCCGCACACTACCAGTCGTCGATATACCATTAGTGGGCCGTTTTGGCGGCGGCCGGCGAAATATGTCGGTGTGCGCTCGCCCGATAACACAGGATTATGGTAAATAGTACTCGCTGCTCGGATTATGGGTATTTTTGGGGATACGCAGTATTTTAAGGTTATTTTTTCCGCAGATAGTGGGTTTTTCCAAGTCTGGTATGGTATAGCTATATGGTTCTTTGAAAGTGGCCTTGTATACTTTGTTGCTGTTTTCTAGTGCTCCATAATTATATAGAAGGTTGTCTTTAGGTATTATTTTTATCATATAAATATTTCTCTGAAATTCGCAAACTACGTTATAGGACCAACATTCACGCGTTGACTTCTTAAACTTTTGAAAGACCTACCTAAATAACTTTCTACAAAAATTCGTGTTCCAAATCTGTCCATTCTGTCCGTCACTTCATCGCGAAAGTAGATCCATTTAGCTTGTTTTATCGCAAACCTAAATAAATTCCAAATGAGGCCGCGTTTCATAAACTTGCTAAACAAGTTTCGTATTTTCTTCACAAAAGTTGTTCAGTAAACGTTTTGAAAGACTAAATGACGAGTCTCAGAAGTAGTGAAAGGCACTCGATAATCTCGCTACGTGTGGAGGGAGCACTGAAGTCCTCAGATCTCAGGCAATCCCAGATTACGACAGGCATAAAGCCACCAAATTCCCATTAACTTTTTTAAAAAGGTTTCTCATTAAATAGCAAACAATAGCAAACACGGCGATGTGTCTGCGGGACGATTTTCGCCTATTTACAGAGCAGCTTACCGCGGGGGACCGAAAGGGCCCAAGATTAAGCCGGATAGTTTCACAAACATTCATTCATTCGGCCAGCCCCATTCAAGCGAGCTTTAATAAGAGACCGACACGGTAAGCGGCTTACTTTCTCAAATACCGGAAATTTAGTTTCTGTTGGTAGGTACGGAACGTCGCTACGTACGGCTTTAAGATTGCCGATTACCAAGTCTCTAATGCTACACGTTTTATGTTTCGCTTTTAAAGGCGCTCGATTCGCTTTCAGCCGGGATTAATGCACAAACAAAGAGAGTATTAAAACACAGTTTATCGGCAAACGATTTTAATTTTAAAACCCGTTTACTGAACAATGGAGTTGCATCAAAATGTTAATAGAGCTGACTCGATGAGAGTCCCTTAATGGAGTTCCAAAATTAATGAAAGCCCAGACGTTCGCTGAAGAAATTCGCAACGCATCGGTGAGTCCTCATTCCGGCAATAAAATAAATAATTCCTGGTCGGAGAATGTTCAAAGTTCCAGTTGGTCGAGCCCCGGAAGGTCCTGGCTGTCCTAATTAGGGGATGCACTCGAGTGTCCCCCTGGTTTACGAGCCGAGGTCAATACGTACAGGCCGGAGTTTGCCAAATGACGGTAGTTCGCATCGTTGCTGGAGCTAATTCAACAG
This sequence comes from Helicoverpa armigera, assembly GCF_030705265.1. Lineage (NCBI taxonomy): Eukaryota > Metazoa > Arthropoda > Insecta > Lepidoptera > Noctuidae > Helicoverpa > Helicoverpa armigera. The sequence goes on along the minus strand of NC_087134.1, from coordinate 251,875 downwards.
TAAGAGTCCAACTAATCATCTTTCGCTCACGTTTCTTTTACTTTCGTCGCTTTTCTATTCGAAGTTTCTTTTCAATAGATAGAGGATCTGTAGTTTGGATAAAAGATTGGTGATTTGCGATACAAATAGACCTAATTAGCTAGATAACAGCTTTTACTGATCCCAATATTTTGACATAATTATTTCGACCTAATCATTTCACAACCAGTGTAAATACATTAATTTCACACACATGAGCTCTTCATTATTCAACCCACCTTCACTGACACTAACATTATGATAATTTGTTCTTTACTTGACTTTAATATACAACAGTTAACAATTACGCAACAATTATAAAGTTCACCATTAAAATGGTTTAAGAATTTCTGAGTCGGTGACCAAAACTCTGATTAAAAAAAAACCTATAATAAATTAAATTTTGCTAGTTCTAGTGTTAGCTGGTCATTATCTTTTCCTTCTGAACTTGGAGTATAGTTCTCTCAAGTACTTGAGTCTGTCGTTGTACCAGAGCGGGGCGGTGGAGAACTCAGCGTCTATCACCAGCGACGTTGGTGATGAGCTGTTGGTCCGCGCCCACTTTACTGGTAAACTGGAGTCGGCTGGAGTTGGGTCCCTGGAAACAAGAATATTTGTTAAGTTATACTTAAAGTAGAAAATGAAAATATATTACTAGGAAACCATGGAAATTAGAAGCGAAAATTTTACTCATTCTGGGTAAAATATTCGGGGTATACATAAGTAGTTGGTATATTTTAACACGCCATGTTTCTACATCTCACAGTTTTCGAATAATCTGGCATCTATTATGTAAAACAGTCCGTAATCTAAATAGTGATTAAAAAGTGTATCCTTACTAGATTATATCGAAGTACGCAGGGTTATCCTCCCAGAGATAAATTAATGATTAGTCATGTTTAACAATTATAAACTACTTAATTGTTGATAATTTCATAGCAGATAATTAAGACTAGGTGCAATTTGCACATTATCTTTTTATCTCTAAAGTCCACCTGCAATGTATTATTTTCCTTTATAACAATATAGGTACTTACTCAACTGCAAGACTATATTTAAAATGGAATTTGAAAAAGAATCATGAAAATCTAAACTTACCCATATTTAGCAAAGTTTGTCCAGAGTGTCGACACTCGCTCTATCATCTTATTTTCGAAGTTAGAGAATATGAAGTGCTGCGAGAACATGTAGAACACGTCATCAGCATGCGTCGCCCCCTCCACCCCCCGCAGCCTGCTCGGCATGAACATCTTCGGGATATTCCGCCACCCGGAGTACTGGAACTTGTAATTGTAAACTGGCTGATCCGAACTCTTCAAAATCATCTCCGTCTCAACCAATGAAGGAAAGACCAATGTTGGCTCTCCGTACCATTTCGATATCTTCACCACAGAATCCATTGAAATCTCATCTCCATCCATGTACAGATGTTCTAGCTCTTTAGCTACCTCGCGCTTAGTTTTTGCGTCAAGAATTTCCAAATTCTTTGGCAAAGATTTCTCGAACTTAATAGTAGGTATCATGGTGTCGTTATCCATATTTAATATCAATAGACCCTCTTCATTGTTAGTACCTATGATCATAGGAACTTTGTTATATTCTCCCCTAGTGAGAAGATCATATGGGTAGTCTGTTAGGAAGGGCTCCACACCTTCTATTGGTTTTTCTGTACACGGTGTGTATAATATTTCAGAAGTAAGGATGTTACCTTCTGCTCTAGGTACTCTGGTCAAAATGAGCTCCTGGTTGGACTTTGTCATGAAGTACTTGTACAATTCATGAGGATCTTGTGACTCATATAACATGACCTTGGCTAACAAACTTGCTAAGAACACGGGTCTGAACTGATAAGCCCACGGAGCGAGAGCAGATCCACTTTGAGTAATAGCTTTATGGAAAAGTCCCTTAGACATAGGAGAGTAAAGGTGGAAGGAGACCGATGCAGCACCAGCACTCTCACCGAATATCGTGACATTATCAGGATCACCTCCAAACTTCTTTATATTCCTCTGAATCCACCTCAGAGCAGCGACCTGGTCTTTCATAGCTGCGTTTCCAGGATTTTCTTTGATGCGAAGACAAAGGAAGCCTTGTATGTTAAGTCTGTAGTTGATTGTGACTAGGATAACGCCTTTGGTTACTAAGTGGTTGGGGCCGTAGAGTAGCATGCTGCCGGAGCCCTTGAAGTAGCCTCCTCCGTGGATGAAGGTCATGACGGGCAGCTTGTCGCCGGGGGTGGCGTCTAAGGGTGTGAACACATTGAGGATGAGGCAGTCAGTGCCACCGACAGTCCAGGTGTCTGCTACACTCTGCATGCATCTCACGTTTTCGTTGACTGCTTCGAAGGTTCTCTCCCATGTTGGTTCCGGCCCTGGACCCTAAAATAGTCATATTTGAGAGTTTCTGAATGAAGTATGCGCCAAAATGACTCTATATCGGAGCAGCACTTTTCTTAGCATCTATTGCCAAACACATTTTGGACTTTGTATTGCTAAACTTTATCAATTATGTACTTTAAACTTGTTAGTCTTGTTTTGTTAGTTCTCATAATAATATTAATTTATTTAAACCTAGTTATACTTAGTTTTTACTCTAATTTTATTGCCATAGGTCATCTCATTAACATTTATGTATGAGAAGAATATTTCCAAATATGTATAATTCAAACTTACTTGAAACCGATGAGGAACAGTCGCATAAGGTATGGCGAGGTAGTTCCTATGGGAGCCATCGGGGCTGATGGAGCCTCTCACGGGACCATTGCTTATCTGAAGAACGTCAGTAGGTTGTCGCACCAGGCGTGCAGCCCATAGCGACCACAGCACCAGCCACTTCACACTGACCACAGACATCACTAGCCTTGTCACTTAAAATTACACTTTAACACGTATCACATAAGACACATTTTCGAACGTTTCATCACGAGCCAACAAGTCTGTTCTGCACAAATTCTGTATGACAACTGAAAGCAATTGTTCACGTTTAGTTATGAGTGGACCTTCGGCCTTTGGATGCTAGTTATCTCTGATAATGAGACGGTCACAACTCTGCACAGCTGGTTGATAGCGTATCGAGGTGTTGTCGTTATCTACCTCAGACAGTCACTTGTTACTCTAGCGACGACACCCGCTGACTTATACTGCTACCGCTGACTGACTTCGCCATAGGGTAGTGTCCAGGGTCGAAATAATGAAATAATATTTAGTCCGCTTTTTAGATAATCAAAAAATATTGGATACGTATTTTTTCTTTTTTTAATTAAACATAAAATGACAAAGATAATACGCTTCAAAAATTAGGAGTGGGGGCCTTTTACGTCACAGTGTCCTGAAAATTGTAGCAACTTGTGACGTCACACTCAACTTTAACACGCTATATCTTAACAAGTTCTGATCCAATTTAAAAAAGAAAAAATACGTATCGCTTTGGACAATCTACAAGATGGACTAATTATTATATTTTAGGAAACTAGCCTATTCTGAGAAAGAATACATTTTATCAATTTATTTACCTAGGCTTCTTTAAACAATTGCGGAAAGATGTAAATGAAATAATGCATCATGAAATAGAGCTACAGAATGAAGTCAAATTCAAACGAACAAGATTATAATGAGGATATAAACAATTTAGACATGGCTACATAATATGCAAATCACGTAAAAAATCTGAGAAATAGCAAACCACTGGAAGAGAAGTACCTACACTAAGTACGAATATTTCTCCAAATAAATGTAGAGAGCTGACTAAGAAAACTCCAAGAAAATAAAGTTCAACATAATACAGGTAATACGATCACTATAGAAAAGTAATTGACGAGTTGAACGACGCGAGGGAAATCTATGTGGACGTAGTAATCGCATCAATAATATATCGCGCGGGATCGATATGTCAAGGGAACGCTCGCAAATCACACAGGTACCGATCGACAACACACGGAATTAGTACACACTGGATACGGAATATTGAAATTGCTAAACAGCTTTGGTCAAATATTGTGAGAGGTCAAAGTTCGATCGCCAAGGTGAAAAAAATTAAACCTGTAGTTTTTATCAATCCATGGCTAGCAACTTGATTAGGTAACTATTTTCATGCTATAAATATTTTATATTTCTTATCAAAATCTAGTACAATATGTATAAATACGTATATTTTTTATGGAACGTCTAATCTCTGAAACCACTAATCCAGATTAGAAATTACCGCATAATACCCGCTAAGTAACAACTTATTTTAGAATCTAATACTTATATGGTACCATTTTATATGTAGTTACTAAAGATCGAACATTACTCTCACTTTGTAGCAGTTGGGTAACAATCACAGCGTGTAAACAGAACCACGTGACAGAAACCAAAATACTAACACTTATCCAGTTTTATATTATCCAAGGTCACCACGCACTTTTATACGATACTTTCAAGGTTACACATACAACAATTTATTCACTTCACTACGTATTTACTAATTTATTTTTTCGAAATATTAACAAAGTAGGTATACGTCCGTAAAGTACGCTGTTCGTACGCGTTTTAATCTGAGTCAATGTTATTGTGTTACTGTCAAACCAATTATACGGTAATCATACTGAAAATCTAGAAAAAAATAATCCAATGAAACATTGTGAAACAAGTACTTAGTTTTTCTTTTCATCCATTCATTCATTGTTGTATACCTAAGTATGTTAGTTAAAACAAATTGTGTAACTTTATTTCATAAATGTAGTTTATATCTTGAGGAAGAGTTTGACAAAAATCTTTCCGTGAACTTTGAGCTGCCTTAGTTTTATAATAATAACCATTAATTGGGTTAAATAACGGTCAGCCATAGTTTTCCTGATAAAACTGGTTAGTTTCTGATATAAACTTTCCCGCTATGCCTAGTCATCACAGATAGACATGTTACATATATTTCTGAAAATCAGTCTGAATTCCAAATTCCTAATTCACATAAAGTTAGTAATATTTTTCGTTTTTTTTTTTTTTAATAGGAATATTAGAAATCAAGCTATATTCTATTCATACCATAACTTTATTTACCTAAATAATTTTCTATGTACATATTATTAAATAGTTGCTTATACTCTGCATGTATCTAAATGGCCTATTTAAAAAATACATATTTTCAATTATATCTGCCACATGCTCCACTATCTAACAGTCTATCTATACTGTATTTATATAAATGCACGACACGGATTAGATAACCGTTATCTCAGTTATTCTGATAACATAATAATAACGTAATATGTAGTGAATTATAAAATTAAAATATTTTTATTAATCTTAGAACCTAATTTATTAGTTGATCTATTGTACAACGATATTATTGCACATTACATCTAAATAGAAATATTTTTCTATAAAAACTTAAAAGTCAAATGTGCCTAAATCTTTTATCCTCATATTTATCAAACAAGTTTAGTTTTTTGCGATAAGTTATCGTAGCTTATTACAGCAAGGCCGTTGTTAAGCATAATATGATTATAACAAGATATCATACAATTAACAAGTATTTTTCTAGGTCAGCACATACGGCTGTCACATGCATATGTATAAAATGGCAAACTAAAATAACAAAACATGTATGTAAATATACACCTGAATCTATAAAATAAGAAAAAATATTATTGAAGCCCTGCCAGCCTGCCAAAAACAAATAAAACATAAGAATCATAAAAAACCTAGGTGCCTACTGAAAACTTAATAAATATAAAAATTAATCATAGGTACATTAATTGTTAGTTAATCATACAACGTTAAACATGTGCTAGCTGGTACATTCGTGTAATGTCACAATTCACGAGGTAACTGCGACATGAATTGGCCGTGAAGCCTCCGTAGGTGCTAGGGTACCTGAGTTCACCGCCCATTATATCTACAATGCACGTTTAATATTGTTAAGTGACAGAAATAATTAAATACAACAACCGTAGCAAACCTACATAATATGTTACATAAATGCACTTTGTCAAGAGGAAAATTCCTAAATTAATCAAAGGGTTTGCAAATTCCACACAATATTTTCTCTAAAAATTTTCTCAACGGCCTTTTGAGACATTTTACTTTTCATCAAGCAATCGACTTCCCAAAAAAGATGAGGTTCTCCACCGCGTACCGATGCATCCGATGATGGAAACCCTGGGAAACCGTATGCGCCTTAAGCTCACTAATTCTGGTACTTACCGAGGTATGTCCCAATAAAATGTCGAAAATGAACCATTGTACATGTTATGTATCAAGTGTAATTTTCACTTCGATTTGAACTCTCTCGTGATTTTTCACACTTGAGAAGAGGTCTTTAACCTGCTAAGTACAAAGTACAAACTTATATTCTGTATTGTTTCAATGTACCTATAAATAGCAAGAAGTTACAAATTGTATTTCTATTATAGCCTTTTAATGGTCACTTGGAATTCAATAGTTGCAATTATTTCACTCTTGGTTATTCTCGGAGGTGGGTTCAAAGTTCAAAGATAGATATTTAATTTATTTAAATTAAGAGTGTAAAAATCCCCGAACAAAACCACAAGCAACGGGTTCCTGTCAGACTATTATATATTGATCGTGTCACTTAAGTAGATATAGTTAAATAGACGAAAGACGCACGCGCACTCAGGAGACGAACAGACGCGCGGACGTACGTAGTAAAGTAACTATTTCCTTTTTAAGTATAGAACAAAACGTGTAAATATTAATCAGTGAAGTGTAATGGTAATGGTATTAATATTTTATTGAAAAGTGATAGTCATGTAAGTAGACTAACGGCTGTCCAATATTCAACTTTAGCCCCCTCCAAGTAAAGTAAAATTCTATAGAATTTTGGCAACATCTGTAAATAGCTGCAATTTTTCTTTTGGTTTAAAACCTATGATGTCATGGTGACTGTTGTCTAGTAATGTGATTTTCATCTTTTACTTGTAAGACTCGTGAATCTAGTGAGGTCAATGGTTTGCCGCTGCTCGTGCTAAAAAGTAAACAATGTTAATCTCCGTTAGAAGAAAACTTAAACAAGGGTATCCCTTTTGACAAAAAAATTGTAGGATGGAACCCTTTGGAAAATGAAGAGAATATGTAGACTACGAATAATATTCAAAAAATTATCCCGCACTTAACGATCCCAAATCAAACGAAAAAGAGTCAAATTTGGACTTTGACCATAATAGATATTTCTAGAAAACATAACTAGATTGAGGACGAATGCCAGTCGCTCCATGTAAGATACAAGAACAGCTGCTTCAGGTTAGAATGGAAGCGAACACATATTACATAGTAGGAAAAAAGTTCAAGATGTAGTTCCTATGGGAGATAATGATAAATGGCAGTACTTCATTTTTGTAGCTGAATGCTGAAATAGACACACATAAAAAGGCCAAGTCAAAAATAGCAGTGTTCCATTGTTTTTTATTAAAGAATCAGCTCTTTATTTCCCAGAAAAATAAACTAGGTAGTTGCTAGATCTCACAAACCGGTCCAAAATAAAAGACCCAAGACCAATATCACATGGAAAACCCTATCCAAGTAGGTCTGGAAATCAACCATGACGCAGACTATTACAATAGCTAAACCACCCGTTTACATAGGATAAACTGGTTCATACAAACGTTAATAATAGTGTTTAGTATGTAATAAAAAAATAACACAAATAATTGTACTTTAGATCGCAATGTTCACTGGCTCTGCTCGATCGATCTTACAAAAATGTCTCCATAGAACAAATACCTGGACATAATTAAATACTTGATAGACGCGAGTAACGCGCAGTTACTGTTGATTGGTAGTTACTCGTGTTACAATTAAATAATTGTCGTTTACCTTATTAGCTTAGTTGTAGATACTTCCCTCATTCTTGGGACTGATCTCCGCTTGAACACTTGTGGGATAGTTTATTGCTGAAGGCTGCAGCTGAAGTATAATCCATAATACTTTAATACAAGGCGAACTAATTGTCAGCAGTCAGATAATATCCCTCTTTTATACTATACTTAATGTTCACATACACGTGCACAGCCTCATTCAAAACTTTGTTTTAAATTATTATCATAATCATTTTTATATGTTTTATTTCAGATCAGAACAACAAACTGTGATTATAATTGCACAAAATTGTTGGGACAAACATCCAAACATTAAAACAAAAATACGTAGGTATTCTTGGCCACGTATTCAAACTAGTAATTAACTATATTAAAATCATTGCTGATGCAATTGATAAAAATTCAAAGTTTGATGATAAAGTAAAAGCAAAAGAATCATTTGAAAATGAAGAACTGTTGGAAGTCTATGATGAGCTTGAAGCTGCTGGTGCTGATCTCGCTATGCATACCTCCTCTGATGACACATCCGACGGCACCTGTGCAACTGACGGGTGGTCAGGTTCAGGGGTCAGTGTCTCTAGACGGGTCACACTTGCAATACCTCGGCATACCCTATGCTACCGTTACGCACAGATTCCAAGTAAGTTTGTCAATTATGTCTGTATGGTATACTCAATACTCATAGTATTTTTTGCCCAGCCGGTAATTTCACAGCTTTGATTATCATTGAAAGTCCGTAAATGGTAGCGGGTACTCAATAATGGGTAATTTAAGTGCTAAAAGAAGATGTTTCTAATTACTAATTCAAACTTTCCAGGAAGCTGAACCGAATCCAACATGGGACGGCGTGTTGAACGCTCGCAATGAACACATCAGGTGCAAGCAGCGCTTCATGGGGTCCCGTATCCTCGGCGAGGAGGACTGCCTCACCCTCAATGTATACACCCCTAAGGAGACCAGCGATTCCCCGCTGCCTGTCATGGTGTTCATCCATGGGGGCGGCTTCAGGGACGGCTCCGGATCGCCCTTCGCCTACGGACCCAAGTTCCTCGTCAAACATGGAGTTATCCTAGTTACCCTCAACTACAGAGTCGAAGTCTTAGGATTCCTCTGCCTGGGCATTAAGGAAGCACCCGGCAATGTTGGTATGAAAGACCAAGTCGAAGCTCTCAAATGGGTGCAGAACAATATAAGAGCATTCGGTGGAGACCCCGATAATGTAACTATTTTTGGAGAAAGTGCAGGAGCCGCTTCAGTCAGTTTTCACTTACTGTCTCCGATGTCTAAGGGTTTGTTTCACAGAGCGATCATGCAGAGTGGATCCGCTCTGGCACACTGGGCTTTGCAGTTTGAACCTTTGACCATAGCGAGCCGTCTTGCCGAACAAATGGGATATTCCACAGAAGACCCTGTTGAAATCTACAATTTATTCGCTAACATGACAGCTGAGGATCTGCTTTCCCACCGTGTGCCTCGTAAGAAAGGTGACATCTATAGCTCAGAGATTATATTTGTGCCCTGCATTGAAAAGAAGATACATAATGTAGAACGATTCTTGCCCGACAGCCCTTATAATCTGATTACGGAGGGTAAATATAACAAGGTTCCAGTAATTATTGGATTTAACAACGAAGAAGGTTACTACTTCACTGGCAGAGAAAATGAGACTACTCTGGCCAACGTGAACTTCTATGATGCGCTGCCACGAGACCTAATGTTCCCTACAGATGAGGAAAAGACGAAGACAGCTAAAATGTTCGACGAGCTTTATATGAATGGTGAAAAAATTACTGATAAAAAAGATTCTCTTAGTAAGTTCTCACGCTTCGAAGGTGATGCGATAGTTATTTACCCCGTGGTGGCTACTATGGAGTTGTTCCTGCGCACGTTGAATAAGCCTGTGTTCGCTTATAAGTTCCAATACGATGGTGCTCTGAATTATGCTAAGATGGCGTTAGGCTTTCGTGGCTCCCCGGGCGCCACACACGCAGACGAACTGTTCTACTTATTTAGTTCTCTGGCCTTGCCTGCCAACTTGGAATTCAAGTTCATAAACAAATTCACTGAAATGTGGACCAACTTCGCCAAATACAGGTAATTTTTAAAAACTTGTTTCCTCTTTGGTGACACATTGTGCAAATATCACCCTTAATTGGTTTAGTGTGCCACAATACTTCGTTTTTAATCTTGTAAAAATTAGGCTAATATGGAAAACATATTTTAGGACTCAAGTCTAGGTACTTTAATTGAGCAAATCTGAGTGCACATGTAGAAAATAATTCCCATGAATTCAATGCAAATCGTGTTGAATTCTAAACGAACGTAAACCGTTGAATTTTGTTATAATACAAAATAAAACAACAACATTGCTAAAACTAAATTCTTTTAACACTACAAATTTAATTTGGCGCTAGATGAAAAGTTTTCATATGCACACAGCAAACATTTGTTATGTATTAAACTATTCACAAATTGAAGCACCGAGATGAACGAGTGAATGAATTAAACCTCGCTACAGAGAATGAAATAATAAATGCAATGTTATGCAAGATTTGATGAAACAATAATTTAAGAATTGCCACTTGTTCTATCAAATTAATTTAATTCCCTATTTCTTGTCTTCCAGCAACCCCACTCCACCATCATCATCGATCTTGCCACAATGGGATGCAGCAGAGCTCCCGGAGCCCAAGCTGATGGTGATAGACAAGGTACTGTCCATGGCGCCGATATGGGAGGACAACACCCATGCTCTGCAGTTGTGGAACACCACTTATGCAAAGTATAGGAAAACGAGGCCAGAAAAACGCGTTCTTCTTAGTATTAAGAAAACTTTCCAGTTAAGTATAGGAAAGTCGTAACTGAAATAAATATCAAAGATAGTTGTTACTGTGTTACATGATTGGCAAAATTAACATTCAGAACCAATTTTCATTGTAAGTTGATGAAATCCCACAGTGATCGTTTTAACATTAATTTCTTGGTGTTATTGACCAATAACTTTTGAACGTGAGTCACAAAAATCGTGCAGAAGTAAATGACGTAGGTGAGTACGTATTAAAGAGTTCTGACATTAATAAACGTAAACTATTGAGTGCCATTGATTATAACGACAAGTAAATTATGTATTTGAAAACTCCTGAAATGACTAATAATATTGAATTGCTTGTTCTGAAGTTGCAATGTCTACTGTACAAATTGTGAATAAAATTGGTGATAATACAATCGGAACATATTTTATTTAGCACCTTCCTTATACTTACTACGTATTAAGTTCTGTACATGACTTCATTTCACATACATAGCCCAGCATATCACAGTTGGGCAACAGTTAGGCACATCAAATATTTCATTGCTGCAAACAGGTAAACTCGTAGTTCACAGACAAATACTACTCTGTCTAATTTAAATTGTCATAGTAACCAAAAAATCCTCAAATAAAAACACAAACAAAAGTTTCCCGTCCGATTATATTAATTAGCAAGTTGCGGTAAAACCGTGTCAGTGAAGTCGCCCGGTGGACGTCGCGCGCGCATTCTCGCGACGATCAGACGCGCGCGCGTACGCCTTCGTACTGCGCTGGGAAAATTAACTGTCTCCTCTCACTCTTACACAATCCAATATCAACTCTAATTATATAACAACACGTGTGAATTTCAATCTGTGAAGTTTTACAAGAAAAGTGGAATAGTTTTAATAGTTCTGTGACATGTGACAGTCATGTAAGTAGGCTAAATAGTCACAACTTGTGTGTTGCATTATAATGACATAGTGGCCGTTATCTAGCAATGTGATTTGCATCTTATTTCGTCCGTGTAAGGCTAATTGTTGATTGATAAGATGCGTGGTGCTCGTGAATCTAGTGAGGTCAATGGTAATACAGCTCGTGCTAAAAAGTAAACAATGTTAAACGCCGGTACTTGGAGATTTTTTAACTAATATTTATTTTGTTTAAATGTCATTAGGTGACTTTTTAAAAAACCCATAATCTTCAAAATCGTATTATAAACCTTTCAATGCTTTTTCATTTCAAAAGAGATGTGCGATGTCAACTCAATATTCTCAAATGTACGATTATTATCTTTGTTTACCGTAAAGGGCATCAAGGCCTAATAACCCTGCCAACATAATTCAATACATTTGACTCATACCTACGAATACCAAAAAAATGCAACATTTGGAAGATAACTAAGGGATATTTCTGCTAACTACTTAAACTTTCTAAAATTGTAAACACACTTTTTTAATCACTACAATTGTTTACAAAAATTATTGCACCATACCATCCCAATAACCAATTAGTTGAATTAGATCATCATATCATTAAAAGTGATAGAATCTCGAACTCCAAACATCGTATTATAAACATATACATAAGTCCGTCGGGTTTTTTGTAAGCTAAAACTTGTTTTGCAATGTATCGCGGGTCATTGCTCTGAGCAATGTTCACTTAACCCAGAAGTAAGCAAAAATTTATAAAATATTGGATCAAATCAACAATTCATGTATCCGTGGCAAAAATTATAATAAAACTTAACCGGCATCCTAAAAATACACGTAACTTGTAAAACAACCAGGTGTTACGACATTGACGGGTCAAGTGAGATGACTTTGACCTTAAGAAGTGGGTATTTCTAGAATACATAATAAAGCTTCTCAACATTGTAAAATTAAAACAGAAAACTGCTTCTTTTTCAATTAAAACAAGTTTTCTCGAACATGAATATCCATTAAGGGATTACCAAACTGAATTAAATATCAAAAACCAACTAGTTAAAACCGATCTTTAAAATTAAATAATATGATTATAGCTCTGCTGCCCAATATACGATAATTTAGTTAATTTTAGATTTTTTCGATAGAGATATTATTAAATACCTATTTTATTGACTTCTCTCCTCATTGTTTAAGGGTACCATCTCAATAATCTTGTTAGCACTAATGAGGTCAACCAATTTAAACAGCTGATTAAGTAGAGTTAAACTTCAACCATTATCCAATTAAGTTCATTTCAGAAACTAGTTTAAGGTATAAAGTTCTCTGAATTCCATAGGCGGCCGCGTAGGTTATTTATTCATAATTTTCTAGAACCTTATCATCAATAAGATCAAATTCCTGATTGGAACTAACAAGAAAATGACTCTGCTTATTAATTTTCTGTGACTGAATACTAAAATAAACACAGACAACCATACCTATAGAACTAGCTTAACATTTTTATTTTGTTTCAGATCAATATACAAAAGCACAACAAAATGGATTATAATGATTCCACAAAGTCAAACCCAAGATCTAGACGTTATACCCTCTAAAACCTTGAATAAATATCGTCAAACTAGTCGTCTTACTAAAAACGCATAGTCATCACTTATGCACAATGTGACATTCTAGTGACTCAAAACCAATGTTGACATTATTGGTGATAATTAGAAGAAGTACTAATGTAGATGCAACGATAGATGATATAGAATAGTTTGAGAATGAAAACCTATTTGAAATGGCTGACGAGTTGGAAGCTGCTGGTGCTGACCTCGCTATGGATGGCTCCGCTGGTGCCGCAGCCGACGGTACCCGTGCAGCTGACGGGAGGCCAGGCTCGAGGGTCGGTGTCTCCAGATGGGTTACATTTGCAATACCTCGGCATACCCTATGCTACCGTTAAGCATAGGTTTCAAGTAAGTTCTAAACTTCATTCAGTATTATCATCTTCTTCTTGCTAGTTTTATTTTCAGTGTGCCCAAAATGAGCTTTTTTGTCCTAATATGGTCCTCTAATGTCTGAATGCTTTTCCTTCATATCATCTTTCTCAAAATTCATCCTTTCTAGTTGTATTCATTTTTAAAACCAAAATACTCAATAATACCAATTAAGCATCGTCGCCAGTCATATTAATCCTTATTGGTCTGAAGTATTCAGAAACAATTATAGCAGTTCCAGTGAAGGGCAGTAATAGTCCACGTTAATGATGCAGGTTACGACGCCGCGGTCACTAATCTACTTGTGATTGCTTCTAATCACACCCTGTACCGGAGTGTTGGCTAATTGTCGCGATACATTTTTAATGAAATGTCACAGTCAGTCATAACTGTTATCGTAGGTCCTTAAGTGTTAATAGGTCCAATTAATAACTAAAATATAAAATACTGTGCTCAAAGTTCATTCTCAATTAATGCACAAAATATTTTCAACTTTCCAGCCAGCTGAACCAAATCCAACATGGGAAGGCGTATTCGACGCTCGTAATGAACACATCAGGTGCAAGCAGCGTTTCTCCGGCTCCCGAATCCTCGGTGAGGAGGACTGCCTCACCCTCAACGTGTACACCCCCATGGAGACCAGGGACTCCCTGCTGCCCGTCATGGTGTTCATCCATGGAGGGGGCTTCAGGGACGGCTCCGGATCCCCTTTCGCCTACGGGCCCAAGTTCCTCGTCAAACATCGAATTATCCTAGTTACCTTCAACTACAGAGTCGAAGTCCTAGGATTTCTCTGCCTGGGCATTAAGGAAGCACCCGGCAATGTTGGTATGAAAGACCAAGTCGAAGCTCTTAAGTGGGTGCGGAACAATATAAGAGCTTTCGGAGGAGATCCCGACAATGTAACTATTTTTGGAGAAAGTGCAGGAGCTTCTTCAGTCAGTTATCACTTGCTGTCTCCAATGTCTAAAGGTTTGTTCAACAAAGCGATCATGCAGAGTGGCTCCGCGCTGGCCCATTGGTCTGTGCAGTTTGAACCTTTGACCATAGCGAGCCGTCTTGCCAAACAAATGGGATATTCCACAGATGACCCTGTTGAAATCTACAACTTATTCGCCAATAGGACAGCCGAGGACCTACTGTCCCACCGTGTGCCTCGTAAGAAAGGCGATGCCATAATCTCAGAAAACGTATTTGTGCCCTGCATTGAAAAGAAGATACATAATGTAGAACGGTTCTTGCCTGATAGTCCTTACAATCTGATTACGGAAGGTAAATATAACAAGGTTCCAATAATTATTGGATTTAATGACGAGGAAGGTTACTACTTCATTGGCAGAGAAAATGAGACTACTCTGGCCAACGTGAACTTCTATGACGCGCTACCACGAGACCTGACGTTCCCTACGAATGAGGAAAAGTTGAAAACGGCTAAAATGTTTGACGAGCTGTACATGGGTGGTGAGAAATTGACCAAAGAAAAAGATTCCCTTAGGAAGCTGTCACGTTTCCAAGGTGATGCGAGTATAATTTACCCTGTGGTGGCTACTATTGACTTGTTCTTACGCACGTTGAATGAGCCTGTGTTCGCTTATAAGTTCCAATACGATGGGTTCTTGAACTACGCTAAGTTGGCATTCGGTTTCCGCGACTCCCCGGGCGCCACCCATGCTGATGAGCTGTTCTACTTGTTCAGCTCCCTGACCTTGCCTGCCACCTTGGAACTTACATTCATAGACAAATTCGCCGAACTGTGGACCAACTTTGCCAAACACGGGTAAGTCCTATGAACTTGTTGCTTCTTTCATATTCATATTCATATTTATTTGCATACCATAAAGTGAAAAAGATGTTACAAGGGGCTTAAAGCTAGGTACATATTATGGACCCTGTTAGGGCACAGCAAAAGAAGGCCAAAATTCTCTATTCTTTGGTTTAATACTAGAATACTTTATAATAAATTCAAAATGTACTCTAAAATTATTTTACTCTTGAAGATGTAGACTAAAAACATGAATCCAATGAAGGCCAAACCAGTGTTGTCTCAACGGATGTCAACAATATTCTGTTATGCTATGATTAGTTTTATTTACCAGCCTTATTTCTTTTCTAATTTAAAATACTGCTTGTTCCAGCAATCCCACTCCACCATCATCATCAATGTTGCCACAATGGGAGGCAGCAAAGCTCCCGGAGCCCAAGCTGATGGTGATAGACTTTGAACTGTCCATGGCGCCGATATGGGGGGGCAACACCCATGCTCTGCAGCTGTGGAACACCACTTATGCAAAGTATAGGAAAACGAGACCAGAAGAAAAAGACTTTCTACTTGGTGTTGACAAAACTTAACATTTACCGAGTTTAGAATATTCGTAATATAAATATAACTGACTGAGATAATGATTAGACAATTTCATTATAAAAAATAAATACTATTTAAATCGAATGTTAGTTTTACATGAAGAAATATCACAGTGATGGTTTTTTTTTTAATTAATCTTAATTTATTGGCCAATAATGCTAACGCGTGAGGTACAAAAATCGTGCAGAACCAACAGCCGAATGCATGAATGTTCTTATTGGAAAGATTGCACGTCAACGTTTTTTTAAAGCCACTAAAATGCTTGATGTTGCCATTGCGGCTTGCCTTGCTTACGGCTTGCCGTTATAATAACATAAGTTTTAATGTCTAGTTTTGGACCAAAATGGAGTGTAAATAGTAAAACTAAATAAAGGTGAATATGATACTTAAATAAACACTTCGTTTAAGAACCTGAGGAAACTTCTGACACTAGATGGTTACCTACAGGATTGGATTATCATCATTGTCCTCCTGCCCCTTATCCCAATTTTAGTTAGAGTCGGCCACAGGGTTGGCTCCTCTTCCTTTCGTACGCATGTACAGCAGATTAGTACCCAGTATGAAGCTAAGTAGACCATACTTGTACAACCCATGAGGAACTGCACGAGATGGTAAATCACGTATGACCACAGATTACTGCGATATGACCTGCAAGGACATTCACCTCAATTTCACATAAATTACGTGGTCTGTAGGACAATTTGGTATTTCCTGCGTTCAGGATGTGGTTTTGTCTCCTTCTATTTATGATCGTTACTTTCTCTAAAAACACACTGACCTTCATGATTCTCAAAATAAACTGCTGTTACTTTTAAGTTAATTCATCATATGCCTTGCATTTTCCTAAATATGTTCATGTAGGATTCCACTCTCCGGATGCAGCTAAACGCCAATGTTTTACACACAACCAAAATCCGAAAAAAATGCAACAATACAACATTAGAGCCGAATTTCAGTATCGCAAACCAACAAAACAAATGAACATTCGAAATCCTCATTCGTTTGCTATTACTCAACTCCTTTGTTGTTCGCTGCAGTGAGCACCAATCGGTGCAGTAGGCATCAATGTCGCGGAGTGGGTCCTACAACGCACGTGGGTATTACGTAACCATTGATAACTCCGTCCCTTCCACCTGCGCCTATTGTCAAACAGCCTTCGTTGTGAAAGCCGTCGTATCACGCCGATGGCCAAAGTCGCGAGACTCGCGCGCAAGTGATAACGTGCGACGCGTGCGCATTCTTATTCCAATAGTTACGATCTTCCAAGACGATGCGCGAAAAATACAACCATGATCCTTCAGTGTTGTTGCACAAATGTTGAAGTGATGAGTTGGTGGAGAAAAAGGTGTGTGTTTGTTTGTGTGCCAATATTTGTAATGGTATAGTGGTTAAATGTAACGATTTGTGCGTGTTGCAACTCAAATACTAGTGAGTGCAGCCGGCGTGTACTGGTTCCACATGCGATGAGCCGATAATGCTATTAACTTTTCATTACTTTCTTGTCAACGTTTCTTCATACTTGAATCTTGGTAGATGAGCATTTGAATCTTGTCCATCGACAGTGGTACACACATACATACCTACTAATTATAAGTGTTGTTAAACTAGTTTACATCGCCATACATAATGCATGGTTATTGCATTTTCTAATCATAACTTAAGTTTCTACTTACGCTTTCTTTTACAACAGATTAATGAACTTAACTAGGTGAATGTTAAGCCCTTGGTAGGCTTGCGTTAATACTATTTTAAGTGCTTTTGTGGTCTACTGGTATTGAGGACTGACTTGGTTACCTATTTAAGGCCAGGATTTTGTGATGAGCAAAAGGACAAAATAACTTCGCAGCCTTGATCATTACCATCAAAATGTAGGTCAATAACAATAAATAGTGATACTTGCTTTAACCGAGCCGATAGAAAGGTTTATCTTATAAAATTAAATCCATGGTTAATAGTAGTTAGATATACTAGCTTTCCAAGTCCTTACGAGCGAGACGTCCTACCCATTAGCTAACAGGAAACGCATCCGTTCAGCGCTAATCAAACAATACATCGATACATCAACTGTTATGATATCTTCGCTATTATCGGCAGGACTGCCACATAATCTAAGATCAGTCTAAAAAAAACTACAATTATCTCGCATGTAAAACAATTAAGACACACCATCTTTATGCCTAAACCTAGTCTAATACGCTAGCAAACTACTAACCGGCATTGTGGTTATCGAATTAACTAAACTAAGATTAACTATGAAGTTGACAAACCGGTTATCGCGAACTGTTGACTGAGTAATGTTATTGAACATCACACATGATCAAATATTCACGGAATTATTGAAGGTCGATAGTTTCGAAGCGTTCTATTATATTGATGGCTGTTCGCAAGGACAACCTTCAGCTGATGGTGTAAGGTCACGAGTTAGTAGGTCAAGCAGTAATAATAATCCTACTGCATACAGAATTTAAATTTTGTTGATACTGTTTCGTAGGTTCATACATAATTGACACACGAAGCAAGGCAGGTGGATCTGATTGTCTAGCTGAACAAAACAGAAAAGCCATAGCTTGATGAAGACTGGTATGGATTCGAGCTTTCTTCTTTAAATCCTCTCAGAATGTAGCCGTTCAAATAACTAAACGATGATCCAGTGCAAAGTTTATCATGAATAGTGAACTGGGTTATAAGGACATCATAGTCAGTTCGCTGCATTGTATGTGTGTCAGTGTCGTACAAATAGACCACAGATAACGACAAACACTATCTGCCAGTGCTACGGAAGTGGATGCTGCCAATGACGAAAGAGCTTAAGTCACAAAAATGGAATCAAGAATCATTCGCTAATAAACATAGATGAGAGTGCAAGTACTCTCAAACAGACTACCAAATGAAACTATTCGCCGAAAAGTGTAATTGCTCTGACCATTAAACTACAGGTAGCTAGTGGACCCCCTTGTCAATGCTTCTAAACTCAAGGTAATGGTTATTATCGTGATGATGGTAAACATGTAAACAAAACGACAGAAATGTTTAATACTAAAATCGCAAATTATTTATATTTGGTACTTCTTCTACTTAATAGGACGAAGTGAAGATAACCTCGGCGCATCTAAAATAGCCTATTTTAATAAATAATGATCGGATTGGTCGGAAATCTGATATGATATAGTGCATTCTGCAATCTTATGGACGTAGCCTTGACCTGATGTTGCAACTCCGCAGACATTGACACACTTAATTTTAAGTATAAAGTTAATAAGCTTGAGAATGTATAAAATTCTCTAATTTATTGGACCTATTAAATATGCAAGGACATGAATGAAAATGTCAAGAGGAATGTGTATATTGAACAGATAAAGTGAGAAATGGGTATAGGTAAGAGAGGGAGTTTGAAACTGGCAAGAGAGAGAAGCTATGAAACCAACAGTCGTGTAGTATGGCATATGGAGAGAAGATACAAAATGTCTAGAAAGAACGTCACTTGTGCCAAAACATCAGGCAGAAAAGTATGGAAGAGATAGACATGCTACACGCACATTTTCTAAATCCAAATGAAATTGGAATAAGGGCAGGAGAGTTACCGAAATAATTTGTGTGAAACTTAAAGCATGCGAAATAGAAATTCCAAAAGTTTCAAATAGTATTATTTTTGCTTCAATAGTAGAGTAGGATTAAAACCAATAAAACGTTTTATTCCACTGCTTATATGATAATGAAGGGTCAATGTTCGTAGAAATAATGAAATGTTTTAATTGCACGTGTCAATGAAGGTGTAAGTAGCGATTACTTGACAACTTACTTATAAGTGTATTGTTGCCAGCCTTTTAGTATCTGTAGATTTGGGAGTACCTGAACCATTATTTCCACATATTACTCGTGATGATAAACGCGCGGCCCATCACGTAGACGGTTAAAAGAAACTTGTATTAAACGAGCTGTTACATAAACATAAGTAACTAAAGTTACTTCGGAATTAATTCGTGGGTCAAACTAACCCATTTTTCCCATTTGCATACCACTAGGTGAGTATTAAGGTACCCATACTAATTTCATTAAACTTTAGACATTGATGGATTGTTGCAATATGTTCGATAAATACGTGTGATTGTCAGAAGCAAAGATTTCGCCATTTCCTACTAAATAATAATCGCAGGCAGGAAACATTATAGGACAAATTGTTTTCATTTCAGTCTTACAATTCAAAAAAAAACGGGCAAGGTATCGAATAATTATTGTTTCACAAGGTAACATTTACTTGAGATTCGATTAATGTGTAGTTATAAAAACTATTCTTGGAAATACATATGGTATGCCTATGTGTCAGCTTATAAAATCAATTTAAGTGGACTGGATATGATAAAGACAGAAAAACCTATAAAATAGCTAGGTTTGTCGAGCAAGGAGTCAAAGACACCATAGCGTAGTAGAATTAAAACAATGCATTAATTATTACCGGCGCGGGTCCGTAGCGCGCTGTTTATACTCGGTCAATTAATTAGCCAGGACTCCTACAGGCTTCCTTTATCATTTTATTGCAGTTAAATACTGGTTTTTTTTTTAGATTTCTAGTTGTAGTTCTTGTTTTCAATTTTATGGGGTTTTCTGAGGACTTACTGCTAACATCGTAGTAGGTGATATTTATTTTTATCCATGAGTGGGAAGTAGTTCCCTCAGGTTGTGGGTGACACCGCGGGCGGAAGTTTACATATTTAGTCAGCACGTATAAGCTTATCTTTAACCAACGCCTATTTTTATTTAGTTCTCAGCCTCTGGCTGTCGGCCTTAATGCAAAAAGTTAAGGTTATCTCAAAAGTCTTGACCTAAGATATGCTTGTCAATTGCTTAAATGTCTCCAAAAAATTGTATGTCTGAGTACTCGGCCCAAAATCACACAAACTATCCATTTATATTTCTTTAAATGTTTTTTAATTAAAATAAAAAATTAAGAAGGAACGAAAGAAACTTAATAATTATTATTCTTTCGTTCCTTTTTTCAATAGCCTTACAAGGTTTGTGCATATATCTGTGGTTTCGCAGCTTACAAATGGCTAAACTGATTTGTATTTATTACGATCACAATAATATTTACATAGAGTTGTTTTACTATTTTGGACCTCTTACGAATAGTTTAGTTTTCTACATACACAAAACAGCTTAAAAACATTATCTACATACTTATGCAAAAATCTCCAACTTACACTAAAACAGAAAATAAAAGTTTAATAAATCACCGCTTGTTTTTCCAATTTTCCGCAGCTTCGCAAAGTGGCCATGAAAAATATTAGTAACATAAGTACCTTAAATAAAATAAGGGTTTTATTTACCTACAGTTTATGTGGAGACATTAACATTTTGCTAGTACCTAGTTCCGACGTCATATTACGTGCCTTCAGTGGCAAGTGTACGAGGTTCGCAACAGTAGTAGACCACAGAGGTGCGCGCGCGCAAGTTACGCCGCAGTTATCTAGTGCAAAAGAAGATTATTTCGTACTTTTATATATTTATGTGGGACAAGAATTTAGGTGAGTCAGATGATTCCATATTATATTTATTTATTTCAATATTGCTGTTTTTTTTATATATTTTTTAATTATTTGACTTGATTTTACGTGATGAACTAGGCTAAAATTGGCAAGATGACACAAATTGTAGGGAAAAATAAATGGGTAAATAGAGGAGGCCTGTGCCCAGCAGTGGGACGATAAAAAGGCTGTAACAATATTATTATTACCTACACGATAGTTAAAAGTAACCCGTGACTGTCGTATCACGTTTTGTTTTCGTCAACTTAAACGAATTAAAATGTCATGCCTACCAACATAAATTATATACATGCGTCATAGTCGTAAACCAAATAATTAATTAATTATAAAACAATATAACCATTTTAAACTTTTTTACAAAAAAATAAAACTGACTTCATTGATAAAACTAAAACCTTTTCCTAACTTTGACAAATATTATTCTGAAGTCATTTCAGTCAAACGAGAGATAATCGTGCACAAACAGGTACAATTAAAAAGTTTAACATGTAGATTTAGTTTTGAAGTAAAGAGTGTATGAAAATCTTTCCATAAAAGGAAATTCGAAATAATAATTCCTGAAATAGAGACTACATAGTTTACATAGAGTGGTCTGAAAGGTGACGTTAAATCTATATACTTTATGCTTAGTTAAAGTCACATAACGCCAAGTGTGTTCCGCGTATTTTTTTGTGGTTTTCGAGTTGTTTTCGATTTCTATGGTTTTATTTCCACCTGTGCGACTTGAAATCGCAAAAAATAATTCTACAAGACTTTTTGCTCACGTTTTTGTTGTAATATGAACGTTACTAAATTTCCCGTTATACCGTAAAATTATAACTTTGTATATTATGGTAAATAAATGAAAATCGATCTCAGTGGCGTGCACTTGGAGAGGCCTATGTCCAGCAGTGGACTGCGATAGGCTGATGATGATGATGATGATGATGATGATGATGATATTATGGTATTTGTATTTATGGCTTCCCACAACTTGTGGTACATCTCCTACCCGAATACATGTTTTACTTGTAATCTTTACTAATATTATTAATACAAAAGTACTCTGAATCGCTTTCATGACAAAACTACAGAATCGATTTATCCGGGAGTAGTTATATTAGATTCCAACGGGAACCGCGGGAATCAGCTAGTCTACCCTAATTTTCTAAAACATAAACGCTAGTTATCTCAAGTAAACAATTCTATAAACCTAATAGATAATTCTGTGATTAATATTATGAACCGGCTCTATCAGGTATGTCAGTAAATTGTCACAATTACTAGAAACTGAATTCATACACATGCACTCGTGGTGAATACCAGTTTACCTCCAACCACACTATTATCGTAAATGCTACTTTATTCCGTGCGAAGTTCATAAAGTTTTTATAAGTACTAGGACTTATAAAAAAGTACTACCTTTAAACTACGACATTACCCAGAATAAAACTTAATGGTCAAAATGCCACGGTGAGTTTGTTTTATTGTTGATAGCCAGAATACTGAAGCTAAGCAAAAAGTTTTATGGAGATAGGTAATATTTGAGATCAATTCGTCACACAAATATGCATACATTGTTTATAATTACTGAAATTCACAGTCACTATCACAGTTTCCTTTAAAAGTGTTCTTTTAAAAGTAACAAAAATTAAATTAAATTTCTTACCTATTCCTCTAAAAAATACAGCAACACTGTACTTAGTATACTTCTCATTACAATAAACTACTCTTAAAAACCAGAAGCAGGTTTGTTTAACGAGGAAATTACAAGAAATAGTTTTAACATGAAAATCAACTAAGATTAGTCAAGAACGCGGCAAAATCGCATTCTGTCAAACTATAACATGTCTTGTCACAATGACGTTCGAAAAAAGAATCTTCCAAGCATAGATGCACGGCTGAATGGCGAGGTGTCTATGGTCGCTCGTCTCTGCTGCCCTCTTTGTAACTACTGGCCATAGATATAATATTACTAAACAAGATTGCGCACGCTCAAAATATATATTTACGAAAATGAACTCTATTCTAACGCAATAAGGTACTAAATTGGTTGCATAATACACAGAGGCAAATCCAAGCCGAGAGGGATAGTTCGAACGGAGGCTGTTTGTCTCTTTCTAACACCTTGCCAGCATAAAAAAATGTTGTGATCAAAAGTTTTGTCTTCCCAAAAAACAATTGAATCACTTATATTTTTATCTTATTTTAACAATTGTAAGTCAACAAATTAATAACAATCGCATTCATTTATTCGTATTTATTATTAAAACATAAACAACATACATTTTTATTTTGCTTTTTTTTATTTTCTAGCGGTAACCCTGAACATTCTTGGCGCGTAATCAGCATTTAAAATTTTGTTTAGATTTTTTGTATTAAATCAATTTAAACTATTAAAATAGTGAAAAAGTGTTGCGTTTATACTTGTAAAAGTGAATCCTATGGGGGTTGCAGTATATCGTTCCACAGGTTAGCTAATTAACATTTTCGTAAATCAAACAACTAGGGTGCCCATGAATTCTTGTAATGAGTCAAAATATGGGTGATGGTTTTTAAAACTGTTGTACTATTGTTATAGCTTCCCAAAAAATGAAGGAAGGCGACATAAATGGCTTAGCAGTCTATATGTGAAGCAAAAATACAAAAAAAACAGTCTTCACTTCGAATCTTCCTGCTTTTATACGGCTAATTCCCGCTAATTTTTAAAAGCAGATATTAGTATCTTAAGGTCACAAACTGAGTAAGTTAAAACTTCAATACCAATCTGTGTTTAATAATCTTAGCAAATTCGGATTTGTCTCACATAGCTTAATCTCATAGTCACCCTATTAGAAAGGGACAAACAGCCTCGGTACTAACTGTTTCACTCGGCTCGTTTTTTGGGTATAGGTGCGCAGTCCTGTTTACTAATATTATGTCTATGCTACTGGCAGCTAACACTACAGAATAAATATTTATAAGTATTGCCTTGAACTCTCCGTTTTGTTTTTAAGCCTGTACTTACTTGAATTTTTTTTTTCGAAATTTCTGGAATTGGATATTATAAAGACTACTAAATTAGAAAATGACGAATATGAACTGTGGTCAGTACGAGCAGCACACGAGGCTCAAAATAAAAATATTATCATCAGCATTTTGATTGTTCCATATCTCTTTCATACAGATAAACAATGAGTGTTTTTCAAAACGTGTGCTCAAGGCAGGTTGACGATTGCTGACTTTTCAAGTCCAGGTTTCCTCGAGATGTCACAATGTTACTTGTTTTACCTGGAATCGAACTGCTTTAAACACTAGTGTTTGACATGTGTTCAAGAAAATTCTGCATGGGATTTTCAACACATGTCAAACGTCTGTCTTAACTTTTTGTAAATAACAACAACATCTATACTAATATTATAAAAAGGAAAACTTTGTTTGTTTGTTTGTTTGGTTGTAATGGATAAACTCAAAAACTACAGGACCGATTTTAAATATTCTTTCACCATTAGAAAGCTATATTATCTGCGAGTAACATAGGCTATATTTTATCCCGGTGCGGGCAGCAGTTCCCACGGGACGTGGGTGAAACCGCGTGAAAACGGCTAGTTAAAAATAACAGTACTTCATATTCTTTGAAATGGTGTAAATTCTTTGTTGTCGTGTTTCCAGCGTGATGAAGTGGGTGGTGCTGTGGTCGCTGCTGGCGGCGCGCGTGCTGCATCAGCCGACGCAGCCGGTGCGCACGCGCAGCGGCCTCGTGCGCGGTGCTGTCTCCCGCGACGGCAAGCTCTTCCAGTACTTCGGCATCCCTTACGCGACTGTTGATGAGAGTAACCGCTTCCAGGTGAGATTTATTTCATGTTAGTTTGTAGAAGTAGGTATAAAGTACTTAATATGTATAGTCTATAAATGTAAATATTATTCATTCACACTTACATCATCTCAAACTAATTGAAGCCTGCGCAACTTAAAATATAAATGTAGGTACATATATTATGTATAAACAATATACTTTTCTATAAATAAAATACCTACAGTGCACAGTAAATAAACTCTAAGAATATTCTAGGCGGTACTTAAGGGGTAGTTCACATCGTTATAGATCGGAACTCACATAGTTGACGGAACTTATCAACTACATAGTTATAAGCCGGGTTACCGACAGTTAGACAACAGTTAGGTCTGTAACCTATATACTGCTGTCCAGCATCAAACAAAAGCAACAGATTGAAGTTCGAAGGAGTAAAGTTTTGACTGACAGGGATAAACATGACTTTCACAGACTGTGTGTCTTTTTAGATGCATGTATAATTTAGTTTTATGCGGGAAATCATAATTCAACCGTCAATTTTTATTTCAATAGATTTATTTGCATTTTCAAACTATTTTAGGATTTTGATTTAGGTATACACCACATTCACAAATACCATTTTAATGAATATTCATGAAATTTATTTTTATACATTGTGTTGCATATGATTTATGAGGCAATCAACTATATAACGTTTATCAAATATGCATTTAATAATTCAATGTCAAAATGATATTTACCAAAATAAAATATGTTAGTAAAAATAATAGCAATTAGAGACAGCCATGAACCAACCAGTTTATTGCACACATTAATTAACAATTAGCTTCCTATGTTGTATCTTAAATATTATATTTTTAAATACTTTTCTGTCTAGATATAGAAGTTAGGTACATACATATTTATATTCTCATATAAATCTACCAAACTAGCCAATCTAACTTCCATATTCCATTACATACTAGTCTTAATTTTCTCAACTACACGTATACCAACCCAACTACCATATCACTCATTTCAGATGAACTACCTCGCTTAGAACTATACCAAGACATTTTGGTTACTCATAAATAGATTTTCTACAAATGTCATCAACGTAGATTTAGTTAAGGTAAACAAAACAATCTCATTCATTGACCACTCGTCTTAAACAAACGAGTTCAAGGCCATATTCAATTAAACTCGTTCTATACTGCATCTGGTCTTTATATTTATTACTCGTTAATATCTAGCACTGTATTATAAGTCTAGAATTTTAAATAGACTAGTGTCCAGTACTTATTCGGTCAGTCATGGCAAACCAGCACCTATGTACGTGTCAAGGTGACTGCATAAGGTAGGTATTAATTGAGCACCAGACAGACCTTGATTGATTTACAAATACAACTGCACGTGTAATGCAACTGCATATTTCGGCAATAATGTAGCTTGTTGAACACGTGAGCGCTCCATCTAGCTGCAAGGTTGCATTGCTTCATGTAGAACTGCATTCAGAGATACAAGGACAGGCCAGTGCCTGTCGAAACACAATAACTGAAGATGATAGCTTTAATATATAAGTCCATTAAATGTATGTAGTCACTTCAGGAGTAGGTACTCTTGTTTCCTTCTTACCATAAACAAGTCATTAAACTTCGCTGCCTGTACGAGCGTCTATTTTTAACTATTTTATAGCAGGACTGGTCGGACCTTCATTACTCGAGATTATCTGTAAATGCAGCCACGGTGGTTAAAGTAAAAACCCAGTGACGTACAATGTTCTTTTTTAACAAAAAAGATAATTCCCGACAAGCAGTACTGGCTATGGAAAAAAAGAATTATTGCCTCGATTACCTTGGAACAGAACAGAGCTTCTTGACATTAACTTTAAACTTGACTAAAGCTTTACAACATAAGGAAGTGGAACGAAATAAATATCATCGTGGTCCTACAA
Organism: Helicoverpa armigera; assembly: GCF_030705265.1. NCBI lineage: Eukaryota > Metazoa > Arthropoda > Insecta > Lepidoptera > Noctuidae > Helicoverpa > Helicoverpa armigera. Next base: position 224,738 of record NC_087134.1, on the reverse strand, counting down.
AATTTCGAGTCCAGATTTTCAAAGTAAGATAAGTGTGAGGTCACACAACACACATTAAAGGCGTGGTTGTTCCACCAACGCCTTGACAGACCTTCACCCGCTGGCCATAAACCTTCAGATTATGGAAGCGGACGCGCAGTTTCACAAAACATGATTTCATGCACTTATGTCATTGTGTGCAGTGACTGCGTTTATATTATACAATTTAACATGTCAATACTATATTTCAGCTCCGGTTTAGCTGCACAATAAGCATCTGAGTTTTTTTAAGATTTGGTTTTAAGATCAAAATTGACATTCAATATTTATTTATTTATTCTCTGGTATTGTGTATAATGTTCAAGGATATAGAAAGTGTTGTATATAATTTACCCAAACTTAAAATGTCAATACTGACTCGAGGTCAACATCCTCATTACATGAAAGGTTTACTTCCCCGAACTTAAATAAATTACAATGAGAAACCATATTACTAGTTCATATGAAATGCCCATTTATTTTTTGGAAATTATTTTGATTTATTCTGAGACTTTGTGGACTTTATAATTTACATTATTTGTTACAATTTTCAGGCGCCGCTGCCACCTCCGACATGGACGGGAATCTTCGAGGCTGTCGACGAAAACACGTGGTGTCCTCAGAACTCCGGCGGCATCCCCATCGGAGAACCGAACTGCTTGAAGCTCAACGTGTACACGCCGGTGCACATCACCAAACCTCTCCCCGTCATGGTGTTCATCCACGGAGGATGCTTCTTCAGCGGCACCGGGTCACCATTCCTCTACGGCGGCGACTTCTTGGCAGAAAATGACGTCGTATTCGTGGGCATTAATTATAGACTCAGTGTCGAAGGTTTCCTATGCCTCGGTATCAAAGAAGCTCCAGGTAATGCCGGATTAAAGGACCAAATAGCTGCCTTGAAGTGGATACAGGAGAATATCGAAGCTTTCGGTGGAAATCCCAACGATGTGACGCTATTTGGTGAAAGTGCTGGTGCCGTGTCCACTTCCCTCATGATTCTGTCGCCTGCTGCTACGGGATTATTCCATAAAGCGATCCTTCAGAGTGGATCTTCATTGGCGCCGTGGGCACTTCAGCATGACCCTATCGGAGCAGCTAGCGCTCTAGTCAGAAAATTAGGATACAATACCAAAGACCCCAAAGAAATTCACAGTATTCTAGCTAGTAAAACACCCAAAGAAATTCTTAATGTTATTAGAAAATATGAAGACAAATTCTGTCTTGCTGAAAAAGATCTGTTCGTTCCATGTGTGGAAAAACCATTAGAGGGAGTGGAGCCAGTCGTGACAGAGTACCCCGCAGATATCATCAGATCTGGCAACTACACCAAAGTGCCTATGATTATTGGCTACACGGACAAAGAAGGCATTTACTTTGTAGGAGCAGACTATGGCACCAGTATTAAAAATAATTCTGATGCAATAAATCCTTTGAACACGTTGCAATCTGATTTAGATTTTCCGAGCGAGTTGGACAAGAACTGCACAGCTGAGGTGATAAAGCGTCATTACTTCTCATCTTACGAGGAAAACTTGATATTGAACATGGTGGATCTATACTCTGATGTTCACATAAAATTCCCGCTGGTGTTGGAGTCGGAGCTGTATGCCATGACGACAGACCAGCCCATATATTACTATCTGTTCCGATACGATGGGCTCAGAAACATGCCGAAGATAATCTCAGGGTTCTGGAACGTGGTGCAGGGCGCGTCGCACGCTGACGAGCTGTTCTACCTGTTCAAGCCTCACGGGTTCCCGCTGCTGCACGCCGCGGAGAAGCACATGATCAGCCGGATGGTCACCATGTGGACTAACTTCGCTAAATACACGTAAGTTTGCTTCAAACCCTACTATTATTCTACAGGAACATTCGTACTTGGGTCAGTCACGTTTAACCTCCAAAATACCTACGTCTTAATTAATCCTAAAACAAATTATTCTTCAAGTAATGATAAAATCTATTAACCTCTACGAATGCTTAGCATGTTTAATTTATTGTTAATGATTTGTAATCCGATCTAGTAAACAATCGAAGCGGAAAACAACTCGCGTGTTAAGTGCCTGCCTCATTATGTTCGATAGTCATTTTCCATTGATACAAGAAATGAAAACTACAGATGATTAAGATAAATGGTTGCGTCAGAATCCGGGTGAAATCGTAGCAAACGAATAGTATGGACAATAAGGATGTAGTGCGAGCCGCATATTATTCGTGGATTTGAACAATTTGATCGCGCGGCCTCATTGTCCGCCGTCGCCATGCGCGTCACGTCGGGATCATAATAAACCGTTCAGTAAATATTTAATTTGTATGCAAACTGCGCTTTACACTGCAATAGTCATCTCTGCGGCGCGCTATGTTGTAATTACTATAAAAAAGCAATAGCATTATTGTAAACTATTTAATGAGATTTTAAAATTAATTTTGCTACAGGGTTGATTTTTATTTGTCTGTAGTGACTGATTATTATTATTAAAAAAATGTATTTTACTGTAACCGCTAGAACCGCTAATAACTACTGCATCCTATTAATACAAAGAAAATTATGAAATGAATTACTGTAAAATGAAATGCCATTACCAAAATTGACCTGCGGACAATTGCCTCTTTCTCCTCACACACATCTCACATAAAACACTCATATTTTCTACATTAAACTTGTACCTGATGATTTCAGAGACCCCACTCCTCACCCATCTCGTCTGACTCCGTTCCGCTGGCGTCCGTCGCGGCAGGCGAACCCTCGCGCGCTCATCATCGACGCCCGGGTGTCCGTCGCGCCGCTGTGGGAGGAGGCGTCCGTCAAGCTGTGGAACGACACCTACAACAAGTACAGGAGGAAACATTACGGGGCTCAGCAGTTCCAATACTATGATGATCTGGTTTCTTTTAATAGTTTCCATTAGATTTTGAAAATATACCTCTTTTTGTCAGGCTCAAGTTATAGGAGATCTATTTTCCTAGATCAAAATGATGTGTACTACATCTTTATCTTTCACTTATCTAAACGAGAACAATGGAAAATATTTTTTTTGAAGTAGTCTGAGGATGTTATGAAATCCCTACGTCTCATCAATGTTGCCTTTAGAATATCATCAAGAATTATTTTCTGTCGAGTTGTGAAAACCTTTTCTCACAGTTTATCTCGATTACAAACTCTTACTTGATTATGAATTATCGATGTGGACATTGGTCAAATGCACGACCTTAAACTGAAGCTTTGGGGCCTGACTTTAGCTGTTGTAAATATTGTAAATAATATTTAAGTAAATTGTAAGTTTAATAAGATAATTTTAGTTTTGGGGAGGTAAAAGAGGTGACAGGAAAGGGAATGGCGTGGGAACATCTCGATCTCTAGTCTAGATCAGAGAGGGAAAATTAAGCTTTATATAATTTGCACTACTGTTTATTATTATTTTTTATTTATTTATTTTATTTTATTTTTTATTAATATTACTGTTACAACAAGAAAACTGATAAATTAAGCAAGCTGTTTGTTCAGAATGAGTTTTTCAGAGGCGTTGCTTTTGTATCAGGAAAAATAATACACAATCGCGTACCTGAGCTAGAAAAACTAAATCTCTCTGGCTAAAATATAAGGCTATTTTTATTCTTATTTATTTATTTTAATTAAAACGAATGAATATCGTATCGTTATATTATAATTAGGTTGAACCTCCATAATTTTGTTTAGTTACGCTTGATCTAAACTGTTCATAAATCTCGGCAATTTCTGAAAACTTTTTTTAATTTTTTATTTGGAAATCGAATTCTTGCATAACCTAATGCTTTTTAAATACATAGTAGAAATATTATTAACTTTCTTTTTTGTTTTGATTTAGAACAAGCGCAAATAAAAAAGGTTCAGTTGAATTATTTTTAGTAATAAGTTAGTAAGTTTGTGTGTGGTGATAAAAATCTAGTCTAATGAAGTCGACTAGTTTTCTAGTGAGAAACAATTGCAATAATAAGCTAAGTAAACGTACAGAGATAGGTTTCATACCCATGTGAGTTGTAAGTTAAATATATATAATCTTTACAATTTGCTGGTTGAATTGGTTAGATGACATTATTGTGATTTTTGGTGTGATATTAAAATAATAAATGTGTACCTACATAAAGAGTCATTACTTATTTCAACAATGTGTATTCAACATGCTCTTTTATTGGATAAATATTCAGTGTTTGCTGATCAGACGAACAACGTTTATGTACATGATAATTGCGTAAAACATTCCTCACATATCGTGGGTTTCATTACAAAATATTTGTGTTCAGTAAACATCTTTAATGTACTTACCTACCTACATTACTTAGCCCTTAAAGGAAAACTTTCTTTATTATAAACTAAAATTAGTACCTAAGTAAGTTACGGAAAAAACCTTTAACGCTGTTATGAACCTTTGCGACATTCATTAGATGATTTTCGCTGAGAAGAACCACTGAAAGTTCGGTACAGATATTGTCGCATATTTTTATCTAAGTATTTCCTTCAACAGACAGCTAGTTGAAAGGAATAAGACTATATTAGCCACTAGTCTGTCCACTATTTGCCACCGAGGCGTGTAGACGTGTAGCACGCTTGTTTGTCCAGATATGTACATCTGAATGCAACAACCCTACTGCTGATGTCTGCCGATAATACTTACAAAGCAATAGAGGCGGCTGGGTAACGAAAAAATAACATTTCCTTAGAAATTATCACATCGATAGCCTACCAAGCTTCTAAATTACTACACTTATCATGATTTCAGAGAAAAAAAAATACATGCTTTAAAAATAACTAAACTAGATTCTATTTTTCAATTTTATCAAGTTATAAATATTTTAAATATAACTTCAAAGAAACAATAGGCCTATACGTAGCATTAAAGACCTCTTAAATGTTCTTTAAATCCGCCGAGTCTACGGCATGATTTGTTCTACAGCATGATTTAATGAAAAGCAAATAGGTGGTATCCGCTGCAGTGTAATAGGGCTGACTGACCCTCAGGTATTTGCGAGGGCCCGCGGGCTCTAATTGAGCCCTGTCGGCTGTCCAGGGATTGTTTGATCTTATAATGTATTGATACACCTCAGCTGTGGCCGGACGGACTGAATAGCACGGTGGACGTAAGGAAGCAATTGCTGTGTTTTTCTTGCGGTGTAAAAAGAGATTAAGGTGGGCTTTCAATCAATTTATTTAAATAAATTAATAAGGACATAATAATTTATAACTTGCTTGCTTTTAAGAAGATTTCTTTGCAACACGAAGTTTTATCTGTGCCTTTTTGTAAAGCGGTACTAGAAAACAAAGAGCAACTACTAAGTAAGCAATAGGATAACTATCAATTGTGTTCAAGTGCAATAAAAACGCGGCAACTCCGCGAGACAGACGCAGGCTAGCCCGAGCGAATCCTCCGGATCGCCGCCGAGGGAACTAATAAAGATAACGGAGCTTGCTTCAGCAATTTAAAATGAGCAATAAACGAAAATACTTACAAGTTTGTTGCATTGTAGTGGTTGCTGCCGCCATGTCATGGTGGCAGTTGCGCCATGCTAAGCCATGTGTTGTGAAACTGTTGGTAAACCCGTGTCGGCAATGTAAACTTAATCTGCCTTCCGTAATCTAAAAATTCAAAAACCTAATCTAACACAATACTTATTTCAGTGGAATTAATGAGTAACAACCAAAGACTATAAAACCACTTGACTGCGCATACAGTGCCCCGACGCTCGCCAAACGTTAGTGGTTATTTACATTATGGTAACCACCATTTGAGGAAAACTTATTGAAGGTGAACTTGACAGTATGCTGTAATCTTCCTTGTATTCTAATTTGAATAGGTACCAGCCCATTCTCGTCATCTGCTTGCCTTTTCCCAGCTACAGTGAAATCGACTTCCAGTCCAGTATAAGGAGCGATTGCCTCTCCAATCCAGTTATCTATTGAAAGAAAATATTGATGCTTATGTGGTGAAAATGAACTGAAACCACAAGTATTCGCTAGTATAAAACTCGTGAAATAATCATGAGAATCGAGACAACTTTATATATTTACAGTGCGAGACATTTCACAGAAAGCTATCACAATTTCGTGTAAGGAGTGTTTAAGGTCGTTGAACTAGCCTTGAAGTAATATTAGACGAATCAGAATATTCAGAATATACTTCATTATTATAAGACGATATTATTTATGTATTTTATATAGTCTGCCTTCGCAGACATATAGTAAATAAGTATATTACGTTGCGATATCTATGTAAAGGCGCTTTGAATATGTTTAATACACTATCAGTGTTTAGTTCAAAATGAAAACCTAAACTATCCAAACTATTAATAGACGTTATTGAAGGTAAGTCAATCGCAATAACTTCAGTTTATTAGACAGCAGACTAATTTAGATGTTAGAGAAATGTCTCTCAAGTTAAATCGTTCAAAATCGTGAACTTACAACTAAATACAAGAAGCATTTACCTAAACTCGGTAGTTACACAATTAATTGGCACGTTAATTAATTGGCACGCAATCTCAACTCTGCGACGTCTTCCCGTTCCAGAAACTTCCAAAGTAACTTACTGCCAACAAAGTAGGAATCGCGTCAACCGTCCTGAATACACGTGTACATACACATAACGCATAAGTATAGGTACATAGATCTTACGTATGTGATGAACTCTGTGCCTCGTCAATTCATTCAACTTAGGTACCACCAATCACCACACTCACGTACCTACTTTTTTCGTTTTGCTTGGCTTTCAGACATCAGCATATTGTAGTTTGCGAATCTGCAGCTTTTTGCTTGCGAACAATTTTGAGGAAACAGGCCTGAAAAAAACAAACTGTAGCGTAGTTACAAGAAAATTGATATATGACTATATAATACATATATGATATATGCGACAGTCAGCAGTGTCAGAGCAAGTTTTGCTGATGTAGTTAGCGACCGTCGCCTGCTTCATCCATGCAGCAATACGAATTGCTGCGCCACCACAACTCACTCTAACTTAAATCATAATAACAAGCAGACACACAGCTTCGTAAGTCTTGAAACCATTCGAACCATTCGGTAAAAGAATAATATGTATGTACTAATATGTATATTATGTTCTTTCTCTCCTCTCTGCGGTGCGCATACCTACACACTTAAGACTATTCTCATTACTTATAGGTCCCTACTCCCTTATGTACTACCACCGTGTGCTCTTTTATGTACTCCTTTATATTATAGACTAGCCGTTTTCCCGTGGCTTCACCCGCTTCCCGTAGGAGCTACTGCCCGCACCGGGATAAAGTATAGCCTATGTAACTCGCAAATAATATAGCTTTCTAAAGGTGAAAGAATATTTAAAATCGGTCCAGTATTTTTTGAGTTTATCCATTACAACCAATCAAACAAACAAACAAAGTTTTCCTCTTTATAATATTAGTATAGATACTCTCCCTATAAATTCGTTTATGTATGTACTACCCCTATACAGTTTCTTAACTACCTAATCGCATATTTTTCAATCAAACGCGGTTACGCTGGGACCGCGCCTGCATGGAATATAGTCTTACTAGTTGAAAATGTGCTGACGACACAACTTTATGAAGCCACATGTTTAGTAATCCGCTTGAAGACCAAAACGAGCTAAACAAAACCGTAATAAGAGCTTTACTCATACAGAACTATGCAAAGCCGACTAAGCACAATAAGAGCTATTTAACTGCGCAATAAACGGAGCAATCGCACGACGTTCATATATAAAGCATAATTAAGCGCAAGTCGGTACCCTTGCGACGACCGGCCGCGCTAATCCGGGTAATAAAGAAAAATACCCGGGAAGCGCCGGCTAATTGTTATAAACTGGGCAAACATGCAAATTGGACGAGGAAAGGACTTCCTCGGCGTTTTAATTCAAAAGTTATCTCGTTGGACGGCCTCCACACCGGCGCGCCTCCCGCCTGCCTCGCCTCGCCTGCCTCGCTGCCTCGCTGCCTCGGTCCGAACATCTACTTCCCGGGAAAAAGCGCTTTTTTCAGCAACGAATCAATTTAGCCCTTCGTGAATTTGTTTTGATTGATTGAACAACAATTTAGTTAAGAAAAGGCTCAGTTGGCCGGCGTTGCTCTTTCCTTGAAAATACTTACCCTGTTAGTAATTGTCCCAGAATTTTGGGCAATATTAGTTTTATATAGTTTTACCTACACCATATCGAACTGCCCATCCATCCACATGCACTTTAAATAAGATTCGCTGTCAAAAAAATATCAGAATCACTCCAGTGTGCAACCGCCTTACTGCATTCAGAGGGAACGAGGCGAACCCTCTTTATTATATGACTATTTATTTTTAATGCACTTACTATTATTGCGAGCGACTTCTCATTCGTTAAAAACCTATTTGCGCATCAACTTCACTAAGAAACGGTTTCTTTGAAATCTGTCTCAAAACTTTATGCCAAATTGTTTTTATGCAAAGTATATTGCGTATATTTTACTTGACAATGATGCTGGAGTTATAAATGTTTAATGGCCAAACGGCTGGCTCTTGCAGACAGGTTAAACTATTTTGAAGATAAAAAATAAAACGTTGTTTTCAATATGTCAACATTGCTACAGAACTGCGGCAAAAATTACAATGTCGTGCGGAGTCTACCTGATGCATTGACCGTACAAACATCAGAAGAATGCAATATAACCTAAATCTTACAAAACATTGGCAAGCGACCTTCACTTCTTTCTTCTCTCGCCTTATTGGTATTGCTATTCACTAGGTCACATCTAAAAGATATAATATGAAAGTACCAGTACAAAATGTAAGTATCTTTTGCTAAATCACGGCCAGACTGGCCACATCCTATAGCTAAGGGCATCAAAGGGCGACACTGGTGTGTGACTGCGTTCCTGAGATTGCACTCAACCGGTCTGAGAGTGTTGCACCATACGCACTATTCACCATTATTACTTATACACGCATCCGTCGACATGATTCCGGCTATTACATTTTTAAAGCCACAAGGAGCCAATCTTCAAGGAAAGATCACATCTAAAATTGTTCCCCCCTGAGATCACACACTGACCGGCTACTCAAGATGTTATCCCATTCAAGGAAAAAAGTAATACTATTATTATGACTACGTACGACCTTTGCGAAGTTATCAAAATGCATAAACAAAGGACATCATTAAGTTTTCTGTGCGATTTAATATCTCGTACCTGCATAGGTAAATCTTGTTCTTGTTGGGATATACAATTTTATTCAACCTCAGATTGTGATCAAAGTCAGGGTGACAAAATAAACCTGTTGTGCATCCGTGTATGTATGATATTATATACAAAGTAAACTTAACAATTCGCTTGTCTTAGATAATACAGTTTCCTGCAGTTGGCACAGAATGAATGTAATCAAAGAACTACAAACACTGTGACGACACTCTTCATAGAACACATTAAACATAGTTACAAAATCAATAGCAGCGAAACCTACAGCAGTGACACTTGTCTATCAGCAAATATTCTCTATAAGTGTTGTACTGTTTGCAAACATTGCAGCGTCGGTACTTGCGCAAGCGCATGCCCGCCACAGTTCGCGCACTTTCGCCAGCAGTGCACAGCCGACTGTCCGGGACACAGCATCCAGCATCCGTTGCCAGTGAACCTCATCTGTGAACTTCAAATCAACCGGAACAATTCTTTCGAATACTTGTAACATAATACTTGGTGTGCTAGTGTTTTTTATAAAGTGAACCATTTAACTTTGAAATTATGTGCGACAAACATGTGCAGTTACAGCTATATCAAAGCTAGTGCTATTTCTCATTGATTACACAAATTAATAGACTTTAAAAATGTTCTAAGGGATACCTTGCGACCGCAATTTCTCGGATTGTTACAACTCATCTCACTGACGAATTGTAACAAGATTATAACAACTTGACTTCGAAGATATGCCGACATTGCCCTTGAGGATGCAACTAAGATTCACGCAAAAATAACAAAACGGGAATGCGCCGACACGCAAGCGTCACATTGCCCACATGCTATAAATGGACAACACTTAAACTATGAGTGGAGACTTTCGGCGACAAATATGAGATACAGACCAAAGTTCGTGTACATTGTGTGTTTGTTGTGTGTTCACTATGTGTGCAGTTTATTCGTATACACCCCCGTGGTGGAAGTAAGCCAGGGTAAATTAAGGGGGCTCCGGAGCTTCTCCGGGCAGAACCGGTATTACGGGATCCCCTACGCCGTCAGCAAGAGATTCCAAGTAAGTATATAGTTTGCAATATCACTGCGAAAGTAATCTGCATAGTGCATGAGTCCTGCGCCGATATTAATATGAAGAATATTAAAATGTTGATCTTATTTCGCTGGGATTCGGAAATTCCGCGAATGTTGGACGGTATTCTATGTCACATAGATTGAATCGATAAAACGCAAATAGCTTTTCTATGAAGTTAAATTCTAACAAATTGACCAACATACTGAGAACATCAATTACGGCCACTGTGATTTTTACAATAAACTTATTTTCTTTAGAACGCCTTAAATGTAATTACTTCTTATGTAGTTAGATATAACAAAATCTAAAATTAAAACCGTTTGATATACTTAATTCCAGCCACCAAAACTACCGAAGAAGTGGAGCGGCGTGTACCACGCGGTGTCGCGGTTCGACTCCTGTGCACAAAGCTTCGCGATATTTCAACTGGGCGTCGAGGACTGCCACCGGCTCGACGTGTACACGCCAGCCAGTGGTCACAAACTGCCAGTCCTGGTGTTCTTCCACGGAGGAGCATACTACTACGGCAGCAAGTGGCATTATGACCCCGAGTTTCTAGTCAAGAAGAACGTCATAGTCGTAACAGTCAACTATAGATTAGGTGTCCTAGGTTTCTTGTGTTTGAATAATGTTGCCAACCTTGGTCTCAAAGATCAAGTAGCAGCTTTAAGATGGATACAAAAGAATATAGCGGCGTTCGGCGGCGACCCCGACAACGTGACTATATCCGGCTACAGCGCCGGCGCTACCGCAGCAGCGATGCACCTCCTCTCCAAGCGCAGCACAGGACTGTTCCACAAAGCCATCCTGATGAGCGGCGTGCCTCTCACGCCCTGGGCCTTCAACCCGGAGCCGCTCACTCCAGCCTTCGAAGACGCCGCTAAGATAGCCAAAGTACAAAACGAAAGCGACGTTTACAATACTTTTCTGACGTCACCCGTGAGAGATGTACTGTCAGCAACAAAGGGCACATCAATAGATCCTCGGTACTTCAAGTATTCGCCGTGTGTCGACACTGACTTCTCCGAGGCATTTTTCCACAACACGCCATACGACACCATCACATCGGGAGACTTTAACAAAGTGCCCATGATTGTCGGCTTCACAGACATGGAGGGCGCGCTGTTTTACGGACTCAATAACCAAAGAACGTTACAATATTTAGACAATAATTTCGTGGACAGGCTCCCTTCGGTATTTTCTTGGTGTTCGAACGATGACAAAAGAGAAATAGCCAAGAAAATACGCTCATATTACTTTAGCAAGGACAGCATCAGTAGTAGAGCCGCCGTCAGAGGTGGCGTGGACTATTATTCGGATTGGATATCGTACGGAGCGGTTGACGCGTTCTCGAAGCTGATGGCGAAGTATTCGGACGCACCCGTGTATAATTACATGTTTTCTTACAAAGGAGGTCGTAATTTCGGAAGTTTGATGTTTAGTGGAAAGCTCGCAGTGAGCGGGGCCACACACTCCGATGATCTGTTTTACGTATTCAAGCCAGGAGGACTGACCTTAGGGTTAAGCAGCAGCGACCGACTCATCATCGACCGGCATGCCACAATGCTGACCAACTTTATGAAGGTTGGGTAAGTTACAAAAGTTTTATATTATCACTAGCGGTCGCCCGTTTATAAAAAAACACAAAAAAAGATTACATCATCAGTTTGCGAAACTTTAACAGTTTACGCAGTGCTCGCAGCGGAAGCTTTCAATAGAAATGGGATGTCTAACACTGAAAGAAATTTTCAAATCGGAACAGTAGTTCTTGAGATTAGCGCGTTCAAACAAACAAACTCTTCAGCTTTATAATATTAGAATAGATTGTATAATCTTTCCAACAAAATCTGCACCACGTATTTCTGTAATGTAACATATCCAGAAGACCTTATACAATATCTTATTTTTAGTCTTGATTAATATACATAAATTCAGATAAGTACGTTAGTAGTTTTGTGGTTTTGTGTATACTGACGTGCTTACGTAGATAACGCTAGCTGGCGATTTGTCACAAATGTTGACGTACAAATGAGCTCGAGCCGATACATGGGATTATTACACCATCGCATCAACGTTACCAAACGTGAACTTTAATCACTATTGCTAGAAATATACTGGACTATCATAATGTTTTATGTAATACATAATTTCACCGAACATATTACCCATGGCGTAATACATGTAAAAAGCTATAAGATTTAATAATTACATACATACACTATAGAATACGCAAGTGCCAATTTACTAGTAGAGATATAAAGCTATCAACAAAATGTAGCGGTTTCTTATTTCAGCTCAATAGCCTGTCAGTAGCGAATTTTGATCTTTTTAATAAAAGCAAACATGTGGTTTGCAAACAAAACTGTATAAATAAATGTATAAAAAAATAAGCTCTTAGTCATATTGCACGGTGAAAACACCCCATAAAGCGAACGACTATACAGACAGTAGAACTCATGCTGTTTGGTGTTGTGGTAAGAATTATGACGATTTTGAAACAAAAATAGACATTAGCAGTATAAAAGCTTGCCACGGAAACATTTACTCAAGAGCAGTTATCGCGTTTCCCAGGGAGCCGACGCCGCACACGACGCCTCTGCTGCCGGTCCGCTGGCCAGCCACCACCGCCAACCGGTCGCAGATCCTGCACATCGACCGGCAGCTGTCAGTGAGCGACATGCCGGCCAGCCACCAGGGCCGGTTCCTGCTGGAACTGCTGTGTGAACACGGCCAGCCGGGCTTCGTGCCCTGCGAGAGTCACAGGAACTGCAACCTGCAGATCGATGTGCGAGGCAATTGGCAATAAAATGACATTACAATTAATCTTCAATTATTTCATTTTCGTTCAAATTACACACGATCACAATATAAATTCAGGTACTTGTCAGCAAGTCACTTAGGGCAGCTTTTATCATTATATCAGCTGTTGACTATCTTTACAGGCATCTACATAAAACCTCACTTTCCCAGGAGTCCTATGTATCAGATGAGCAGTAAAACGCAAGCACGTAAGTACCTATAGATTTAAAGTTCAGCATATAAAGTAATAATTTATTCGCGGAAGTTGCACGACATCTTGAGAACATTACTGCACTGCACGGAACAGCATTAGGAGCGCGGTGTAGTGGTGTCCACTCACATACGCCGTTATTACGACATAAATCCAGAATTCTTTCAAGATTGCGGGCAAATACTAGCACTGATATAAAATATTCCAGTCCATACGTTTCCTTGGAAATGTACGGTAAACAATAGCTTGATGTCAGTCGAAGGGGTCCTCACACGAAATGAAATAAACTATAAATCTGCAAACACGCTCGAGGGGCGACGCAAACAGTCCGAGCACGATTTATAAATATGCAGATCAAATATTAAAAGGAGAGCCACAAGATCATCCCGGAACGGCAAAGATTTGCACTCGCAGACAAGACAGAACGTATACCTCAAGTAACCAGTGACTGGTACATTCTATTGTGGCTAATATCTCCAGTAACGATTATATTATGTAACTGTATCTCATGTAAGACATGATTACTAAATATCGGTCTACTGTTTGGCTACCTACTGAGATTTAACACTTTCGATTATTATCTGTCATTCGGATATTCGGTAATTATGAACAAGCTTTCCTTATTGCTAAAGTGTTATTTCTTCATAATCACATGTCTGCCTTCTTTCCGATTCTTTATTAATCTTTAAGATTAGGTATAATTTTGCAGAATGTTAGAGTGAGTCGGATGGCAGTTGTCTTATCTGTTACTACTCTACTGCAGGGCATTGGCAGAACAGAACCTGTTATCTAAATGTCGATACATTTCTTAATTCTTACAATTTTCATTTTTTAAACAATTTTCTAGGTATGCAACTACCCCTTAAAACCGTAATCAATAGCTTGACTTATTTAAGCGAATGTATCGTTGGTCGCGTCTGTCGCTCCGCTTAGTATTTGGCAGGGCCCGCAGCGGTGCACTGGCATCGTCTCAGAATAAATATTCAATGTTTTCATTCAATTTCTCGCGACCCCCGCCCCCCGCGCCGCCCGGGCCCCCTCCCCCGCGGTCCGCGCGCTGGACCTCGGCTCACGGAGCTGTTGGAACAGAGATAACGTGATATTCAATGAATTGACTACCGCCATCCTATTGCTTGCATTGCGACTTTTATTTGATTCGTCTCAACTTTCCCAAGAAGACACCGATTCTTTATTGAGATAAGTGGCTGTTTATTAGTCGGTGTTGTTAAGTACGCTGTTAACATTAAGACTTGGTAGGTGTATCGATACATACACCGATAAATTTTCTTCTTCCATACTCTTTTGTATGCCTTCATCTCACAAGTAACATTCTTTCTAGCCATGTCGACTTACACACAATTCTGAATTCATCCATCGTTCCTTTGGTCGTCTCCTCGTCTATATCTATCCATCCACATCCGTGCTCATCACCTTCCTCACAACAAGATAAGAAATCCTTTTTCTACGCATCACATGCCTATACCATGTCAGCTGGATCCCACATAGGTTTTCGGATACCGGTGCCACTTTCGAAATTCCTCTAATATACCTATCTACTCATAATATTTTAGTTCGATTGCTTAAGTAATTGCCAATATTGCTTTGGTATTTATTTTTAACCTTATTTCATATTAAATAAATATTATAAACGCGAAAGTTTGTATGTATGGATGTATGGATGTTTGTTACTCTTTCACGCAAAAACTACTGAATGGATTTTAATGAAACTTTACAATAATATAGCTTATACATCAGAATAACACAAAGGCTACAATTTGTAAACATATTGTTCGAAATACTAAACCTGCGCAGACGAAGTCGCGGGCACCAGCTAGTATTAAAAATAAGTGAACAAAAGGTCAACTCAAGATTGTGTATCTTGGCGTGTGGGGTGGCGAAATAGACTTAATTAATACTTCTTTTAATTTTTCTTTGCACGCGCCATTTCCTTTTTATCTATTTTGTTATGTCCACAGAGTACATTATACTATTTCATTGCCTAGCTGAGTGATTTTTCACCTCGTGAAAAAGTCGTGGTGGCCTAGTGGGTAAAGAACCAACCTCTCGAGCATGAGGGCGTGGGTTCGAGTCCAGGTCAGGCAAGTACCAATGCAACTTTTAAAGTTTGTGTGTACTTTCTTAGTATGTCTTAGACACCAACGTCTGATATAAAGGTGAAGGAAAACATCTTGAGGAAACCTGGACTATAAAGTCTGAAATCACCAACCCGCATTGAGCAAGCGTGGTGATTAATGCTCAATCCTTCTCCGTGTGAGAGGAGGCCGCAGCCCAGCAGTGGGGCGATAAAAAGGCTGTAACAACAACAGCTCTTTAGAATCCCTGGCTATTGCTTACGAGTCAGGAATCAAATATTTCAATCATTTTTGGCGCTAGTCATTCTAATTTACAATACCTCGCTTGCTCGGTTATAAAACTAGAAAACAACTTTGCACACTAGTTTAGCAAATAACTATTATCACTCTAGCCAGAAGCTAAAACCGCTCTTTCAACGGTCAGATATCGAAAAGCAATAGGTAATACTCTTTCCAAGACGCGGAGATGAAAAATAAATTAGCTACTTTAAAAAATACGAGCCGTACCTACATATATATGTTTTTAGATTTTTATGGTTGCAGTTAAGTTGTATGTAATTATTTTAGGTCAAACCCACAAAGCTATTTCTCATAGCAACCCAGGGGCCCGATTCTCCTAATTTTACTTAAGCGCCATTCGATTCACGTTCGACTCGATTCGACTGAGACCCAATCCCGACTCGATTACGATTGAAGCGTATGTGGCATTCCGCTATTTTTTCTTAGAAAAACGTTTTTATCTTGTAATAATTTTGTCTGCAAATGATTTACGATTGCAAAATGATTGTACAGCAAACTACCGTATAGACCAAAATCATCAAAATAGCAGACCAATCTCACACCAATCAAATGTCAATCGAATACGATTGGTCTTTTATTAGTAGCAGAATGTCCGATATGGTTAAAACTGCTATTGCGATCATATTGCGGCTCGATTTCTCTTCGATTTTGACATTATTAACTTAGGAGAATCGGGCCCCAGGTATCTAACCCGGGACCTCGTGTACGGCAGACGCACTTGCGACCAATGCAACGACATTCATGACGGTAATTTATATAGTATTCATTTTTAGATACCTACGGCATAAGTGGCGCATGCCTTTGTTTCTTTTCCTTTTTGCAGCAGATAAGTTTGATCTGTCGTGCAAATGATACTCAGTCCCACGCTTCTCTTATTTGTGTGTCTGTCTTGACATACACTATTATGACCAGTTTAAGTTTACGACGAGACGGGTTAAATTAAACACTCGTGAGCAGTTTAAACATAATATATTATTAAAAAAGAAAACAATACAATATAAGAACAATATTGTAGACTGATCTTTACAGAACAAATTATATGGCGTCGGCGTCGGGCGGAGTCCTACACTCGCATACTAGCGAGACCACGAGATTACAGTACATTGTCAACCTCGCTACTATGATAGTGTCATCGCATACAAACTTATACAAATTAAATTATACTAAAAGAACAGTACAGGCTCATCCACTTGGCTTCAATTTCACGCATCCAACTGAACTATAAGCTATTAAAATCAGACTTGCGAATATTTTGTAGAAGATATTCAGGAACTTGACAGAGCGTGTTTTATGTCATGCTGTACATAATGTTAACTCAACACTGATACCTGCTAATGCGTACATGTGAGTGAAGTGCCCAGTGGGCCCGCGACGCACTCCGCCGCGCCGCCTCGCCAGATACTATCAGTATTGCATTTAGAACTACATAGAGCCAGACCAGCCGAGAGTACCATATTCCGGGGTTTCCAAACTCCTGACTTGCAGTACAATGAAGTCAGGTACATAACCTAAATGCAATAGCAATACATCAATTCGTAAATCTTAGTATCTCTACACTCTTTTCACGTTATATATCTCTATATTAAAGTTTAGCGGAAACACTGTTGCGGAAAGTCGAGTCTGTATAAACATTAGTCGGTTAGTCGATTCCTGACTAAGAATTAAACTGCTACAATTATCTGTACAATGTCCCACCGGTACCCGGTGTTTCATAAACAAAAATCGATATAAAAATATTTATAGATAATAATCGACTTTTGTATACACGCCAACTTATCGAAATCCCTAGTGAGAGAAGAAAACTCGATAATTAGTGTATCGATAAAATGTTCATGAAAATAAAGTATTAAAAAAGTAAGTAAGGACAACAGTGCTTCACCGCGAGCGTTACAATTACTTTGTTTAACTTCTATAACGATATAATCTATAATATACGCTAGAGACAATATACAGCGCATTTCCGACACATATTACAGCTACATTCGAATTTAAACTCGTATTTCACAACGTCCGTTATCGTTGAGGTCAGAGCGGAGCACACAGTTACATATTTACTATTTATTACACGTTTATATTTCTCACTTCATAAATATAAGAAGATCACTCGAGGACCCGTCGCCGTCTCGCGCCGGCGCTCACCTACTTCTTAATAACTTATCGTAAAGCCGACTGTCGTTATATTGGCAGTTTAATGCATTTTAATTCTTTACAATTGTTTTAATACCGAAACTATCGCAAAGATCGGCAATAAGATATGCCTATATGAACCCGTGACTAACTAGCGAGCAGACGGACAGCACAGAGAGCGATGCGGGCGTCGGCCCTCGAGCTCGATATATCACCCTCAATAAAGCTTAAGCAACCACTCGCTAAGCGTAAACACGTCTATGTTACACGTATATTCGTCGTCCGTCACTAGGGCGCGTGCCGGGGGCGGCGGCGGCGCAGGCGGCGCGCGATGGTGGGGAAGTAGGCGGACAGCGGCGCGCGCGTGTGGCGGCGGCGCGGGTCGGCGTGTCAGCGCAGCAGCGCGGGCAGGTCGGCGAAGGCGCAGGCGCCCAGCCCCGCGCGCGCCATGCGGCGCAGCAGCGTGCGCGAGTGCGCCACGCACGCCTCCACCGGCGACACCCACTGCGCGCCCTGCGCCTCTGCAACCACGCCTGCGTACACGCCACATGCCCGAGCCCGCTGACACCTCCACAACCTCAGCTACGTCTACTCTACGACACTACTCACACTAACTACTACTACTATACTCAAACCGAAGATCTATATATTTTTTTTTTTTTTAACGACGTCTAAATTCTTCAAATGACCCCTGATGTGTTTCGGATGGCACGTTAAACTGTAGGTCCCGGATGTCATTGAACATCCTTGGCAGTCGTTACGGGTAGTCAGAAGCCAGTAAGTCTGACACCAGTCTAACCAAGGGATATCGGGTTGCCTGGGTAACTGGGTTGAGGAGGTCAGATAGTCAGTCGCTTCTTGTAAAGCACTGGTACTCAGCTGAATCCGGTTAGACTGGAAGCCGACCCCAACATAGTTGGGAAAAGGCTCGGAGGATGATGTATATACTTTCTAAGTATATCTTGGACAAAAATGACTGTGTTTTAGATAAAACTGTAGGTCCCGGCTGTCATTGAACATCCTTGGCAGTTGTTACGGGTAATCAGAAACCAGTAAGTCTGACACCAGCCTAACCAAGAAGTATTGGGTTGCTCGGGTAACTGGGTTGAGGAGGTCAGATAGGCAGTCGCTCCTTGTAAAACACTGGTACGCAGCTGAATCCAGATAGACTGGAAACCGACCCCAACCTAGTTGAGAAAAGGCTCGGGAAATGATGACTTTAAAAATGATTAGTTCATCTAATCGGATATACAAATATAAAGAGAAAAGACAAAAAGATACCGAGTATGGCGGAGTTGAGCGCCTCGCAGACAGCCTCGCGCCGCACGGGCTCCAGCTGCCAGCCCACCGGGCTGTCCCACGGGTTGCTGTACGCCAGCAGGCTGAACGCGTCCTGCAACACAGCGAGCCTTACACAACATGTCACACAACAAGATCTGCTTCATCATTTGTGACACTGCCAAATTCTTAAAAAACAATCCATGTAACTAAAAGGCCGACATCAAAAGTCACATAATAATCCTTGGCAGTCGTTACAGGTAGTCAGCTCCAGTGAATCTACCAAAATCAGTCTAACCATGGGGTATTGGGTTGCCTGGGTAACTGGATTTAGAAGGTCAGATAGGGCAGTCGCTCCTTGTAAAGCACTGGTACCCAGCTACATCCGATTGGACTGGAAGCCGACCCCAACAACATAGTTGGGAAAAGGCTCGGAAGTCGATGATCAAAAGTCCAAAATAAGACAATAAAGTCGGTGAAAGAAGCTACTGGTATATTATAGTAGAGTAGTGCTGACCTCGAGCATGCTCTTGACGAACTGGTCCTGCTGCAGCTTCTGGCTCATGGCGTAGAGCTCGCGGCCGAACGCCAGCATGCGCTCCACCGACGCGCGCGAGCCGCCCTCCGCCTCTGCACCCGCACACGTTACTGACGCACCCGCCGCCGCGGGGACACAGACCGCCCACTAACATACACTATCCACACTTCCGACAGATTACAATTACTCGTATCATCGAATTTAGTGCCACGGGATTATCACAGGATTACAATTCTGTAATCCGTGGAAACATCTGGAAGTTCTCACCCGTACTATATTAATAATTTTCATTAAGATACAAGCCAGTCTGTGTCCCTCCAGCGACGCATTTGTACAGATTAGTATTAGACTAAGGCTAGAAAATAAAATGATTATAAGTTTGTTGTCTGCTGTTCGAATTCGGGGAGCGAAACAAATGAATTAAAACTCAGTGCTGAGGAGACAAAATGAAACCGTGTGGTGACACAATGTGTAGCACCGAGCGGTACGAGGGAGCCGCATGCGTCGAGTGGGCCCCGTGTCGGTATATCATACGTATAATATAGTACATATACTAGGATATGGTGTGTAGTAACAAGCGTCACTCCAGCCGGCACATGCAACATGCAACGTGTGCCGCGCCCACAACATTACCACAACTTAATTTACAAACATATCGCCAATCCTGGCACTTGTACGCCACCGAGCTTTTAATGAACGATACCCTGCCCACTGAGTATCTTAAGAACTACAAACACATTAGTATACATGTTTTGCCCATTATGAATAGAAAGATTATATTTGTAAATTAAGCTGAAAATATTAGACAAAGTAAACTGCTAAATAGTGTGTACTTACTGTTTTACCGCTAACACAGAGAGAACACTAGCCACTTACCACGACATACATTGTACTGTGACTGTTAATGAGTGCGGGACATGTTGACGCAACCACAACATGAATTCAAATATGAGACACAACAGTCGTCTAATATAACGACGATACTAATACAATTTGAAGAGAAGTGATAGCAACGCCCATTGACATTGTAGGAAATCGTTCAAGACTGAGATTTGCCACAATGTGTTGCGTCAACTAGCCCCGCAGAGGTGCACAGATGCTCAGACGGTGATGTTAGTAGTACACTACAAGCAGAGCTACGGCGAATGTGTTCAGCAACACGTCTGTATGAAGAACAAGCTGAGAGGAACAAGGGACACTGCATCCAGTGCGACAGAATGCTCAACACTGCACAGATATGGACGGCAAACGTGAACGGCCAAATGCACGTGTCGACAGTCGAAGCGATGAGACCAAGGATCGCTCTGGTTCCTTATACTACGGCTTTTATACGTAAAGTCTAAATCCGATTATATTTTGAAGAAAAACTTTTACAAGCTAACAAATTTTATTTAAACTAACACCCCCTCGGCCCAGATATATCAAATTTCGCGTCTAATCTCGTTTGGAACGCCTAAATCTATTTGTTTGAAATCTACGAAGTGAATAAACAAAAAAATGTAAAGCTAGTAAAGCGACAAATATTTGTTGAGAGTAGTACAAGAGCATCAAGGTATTAGGTCGAGCGGGAACCAGAGCGTGATGTGGGGAGTGGCAGTAAGAAGTACCCACCGGCGCGGAAGTCGGGCAGCAGCGCGGCGAGGCTGGCCGTCACGCCCGGCATGCCCTTCACGAGCGGCAGCGCCTCCTCACCTACAAGCAGCCGCGTCACTCCCACTCCGCCCGCAACCCAGTGCCGGATTAACCAACGCTTGCCGCGGGACCGAGCCCCGTGAAGCTGGTGCCCATCTTTTTACAAGGTTTCCTTCTAGTTTTTACTTGACAAGGGCTTGCTTAATCCAGCACTGCATAAACCAGTCCGGTACCCGGTGATATGTTTGTCGGTCGCGGTCGCTGTCACAGCTCCTTAAACTTAGCTGCAGCGTGCTCGAGGTGCAAGTTATTCACAACAAGGTGATCGCTTGAGTGTGCGAGCGTCTCCGGTACGACAACTTTCAAGTAAGTTTCAAATTATTGCAGTGTTTCATTTCAACGCGATAATGGACCAAATTAAAACTAGAAAAATATCTATGGATAACTGTTCCATATCAAATGACCATCCTACGTAGAAATGATTCCCTTTGCTATCAAGTGGAAATTGCAATGTGGTAAATATTCAGTAACAGCATAACTTGCACCTCGGTGTTACTGGACATGCGTAAGCGACGACTCACGCGAACTAAATCCAACTGAACGGAAAAAATAAAACAAAATACGCGTTAAGTGCCGATGAGTGATCTCGAGACTAATGCCATGTTACATGAGCGGTTAGTTAACAAGCCGTTAAACTGCACTAACATGCCAACTTACTAAACTCATCAACTAAATGCATTCAAGATTACTCTTGTACCCACGATACTTGTGAATAACTACTTCGTAGAACCAATCTTCTAACCAAGAACGATTTTATCTTTCTCCACACAATTTTAGTGCAAGTGGATTCCGATAAAAATCGGATCCAATTTTGTGCCTTTCATCAAATGCCTAGCATTTGAAAATATGAAAATCCGGGAGTATTGTCGAATTTCGTCAATATTAACTTAGGTGTCGTCATCAACTCGGATGTCACACACACCGGTATCACAGCTGACCATCGCTGAGACAATTATTGTTTTACAGATTTTGGATAACTCAGTCAAAATGATAACTATTATACCTTCATAATACAAGTTTCGTATTTAAATATATTTGGTTGCTATTCTACAACTTAAGTCTAGCGCTTATTTTAATTTAGTAGCTTACATTAATTACCTAGGATATTAACTAGGTGCAGAAACTAAAAGGTTTTCCAATAACGGGTTAAATCATAATGATGTTAAAAAGTATAGGGATAGGATACAACTGCGGATAACATCCGCAAGCGACGTCGCGGCACTCCAACACATACGTTATGGTCGGAGGTGTGAAGCCAGCCTTATTATTATAGACAATGCCATAAATATTATATTTATAAAATAATTCTATGTTAGTAGCTAAACTAGCTCTTTGTGTACATTCATGCAAACTAAAATAAAGAGCGAATTATAATAAAAATGATATATGTGTCTAAATAAAATAATAATAATGAATGAGTATGGTGTGCAAACAATATATAAAAAATAATAATAAAAATATAACTGTAGTAAAAAAATAAGTTACATAGTCAATAATAGTTATCATATTAAACATTTGTTCATTGCTATACTTAATTTTATTTATAATAAATTATAATTTATATGGGTTGCCAATTGTAGGATAAATATAATATTTTGTGGGGCCAGATTATTTTAAAATAAACCTTATTTTGCCACTGTGTTTCCATGCGGGGATCGAACCCAATATTTAATGATTGAGGATTCTACAATATGGGATCCCAATCGCTTAATATTTAGCATCTAGCTAAATATTAATCCAGCATCAAACTAGATTTCTGTATAGACAGACAGCAAAAACGAAAAGACTATAAATAAATAAAGACTGTTTAATTATTGCTAAGTTTTTGTTGCTGTCTAGTTTGTATTACATTTCCCTGTAATAGAAATATGTGATTGCAATGTCACGCACACATAGGTATCGATCTATCGAAGTGGAACCTCATTGTAATATTGATAATATTCAACTATTACTTTCACAGAACTTTAAGAAGTTTTCATAAATCTACATATGTATGTATGAGTGCGTGAGTTGCCAACGTACATAATATTTATTTCTTCTTGAATGTACTAATGTTAACGTGCATGTAGTCAATAATAAAAGAAAACTATGGTATGTTAAAATTCTTAATATCTTGGAGTTATATAATCTTATTAAAAAAAAAGAATTATATGGCATAAAGATATTAAGTAATACAATTTTCAATTAAAATATTGTTCATTGGTTAACATTAGTACGTTTCGTCTCAATTTCAGTTGCGGTCGTTCCCAATATTATTTTTATAGTATGTCTATCTATTATTTTGTCTGTTGATTTGCTTACAAGAGATAGAATTTTGACATCACTTCCAAAGATGTTCAATTTTTATCTCTAGTAAGAGAAATGACAGACATCAGTAGGAAGGAAAACCATAGATAGAATATTGGGAGCGGGCGTCAGTGGGGTGGTTTGGAGTAAGAGAGTAAGTAAGTAGTGTGACGTGAGAGGTACCTGCGTGTTCGCCGTTGGTGGCGGGCGGCGGCGACATGTCCACGTCGTCTTCGCTGGGCGGCCGGCTCGAGTCTGCTTCAGCCACGCCTGTCATAATTATTATATAGTATAAAACAAACTCGTTTTGTTTGTCCCTGTATTCCTGAGTATGTTTAAAATGACGCAACGGATTTTGATGTGTTTTTTAGCAGGTAGAGTGATTGACCTTTTGCTTTCGGTATCATAGCCTCCATGTTAAGTTTATATTGTTCAGTTAGGTGTAAGAGTGAGCGCAATGTAGTATTGTATAGTGTGTCGTGGTTGCGCGTGGTGCGGCGGCGCTCCCCGCGCTCCCCGGGCTCCCCGACGCCGCGGCCGCGCGACACGACCATACCGTACATGATATCTATACTATTTTTTCTTTTTATTTAGCCTGTGTTGTCCCACTGCTGGGCAAAGGCCTCCCCCATAGCCTTCCATCTTTCAATATCGGTCGCCATTTACGGCCAGTGTGTGTGGAAATTTCCACAAGGACAATTGTCTAGGTCCTCCCTCCAGTGTTTTCTTGGTCTTCCTCTTGATCGCCTACCATCATCAGGGATCCATTTTGTGGTGATATTGGCCCACTTATCCGAGTGCATTCCACTTCAACTTTGCAAACTTATTGCCCGCATTAACTATATTCGGTCCAGATTCGTTCAAAAGTTCCCTCAAGAACACGGGTGAATCCACTGGCGGAAGCTAACATCACTACATTATATAAAACAAAGTCGCTTTTCCTGTCCCTATATCCCTTTGTACGCTTAAATCTTAAAAACTACGCACCCGATTTTCATGCAGTTTTTACACGCTTTTTATTAGCTTCACCTGTATGTTTGTTTGTAACCGACTTCTTTGGGCGCGATTTTGACCCACTTTAAACGACCAGATTTCGTTCAAACTTTGTAGATTTATTGAGGACCGATGACAATACACTAATTTGATAAAATTATTCCATTTTAACCGACTTCCCAAAAAGGAGGAAGTTACACGTACACATCGATTACTCCGAGGTTTATAGACCGATTTACGTGATTCTGTTTTTGTTCGACTTGGAATAGCTGCCAGTTGGTCCCATATTCATCAGGTCAGGATCTGATGATGGAAACCCTGAGAAATCGAGGGCAACCTTCAAAACTTGTAGGCATACATAGGGTAAAAACTTGACACTTAGGTGTACGCCTAAAAGCACTATTCAACTGTGAAGATTTGGAGCTGACCTGATGATGGAGACCAGAGAGGGTCGAGGGAACTCGACAACTGAATATGTAAACTACCTCGTGTTTGGGCTTAAATTATTTGTATTGACAAGACCTTTGCAACAGTGAAGGTTTGGAGCTGACCTGATGATGGAGACCAGAGAAAATGGAGGGAACTCGACAACTGAATATGTAAACTACCTCGTGTTTGGGCTTAAATTATTCGTATTGACAAGACCTATGCAACAGTGAAGGTTTGGAGCTGACCTGATGATGGAGACCAGAGAAAGTCAAGGGAACTCGACAACTGAATATGTAAAATACCTCGTTTGGACTTATATTCTTTGTATTGATGAGAACTTCCTACTTGTATGGATAGTGACAACTATTCGTATCACTGAAAAGCTTTAAATAAATAACCTTTTACAAAAAATTAAACCGAGTTCCCAAAACACTAAAAGCAAAAAAACTAATTTTAGGTGCATCGGCCTAGAAGTCGGTGGCAACATTAACTTAGTAACATCCATTACACACCGACTTCTAGGCTTTTCAATTTGCAAAATATGATCTTTGTTAATTTATATAATTTTCATCTATAGTCGATAAGGTAAGAAAATTAATTAAAATTTTCTAGAATTTTTCTCTACAGTCGATAAGGCAGGACTCGATGTTAATTTTTATTTCCAATAATTATCTTTAGCCGTTTTCTCTAATATTGACAATTTTTTGTATACTAAAGAGAATTTTAATTCTACAAAACAAATAATAGTTTGAAAACAAACTAAAAAGTAGAAAATAAATAATAGTTTAAAAAAACTAAAAAACACGCTTTTTATAGAAAAACGAACTAAAAAATAGGAAATAAATTTTAATGAATTTAAATTAAGAAAACAGTGTTAAAAATTTCAATGAATATAAATTAATAATAGTGTGAATACAAAAAAAAAATATTTAAAAAAAAGCGTGGGGTGCATGGTGTCAATAGTTATAAATATTTTATTGACAGATATGAGTACAGTGATTTTCATTTCGATAATATCTTAAAAAGCACCCACGCTTTTTAAAATTTTTTGTTTTCACACTATTATTAATTTATATTCATTGAAATTTTTAACACTGTTTTCTTAATTTAAATTCATTAAAATTTATTTCCTATTTTTTAGTTCGTTTTTCTATAAAAAGCGTGTTTTTTAATAGATAGAGTGATTAAAGAGAAAGGTTACATAAGTTTAATAAATGAAATTGTTATCCCGTGCAAAACCGGAGCGGGTCGCTAGTAATTATATGAATGAGTGAGTACCGTTGGTGTGCTTGTCGCTGTGTCCGTTGGCGCTGGGCGCGCGGCTGGTGTGCGAGATGACCGACGTCGCCACGCCGTTCGCCTTCTCGCCGCCCTGCAACACAACACACTCACAATTACACACTAATCCTACTTATATTATAAATGTGAAATCACAGAATGTATAGATGTATGTTTGTTAATCTTTCACGCAAAAACGGCTGGACCAATTTGGTTGAAATTTGGTATGTAGATAGGTTTAACACAAAGCTACTTTTAATCAACACACCAAGCAGATGAAGTCGCGCGCGAAAGCTAGTTAAACGGTGAACAACATCCCTACAAATCGATGTAATGTTTCGTAAGAAAATTTGTGAATCTCAGCTTTCATTTATTTATTTATTCTTAGGAAAGCTTACGGACTAATGACAATTTTAATAACTTACTATATTTCTAATTTGCTAACAACAAGCTTCCGCCAATAAATAAATGAATAAGGTTGTACGGAATAGTGATTGAGCGGTGTGTACCTCCTGGTCGGAGCCGTTGACCATCTCGACGAACTGGCGGTACTTGAGCAGGAACAGCAGGTCGTGGTCCCGCTCCAGCAGGCCGGGGTACAGCGCCCGCGTCGTCTCGATGGCCTCGCCGATGCGCCCCGACACCACCAGCTTCGACACCCCTGCACACCGAACACCAAGCTCAACTCTAGCCGACATCTGTCTCGTGGACTAACACTCCAAGCCTGGTGGCTAAAAACCTAACCTAACCCAAGTCTTCGGTGGTGCTTCATCGAAGACTTAATTAAACGTGGCAGAACTCTAATGCAGTATGTATTAGATTATAGATCTTAAAGTAATAATGATGTCTTTAGCAATCATTTTATTTAGAATTACTTTAATGTTAGTAGATATTAAAACGAGACGTTTTCAATGTGTATGTAGACAAATATTATAAAGAGGAAAGATTTAATGGTTTCTTTAAAATGAATTCCGAAACTAATTGAATGATTTTCTCTTTTTGGGAGTCACATTATCCCTGACGAACATAGGCTATATTTTATCCGGATACGGTCAGAAGTATCCCCGGGACGCTAGTGCTAGCTAGTTTTTAATGTGATATTGTAACTGACTTTGTCTATTTTTAATGGAGGCGATGTCCTCGTCGATGGGCTGCCCGGTGGCGCGGGAGAAGGCCTGCGCCGTGCTGCAGTACCCGTGGTGCACCAGGTACGTCGACACCATCCTGTAACGTGCACAGCACACATTGCACTACATCTGTCAACCAATAACAACTACTACAAAACACTGCTACTCAGCTAAGTGTTCAAAAGCAGTCCAGCGACGCTATGTATGTAACGGTACTTTTTTTGTGAGTGTGAGTTTGTGGTCTTGGCAGCAGTATCGCTAATGAACAAGGTATGGTCGTGGCGTACCTGTGCAGTGCCTGCTGCCACTGGCCCTGCTCCTCGGGCAGCGGGAACTCGTCGATGGCGCGGCGCGTGCGGGCGCGCAGCTCGCGCAGCATGTCCTCGATGTCGAACACGAAGGGCTGCTGCCCGAAGTTCGCGTCCACCACCTCGCCCGGCGTCTGCAGCCCCACTGTCGGGTACAGGTTCGGCTGCAACGTTCCCACCACTCACGTCAATCATCATTGTATGAACTCTTTTTCTGATCTTGCGAAGAGCTACTGACACGATTTGGGACTCTTCAAACAACAGACGGCATGGAATCACCAACGCAAAAGTCAAAAGTATAAATAAGGACAACTCCCTGACAATAATAAAGCCGAGAACTTTTCAACGATGGTCCACTGTAGTTGTTTGTGATCTGTCATTAAATGATGATCCAAAAGATGCAGTGTACAAACTGCATTTATACAAATAGTGGAGTAGTGCAATTGTGTAGTGTCCTTGTGGGCAGTTCCGACATAGTTGCGCGAGTGTCGACGCTCGCCTCCTACGAAGCATTATACTGCATGTCGCGTGGGACGGACGCAACACGAGCAGCTAGGTGGCAGGGTTTCATATCCGATCGTCACACTTGCTCCTCGATTAACTATAAAAGCTTTAAACACTCTTGTGATTCCGATTCCAAGTCAAAAATAACTCATGTAAGTTATTTTTGGAGCCTTTCTAAAGGAAGCTTTTGAAGGAAGTATTTAATAACTTCGATAATATAGCATGGCAAGTGCACCTTTCACATAGTATTGTTAGTGAGAACATACCGGCAGTCCTCTGAAGGCGATGCCGAGATGGTGTCCGTTCTTGGTGTAGAAGCATGTGTTGTCGACGAGGTTGACGCCGCAGCCGATGACGTCGCCCGTGGTGAACGTGGGCCCGTACGGCTGCCCCGTGCCCGACGAGCAGAACGAGTGCCCGTCGTCGCCGTGGTACCCGTACGAGTGCTTGTCCCAGCCTGGAATATAGCCACCACACTACCTGTTCACTTCTATTCCTACTTAGGGTTCACTTAGGACATTCATTTGTACCATGAATTCCCGCAGATCAGAAATGATCCCGCAGGTGACATCTGTCAGTTTGTATCTGAGTGAGGCGAGATGAGTGATTGTTGAAGGCGAGGTGCAACTTACCAGGTAATCTGTTCATGTTAACGCCATGTGCCGAGAGTCCGATGCCCATGTACCCGTCGCGGCCCTTGGACACGATGCGCACCTCGAAGTAGTAGAGGCCGCACGCCGCGGGGATGGGGTGCGTGGCGCGCACGCTGGCCGCGTCCTTGTGCGTCTTGCCGTGACCTGCACACCACATCAACCTCCGTCATACCCACGCTTGCCACTCCCTGCCTCCACCTTACTACAGGGACGTTCATTTATCACACTATGCGTATGTCTACAAGTTCATTTTAATAGATTACTCTAGCTAGAGAGGGTTGCGTTAGTCAGATGAAAGCGAGATTAACTAACTTACCTAAATGCTAAAAGAATATAGGTACATATAATGAAGGTGAAGAATACATAGGTGATAAGAATATGTGAACCTGATGAAAAAAGTCTTAAAACTGTCAACTAAGATTAAAACCCCGAACGAACTACCTACATCAAAGAGTGAAAGTCTTTGTAAAACAACCGGTTCCAAAAGTGAGAAAACCTAACGTGCCATGGTAAAATCATGACTGAATTTTGTATTGCCTTTATCTACCTACAAGAACAAGTAAATGTGTGAAAACAATAATTTTCGCATCAAGTGGCCGGAGATAGACTGTCCTTGGAGAGTGCCAGTGGCACGAGCACTTTCACGCATTAATTAAAATCCACTCTAGTAGTCCAGTTTCCAGTGGAAAGCCTATACAGCGTCGAACGAAGACCGTTTATTTATGAGCCACAATCTAAAGTGACACGCGCTTCTAAACTAACGTAACGGATACTTATTTAATTAACTTTGCTGGGACAGTTTGGAATAAATTCACAAGCTTTGGAAAAGTATGGAAGATATATTGAGCTCTCAGCAGAAGAGTGGGGATCGCTTTGCGCACTGTATACATAAGGCAATAAATCGCTTCTGCGCAGGTAAGGGTCAGGGCTCAATATCCATGCCGATAACTATAACAGAAAATACATTTATGGGCATTGTAATTTGTTAATTGATTGAGCGAACAGACATTGGTGTGAGAGTCTTTATTTAACATAATATCTGTGTCGTTGCTATTCGGCAAAACTCTCAAATGCCACATTATTCAAAGCGTAAATTACGACAGCCGACGCTCGTGATTGGCTGTTCATTCTACGAACAAACATCGTGAACGTTAGATAAATACGAAATGTAGATGAATTTTAATACGAGGCCAGGGAATGCTAACGACCTCCAAGAAAAAAGTAAACACTTTTTTCGGTTTGAATTCAACAGCATAAATTATGGGACGCACAAACTGTGAGCCGCAGTCACAGCAACAACAATGCAGAGCAAACTATTTATACCCAACAAACAAATACAACGCTAACTGCGAAAAAACTACGACTCATATTTGAATAACCGACTTACATTGTGAAAAACGATTAGTCTATCACAAGGCCAAACACTTGAAACGATACTACGCTATATCATAAAGTTGGCTACAAACACGCCAACGTTCGCAAACCAACACGTGGAACAATGGCCAACGGGCGCTCGCTAGTGTTGATGACTGAGCCGTTTCATATCACGCCTGCGATTCATGCTAATGACCACAACCAATGGAATTATAAGACAAATGTTAAAGCGGTAAACAGACCTGAACGCAATATCTGTGCTGTCTGTTATCAGCGAAACGAACACGATAGCGAACACACAGCCGCAATTATTGCGGACCCAGGAGATGGTTTAGTAATCTAGGTTGTATCTTATCGTAAAAGGTCGCATTACATTACGAACCTATAATAAACAACAAACGGGCCAAATTTGTCTCGAAATAGAATACCCAATTACAATACGGAAACATTAAGTGGTAGAATGGGCTGCCCGTGCTCGTCATTAACTAAATAATAGCCTAACACGAGCAATTTGAAGTTTTATTATCGTGGTCCAAGAATCCCTTCATGATGCCTCGCTTCTCTGCTAGATCGCGCTCGGCCAATGGGCTCGCGGATTGCAGCACGCGCACGCACACACACGAGTTGCGCGTACGCATGAGAACAACAACACAGGTTAACGAACCGCCTCGCCACGTGTTTACACAACAACGCGTAGATTAAACCACTGGATTGTGTGGGCCGATACACGCGCTCACGATACATGGCCGTTCTACTACGCAGTTTAGGGAAAACACGCATTTTATCAAAACTCACGAGACAAAGCTTCGGACTCAGGATTTTGATGTTACTGGTTGAGGTGTTTGGCCCAATAATATGTAAGTGTTAAATGGCTGTATAATATACCAACATTAGGTAAGTAAACATAACAGCTGTAGTAACGGTTCATTCCTACAACGACTACTTGTTTATTTACAAAAACACTCAACTTATTTAGAACAAAGAAAGAATTAAACAAGTCAAAATATTCACATACATAGCTGTACAAACAAATGCACAAAGCGTTCGAGGAATCAATAGAGCATTACCTTCAAAGCTACAATGAAATCAAACAGCATAATGACTGACTCATTACCTGCAACCACTTACAAAGACCACAGAAAACGAGCGCATGAAATCTATAATCCTGTTCATTCTGTCTTTATCCAACACATATGTCAGAATTATTTTTATTATGAGACGATGTCACGAAAGTTCTCTAAGAAAGATAAAAGTAGATTTGTCGTGGAATGTTTTTGTAACTGTGCTCCTCAATTACATCTCCAACATTTCATGTGCAGGCATAATCGTGGCATGAAGTCAACATCTAAGCAAACATGCAGCTCAAGGAGCAAGTGCTGAGAACACGATCAGGGCCCCGATTCTCCTAAGTTAATAATGTCAAAATCGAATAGAAAACGAATTGCAATATGATCGTAATAGCAGTTTTAACCATATCGGGCATTCTGCTACTAATAAAAGACCAATCGTATTCGATTGACATTTGATTGGTGTGCGATTGATCTGCTATTTTGATGATTTTGGACTATACGGTAGTTTGCTGTACAATCATTTTGCAATCGTAAATCATTTGCAGACAAAACGATTCATTATTGAATGACAGAAAAGGATAAAAACGTTTATTTCAAAGAAAAAATAGCGGAATGCCACATACGCTTCAATCGTAATCGAGTCGGGATTGGGTCTCAGTCGAATCGAGTCGAACGTCAATCGAAGGTCGCTTAAGTAAAATTAGGAGAATCGGGCCCCAGTTCGTCGGCCGGCTACCAACACTCACAATCTTGACCTTCGATAACTTAGGAACAGTTGACTCAAGCACTATCGCTAATGGGTATAGTGAGCGCCATATTTTCAACATAGCTATCGAATTAGTTACGAATGACAGGGCACCACGAAAGGGCGCCGACAAGGCCTCTCGACTACTAAACCCTGTTGGTAACAAGCGTTGGTGCGTTGGCGTTGGCCCGACTATGGTCCGTACATAAATCTACAAATGTCAAGGCGTTCGCGAGGTCGACTCACTTGCGGTTCCTACAAACAATGAATCCGAGCTCAGTACGGCCGACCCATTATAATGCCATGCATTTAAAACAATTAAACGTACCAATGAGTCGCGCAGCCAACATATTAATCGAAGGCGTGTTTACGCGGTCATGTAAAGCTAAATGTCGTAAATATATGTAATTTTGCTAGCGATATTTCTGGAGAAGTATAGCGTAATATTAATGCACGGTCCACCGTCGTTGTACAGCCTTGTGCATCAATAATATATGAGATAATGATAGGCTGGAGTGCATACAAACGGTGAACTGCAACCTCAGTCGGTTCTGTTTTCCTTACCACAAAGAAAACTTTACAATATTCTGCTTCCAAATTAGAAGTAGTCATCCAGTGTTTTAATCCCATAATTATAACTAGTCAATGTGGGCACCTTTACGCAACAATTGCTGCAATCTTAGATTTCTGTCACGTAATTGTCTCGTTCTATTTAGTAATGTAGGGCACACCTAATTGTAAATCAGACGAAACGAGCAAGGCAACGTTTCGCTCCGTCACTTGGCAAGACCAATGAAGAGACTAGGGAAAACAGCGGCAGTCCGCGCAGCGCTGTATGGACAAAATTAGCTACAATCGTTAGCGGACCGTTGCCCCCGGCTGCAGGTGGCTAGCTGCACCACGCACTGACTCACGCCTCGCCAGATAATGTCCGTACCGACACCGCAACACCGCTCACTAAATTGATTCAAGCACACACCGACTTACGCACCATTCCTTTAAGGGGAAGCTATCGCAGATAAAAGAGGAATCCCGCAATGTTCATCATTGCGTTTGTGTGCGTGCGCTGTGCGGCTGCCGTGAGTATTGTGTAGTATCTGCACGGTGTCGGACTGCCCGGCCGGTGAGTCATACATTTAGATGAAGACATTCCCTTCCCGGAGCGTTGCGCACTAGAGCGCAGGGACCGTTCAACGTCGTCTGCCTTATCTGAATGTTTGTGGGCCAAAACATTAGCAGAGTGCATACTGAGCTTATAGCCAGGGTAGTATTACTATCTTGAAAATTAAGTACATACGTGACTCGCTAACCTTTAGCTACATAGTTGTTATCGTCTCTAAGTTATTTCTGGCAATACTTTTAAATTATTAGCCGCATGAAACACACGTTAGTCAACACGCAAATACCAGAAGCAGGAAACAGTAAATATCGCTGACATATGAAACTACATTATGTAGTAAACAATAACAACATATTTACATAGTCATATGATTAAACAACTGCTCCTTAAACACAAGCAACAAGTTCGACCACGAATCATAATTCACTAATTTACACAATTTGCTAATTCACATTCATGCATCGAGAAGTTTTGTTAATTAAGTATAATTTTAAAAAGTTAAATAGGTACATAATAGTAGAAAAAAGATCTGAAAGATCAACTAATGTTAAGTGTAACGAGAAGTTATAAGTCGCAGGGTAGGGAAATTCATGAAAACAGATACAACATTTATATTATAAAGGTGCGTTATGTTCTCGAACTAGATTTATTTAGCAGAGTGAATACAATAAATGAAGTCGAAATGTGCTTGCTAAAGGGAGACTGTCGTAAATAATAATTACAGGGGTAGCTGAAAGCGAGCTGCCTGCCTTATATGGCAGGTTTGAGAAAGCGCAAGCACATGTCGACGAGACTAGAAGGAAAGCATACAGAGATTAGAGCACTCGAGTGGTTTCCCGAGAATGTTACAGAACACACAATGGCGCGTCACGCAGCTGCTAGCAAACAGTCGGGAGCGCGCGCGGCGGCAGAACGCGCACGTCCCAGCGGCGAACACACCATGTCAACAGCGGACTCAACATTCATTATTCTTATTTATGCACGTACTATGAATAAGCACTGTTTATTAGCAAGATGCGTGGCCACAGATATAGTTGTATGTATATTGACGTACGATACATCCAGAGGCGTAAGTGGAGGTAGGGCAGGTGGGGTCGGCGGCCCGGGCCCTGCGTCCCACCTTACAACAAATAGAGAAAACATCCATGTCCATTAAAACGATCCACAGTCGGACCCCATACACACCACTTACGCTTCTGGCTGCTCGGCGAGACGACAACGACATGGCGCCGAGCCGAGGCAACACCGCGCCCGCTACGATGATCCCGCTTAGCTATACATTGCACGCAAACGCCAGAGAAGCTTCCTTGACAGGTAAGCCGCGGCAGCAATGGTGCGTCAACACGCCATGCAATGTCCTGACTACCGGCACACGAGCGTTTAGAGCATAGTGGTGCTATGGAGCCGAAAATATCTAAGCTACTAATTACTCTAGAGTTAATACTATGATTATTCTAAGCTTAACAACGAATCTCATTTCAGAACATCCGAACCTCACAGTCTATACTTATGTAGAGAGCTTGGCAGAACTCCCTATTTCTCAGAACTTGTGTACCTACCTACGTGTTATGTAAGCTGGCGGGAAATACAGGGCTCGACATTATGGTGCAGGTCCCCCCCTCCTCACGTATGTTAGTTGACTAATATAAGTAGATAACCTTATTCAAACCGATGTTTTTTATTTATAATTTTATCTCTATCACGCTACATAAATATGTAGATGAAAACTATATCATGGTATAAACAAAACTGGTGTAATGTACATGATCGTGCTTCACAAACTTACAAAGATGAGAAGTATCGAAAATCAATTAATTATGCAGAATTGACTTCTTTTAAAAATATATTTACCTACATGGCTCGTAAATCGAAACAAGAACTGCTGCAAACAAAGAAGCTTAACTTTAAGGAAAGCATGAAAAGTTCAACGAGAGATAGGCACGGAAAATTAAATAATTGAAACTGATGCATTGCAATTGAAACTGATGAAAAACCCGATGAACTAGCAGCCGAAGTTAAAATAACTGGTTGTAAAAAAGGAAAACACCCTTTGTTGCCATAAACGTCAAATGCAAATGAAATGAAAATAAAACAAAGACCATGAAAATGGAGAGAGCCACCGAGAAAGGCGAGGGTGAAACCAGGACCAAGAGCACAGCTATAAATGTCAATAACTGCAGACGAAAAAAAACTGCAACATTGTGCATAGAACATGGCAAAGGTAAGCGCGGCGTGCGCGTGGAAACAATTAGCGCGGTTGCCATGCGCCGCGGCCTCGCATCCCAGCGATTACTTACAATTACATTAACTCCGATACATGTTTCGACACAAATCCCCTTTGCATGCTGCCGCTAACGTCAAACTGTGCTCGACTCTAACTCACGATTCAAATCTAAGAATCATGTGTTGTTGCCTCACCTGCCTGGGCCTTGAACGGTTAGGAAAGGGATTTTCGTGACTGAATTAATTTCGATAACTTGGTAAGGGTGGAGTTGAAACCCACCTAATATTTAATGTCTATAAAGAACTACTTCGAGGGAATACGTCTAGATGTAGTAGTCGATCCAATAAGGGATACATGTTTTTTTGTTAATATGAAAAACATCAAATTTTGCAAAAAACTATGATGAGAAAGTAAGAGCAAACATTCATATGCGATGTCAATATCGTAATTTTGTACCCGAATCGGTACCTGTCATCAATCCCTATTAATATTACAAATGCGAAAGTAACTCTGTCTGTCTGTCTATTACGCTTTCACGTCTAAGCCACTGAAGTGATTTTAATAAAATTTGGTACAGAGATAGAGTTGCTTGAGAAAGAACATAGGATTATAAGATAGTTTTCATCCCGGACTTTTGAACCTCTTGGAAACGCGATATAACCGAAATCTACGCGGGCGAAGCCGCGGGCGGAAGCTAGTAATACATATGTATAATGGCACATCGCAATAATAACTTATCAAGTTTAATAAGACTGGTTTCATTGCGCCAATCAATAATACTTCATAGCAATAAACCTGCTTATAAAACGTACAGGTAATACAACTACAGAACTGCTAAGTTTTTGCTAACAAAATTACGATATTACTGCAGAAGAAAATCAAATATTCGCACAGCATGTTTCGAAACCGCAATGAAAGCAATCGTATCGGACCGATGCTGAATTAACAATGAAGTACAGTGTTCTCGTAGGAATCTGTGATGTAATACTGCGATACTTCTCTACAAGTCAGGGTTGAGGCCTCGCATGCAAACACTGTTAAAGGACACCACTCAAAGTACCATCAAGCTTCAATGATGCTGCGTTACAAACGGCACAACTACAATATATTAATATAAAAAAGATTTAGTGTCAAAATATGTATATAAATTTATTCCGAGGCCAGCACCAAGCCTAGCACTAGCACCATAGCGACCCAGTAACCCAATTCCCTCAATTGATCTCACAGCGTCGCTGCAGATAAGCAGTAGATACCTCCGAGCTCCCCTATCATGCTGCTATTAGATACAACGAGCCAACCAAACTGTTCACAACATTTCACTAAACAAGCAATCGCATTGCGGTTTTTGTTCAATTGTTCATATTTAATGTTTCTTGTTAAGGACCCCAAAAATGGATGTTTGCCAATACTTTAGAGTTGGCGATTTGTATAAACTGCTGTCGACTAGTTCTAACAACTTGAAGCGCAACGTTTTCACAGATTAAGTACTTTTTTAAGATAATTTAGCGTTACAATGCCATGGCTAATTGAGAACCAGGTTTCTTTGCTCCACAGAAAATACACTGAAAAAACTAGATACTTATATAATATTTTTGTATTATTGAAGCACGTAGTGGATAGTATTCACTTATAGCATTGTAGCATCTAAGCGAGATGCTCATAATCAAGGCCTGAATAGGACTATGTTTAATAAAAATGCTTCATCAAGATTGTAAAAGTATTGTAATCTGTCAGACTATTTTGAAGGAGAAAAATTAATAAAATATAAAACAAAACACACACACGAAAAGTTCCGACTATACAGGTTTTAGTCCGCCACAGCATTATAATAACGTTGCAATCACCCGCTGGGCTGCCAAGCGTAGCTGTTGCACCAGAATCTCCCGTTCAAGTTGCACAAATCATTCATTTGTAATTAGACGTTGCTAAGTTTAATCTTTTCGCTCCTCAGGAATCATTTAGTTTTGATGCAAAACTTTCGTTGACATTCACTGGAGTCATAACCGTTCAAGTTAACGACGCCAGTTAATGTCGCTTTCCATTATTGTTGCATGTTTCTCTTAATGTAACCTTTTGTGTTTCCTTGGCATTAAAGGCTCGAGCAGACCGGATGCGTATGCGTAACCACGCGCGTAGTCACGCGCGTAGTTACGGCGTAACCATGAGTTGTAATGTATGGAAATGTATGAGACAGGCCACACCGCTTGCGTAACGACGCGCGTGTCTACGTTACGCAAGCGGTGTGGCTGTCATTCCATACATTAACTCATGGTTACGGCGTGACTACTTCTTATTTGAACTGTACTGAATTCTCAGTAAATATTTTAAAAGGTTGTCTTCTGTCTTTCATAGCAAGAATTTTGGCAATCATTTCAAAACGACTGTTCTCTGTTCGTGAAAACATTTGTCACTTTTGGTAAAGGGGAATGAAGGCAACCGCTTAATTTAATCACAGAAACCACATTGCTATGCGTGTGTACAGTGTACATAATTGCAACGCTGTTAATTAAAACAATACTGATCTAACAGCTGCGTAGATAACTACCGGACTATAATCGTGTATACTGTTTAATGGAAACAATAACGAGTTAGTAAAACGAAATGCGGTGCGTGCACAAACCTCAGAGACTTGTCGACGTCAAGTTATAGCAAGACATGGCGGAGTCCGCGGCCGGCGTCTCGCGTGCCACCCATTGATTGCTTTCCGACTACTGCCTCGCTAATCATAAGTTTGTTGCTACAGGCACCATTCAAACCAATTCAATATGCAATACGAACAACTCAGCCTTCAGCAGTTGAAACGAAAAAACTGCCTCAAGAAAATATCTATTTTTAGAAGAGGATAAAGAAAGCGTACAAACATATTTTAAAGAAAATGCTAAATGTTTCGAAATGTCAAAGGTTTATTTTCGTCTTGAGAAACTGTATATTTTTTTCCAAGAAAAAAGCAATATAACGACTTCTGAATTATATGTAACGTTACGGGTCAATTAATTTATTTTCTTGCCATTGTCGCCGTATGGGGACCAGCTAGTCATGAAGAAGCTTTGGGTGGATTTAATTGAACCATTTCTAATCAAGTGAAATGTTGCTAATTCGAACTAGCAACTAACTACAAAAGCAAAGACAATTTGCCGAGGTATGGGTGTGTGCAATGTGCATCTCGCGTGGTAACACGTTACGATATAATATTAGAATCAATGTCGGCGTCGCAATACGCAACCTCACTCAAGGAGAACGCTCGGGTTACAGTGCGATCGTATTAAATGATGCATGTCATAATTACGTTGCATACTATCACTTATTAAAGCAATATGATTCGCTACTTCAATGTGACTTGGAAATGTGCAGTCTTTTGTTAGCGTCTGCGCTTTCGCTACAATAGGGGAAAAAGAAGCCACTGAGTTTCTGAGGCTGATTTGAAAAGATGTAATTACGTAAATGTTTTTTTTATACTATTCGTTCTGTAGTAGTCATTGTCAGATGTTTGTAAAAACAGCTGTTTTTAGTAAGAATCAGTTTCAACAACTATACAGTGTTCAGAAAAGCTTAGATAGAGATACCAATGATTTTATTCCATTGTATGTATACGACTGAAATAGATTCCCATTAGGCGATACACCACTAATATGGCAAATAACTAAGGCTTCCTGGAATGGACACGTACAGGGTCTCGCACTCAACACAATTATTTTCCGACGACAACTCAACCAACACTTTATTGATCAAAACATATCACATTATGTATTGATAAACATAACACATAATAAAAAGACTTGAATACAAGAAGAACTGATATTTACTAGAAATGTCCTTGTCAATGACGAGCGGTTTTCAAAACCTTATTTAACTTTATTTATGACTGGGCTTGGGTTTCGGCTAATCAAATTGATCTGGAAAATTACCATGGCTCTTGAGGATAACTGAACTGGACAACTACTGGACTGGACTGGACTGGACAACTGGATAACATGAGCTGGACAGTTCATGTTATGCACCAAATTTCACGAACAGAAAAACAGATGAAGGAAAGAGTTTCTTACTATTCGTAGTAAGAATTTTTTGAAGTGAAAACTGCTTAGGCGTGCGAGCGATAAAGCCAAGTTGTTTCGGAGCCTATTTATGTCAAGCAAAAACACATCAAATCCTTCCTCTTTATTCTACGTGTAGGATGATATGCACATCCAACGGCAACGTTACTATTCAAGTTTTTACTTTGCTTTTACCGGTGAGATTTATTTTTATTTCATCTTTTGTATCCATATTGTATAGGGAATAAGATAAAAATTAAAACAACAATATAAAGTAATTATTAGGATTGTATGAAAAATCAGACAAAACAACCGAGGTGAACTTGACCTGCCATTGGCTGTGTTTGGCCTCCATACATTTATTTGGCAGCGATAAAACAACACGATAAGCACTCTTTGACCTCTTTCACTCAGACATTTCTGATAAACAATTAATTATACGGCGAAACCAGTTTTTGTTAAGAAAGGAAGCAATAGCTCATTAATGATTTATTAGAGGCGCCTCTTTAAATACAAAATCATGTAATACTTCGTCGGAATCGAAAACCCTGTTGGCATAACACGTGCAAAATCAGCAAACTACCAGAACACACAATAATTGCAAATTCTTTATACTTATCGTACTGAATTCTATGTAAGCAGATCTTGAGTACATTGAAACATATTTAAAGAATAGGTGAAGACACATGATCAGCGCCTCTAAACGCCAACCAGCAGTTTTGACGCGGAAGCGGAAACCGTAGGCAAGAGAGGAGTTTTAACGTCCTCCCTTTAGTTATTGAAATGGGAGGTTGGCGTGCCGTGTGACCCTCCGTATTAACTGACTGCACAAGAAAAAAGGGGACTTTCAATAACAGTAAGCAATTCAAAAGTATGTCACGAACCGACAAACTTTCACTACCATCAGCTACCGGGTTGCATAATTATGCTTAGCCGACTTACAATCCAATTATAATTCACCTTTAGACAGACCTCACGCACTTGTATAAGCTGACATTTTCTACGTATATGTAATAAGCGCAGCTAATTATTCAGTTAATCTATAGTTTTCTTTAGTAAATGGTTGAATAGCATACATTTCGTTTCATAACTCAGTATGAACTAATTTCACTAGGTACGAGCAGAATCAGGTAAAATCTCAATTCTACCGTGAATACACCGGGCTGTCTACTTTTGAATTGATAATCAGCTTATTTTTGATGGATCTGACTGTGATGTAATTTAGCTGTGCGCCAGAAAACCTGACTTCGAACGCTACTTCCTGACCGCAGGAGTATTAAATTAGTATTAAAATACGCTCCTTGAAAAAATAACCCGCCATTGTGAACAAGTTATTGTTATAATTACAAAACAGAACTACGTGTTAACAAAATGTATCTGTATCACAAAGGGCCTGAGTTTCAAATGAAATTGAGTTAAATAGAGTCGTACGTCGGGGCTTCGACGAGGCCAGTACTACAAATAGATACAAGGAAAAATAGACGGTAACACGTCAAGTTTGGGTGTATTTGTGAATGAAGAGCATCAGCAGGGGGAGTGGCAGTGGGGGGAGCACGTGGCGGGCGACCCGACGCAGGCGAGCTTGACCCAGTTACTAGATGCACCATTTCGGTCCCGTTTTGAAAGCAAGGGCGGCCCTTTGCCGACGTTGCTATGACTGGAGCCTGTGTGCCTCTTCCCAACACTCCTTTGTTCGTTCAACGCTGACTTACTGCGTCTTATTTTGACGTGCCTTCTGACGCCAACGTGATTGCGTCGACATCCGATGTGAGTTGTTTAAGGAAATCGCTAAGAGATTGTTAAATACCCGTCTAGTATAAACATCAGTAACACCGGCACTAGATTAACGGTAGCTATGGATCTAAACTTGTAACATTTGGCAAGGTGCCGTGACATGAACTCGGTGTCGCTTCTCCAACACGCTATAGTCTACAGCTCTTATAAAATATTAATCATACGATATTTACCATCTTAAA
Organism: Helicoverpa armigera; assembly: GCF_030705265.1. NCBI lineage: Eukaryota > Metazoa > Arthropoda > Insecta > Lepidoptera > Noctuidae > Helicoverpa > Helicoverpa armigera. The sequence continues at coordinate 183,309 of NC_087134.1, read as the reverse complement.
CAGCTGGTATCTTTTATTTTACACAACATTAGGTTACTGGTTTTAGATTATTGCGTAGTTATCGCAAGTAGTATGCAAGGCCCAATTACCGAAGATCCCCCGATAGATAAGTAGGTAGGTAAATAAAATATGAAAGATTTAAGTATATAAAAGTAAAACAGCACTCAGTTGCGCGCGGTCCGGGAACAAAGAGTGGAGAACAATGCGCTGTAGCGCTGCTCGCTGATCAGCGCAGGGTGGCGGCACTCGTAAATTATATTCAAGGCATGGTTCATCGAGTGGCAGACAATAGGCGACACGCCGTGATAGCGACACACGACACTTTGATCTGGCGCGCATTTCAATATCAAACAAACATAGGTACCAGGAAATGCTGAAATAACACGAGCTCACTCCAGATGATATTATTAGAAACTGACCTAAACCAGAAGCGATCATAGCGACTCTACTCTCTATGAATATTATATTCAACGTTCAATCTACAGTCAATGCAATGATTACAAGGCATTGCGATTCAAAAAAACTGTAGCACCTCAGCACAAGTAACAGAATTAACGACGGTACACTAAAGCACAGATGACTAAATAGTTACTACTGCAGTAAAAAGATAAACACTCCCGAGTCTAAGATAAGAAAACAGATGAGATTAAGAACAGGGAACACAACCTTACAAGCGAAAAGGCAAAAAGTCATAATAAATGATGAAGTGCAGTTAACTAGAGGAGAAACCGTGAGAATGTTTCTTTACAGAAAAAGAACTTTGTCAATAGCATTGAGTATGGCGACATTATCGCAGATATCACCAGGTCATTATGACTGTCGCGAATTAATAAGTATCTGCAAACATTGATTCATAGCTATGTAAGTCGCGTCACCCCTCTGAGCTATGCAGCATTGTACAGGATGCCCTCCAGCCAACATGACCTCATTACCGATACACCCTCGTCCCTTGAGCTCTATCACTTGTCATACTAGAGGGATCAGCAGTAAAATATATCTATGATGCGTAATTTGAATATACATTTGCATAAGATCTGTTTATTAAAATGCTCGAGTACATATTTAACTGCAGTATGAATCAAGTGCATTCAACTTTTGATTACGTGTTATTGTAAGATGCACAGGCGTTAATAACAAGAAGTGAATTAAATAAACTCATCATCTTTATTCTAAATAATAATTGAAGAAGAACAGAAAGTCGAAGTGGTTCCTTCGTTCGAACACAAAGAAAATTCTATTGTAATAAATTCTATTTTAATAGTTGGTAGCCCACATGCGGTGAGATAAGTGAATACAATACCGAGCAGAGTCGACCCGTGTCCCTGCCAATGTTCACTGCTATTAAAATTATTATTCACGAAGGTAAAACCATATTGCTAAACCAGTATAGAGATGAACGAGAACTGGTAAAACAATAGTAGGTAAGTTAATATCGTAACTCGTAACTCAGTTTAAGAAAACTGAAATATGCTGGGCATAGCTTAGGAAAACGAAGGAATATAAATTGTTCGACCACCATAAAAGAAAATCGTAAAAGGCAGATTGAAAACCAAGATGGGCTTTAGCTACTGAAGACGCTAAATGCGCTCTACGCTCGGAAGACAAAAGTTAAATATTTAGAGGGTAAATCAAAATAAACTCTTTTGCAAAAAAAACGGGCACCTATGCGAAATCTTAGTTTTAAGGACTTTACGTGTATTTCAATGGGTTTTAATGATTGTAGTATGTTTCTAGCATCAAAAGAGTTAGCCGAGCATGCGTGAGAGTGTATTCTAAATTTGAATATTGTACAATTGCTAAGAAATTGGTTAAACCTTGTTTTGGACTAATTGCTGGCAGAAGGTGCGTCGGTGTTTTGAAAAGTTTTTTAAGTGATTTTCAGGAAAATGATAATGCAGTTTTAATTAATGATTAATGTACTTTTTCGTTAGATCAAAACATTTTTGAAAAACTATGCGTATTTAATAAAATTTTCACCTGCTCTAAATGGGCTATACTGATGGTTGATGCAATGTTAAGAGTTTCGGTATTTTAGTGTAAAGCGTTCTATTGTTTAGATATTGTACCCACGTGTTTTAAAATATCGCTTTTTCATAAATAAACACTATTAAGAAGAGTATCAGTACCTTTGGCTGCGACAAAACCAACTTAAAGTAAGCAGTGCCAATCACAACTCGTCTCCTATCGGACTTAGACATTTAAAGAATACCAAATTTTGTGATAAATGTTAAAATTAACCACATGAAAAATGATGAGGACGGTTAAAGCTATCTAAAAAGTCAAATTATTGCCTCGTTGAAGCTCTCGATAACTCCATAGGTATCGGGTTACTAAACGACGACTTAGCTGAAAGGGAGTCAAGAATTCAAAATTATTGGCCAAACGTATGTTTCTTAAGAAATGAGCAGATAGCCAATTAATGTTATGATTTAAGCAGGACAGTGCTGCAGATGCTAGAAAATCTCGGTATAGGCAAGTTTATTTAACAAAATGTCCGTGGGATGAAAACACGCTATTTGAACGCTCAGACTCATTGATCTTCAGAGGTCTACGGAGTTTCCCAAGAGACGAGGTTGTTTAAAAATCAGTGATTACGAGACCTTAAGACCTCGTGCTCACAGTCTCTGCGCTATTTTCTGTATTTTGTAGAATTTCAAGACTTTTAAAAATGGCAAAGTCCAATAGGAGACGAGTTGTGATTGGCACTGCCTACTTTAAATTGGTTTTATCGCAGCTCAAAGTACTGATACTCTTCCTAATAGTGTGTATTTATGAAAAAGCGATATTTTAAAACACGTGGGTACAATATCTAAACAATAGAACGCTTTACACTAAAATACCGAAACTCTTAACATTGCCATCAATCATCAATACAGCCCATTTAGAGCAGGTGAAAATTTTATCAAATACGCATAGTTTTTCAAAAATGTTTTGATCTAACAAAAAAGTACATTAATCATTAATTAAAACTGCATCATCATTTTCCTGCAAGTCACTTCAAAAACTTTTCAAAACACCGACGAACTTTCTGCCAGCAATTAGTCCAAAACAAGGTTTAACCAATTTCTCAGCTATTGTACAAAATTCAAATTTAGAATACACTCTCATGCATGCTCGGCTAACTCTTTTGATGCTAGAAACATACTACAATCATTAACACCCTTTGAAATACACGTAAAGTCCGTAAAACTAAGATTTCGATAGGTGCCCGTTTTTTTTGCAAAAGAGTGTAGTTGATTTGTCACTTTCTATATAAATGGGGGTCCATAAATCCTTAAAACTATGATAAGTAAATAATACGCCTATCTAGGCCTTGTAGAATTTGTGGAATGAATCTTTGTATTATTTAATAAACGTATTTTAAGTTAAGTATGTAGGGATCAGCAGTTTCCCTCTCGAAAAAGGTAACTAGTGTACAATTGCCAGCACATAGTGATCTTTGGCCTTATGATCACAGATTGCCGCATCAAACAGTAAGTCATGAATACTACAGCTGAAATCATCTCCACTTCAGTGCCAGGTTTGAAATTTAATATTTATTTGGCATGTTGTGCACTTGGTCCGGCGTCATCAGTCATCCGCAACTATTATAAACATATTATAATTTGTAACATCATCAATTAACAGTATAAAACTAAATTACGTGAGTGTATTTGAACGGAGATCAGTATGAAGAAAATTGGTTTCTGGTAACAATGGATTTGAAGAGATTGCACGTGTAAAACACAATAATAGACAAATGTCAGCAAATCACTTTCGTTGCTGAAGAATATGAAAATGCTTTTTAACAAAAGTTTGATGTAACCGCTTTATCTCACTTGAGTTCTAAACTTTGTTGTGGCTTGAGAGACAACTTGCGATTTCTCTGGAGAGCCTCGAGATAGAGAGTAGCCGGGTCAACCACGAGCTTTTGATCACATTCACTTTAAATTGAGGCTTCTCAAACTCATTACAATATGGAAGGTTATGTATTATTCAAAGCAATGCCTGCATGTTTTCAAGACCGATTTTTTTATTTGGTATCATTTAACTCATGCAAGCATGATTTTACTTTTTTTTTATCTCTGAATATTAAACCTCAAAGAGTTTTTTCTAACATAATGTTTAAAAGTCGTGGTGGCCTAGTGGGCAAAGAACCAACCTCTCGAGTATGAGGGCGCGGGTTCGAATCCAGGTCAGGCAAGTACCAATGCAACTTTTCTAAGTTTGTATGTACTTTCTAAGTATATCTTAGACACCAATGGCTGATAAAAAGGTGAAGGAAAACATCTTGAGGAAACCTGGACTATATAGTCTGAAATCACCAACCCGCATTGAGCAAGCGTGGTGATTAATGCTCAATCCTTCTCCGTGTGAGAGGAGGCCTGTGCCCAGCAGTGGGACGATAAATAGGCTGTAACTACTAACTACTACTACTAATGTTTTCTACATTAGTTAGCAGTAAAAAATAAAATGAACCTTAAAAACTTGTCAGCTGAACACCTCCAGTTCAGTTAGTGTTGGGCAGATAAAGCTGAATGTGAAGAATGCATCACGTATTTCCATCGCGTATTTATCGAGTAAACCCTCCTGTGATTACCCACTCAAACTAGGAAACATGATAATAGTGAGCATTGCCAACAATTGAATTGGCGTCGACTCGCCCCCAACGCTCGGTGCACCGCACGAACACAAAGCGAGCCCAACAGCCGCCTGTGGGGGCGCTGGCCACTGCACCAGGACGCTACTCTTTACTATACTATGACCTTTTCATTTTAAGAGAAAGCTTCAGAAATACAAAATACACTACTACAGCATAGCACAGCATTAGCTACCTTACATTTTTAACGTTACTTTAAGTACCCACAGTATTGTAACACAAAGTCGGATCCTCGACACAAGCACCAGGGGAGATCGGTACATGTTGCTCTCACTCACGAGCTCTCGTCAAGCCGACTCCTCGGTTCAAGAGGGACTCCCCACAAGAACTAAGCAACCTCCACAGGGTATGCAGCGCTCTCACATACGAGGTAGGGTGAAGAGGATGCATTTGCAAATTGTACTGCTATTATTTTTGTCAAAAGCAAGCAAACCTTCGTTGAGCAAAGTGCATATTTAAATGTGGAAGTGGAATGAAATTAATTATAATTTAGAATTAATTATGATTATTCAGAATGCGAAACTTCAATAATATATGTAATTATATATTCGCCGCGTATCAGGAACGAGTTATTCCCAATTTGTCATTAGTACCGATTGGTCACCAACTATTTTTTCCATACACCAAATCCCAATTGGTCATTCGAGCAAAATAAATAATTAAATATTTAAATTTTGAGTTCCGATTCGTCCCCCGCATAAAATTTCACGTATCAGAGTACCGTCAGAAATAAAAGTGTTAGAAGAAATTTTAAATGAAAAACTTCGATGTAGGTAAAGGTATAGCTCTCATATAAATATAATAAAATTTACATTAAAACACAGGTGAAGACAACATGGGCATTTTATAAACCCGAAAATGTGACTCGATACTTTTTGTGCCGGTAACAAAAGTACCAGGGGCCCATAACTAGCAAAGAGATTGTATACATAAAAATGATGAATGATGGTGTAAATTGGTATGTTTATCTACAATTAGAAAAAAAACGTAAAATCCTGACACTCTTGACTGCTATACTCCTGTAAGTTATGCGGTCCTAGTACACGGTGGGCAGTTCCATGGACACTCGTTGATTGGTATATTACTCATCTGATTTATGCGATCCTGGTATTTTGGTTTTGACCGTGCGGTGTGTGACGCCGTTGAAATCGCGATTTTATTAATAGCGTCTTGCCATATTCGAAAAAAACATAACCAAAATAAATAAAAAAAAACATATTACAATATTGTAAAGCTTATCTTGTTGACAGTACTTTTTACAAAATAAAGTACGGATGACCAATTGGGACTAAGCAAAATAAAATATTTTATTGAATGACCAACTGGGACACGTTTTTTATGGATGCCAAATCACTAAAATGACGAATCGGGCATAACTCTCAGGAACCTTGGTTGTAGCTTGTTTTTTGTCGCACGAGTAAATATTGTTAACTACCTGACCAGTTGCCTCGTCAAAACGTGTTTCATTAACTTATTCAAATGTATTTATTTATGCCATCGGTTTTAGTCGACTTGTTACTGTTAAACTGTTAACATGTGGTTAACAGTTTCATTCATTCATTATTCGTTAACAATTTATCAATTGTATTGTTTCGATTCGAACTATTTTAATGGATTACTTGGTACTTTACGAGTAAAGGCTGGAGTTTTTGCGTAATGTGCATTGTACAGTTAGGTCGGAAACTGGTCGGCAGTGAGCGCGTCATAATACGGTATCTCTATACAAGACCGGCGCGGCACGCTCTGCTCACAACCAAGGCTTTACGAATCACAATTCTATAGTAGGGATTGTCAACCATGTTTCCCGTCGCAATAAAAAAACAACATGGACCAATAACATATTGTATTTCATATTCCTGTCATTCTTATAACATCAGATGCTTTCTGAAATATATATCGAAAACGATTTCATCATGTAACGTATCTTGAATTAACTGAAGCGAATTTATCTTGAATTCTCTGCTCCATCTGACACAAAGCGAATGCTGTGGGAACCCCTCAATAAGTGCAATCACGGTATTCACTCACATAATATAATACTCGGCTCTATTGCGAATGTTATTGATTTTATCCATATGTCCCTGGGCTGCGAATTCTCCTCCTACCACAAACATTGTTGAAAATAAGGGCTACCAAACAGGAGTCAACTCAGTATCAGAAATTAATATCAAATGGGAATTTTTTAAACCGTTTTTGAAACTGCTCTTGTTAATGAGTTAAAAGTTGTGCCAGTCTTTGTTTGCGGAAAAAGAATTATTATGCACTGTAATGATCTGTTGCAAACACTATTCGCTCAGGATTCAGTGCCAATAAGGCAGCATAATTGAAACCAACCTTTTTGAAAATATCTTTTATATACATTCCTATTCAATGGTGTATTGAATGTCATATGATCTAAAAGATTCAAAGACGAGTTAGATTTGGTTCAAAGTTTCAGCAACTTTGTAACTGTGAAGAGACAGCTACCTAACTTTATATTCAGTAAAAGCAAACTTATCAAATCAGGTTTATACAAAGTTGTTTAGAATGTCTTCAATAAACACATTACCTTACCAATACACTCGGCCATATGAACTAACTGTGCACACTAAATCCTCATAAAGTTTGCGAAGCTTCGCATAGAAACAGCACACAGCTCGTTTCATAACAATTTGTCACTTTGTTTTCACAACTTAATTGAAAACCCTCATTTGTTTTATGTACTAAGACAAGACACTTATGCGTGGAACTACTTTATTATCTAAGCTTGTAATTACCTAATCCATATTGAAGTCAGTCCCATGAAACAATATAAATAGGTCTAGCAGAATTTGTCCAAAACATTGTGGAGAAGCATAAAGCTCGTTGACAGGCGAAAGCTTCACTGCGAGAGTAGAATGAGTTCGGAAACAAACAAAAAGCAATGTGGACAACATGAGCGATCAGCCTAGAGCAACTAGTTGGTTAACAGGTTTGGTGGGTCGTTAGCCTCGCATTGTGCCGGGGACGAGGACCTGCCAGCTTCTCGCATCAGGACTGGATATACCAAACTATATTTATTTTTTGTCAGTGAAACACTGAAATATTTCTCAGTCAAAGCCATGATTCGCGAGATAGTTACATGCGAGCTTAGTGCTTAAGTCTTGATCTTGGAGCGCGCAGGCGTACCACATACCGCTCGTTACATTTTAATACAATTTATTAAGTGTGATGCGCTTAAGTTTATTGAGCTAGCGGTGACCTGGTGCCCTATTGACCGTCGGGTCCTTCGCTCCAATTTTTCCGACATCCCCGAAAAATAGCTTGAAATACGCAGAATTAGCGAATGTCAGACAGAACACCTTCATGTGACCTAGAAGTTCACACAGAAGAGCAATATAAACGCGTAGTGAGTATTATAAAAAAGTTACTAAGTACACACGCCCACATGATTCGAAGTAATTACAAATCAGTTTTATTGAAGAACAAGCCCGACATCATCAACTCGTTATTGCTTCACGGCTATGACATCTGATTTGTTTCAGTTGACCAGTTCGCTTGCGTCTTAACTAAAGTTAGGTCTACCTTAAGTACATGCAACGTCAGAGTGGGTTCTTCTTAATGCGTAACGGTATAACGCGCTGCCGATTGCAAATATTAAATTATTAAATTTACATGAACTACAAACATCCAAAAGTGCTGCCAAAAATCAAATTGCCAGCGCTCACTTGTGTACAAATAGCACGTAAACGAACTCAAGTGGGAGGAGGAGCATTAGCGAAGCTACGCGAGATTATTAATGCCAGCAGACAACAAAAGGTGGTACAAATTGCATTGTCAGCACCCCCAGGGTCCTTGCCCCAAGTCTAGACGCGGAATTAGGCGGAGTGCACCGGCGTGAACCGGGGCCGGGCACACTGCAAGCGCAGTAGTCGGTCAACAACCGGCGCGTCAGGCCCCGGTCGATAAAGGGCCCCGAGCGTACCCGAGCGCCAATCCCCTTACACCACGAATTTCTGCAACTCGACATGCACTTCGACAAACGTGTGTCTATGCAAACGTGTTCCTCAATACTGTAAATCATAAAACTTTATTAGCTCTACTGTTTCCACTTGGGACATGCTTCAATTCTTAAAGCAATTTTTTGTTTGAAGCAATCGTTCATACAAAATAGAAACGCAGACCTATATAATTTTTAACAATAATGAAAATTTATTGTTACTTCAGACTATTTTTAAAAGATTTCGAAAACACACATAGACTAAAATTCTTAAACGTTATCCAAAAGTAGTTTCATAAAACTTAAGTTTGCTTTCCATATTAAATTCCAAATGAATTGTAGGAAAATATAGTCTATTAATTGAAGCCATAATAATTTTGTTGAATGTTTCACCTAGCGCATAACAATTTCACGACGAGGAGAAGGGGGAAACGCTGAAAGTTCCCTAATGAAGGGACTGTGACCGGTAGCACAAAGAACCTTCTACTATTTTGTAAAATGGTAAGGATAATTTTTTTTTTTTTAACATAAGTGGGCAAAAATTATCTTCATGTTACCCTTACATACGACCAGGCAATTCTATGAACACTTCAATCTAATACATCATCGCATCACTGGCCTCTCAGGAGTACATAAATCATCACCATACATTGGCAGTCTACCGTCACATCAGCTTATGTTTGTACCTCTCGACAACGCTCACAACTGCTTCAATAACACTACGCCAAAGATATAACGCCAACATGTATACTCTGTATGAGAGGAAAAGGAAAAGAGGACGCTCGCTGTACCGATACGACTCTAGAAGCGGGACCAACTATCACGTTCCTCATCATCAAGAAATCAAAATCATTAATGAATGAATGATGAAAAAGTTGAGAAACGATAAGGGTCAATTCCCACTGAAAGAGCAGCGGCCGGCAGCGGCCGTAATTGCAAGGGATTGAGCGCGAGCGCGGCGCCGCACCGCGCCGCGCTCTTACATTTTCCGTGCTCTTACGGCCGCTGCCGGCCGCTGCTCTTTCAGTGGGAATTGACCCTAATGAAAAAGGCATATTGATCATGACAAGTCTATTTGATAACTTCGGTAACTGACTGGTTCTCATAGTCCATATTTAGTCTGAAAGCTTGGTAAACGTAAGCATTGTTTATAATCACTGCTCATAATTTTTAATGTAAAGGCAGTATAATAATAATAGTGTAGTGAGATAAGGGGCGCGTTCGACTTACACTTATCACGGTTTACCCGCAAGCTACGTCGCGATCCATACATTACACGCAGTTTTGCGAGTAATATACCACTATTAGTGTATTATTGTAACTTGGCTCAATCATTTCTGTATGTCTCGTCTCTTGAACCTTGGAATAATCAAAGTTCAAGAGAGCTTAACAAACAATCCAACTATGCACATTAAAAATAGCAGTAAACTGCATTTTATCAGGTCCTGAATCTGATAAGTAAATAAATAAACATTGGGAGTAGGCAAGCATGGGGCAGAAAGCTTTCGCCCATTTTAGAAGAACAGACCAAAATCATTTGATAAAATCCAAGCATTGCTTGCAGTAAGATGGGTACTGGGTATTTTAATTATTATTGTACACCTAGCTTTCCTAACTTTAACACTGTTTTAAATGTAAACAATATACTAGCAAATAGAACTTGTTGAGTCGTTGATAGCAAGTGCAGCTAAAGTGAGTAAAGTACAATTTAATTTGTACCGCTATAAAATCCGTAAAAGTAGTTTTATTTAAATGTCTAATATTCGCGTAAGTGTCAGAAATCAATAATTTGTGTTTTGTTATTTATGTGAAGCATTTTTATCATAATGTCTGCTGTTTTTTTTCTAAAGTAGACCAATCTCAAACCTACTAATGATATATATCTCCTGTCATTTCACACATTAGGATGTTAAATGGCAGCTGAGACCTACAGTTAAATGTGCCCTCCAAATATTCACAGTAATTGGTAGAAACTAAGAAAAGTCGCAATGATATTTGCCTGACCTGGAATTTAATCCACACACTCATACTTAAGAGGTTGGCTCCTTACCCATTAGGCCACTGCAATGCTTAATATCTTAACCACAGCCACAAACGATTTCTTTTATCAATCAAGAAACAAGAACAGGTTTAAAGAAATGATGTATGATAATTATCTGAATAGCCTTTCCCAACTGTGTTAGGTTCAGCTTCTAGTCTAACTGTAGCTGAGAACCAAACTTTTGACTACCTTTAACAATGGAACAATATGGTCACCCATCCGTGAACTGACCAAGCAAAAGCAGTGCTTAACCTTATGATTGATTGATCCATGCTGGTGTTACTTAGCTACAAGTTCCTCAACCGAAAAGTGATGTATGATATTACAAGTAATTGAACGTTATGGCTTTTACGCATGTTTGACTATGATAGTAGTGATAACCTCTTTAGTGTAGACCTTGAACTGCCGTGGTCCAACAGACAGGTGAATACATTTACATAACATTACAGATTTATGCAACTGTATGAACTTGATAGATTTGCACAACAGTTTTGATAACTAGAGTCAGCAGAATAAAGACCTGATTTGTAGATTCTAGTTATAGTAGTTATTGAGCTTTAGTAGTATGGGGAACCCACAGAACTTAGTATTTACTGCAAGAGCTTATTTCTTTAGTGTTATATTAATAAAAAATAAGGCTTTGTTAGAAAGTTACAAAAAATTAATTTATCAGTAGTAGAAAAAAGTAAAACATAAATTCCTTTGTTATACAATGTGATTTATAACACAATTGAAAGTTGTAGCCTCTATGTATACTTAGTTGTAGAATAACCAAGATCAATATTAGTGGGATCAGTATAGAATAAACTAGGAAGAAAAACTTCAATCATTATTTGTCTCTTACCATATTGAAATTGAAATAAACCACGAAGAACTAGTAAATATAAGTATTGTATTGCTTTCCAGTATTTGTAACAGATTACATATTAACTAAATAAAAGAATGCCACAAACAAGTAGTCATGAACATGTATATACATATTTTTGTCTGCCATTTTAGAGGAGGAGACCTTGTAAACTCTATCATGGATTTGTCGCCTGAGACAAAGAATAACGACTTTTACGTGTTGCTCGATGCATTTTAACCTATTTCTACAAAAACCACTTCTTCAGCTATCTTTCATTCCTAGCATGTTGTTACAAAATACACGATCAGCTGATTTCTTTGTTTGACTACTGCAACGATAGTCACCGCACTACAAGCTGTTATGACACGTCAGACGCCTTAAATGTAATATTTTACTAAACAAAACTCTTGTCAATAAGTTGAGCATTGCTTTAAAATGTTTTGACGAGTAGTTTTGCGATCTACAAATCCATAAACAAACCTTGAAAGTTCTTACCTTTGTAATGGACTCGTAGATTATTTTGCGACAACCCGATGTAGCTGAATTTGTCTTTAGTACTCCATGATCTTGGTAATGGGGTTTCCTCTTCGTTCACATTTGGATATAGCAATTTTAAACGATCTACAGTATCACTTTGCACTTGATTTTGGGAATCCATCATTCCCCGTCCACTACCCATCGCAGCCATTTCTAATTTCCGTAATTTCATGTCATGTCAGTGACGTCACGAAACGATAGTCTTTTTAAAGCTTTCGAAAGATGGCAGCACAAGACCCAAATATCATGTGCAATAAGATTTGTACGGTTATCGCTATTTACGGTTTAGTTTATGGTTATAATGCAATTTAATATTATAAATGCAATTAAAGTAAAAACCGTAACTCTATCAAAATCATAAACATGGGGTATAAACATGTAATTCATTGGGTCAGGACCTCTGCAAATGCCAATAAACACTGCGATAACAAGTCAATTCTTTTGGATTTTCAAATAAAACCTACAAGGAGATAACAAGATAATCGCCACCACAACCACAACAAACCACTTCAGAGATTATAGTGATCGATGGTGGTATAGTATACAAGTTGGAAATTCGATTATTTTGTTTAACATCTATTATGAGCAGTATCCCGAAATACGTCAAAGTTATAGAAACTGAAATAGCAGGAAGATTAAAAAACGTTAAAAAGTTAGATAGCGAATTATTTGAAGTAGAACAAGCACATCGTGATGAAATTTTGGCAGTAAGTTTCAATGCTAACTTAGCAGAATCCTCTGTTGCCTGAATACCTGTTTGTCCACGTTGTAGCGTCTCTTATTATTGTGTGCTATTTTTGCAGATTTATAGAGAAGCTTTTGAAAAGTTAATAAATGGAACAATTACACATTCCAGAATCCTTAGTGAGATAAAACAAGCATATGATTGCGCGATACTAATACGTGATAAACGCATTTCACAATTTATTACTCAAGATGTAAGTACAAAATAATAATTTTTGTTTTTTTATTTTATTTGGGTCAACAATGAGACACTGTTACATATATAATTATACATTTGAACTTATATCCAAGTGCCTCGTCACTTAAAAAAGAACACTGTATGTATTATAATTTGCACATAAACCTATATAACTTTGACAGAAAAAGAAACTAAAAAAAGCCTTAAGAAGTCGACATTTTAGATTTGTCTAAAAGTGTATATTCTTATCACATGTTACACGTGCTTAAATTCTGTCTCCAACACAAAATCGTAAAAAAGCTAAATGCTAAAACCGGCGACCCAGATTAGTATACATCCCTAAAGAAAATTTTTGACACTGACATTTTTCGTTCGTTACGTATCAAAACGTCACAAAATCACAACAAACAAATCACGGCAGCGGCAATTTATTCACATTTTCAATTCCGATTAGAATAGATAACTCGTGAATACGTATTTTTGTAAATTTCAAAGTCAAAACCTAATTGCATAGCACAACAAAAATTTATTTGATAAATTCTATATAAAGCACAATGTCGGCGACCGGCGATGTAGCTCCGAAGGTGTTAGTTCTTGACGGAGGGTTTTCAACGCAGCTGTCGTGCCATGTCGGCACCACTGCAGATGGAGACCCTTTATGGAGTGCTCGATTCCTACAAACACACCCCGACGATGTCGTCAACACACATCTGGATTTCCTGAGAGCAGGCTCCGACGTCATCATGACCAATACTTATCAGGCATCAGTTGGCGGCTTTGTCAAACACCTTGGCGTTACTCCTGAGGACGGGTATGCACTTATCAAGCATGCAGTGGGACTCGCGAAGCGTGCCCGAGACACGTACATAGAAGAATGTCGCGAGAGCGGGCATGTCCCGCAGGCTCCACTGATCGCCGGCTCCATCGGACCGTATGGCGCACACCTGCATGACGGCTCCGAGTACAGCGGCAACTACGCAGACGTGACGCCAGTGGACACCATGCGGGAGTGGCACATGCCTAGAATCAGGGCACTTGTTGAAGCTGGAGTAGATTTTTTAGCCTTTGAGACTATTCCATGCCTTAAGGAAGCTGAGATGCTGGTAAGGATACTAAAAGAGTACCCTCAAATGAGGGGCTGGCTCAGTTTTAGTTGTAAAGATGAGAACTCATTGGCTCATGGAGAAGATTTCAAGACAGCTGCTAAAAAATGCTGGGATATGAACCCAAATCAACTGGTAGCTGTTGGTGTGAACTGCTGCTCACCTAAAATAGTCGCAAAGTTATTCAAGGGCATCAATGATGATAGGCAGCACTCACCCATTCCATTCATTACTTATCCCAACTCTGGAGAGAAGTACAACCCACAAATAGGCTGGATCGACCGGGACAAGTGCGAGGCTCTCGCTCACTTTGTGCCCGATTGGCTGGATGTTGGAGTTAGGTATGTGGGTGGCTGCTGCAGGACATATGGCGCAGATATCTCTCTCATTAAGAACCAAGTGCAGATCTGGATGGATAGTCACACTAAAGCTGCTTCAAACAAACATTAAAATATTGCAAAATGATTTATGTGTTTATTAATTAGAAATAATTATACAACATAATCATCAGCAATAGTAGAAACTTAAGATTAATGTTATCTCTACATTTTATCAATTGTTTACATATTAAATATATAATGTATCAAATCAATATATCTACTGAAAATAAGTGCTATTACATTGGGCCTAAGAAACATTTTACTGCTGTTTTAGTATAAATTATTTAGGTTCACATCAGTCATGCTCTATGATTATAGTTCAAGTTTTGTCTGCACTCTATAGGGTATTCTCATCAATCTCATTATATATGTCACCGGAAAATAACAAAACTCGTAAGTTGATCAATTTTCTAATAGGTAGTTGATCAACTCTCGGAAAATATCAAACGGCAGTTGAAATGGACTATTTAACGTATGTATTTTAGTAAGTTGATTAATTTACGGCGCCTTGCCGTGAAATCATCCGACAAAGGCGAGGTGTACGTTGATTGGTTAAAAGACTCATGCTTATATGCTTATAACTAATGCAATCAGAGAAAAGTATATTAAGTGGCGGATAATAATGTACCGTCAAATAGTACACTGGGCAACGATTGGCCCATTTGTGGATGATTTTACTTGTAGCAATATAGTTAATTCTTAAATTACGGCTAGGTACCCTAAGTTGACCAATTAGCTAAAATGCAATGCGTTAAATAGTACATTTTAACTGCCGTTCATTATTTTCCGAGAGTTGATCAACTACCTAGAAAATTGATCAACTTACGAGTCTTGTTATTTTTCGGTGATATATATATCTACGTATTGAAGATACTTTACACTGAATTTGTTTTTAAAAAATATAAATTAAATTGTTGTTGCATCTGATATTTTAAAATGTTATTCAATAAGGAAACTTGAGACTTGAAGAATAAAGACTGAACTCAATTCACAGAGAGTTTTTGGTATATCTGTGACAAAGAAACAGAGAGATGATAAAATTAAAAAGTTACTGAAGGAAAATGAAGATCTCAGAGAACAAAACTTAAAACTGACTTTTGAGACCAGCAAACTGAAGAAAGATATGGGGAAGGTGTGTACCCTTCTGTAAATGTTCTCAGGATAGTGATGTTTCCTTCATTGTAAATATTAACTGTAAATATGTGTGCGTCGCTCTTGCCACACACTGTGTTTATATTAACGTTATCTTTCTGCTTTATTATGTCGTAGCTCACGCACTCGCCAGCCGCTTGTTGTGGGCGCATATATATGCCAATTACACATAGTTGTGGGTGTTCATATATTTTGTTATATATTTTTAAATATACTGTTTTTATGTCCACCCGTTGTCTTTTTTGTATAACTTTGGGTTTGCTGCTTAGGGGTACAATGGGTTTGTTTTTCCTAATTTCTGTACTTATCCTACACAAATACATGTTGCACCTACATTACGTCATAATAATGAATGGCGTCCACGGCCGATTTCGGCCACGGCGGCTGTTCTCATTTTAAGGAGAGCCAGCTGCGCAGCAGGTCATATTATAGTGCTCGAGCATTTTGCGCAGACACAGGTGCACTCCCTATTCCTTCACTCTCATAACCCGCAATCGGCAATCCGACGCGACCGGAAAGAGATCAGGGGCCCGATTCTCCTAAGTTAATAATGTCAAAATCGAATCGCAATATGATCGCAATAGCGGTTTTAACCATATCGGGCATTCTGCTACTAATAAAAGACCAATCGTATTCGAGTGACATTTGATTGGTGTGCGATTGGTCTGCTATTTTGGTAGTTTTGGTCTATATGGTAGTTTGCTGTACAATCATTTGCAGACAAAATGATCGCAGTCGAACGTGAATCGTATGTTCCCCAGGCGCAGGACCGACATTTACGTGCTCTCCGTAGCACGGGTGAATCAATCACCAACTTCCAAACTACGGGATACTATGTAAACGTTTAAGAAAACCCACAAAGCGATTTCGGCCCGACCCGGGAATCGAACCCGAGACCTCGAGCACATTACGTTATATGATAGGCATAGTTCTCGCCAGACTAAACTTGCCCTTCGAGGAGTGTATGTCATCACTAAGGTCCTAGACTCACAGCTCGGGACTCGAAGCACTGTAACCGGAGGCCTCATGCACAGCACTGACAGAAGTCGCACTTTGCCACTACTGGACCGTCGCCGTCGGGGCACTCGGTTTCTGTTAAGACTACAAAAGGCTGCATATTAAGGGGCAAAAATATTTTGCAAACAAAGAATAAGATCCTATGTATCCTAGAGATGTCAGCAGCCCCAGGGGGGCCAGCAGGGCCAAGGCCTGCCGGGGCTGCGGGATTGTTCGAAAGAGTTACCGCGGCCCTGGTACCTACATAAAAGGCCTATGACGGACCACGACGGTTTTTAGTCAGTAAAGCCTGACAGTTCTGACATTCCCTCACCGCTGCTAACCCACAGCGGAAGGGGTCATTTGATGACTTTTGACGTCGTTAAAAAGAAAAGTTCCTATGTATCCATCCTTCTACCATCTAGATATCAAAAACCTTGTAGTGAAAACACACAAAGTTGCCTAAGTAATATATTGGTTGGCCAGCTGAACGACGACAAGTTTTCCGACTACCTGACGCTGATGAAGGAGCGAGACGCTCGCTACACGCTTTACTTTGAGAATCTGGCGCTGCAGATGAAGCTCAAAGAGTTGGACGGCAGCTCGTACCCGGTGGACGACGCCTACGGAGACCCCGTCGTGCTGCGGATAGCTCTCGACAGATGCAGGTAACTAAGTCCGACTAAATGCCGGCCATACACGCTACACAAATTGAAGTGAAGAGTTATACCCAAAAAACAAAATTTGGTACTATAAAGGTCCTGAGAACGTTTTAGAACGTGCTATACAAGTTTAAAGCCAGTATACATTGGCCCAAGAGCGTGGCCAATACACGCCATCACCAATGTGTACACGGGGTATTGGTGTATGTTGGCGGACATTTGTCAATTTTGGCGTGCATTCGGCGAGTTGTCGGTTTTTGGGGCACACATCAAAGGAATCGTGGCCCAGCGTGGCGAGTGGTGTTTACACATTCGGCCAATGTTTAGTTCGTCACCTGCCGCTGAGGATAGTACATTTTTGTGTTGCGTGTAAAAATAAATATAGTAGTAAATATAGTAGTGTAGCATAATATAAATATATATATACAAATAAATAGCCGCAGCTAGAATTACTTCGACGTCCTTCGCAAGTGGTTTGCCAGATAGCAATGAGCCATGCGCCAATGTGTAAACACCATTTGATCGTGGCCTACAATTGTGCATTGCAAAGCTTGGCCCAACACAGGCCAATGAGTAATGTGGGGGCTTAATACCTACCTGCTGTTCCATTAATAAAATCCTTCAGAAACGTTAAGTACCTGCGTTCTACTCACCTATTTCAAAGTCAAACGCATTCTATCTCTGGCCCATCAGCGGAGTACCTACCTAATTAAAGAACCTTTGGTGTTTCTCTAGGGAACAATTATCTATAACGCAGACAGACCTCAAGAAGATGACGGACGAGTACGCGGACACCGTACCCCGGCGGGAGTACGACACCTTGGAGGCCAAGTACTACCATCTGTCCAAGGCCTTGGACAAGCTGGAACAAGAATACAAATCTTTACGTGATAACAATAGACGACTTTTAAGTCAGTTAGATTCAAATTTTATTTAAAGTTATTAATACGTTTAGTGGTTGCTTCATTGTTGCCTTACTATTGCAGCGTTAAAGTCATCGATCGAAGAAGAATTGTTTGAGACAAAGGAGCGATGCAGCGAACTCGAGCGCGCTGGCACTCCGCGCCCGCAGTGGGAGCTGTGCGCTGACTTTATTGGCGGCGGCCGCGATAGGTCAATATGTTACTCTATCTAACTAAATCTTATCTTCCGCACTGTACAGTTCATTCAAATTATTATGATTGAATGGTATTCTTTTGATATTTGTGTTAAATGTCCATTTGATTTATATCCATCCAGGTGGTGGCAGTTAGCCAGGGGTCTATCTTCACGAGATACACTCAGAGTGTTGCTAAAAGAACTGGGGCCCGCTGCTGAAAGTGATCATTTGGAACATTTCGATGGACTTGTAAGAACGAACAACAAAAGTTTGGATCAGCCTAGTTATGGTTTTCTTTTCAGTCACAATTTCTTGTTATTTTTATTTATTAGGGTATGGATCCCGTGATACCACCATATCTTCGTTATGAGGGGAAGGTGCGCAATCTGCGGCTGTCGCGCCGGGAGATAAGCGTTATTATCAACGACATCTGGCTCGGAAAGATGGACAGCACCGACATGTCCATGCAGGATTATGTTACCAAGTATTTTGAAGATAGGTACTACTTCACACTATTAGTTTATAGCTGTTAGTTTTTTTCGCTAACCATGTCCTTAATATAGTGCCTACCTTATTTCATCTCGACCATACAACTGGGGCCCGATTCTCCTAATTTTACTTAAGCGACAACGATTACGATTAAAGCGTATGTGGCATTCCACTATTTTTTCTTTGAAATAAACGTTTTTATCTTTTTCTGTCATTCAATAATGAATCATTTTGTCTGCAAATGATTTACGATTGCAATATGATTGTAGAGCAAACTACCGTATAGACCAAAATTACCAAAATAGCAGACCAATCGCAAACCAATCGAATGTCGTTTGAATACAATAATTGGTCTTATATTAGTAGCAGAATACCCGATATGGTTAAAATTGCTATTGCGATCACATTGCGATTCGATTTCTATTCAATTTTGACATTATTTACTTAGGAGAATCGGGCCCTTTATCACAGACTGTATCTTTACATACGTAGGTTTTGTGTATTTTATAAGCAATATGCAACCATATTTCTGTAGATTCTCTCTTCTGTAGAATGTTGTAGAGCACATATTAGCATGCGTAATATATGTATCTGTCAGGTACCAGCAGCCGTCAGTGCGCGCGGAGTGGGCGTACAACTTGTGCGCGGGCGCAGAGCAGATGCTTGACGAGCCGCAGGTGAAGGTGTTCTGGGGTGTGCTGCACGGCCACCTCAGCGAGCGCATCTACTGGGGGCTGCGCGCCGACTGGCTGGCGCTGCGGGACGCGCTCTACCGGCACGCCAGGGACAACGAGGTGCTAGCTTGTGTGCCCGCGCCCGATCGACTGCCCTTTGGAATCACTAGTAGTCTAATCTCATAGGTACTGCTGTTACTTCTTGTTCGTTTACAGACGATATCAATAGAAGACTTTGAGAAGATTTCGAAAGCAACGTTCCCGCTTAAGAGTGAAGTAGACATCAAGAACCTGATGGACGTCGTACGTAAGCAGCTTAAACTGAAGATCAATAGCAACGAAGTCAACTTGGATAAACTGTTTCAAACGGTTGGTTGGTTACGTAATTGCACTTTTGCATTTGTGTCAACGCTGCATTGCATTGCATTCCTGGGGCTCGATTCTCCTAAGTTAATAATGTCAAAATCGAAAAGAAATCGAATTGCAATATGATCGCAATAGCAGTTTTAACAATATCGGGCATTCTGCTACTAATTTAAGACCAATCGTATTCCAACGACATTCGATTGGTTTGCGATTGGTCTGCTATTTTGGTGATTTTGGTCTATACGGTAGTTTGCTCTGCAATCATATTGCAATAGTTAATCATTTGCAGTCAAAATGATTCATTATTGAATGACAGAAAAGGATAAAAACGTTTATTTCAAAGAAAAAATAGGTTACGTAAACGTATGTGGCCCACATACGTTTCAATCGTAATCGAGTCGGGATTGGATCTCATTCGAACCGAGTCGAACGTGAATCGTATGTCGCTTAAGTAAAATTAGGAGAATCGGGCCCCTGAGTTAATCGTCATGAGCCTTTTTATTATCCCACTGATGGACACAGGCTCTCACACAGAGATGGATTGAGCGTTGATCACGACACGACGCTTGCCCACAGAGGTCAGGGGTGCATCGCATCCAGCACTCAAAAAAGGCTGTGGACACATTTATCACAATCAATCAACATTTATCAAAATTCGCATTTTTGTTCTTCGCTTATGTTTTTTTCTACCTTAACTACAAACTAAAAAAAACTGGGTCTCTGCGCTGGCGCCGTCTTGCCTACTTCGGGTCTTCTGCCTTTATGTGGAATAGTAATTTCAGAAGTAGGTACCTACAGCTACCTATTTTGTCGAAAATATGCTTAAACACACACCTACCTATTTTGTCGAAAATATGCTTAAATACAAACTTAGAAGAGTTACCTACATTGGTACCTACTTGCCTGATCTGGAACCGAACCCACACCCTCATAGGTACTTGTGAGGTTGCTCTGCCCAATAGGCCACCACGATTTTCTTTGTACGCTAAGCTAATAAGTTCTCCTTGAAACATTTGTTTTCTCTTTAGAATGAAGAGGGCTTCGATCGCGTGGAGTTTGCTCGTGAGTTATTCCGACAACGGCAGCTTGCCCAAGACAAGTACATCCGGGAGGTGGTGACTGAGCTCGGTGGTAAGCACGCCGCTAACAAGACTGTCTCTGTGGAGAACGTGAAGCGAGCCTTTGCCATCGTCGATCCAGCTATAGGTGGTTTTCATAAGTTGTCGTTTGTTTGAGTGTAATGTTCATGTATGTAGGTAGTTATAGATAATTCTAATTATTACATTACTTATTTCCCTAGATCATATTCGCATGGAGCGCTACATTCGTTGGGCCTTTTCCGATCCATCCACAGAACTTAATATAATTCCCCCAATACCTCTAAAAACCCTAACTACAAGGCTTGCCGCTGGTGACATAGAACGTGTTGGGCCCCGATATAGAGGTACTCATCGCAGAACATACAAGTAATACATTATTGGATTCATCTGAAGATATCAAAGAATCGTTGACTACATGGCAAACTTAATCTACAGGAGGTGTTAATTTCCAAGTGCAGAAAGGTTCACAATAAGAAAAAAAAATGAAATTAAAAGTAATCGTATTTTTTTTTTATTTCCTCATAATTTCATAATTCTTAATCGGTTTTTGGTGATTATTTACTCATACAGCCCTAGCCCTAGAGCCCCAGTCCCCAAGAATGGATGAAGAATGGCAACGCTACAGATGACCACAGAGCACATGGCAACGCATTGATATTCGACTGTCAAAGTCAAATCAAATCATTCAAATGTCAATAACCGCTGTGCCTGCGACGATCTGTGATTATAACCTTACTCTAAACTTTAAAACCATTTATTTATAAACTGTACTCGTGTATCTGCTGAAATATAAAAATACAGACCAATATGGCTGATATTGTGGATACTGAGGAAGTTGACAGAGACACTGTAGAACCTGATGTGTTAGAACAACAGTTCCAAAAGAAATACAAATTACTCACAGAAACAACTGTATCACTTAAGAGATCTTATATTAATAAATTACATGCAACCAAGTAAGTATTCAGGGCATATCGTACGGTGTGCAAAGAACTCAGGACTTACTAAATCTCTCTTACAAATGGCGAGTTTTTGAGCTATAGAAATCTTTTAACATTTAAAATATAAACAATTATTTAATGACTGCAGATCGTTGAAAATAGCAGTAAGTTTATCAGACAACAGCATAGAGGTATACCAGCTAGACAGCTCGTCTCTGAGCAAGGTGTGTCGCCTGAGCGGCCACGAGAAGGCGCTGACGGAGGTGGTGTGCGACCCCAACGAGGACCACCTCGTGTACTCGGCCGGGCAGGACGGGCTCGTCAAACTGTGGGACACGCGGACCAGCGGCACCTGTGTGCAGGAGTATAAGGGTAACATATGGGATTTCTCATTCAAAACAAAGATCAACCATTTCAGAAAAAATATTCCCATTGTAACTGTCTAAACTCTTGCTACTTAGTTTTGAACCAAGCCTTGGTTCTGATAAGTGTATTACAATTGTGTTTTATTTGAATTCATAGATAAGGACGAAGAGCTAATCAAGCCTTTTGAGTGTATGGACATCTCTTGCAATGGGAGAGTGCTGTGTGCCGGCAGTCAGCTGGTGGAGGACGATGCTTACTTGGTGTTCTGGGACAACCGGCAGCCCAGCCCACTGGGTGGCTACTGGAACTCACACACTGATGACATCACACAGGTAATATATGTTTTTGTGATATTTTATCAGGTTCATGAGTTTTCATTCATTCATGCAATTATAAAAAATATCTGCTACTGCAAGAAAAATATTTTATTTTATATATTATCATTGCAAATTCCTTGTGTCATTTCATCCACTAATTAATCACCATTAATTCCAGGTGAAATTCCACAAAACAAAGACAGAGATACTAGCAACAGGCTCACTGGATGGCCTTCTGAATGTGTTCAACGTGATGGAGCTGAGTGAAGATGATGCTCTCACGTACTCCCTGAACATAGAGAACTCTGTGGAGAAGTTGAGCTGGCTGGACGAGAAGCAGGTGGCGTGCATTACACAGTCCAATGACCTGCAGCTGTGGGATACCAGCACTGGAGACATGCTTACGAGTTTCACCAGAGATAAACTTTCTAGAAGTATAAGGGTAAGCAATGTCATTATTAAATAAATATAAATAAATGCTTTATTTTTGCAAATCCTTACAATTTTACTTAATATTCTAGCAGGTTTACAATTTAATAAAGGCACAGAAATGTTGAGACCCTGGCCTCTTAACTAGGAATGCCTGTGACTTAGGAGCCAGAAATTTGCTGTAAGGCTTCATTTTTGGTAAACTATGTGTTGAACTAAAACTGTGAAGCAATAAGCCTGTATCGGTGGGCAGCCTTTAAAATTGCTAAACTCATCTTTGCAGAGAAGTAAAGCTGACGACTGTTACTTGGTGGACACATACACGTCGATAGACGACACGCCGGTGGTTCTGGCTGGCTCCTATGAAGGTGATGGGTAAGATAGAATACTTTATATTATGTTAGTTTTAGGCTAGTGTGTTATCACGCTTAACGCAAAAATGCCGATGTATTGAACAATTTTGCAATGAATACAAGTGAATGTATATGAATGAACGTGGTAGGCACGTGCTGCGCTCGGTGACGGTGGCGGACAAGCGGCTGCAGCCGAGCTCCAACTTCGCGGAGAACAAACAGACCGTCCGCTGCTGCTGGTACGATGCACAAGTAAGTACTTCCTCTTTCACTCAAAAACTACGCCTATTTGACAAATAATCGATGGACTTCTAAACAAGATATATATTGGATTACGAAATAAACATAGCTGCATCCACTGGATATCGTCTTCTGGACAGATGCACCTAAAAGTTTTGTTTTTTTATTGTAAAGTTTTTAGAAGTAATTTTTTTTAGAGAGCAACAGTTGTCTATCGCCGTTAAATAAACAGCAAGTACGTAATTGAAATCTAGCTGTTAATTTTTCACTTTCTTTTTAGAGAGGTACATGTTCAATATGCATAATAAAGAGGATACCCAGTAGTTGATGTTTTTGTTAGCAGTTTATTAACACTGATTAAATTAGTTGAGACGCATTCGCTGGGTAGTTAGTGCAGCGGTAATGTTGTGTGTCAGCGCGACGTGCTGGTGTCGGGCGGCGAGGCGGGCGCGCTGGTCGTGTGGCGCGGCGGGGGCGCGGGCGGGGGCGAGGCGGCGGGCGCGGGGGGCGGGCGCCTCGCGCAGCAGCACCGCCTGCACGCGCACCGGCACAAGCCCTACTGATCTCTGCTGCTACTATGCATTAACTAGCTTTGTAAGTACGATGCCACTCACTTCATGTTCCTGCTCTATCAGTGTCTACACACTGCCGGCAGCCCCGGCCGACTGCTTTTCTTGGCGCCTTTTCCAACCGACTGCCAAAAAAGGTCAACTGTTGGTAATGTTATGTTTTGACTTATTAGTTCATTCGTTTTGATGAGATACGCTAACTTTTTTGGTAGGTAGGTAACACTGAAAAAACTCATGAAGATTGTAAAAGTTGCCAATTACCGAAAAAAATTGTTCAAAATGACGAAGAACGAATGAAGGCAAATTGTTTTAGCTATTGTGGGGATTGAAATGTACGAGCCGACTGACATCGCGGGCAGCACGGACTGGCCCCGAGCTGTCACAACCGGCGCCCGCCCTCCCCCCGCCGGCACTGCTTCCACAATGCTGATAGCATATATATAGCGATCTGAATTTGATGTTGCGTACAACACAAATAGGTTTCATCCCTTAATCAATATGCAGTGTTAGAACTCGAACGACAAGGTGTGTCGTATATTGTGACTTAGATAACAGCAAACGTTACTAATGTATTAAAAGCTGGGATTATGGGTTATATAAAACAACACACTTCAATAACTTAGCACTTTAATCAAAACCCAAAGTTATATCTAAAGTAATTCACTATAAAATAATGATTGTAACACGGCTCCAGGTGTTACTTTAAAATATAATAATTAATTTGATTACTCAATACATAAAGTTAGCGGTCGGAGCCGTTCAGTAAAACACATGCATGCAAAATACATAAGATTTATATAAACACAACTCTTCAAAATATTTTTATAAATACGTATACAAATTTTATGGCCATTATTGTTACCAAATAAATGAATACCAAGTTAAAATGTTCGTTTTATTCAATACAGTCACTCTGGTAAGTACTTGTTTGAGTTATAATCGTACCTACATAGCTACATCGTAAAAGCTGCCGATTTAGATATGGTGTGTGGTGCGTGGCTTGTAACATACTAGGTTGACGCATTGTATCGGATATGACGCCATTACCAGAGTAGCCGCACTGAATGTGTTTAAGCGAAAAGCTTACACCTAATAACATCTATCAATACTTACATCACTAACGACTCAACAAATAATCACCAATAAATAGAAATTTGTACTCAATTATAATCTCGAACCTCTGCTTTTGAATTTCCGTTCCACTACGATTTGTAACGCAAAAATATCAATTAAGTAATATTATAAAAAGCGGACAGAATGCTATGAATGCTTGTATAGATCAATTCTAACAAGACATCTCATAATTAAATAGTAGCTAGCTATATCACAAATACATAAAAATCTCGGTATTGCTTTATTCGAGAAATAAATGATTTTGAGTTATGAAGTCGATGTGTAGGATGTGTGGTGGGAGTGTGAGGATGTCGCGCGCGCGCGCGTGTGTGTGTGAGGGTGTGTGTGTGTGTGTGGTTGCATTGTTCTTTGGTAACGCGGAGTGTGACGGCGTGACGTCACTCGCCGCCCGGCGCCCGCGCCGCAGCCCATCACTTGGACGACAGGAACATTATGAGCCTGCCGATAACACCATATGTACAAAACATTTTTTGTTCAAACTAGGTTGACAAATAGCGCTTTTGAAAGGAAGATTAAGATTATGTTATATAAAGACAGCCCTGTGTTTATCATTGGAAAAAGTCCCTAACCTTTCAAGCTATCATTGAGGTATTTCACCTTTTTTAGAAGTATTTAAAAGTGGATTATTGTCCACATTGAGTAGAGTGGATATGAGCAGTGCGGCGGGTACCTGAAGTGTATGGCCTTGTTGGAGAGCAGGCGGTTGGTGTCGTTGTCGTCGGCCAGCGGCAGCGGCAGCGGCGGCGCGTCGGGCGCGTCGTCGTGGAAGCTGTGCGCCGCCAGCTCGGGCCGCACGCGCGCCTCGCCGTACGGGCCGCGCAGCGCCACCCACTGCACCGCCAGCGCGCACGCCGCCTTGCTCTTCAGGATCAGCTGCGCAAGCTCCCGTTACACACCCGCGCCACCGCGCCGCACCGCGCCGCTCGTCGAGCCTCACCTGGTACGTGATCTCCCGCTGCGAGCTCTGCGTCGGGTCGCGCTGGTTCTTGTTCACGAACGCCTTCACCACCCACTGGTGGCCGAACGCGGAGAACCGTGACGTCTCGTAGTACAGCTTGTGCACGAATTCCTCCGTGCGGTACGGCTTCAGCTGCAGGTCTGCTCACAAATATTGTGTCTTATTACAACTCCCGTGACGCCTCTTTCATCGTATCAGTCGCTGCGGTTCGTCGACACTTCAAATCTCTATATCTAAGGACGAGCACGAAGACTAAGTCTGAGGCCGAGGGCAGAAACGAACTCACCATTGAAGGTAATCTTCTCGTAGGAGAGCAGGTCGAGCACCTGGCTGTAGACGGCGTGCGCGTCGCGGGCGCGGCGCTCGCGCTCCGCCAGCGTGGCCACCACGTCGGCCGCCGACTTGCCGGGGTGCGCGCAGGCCGCCTCGTGCGCGCGCGCCTCGTGCGCCGGGCCCAGCCACGGGCAGCCGATGCACGCGAAGCGGCAGCCCGTCAGCCTGCGGACACGGCCCCTGTACGACTGCGGCCGGCGCGGCCGGCGCCGGGCGCTACGCACCTGCCCGCCCGCCTGCGCGCCACCACCACCACCAAGCTGGACACTATGCGAACCAAACTATCGAGGTAGCGTCTGCTCTGTGCCGTATCGACTACCATTTGCGAGAACTTGTACTGCCTGCCGGAAGAAATGTGTGCCCTTGTATAGCACGCGTTACGCTACTAACTACTGTAACTATCTACGACTTTCTTTCTAGTCACTTAAATCTCGTGACAACCTGCATCTTTCAGTACTTCGTCACCCTTTTCGAGCACAGGTACATAGAGTAACTACCTGTGCATTGAGTATTACATCTACCATAATACCTATCTGAACTAGGTCCATCACGAATTGTATGTAAGCACCTTACTCGCATTGAGTAAATCCCTTAACCTTAAGGCTATCAATTCATTACATTATATTTGTCGCAAACATATTTTCAGGCAAACTAACAGAGCATCAATTCATTTTATATTCTATAAAAAATGTTTGTTCTTAAATAGAATTTTGGAATTATATTTCAATGATTTTAGAAGGTACTAAAAATTGCATTAGTACGTTACATGTGCGCTGTATCCATTGCCAATTAAAAAGTAATAATGCATCGTAATGTAGTGATATTTTGTAGCGGCGATAAGCGCGATGTGTAGGTCACCTCTCCTCGCACGTGTTCTCCTCGTGGTGCTGCAGCGAGTGGCGCGGGAACACGCACGTGCAGTATTTGCACTCGGACGGCAGCTCCGACACCGTCTTCTCCACGGCCAGGTTGCGCGACGCCGACGTCTTGGAGATCTCCACGCGACAGTTGGGGCACGTGGCCGCCTCGTCGCGCAGCCGCGCGTCCGCGAGCAAATGCGTGAAGCATGGAGCACACATCAGGTGTCCATTGCTACACTGCAATATAACACTACTGTCAGTATCCAGTACTCGCTGCTGTCTTACTTGTATTGCTGCAACAGTATTTAAGTATAAAACTTATGGATATGGAAAGAGTCCAAGGTTTTATTATAATAAATTTATACAGAAGCTAGGCCTTTATTATGCCTGATGTATTGAATTTATGTGGGACTTCTAAAGAAACTATAAATGTATGTGTGTTCTACATGGTCTACCTCTGGTCGTGATTGCGTGTGCCACCTGTAATCAAACTACACAGAATATAAATACTGCTGTAACAGAAAAAAAAATGTTAAATAGGGACAACAATAAAAAAACGTTTTGATATTAATATATGAATTGTAGTAAAATATAGTGATAATGGCAAAGGGGCAATTACTAAAACTTAAAAGCTTTTTTTGCAAACTGGCAAGAATTCCATATTGGTATTAAACAATAATGTTATAATAATCAAATTAAAAAATTATATTTTTGCAGTAAAATGTTAGTGATTATGCTGCTTATAGTTTGGAAAATCAGAAAGGATATTTAAATCTGGGATCAGGGTTGTAAAGGGGATTTCTCAATAAAGAAAGATGTAAATCTCTTAAACATTTCTTTATTAAAGTGAAATGTTACAAGAGTGTATACAGGCTAAGTTTACGAACTACAGTATGACCATACATACTAGTTATTGCATACAACATCATAGATACTTAACTCCTAGTTGAACTGACACTCATAACATAGGTAACTTGTTCAAAATATGTACACAATACATACAAACAGGTCACGGATCACACATACATTGACTAATAATTGAATAAAATAACTGAACACAATTCATAACACTAAGGTAAGGACAGCCTTAACAGAGGGCTGTCATAGGAAGATACTTAGCTGGTGCCAACTCTACATTCATAACGAAATGATAAAATACATTACATTGACGCCATTAATCTGATACTCTCAAAGTGAGAAGTGATAGAGCGACGTCGTGTAGGCGTCGCCACGACGCGAAGGTAAAAATTGAGCTGAAGGCTCTCAGCTTACGTAACAAAGGAAAAGTTTTGTAAAACAGCTGATGCAAGCATCAACACCATCAGCTGTTTTAGAATACCTGATACACGGCCGCCTGCGGCAGGTCCAAGCAAACTGCGCAGCACAGGATGCCCCCCAGCCTGTGCTCGAGCTTGTCGCTCCCTTCTTTCTCAGTTATTTTACGTTTTTTAGTCAATGGCTCATCGGCATCTTTCACGTCGGGCCCGACCCCGCCTTCGCTAGAAGACGGCATGGGCTCGCTCTCAGGCGCTTCGGCCATTACACAATGTAAATAACAACAATACTACGACACAAACTGCGCGCTACTGCGTCAGATGGACGCTAAATCAAATGACGCTAAACGAGTATCGACGAACTTCGCTACAAACAAAGGTTTGTTGTTTATATAGATGCCCACCCTCCCGCAACCCGAAACCTTTTTAGTGTTGTTCTTAAATGTCGAAACCATCGAGAATGAATCGATAGTGCGTGTATGAGCTATAGGTACACATGTGCACGTAACTGAAAATATATTTTCCGCGTCCCTTGGGAGCCTCTGCCCGTACCAAGATAAAATATAGATAGATATACGGGAAGAGTGCAGCTTTCCAACACAGTGAAAGAATTTTTCAAATCGATGCACACAACTTTTTTTATATGTATTTGGCATCTCGTTCAGCCTAAGAGGCCGTGTTCTGCTCGGGAAACAAAAAAAATCCTCTTTATTATATTAATGTAGATACAGAACAAAACGACAAAATCCTAAATCTACTAAGCCTACTTTGTACAACACTAGACAAATATAATAGTTGAGTTGCCAAGTATAGAAATTGAGGTTATTGGTAGATTTGTAGCGGTAGTAGGGGCAACTTTATCTGAGTGAGTAGTAGACAACAGTCATATTTTCTAGAATTATCTTCTAGTTCCAAAATAACATGCTACACTACCTGGGTTAGGAGTTTATTTCAACTGCAATCCCAAACCTAGAACTATCCTGAATATAATTACAGTTTAGGCTTTAGACTTTAGACAGACGGACCGCATTTCATTTGGATTGTAGTTGAAATGCTCTGTCTGTCTAGAGCCTTAGGTTTTATAATCAAAAGAAGTTAGAACATTGTATTATCTGTTAAGAATATATTTTTCATTATTAACAACCTTGTTTATGCACATAGTCAAATACAGATTGGCCAACAAGTCTTGGCCCAAGTGAAGTCAGTCATTTCCTTTTGCAGTTAGTATTTGGCCTCAATTGCCACTGTTAACAAAATAGCTAAATTCAGAGAGACTACAACTTGTCAGTACAATATAAGGCTTCACAGCTCTGTCTGTCATACACTTGTGGTAAGAGTCATCATAATTTTAATGATAAGCACTTGTCTGCAGTCATATTTTGGGTTTCTTGGGCAAGGAGCCGAAGGCAGATATAATGGTTCCCTTAGTTCCTGTGACATTGCTGGTGAGTGGCTGCTGCACCAGGCCGGGCTGTTTGATCGTGGGCTTGTTTGATACATTAGGGGCTGCTTGATCCCATTTAGACTTTCTCTTTTTTTCATCATCACTCTCCGATTTCTTAGCAACTCCTGTGATGAAATCTATTTTAGCTAGTTTCTCTTTTTTCTCCTTCTCCCTTCTGTCCATCTCTAACTTCTGTACTCTGGATAATTCATCATAATAGGATTCTTTTCCCCACTTTAATGGGTCATAGATCTCCGGTGGGTAATTTGTATCTAGTTCATTGATATCACAGAACTGTATTAGCTTTTCGTAAATGCTTGGGTTCCTAAAGTTTTTTTTGTCTTGTATGATCTTATTCATGTCCAAGCCTTCATTTAACATGCGGCTGTAATACTTAGCGATGGTATCTTGGAGCTCCTTGGGACACTTGCCGGGCGGCTCGGGCGGGATGGCGACGCCGTCCTCGCTCTCCTCGGGCTCGGAGCGCGGCACGGCCTCGTCCGTGTCCGTCTCCATGGACAGGCGCCGCATGTCGTCCTGCGTCTCGGGCACGGGCGACAGCGGCTCCTCGTCAGATACCACCGTGTCGTCCACGTATGAAACTAATCTTCTTTTTGGACTAACAGGTGCAGATGCTGGTTTGTTATTATCTTCAATTTTTTTAGGGCTAGTTGGCTCTGAATGAGTTTCCTTTAGTTCTTCCTTTTCAGGTGTCTGATCTTCCATATCTTCTTCACCTTCTGAATCGGTATAGGTTGCAGTTAACGATGCTAAAGCTTGGGAAGCCATTGTTAACACTTAATGCGAAATAACATACAAATAAACTCTAATTATACCACACCAAATCACCGCACCACATACAATCTCAAAATATTGTGTGACAGACACATACACTGGGCTTCGACTTCCTAATGTCAAATTGATTGTCAAAGTTGAAAATTCACAGTCAACTGAATTTACGACAGCGTTCTGATTTAAGGAAACACAACTTTTATATTTGCCCTGGATAAGAATAGTGGGGAATCGAATCTCAATTTGAAAGGGCTCGCTGCAATGCTTTTTTTAATTTGGCAAAGGCACACTTACGAAGTAGGTACAACGCCATCTGTGACCATTGTTGGGAACATTTTTTTTATATCTCAAAAAGAAAACCTCCCATTAAGTTTGAATCACAAAGTGGTACGCAGTGGTACGTAACTAAAAGCTTATACATATTTTAATTCTTATGGTACAAGGAATATCTGCACAGCAGGCCTCTGAAAAAGAAATATGATGATGAAACTGCCATATCTACGAACAACGTGCATACCCTGGAGATAACTGTGCTGTGCACTGACCTATATACTCTTTGCTGACCTCTATCAATGGTGCTGTGGATACCTACCTCAGATATATTACGCACGCGCAGCTAAAGTACAGCTGGTGTATTAGAGTTGTATTATATCGACATCGATGAAGTTTTGTACTAAATTTCATTTTTACTAATCTTATCCAGAGGTACAGGCAGTCTTCTCTGGATTTGTGTTGGATTTCCATATTATAGTTATAAATATTAAAACACGAAAGCTCATTGAAGTAGTATAATAATGTCAGATGTCATTTGAAGCTGAATCTGTCAATTTGTCTATACAGTTTGACGTTTAACTAACGAATGGGGATTGGATTGGTTGGATTAAAGTGGCAATTTTGGTAAATGAATATGGGGGAGTTGTGTTGGAGATTGTGAAAATAGTCACTTGACGTATACTCAAAATATAAAGTGGGAAATGAAACAGTGAGCTCCAATTATAATTTTGTTGGAAGCAAAGCCAGAGAAGTGTCGACATGGCGACGCAGCCTAGTGACTACACGGAGTTTCCGCCCGAGATCATTCTGAAGCCCCTCGCACTGATCGGGTTATCTGGGCTCGATGCTGTGAACAACGCCGTGCATAAAGAGATATGGGATGCATTCTCCAATAACCGTCGCGCCGACCGAACTCCAGTGCGCTTCAAATTACTTAATAATACGTTCGAATTCCCGGTTGTAAAACCAAAACGGAATTCGTATGAATGGTATATTCCAAAAGGTGTCTTAAAGAAGAACTGGATACCCAAGCGAGTATCCCTGATCCCCGCAGTTGTGGTCATATTCTATGATATGGACTGGAATGATCCACAGTGGAATGAAAAAATCATTGAATGTGCGTCTAAAGTGCAATCCATCCGCGCTGCAGTGGAAGGGCACGCGACTCGCGTAGCCGTCGTCGTGATTCAGAGCCGGCTGTCGCCACCTCCCTCTGAGTACATGCTGGGCGCTGAGCGAGCACAGGCCCTCTGCGCCGCCTGTGACATACAGTCCAAGTCCTTGTTTGTGCTCCCACATAGTGATCACCTCATGGGATACATTGTTCGCCTGGAGAATGCCTTCTATGATATTGCTCAAAACTACTACCATCATGAAACAAAAAATATAAAGCAGCATAGAGATCATCTTAATAAAACTACTCATCAGTACCTGTTTGTGCGCCATCAGTTTAAACTGGGCTACCTCAATGAGCTGAAGCAAGACTTGAGCACAGCACACAAGCACTACATGCATGCTTATAACAATTTGTTGGAGACAAGGATTGTAGATACCAATACTCATGAAGTCAGAACTGTTGCTGGCTACATCAATTATAAACTTTGCAAGTTATTGTTTGCTCTCAATTTGCCAAGAGATGCTATAGCCCAGCTCAAATCACACATAGATAGATACAAGAACCGAGTAGGGTCAACAGAACTGTT
This sequence comes from Helicoverpa armigera, assembly GCF_030705265.1. Classification (NCBI taxonomy): domain Eukaryota; kingdom Metazoa; phylum Arthropoda; class Insecta; order Lepidoptera; family Noctuidae; genus Helicoverpa; species Helicoverpa armigera. The sequence continues at coordinate 150,358 of NC_087134.1, read as the reverse complement.
ATTTGAGCATTATGCTTGGATAGCTAGACAGTATAGTGCTTTTGGAGAGTTGTTTGATGAAGCAATCCGTGCAGGACTTCCAGCAATACAGTCTCAGCATCCAGGCTTCTACTATCAACATGCAGCTCAATTTACTGTGAAGAGGAGGCAAGCTATGAGGTCTGTTTGTACTGAGGCCACTGCTTACCCTACACCCCCTGATCCACTGGAAGGCATTGTTGAATTTTATGGTCAACGGCCATGGCGACCAGGTCGTCTTAGTGCAGACCCTCATGACCCACAGAAGGAGCAAGCAGCTGTCCTGGCCCTACAATTTAATGAAAGAATCTTTAATCATTCAACAATGATCATCAGTTTCTTGGGTTGTGCTATCTCACAGTTCAAAACATTCCACTCCCCTCGCATGAGGAAGCAGCTAGTGGTGGAGATGGCTAATGAATACTTCTACTCTGCTGACTATGGCAAGGCACTCACTCTGTTAACTCACATGCTGTGGGATTATAGAAGAGAAAAGTGGTGGTTCTTAGCTTCACATGTTCTGAACCGAGCATTACAATGTGCTTACCTGTCTGGAAAAATACAAGACTATCTTCAGCTGTCAATAGAGGCACTATCTAAGCATATACAGGTGCCAAACAATGATAAGGATAGAATATTTAGAAATATAATGTCTGTTCTTAATTTGAATATACCTGCTGCAGAACCTGATCTGCCTGCTGCTTCTCAACACAAGGCTCTGGAACTGTGGCAGGCTGCCATTGAGAAAGATCCCCTCACAGTTCCTGTTGACATGGCCAATATATCTAGCTTTTTAGAAGTGAAACCCAAGTTTAAGCAGCCAAGGTATAGAATGGATGAAATAATTGATTTAGAAATATATGTCAGACTCTTGTACAGCACAGTCCTTGAAGCAAGAAATGCCTTTGTAGCCATATCTAGTCACACTGAAACTATCGAAATTCCAATCACAGATGAAGGCAACACAACTGTTTCCTTGCAAGGAGGGAAAGTAAAAAGATTTTTATGTCAGTTTAAACCAAATCCTCATGATAGTGGATCTGATCTTCACATTAAAAATGTGTCTTTTGTGCTTGACACAGACAGGAGGCGCAAGATAGTCTTAAACTTCAAAATAGAAGGTAATAAAGTAACAGAGTCTGCTATTCATCCAGAATTATTGCACTTCATTAGGAGCCCCAAGGCTGACTACGAATTTGATTGCATTGTGCCTTTGACAGTAGCATCTATCACATCAAGAGAATGTAAGTTGTCATTACTGGTTACTAATTCAAGTCCAGCACTCCAGGGAGAGTGGTTTCCATCTACATTCACAATAACAAACAATGAAGATAGTGCAGTCTATGATGTTAGAATAATACTATCCTTATTAAGTTCTCCAGACAATCCCAACCCTGATTCAGTAACAGAACTAAGTCTCAAAGAAGGAGAGCCACAAAGCCAACCTCTGAACATACAAGTTGGAACTATTGACGTGTCTGGTAGCCATGTAAATACATTTTATTTAAAAACAAACAGAACTGCAACCACTACTGTTCAAATAAAAGTAACTTACATCATTGATCTTCCTGAAATAACTAAATTGGAATGTACTAAAGATTTCAGTACAAAAATTACAGTTATTAAACCATTTGAGGTTTCTACAAATTTTGTGGCTATGAACTTCAAACCTATTGCAAAATGTTTTGTGGATGACCCATTCATAGTTATGCCACAAATAAAGATACTTAGTCCGTGGGACTTGCTGATAGTGGATACAGAGCTGGAGGTGGTGGAGTGCTTCAGGAACAGTGACGCCGTTAAGCCGGCGTCTTCTATTAGTAACTTAGAAGTTGCTGAAAAAAATGTAGCCAGTGATGCTGTATGTGTTCAGGCAAAGTACAAACCAAAAGACAATCCCACTAGGGTTGGTCTGTATAACATAACTTGGCGACGAAAAACAAATACTAGTCACTGTGTGATGAGCAGCACCGCTTTATCATGTCTTCCCATTGATGAATGCCCTATAGCAATTGAAGTGAATTATCCACAGGTTGTGGAGTTGCTTACTTCGGTTCCTTTGAAATGCACTTTGTTTGGGAAGTGCGCCACTCCCATCAGACTCAGTGTAACTGTAGAAGGGACGGATGCTTACATGTTCTCAGGTTATAAGAAAATATCAGTTACGATCCCACCAAAGGGACGAGTAGAATTGTCATATAATATCCATCCTTTAGTAGCTGGCAACACCACCCCTCCAAGGTTAAAAGCTACCATTATCGGTGATGCAGCAAATCAGGAAGTTGTGAGCGAAATGTTTGATAAAATCTTTCCTCAAAATATATTTGTTATGCCTAAGTACAATAAATGAATATAATGTTATTCCCTCAGTTTTAATTCAAATTGTAAATATTAATGAACAAAATGTATAAGTTATGTAGTTACCTTGTAATATTATATTTAAATAATACATTCAGTTACTTGTTTCTTTTGTTATTAATTTTCGTAAAGAAAAAGCTAGATTTATTTATTTATTTAAGGACAACCAACAAAGCATACACCAGATTTATCTGCAACCATAACCTTTAATAAAGGTTTTCATTGATCATCAGAAGCTAGCATCTTTAAAATGTGTTGAATCTTTTGATAATTGGAATATTTCATTTGGGGCAATTTTTGGGTAAATTCGATTTTTGGATGATGGCAGAGTGATTTCGAATTAAAATATTGGAGTGATTCCCTACTGTACAGAAACACAAATATCTTGAAATTATATTTATTTCACTATTAATCTTTACGCAATTCAAATTTCTCCTCTTGGATGCCACTTGCAGTAATAATCAATATGTAAATGCAGTCTCCAGTATAAATGTCACGCTCAGCAGCGCTGATGAACACATCCTTCAGTAAGGCTAAAGCCTTCTCTTTAGGTATGGGGGCTTCTGTAACGTTCTGCATGTTCTTAAGCCCTATCTGGTTGTCAAGCAGGGGCTGCAGCTGAGCACCCGCTGAGCCACCAGCGCGGTAGTTGGAGCGTTCACAATGGCCGATAGGGTCGTAGCTGTACACGCAGCCTTTTCCGTCAGCATCCAGACCAGCCAACACATTAGACACATAATATGGGAAGAACCGCTTATAGTAGAGCATCGTGGAAAGCATCTGAGCCACGGCAGGAGTCGACATAGACTTGTTATGCTCGTGTTCATACATCTGCATTCTGGCAGAGAGCAGTCTGGTGAGAGTCAGCGTGTCGCACCAGCAGCCGGTCGCGCCCAATACAGTTTTGTCGGACAGCTTAAACAATTTCTTTTGTTCCCTTGTGTAGATCGAGAATCCCGTACTAAGACGTGTATCAGCACCAATTACTGCAAAATCATCACCGGCAATAGCAACGATGCTTCCTCCGTTGTCAGCGTACGGCTCGAAGCGAACTTGTTTAGCGCCAGGAACAGCATATTCAGGAAAATTTCCGCCAACACTCAGCATTTTGATATTTGTCAATAATGATTTTAAACAACTTTATGAAATAATTTACAATAAACAGCCAGTCAGCGTCCGACGAATGACATGCACAAATTCAGAATCAGATTTGTGCAACACAATCAAGCTGTCATTTTTAATAGGTATAGCAGATAGCTGACACTGTTGACAGTATGGTGTCCTTTTCGGTCCCTTGGCAAAAAGAGAGAAGATTTATGTTTAAATGCTTAATAACCAATAGGGATAGACTGAAACACATTGCCATTTTTTGTAAACTAGTGTTATCACTTGAAAAAATGAAAATGCTGTCGGATCGCTCCATGCCAGTGGTTCCCAAACTTATTTTGTCTAATGCCCACTTTGAGAATAAATATTTTTTTAGCGCCCCCATTTTTTAGGGCTCCGTACCCAAGGGGTAAAACGGGACCCTATTGTTTTCGCTCCTCTGTCCGTCCGTGCGTCCGTCTGTCTGTCACCAGGCTTCATCCATTCCATTTCCAGGCTGTCCATTTCATGAACCGTGATAGTTAGAGAGTTGAAATTTTTACAGATGATATATTCAGTGCCGGTTTTAACTCTACCAGCGCCCTGGTCAAGATTTCTATGGCAGCCTCCAACTGCAATTCAAATCCATACGAAAAACAGGACAAATGTAGTTACCGAATGCGTGAGCGAAGCGAGCGCGAATTTTTTTTATAGTTAACAAGTCAAAGCAAAAATTACGTAAAATCGTACATAAGTTATTGCTGGTTGGTGAATGCAAAAAACAGGGAACATAGCTTCTGATTGCGCGAGCGAAGCGAGCGTGAAAATTTTGGTTCTATTTTAGAACTCAAAACAAAAATTAATTAAAATGTAGCCCAAACGTACATAACTCTTTATTGGTGTTGGCGCCTATGTATTAAAATTTTGGGACTTAAAGTAGTACCGTAAATAAGAAAGACATAAAAGTAGTGTTTGTTCGAGAATTTCAAATTTAACGCGGAATTAAACACACATTAAAAGAAACCCTGACTGGATCGACAGTCAGCTGTATGTGTTTGTTTCTTCGGCGCTCCAACTTTCCGAGTTTGAGCAATCTTTTAATTCATATTAGTTAATGTTCACAAGTTGTTGTTCAGAGTAAATAAAATTACAAATGACCCCCCAGGCCTCTACACAACGCCCCCATTTTCTTTCTGGGTCTCTTACCGCCCCCCTTGAGATCTGCAGCGCCCACAAGGGGGCGTTATCGCCCACTTTGGGAAAGACTGCTCCATGCCATCATGCATTGCAATATTATGTCTTCGATTGAGCGTTCCCTGTGTTGCTATGCATAGCGCATCTGTCTTCGCGGTGAAGCTGTCCACAGCCTCGGGCACCATGGTATCTCGTGCTGGACGCATTGCACGGCATGCCAGCATTAACGATAATCTGTTGGCCAGATGGTATGACGTTGTTTCCATGGTAGATGAATAGAATAACCTTGTAGGAAATAATAGTTTTGTGCCGTTTGAGGTCGAGACGCTCGGATCATGGGGCTCGAGATCCAAGGAAATAGCAAAAAGACTTGTTGGCGCTTCACGGGGCAAAAAATTTGCATTGCCATACAACATGGCAATACAGCCAGACTTCTAGGCACAGTTAAGTTGGGTAGTGATGTGGGGAAATACTTCGACGCCCAATAGAAGGTTTTCTTTTTGCGAATGAGGGTTTTTCTTTTTCAACTTTTCCTAGTTGATGCCTAGCTGGCCCTGATCTTGGTATATTACTGGAAGGAATTGAGCGTTATATCTTATGAACGTCATATAATTTTGAGGTCGAATAAGGAGAAAAGAGTCAGATTGTAATCCAGAAATCGAGCTACCTATATATAATTTTTCTTAGGAACGTTTTTTTAATTAAAACTCCCATTGAACAACAGCCAAAACAAAATACGTAAAAAAGAGAAGCCTCGTCCGTGACGTTCGTACCGTTTTACAAACCATAATAGGTATCTATACTAATATTATAAAGCTGAAGAGTTTGTTTGTTTGTTTGAACGCGCTAATCTCAGGAACTACTGGTCCGATTTGAACAATTCTTTTGGTGTTAGATAGCCCATTTATCGAGGAAGGCTATAGGCTACTTTTTATCCCGGTACGGAAAGTAGTTTCCACGGGATGCGGGTGAAACCGCTGGCAGAAGCTAGTGAATTAATAACTGTTAAATAAGTTGAGTATACAAAAATAAAAATCAACTAAGTTCTGTATTTACACACGGATAAGTTAATTTTATACATCTGTTCAATGTACGTTGATAAGCAATACATATATTTTTGTTTGAACATCATTTTAACAAGTTAGTTTATATTTTTTTTGTATGTAGAAAACTTTTCAAGAACTTTTCAAAACACAATTCAATTCAATGGCAAATAAATTGAATTGAATCGTGTTTTGAAATATTTTTTTCGCCGTCAAAAACTGTCTATATGTATTTGGAAAAAAAAGCTAATTCAGGGGAAGTCGTGGTGGCCTAGTGGGTAATGGACCAAGCTTTCAAGCGAGGGCGCAGGCTCGATCCCAGGTCAGGCAAGTACCAATGCAACTTTTCTAAGTTTGTATGTACTTTCTAAGCATGTCTTAGACACCATTGACTGTGTTTCAGATGGCACGTTAAACTGTAGGTCCCGGCTGCCATTGAACATCCTTGGCAGTCGTTACGGGTACTCAGAAGCCAGTAAGTCAGACACCAGTCTAACTGAGGGGTATTGGGGTGCCCGGGTAACTGGGCAGTTGCTTCGTGTAAAGCACTGGTACTCAGCTGAATCCGGTTAGACTGGAAGCCGACGCCAACATTGGGGTTGGGAAAAAGGCTCGGAGGATGATGCATGCTAATTCAGCTGTTGTCATCGTGCGTCTTATGCAACTTGATTCAAGAATGTCAGATCCCTGGACAAATTCTTTTCAGAATCTCTCGGGACATTCGGATAATAATCTGACTAACTTATTTTCTTCTATTATTCCATTTTTATTCAATATTTTAAATTGTTGACGACAAGTACGTTTCGTTATACCTACGACCTCAAAATTATATTATTAAGACGTTGCCGTTGATAAGATATGAGCATAATGCTCCCTATGCGCTCCCTATCCCTTCCAGTAACGTACCAAGATCAGCGCCATCTAGGCATCAGCTAGGACAAGATGAAAAAGAAAATCTCTCATTGATGTTCTTTGTATACCTACGTTTTATTTTTATTTTAGAAGCTTAATTTGGATCTTTCTGAAACTAACTAACTAAGAAAGATTTCAGATTTTAAAACTCAAAAATCCTTGTCTGAGCGTTTAAGACATGACGTGTACTTTACGTGTCAAAATCTTTTTGACAATAAAGGATTGTCAGTTAATAGGAATCTTTGACACTTCTCGTTCGCTCATCTGTGTGAATAAAACATTTTCTTAAAGCATTTGTACTGCAAAATGTCTTCTTTAACGACAGTTATACCCAAATTATACCAGGAATACTCAACTAAAACACCCAAAAAGCTTAAGATCATCGATGCATACTTATTGTATATATTTCTGACAGCGGTGATTCAGTTTGTGTATTGCTGCCTTGTCGGCACTTTTCCCTTTAATTCGTTTTTGAGTGGTTTTATTTCAACTGTCAGTTCCTTCGTTCTTGGAGGTAATTTTTTTATTAAACAGAATGTTTTGAGATCAATCTTCGCAGCTATCACAATTATTCTTTTCAATTCTTTTCATACACAATGAAAAGAACTAACCTAATTCAACAATAAAAATTTCAGTGTTCACTAGATATTTTTTCCCCATGTAATTATGAATAGTAATAGCATCTTTTTGATTGCAGTATGTCTACGCCTGCAAGTTAACCCCGAGAACAAGAGTGAGTTCCAGGGCCTGAGTGCAGAGCGAGGCTTTGCAGACTTCATATTTGCACATCTTGTGTTGCACATTGTTGTCATTAATTTCATAGGATAATTCATTTGTACTCCATTTATATATACTTAATAAGAAAATCTCCAAATAAATTCTTAAATCAAATGTTCTGCAAGTTTCTATTTGGTATGTTTTTCTAATAAACAAGTTGGTCATTGACACCCAGTTGGATACCCAACAGGATAACTGTACAGCTGTGATGAGATACACCAACCCATACATGTATTCTATTGCAAACTTCTTTAAACGGGTGTACTACACCAAATCGAATGACAAACACTATAAATCGAAATTCTAAATACTCGAACATTCATAATATCTAATGGTTATTAAATCGAACATTCAATACATCGCGCAGTCAATACATCGAGTGTTCAAAATATTGAATGTTCATTTAATTGAGCATTAAATGCATCACATATTCATCCTGTCGAAAAATCTATATTTTTTATGAATACAGGAAAAACTAAAAATTTATGATCAATTTATAAATTTTAATGTAGTTTTTATTATTTATCATTTTTTCAATCGCATTATCATCCCTTTTGCCTCTTTTTTGTTAAAGTAGATCTTCCCAATCCCGCGTTTGCCTTTTCAATTGAGACATTATTTTAAAATGTACATTTAAAAGATAAGCATTAAAGATTAAAATGTGATTTATTAGTAAATTTTGAGTTTTTTTTGTATTCATAAAAAATATTGATTTTTCGATAGGATAAATATGCGATGCATTTAACGCTCGATCAAATGAACACTCGATGTATTGACTGCGCGATGTATTGAATGTTGGATTTAATACCCATTCCATATTATGAATGTTTGAGTATTTAGAATTTCGATTTATAGTGGTCGATCAATTGATATTTGATTATTTGTCATTCGATTTGGCATAGTACACCCTCTTTAAACATATATTAAACTTACTGTTTAGAGTTTGCTGTCTCACATTTGTGATACTAAGATGAAGAGTTTGTTAGCTTGAATGCGCTAATCTCAGGAACTGGACCAATTTGTAAAGTTAAATGTGTTAAATGGACAGTTTATTAAGAAACACTAGGTAAATTTTTATCCAGGTGTGCTATGCAGTCCACGGGATGTGGGTTAAAAGGTCCTTTTATGCAAATATTTGTCATAAAAAATGATAAACCAAATTATTTGTAATATTATTTTATTTTGACTAGTCATGAATAAATTTTCATCATTATTGTAAATGTGTCAGCAGTAACCTAAAGCTGTGGCTTTATCAACAACTAAAAACAATTATTTTATCATAACTAAGTACTTGTGTCTCTTGTGTGGGGTGGTGGCATTTTAGTGGCTTGTGTAGTCGATTCCATGTTTGAATTATTTTTAGTACTATCATAGTTAAGTCAGTTTGCCACTTATTTACATAATTTACTCAGTTACTATTATATCACATTTTAATAAATATTGGTTTATAGTGAGACAACGAGTAATCAATAAACCGAGTATAAAAATCATAAAAAAAATTTGGTATTTTTTTTTTAAGCAATTGTAATTACACAGTTCTTTGTGTTACAAAGTAGCAACTCGGCGAAATTCTTAAACTATTATATTACTATATAGATGCGAGACACAAATTATTATATCTAAGAGACATGTTACTTTGAGAACTGTCTTTATTCACAGTGAGCAGTGACCAGTGTGGACTCTGTTATTAGGATTGTTTAATAACATATCCGTATATTTGTCACTTTCCAGTGCTCACTATAAATACGCCTCGTTTAACTTGAATTAATGACGTTATAAAAATACATACTAAATTGAAAACATATAATTACAATTAAAGGGAGATCAAACTGGTATTAGTTAATAATTTACAAGTTCGTGTACAATTTAATGGTCGACTACAAACTATGGACGATCATATTTTTATATATTTTTTTATTAATTAGAAAAATACATTCTCAAAGATAAAATAGAAAAATAAATCGGCGCGACAAGCGTCTAATAATAAGGCCATTCGACGGATCGTCCGCCGGTTTAACTAAAATATTGAAACGACTTTACAGCTAGGCTCGTCGATGTAAGAGGACATACTAATTTATACACTAATTAAAATATCACAAAGGATGAAATATTTACATTAAATCAATAGTTATGGCTACACACTAAAAGTAAAGAGTCGGGTCGTCACACATTACGTCATCGGGATCAGCCTCGGTTCAGCTGGGCGGCGGGCGCTCGGCGGCGCGCTGCAGGTAGCGGCGGCGCGCGCCCGCCAGCAGCTGCTCCTTGCGGCGCCGCAGCAGCGCCTCGCGCTCCGCCGCCCGCGGCGAGAAGCGCGCGGCGGGCGCGGGCGGCGGCGCGGGGCGCGGCAGGCGGCCCTCCAGGATGTTGTCGAGCGTGAGGTCGGCGGAGCGCGTGCGCGCCAGGTCGGCGGCCAGCGCGGCGCGCGAGTGCTGCGGGAACACCAGCTGCAGCTGCGCCGCCGCCGCCTCCAGCTGCGCGCCCGCCAGCGCCGCCTCGCCCGGCACGCGCGTCACCTCCACCGAGAAGCTCGGCAGCCACGACACGTACCGCGACCCTGTGTATGCATTACCAGTCGGACATTTCTTTTCACTACTATAGCTAATTAATGGTCGACTTTCATTTGGCACTATGAAGAATGACTGGAAAACAACTCTACACAATATGTACATCGCATCCCACATATGTACCAATATCTTGAGAAGTCTGAAGCTAGCCGTAGGTAGTATAATATGTACGTGGAAGATCATCACTGCATCTACAGGAACTTCTTTAATGAAGAGGAGATATTTTTTGTTTGTTTGTTCCCTAGAGGCACCAAAATTAAATGTTTAAAATGCTTAAATGTTTTTAAAAAATATATTTCACTGTTAGGAAGCTACATTATCCCTGAGTAAAATGGACCATTTTTCCGTTCAAGCAAGGAAAGGCAATTTCAAGGAGCAAAGGCAAGCCCAAGGACCGCTGGATTGATGAAATTCAGAAGATTGGATGGTGAAAGAAATGAAACCAAACAAAAAACCGAAAAAAAATGGAAAAGCTGGAGGAGGCCTATACCCAGAGCGAGACCATGCATACACACACTAATTTGGATTTCATTCAGTTTTTGTTTTATGTGCATAATTTCCATGCAAGTTGCATGGAAATAAAGGCCTATTATTAAATTATTAAATACCTATTATTATTATACATGTATGTCTCTCCCAGACCTCGGGACTATAGAGGCCTGGATTTTTGGGAGGCGACCGTGGGGCCGAAGCCAACACGCTGAAGCCCTTTTGACACAACTTTAATGAAATGGTGACACAAAACCGACGATTATCCCCGTATACACTATAGCAATGTACCCAAGGACAATCCCCGGTTCTGTGCTAAACTATTGCTAACTATGGATGAAACTAACGGGTGATTTTTTAAGAGGTATAGGATTTGATTTTCAAAAAAAGCACAAAAAACTTGAAAAATTTGATGAAATCTTTATTGGAATCGATGGAACGATCAATATAATTTAATGTTTGAAGATGATTTCATGCAAATGCTGGCCGCGGCTCCGGTTTAGAGGGCCCATTTGCAAGGCCCAATTTCGGCACTTTCTCCAACATATCAGCCGGTATATTACGAATAAATGCTTCAATATTGGCTCCCAGTACGTCAATCGTTGCTGGCTCCACAAGAAATAGTCCAAAGGCGTTAGATCACACGATCTAGGCGGCCAATTGACGAGCCCAAAACGTGAGTTAAACTGTTCACCGAAGCCTGCTCTCAATTAGGCCATTGTTTCGCGTGCCGTATGGCATGTGGCACCGTCTTGTTGGTACCACATGTCAGGCATGTCTTTTTGGGCAAAAAAAATCGCCAATCATCACACGGTAACGCCCGCCATTCACAGTAACGTTTCGGCCATTGTCGTCTTTGATAGTAAAATTCAATAATTTGCAAGCGTTGTTCGTTCGTAAGTTGATTCATGGTTAAATTATAGACCATACTGAACAAGTTTCACAATGACACAAGACACGATTCACGCGTGATCTACCAAAAACAGTGTTGCCAAAAAGATACCAGCTAAAAAATCACCCTTTACTTGGACTATAATTGTGATGGGATCCTAATGGACTAGGAATGGGGAAACTACGAAAACTATGGCACCTGCCGATGACAATGTATTAAAATACATGTAGAAATGGCAGGTGGAGACTCGCCACCTCACTCACTGGGCCCCCGGGAATCAGTCGCTAAATTGAACAAGAGGGCAACAGGTGCATGAGTGGCTGAAGGGTGAAGATACCTCGGCGGACTTTAAACGCAGATCACGCGCTCCCTGTGGGTCCAGCATCCACCAGCCCACTCGCCACTTACCACGAGGCACCTGGGTAGGCTGCTCGGAGGGTTCCGAGCAGGGCTGCTAACCCTAGCGACTCTATTCTGGTCGGCCAATGAAGGCAAGCCAAGAGGCGGGAGACCTATCCCCCGTCATGGTTCACTCCGGCAGGCCGGAGATGGGGGACAGTATACTCTCCCTGGAGCACTCGGTATATATAGCCCCGCGAGGTCGCTACTCCCCGTCATCCGCCTCAGATGCCCTGCGGGCTGCGGGGTTATTATACATATCATTAACATAGGCCATATTTTAACCGGGTACCTGCAGTAGGTAGTTCCCACGGGACGCGAGTGAAATCATTGGAAAAGTCATTCTTGAAAAGATGTACATATAAGTACTGCATTATTTATCATTCCTGACTGTAGGTAATTATACAGAAGCCTATTACGTATTGTTACTACTACTTGCCACTTGTTTCGGCTGTATACAAATGCCTAATCTAATGATTTGTTTGAGTAAATTGTAATATATACAAACAGGTATAAATATGTACAAAATAAGTCTGAAATAAAGAATTTGATTTGAATAGAGTAAAGTGTTTAGTGGACAGACGGGTGTACCTAGAGAGGAGAGGCGCGAGAGGCGGTCGCGGCCGGCGCTGACCTGAGGGGCTCCAGCGCCGGCGCAGCAGCAGCAGCGCGGCGCACAGCGCGGCCAGCAGCGCGGCGCACACGGCCAGGCGCCGGCGCATCCACGCGGGCTCCACGGGGCGCCAGGCGAGCGCCTCCCGTGCCTCACTTCATCTCTCACGGGAATTTTGTTTCATGTCAACTACTGCTATGACAAACGTCACTCATCTCCAACATATTGTTGTTCTTTGGAAACGTCTTTGTATTGACCAAAGAGTTTAATTACGTGCACTAAGCACTTTTTAGCTACATTATAAATTACTTCGAGAGACGTCCTCAAAGAACCTGGATAAAATATAGCCTATGTTCACTGAGGATAATGTAGCTTCCCAATGTGTAACATTTTTCAAATCGGACAAGTAGTTTCAAACAAACAATGAAATATCGTCTTTATAATATCACTGTAGATAATAGATATATCTAGATCTCCGTGACTGCATATTTAATGGTATTGCGTGAGGCATTTTTGATCCATAGGCATAGATATATATGTACTACCTAGTATTAGATAGACTTTTCCTAACAAATATTTTGTGTCATTGAGTGCGATTTTGACATAACTTCAGGGGCCCGATTCTCCTAAATTAATAATGTCAAAATTGAATAGAAATTGAATCGCAATAGCTATTTAACCTTATCGGGCATTCTGCTACTATTATAAGACGTATTCCAACGGTATTCGATTGGTTTGCCATTTTGCCTTTTTGGTGATTTTGGTCTATAAGGTAGTTTGCTCTACAATCATATTGTAATCGTAAGGGCGTATTCAGATGACACGCGCCGATCACGCACAGCACCCGTGCACGCGTTCTGCCCGCCTTAAACCCGCACACGCGCTGCATCCGCCTCGCACACGCCTCGCCAACATAAACTACTAGTGACTGGACTACTTCGTTCACTAGGCATAGTGGCTTCCAGGTATCACAACGGGTACGCGGCTCGGGTGCAGAGCGCGGGCAGGGCGAGTGCAGGGTCGGCGCGGGGCGTGCGCGTGTAGACCTCGATAAATGCAATTTGAGATCTATTGATGCATTATAAGGCTCAAATTCTTATTTAACAAATTTCAATGCGAGTTGGACGCGGGTGGCGTGCGCGTGTCGTGTGAACGCGCCCTAAATTATTTGCTGACAAAATGATTCATTATTAAATGACAAAAAAGGATAAAAACGTTTATTTCAAAGAAAAAATAGCGGAATGCCACATACGCTTCACTCGTAATTGAGTCGTCAGTCGGATGTGAATCGTATGTAGCGGAATCGTGCCCCAGGTTGGAAGTGCACTGAGCAGCGTAATTAATTTGACAACTCGAATCGTAAATCTGGACATAAACAACAATTCAGTAGTAGTCTAATTTTTCTATGTAATACTAGCTTCTGCCCGCGACTTCGTACGCGGATCCTGTCCCTTATGCCAGCGACTACGGGGTCAGCAAAATCCAAGATCTGAATAGTCGCAATAGACATGACCGACCATAGGGATAAAAGTAGTGATTCTAATTAGTCCGCATTTAAGTTGTGTGTGGCAAAAATATTACACGTATTATTACGTAAAAAAACATTAAATATATGACAAAGTCGTGGTGACTTAGTGGAATTCGTAGTGGTTTAGTGGGTATAGAACTAATCTCTCAAGTATGAGCGTGCGTCGTTGATTCCAGGTCTGGCAAGTGCCTGCCAATGCAACTTTTCTAAGTGAGTATGTACTTTCTACGTATATTTTGGATACCAATGACCGTTATTTAGAGGGAATGTTAAACTGTAGGTTCCGACTGTCATTGAACATTCTTGGCAGTCGTTATGGGTAGTCAGAAGCCAGTAAGTCTTACCGGGGTGTTGGGTTGAGCGTGTAACCGGGTTGTGGAGGTACTCAGTTGCATCGTGACTGGAAGTCGACCCTTACATAATTGGGACAAAGGCTCTTGAGATAATAACGACAATAATAATGAGATATAGGCACCGCAGGACATCTGAGGCTGATGACGCTGACGCTAATTCAAGCGTTGTTGTATCTTCGTTATTATTTGTTTGTGAGAGTGAGAAAAGAAAAATGCGTGTCCATTATTTTAGGGTTATCTAAAAGACGGACTAATTACTTTTTTTGATTCACCATACCTATTTCATAACATTCATTTCTATACATTTCAAGTGTAGTATTGCTCTTGAAGTTCCACATCAGGTGTTCCAGATATTCGATGTTTATACGTCAATAGAGAGTGCTTATCAGACTGAACCACTTTTGCTAAAACGTCATATCTTCATATAGTCCAGGTAGTAGCAGGGCTCCTGGAGTTCCACATCAGGTATTTTACATCTTCAATTTTTATAAGTCAACAGAGAATGTTTATCAGATTTAACAACTTTTGCTAAAACGTCATACCTCTATATGCTATTGTCTAGCTGGGCCCCTGGAGTTCCACATCAGGTGTTTTACATCTTCAATTTTTATAAGTCAACAGAGAATGTTTATCAGATTTAACAACTTTTGCTAAAACGTCATACCTGTATATGGTACAGAGAAGCTGGGCTCTTGGGGTTCCACATCAGGTGTCCCAGATCTTAAAATTTAGTATCTCAGCTGAAAATGCTCATCAAATGAAACAATTTTTGCCACGGCACCATATTTGTATCTCTTATAGTTTTATTGGTCTGTTGGAGTTCTGCATCAGGTCTTCAAGTTTCGAAGATAAATTATAGCCTATATGTTGACCAGGCTTAATACTGATACAACAAAGTCCAGTAGTTCCGAAGATTAGCGTGTACAAACAAACAGACATACAGACAGAATTTTTTTTTTGGATTTGTGCTCCATTACTGTTTCTAAACTAAACTAATCTAATTATTATTTTTTTAATATATTCAATGTACAGACACAGTTTTTTACAGATTTATTATATGTATAGATTAGATGTAGTTCAAGGGATTGAAAACTAGTGGTTTCATTACAATTCAATATTAAAAATCATTATTTATTTGTGTCATCTAAAAGTCATAGTGTGGGTCCACACTGCAAGCGCGGTGACTGGAGCCTAGGCGGGCGCGGAGCGGTGGCGTGGGGTGGCCACAGTGAAGGCGCGAGCTCTTGTAGCGGTGTGACGTACATCAGGAGTGCAACACCTTGACTTATAGGAAATTGTTCTTTTATTTCACTCCATAACTTTCTTGTTATTGTGCGATTATTGTGGTGTGGATGTTTGCTTTGCCAGATCGGTGGTTGAGATTGAATTGCACTTATGAACGATTCAGTATTCACCGCTATTTTTTAAACAAACAAATATAAACGCACATACGCCGAACGACAAGATCGAACTGGTTTGTTACCCCCGCCGTCCGCGCATTGGGTCGCTCGATGACTGGGCCCGTAGTGTGGCCAGAACGCGAAGATAGAAGCATTTGAAACTCACGCTCGCTGACTCGCTCAGTCCCATCCCACTAGGCTTCCGCCTTAGTCACTTCAATATGGACGCAAAGGCGAGTTTCATATGTTTGATACTTCGCGCCCGTCGTCTCAGTGTGGACCCACACATAGACCAAAATGTTAGGTACTGAACAACAGCAGTGAACATATTATCGTCAAAACTACAGATATCACTACATATTATAAAACAAAGTCGCTCCTTTTCTGTCCCTATGTCCCTGTGTATGTGTATGTTGTATTGCTTAAATCTTCAAAACTACGAAACCGATATTCATGCGGTATTTTTAAATAGATAGAGTGATTAAAGAGAAAGGTTACATAACTTTAATACATGAAATAGTGGGGAAATACTGTTATCCCGAGCGAAGCCGGAGCGGGTCGCTAGTTTAGTTATGAATAAAGTTTACCTTATAAAATTAACTTGTACGTATTTTAGGTTTTTATATTTCTATAAAATATAACATAAGCCAAGCTTTGTGTTTGGATCCCCACCACTTCCTATAAAAAGCGAGCACTCAGTTTCAGTGGCTGGGGGCCTTAAACTCTAGGCATCCACAGGGATTTGTCCGGTTGAGCAGTCAACAGCCTCCTGGGCTGAACTCCGAGATGCCATTCAAAACAATTCGTCCGCTCTGATTTGCTGCTTGATCGCCGAGAAGAACGGTGGTTGGCGACGATATTGTAACACAGTTCCTTTTGCTTATTTTGATTTCTCCTGTGCTGGTTTTGTGTTGTAGAATTAACGGTTACCGGGATAAAATATAGCCTATGTTAATCGCAGATAATGTTGCTTTCTAATGGTGAAATTTTCAAAATCGGTAATTAGTAGAGTAGAGCTTATCCATTACAAACAAATAAACAAAGTTTTTCTCTCTATAATATTAGTATAGGTGTAGGTAAAATACGAGCAAAAGCGTTGTCATTTCAACGATTAACATCAATAAGGATGGCTACCTGGCGCAATACGTCAACAAGATGTCTATAGATAACACTAGCCGTTTTCCCGTGGTTTCACCCGTGTCCCGTGGTAACTACTGCCTGTACCGGGATAAAATATAGCCTATGTTACCCGTGGATAATGCAGCTTTCGAATGGTGAAAGAATTTTTAAAAACGGTCCAGTAGTTTTTGAGCCTATTCATTACAACCAAACAAACAAAGTTTTCCTCTTTATAATATTAGTATAGATAAGCGGACAAATTATTCGTATGGATGTTCTTGTCTAACGTTAGAATATAAATATGTTAATGTAGGTATAAATAGGTAATATAAAAAACCAGTTTCCCAGTGGTATCAGCTACATGGTACTGACCGTCGAAGTGGAACAGATGGTTGGGGTGCCTCGCGGCGGGCGGCGCGGGCGCGCGCGCGGCGCCGGCCAGCGCGCGGCGGCACGTGGGGCACGACGCGTCCTGCTGCACCCACTGGCACAGGCACGAGCTGCAACACGCGCGCGCGTCAGTACCCGCACACACACACACACACACCACGCCGCGACACTCACTTGTGGAACAGGTGCGAGCAGGGCAGCTTGCGAGCCTCCTTCATGGGCTCCCAGCAGATGGCGCAGTTGTCCTGGTTCTTCTCTACTTCCTCCTTGCTAGCCATCGGGTAGCTGCGGACAGCGGACAGAGACTCGCTTGTAAACTACATTGCTTTTAAGGACCACGACTAGCTTTACTCAGTTTGTCTATACTTTTTATGAAAAAAGTCACATTTAGTACTTTTGATTGGTAGCTTTGTTTGTAATATTTTTAATCAAAAAATGTGACATTGTACAGCGATTTTAACGCGTATTTAATTTCTTCAAGATAATTAAACTGTATACAGGGTGTGTCGTTCACAATCACATTAAATCCTATCGCATATTCTTTATGATACTCAGTGGTTTAACCACAGGAATCATTTTTCGTTTTTATAATTTAAATTAAAACATCACGTGTAAAGCAGAGATAAATTTAGGAGTATCAAATATTTTGATCAGTTGACAGCTGTCAGTTTTCAAGGCAAAATTTCGCACATTTTTATTCTATTTACTTTGTTCAAAAAAACATTTTTTTTTATTTTTACGTACTTTTCCTTTTTCCTTTGTGTTAATCGACATATATTAACCAGTATACTTACGCATTTAATTGAATGTGATTGTGAAGGACACACCCGATATACTTTGGTATTGTATGAATGAGTTGAATATTTGTTTAGCAAAGGGTATGATGTGTGTAGAGTGGACTGACTTGCGGCTCATGTGCGTGGCGAGCTCGGAGTAGAGGCGGTGGCGGCGCAGGCGCGCCTGCAGCTCGTGCAGCAGGTGGCGCAGCTGCATGAGCAGCACCAGCGACGCCATGGACACCAGCATGTTGCTGAACACCACCATGTGCAGCACGTGCAGCAGCTCCACCACCAGCGCCACCGACTGCGCGCAACACACCGCAACAACTCAACCTGATAGCTAGCATTCAATCGACTCAAACCATTAGGTCGACGAACTTTACTGATCAATACTTTACTGTATATACTTAATAAGGACAGATTTATGAGTTACATTTATAAACAAATGCTGCTTTAGCATAAAAGATTCTTTAAGCGAGTGATACACACATGTCTAACATTCTCTTCTTTTGACATAATTATTTTGATCTTTTTTATTTAAGTTACATATTTTACACTACTTCTTGACACTACTTCTTATAACACCTATGCTGTTGTTGCATCTTTTAACAAAATAAAGTATGTTAGCCCTTGGCTAAGTGACTGACGTCGAAGATGAGGTGCGTGTAGTAGGCCAGCGGGCCGGCCACGTCCGCCTCGCGCAGCTGCAGCGCGTAGCGCGCCGCCACGTGCAGCACCGACACCTGCACCAGCACGCACTGCAACACAAGCGCACGCTCATCCACTGCCGGCAACCCTGGTGACCCGCGTTACACATTCAAGGCCCAGCTGTTACCTCGCTAGTGTCACATTCTCAGCGCATGACGTAACTACTGACCCGATTTAAATTATTACTCCATTCAAAGAACATCTTAGCCTTGCACTTTGGCGGTCAACAAGCTAATTGAATA
Organism: Helicoverpa armigera; assembly: GCF_030705265.1. NCBI lineage: Eukaryota > Metazoa > Arthropoda > Insecta > Lepidoptera > Noctuidae > Helicoverpa > Helicoverpa armigera. The sequence goes on along the minus strand of NC_087134.1, from coordinate 131,491 downwards.
AAACTATACAATAATTATGAATGCAGAACTGTAGATGTCGGGTAACGGTAGTGGTGCGATTAGTCGTGTACCTCGGCAGCCATGAAGGCGAAGGTGTCCCGGCCGGCGGGCAGGCCGAAGGCGGTGGCGGCGGCCAGCAGCATGGTGGCGGCGGTGAGCAGGCCCGCCAGCAGGCACGCCAGCCGCACGTGCGCCCAGCCGCCCGTGTTCGGCGACGACGACAGCTGCACCACACAATTATGTAACCACTGCACCTCATACATACATATGGATTTTGCCAGAAGAGAAAGCCAAATCAAACACTCTCCATTCATAAATTACCTATATGATTATCATTTTAAATCCGATATTCGATTGCGCAATATTTTAACGCTTAATAACGCTTTGTAAACACCTACTTTCATTATTGAATAACATTTGGTTGTGATTTCGGTTATCTGGATAGGAGCGTGTAGTTCGCAACAAGCTGTCAGGTTGTAAGGTAATGCGCGTGCGCGCGTCGCTACCTGCTGCAGCGATCCAGCGATATGATATTATCTCCCGGAGATAGGACACGCAGCTCTAACGCTATGCAATGTGCAATGTGCATGTGTCTCAACCTCTACAAACTCGTGTACGATTCTCTTTGATGGCATCACAGACAGGCTCGTACGTAAGCAAGGGAAAGTATCAAGCTCAGAAAGACAATTTACAATATTTTAAATCTATTATACTTATTTATATCTATGTATATTATAACCTCCTATGTGTTATTGCTGCGAAGTAGTAATTGTTACAAAAGCTTTTTCGTTCATATAAAGCTGTGAGTACATAACGGTAAAATGTACCGTCACGATTAATTATTGTTCCTGAACATGATGAGCATCCTCTGGCGTGGGTTCTAATAATGTCAGCAATAGTTTAGTAGCGGCCGGCTCCAGTACTCGAGCCACTGAACAATGAACAAACATTTCTTGTCTACCGGTTGTTTGTTCCTCTCGACCGGATCCGAACACTGCTATCGCATTCTACAGCGAATTAATTTACTTCACATCCTGTAATTTTACTTTTATGCAATTGCTTACTGTCGAAATATATTCTAACAACGTGGAGGCTGGAGGAGGCTGGAGGCTGTATGAGGAATGGTATGTTGATTAAAGAGTTGAATGTAAGCGGTTAGTTCGCTCTTAGCGAGGCCGCGAGCGATCTGCTACGATTACGATGTCATAATTTTTTATCGGAATCGTACTGTGTGAGTTTAATATTATGATAAGATATCCCAATTTGTGATATCGTTTTAACCTTAACAAAATAGGTATATTTCTTCCGCAAAAACAATACCATTATACCTATATGTAATCTAGCTAGGGGGTTCTGTTTCTCTGGTACTTAAGTAAAATATTTTCAAGTGCCGCTTCACAGCCACGTGTACCTCCGTGGCAATCATTTAGATTTGTTTAACAGCAAATCACGATGACAACGCACCTCAACATCATAACCTATCGTGGTAACTAACGTTGAAATATACTTCATCAGGTTACTCAGTTACGGAACTTACGGAGCATATATTTACGATGTATTGATTAAAAGGTTGCACATCAAAGCCTTGCATGAAGTGCGTAGGTACGTCATACATAAGTAATGCAGGTGAAACATTTAATTAAAATGAAGTACATTACATACAGTATTAGTTATGAAAAATATTCAAGTTCCTTGTCGGCTTTGTGTTTGGGTCGGGGCCGGCGCACAAGGTTTACATACATTTCGGTGGGGATACACTCGTCAACTGGAGCACTGACTGTGTTGACTTTGTTTATTGTCTGTACATAAAATGTAGCATACATTAACGCGGTCCGCAAGTCCTTCAAAATAACTGGGAAACGTTATTACACCTCTGCACCTGTACCCCGTACAGTGGAACATTTACTCTGTAGCTGTTGTGACAAGCTGGCGGTTAGTTTGTCTTGCAAACAATCGACATTATAATCTGGAAAGAATGACCAAATAAGTGTCGTTACTCAATATATTATCGCGTGGCGCAGGCGCAGGTCAGACAATGCGTCGCCCTTTAAATTGCGAGGTGCATGCTATTGTTTGAGTTAGCTGTTATCTCGTGTGACGGCAGTAATGCGGCGCATCATTGCTAAGTGAGAGTCATTAACGCGTCCATGTTACGAGTTTACATATGAACACAATGTTACCGGCCCCAACGGTTTCAACAACTTGCAATTACCATTCCAATTATAAAAGGTATTTTTGAGACTTAACTAATACTGAAATGTTTGCGGACGAGAAAGTACAAATTAAAGTGTCACTGAGATTTGCATATATTAAATTATCAGCAAACCTGACAACCAGTCGTACTAAGGGGTTACTGGGTTTAGGGTTGAGGTCAGATAGGCAGTCGCTCCTTGTAAAACACTGGTACTGGTAAAAGTAGATGCTCGGAAGATAATGTCGTTCTATAATAAGATGGTAATAGTTTTGAGGATTGTTAAAAGCCTATACATGTGTTAAGCGCACCGGCCGGTGTGAATGAATCACTATTATATAATTTTGTTATTTTTATAATTCATGGGAAACTGTAAATAAAGGATATTACTTTTTTACTAAGTTGAAATAAATATAACGATTCTACAGTATTCCCCAAAATTAATCTGCAATACACTTGTTGCCAATCGGTTTAACAACCTCCTCTCAGTCTGTCTGTTTCCAGTTAGCAAGTCTTGATTAGGATAATGATCGTGGATCCTACTTCCTACTAATATATCTATACTAATATTATAAAGCTGATGAGTTTGTTTGTTTGAACGCGCTAATCACAGGAACTACTGGTCCGATTTGAAAATTTCTTTCAGTGTTAGATAGCCCATTTATCGAGGAAGGCTACTCTTTATCCCGGTACGGAAAGTAGTTCCCACGGGATGCGGGTGAAACCGCTGGCAGAAGCTAGTGTACTATAAATGTGAAAGTTTGTGAGAATGTATGGATGTATGTTTGTTATTCTTTCACGCCAAAATGGCTGGACCGATGTGGTTGAAATTTGGCATGTAGATTAGTGATACCCTGGATTAACACATAGGCTACTTTTCATCAACATACTACGCGGGCGAAGCCGCTGGCGGAAGCTAGTTTATTTATTACAAAGTACCTAAATGCGTGTCTGTGGTGTTCTCCGCGTCGCGATCACTGCGCGATCGAGACAATCATGCTGTTATTTTCGTCATTACTTTTAATGTTTTATTATTGTTAGTTAGATGTGTTACAAATTAACAAACAATGTAGGAAATAATTATTTTTGAAGACGTGACGAAAACGTTGATTAACTTTGTAATTACTAATTAATAACATACCTATGATGAGTCAGATCTGATTTAAATTCAATCAATAGCATTACCATAATGTGTTATCAAAACAACAACAACAGGAAGATTGTACGACTTAGATAAGGTATATGAAAAGTCGGTACTCACATATTCGTACCTATCCTTGCAGAGCTGTCCGAGCAGATGCAGGAAGCCGACGAGCGTGAACCAGGAGCACCAGAGCAGCACCTCGTCCATGTACTGCACGTTGATGACGCCGAACACGAAGATGAACTTGTAGAACACGTAGTTCCAGAACTTGTCCTTGACGCGCTGCGCCTCGGCCACGCGCAGCTGCCCGAACACCAGCCGCTGCACGCCGAACCCGAACACCGCCAGCGCGCAGTACGCGATGTTGATCAGCGTCTGCAACACAAGTGCCCTTTGTCTTAGCCTTTGAATTTATCACTGAAACTATGCCCCTGGGTTATGGCTATGATGATCCACAGCTGTCTTACGAATTTTAACTTCTTTGCAAAAGATACACTTTTTACGGTTCGCAATGAGGCTCTTTTTCATCGCTCTTGAGCGCTCACGGAACAAGTGTTAGAAAAAATTGTGATAGGTCTCTTTTGGTGTTGCGTTGTGAGTCTGTATTTCCACGATATAATAATAATGAATTAATATCAATTATAGCCTGATTGGGCCCTAAAAAACATATGAGATTCAAGTTCCGTGACGAAAATAGCGCAGGTTGTATTTTAATAGCGTTTAAGTTGTGTGCTGACGTACAACGGCCCGAACAACCTCATCAGAGGTACTGTATTGAAAATTGTACCAGTTTTGTTATTTATTTCATTAAAATTAAAACATATTGACAATCTAGACAGTATAAGCAGAAGAAGTAATTGTACCTATCACTAGTGGAACTGGTGGAAGTAAATGACGACAGTTGCCAAATGTTATGCTTGCTGAAAATGAAATTGCACGTAATGCACGTGCAATTTCATTTTCAGCAAGTGTCCGTGCATCGTATCCGATAGAAACGTGTTTGGTCTCGGCTGAATAACTTTCCGACAGGATTACTATTTGTCATCCACAGTACAACTATAGAAACATGTAATTTGCTAAAAATATTGAGTAAGAAAGATTAGAGCACAAACTCGTACATATTTGAATGGAGGTGCGTCAGACACTAAGCACGTCGATGTCGGAGAGAACACGCGTGTTTATTCGATTGTAGCTGAGTAAACATCTCGAGCCGGTAATAATAAGATCAATGCATCAATAACGAAGCAACCAGTTTGCGGCGGCTGACCTTTACCCACTTGTCTTAGTAAACCACTTCTATATTTTATTAATAACTTGATCACTGTACATGTTTTATTGTGCCGATTCAAGTTCTACAGGGCTTGAAGGACACTGAGTCACTGCTTCACTGACTTTCCAAAGGTTATTTTATTTTGTGTTATTTTGTAAGGTGACATTGTAAAGTCAGAGGGTCTCTGCAATATTTATTCTTAGTGTTGTTGTGATGATTTGTTACAATTAAATTGACAATCTATATCAGACTTGCAACTAAAGACTTCTGATAATTTCTAGCACACTGAGGTTCAAATTCGTAAATATAAGTCTTAACTGTCAACTATTGTGGCACACATGTTCGGCACGACAGGCGATTAACTTTTCATTTGAATTTGACCATTGAATAGTATCTCATACAAAATATTTTTAAAGTCAATACGTAACAGATATTATACTTTTGTAAAAATATCTGAAATATTCTAAACTATTAATCGCTCTTGATTTTTCAAACCATTTCACAACTTGAATACTTAAAAATCTAAATTTGGAAATGACAAGATATATATACTTCCCTGCCGATTTCGGCTATGGTGACTGCTTTCAGTTATCATTGAGAGAAGAACTAGGATGATCAGCTCTTCTATGCGCCCTTTGATGGCTGCAGTACCCTATTTTATGTGTAAACGTGCGCGAGCATTGGCTGCACGTTGGGATACCGTCCACGTAGTTATAATGAATGGCTACTGGTGTTTTAGCCTTAAGAGTAACACGCTTCGCGTCCAGTGCGGATTTCCTTTGCTCTTCGAAATCTTTGATCGCATTTTTTACTAGGATGACAAGATAACTTCGTTACAGTCAGTCTCTACAAAATTCGGCTATACCCGGCTATCTATCTATGTCTATAGTTGACCACAAATAAATATCCACATGAATAACGCGCTACACTTTCACATCGCGAGCATAGACTTGCTATGCGTTCTACCTAGGTAAGGTATACTCAGGTAAGGCTGGCAACATCCCAGGTTGTCTAGCGTTGCCAGGAAAGTTTACAATTTGAAACTATTTTGAAGCTGGAGATGAGGCCCAGACATCAGTCACCGTAGGTTTCGTGAATCCTATACCCTACTAAATCGTGTTTTGCTTGAATGATAGCTACACGAAAAAAAATCAGTAGGTTAATGCTGGTCAAACTCCCCTTTAAATGAAGCTCTTTTAAATGATTAATTGTTATTGTAATAGTAATGTTGCTATGTGTTAGCTAAGCGTAGCCTGTAATGAGCACGGTCATCGACTCGTCCGGCAGTACGTGGAGCGCGGCACGCGAGCCGCGGGTGACTCAACCTGTACGTTGACGATGCTCATCCGACACTTGCATCACGTACAACTGCCGACAGCGCGTATAGTACGACACTGGCGTGGCTCTCCACCACTGCTCTCCGTTCTTATATTCGTTCCTGTTGTATTTTCCCTAGGATTTCACTGTTACTTTTGTTTGTGTGCTTTATTAACTTCCCAGGTGTTCTGCAGTGTTAGCAAACATTTTTTGGTTGTTCCTACTTTCCTTTCCGTAACTTTTTATGTACAATTTTTTTTTAATATCCAAAAGAACATTAGTGTAAGTCTGGAAAAGCCATCATTTCCATGGATGTGTGACATATTCACAGATCTCAAATTTTACTATAGCTCTGCACTTTGCAGCAGTCAGGCAACCTTGTCGCCTCACAAGGAAACAACTAAGTTATTATTGTTACATCTTGGTAACATAACAACGGCGGTAATAACCGTGGCAAGGCCTTATGTCTATGTACTTGTGTGTACAAGTGTAGGTGTGCTACAACATTACACGGCTATGTTGCATAGCCAGCTGCACATCAGAACAATAAAATTGAGGTTTCCAATTAATTATAAGAAAAGCCTACGCTTTTTCGCGAGACGATGGATCTGTGGATTAGCATATGTAAAGAAATGCTTGCATCTTGCTGAATCCTCTTCAGTGTCAGTTTTGACTGTGGGTGTAGTTAAAAATATTGATTCCCTCTACATATATCTTCCCTCCCATTTTTTTTCTATACCTAAACCTTTCCAACAATGAAGGAAACAAAGCAATGAGAAGCGGCCTTATGTTAATGGTGGCAGTCGGCTGCTAGGTCACCGGCAAGGTAACAAGGCACACCACAAGCTTAATAAAACAATCACTATTTAATTAGCTGATTACTTAGCTTGAACATTATCTCGGTTGCATCTACACAGAATTATAATAAACAATCAAGCAACTCATATCCGCATCCAGGTACTACCACAGATCACTTAATAGTTACGTTTACGTAAGCACTGCTCAAACCAATGATACAAATTAACGAAATTACCTATAAAAAACCGGCCAAGTGCGAGTCGGACTCGTGCACGAAGGGTTCCGTAAATTACAGTTAAATCAACCTATCTCAAAAACTATAAGAGATACTTTGATCAAACCAAAAATCGTTGAAAGAGTTAATTAGCATGCATCACCTCTATTTTTTTTAGAATTTTATACCCCGTAGTTATAAAAATAGAGGGGGGGGGACATACTTTTTACGACTTTGAGAGCTGATATCTCAAAAACCGTTCACTTTAAGAAAAATGTTTTTTAGAAAACTTTATATCATTTTAAAAGACCTTTCCATTGATACCCCACACGGGTATGTACATCGAAAAAAAAAATTTCATCCCTCAGTTACATGTATGGGGGGCCCCACCCCCAATTCTTTTTTTTACTATTTAGTGTCATATTTTTGTAGCGGTTCATACAACACATATTCCCATCAAATTTCATCACTGTAGTACTTATAGTTTCCGAGTAAATCGGCTGTGACAGACGGACAGACGGACAGACGGACAGACGGACATGACGAAACTATAAGGGTTCCGTTTTTGCCATTTTGGCTACGGAACCCTAAAAAGGGAATAAGTTCGTTCAAAATATCAATTAACAAATATTTCGGTATTTTTCGGGGTACGATGATGACACGTGTGACGAGAGGAACATCGAAAAGTTTAAGGAAAAATATATTTCCCCTTGCGCAAATATTGAAGGAAAAATGTTTTTCTCTTTGTCCGGTATGTTCTGGCCTCACGTCTTTTATTTGGTCTGATCAACGGATAGGCGAACGTTCTCGTCGTCTTTAACCCCCAATTTGACCTACAACGACTAATTTATTCAAGTTGTTCGGTTCTCGCCGGGCAACATGGCCAACTAAACCGAAGTTTTCAGTTGCTCGTTGCAGCAAGAACCAACAAATCTATTGTGATGGTTCTTGTTCGAATCCTCGATATACGCAACATTGTCCTCCAAGAGCACATTTCAAAGGTTCAACATGTTCTTCCGGTCAACTGCACGGGTACGCGATGTTCCGGACACATACATAAATATCGCGAAGACCAATGTCCGCACAGGTCTGGTGTTGTGTTGCTCTTGTTAGATATACCCTGTGTAATGTTCTGATAAATTGTTGTCAGTTTGCTCATTGCCGACTTGTCCATCTCTGAAGTTTTTATCACATCCTCCTCCATCGGTAATTATCGATCCCAAGTATACGAATTCTCTCACTAGTGCCAGGCATCAGGAATACATAAATAGACGGGTCCTTATCTATTATTATAGAGTCGGATAGGCCGCTTTTTGAGGAGCACTTCTTAGGATAGGCTTATTTTTATCCGGGAATGCGGAGAAGTTCCAACGCAACGAGGGACTTTGACTAATATAACACAAAAGTACAATTATGCTAAACAGTTAATGTTAACGTACTCGTCTGGCAAGCGGATGGTATTTTTATTTATTTATTATAATGTTTCTAGTCTCAAGCGGTCAATGTTCTTGTTTGTTTTCAGTACTGTAATGAACATTTACAGTTAAAGAAAAATAATTTGTTGATTAAGTACCTACTGGAAAATTATCGAACTTTCTGCAACCGATTCCTTGCTGTATTTTGTATGTCTATAAAAAACAGGCAAAGAACGTGTCGGGCCATGCTCATCGTGGGGTTCCGGAGTTTTCTGATTATAACTCATACTTATCCCGACGACCCCTTCAACTCCCCGAAGTAACAAGTAAAGTAAAAATTTGGCTTCTCGGTGGTAATTTTGGATTGCGTGAACCGATTTGTATAATTCCTTTTTATTTGAAAGAAAATATGATCAGGATCATAAAATATGTAAACTGAGTTTAAAATACTTGCAAATACAGCTAAATTACGAACTTAGTTCGGAAAATATTTTATTTAATTTTCAAAAACTGTTCAATGAATCAAGTCCAAAATAAATAAGTAATTTGTAGTTTATTATATGTATATTTATAACCCCATTAATTTTTAAATACTTACCTGTTCGTCTTGATATCTCATGTTAAGGTAGGAATGACAAAAAAGAATCCCCACTTTTACGTGTCACGATTCTTTTTTTGTCAGGAGGTAATAGAACTTTTTGTTTTATCACTTTGCCGGCGTGATTGATTTTAACTTTCTAGTGCTAACGATCACTGAGATTAAGAGCGGACGGATAGACACAGCGTAGCTATAAGAGTTCCTAGTTGACTACGAAACCCTAAAAATTAGAAAAGCTTCCCGTGTCGCGTTTAGAACAAAAATATTGGTGTATTGTGCAAGCCGGTGCGCTGTGCGGTGCGGTGCGCCATGTTCCATCCCACAGTTGTGTGCAAGTATTTGTTATTGTTTACTAGTCGGTAATAGAGAGCACATTACTGCGTTACGTGGCGATGTCGCGGTGACGTGTGCCGACCTCGAACAAACAAGCCGATAGCTTTGGCACCGCTCGCAAATACATCGCTGGCATATTTTTGTAAACAACGCATTTATAAACCGAGCTCGAAAAACACACGATTTTTAAGATCTATGAAATCTGAAATCGCCCCCGTATCGCTATAAATATACCATATTTAATAAAATTGTATTTTTTTTTTTTAATATTTCCCCAAGTACCTATGCAAATGTCAAGGCAATTTTTTTGCATGTAACTTTGATGTTTGCTTACTTGGAGAACTGTTAACAAAAAATAAGTTTGAAAATCACACTAACTCTCATTAACCATTCCAATCAAGGTTTGTGTAACCATGTGTCGATGGGCAGTTCACAAGCGGACTCCCTTCATTATTAAATACTTCAGTTTTAGCGTATCTTGCTACAAGATAAACTTGTGAAATGCGACACGCACTTGCTCAGCGAGGGGGGTCCGTTCAATGCATGTAACTATTTTGTATTTCCTTGAATAGATAAACTTGCTATAATAAGTATCTTCACAGCCTCCAAAAATAATACTACCTTCTTAGATAACAGGTGTAAAGACAGGGAAAAAAATAGTTAAGTATCAAAATTTTTTTGGTCACGCATTGTTTATTTCAACTAAGCATATGTCGGCGTCAGGATCCGACATCGTTAAATAAAACAAAGGCGTTCTCACACAATCACTTGGTTTATTCCAATTAACACAGTATTAGTCACTACAATTATTTATCACTAATTTGTGGGAGGTGTGCACTCGGCAACGGTCGGCGAACGAATGACCCGAGCCGTGCGCGCGCGCCGCTTTATATAAGGTCCACCGTTGACAGATCGACGGTTGACACATCGACGGTGGCGCCGTCACGGCCATGCTGACATACGCTCGTCCTCGAGCGTCTTCTGAAAACAAGACAGCAAACTGCTCGATCATCCTGACATACTCAGTCACATCAAATCAAGTCAAATCAGTCAGTCAAATCTTTAAGTTGCGAGGTCAATCACAAGAGACTTAAATGTGCTGCTCCGGCAAGCCCTTTTTTACAACCAGAGACTGTTAAACTATTCTCATCGGTATTACAACCGGAGACCGTTAAACCATTCTCATCGGTATTACAACCGGAGACTGTTAAACCATTTTTTTAAATTACCTTTTTCTCTTTTTTTTTAGCTTACTTTTTTTTTTCCTTTTTTTTTCTTTTCTTTTTTTTTTTTAAAATCTCACATAGTCTACACAAAATAGTTGGTTAGTCACCAGAACCTACGACCCATTACGGCCAGTTCTTAACATGATTCGGTTTGTCATAAGTCGCAGAACATTGACCCAGAGAGCCATTTCCTAAAATCAGTCACACCAGTCACGTGTCAGGGCAGTCCCCAAGATTTGTCACACTTGTCACATGTCATGGAATATCGGCCCTGCGAGCCAGTTCAGTTAAGTTAGTTACGTTAAGTCCACCTATCATCACTTTCTGAAGTCATGTCAGTCGAACATCATGATCATTTCTGAAGTCGTGTCATATAAGTACAGGTCAAAGAACATTAATTGAAATTCGTCACTGTCACAGTCATTATCAGATGACACCTTATAGCTTCCATGATCGTGAGCCGCCGTCTCGGCCTCCTCAGTCCTTAGTTGGAATACAAGCTACTTCAAGTAAGCCTACACGGGTATGTCAGGTATGTTACCACAGCACTTTTCGAGTGGTCTTACTAGTACTCGAATTCAATATAAGATGGTCTCAAATCAACCTTAGCGATTTCCTATAAAGTTTCACGACACTAGTTGCACGGAACCATACAGTTGTTCCCATGGAGAATATTCGGCAAGAAACCCCATAGAAGATACCTATCATATTCTACGTCTATTACAATGAAAGCAAAAGCCCTAGAAATTCCTATGCAATTGAGTTTCGGTTTCTTCCGCTCAAATTAGACGAACAAAATCATCTTCAAGAGGAATCTCACTGTTGTCACTAAAAGATTAAAACGCTCTGTTTTGTCGAAGCTAGTTTGCTGTATCTCGAATTTCTATCTACGACTAAGCAGAGTCGACTAAGAAGCTCGCTAGATCTGAAGACATCGTTCTCATAGAAATAAAATATAAGCTCGATTGGTATACGGTATATTGCACTGAACCTGGTACTATTTGCTACTCAATCAACATCAACAACAACGATCTGAAGAGTATGATGATGACTGACGGGTATATGATGATTATAATGAACTTCTACGAGCCCGTCGCGCAACGTTCGAATCATTCTCTACAATCGCAAATAGGCACTAAAAATTTCGCATTGCTCGCCCTATCTGACTGTTGGCCAAAAATTCTACTATTGTTATAAGAGTAGTAGAATTTTTACAGGATTTCTCGAATACTCCGACTGGTATACGATTATCTGATTGGAAAGACTAGCCGGAAGACAACAGCTACTGTTCAAGGCCTAAGTACGGATTCAAATAAGGGATTCCTAGTTGAAAGGTTGTATTCGATCCCTGAAGTCAGACTACCAAAAGGCCCAACTCTATGATCAAGATCTACGAATTCGTAAAGAGAGGTCAGCTATTAATATAGCCGTTTCTAGGTAATTACAATACAAAAGACTCAACAACCAAACCTACTACAACCACACAGCCAATTCTACTAGTCTGCTATTGTGAGAGTCGAACTTTCAGACCGAAGTCAGACCTAGCACTACAACGATTTGGGATATCTCCGCCCAGTCCGGGACAGTCAACGTCGCCGCGCACAACCGGCAAACACTGAGTCACGTTGACTATAGGGATAATTTCTCGACTTATCAACAGCTAGAACGGCAGCTAACGTCCATTGCAAAACTCTCTCGGTATCGTTATCCTCACATTCAATAAGCAACTAACTATATCTAGTAGAAAAAGTCAAACCAACTATGTCAGCCTCCCTTACAATGAACTCTCTCTGTTCGCGTTTACATACTACCTGATTAACCAAACAGATCGACCGATCGTGGCGTAGAGCCAGACACCCCGTCAACTCAGCCACAAACCCGACAATTTCTGCTCCCCCGGCAAATTTCATCTCAGACGGCATCCGTGAAGTCAGAAAAGGAAAGTGCTTAGGCAACTGACTAAACTTTGAAAACATTTGGGTCAGCAGTGGCCCCCCCAGCCGTCAAGTCCCAAATGTGTGGCGCAACAATAGCCATCCGCGCCGATGAGGCAATATTCTGGGAACAGCAACAGTCCTCCTTCGGCAAATCTAACCTAAACAAGAGGCAAGTCCTTCACACCGACACGCTCAGAATAAGACAGGCACCACCCACCAGACCTACACTCCAGAAATCACAGCCATAAGTGCGCACCAACACTAGCCAGAACGACTCAACGGCACTACACCCCTGACACATTTCTCCTACGCATCACGAGCTGCACTACCACCAGTTACGGATTTCATGAACAGCAATCACCTTTCAAAAGAAGATACCGGTCAAATCAGCTGCCAAGCATGAAATAAAAGAAAGATCCATAAATTACAACTACGATTGTCACTCACACGAACGCCTTCCATTCGACAGGCTTTACATGACCTTTGTGTCCCTTAGCCGACTTATCAGCCCATCCTGGTTTTCTAGGAACCACAGTAACGCGACACTAACTATACTCACACAGATTTACACGAGTCTCTTCCTGATCACCACGCTGCTATCGCACAGGCCAACGGGTCTTTTCCAAGTCACCCCGATACCCATCATAGGTACAGCACAACAATAAAATCACTAAGTAGGCGTAAGAAGTAACAACACCTTGCCAACAAATCTATAGTCTGACGTATAATTGAATTATTCTATGTAACTGAAAGACATTAATCAGAACCCGTGGAACTACTTCTCAGCGTCGGTGATTCCACTAGTTAACTACCACTGACAATAATTGTGTGCCAGCTGATTGTTGACCACGGCGATCGTATAATTAGCCCTTATTACGAGATCAGCCAGCCGCACACATTATAGTGCGCAGGCATCTGCGCAGACACAGACGTACCCTATTCCTTCAATCTCATAGCGACACAAGGACTGACCACAAGGAGGACCGACATCAATGCGCTCTCCAATGAAGGGTGCGTCGATCAGCATCTTCCAGGCTCCGGGCTGCCTTTTGAAAATTTCCAAAACCAACAAAGCGAACTCGTCCCGACCCGAGATCCCGAGCACAACAGTCGCACTACGTGACAACTAAACCAACGACACAGTTCATATCTACCAATACCACTAGTCAACGAGGCAGTTCCACGTTTAATAACCTCGTGTAAAAAAATAACCTCAACATAAAACTATGGATTAAACAATGGATTGGTCTCACCGGGTTTTCCACTCAACGTGCATAGCGATCGCACATCGCTATGGCGCGCAGTACAGCAAAGCTTTCGCGGACGTGAAGCCACGGAGATGCACAAGCACCAACACTCCGACCTCACAAAGACACGTTGGGCATAACCGTGGTTACCATACTTGTACCTTCGCTGAAATTCTTAATAAATCTTCTACTACAAACTCCATTTTAAATTATCGACTTCCATTTTTTTTTCTTTTTAGTGGGTAGGCAACTTATCTTCACGTGGCGGGTTCTCCCGAAATCAGTCTGGTCATTCACAAACCAACCAACATCATGTTGCAGTACGAGATTCACCACCCAGGATTCTTGCTTGTGCTTGCCTGGCTTGATTCAATGCGATAGCAGTGCTGCATCAGGCGTATCAACTTTTGCCATTAGAATCTTCACATTTTGAACACGTGGGCGATGCAGGGCAATCCTTAACAGATGTGGGCATTCGGATTGCATCCCACTTCTGATGTCGGCGTCAGGATCCGACATCGTTAAATAAAACAAAGGCGTTCTCACACAATCACTTGGTTTATTCCAATTAACACAGTATTAGTCACTACAATTATTTATCACTAATTTGTGGGAGGTGTGCACTCGGCAACGGTCGGCGAACGAATGACCCGAGCCGTGCGCGCGCGCCGCTTTATATAAGGTCCACCGTTGACAGATCGACGGTTGACACATCGACGGTGGCGCCGTCACATATATTATAGCAAATATTGGGAGTATGGGGTTGTGACGTCAAATTTATGTTTCTGTATGTTACTGTTACAGCCTTTTTTTTATCGTCCCACTGCTGGGCACAGGCCTCCTCTCACACGGAGAAGGATTGAGCATTAATCACGCTTGCTCAATGCGGGTTGGTGATTTCAGACTTTATAGTCCAGGTTGCCTCAAGATGTTTTCCTTCACGTTTTTGTATGTACTTACCTAAAAGTGACGTACCTACGTAACACTAATTGTGTTGTATCTTCGTTGTTATTTGTCTGTGAGAGAAAAGAAAAAATACGTGTCCGATATTTTTGGGTTATCAAAAAGACAGAATAATTACCTACTTATTTTCATTCGCCATGTCTCTTCGTATACCTTGCGCGAGTCTGTTAGAGTTCATCGCACATGCTAGTAGCCATCGATACAGGAAGCAACACCAGTCAATAAAATATTCTATCACGTGATTTAATGAATCGATTTCTTGAATTAATCCCTTGCTTCTTTTTTTAAATGATTTTTATGATAAATACATAATAAAAGTACTTTTTTTTGTATGCTTAAAATTGAAACGTTGAATTTTAACTTCATCATGATTTTCTGCGAAAATAATCTGGAAAGCGGCATAAAGTGAGGATAACCTTTAATAAATATATAAATAACGTAGAGATCCGGAAGGGTCCGCAAATGACGATGACCGGAGAACATAAATAGCGTCGGGCTGACGATGTGACCTTTCGGGATGCTTTTGTTTTTTATCCACCACTCTCAATAATGTTTACTGGTAACAGAAACTTCCAGACAAAAATAAAAGGTTTAATAATGTTGTTTATAATATGAAATGTCAATGGGCTAGTCCAGATACCTTCCTTGTTGCTTAACATGACACGTGCGTATGTAGGTACATGTATGCATATGAATGGAGTAATAATAATTGCTACTGATTGCAGGTAGGTACTTGATTTAAGTTGTTCGTTCTTAATTGTATCTAGCGAAGGCTTGATTGGATGACAATACATCCATTCCTGTGGGTACCTACGTAATGTTACCTATGTCAAAATAATAATACAGCCTGCGTAATATTATTTTGACATAGTACAGTCTTTGGGTTTAGGTAGGATGGTTGGTTGGATAATTACTATGCACCTTGTCCGAACTTTTGTTTTCGCTACATTGAAAATAAATACCTGTTGCAAAGATTGGCTGTTTGTATTGGTAGCGTGATGTGGTTTTCTTTAACTAAAATGTTAGCTACATATTTAGTAAATGCAGGCGCGACGGCAGGCAGGTAGGTTTAGCTCAGAACTTGAATATTTACTTTCACCGGTGAGCCGAGAGACGCAAGCAAGCCTTTTACTTGACTTAAGAGTAGGACAAGCTTCGCGAAACTTTTTATTGATGCCGTTTACGGTTTAAGTGTGTACCTATTGAGAACGATAATTTGTGGTTACTTAACTACTTAACTTTTTATTTAATTACAGATGTAATACAAAGTCAACTTATAGCAATTGGCACACACAGTATGGCTCCGAGTTTATTAGCACTTCATTTGTCGCCAAAGGCTAATGACTCTGGGATACATCCTGATAGTGACAAATAACACACTTGGGTTAATAATCATCTGTGAAAAATACTTTTTAAAAGATGACTGATGGCTAGTGCCAAGTTTACTGCTGCGATATTACGTATCAGTATCAGGTGCTATTAAAAGGCCATTTTTGTTTGTAAATCATACTCGAACTGGATCTAAACATGCCATACAGACTAAACAAGTCCAGGTACCAGGACTAAACAAACAGGTCCTCCTTTTATTTAGGGAAGTAGCATATACATTTACAAAGTTAAAATAATAAAGAGGAAACTTTTTGTTTCTTTGGACCCTAAGGGCTCTGAGACTACTGACCCTATTTGAAATATAAATTGACTGTTGGGAAGGTACATTGCCACCGAGTTACATAATTTATTTATATTTTATCTGGGTAAGGGCAGTAGTTTGCACGGCTCCCAATACTTGAGGTGGATACTTCAGAGTACAAGCTACAATATCCAACAATAGTAAAATAAAAAGTAATGCATTAGAGTTTTAACCAGTAATCTTAGTAATATCCAAAAGAATTATAGGAGCTAAAATTTGTTAGGAAGTATAGAACTTGCAAAACAGCTATTGATGTTTCATAATAACCCATATTTATATAGACCTGTTGCACAAAAATTTGCAATTTGCATAAAAACGAGGAACTTTGAACTTTCTCATTCAAAAACTACTTAATGGATTTAAATAAATTTAAAAAAAGCTGAAGGAACTTTGGTTTCAGAAAGCTTTTTTTTATATATAAGAAATAGAAATGCTTTCTGAAACCAAAGTTCCTTCAGCTTTTTTTTAAAGTGCAATCTCAAAATATCCAATCCCTTCCTGATTAAACTGCTAACTAAAAATAAAAAAAAATTACACTACAATAGCCTTATTGTACTTATTATCAGGATTCAGGAAATAGGTGCCTCAGGAAACGGCTAATTGAAGCCAGTAATCAAATAAAAAATATCATCAAAAGACACAATAACAGATAACCAGCAGTTTCATGTATTTATTAGATTAGATTAACTTAGTTTTTCCGATTGTTATTATTAAGACCATTTGTTTTACCTCAACATCTGAGAAATTTCAATTTATTCAGGTGATCTATGTTATTTTTTAATAAAACTTAAGCCGATAAGAGCTTCCTCTCTCCTATCCCACTTATTTTGCTGTGCCCGACAGGGTCCATGTGAACTATTTATAAATTAAACTTATTTTATTTTATTCATTTTATGTGATGCTTGGAAGCTATTCAAGACTTTTACATCAAAAAGTGTCCACTTATGATCCATCTAACTAATTAGTTCTATCTAACAAAATTTGTTAAGTTCACCGACAACATACCATCCATTTTCCTTAAAATGACCGTCTGTCACCTATATCTTATACATAGACAGACACAGCCATAAAAATGAATTTTTCACAGATTTAATATTATTTGTTGTTGAAATAACAACAAATACTGAAAACAGAATTAAATATAAACTTTAGAATAAAGACTAAATATATAGCCTTTATTTTGAATAAATATATAGCCTTGATTAATGCTCAATCCTTCTCCGTGTGAGAGGAGGCCTGTGCCCAGCACTGGGACGATAAAAAGGCTGTAACATATAGCCTTTAATCATAACAAAAGTTATTACATTTATTCCAAATAATAATGTATATTTATATTTTTATTATTTCAAACTGGTTTTTTTCGTAAAGATGAAGTCTTCAATAATAAACAGTGCTGGGATAACACTTATCTCATATTGTGATGCTTTATTTAATTAATGCCCAATTAAGCTAACACTCAATTAATCTACTAGTGATTAGGATTTTTTTATCATATGAAATTTAAATTATTGTTCAATATTATTGATTCACTAATCATTAATGACTATTGGATCAGTTAAACAGGCAGATGTTAAAGCACATGCAGAACAATATGTTTGTACCAGCTACTGAATCATGCATTCTTCTGATGGTGTTCTTAACTATTATTAATAATGATGCCAATTTACTGCTGAGGCAGTGTTGATGATAAAGAATGTCCAACATTTTGTATCAATTTCTTTTTGACTGACGTAAAACACTGCTATCTCATTACTGTTGCCCTACATATTATCATAATTTGTGATAACAATTCAGGCGCAAAAAATAATACTGTTTTGCGACGTAGTTTTGGCAAAATAAGGCTGATATTAAACATCAGCATTTATTAGCATAGATAAGCTCCAAGAAAAACAAACAAGAGTTGCCCGTGAAGTGCGTGGGCGGTGCGGCAGTGGGCAGTACTCACCCACATGCAGAGCGGCTCCTGCATCATGAACGTCATCACGTCCACGAACTGCTCGGACACGTTCCTGGTGGCGTTGTTGTGCGTCGGCGCCGGCACCAGCCGCGGCTCTCCTTCACCCGGCTCCATCGCGTCCTGCCGGCCCAGCGTCGCGTTCGCTCGCCAGTTCGGATCACTAGTCACACTCAGCGCGTAATAAACAGCGATCGAAAGCACTGAAACACTTCCCGCGGTGTAAACCTTGAGATTCGGCAAGGGCAACCTGTCTACGAGTGTCACAGGCATGACGGACACACAAATTTAATGTACTCTAGCGCGGCAAATAAACACTTATACTACACCACAATTTAGAACTTAATGACATTGGATTGTTTTATAACGCAGTTTTATCAAAATAGTGAGACACGACTCATCGAACGCACTACGGCTGATACACTGTGTTACCACATAAATTATATAGCAATTACCCTAGATTAGTTAAAAATAACAGGCACGTGATGAACATCATTTAAATAATCTAGCATATCACAACTGCACATTATATATACGATACAGGTTAAATTCATATATCAACTGAACTGAACTCATTACAATAACAAAGAAAAAGATAACTGATAAAAGTTTAGGTTGTGATTGGGTAATTGAAAATGCGTGTGGTATCACATTTTTACAACCGTTTAGAAATTGTTATAGATTTTTGTCACTGTTTTATCGGGTTACTTTCAAGCTGTTTATCAATTGGTAAAAAAACACAATTTTATCAAATATTAGGTATTCGTTTTTCGTATGAATGCGATCTATTTCATATCGAATTTTGGTTATTTTTGGACGACAGCAATATTGCCAAATTGACAACGTCACAGTAACAGCTGATTGGATTCGATCTTAGCCGAACATGGCGTTCGTATTTTGAGCATATGCATTATTGTTTGCGCATTGGTTAATTGGGTGTAAGACAAGGATATGTAATAGTACTACTTGAAAGAAATTCGGTGCTATTTCATATTGCAGCTTCACTTGGTTTCATCAATGTTTTTCTTATGTTAGATAAATCAAATAATTTAAGACTATAAATAAAATGTCTGAAAGAGACTATGCACCTCTGAGCATAGCTTGCGTTCGCGGGCTATGCGACAAAATATATGACAAGCGGAAATTTGCTGGCGTCGAGATTGAGAAGTAAGTGCCTTAGCTCCTGTTAAACCACCCATTTTTCAGAGACTTTTTTGTTAAGTATTTATTACCTCGGTCGTTCAATTTTATGTTTTCTTTGCGTGGGATTTGTTATTTCGGACAGGTATACAAAGACAAGCCTGTAGGTACAGCCTCCCCCTTTAAAGTCATCAAAACAAGTAGTGTATTTGTTTTTATTTTTTTGTGGTACTGATTTACCCTTCCTAGCATATTTATGGCCAGTTACTCCGCCCCTAAGACGACCCACTGACCATTGTTACTTATAACAGGATGGTGAAAGACTTCAGTGATGCAAAGAACACAAGTCAGATTAAGAGATTGATCCGAGTCCTGGGTCAGGATTTGATGTCCTCCACCAACCCCAATGTGAAGAATGGGGCACTTATGGGACTGTCCTCAGTAGCTGTTGGCTTGGGGAAGGTCAGTTACTTTACTTTGAAAAATGGTTGTCAAAACTGTAGCACCTCACCTCTACAGTTTAATCAATGTGAATTTATTATAGATTATGTATTCAATTTTAATTAATTAAAAGTGTGCCTTTTTCTTTCTATTAGCAACAAGTAGTTCAGCTTCAGCAAGAGTTGTTTTTCAAATGTATTCTGTATGCAGTATGAACTAGCCTGCAAGCCTGGTCAGCTCCAGCCTGATGAGCAAAGGACTGAAAGACTTTGTACACAACTAAACTCACCTGACAATTATTTATAACATATTTGGACTTTCAAAGAGAGAAGTACAATCCTTGAGTTTGTTTCAGCATTTCTTCTTCTTAAAATATGTAATTAAAAGTATGTATGTTCATAGTGAAATCCAAGCAGCAAAATAAATGTTTTTATGTTGTTTCAACAATATTATTACTTAGGTATGTGCCTGCTGGAAGAAATTTTAATTAGAGATAAGCTGTGCCCTTGTACAATTTTTTCCTATTATTTATTATTGTTTGTGTTCTATGTGTACAAAAGTGTTAAATAAATAAACCTCACAGTGGACTGCTCATGAATTAATAAATGAAATTGTTGAAATATATGATTATAATAATTAAGTACAGTTTTCGCAAAACTCAGTCACCACAACAAAATTCAGATTGCATTTGGTGCAGGGCTGCATCGAGTACCTGCCCGAGCTGGTGCACCCGATCGTGGCGTGCTTCAGCGAGAGCGAGTCGCGCGTGCGCTACCAGGCGGCCGAGGCGCTGTTCAACGTGCTGAAGATCGCGCGCGGCGAGGCGCTGGCGCACTTCCCGCTCGTGTTCGACGCGCTGGCTCGCCTGGCCGCCGACCCCGAGCCGCAGGTCAAGCAGGGCGCCGAGCTGCTCGACCGCCTCGTCAAGGTGCGCCCGCACCACCTCATCACACATTACATGTTCTCTTTTATCTAGCAACATGTTATTTTATGGGCTTTTTTAAGACTTGTTTTAAGTCTCCCCACCCCCAATTCTTTTTTTTACTATTTAGTGTCATATTTTTGTAGCGGTTCATACAACACATATTCCCATCAAATTTCATCACTGTAGTACTTATAGTTTCCGAGTAAATCGGCTGTGACAGACGGACAGACGGACAGACGGACATGACGAAACTATAAGGGTTCCGTTTTTGCCATTTTGGCTACGGAACCCTAAAAACACTTTTTGTCCACTTCAGAGCTGCCATCTGCTTGTATCTTTGAAATAATCATTAACATTATAATAAGCTCCATTATAATCAGATTTGAACCTTATACTTTGGAGATAAAGGTGAAATTCTATTAAAGATTTTACAGATTTACCTATAGTAGCTTGATGTGCAGGCGTCTGTGCAAGTGCTGTCATAGGATTCTCATATTTTACACATGTATGTAGTCATCTGAGACATGGAGCAAATCTGAAACGAATACGTGAAGCATTAATTAATTCGTGGTTTATTCTGATGTTAATATCTCCCATTAAATAAGTGTATAAGTTTTAATGCATAAATATATTATTGGCCTCCCTGCGAGTATCGCTGCACAAACTCGTACCTAATCTTGTTTACCGGGACTTGCTGAAAGATAAAAATGTGCATTAATACTTCACAATAGACGTCACTCGCTAGCAGTAAACACGGGTTATCACTGAATGATATAGGTATTTGAATGTTCGGTATAAGTGAATGGTCGCATTCAGTGAGTTGAGGAACACTGGCAGGACATAGTGACGGAGAGCCAGACGTTCGAGCTGGCGGCGTTCATCCCGATGGTGCGCGAGCGCATCTACACGCGCAACGCGTTCGCGCGCCAGTTCATCGTGTCGTGGGTGGCGGTGCTGGACGCCGTGCCCGACATCGACCTCATCCCGCACCTGCCCGAGCTGCTCGACGGACTCTTCAAGATGCTCGACGATGCCAATTCCGAAATCAGGCGGATGTAAGTGCTCATCAGTTATAAGTTAAACTGAATTATATAATACATACAATGTCTTAATTTTTTGTACTTTCAACTAACTGGTGGGTCTAACTTCAGATTTTACTTCCAGGTGTGACGTTCAACTAAATGAGTTCCTAAGAAGCATAAAGAAAGACCCCTCACGAGTGGACTTCCAGGCTATGATCAACATACTGATCACGCACGCGCAGTCGCCCGAAGAAATGCTACAGGTGAGTAGACACGTGCCCAGTCACCGCAGTCACAGAGCACGCAGCCACCCAGCGACCTGTCCGTCGCAGTGTCGCTCGTTTGGATACGTTATTGCCATTTCAAGTCATATACCACGGAAACCGGGAGGTTAATCTAGGTACACTAGGTAAACTGGTAGGTCCCGGCGGTCGTTTAACATCCTTTGCAGTCGTTACGGGCACTCAGAAGCAACTTAATCTGACACCAGTCTTACCAAGGGGTACTAAATTGGCCGGGTAACTGGGTTGAGGAGGTCGGATAGGCAGTCGCTCCTTGTGGCACACTGGTACTCATCCGCATCGGATGAGACTGGAAGGCTCGACAGATGACGATGGTTGTGCAGCTGACGGCGATCACGTGGATCAAGGAGTTCGTGGAGCTGGCGGGCGCCGGCATGCTGCCGTACGCGTCGGGCGTGCTGTGCGCCGTGCTGCCGTGCCTCGCCTACTCCGACGACCCGCGCAAGAGTATCCTTTGCACCCTCTGCCGCACACTTACTTAAACCTTTCACGACATACTGTTGTTTTTCAAAATATCATCTAAATATATACCTATATAAATAATGCTCGCATTTAATACAATACATAAATATTTCATCATCATAGTATTTCAAATGCTATTTTGTTCAAACTGTTCAGGTGGGTACTGTACTGACCAACGTTGCGAGGTGTAATGTACCCAACATTCGCATCGAGCACGTTACGCTGTGTTTTTCAAATCGGCGTAACATGCTCGTCAAAACTCAGTGGTCCGCATTTGCCGTTAGTTCTCAAGATGGCTGACAGCGAGATCTTTGATTCTACTTACCTAATTATTGTTTCATCCAAATTAAGAAGAAGAAAAAACGTTACTGGATATCAAACTTATTGAACACAGGCGTATGTGCCTATGTGGTCGCTTGTCATTGATAGCAATTAAAAAAAACGAAATGATTACTGGACAGTATAACATTTTGCAAGAGCGTACTGACCGAACCGCGTAACACTCAAACTATTCGCCAAAAAACCGTCAGCCGGGTGGAGCACTCACAGCGAGCAACCTGCACGAATGCTCGCAATGTAACACGTTACATTACGCCCCGTAACGCCGGTCAGTACCCACCTTTCAAAGCAGGTTTTCTTGTTCCAAATCTGTGTTGCGACTTCCTTAGCAAAAGTGTCAGGCATACGCGAGACGGCGGCCACGGTGAACTTCCAGCTGACGAAGCTGGTGGTGTCGGGGGGCGGGGCGGAGGGCGGGGCGGAGGGCGGCCGGCTGGACCTGGACGCGCTGGTGGGCGTGCTGACGCAGCTGCTGCACCACAGCTCCGTGCACACGAAGGTGGCCGCGCTCGACTGGATCCACAACCTCTACACCAAGCTGCCGCACCAGGTACCACTCAGGCTCACTGCTTTACTACTCCCATCCATATTAGTCCGTCTTTTTGATTACTCTAAAATGTCGTACAAATATTTTCTCACAAGACTATCACAAACCAATAACAGAGATAAAGTATTTATTAAAATCTTTTTCATCCCACCATCTCGGAAAGAGAGAGAGCAAAACTGCTCTTCGATATCTGAGTGCAGAACCCGTTTTGTGTGTGTGTGGCAATGGTCCCCCGACACGACAAAATTTTGTTTAGTTTGACATGCTGTAGTTGGTACTTACGTAGTGTTAAAAGTTATTTTTTGTTTTAACCTTTTGTCATAATAATTGCGTACTTTTTTTGGGTCGGGGGTTTTTTATCTTCTAAAGCGTCAAAGTTTTTTATTTATTTATTTATTTGGTTCACCAACAGTTGTATACACTGACACAAACAAAGAAAGAAGTAACAAATAAGAGTAAAGTGTAACCAACCACTTACAGGTAAACACTGCATGCACACGAATAGTTGACGTAACTTATAATTTTAAATTCTTATATATAAAAGATAACATCGACAACTCAGTTGAGTTGTACTGTAATGAATCTTAAACATGACTTTTAACTAGGTAGTAATATGTAATGTCGTGTGTGTCAGATGTTCCTGCAGACGGACAAGCTGTTCGTGAGCGTGGTGGGCAGCCTGACGGACGCCGCCGACGACGTGGTGCGCCGCTCCCTGGCCGTGCTGGCCGAGGTGTGCTCCTGCGAGCCGCCCGACCCCGCCCACCCCGCCGAGCCGGCCGACCCGCCGCACCCCGCCGACCCCGCCGACCCGGCCGACACGTCGCACCCCGCCGACCCCGCCGACCCGCCACACTCCGCCGACCCCGCTGCGCGCCGCGACAGCGTGGTGCGGCCCGCTCGCGCTGGTACCACTTTTTGTAAAACTTATTATTGTAATATACAAAACATGCGTATTAGTCACGTGACACGTGGAGACTTTTTTTATTGTCAGGTGAGCTGGAGTCCAGTCCATATTTCTACAAGTTCCTGCAAGCGCTGCTGCGGCTGCTGGCCGCCGACGACAACTTGTTAGAAGACAGAGGTGCCTTCATCATCAGGTGAGAGCTTCTGTGTCATGTGCATTATGTTATCAAATTACAGCTTAGTATTTATCCTATCATAACTCATGCATGACTGATGGTACAAAATACCATGGAACCATGAAATAGTTATTGAATTACAAATTAGGTATGAACTTCGAAATTTTTTATGAAAATTTTACGCAAACTATGATCTCAAAAAGATAACATGATAATAATATAATAATAAAAACACTAGCAAGGCAAGGCAGGCAAGTACCAATGCAACTTTTCTAAGTTTGTACCTATGTAGGTACTTTCTAAGTATCTCTTAGACACCAATGAGTGTGTTTCGGATGGCACGTTAAACTGTAGGTCCCGGCTGTCATTGAACATCCTTGGCAGTCGTTACGGGTAGTCGAAGCCAGTAAGTCTGACACCAGTCTAACCAAGAGGTATCGGGTTGCCCGGGTAACTGGGTTGAGGAGGTCAGATAGGCAGTCGCTTCTTGTAATGCACTGGTACTCAGCTGAATCTGGTTAGACTGGAAGCCGACCCCAACATAGTTGGGAAAAAGGCTCGGAGGATGATGAATAAAAACACTAGCATAGTGTACCAATAGACATTAGTAGATTGATTTTTCTAAAGCTCAAATAATTATATTTCACAAAAATAATGTAGTAGTTTGTTCATAATTATGGTTATCTCAAATATTCCTTAACAAGTTATAAAGTTTTTGGCAATAATGATCGTGTAAGTTTATCGCGTAGACGCGACTCGTGCTAGACCTGTTCTGGTGGTGAGTGGTCGGGCGCTAGCTCGCCTGTGCAGTAGTGTGCAGTCCGCCGGTGTGGGGTTGCAGACAGCTGTGCGTGCTGCTGAACGCGGAGCAGCTGTACGTGGCGCTGGCGCGGGCGCTGCTGCGCGAGCGCGACCTGCGCTTCGTGGCCACCATGGTGGACGTGCTCAGCACCATCCTGCTCACCGCCGCCGAGCTCTACGACCTGCGCCTGCAGCTGCGCAGCTTCGACAAGCCGGTCAGTGCCGGCGCGTCAGCACACGTGCTGCGTCACACACGACACACTCGCGTCATGACGTGCTCGTGTTGCAGGCCACGCACTCGCTGTTCCGCTGGCTGTACGCGTGCTGGTGCCACAGCCCCGTGTCGCTGCTGGCGCTGTGTCTGCTCACGCACAACTACGCGCACTGCAACCGTCTCATATCCACCTTGTATCCTTTGCCTTTATCACATTTTGCATTTAATCAATTCATTAAACTCTTTAATATTTTGTTTTTGTGGCTATCAAGATGTATCTTTTATACATGTCTGTATAAATAGATAAAAGTATAAGACATTTCCGACAAACAAGGAAGAATGTTTAAGAGATCCTGAACTTGTAATCAGCGGGGACCTGGAGATCACGGTGGACTTCCTCACTGAAGTAGATAAATTGGTGCAGCTCATCGAATCTCCAATATTCGCATGTGAGAGACTTGCACAGATATACATAATACAGGCATTTACTCTAATGTGAACGTGTAGAGCACGTTGTCTTGTGTGTCAGTCCGCTTCAGCTGGAGTGACGTCGTGTCGAAGGAGAGAAGTGCGGCGAGCGGTAGGTTGCGCCTTTGGTCAACGTTCAACACAGCAGTTTCGTTGCTGTATTGGACATTGGTGTAAGGCGCGACTACTCAACTGCGCTACTGCGACCACCTTCTACGAATGCATTCTGTTCTGTACGAGTGCGCAGCCGTAATAACTGTGCTTTAACATTATATTCCAGAGCTGCGACATCGTATCCTGTTTAATTCGGTACATTGCTACAGTATTGTCATATTTTATTAATGAAGTCCATTGTTGTTGTGAAGTTTTAGTCCTACTACCACCCGGAGCATAAAACGTTCCTATCTAGCTGCCAAAACATTAATCAGTCGCAAAAAAGAAATTAGTTACTCCAAAAAGCTGCAATACCGACGTCGAAGTCACATCATCAGAATGTTCATAGTCTGCAAGAATCTGATTGTTACCTACAAAGACAATGTACTCTACTAACTAGAATGTTCACGAAAAAAAATGTTTATCAAAAATAGACTTTAATGTCGTACACATAAGGTGGCTATTTGTTTGTAAGCGGTATCTAGTCAAAAACGGTCTTGGCGAGAGGGCATCCGCTGGTAGTGTGTCCTTGTCTGACGTCTTGCCAGCTCAACTAATCATTGAGTTTGGTAGAAATGGTAGAAAATTTTATATTTTAATTTTTTATGATTTACTAAAACGAACGATTAATATACTTTGAAACGTATTTAAATATTTTACAGTGACCATAATTAATAAATCAATTCGTTTTATTTTAAAAATAATTCATTATTACTGAGTAACAGTAATATTTAAATGTTTGGGCCTGGTGTAATACTAAATACTAAAATGCTGGGGTAATACTAAATGAAAGATAGCGGTTTGCTCACTTGGTTGAATCTGTGGTACAATGTCTTTGGGTACCCACACTTAACTGTGACAGTGTTGACAGAATTCGATTCCTTTGTCGCGGTGGATTCTGATAGGTGTGCGTTCACCATTGTGTTACCTATATATTTATATTGACGCAACCCTTTCAGAAGTGTATATGACACGTAGTTCGGATGAGTAGTGGATTGAGCAGATGTATGCGGTGGGTGTGCAGACATGCGGCTGGAGCTGCTGGGCGGCGCGCAGAGCGCGGAGCTGCGCGGCGCGCTGTACGGGCTGCTCATGCTGCTGCCGCAGTCCGACGCCTTCCACACGCTGCGCAACCGCCTGCAGTGCGCGCCCGCGCTGTCCGCGCCCACGCCGTCAGTACTCACCACCGCTCTAAACAACATATAACCGCCCCACTTTGCCTCACACTTTTGCTATCTAATCGTTGATCTACCTACATGAAAAATAGCAAATGATTGTAGATTTAGTATTGCCTAAGTTATGTTATGGCTATGATATGAGCAGTGGGCGGGGTATGTACGAACAGGCGTGTTGCAGCGCGGCGGCGGGCGGCGACGCGGCGCTGGACTTCGAGGCGCTGCTGGCGCAGTTCGCGCGCGTGCAGGCGGCGCAGCGCCACTACCGCCTCAGCGCGCGCGCCTCGCTGCTCGACAAGGGCTACTCCTAGCCGCACAGCGCCACTACCGCCTCAGCGCGCGCGCCTCGCTGCTCGACAAGGGCTACTCCTAGCCGCACAGCGCCACTACCGCCTCAGCGCGCGCGCCTCGCTGCTCGACAAGGGCTACTCCTAGCCGCACAGCGCCACTACTAAGGGCTACTCCTAGCCGCGCACGTCTCCTCACGTCACCTGTCTCAATCAGCTTGCTCGACTTATTACGTCGTCCTTACGCGACAGACGTGTCGAAACCAGAAACTATTGTTTCCGTAAATTATTTATTTACAACACGATGAGAATAACGAATGTCTCGCAGAAAAACTTAGTTACCACTTACTGCGCAAGCCATGGACCTTGTATTATTATTAGGCATAATAAGTAGAAACAATTACAACAACAATTGAATCGCAATAGCAGGGGCCCGCATTGGTTTGCGATTGGTCTGCTATTTTAGTGATTTTGGTCTATACGGTAGTTTGCTCTACAATCATATTGCAATAGTTAATCATTTGTAGACAAAATGATTCATTATTGAATGACAGAAAAGGATAAAAACGTTTTTTTTTAAGAAAAAATAGCGGAATGCTACATTCGTTTCAATCGTAATCGAGTCGGGATTGGATCGCAGTCGAACGTGAATCGTATGTCGCTTAAGTAAAATTAGGAGAATCGGGCCCCAGTTATAACCTTAGCGGGCATTCTGCTACTAATATAAGACCAGTCGTATTCAAATGACATTAGATTAGTTTGTCATTGGTCTGCCATCTGGTCTATAGGGTAGTCTGCTCTTCAATCATGTTGCAGTTGTAAATCATTTGCAGACAATATGATTCATTATTGAATCACAGAAAATGATAAAAATCTCTATCTCTAAATATCTATAAAATCTAGCACCAAACTTATTTTAATAAATATTTTGTGATCAAAACCAAAAAAAACACCTGAAACATATGTATTTCATTATTGGGTTCACTAAATTCCCTCGATTGTCAATCCATGTATCGTTCCTATTTATAATGTTGGGTATAAAGTGCATCACTGCTCTGATGTATATACCCACATCTATATCATACTATTTTTACGTACTGACAACATTTAGGAGATTTCTCTTATCTAGAATATACTTTGTATGACGTTTTTGTAAAATCCCTTCGATGTTTTTTTAAACGTATTTGACTGCACCTACATACAACTAGAAAGTTGACGTGCGCAATAAATAGTGAGCAGTGATGCGAGACTCGAGAGATACCCCTCGCCTTATAAGTGACTATGTGGATGAGATCATTATTTTTGTACAGAAGAAAAGTAAAATAAACTTTGTAAGGCACTTGTCCCACCGGCAACGATTAACGAGTAACGAGTAGAGCTAGAACTAGAAACGAGTTAGCGAGACGCGGGGAGCGAGTGCGTAGTTCCGATATTTGTGTAGCTCGGCTATAATCGAGTGTGCGTGTGAGGTGGGCGAGTAATCGCATCACTCGCACGCTAGATACGCACTGTAGAGAAATGACCACTGGTTGCTCTCTCGGCGTGAGTTCTAAACGCTTGGCGAGTGTCGCCGAGCGAGTGTTATCTTCCATAGATTTTGTCGCTCAGCGACAAACTGGTGAAGCGAGTGCTCGCCGGCAGTGTGAACAGTCAGCGATCAACTATTTGTATATGCATCTCTTTTATTCACACGGAAAGTATATCTATTGTACGTTTCTTGAGCGAGAAAATAGCCGATAGTTAGTCGTTTTCTCGTCTTTGGTGGGACAACTGCCTAAAATATGAATTTACGTAATTTTCAATTATTGTTACAGGTAGTTGTGCTTGTTTTATAATTATGTTAACATTCCACTATTTAGTTGTATGATTATCTAGAAATAAAACCAAATCATAAATATTTATTGTTTAATTTAATAATAAAAAACAATGATTTTCTGTATTATATTATAATTATTGCTATTTATAAAATATACAGTTTTATACAATACTACTTACAGGAAACAAATGTTTTATGCTTACATAAAGTCATATTTATACAAATAATATAATAAAGAGAAAATAATATTTTTGTTTGCAAGTTACTTTGTTTGTACCCCTACAGGCTACGAAACCACTGAACCAATTTGAAAAAGCCTTTCACTGTTGGGAACCTACATTATCCCCTACTAAACCCATAGGCCATATTTTATCCGGTTACGGGCAGTAGTACCTCCCACTTGCGTCCCATAACGCAAGTGTAACCGCGGGAAAGCAGCTAGTTATTTTTAGGTGTCGGAGGCGTGAGTCACCTCGCGACACAGACACCAGAGCACAAGAGAGCTTGAGAACTTTTGAACAAAGAGTACCGAATAGAGTTTATCTCTCGCACTAATCTGGTATTGACCAAACACAAAATTAGTATTATTCAAACTTAAATCCGTTTATTTGAATAAGGCTGATTTATCAGTTCTTTTTGAACATCAGAAACAACAAAAGGAAGCTCCAAAACGCCCACTTTTCATGTTACCGGAAAGAAAAGTGCCGCAAGAAACTACCAAGCAACACATCCCGACGCCATCAAATCTTAACAGCGCTAAGTAGCCCGAAGTCCAACTCAATGTTCAGTTCAATTCACTCATTATATTATCAATTGCTCGAAACATTTCGTACATACCATTATTTATTTTTATCCTAATATGTTTTTCTGTTCATTTCATTAAAGAATAAATTAAATTCGAGGTCAAAAATGTTAACAAGAAAAGTATCAAGGTACATAGGTAGTAGTTTTTCTTTGTCAAACTAGAAAATTTAACCTATGTTTTAAAATAGAAACACTTGATTACCTTATTCCATCCCAATTTCCATTTCTCAATTAAATAAATCAATATAAAATCTTTCTTTAAATTATTGAGTCAGAATAAAATTACATAGGGAACTTAGGAAAAAATAAATAAAAGGGTGTGTGTTTTTATTGCCATAAGTGTATGGTGCGCAAAGCGATCCCCACTCTTCCGCCGAGAGCTCATTATCCGTGCCGATAATTATACCTATATTATTCCGCATAAAAGGACGCCGGAGGAGTTCGAAATTACGTTTTCGCATTCTAAAGTTTATACCCAAAATGAAACAACAAGATTTTGCGCAGTGGTAATAAGCCACCAGTGTCCCGCGTGATGCGTGTAACGAGCTTGCCGGCCTGGCATAGCGGGCGCTACTAGTGAAAACCTGCAGTACTCGTTTGTTCAAATAAATAGCGTATAGTACCTCGCTCACTATCCTCAATAACTATTACAGTCAGTGCTTCCTGTAAACTGTATATTATAATCTTAATAACTCGTACGTACGGTACAAGGACTGATTTGATATGTATTATCTGAAAGAGGCAAATGTTTTCTTATGCATAAAGATTGTATACACTGTTTTGCAAAAAACAGGGCCTTCTGTGCGAAATCTCAGTTTTATAGAGTGGTTAATTCTTATTTTGGACTAATTCCTGGTAGAAGGTTCCAACTTTCTAAGTTCCACATATGCCAGTCATTAAAACATTTTGAAACATACGTAAAGTCTTCAAAACTCTGATTTGGCTTTGGTGCCCGTTCTTTTTTGCAATACAGTTTATTTTGAGATCAGATTGTGTTTTCAGTCAATTTTTTTTTGCAACTTTAGATATTGTGTATGGGTAAGATTGATGTCCGACGAATGTTTAGTGAATAAGTGATTCATTTTGATGGTCGACTCGTCGCGCGCGGCTCTAGGGCGCCACGTCCCGGGTGAGCGCGGCCAGGCGCGCCAGCAGCGCGGCGTGCGGCGCCAGCGCGGCCGCCAGCTCGTCGTGCGCCGCCAGCAGCGCGCGCAGCCCCGCGCCGCGCGCGCCACGCCGGCGCCGGGCCGCGCTCGGCCGCGCCGCGCCGCCGCCTGCGCGTCGCCGGCGTCGCGCAGCGCGTGCTCGGCGTCCTGCACGCGCGCCGCCAGCGTCAGCAGCTTGAGCTCGGCGCTCGACACGTCCTTGTCCAGGATCTGCGTCTGCAGGAACACTGTCTGCGCCACCTTGTACCTTTCACATCGACACGTATGAGTCACACGCATTCAATTCATCCATCGAATAACTTTAAAAAATCGATCAAGAGCGTGTCCAACCAAGTAGTGTAGCGTTTCGTAATTTCCCGGTTATAACTCATACCGACCCCATTAAGAGCGCGAAAGTACAGTGATTGGTTTTCTCCTTTGCAACAACTAGCCCGGTTATGTGTGTTAGGTTTTCGGTGGTAACTTTGCATTGCGTGAATGATGAAGTCGTGGTGGCCTACTGGGTAAAAAACCTACCTCTCAAGTATGAGGGCGTGGGTTCGATTCCAGGTCAGGCAAGTACCAATTCAAATTTTCTTAGTTTGTATGTACTTTCTAAGTATATCTTGGACACCAATGACTATGTTTCGGCACGTTGGCACGTTGAGCCAGAACCTAGAGGTGCTGGCTGCCATTGAACTTCCTCGGCGGTTGTTACGGGTAGTCAGAAGCCAGTTAATCTGACACCAGTGCAGCCAAGGGATATTAGGTGGCCCGGGTAACTGGGTTGAGGAAGTCAGATAGACAGTTGCTCCTGGTACTCAGCTGCATCCAGTGAGAATGGTAGCCGACTCCAATATATGTACTTGGGAAAAGGCTCGGGAGATAATAAAGTTAATTTATCACTTTGTCATACATATAATTACTGGTAGCAAATTACAGCTTTCTAGTGCTAACGGTCTCTGAAACTATACGTGGACGGACAAACAGCCAGACATAGATATAAGGGTTGCATAGTCCACTAGGAACCCTTATAGTCGCTATACTGTGCATGCTATAGTCAAACTATTATAGACTGGCTCGTTAGTCTAGTGGTAGCAAGCGCGGCTGCTGAGCACGAGCTCTCGGGTTTGTTTTCCGGATCGATCGCTTTGTGGGTTTTATAAACTTTTAGTTGCTGTTTAACTTTGTTGTTTTAATGTCTTTGTTATGTATGGATAATTGTATGTATGTATATTTGTATTTTTATGGGCCCTAGTTGCCTGAAATAAATGTGTAGCATCGTACCAGTCGGCGATGGCGTCAGCTCGCGCGCGGGCGAGCGGCGCAGCGCGCTGCAGCAGCGCCCGCGCGCGCCGGCCCGTCTCCGCCACCGTGATGCGCTCCAGCACGTGGAACTGCTCGTCGTTGTAGGTGAGCGAGCGCGTGGCGCGGTCCCGCACCAGGTGCTGCCACGAGTCGCGCAGCCGCTCCACCAGCGTGCGCGCGCGCACGTGCAGGCGCAGCTCCGCCGGGCACGGCGCCGCCGCCGCGTCGAACTCCGCGCGCAGCGCCGGCGCCGCGTGCCGCGCCAGCAGCGCCTGCGCCGCCGCGCGCAGCGCCGCCGCCTCGCCGCCACCAGCGCCGCCATGGCGGCCAGCCGTCGCGCGCCGGCGCCGCCCGCTCCAGCGCGCGCGCCGCCAGCGCCAGCGCCGCGTGCGCCGCCAGCGCGTCGGCCCGCGCCGCCACGCGCGCCAGCCGCGCCGCCAGCAGCGCGCCCCAGCGCGACACGCACGCGCCGCACAGCAGCGACGCCGCGCACGCCGCCTCCACGCGCCGCTTGATGGCGTGCCCCACGCTGCACGCCGTCTGCGGGCCGGGGCGTGAGTCGGGCGCGGGGGCGGAGGCCGCCGCTCCCGCCCGGCTGGCTTACCTTGGCCTGGCTGGCGTCGTTCTCGACGGACACGATGTTGGGGAACACGGGGAACTTGGGTATGTCGGGCTCCGGCGCCATGCTCACGTTGTTGTTGTTCTTGTTGAAAAGCATAAGCGGCTCCTCCGCCGTCGTCTCCGGGTAGTCCTTTCCTACACCACACAATAAATCGTAAAAAAGATCGCTCGAGGACACAAAGTTTCAATCGATTCCGGGTGTTCGGTCCATACAGTTTTGGACATAGTGCTTTAAAAAATAAACGCAATACATACTTTTAACAAAAATGCCCTTATTATTATTTTCTTGTTGGTATGAGTCAGGCGGATTTTTTGTCCGACTGGTGTGTTGAGAGACCGGACATATAATTGCATTCAATACGCCAGTGCTGCTTCGTACAGTTAGCGTCAACCGTGTCGTCACGCAACTAGATCCACGTTACAGTCGACGCTCCCACACTGAACAAGTATTGCTTTCGATATTTACAGTTACATATCAACAGTAGCGGTATGAATTCCTTAAAGTTAGAAAAAAGTTTTTTTAATTTATTCTGCGCCTACTTTTTGAGTCCTCAATCTAAAAAAAAGTTGAGTCACCACGCCGCCACTGCATATCAAGATCAAATAATGAAGATGTAAAATTCTAATAAATAAGGAATGCGCGTCATTTCAGCTTAGACGAGCTATAGGACTATCGCCCCTTGCAGACTTATAACGCGCGGCTCACCCAGCGTACTGTCGTCCACGACGGATAGCAGCAGCTTGTCCTGGTGCAGCAGGATCTGCGACTCGGCCACCACGCTCGTCTGCTCGCAGATGTACGTCTGTAGGTGCTCGTACTTCTCTTCCGGCTTCAGGAACACCTGCCCACAACACGTGCATCACTTCCAGTTTTACACAGCCGTTTCCGTTAGCGGCGGGGGTT
This sequence comes from Helicoverpa armigera, assembly GCF_030705265.1. Lineage (NCBI taxonomy): Eukaryota > Metazoa > Arthropoda > Insecta > Lepidoptera > Noctuidae > Helicoverpa > Helicoverpa armigera. The sequence goes on along the minus strand of NC_087134.1, from coordinate 97,238 downwards.
TACTCGTAAATTAATACAATTACATTTAGAATTGTACAAAGAGTTTTTAATTTTCCTAGGTGGCGGTTTTTATTATTTTCCATACTTAAAACAATCTTTGTAAACATCAATAAAATAACAGGTTTTATTAATCTGCAAACAACAACAGCTAACTAAATATTTCCAAATAAATAAAGAAGAGAGCAATTACAAAACGAATTTAAAAATGGCTGGCACCCCAGCAGTGACAATGACACAACAAATTATGTCTTTAATATTGGGGTATTGTGCCATGCAATCTGCACTCCCACTGCAGGAAACACTATAGTTTCTTTTGGCGGGGTTGTAATCTGTATATATGTTACAGCCAAAGTGATAAAATATATATTATACATAATGACTGGTCATTGTATATAATACCCAAATTGACTAGCCAGTGTGATAGATTAATCACTTTATCTGGATCTAATTTATAATAGCTGGTCAAAGTTAGCCAAAGTAATAAATATGGTATAATCGTCTGACTACTTACTAATTCTTAGAAACGGCTCAAGTTATTATCGACTTTTTTTATGATAAATCATCAAATGATTCCTCCCACTGTGGGAGAGCAGCGTGAGGGACTCAGAGAGCGTGAGCGTGAGCGTGCAGCGTGAGGTCAGACGGGTCCGTGTCTCCCAGGAGACGGAAGGCCGATAAGGCACCCGAACTCATCGCACAGGCTCACGTCTACGGTGGCTGGGAGTCGTCTCTCGACCACACAGAAGGAGACGATGGCATCCCAGTACCTCCCGGCCCGGACCATGGCTTGAACCAGGGCCGTGCGCGAGAGGTCGCCGCTGCCGACTGCCTCGACGAGGACACGGCGGTGCCCTTCCCGGGCAGGGCACACTCCGGGCCGTCGGTACAGTGGCCCGAGCCACACTTCAAAGACTTTTCGCTACTATTATGGGGTGCCCTGCACTGGGCTAACTAGCCTTTTACCACTTTATTTAGTTAACATGAAATAATAATCTTTACCTACCTGTTTTATTACATTATCTAAGTCTATGGAGATTTGGAGATATTATGTAAAATTGCTAGTTTATGTGATTAATTCTGTGTCAATTATCACTTTATCCAAATTGAGTAGATATTATAAATAATAGCTAGATAATATGTATAATATGCGGACTTATCACTTTGGCTGTAACATATATAATATTAATTGTTGCAATATTGAACAAAATTACTAAGAGCTTATAAACCCTCTGCTTCACGAGAAGATTGTGGTGATTGTCAATTATTTGCCTTTTCATTTAATCTGATTGGAAAATTCTTTCAATGTTGGCATGTTAGACTATCTACAACATAAGCCATAGTGACTATATTTCCTTACTTTAATGCTAGCTGCTTTATTAACATGGAACACATGTACAGGGGTTGTGGATGTCGTTATTTGAACTTCAGAGAAAAACCGTTCGAAAGTCCATATCCTGTGAGGATCCACTTCAAGTAGGCCAGCGAGAAGAGGAGTCACGAGCTTCCGTAAGCCTACACTCAGTTGGCAGTGTGGTGGCAGGTCACGTGCCCAATCTATTGGCCCATTCTCAGTTGTTTGGGTTCCCTGAAAATTTTAGTTCATAATTTATGATAAGTGTTAGAATAAATGAAAAATATTCACAGATAATTTGTTTCTACAATACTTACTGCAATGACTCCAGATGCCTTCTTTGTAGTAATATAAAACATAGTTTCTTTATTTCTTCTACCTCCATATGGTCGGAATGGCAGCTGGCCTGTGGCCACATGGTACAATGTGACGCCGATAGACCACAGGTCCACTGTAGCACCAAAACTCTTTCCCACTGGTTTCCGCAACACTGCTCTCTCATACATGTCAGGGTGTAGGTACTCCTCAGTACCGTACAAAGACACAAACTGTTCCTCCTCTTGCAGCTCTCTGGCTGCTCCGAAGTCTGTGAGCTTATATGTAGTAGTTCCATCCTCATTAATATACTTCATGATATTTCCTGGTTTTAAATCTCTGTGCACTAAGTTATTATCCCGTAAATGTTTCATGCCAGCTGTTAAGTGCTCCAAAACTAATAGAAACTCGTGTTCTTGAAGACCATAGGTGTTCTCAGGGTCATCGAGTATATTGAACAAGCTGCCCCCGGTGCACAGCTCCATCACGATCACTTTACCGCGGCCTTCCTGTTCCTCCTCGATAGCAAGCAGTTTCACGATGTTCTCGTGTTTCACCTTCTTAAGCACCTCAAACTCCCTCATCTGCACATCGTGCGGTCGCATGTGACTCAGCTGGTTGAACGTCTTCACCGCCACGGGTTCCCCGTTGTTTTTGTTGACGCCCTGGAACACGGCGCCTGTAGCGCCCTTTCCGAGCACGCTAGTCGTGCACCACACATAGTTCTCGGAGCCCCGTAAGAAGGACATTCTTGAAAGTTACTTGTGCAATACAGTTACAAAATGTTCAAAGAGGATTTCAAACTCCGTAAGAGTATTTTATGCACAGCGGTCTAAGTGATCTCTTACAGCCATAACATAACCTTTGCATTCGTAGTTGTGTAATGCAATACAAAAGTGATGTTCAGTTTGAATACTTTCAATAAATAAAATCAACTTTCCAATAAACTGCAAAAATAAATAAAACTTCATTCGTATCATGACAATTGACAAATGACACCTCTGTCTGACCGCGACCCACAGATTACTATGTGTTAGTCTGATAGTATGGCAACCATCTCGCAGTTCAGCCTTTGACTTTATCTCGTTAAGGTATTTAGACATGTTGATAATTTGTTAATTATTATTTAGTAGTAGCAGTCGATTGTAGCTCTAGGAATTTAGATTTCTGTTAGTCGGTTTTCGCATGTAAAGGCCCCAGTACACGTTGGCCCAAGTGCGGCCAATACACGCCATCACCAATGTGTACACGGGGTATTGGTGCAGGTTGGCGGACATTTGTCAAGGTTGGCGCGCATTCGGCGAGTTGTCGGTTTTTTGGGCACACATCAAAGGAATCTTCGCCCAGCTTGGCGTGTGGTGTTTACACATTCGGCCAATGTTTAGTTCGTCACCGACCGCTGAGGATAAAGTACACTTTTGTGTTGCGTGTAAAAATAAATATAGTAGTGTAGTATAATATAAATATATATAGTAGTGTAGTTTAATATAAATATATATAGTAGTGTACAAATAAATAGCCGAAGCCTTTAATTACTTCGACGTCCATCGCACGTGGTTTACCAGGCAAGAATGAGCCATGCGCCAATGTGTAAACACCATTTGATCGTGGCCTACATTTGTGCATTGCACAGCTTGGCCCAACACAGGCCAACGTGTACTGGGGCCTTAATACGCAGTTTCCAAAATCCGACTTGGCAACACTGAATGTGGTGTGAGCATAGGTGTAATATACAAACAAGATTGAACACTATCAAAATATATGTTTACGAAAATGAACTCTATTCCAACGCAACGAGGTACTAAATTGGCTGCATTATACACAGAGGCAAATCCGAGCCGAGAGTCTCTCTAGTTATAACGGAGGCCGCGTGTCTCGTTCTAACACCTTGTTAGTTTAAAAAAAGGTTATGATCATCAGTTTTGTCTACTATTTTAAGAATTGTAAGTCAACAAATTAATAACTAGAATCGCATTAATTTATTCGCATTGATTCTTAAACCATAAAGAACATAAATTTGTGCTTTGCTTTTTTTTATTTGTAGCCCTGAACCATAGACATAATATTAGTAAACAGGACTGCGCACCTATACCCAAAAAACGAGCCGAGTGAAACAGTTAGTACCGAGGCGGTTTGTCCCTTTCTAATAGGGTGACTATGAGATTAAGCTATGTGAGACAAATCCGAATTTGCTAAGATTATTAAACACAGATTGGTATTGAAGTTTTAACTTACGCAGTTTGTGACCTTAAGAAACTAATATAGGCTTTTAAAAATTAGCGGGAATTAGCCGTATGAAAGCAGGAAGATTCGAAGTGAAGACTGATTTGTTTGTATTTTTGCTTCACATATAGACTGCTAAGCCATTTATGTCGCCTTCCTTCATTTTTTTGGGAAGCTATAATATTAGTACAACAGTTTTAAAATCCATCACCCATATTTTGACTCATTACAAGAATTCATGGACACCCTAGTTGTTTGATTTACGAAAATGTTAATATTAGCTAACCTGTGAAACGATATACTGCAACCCCCATAGGATTCACTTTTACAAGTATAAACGCAACACTTTTTCACCATTTAAATAGTTTAAATTGATTTAATACAAAAAAAATATAAACAAAATTTTAAATGCTGATTACGCGCCAAGAATGTTCAGGGTTACCGCTAGAAAATAAAAAAATAAGCAAAATAAAAATGTATGTTGTTTATGTTTTAAGAATAAATACGAATAAATTAATGCGATTGTTATTAATTTGTTGACTTACAATTATTAAAATAAGATAAAAATATAAGTGATTCAATTGTTTTTTGGAAAGACAAAACTTTTGATCACAACATTTTTTTATGCTGGCAAGGTGTTAGAAAGAGACAGACAGCCTCCGTTCGAACTATCCCTCTCGGCTCGGATTTGCCTCTGTGTATTATGCAACCAATTTAGTACCTTATTGCGCTAGAATAGAGTTCATTTTCGTAAATATATATTTTGAGCGTGCGCAATCTTGTTTAGTAATATTATATCTATGCCCTGAACGCACCCAGCGCGTATTCTGCATTTAAAATTTTGTTTATATTTTTTTGTATGAAATGAATTTAAACTATTAAAATGGTGAAAAAGTGTTGCATTTATACTTGTAAAAATGAATCCTATGGTGGTTGCAATATGTCGTTCCACAGGTTAGCTAATAATAACATTTTCGTAAGTCAAACAACTAGGGTGCCCATAAATTCTAGTAATGAGTCAAAATATGTGTGACGGATTCTCAAACTATTATACTATTGGTACAGCTTCCCAAAAAATGAAGAAAGGCGACATAATGGCTCATCAGTCTATATATGAAGCAAAAATACAAAAAATCAGTCTTCACTTCGAATCTTCCTGCTTTTATACTGCTTATTACCAAAACAAACTTCAATACCAATCTTGTTTAATAATCTTAGCAAATTCGGATTTGTCTCACATAGCTTAATCTCATAGTCCATTAGAAAGGGACAGACAGCCTCCGTACCATCTGCTTCACTCGGCTCGTTTTTTGGGTATAAGTGCGCAGTCCTGTTTACTATATTATGTCTATGGGTGTGAATCAATGTCACTCAGTGTCCAGTGTCACTCAGAAAATGACAGTTATTGTCCTGTTTGTTGCATCCTGTTGTGTCGTATCATTAAGCTTGATTTTACAAAAAATAGCCAAACTCTATTTAAAAGCTTCTTTTACAATAGTGTTGTAAATTAATCATCATTGATCAACGATCAGTGATCTGCTAGTCTTATAAGTACATAATATCATTATCTTACAAAAAATGTGAGTGATGTGATACCAAGGTATATTTCTTCAAAATAAAATTAGGTTTTTCAATATATTTTTTAAGATTTAATATTTTGCAAGTTTAGGTCATCGCGTGACGAGATAAGACGGCGAGATCGCTCATCGAGTAAGACAGAACATCGTATGGACCGCAAACACAGGAGTGACGACAGATCGAGGCCTCATTCTCCCCATACATCTAAGGACAGGTCTATTAGTAGAGAAAGAAAAGACTCAAAGCGAAAAAAAAGTAGAAAAAAGAAAAAACATTCATCTAGCAGTAGGTCAAGCAGTGATAGTGATGAAGAGGAGCTTAAGTTGTTACAAAGACTTGAGGCAGAGCGCCTCAGGCTCAAGGAGGAGAAAAAGAAGCAGAAGGAAAAATTGAAAGCTAATGAGACACCTGAAGAAAAGAGGTACACTCAACTACATCGTAGTGACCACACAACTTCCTGCCTTATAGTAGCATACTGTTATTCCTTCCCTCACTCAATATTACTTGATCCCAGTAGAAACATACAGGAAGTGATGATACAATAGGTATATTTATATAAGTATTTGTGGTATATCCTCCGAGCCTTTTTTCCCAAACTACGTTGGGGTCGGCTTCCAGTTGTGGTAACAACATTTTAATAACATTAAATGTTAAACTGCCAGGGCTCGGCGCCTGAGAGAGAAGCAAGAGAAGGAGCGTAAGCGTCGTGAGCGCATGGGCTGGGACAATGAGTATCAGTGCTACACCAACCAGGACAATCCCTTTGGTGACTCTGCACTGACCAACACATTTGTCTGGACAAAGAAACTTGCCAAGGAAGGTGTCAAGACTGTGTCTCGAGATGAACTCGAAGCTCTCAATCGACAAAAGCAATTGGAGAACAAAATAGAGTTGGAAAAGGTAATTCTTGAAATCAAACAAGTTCAACAGCAGCCATTTGCTGTGGTTTTACCCATGTCTTGGCAGAACTTCTTTTTGTACCTTGATATAGCTTAATACGTCACCTTGGGATAGTGTAACTTCACAACAGTAAAAGAATTTGTTTACTCAGTACTTTTGGAGACAAAAAGACTTGGAGAGAATTTACTATGGCCAAAATTATAGGCAAAATATTTTCTTGCCAAAGTAATTTACTTAAATTGAACAATAAGATGTCATTTCACAATGAAGTAGTGGTTGTCGAGTGGATAAATAACCAACGTGTAAAGTATGACTGTAGGTCGATTCCAGGTCAGGCAATTACCAATGCAAGTTTTCTAAGTTTGTATGTGGTTTCTATGTATACCTTGTACACCAATGACAGTGCTGCACGATAATCTGTAGATCCCGGCTGTCATTTGAACACCTTTGAAGATGATATCTGATGATATCTGATCAAGATGTTATCTTTGGGTAAAATTTTACATTTAAATGTGGGTCGAATTTTGGTGACCATTTACTAGTTTTGTCTGTTTTATGATCTGTATGTGGTAAGTTAAACATATTTGAATATTTTTTGTGCGTGGAATATGATCTATACTAATATTATAAAGCTGAAGAGTTTGTTTGTGAAACTGCTGGCACAAGCTAGTTGTTTAATATATACTAGCTTCTGCCAGCGGTTTCACCCGCATCCCGTGGGAACCTCTTCACGAACCCAGATAAAAAGTAGCCTATAGCCTTCCTCGATAAATGGGCTATCTAACACTCTATTCAAATCGGACCAGTAGTTCCTGAGGCGTATTTCCCTTTCCGTGTTCAACTGGCGACACCGGTCTCGCGAAATCCACACGCTTTTGTTTTACTACGGAATCCCACGATCCCGTGTTCAATTCGCGTCAGCTGAGCACGCTTTTGCGATCAAGTGGCGCTGGGTAAGGTTTAACAAAATCGTGTGCAGTTGAAATGAACACTTTTGACTTGACTGTTTTTTGAGTCTTCGAAAGCGTGTTGAACTAGCGACGGTATTATTCTATAGTAGACAGTAGGTTGTATTATTAACTCGAATATGATTTCAATGAAATATAACATACAATACAATTAATGAAACATTTATTATCAGCACAAAAATAACAAAAAAAAAAAACACCGACAAGACAACTATTTTTCGAAACGTTCGTTTTGGTCTATGTTTAGCGTTTACAGCGATATTGTGTACACGTTCTTTTTAACAGGACGGCCGGACTGAATTTTACCACTGCTGGATAATTGTTTTTGATGCCGTCTCGAAATATGTAGATATAGGTTGGACCTTTATTTTTCGTGAACGTCGTATTTTCTTATCATGCATGTATGACCAATAGCGGAAGGAGTCTGCCATCAAGATAGTTCAGATGAATATTTTTCAGTATTTGTGTGTTTACTGGATTTGGTTCTTCTTTAAGTACTTTGATTATTCCCTGCTTCGGCCCGCACGATTTATCCCGAACATTTACGAACGCGCTAAATCAGTACGTATTTGTTTCGAATAGACAAGTTAAAAAACCTTGTTCAGTTCAATTCCACACGGTTTTGTAAAACTTCTTTTAACGTTGCTTGATCGCAAAAGCGTGCTCAGCTCACGCGAATTGAACACGGGATCGTGGGATTCCGTAGTAAAACAAAAGCGTGTGGATTTCGCGAGACCGGTGTCGCCAGTTGAACACGGAAAGGGAAATACGCGTTCCTGAGATTAGCGCGTTCAAACAAACAAACTCTTCAGCTATATTAGTATAGATGTATGTATATTCGGCGTGTATTGTTGCGGACTGCAGGTGAAGCAGCGGCGGCTGGAGCGCGAGGCGGAGCGCGCGGCGCGCGAGGCGGAGGCGGCGGGCGCGGCGCGCGCGCGCGAGGCGCTGCAGTTCCACGCCTGGGCGCGCCAGGAGGACGCCTTCCACCTGCACCAGGCGCGCCTGCGCTCGCAGATCCGCATCCGCGACGGCCGCGGTGCGTCTCTCCCGCCTCATTGCCGACTGCCGCGCTTGCCGTGCCAGGCGTGACGGTCACTTTTACCTACAATAGAATGGTTATTCTTACCAGTCTAACCGAGGGGTATCGGGTTGCCCGGGTAACTGGGTTGAGGAGGTCAGATAGGCAGTCGCTTCTTGTAAGGCACTGGTACTCAGCTGAATCCTCACAACACTCCTTAAACCCTCACAGATGAATGTAATGATTAAAAAGTTTAAAATAACATAACGAAACAGCTGGTAACCTTATTGCACCTAGTAAATAGTAAATGGTATAACTGTGAGGTATGTTGCAGCCAAACCCATCGACCTGCTAGCGTGGTACGTGAGCTCGGAGGAGTGCGTGGACGCGCTGGAGATGCACGAGCCCTACACCTACCTCAACGGGCTGCAGGCACAGGACTTGGAGGACCTACTTGAAGATATCAAGGTTGTGACTCCTTCATGCCTGGACCTGTCACATAGATAGTTTATCACTTACCATACATCACCATCTATCCATGTCTATTCATACCCTGGGGCGCGATTCTACTAATTTTACTTAAGCGACATACGATTCACATCCAAGTGAGATCCAATCATGACTGAAATTACGATTGAAGCGTATGTGGCATTCCGCTATTTTTCTTTTAAATTAACGTTTTTATCCGTTTCTGTGATTCCTTAATAAATCGCATTGTCTGTAAATTATTTTCGATACGGCACACCTACCCTAAGCCAATCGAATGTCATTGGAATATGATTGGTCTTATACTAGTAGCAGAATGCCTGCTAAGGTTAAAACTGCTATTGCGATTCAATTTCTATTCAATTTTTAACCCCCGACGCAAAAACGACGGGGTGTTATAAGTTTGACGTGTCTGTGTGTGTGTGTGTGTGTGTGTGTGTGTGTGTGTGTGTGTGTATATGTGGCATCGTAGCTCCCAAACGGATGATCCGATTGAAACGCGGTTTTTTTTGTTTAAAAGGTATGTCAGTCGGGAGTGTTCTTAGCTATGTTTGGTGGAAATCGGTTCAGGTCTTCAAGGTCATCAGCTCGTTTGCTAGATGTGATAGGAATGTTACACGCTCAGTTTACTTGCAAGTATATGTGGGATCTGAAATTTGAAACACTAATGTCTTTTGGAACCACTGAGCTGGTCTGCTGTTAGGTCACGAAGGTAGGAGACGTAACCCTGAACTGCCTTTTAGTAAACCCATCGAGTTTGGGCTCGTTGAATTTGTCTTGATGAGTTCTCTTCAAGTTTCTAATTGACGAGAACCTGATGCTGGAAATGGGATGTGGCGGATGAAACCCTGAAATGCCGGAATGAAACGGATAAACCGATTTATATTTTTGCTGAAAATCTAGAATGTCCAAAGGTTAACATTTATCTCAATCTGTGCAATTCTCCCAGAGCCAGTTTGTCATGAGGATTGTTAAACAGCTTCCTTTGGCCGAGATCGCATTTAGCAACCCCATCTTTAGATAAAATAAATTAAATGAAAGAATGAAAAATTAAGGAGCTCCTTTAAAAAGCATGAAATAAAATTAAATTATAAATTTAAAAAAACCCCCGACCCAAAAAAAGTACGCAATAATTATGACAAAAGATTAAAAACGCTAAACCCTATAAAAAGCAAAAAATAACTTTTAACACTACGTAAACTAAATTTTGACGTGTCGGGGGACCGCTTTTTACCTTCATAAATACTTACATAAATCAAATGATACCTACCTAATTACAACATTCGTTTAAAAAAAAAACACGTATCTAAAGTAATGAATTAGAGCGGTCCCCCGACACGACAAAATTTAGTTTACGTAGTGTTAAAAGTTATTTTTTGCTTTTTATAGGGTTTAGCGTTTTTAATCTTTTGTCATAATTATTGCGTACTTTTTTTGGGTCGGGGGTTTTGACATTATTAACTTAGCAAAATCGGTATTGATATTGTGTATATTGATGTTAATAAAAGGTTTTCAATAGAGCAATGTAGTGGTGGACAATGTGTAAAGCTAGCAGTGGTGAGGCAGGTGTACAAGGAGCTGGAGAACAACGCGAACCAGGCGTACTGGCAGGACGTGCAGACCATCGTGCTGGCCGAGCTGGGCAAGCTGCGGCGGCTGGCGGCGCCCGACGCGCGGCGCGACGGCGTGCACCAGGCCGTGGCCGACGACGTCACGCAGGTGTTCCGCGGCAAGAGCGGCGCGCAGCTGCAGGCGCTGCAGGCGCAGATCGAGCGCAAGATCAGCGGCCGCCGCGACGGCGTCGACGTCGGCTACTGGGAGAGCCTGCTCAGCCAGCTCAAGGGTGAGTGTGGCGCGGCTGCGGCCTGTGCCTGTGTGTGTGTGTGCTGACGTGCCGCGTGTTGCAGCGCACATGTCCCGCGCGCGTCTGCGCGACCGCCACCAGACCAACCTGCGCCGCAAGCTGCAGCTGCTCAAGCAGGAGCAGGGCGTGGCCGCCGCCTCCACCTCCGCCTCCGCGCCCGACCTCAAGCGCGAGCCCGATGAGCCGCACAGGTAAAACACGATATAATAATACATAGCCTATCTAGTTTTTACGGATAGGTATTCTGTATAAGGTATAAACTTAAAACACTGAGCGTGGCCCCATAAGCTCTATGACCAGTTTTTATTAAAAGTTGCGCTTTTATAATATTGGAGTGATTGAAGATAACAAGATTTAGTAAGTGGCGAGATTCGTGTAACTGATAAGGATCGTGTCGCAGCCCCGTAGCGGCGGCGAGCCCCGTGGCGTCGACGTCGGCGGCGGGCGAGGCGGCGGACGAGGCGGCAGACTCAGCGGCGGAGTCGGCGGCGGAGTCGTCGGGGTCGGAGCGCGGCGCCAGCGTGGCGCTGTACCGCGCGGGGCGCTACTCGCCGGCGCCGCTGTCGCCGCGCGCGCTGGAGCCGGGCACGCTGCTGACGGAGGCGGCGCTGGACGCGCAGCGCCTGGCGTACCTGCGCGCGCGGCAGGCGGGGCAGGCGGGGGCTGCGGCGGCGGCGGGCCCGGCGCTGGGGCCGGCGCCGGGGGACGCGGCGCTGGAGCGCGAGGCGCGGCGGGCGATGGGCGCGGCGCCGGACGAGGCGCAGTTCAGCGTGGAGCACGCGCTGCCCGACCAGCCCTGTCTGTGGGCCGACAAGTACCGCCCCAGGAAGCCCAGATATTTCAACCGGTCAGTATTTTCTACCGTACTTCTCGAACCAGAGTTAATATTCCTCTCTGACAGACCTATCGATGTATCTAGATCAATTTCATAATTGTGCCGGCTCGTCTTCGATACCAACTCTCATTTAAAGTAAGCTAGTCCAGTAAAGCCATTCACGATAACCTCGAGCTAAGAATTTTGCTAAACATTTACGTTTCATTATCACAATTTTTTTTTCATCCCACCATCTCGGAAAGAGTAGTTTTACCCTTTGATATCTGAGCGCAAAAGCCGTTTTTATCCTCTAGAACGGCAAAGTGATTTGAATTTAGAACATCGTGTGCAATACTCCATTTGTGACAATCTTGATACGACTTTTCATACAAATACATATTAAACAAATAAAATACTGCTTAAAATAATTATTTAATTAATAAAGAAATTTTTATTATTTTACATAGATTTTTAACCTCGTTTCATTTTTAAACTGAGTTTTCAAATAAAATGATCTTTAATAGGTACTTCTTTTTAATTTGATACTCATTGTGCGCGCGCCATTTTGTTTTTTAGCATCTAGTAATTTCCTCGATGAGGTGGGATGAAAAGTTACGTGTTGCACTCGAGTGCAAAGATTTTTCACCTTGTGCTCTTTTGATTCCCTCGCTATCGCTCAGGATTCTAATTATTGAAACACTCGCTACGCTCGTGTTTCAATTTTAGAATCCTTCGCTTGCTCGGTCATCAAAATAGAGCACGCGGTTAAAAAGCAACTTTGCACTCTTGTATAACAAATAACTATTTCATCCCACCATCTCGGAAAGAGAAGTTTTATCCTGTGATATCTGAGCGCAAAAGTCGTTTTTATCCTCTAGAGCGGCAAAGTGATTTGAATTTAGAACATCGTGTGCAATATTGGTCAGTGGGTCGTCTTAGGGATTCCATTTGTGACAATCTTAAAAAATAATGGATAAGTTGGTATGTGATGTGGTAATGAGGCGGCGCTTGTGACAGGGTGCACACGGGCTTCGAGTGGAACAAGTACAACCAGACGCACTACGACATGGACAACCCGCCGCCCAAGATCGTGCAGGGCTACAAGTTCAACATCTTCTACCCCGACCTCATCGACAAGAACGCCACGCCCGAGTTCTCCCTGGTCAGTGCACTGCTCATACCGTCGTCTAATTCACTCATCAGTAATTCATTCATTGTGTACATTGAAGCCAGGGTGCTTAAGGATCATCAGAATCTGTTGGTTACCACCAGGTTACCCATTTCTAGCAGTTTTGGAATTCTTGTCTGTTTATCTGTTTGTTTGTGCACGCATCACGTAAAATCTTTAGAATTATTAAAATCTTAAACAAACTTTATAATGTAGGTATCTTGTTCTATAACTTAGTCTTTGTTTCATGAAAATCGGGTCAGTCAAAAGATATTATTTAATGAGTTCAAGAAGTAAAATATCATAGTCCCCAGGCCGGCGAACAAAGGAGATGGCCAAATTTTCATAGTAAAAAAACCCAGAATCGACAGCAACGAAATGGGTACCAATGGGTTCATTATGATAAACCTTTGATGGTGCCAAAAAGCCTGAAATCCATGGGGGATCCATATATCATATTTTCCAAAAATATTTTATGTTGAATTTATTTTTATTTTAAAGGTTATTTACATCAAGGAACATAATAAAACAAGGTATACTAACATTATGCAAGCCAATAGCAATATCCCCATAGTTACAGAGTTTGTCTGGTGATTAAAAGATCTTGAGTTTGACCCCTACCCATTGCACTATTGACATGACACCACTCCAGAAAAGATTACTTATCTAACTATGAAGGTTTCCCAGTTATGTGCAACCTTCATACAAAGTAAAGACAAAGGCAAAGAGTAATTTAAAAAAAACTATTATTAGGTGCATCAGCAAAAAGTTTAATTTTTTTTTTGGCTCTTTAGTGACAAATATAGTTGTCACTTATCCGCATTAGTGGAAAGTACTCTTCAATACGAATAATATAAGCCCAAAAACGAGGTAGTTTGCATATTCAGTCGTCGAGTTCCCTCGATCTTCTCTCGTCTCCATCATCAAGTCAACTGCAAACCTCCGCTCTTGTATAGTGCTAGCAGACATACACCTGAGTGCCAAATTTTTACCCTATGCACGCCTACAACTTTCGCAAGTTGCTCTCAATTTCTCAGAGTTTCCATCATCAGATCCTCACCTGATGATTATCTGAGAAGTATACCCTATCAAACAAAAAAAAAAATATTTTTCAAATCGCAAACTTCTAACAGCAAACAGTAAAGGCAAACTTTTTTCGCGACCTAAATTCTTGATCGAAAAGCCGTCATAAAAAGAGAACCCCATGGTTTTTGGATGAGATGAATTACTTTTTTAAATCCACACATTATAATGAATTCAATGATACATATGAGGTTTCTTTCGACTGTGTGTGTTTTTTGGACATCTCCTTTTTTTATAACGCATACAAATTTAAGACTTAAGTTGTGAATGCCTTTCTTACGATGAGTCCGACAAACTTCTAATGCACGAAGTTTGGCGCTGCTGCGTTTTTGAATGCTTGACTGCTGGAATTGTCGATATGACGTCACTATGACTCTTCGTACGTACAAGTTTTTTGTTTTTTACAAAGTTAACTTCAAAATTATGGTCAACTTGTCCGACAAAGGTCATGCTGCGTATGGGGTGTCCAACTGGGGCCCGATTCTCCGAAGTTAATAATGTCAAAATCGAATAGACATCGAATCGCAATATGATCGGAATAGCAGTTTTAACCATATCGGGCATTCTGCTACTAATAAAAGACCAATCGCATTCGATTGACATTTGATTGGTGTGCGATTGGTCTGCTATTTTGGTGATTTTGGTCTATACGGTAGTTTGCTGTACAATCATTTTGCAATCGTAAATCATTTGCAGACCACCCCATTGGTTTGCCTAATTTGAGGTTTCTTTGATAAAGAACACTTTATAATTAGCACTCATTTCTTTATTATTTAGCAAAAAACTAAAAGCTACAGAATTTAATGAGATTTTTGTGACTGCATTATCTTTACTAACTTCTGAATTCTTGGTTCAGTATTACTCAAAGCTAAACGCATGTCGGCAGTGACATCCAATAGATTTCTATGCTTGTTTTTAGCAATCAGAAGCGTTGAAAACACACTGACGTATTTATAGCTTAAAAGGGGGGTCCACTAGTTATAAAAAACAGACTAAATCGACTAAATCTTTCACTTTCTTTAGCGTTTACAAAACGCTTTTACTCTATTCTTTCGTAGGTAAGCAAATGCAAAGAAAGACATACACACGCATATCTAGTTACAAATGCGCGAGCGAAGCGAGCGCGAAATTTTATTCGGACTCGTACGGATGTAAAATGTAGCCCAAACGTACTTCACTTTTTGTTTGTTGAGAAATGCAAAAACGAGGGTATATCGTTTCTGAATAAAGCGGGTTTTAATTATTTTTTAAGACTCAGAACCAAAATTAAGTAGTAAAATGTAGCCCAAACATACATCTTCTTCTGTTGGACAAGTAAGATGGGTAGCGTCCACTTGGAATGCCTGCAGGGACCACCAGTGGTCCACCGGTTTAGAACCACTGCTTTATATTATGAGGTGCTTGTGATGATTATGATAGCTCAACTTTCATAAGACATGTTGTTTACTGACTAATTCCCGATGTTGTGTACAGAAAGCATGCCCAGAGAACCCAGACTTTGCAGTGCTGCGTTTCCACGCGGGCCCTCCATACGAAGACATCGCGTTCAAGATCGTGAACCGCGAGTGGGAGTACTCGTACAAGCGCGGCTTCCGCTGCCACTTCCACAACAACATCTTCCAGCTGTGGTTCCACTTCAAGCGCTACCGGTACCGCCGCTAGACCTGCACCGTGTCACGGCCTCGCCCATCTATTTCTCATGTAAATGTCGATTACTTCTACTAACTAGCCAATGAGTAAGCGGAATAAACAACCATGCTCCCGCAATTTTGTATATTTTATGGACTCCTTACTGTCAAAATCACAAAAGATCCCAAAATTGGTATTCATTGTATTATCAACGCAACATTACGCTAACCATATTATAAAAGAAAAATATTTGATTTTAATTGCCCTTGCTCAGTAAAATTATACTCACCACCAAAAACATATGCCTACAGCTGTCTTTCCCAAAGTGGGCGATAACGCCTCCTTGCGGGCGCTGCAGGCCCACAGAGGGGTGGTGAGACACCCAGAAACAATGGGGGCATTGTGTGTTGAGGCTTTGGGGGCAATTTGTAATTTTATGTAGCTGGGAGGACTCTTAGAGAATGACTCTCGACTCTAATAAATGAATAAAATAAAGTTGGGTTTCAATAATCATTCTCATTGGCAAGTGTAAGAGTTAACTTGAGAGACGTGAGCGCCGCTGTGTAGCACCTGCTGTGCTCAGGTCTCAAGTTAACTCTTGCAGATTATAGTAAGTCTCTTTTAGAATGAATGTTTAATCTCCGCCAGTAAAGCTCACAACAAATTGGAAATCCAAATAAATAAATAAATAAACAATTAATTAATTTAATGCTTTTTAAGTAGGTGAAAAAATGGGGGTGCTAAAAATAAATTTATTCTTAAAGTGAGTCTCCCTGACCTCCAGTTTATCGTGCCCTCCGAAACACGGTCATTGGTTTCCAAGATATACTTACAAATTAGCACGCTTAGAAAAGTTGTATTGGTACGTACGCTATAAAACAGTTCCTAAACATAATACAACAATAAACAGTTAGATGCATAGAGTCTGGAAGTCGGTGGCGAAATAAACATAGCTGCATCCTCTATGCAGACTTGCTGACGCACCTTACAGTTTTTTTTTGTTTTTAGAAATCTTTTTTTTTTTTGTAGGGTAGGATCTCTCTAGGTAGGATTTACTGACCGACTTTTTGTAGGACGTGGGCGTTGCACCATTGCTCTCGGACATGGGCGGGCAGCCTTAGGTTGCCATTCGATGAACTTCGATCAAATAGCAAAATCATTCAGATGGCTGCAACCATACTTATACAATATTTGACAGATCAGCAATCGAATAACTCTTAGGGTCGATTTATACTAGCGCAGAGTCGAAGCGCATCGAAGCGTCTATCCAAAAACTGGACATAACAAATTCAACCTTAACTCCACGGCGTAACGCACACATTATTCGGAGATTTAAAAAAGACGCATTCGTCGGAATTCGCGCGTCTGCGTGCGAACAAGACAAATTGGTGCGCGCGCATTCTCGCGCCCACTAGCGAACCAGCGCAGCGCGTCAACTGGCAAGTGATTCAAGTGAGAGTGATGAGAGATGAGAGTGCGCGCGTATTCCGAATACGCGCGCATTCGTGCGGCTTCGCTTTAGACCTTGTCCAGAAGAAGCGAATTCGTCGCGAAACGTTTCGCGCGAATTCAATCACGCGCTATTGAGATACTAGGCACTAATACATCGCGTCCACAAGCATCGCGCGAATTCAAAATACGCGCGTTAATTGCGTGCATAACGCCAGACTCGCGCGCAATACGCGCGAGTCGAGATACTAGGGACCCCTTGTTGTGTCCAGTTAAACGCGCGAACTCCGGCCGAGGGGACGTATCGGGATTCGGGAACAATGGAGCGCCAAAATTCGTCCCCAAATGCTTGCGCGTTGGTACGCTCTTTCTGGACGCAACGATCGCGCGTGATTCGCACGAGAGTATCGCGACGAATTCGCCCTTTCTGGACAAGCCCTTAGTTGTAAAAAATTTGACGCTTCGATGGGCTTCGACTCTACGCTAGTATAAATCGACCCTTAGGCTGTATTCAAACCAAACTATCAGACAGTAACCGAAAGTGAGCGAACGTTAAGCAATTTATTGTATTTCCATACGAAAGTATTCACTTTTTCGATTGCGTCTAACCGACAAAACGTCATTACGACCTTTTTCATTGATAAGATAAACCAGAAAGCACAACTAAACTGACCTCTGGTAAGTATACAGGGTAACTTGTAAGTTGACCGCATCCTTTCATGAGGTGATAGTATAGGTCAATACGGACAAAGGACAATGGGCAGATTGGTATACCCCACCAATAGCAATGTCATATATATCATTGGATAGGCCTTTTTATGTAGAACAATATTTACTATGACAGCTTTGCTGAAATGTTTGTCCGTTCTGAGATATAGATCAAAAACTGTGCAAAAGTTAGAACTAAGTAATCTATTAATAACTCAAGTTTTTAAAGGAAAATCTAAGAACTACTAAGTGTAAGTCTTGTATGAAAGAAAATCAGATTACAGTATTGATTAGCATCAGTTTTAAGATTGTTTGTTATCTATATCTCAGAACGGACAAACAATAGAACAAAGCTGTCATAGTAAATGTTGTTCCAGTTAAAAAGACCAATGATATGTATGACTTTCCTATTGGTGCGGTTTCTCACTACGCCCAACATCCAGTTGGTACAATAAAAGGTTGAAATGCTACATAATAGTAACAATTATGGATCCTAACGGGCACAGTAGTACTTACAAGACTTAAAGTTATTAGTACTTAGATTTTCCTTTAAAAACTTGAGGTATCAATAGATTACTTAGTTCTAACTTTTGCACAGTTTTTGATCTATATCTCAGAACGGACAAACATTTCAGCAAAGCTGTCATAGTAAATATTGTTCTACATAAAAAGGCCTATCCAATGATATATATGACATTCCTATTGGTGGGGTATACCAGGTCCCATATATTTGTGCCCATTGTCCTTTGACCATGGCATACACTGGGCAAAAGTTAATCCACAAAAACGAGACTTGACTAATAATAAAAATTTATACGTGTACCTAGACAACTGATTTTGAAATTCGATTATCTTGAAACGGGTTAACTTTTGCCCAGTGTATCCCATGGTCAAATTTGTCCGTATTGACCTATACTATCACCTCATGAAAGGATGCGGTCTACTTACCAGTAACCCTGTATATTGGATGCAGTGGTCACTACATACAAGGGTAATGTATCAATAACAACCTCAAATTACTTGAAAATCACTGCAATTGTTCTCTTCTGTACTTTACAGAAGTTTTACAGTATCCTGATGATATCAGCCTTATTCTTGATTATTCTATGTAATAGAACTCAAAAATTACCTTTTCTTTTGCTAGACTATTTTATGAAAAAATTAATTAAATACTGAATCCTTTGCACACCCTTTCCTTTACTTTGACCATAAAATATCAGAAAAAAAACACCAAGTCTAAGAGGAAGGTATACTATGCATCAATACAGAAACACCAAAGTCATGAAATACAAGTAAGTATGACAGACACAAAATAAAAGAATGCAGCAGTAGATATACATCAGTAACAAATGTTTTACATGGTCATTGCTATGAATCCTAACCAATTTAAATCAACAAAATGCCAAAAATCTTTACGATAGTCCAATATGAATATTGTATACATGGGGTTCCTGTTACAATTATATTCTACGGTTCTGTTTTATTAAAAGAACACGGAAGCTTAAAAAGTAAGAGAATCATAACTTTTGTACACTTTATGGGCATGAATAAGTGAACTATCTAATAATACACACATTATTGTTTTGGTGTTTCTTCTGCTGGATTGACAACTTCTTCCGAAGCGGGGTTGCTGCGGAAGTTTGGGAACTGTTCCCATGGAGCACTCAACTCAAAGCGGCGGAACTCTTGTGCCAGCTCTAGTGGCTCCACAACCACACGCTTCTGTTCATCATCATAGCGCACCTCCACATAGCCGCTGAGTGGAAAATCTTTCCTGAAGGGATGTCCCTCAAAACCATAATCAGTTAAAATTCTTCGCAAATCAGGATGGTTCGCAAAGAATACGCCGTACATATCCCAGATTTCTCTCTCGTACCAATTAGCAGCTTTAAATACATCATTGGCGGAGTCTACAGGGGTTAATTCGTCAGTGTATGTCTTGACCCTAATCCTGGCGTTATAGCGCAGCGAGAGCAAGTTGTATATAATCTCGAACCTGTGGGGTCTATTAGGTACGTCCATGCCGGCTATATCCACGAGGTTTGTGAATTGGGCGCTGTGATTGTCTTTTAGGAATTGCAACACTGGAATGACACCTTCTGGAGGAATAAGAACTTCCAATTCATTGCCTGCCGTTAGTTGCACTTTCTGTACGTATTTTGGCAAACATTCAGCAACATATTTTCCAAAATCTACTAAATGACTCTTCTGAAGAGGGTTTACTTTGGCTACAGTCGGTCTTGTCTCTGCTGGAGGAGCAGCTTGATCAGCTTTTGTAGCGATGCGTACGACAACTGGGTTTTTTAAATTCTTCAGAATATTACGTCCTATACTACTGCTAGCCCCAACGGTGCGTTTCAGTAGAAACGACATGTTATTTCTTTTAAATCAAAATATTACTTACGTAATACGATTTGACTGAATAGCTCCACACCAAAAAACAAGCTGTTATTGAATGAAAACAGTTCAAATGTCAAAAATGTCAATGTCAGTCCATGTAGTATCCAAACCATAGACATAATATTGTAAACAGGACTGCGCACGTAAATCCATAAAACGAGCCGAGTGAAACAGTTAGTATGGAGGCCATCTGTCCCTTTCTAATAGGGTGACCATAAGATTAAGGTATATAGCTTCTCAAAAAATGAAGAAAGGTGACATTAATGGCTCAGCAGTCTATACATATGTGAAGCAAAAAAAAAAAAAAAAATCAGTCTTCACTTCGAATCTTCTTGCTTTTATACTGCTAATTCCCGCATATCATTAAAAGCCTATATTAATATCTTAATTATCTCCTAAATTAATTCTTGCCGGCAGGGATTTCGTGGCTACGTCTTTCCTGGCCGTGATACCGCCCTGAGCGTCGACGAATTCTTCATTTGGTCTCGACGTCATGGTGTCGTTGGCTCTCAACTCAACGGAGTGTCGTCACAATCAATCACGTTCGGTTTCGGAGATAGTTAAAGAACCAGAGTTTTCAGTGGACTAGCTTTATTTAGACCAGCGCCTTATTTATATCCGCACGCCTGCGGCAGCGAAAATCATCCTCCGAGCCTTTTCCCAATCATGTTGGGGTCGGCTTCCAGTCTAACCGGATTCAGCTGAGTACCAGTGCTTTACAAGAAGCGACTGCCTATCTGACCTCCTCAACCCAGTTACCCAGGCAACCCGATACCCCTTGGTTAGACTGGTGTCAGACTTACTGGCTTCTGACTACCCGTAACGACTGCCAAGGATGTTCGATGACAGCCGGCAGCGAAAATCTGCTTTTGAAATTTTGAATTTGAAGTTTAATCCTAATTTCTATTTTCTTCATGAGTGTTGAAGGTTGCAAGTCAAAGAAGGTTGTATGCGTTTCATGTCGCTACATAACAAACTGCGTAAGTTAAAACTTCAATACCAATCTGTGTTTAATAATCTTAGCAAATTCGGATTTGTCTTACATAGCTTATTCTCATAGTCACCCTATTAGAAAGGGATAGACGGTCTCCGTATGTACTAACTGTTTCACTCGGCTCGTTTTTTGTGTATATGTTCACAGTCCTGTTTACTATATTATGTCTATGGTGAGTGCTCAATCAAGTTTGTTATAAAAATATAATAATACTAGCCGTTCCCCGCGGCTTTACCCGCGCCCCGGTGTATTTTTTGCCACCCTGGTACATGGTGAGCAGTTGCTTCGTAATTTCGTTATTGGTATACTTATACTCCGGTGAATTATGCTGTCCTAGTACTTTACTTTTGTGGTTCTGCGGCATTCCGTAAGTTGGTTTTTGTCTAATCACTCACCGTTTAGACCTACCCTGGACTACGACAAACATTTTAAAACTAAAATCAGCTCAATCGGCCCAGCTGTTCTCGAGTTTTAGCGAGACTAACGAACAGCAATTCATTTTTATATATATAGACTAGCTGATCCCGCGAACTTCGTATCGTTTAAACCTTCCCTGGACCTCTACAAACATTTTAAAACCAAAACAAGCCAAATCGGTCGACAGCCATTCTAGAGTTTTAGTGAGACTAACGAACAGCCATTAATTTTTATATATAAGAAGATTAATCTGTGGCAAAGACTACAATATACCATCGAGCTTATACACATAGAGAATCTGTGGTATGTAATACTTATTAATTATTTTACTATTGTACCTACTCTGTACTCTATGTTTTGTTTGTACCAGTATAACCGGCAAGGTATCCTTTTCCGAAAAAATAGCTTTAGAAACCTCAGCCTTGATTTAGATGAGTGAATCGACGATCGTAGATTAATTTTGGTACATTAACAGCGAGACATAAACTGTTGACTGTAATTCTTAAGTGTGAATACGATGGATGACGACTTGAAAGAGTTGAAGTCGTTGTTGCGCTCGCTGGTGGTGTCGAGCCCGACTCAGATGGACGTCCGCACCTTGATGCGGGACTTCCGCAACATGGTGGGGTCGCCCATGCCGCTCGCCAAGTACGGCCACAGAGACCCCGTGGCTTTCCTGAAAGAGCACTTCGATGATTGTTTCGTGGTGAGCAATCCCTTCAACATACTTGTAGTCCATCCTTCAAAAATATAATATACCATTCGTGTTCATTTGAATATTATGGTTAATGTTGTAATCATATTTACAAAAAGTATAATGTTGTAAACAATTTTGAGCCACTGGCATAAAGTCATGGTGCTTTCCATTAAAATAATTTGGCGTTCACAGATGACGGGGCCATCGTCTAACCCAGTACTTACTCTGATTGTACCAGACACATTAAAACACATTGATCAGTTTGTACAGAGGCAGAAAGTACCTTCTACTGCTAAATTGTAAGTTTATCATAGAAAATAACTTTTTTGTTTTATTTACTTTGCATTAAACAATAGCTACCAACAGAATACCCATATGCCAGCTCTGCAGTTGTCCAAAATATGTAGCAGCTAAAGTTTCATGTGTGTTTAGGCCAGTGCTACTAGATTTGAGATATTTAGTTACCATTAAGAACCTCTTAATGGTAACTAAATATCTCAAATCTAGTCTATATTATAAATCAATCTATATTATAAAAAAGATAATTTTTTCTTGTACCCCAAGGGCTACGAAACTATTGAAACAATTTAAAAACATTATTCACCAATATGAGGCTATATTTTGTACAGATAGGGGAAGAAGATCCCCTATAAGCTAGTGAAACTGGAGAAACCCGTTAGTTATCTATTAATTCTAGCAATATTATTGCTATGTCACATAATATTAAAGAAAAAAGCATAATAAAACCGGCCAAGTGCGAGTCGGAATCGCACACGAAGGGTTCCATACCATTATTTAGAAAATGAGAAAAAATATCACATTGTTGTATGGGAGCCCCCCAAATTATTTATTTATTCTTGATTTCAGTATTTGTTGTTATAGCGGTAACAGAAATACATCATCTGTGAAAATTTCAACTCTCTCGAATAGAGATTCACTTGTTAAGTATTCCCATGACTGAAGTCCCACTTTTCTGTGTTAATGTCTAAAAATTCCAACATGAAATCAAAGCTCTGATCTGAACAGATTGCAGGGTGTATAAATAGTGTGATTGATGCTTTGTTTTTAATTTACTGCCACAGCAAATCAAAGAGGAGAAGCATTCCAGAATCTGCAGTGAATAAACAAAATCTAATTTTCGAGACATTTGTCAAAGACACACTACCTGTCCTCAAAGAACCGGAAGCATCAGAGGTGAAAGCTCCTGATATTGTTGCTGACGCCAGCCACAACACAGAGAATGCTGTCAATCATCAAGTCACCAGCACAGATGTCAAGAACTTCCTCAAGAAACGCCTTCCACTTTACAATAGTCTACATAATTTAGAAGAGCCTTCTTCAGAGAGAGAAGTAACAATATCTCTGTGTCAAGATGATGATTCGGGAAAACATACATCATCCAGTAAGTTTATAGTTGTGTAAGATAAAAAGTAATTTCGTGAAAATTAAGAATTGCCACCCAACGTGGCAATGCTGCCAGCCTTTTGGTTTTTAGATGCCATTTTATAATTATTTTTAGTTGTATATATGTTTAAATAAGTTTATTTTTACGTCATGTAAATATGTACATCATCATCACCCTCCGAGCCTTTTCCCAAACTATGTTGGCTTCCAGTCTAACCGGATTCAGCTGAGTACCAGTGCTTTACAAGAAGCAACTGCCTATCTGACCTCCTCAACCCAGTTACCCGGGAAAACCCGATTACCCTTGGTTAGACTGTAAGGCTGGACACCAATGACTGGCATGTTAAACTGTAGGTCCCCGTTGTCATTGAACATCCTTGGCAGTCGTTATGGGTAGTCTGACACCAGCGTAACCCAGGGGTATTGGGTTGCCCGGGTAACTGGGTTGAGGGGGTCAGATAGGCAGTCGCTCCTTGTGAAGCACTGGTTCAGCTACATCCGGTTAGACTGGAAGCCGACCCCAAAATAGTTGGGGAAAAAAGGCTTGGAGGATGATGTTTTTTACTAAAATACTTTATGATTTTAATTGTAAATGTTATCAACTAGCTTCTGCCAGCGGTTTCACCCGCATCCCGTGGGAACCTCTGCACGAACCCGGATAAAAAGTAAAATATTGCCTACCTCGATAAATGGGCTATCTAATACCGAAAGAATTGTTCAAATCGGATCAGTAGTTCCTGAGATTAGCGCGTTCAAACAAACAAACTCTTCAGCTTTATAATATTAGTATAGATAACACCTTTTTTGGATCGTCAAAAAAAAAGTTATTTAGTACATAGGTAGTTCATACAATACATATTTAGAGTTCCTGGGAGCATTCATAGACTGTGGTTGCTATCTTCTTGGTATTAAAAAATTTAGGTACAGTTACCGGCACGGATGTCGGGCTCTCGGCGGAAGAGTGGGGATCGCTTTGCGCACCCGTACGCATAAGGCAATAAGGCAGTAAATCGCTTGTGCGCAGGTGAAGGTCAGGGCCCGACATCCGTGCCGGTAACTGTACTTGGTTTTATTGAGTATATCATTAAGTACTTCTAAAGAAATTACGTAAATTCTTGGATTGAAGGTAGACGTAGACCTACTTAAAAAGACGTAAAGTTGAAACAAACCGTATGTCAAGGTAGATAAAGTTTATATTAAATTGTTGTCTTCAAAAGCGCTCCGACGCGCTTCCAGCGGTTTGCGCTAGGCCCAGAATGCTCACCCTCCACCAGTTCCTATGTGTTTTTGCCGTGAAGAAGATATGATGGAACAAACTCACAGACAACACAATTCTGTCTGTATTTGAAGAACCAGTTCTATACTAAATGTTCAAAACATTATTATAAAAGTATTAACAATTCAGTTACCTACATAAATATTTAACCATTTATTTACACACAAAGTTTTACACACACAAGTAATGGCAAAGAGAAAATATAAACAATGGTCCACTGTCCAGGCAGCAGCAGCACAAAGGCTCTACAGCTAGAGGAGCTGAAGTCGGATATCATGGAGCTGATCCGAGCAGCCCCGCGCGGCGTGTGGTGCACCGACCTGATACGTCTCTACAGGTCAGTACACACCACTACAGACATTGCTGAAACTTTCAAACTTATTTTGGATGCAATCACACTTTCTGTGTTTCTTTTTGTGAGTTTTAGAACTTATAGAAGAAAATGGTGATTAATGCTCAATCCTTCTCCCTGTGAGAGGAGGCCTGTGCCCAGCAGTGGGACGATAAAAAGGCTGTAACACAACACATGGTCAGAAATACAAATATGTATAGATATTTAAACTAAAGAATCTAAATGCGCTAATATGACAAAAAATACTTTGACACTAACAAAGTAACTATTATTGTAATCTGTGCTAACAGCCTTACTTATAAACGTAAATTGAATAATAAGTAATACTTGAGGGCTTTTTAAGCCATATGTGTTAAGCATTAAACATAAATGTTATAAAAGCATGTCGCGAGATTTAAGTTAGATACTTATATAAATTGTGTACCATTCAAATGCATTTTAATATGTCGCAGTCATCTAGTTGGAGCTGCTATTTGATTGAAAGACTTGTGTCTTTATGGAATCATCATCATAATTGAATCATTTACATTGAACAAAATAACATATCAATCTGATGGAAAAGACCTCATCCGTATACCGTGTTTTTGTTTGTGACAGGGAACGCTTCAACCGCGAAATAAACTTCATACGGTTCGGTTACACGAGCGTGATCAGCCTGGTGTACACGCTGGGGGCGGGCGTGGTGATCACGCGGCCCGACGCCACGGGCGACTGGCACCTGGCGCCGCGCGGCGCGGCCCGCCGCCGCCCGCGCCGCCCGCGCCGCGCCGCCGCGTCGCGCGCGCCTCGCCGCCGCCCGACCCCGACGACGCGCTGCCCGGCATCGACTATGTGAGCATTGCTCTGTCGCTGCATGCATGTTCCACGCCCACCACCGACTTTTGTCACCAACAATTACGACACCATAACGTTGTCCCAATTTTATCAAAATTGGCGCTTACGCCTCTGCCAATCATAGCGACGCGGCAACGCAACGCGGTCATAAGTTTCGGTCTTAAGGGTGCTTACATAAAGAAATAGGTTTCCTGGTACAGACAAACCTGTACGGGTAGGTACCGATCAGTGCAGGTATAATCTATAATCCCACCAAAAACATTAAATTTAATGTAAAAAAAAGCCAAGCCTCTACGAAATTCTTCCACCGTAAAAAGTTTTGAGATCGCATAGAAACCAAGTCCTGTTCAACTATATACGTAATAATAAATCAATATTTTGTAACTATATCAAAAGTTTTGTTAACATTACAATAATATTGACTTGGCCATGAGCACAATAAACTATAAATATAATACAGCATATTATCTGGAAGAGGTGAAAGTCAAACATGAAGTTTAATATCACAGAATTAAATACTTTTAGTTTATTCTTACTAAATGACCGACAGTCAGTATCATGCAAGATCAATGAACTGCACATGAACTATGGCGCATGTTTAGTCCATGGAGATCTCAAATTCCAATCAGTCCATAATGAGTCCAATCGCAAAATCATGTCCATATATAAATTTATAAATCCAACGGTATTTACACGGGGACACACAAGGAGCGACTTTTAACTTGTGCTCATGGCCAAGACAATATTATTGTAATGTTAACAAAACTATTGATATAGTCACAAAATATTGATTTGTTGTCATTTATTTATTTAGAACATATAATTTACATTTTTAAATATTAAATATAAAAATAAAAAACATTTAAAAATATAAAAAATAGGTTGCCACCGATATCGGGCACAGGGTCCAAGGTACCGGTGGTTAGGGTCCCAGAGACAGAAACCTCCTCACAATACGTGCCGTATCAAGGAGTACTGCCTTCTGAATCAATCCCTTGATCCAGCCGCCCAACGAGAGCCTCCTGAGGTGTTGGTCGAGGCTCTTGGCTATGAGACCATTGGCCGTAACGACAATCGGCACAATAACAGCCGTGTCGACATCCCACATGGCGACAACCTCGTGCGCTAAGTCGAGATACTTTATTTGTTTCTCTTTCTCAGCTTTCACAAGGTTCTCGTCATGCGGAACGGCGACATCGACTATCATCGCGCGGCGCGCTAATCGGTCTATCACCACAATATCAGGCTTATTGGCTACAATAGTCCTGTCAGTGATGATAGATCGATCCCAGTACAACGTGATATGGTCCTTTTCGAGAACTGGGTCGGGCGCATACTTGTAGTACGGTACCTCAAGGTCTACAAGGTTGTATTGCAGAGCAAGCTGCTGGTGGATGATCTTGGCCACTTGGTTATGCCTGTGCAAATATTCACCGTTAGCCAAACGAGAACAACCAGATATAATATGTCTGATAGACTCACCCGGATGGTGACATGCCCGACAAAAAATTTATTATTACGAATATAGTTGAACAGGACTTGGCTTCTATGCGATCTCAAAACTTTTTACGGTGGAAGAATTGCGTAGTGGCTTGGCTTTTTTTTACATTAAATGTTTTTGGTGGGATCTAATTTATTTTTTGTAGGTCTCTTTCTTCTCTAAGTATATAACAAATTAAATTAGCTTACATGCAACTAACTAAATATATAACAAACTAGCCGTTTTCCCGCGGTTTCACCCGCGTCCCGTGGGAGCTACTGCCCACACCGGAATAAAATATAGCCTGTGTTACTCGCAGATAATATAGCTTCCTAACGGTGAAAGAATTTTTAAATCGATCCAGTATTTTTTGAGTTTATCCATTACAACCAAACAAACAAACAACAAAGTTTTCCTCTTTATAATATTGGGGTATAGACTAAATATGTACACCTAAAGTAGCACGTAAACAATTTTTTTTTTTTAGTAAACTAAAAACTTTTCGAAATCGTCGAATTTTCGAATCGAATATCTTTTAGAACCAAAGGGGGTTTATTCCAGAGATAGATGGCACTATCACATGATTTTTTTTTTAAGTACTACTTATACTAAGCTATGTAACGAAACCATAGCGTGATTTAGACCAGGACAACGCCATCTATCGAGCGAGCATGCAGTATTTATCGCACTGCATTCTATGAAAGATTATTCATTTCATTCAACCTAGCTTTTTTTTCATATGTATTTGATTAATATTTAATACATAATAACAATATACCACACTGTGTAACAATAAAAGTAATAGTAACATTTTGTACATAAATAAATAACAAAGTTATCAATGCAGTCAAAATTCATACACAATGTTCTAGAAAAACCGCAAATATAGAAAGAAAGAAAGAAAGAAAGAAAATCCATTTATTTCAAACACACGAATGACGCAAGAAACAATTAAATAAAGAAGGCACAAAACACAAACAATGAACACAAAGAAAAAAAAACGCTGCAATTGCGTCACTCGTGCGTGAAAGGGACAGCGCTCAGCATAAATGCTGTGTCTCGCGCACGCAGGCACGAGACAACAGCGCTGGTTTTCAGCGCTGACCCACCACGCGTCCTAGCCGGAACTACAGGACTTAAACGCTGTTTCGGCATAAATACAGTAAATAAATAAATACATATAAATACACAAGTAATGTAAATTGAAACAGTTACAAGAACGATGTATACTAAACAGAAGAACACAAACTAAAAACAAAATGTAACACAATACGAGAATATCAGACAGAGGACATAGACAACAAAAAGAGTGAAAAATTAAATTTTAAAATAGTCGACCAATGAGCGTCTCGAACCATAGACAGCGCGGTAAGTGTCATGTGTCAAAGATCATATAAATTTGTTTCCTATTTTTTATTAAGTTTTAAGGTTTTTATAATTTTCCCTTTATATGTAGCTAATAACCTATCTTGGTGCCAAATTTGAAGGTTCTAAGTTTGCTAGAAGTACCTTAGATTTTTGATGATCTGTCAGTGAGTCAGTGAGTGACAAAATGGTGTAACTTTGATCGCTCATTACTCGTAAACTATTTATTCAAATGTCTTGTAATTTTGAGACTGAGCTTGTTCTAATACTTACTCTTGGTCATCGAAAACCTAAACTCCTAGCTTTGTCCACATGGAAGATACAGGGGGGTGAAATAGCCGCGAAACGCTTCGAGAAAAGATGGTACGGCCGTGCCCGCTTTGCTCGAGTCTTGGCGAGGGCACTGCCGTGCCCTCAGATATAAAAATGAATCGCAAAATGTGTTGGTGAGCGCATAACTCAACAACGCCTGGACCAATTTGGCTAATTCTTTTTTTGTTGTATTTGTTATTGTCAGGAGAAGGTTCTTATGAAAAAAAATAGGGTAAAGTAGAGAAGTCAGTTGACGGGAGCGAAGCCGCGGGCAAAAGCTAGTATTTCAATCCCACCCAAAACAAAAATGTGAAAGACTGCCAAGTTCGATAATATGGGAATGCTTCGCCTATAAAAGAAGTGAGATCTGAATAAGTACCAAGTTCCATACACATACCTCAGTTAAAAATAGTTACTTTTTAATGATGTTACTTGGCAAGTTTTCATACACCTTGTTATAAACCTACTAAACGCAATGAATCAAGTATTTAATTTTCTATTAAAACTTGCCAAGTAATCATCATTAAAAAGTAACTATTTTTAACTGAGGTATGTTTATGGAACTTGGTACTTATTCAGATCTCACTTCTTTTATAGGCGAAGCATTCCCATATTATCGAACTTGGCAGTCTTTCACATTTTTGTTTTGGGTGGGATTTCATTTATTTTTGTAAGGTTGTTTATTTTATTTTTTCTTATGATGAAGTTAGTTAAAGAAATGTCTCATTTATACTATCTTTTAGATTTTTAATATGCACTATGTTTCTTACAAAGAAATGAACTAGATTAACTATGACTAGATTTACCAACTGACTGACATGACATGTTATCATATATTATGTTCGTGGATCAAAGTTACACATTCGTTATTTTCGAAAGTGATTCACACTTGGCCGTTTTCAGATTTTTACTTTACTTTGACTAAATACAAACCTTTGTACCATTCCAAGATATATTATATAAATATAGATAAATTTAGTTCGTTTTAGTTCCTTAGGGGTATAAATTTACACCGGGTATAAAACACCTTCATTATTTTGAAACCGACTCACACTTGGCCATTTTCAGATTTTTCCCTTTACCTTGACATAAAGACCTACCTCCATGCCAAATTTCAAGTCAATACGACCATTGGAAGTGGTCTAGGTTTTTGATGAGTGAGTCAGTCAGTCAGTCAGTCAGTGAGTGTATAGTAAAAATAGCGATTTTCTGACGTCAATATCTCAAGACCTACAATAGGTATATTAATGAAATTTTGTATTTTAGATAAGTGAGGGGGTCTCAACAGATACTAGAAATTTGATATGCGTAAATAAAATAGATTTTGAGTTACAGGGGGGTCGAATTTGGCCCGAAATGGTTCGTGTAATATAACCCACGGCCGGTGTGTCGCCTTTTTTGCTCGAACTTGGCGGACACACTGCCGTGTGTCTAGATACAATCCTATTCACTCACTGATTTAACACTTGTATTTTGACAATAGTTACAAAAAGAACAATATTTCGTAAAATACGCTGTTACGATGCGTTTCGTTTGAGAGGAAAAATGGCAGTTCAGTTCATCGGAACCCCGCACACGTCGCCCCGCGTAGCCGTTCCGTTTCACTCGGGTTGCGTTCCGGCGTAGACACATAAAAATATTTCATCACATCACAGTATTTCAGATAAAAATATGCGACAGTGAAGGTGACCTGACCTGATGATGAAGACGAGAGAAGGTCGAGGGAACTCGACAACTGAATGTGTAAACTTCTTCGTGTTTGGGCTTATACACCGCGACTTTTTAGTCGTCTTACAAAGGTGGTCCACTGAAAGTATCCGACATAAAATACCACTAGACATGATTATTAATTTTATAGCATTAATTAAGATAATAGGTGCAAAGAAAAATAAATAATACATTAGAAATAGGAAACATCCTGTTAATAATGTTTACGTATCAAACGGTAGAAAGTAGGTACCTTCCCAGCGCTCGAGTCGAGTGATCGTTCCATCTCCATTTTTTACGAGACAAAATATCGTAAGCCAATCTAGCACAGTCCACGTGGACTGTCATCCAATGAGATTCATTCCACGAGCGGCACGACGGCACCGCCAAAGACGACGACGGCACTTTTCAAAGAGTCCACGTGGACTTTGATAAATGCCGCCTTTTACTTAAAAATAGGTTTTAAAGGTCATTCTGTGGCTCAGTTGCCGTCCGAACACCGCAAGTTGTGGAAGTGTGCGCGCACTACCGGTCAAGTGTTGTTCGCGATCGCTACGAGTAAATAGGGTATACGTCTTGCATGATGAGTGATAGGAACCGTCGCTACTCGAATATCGAGTACCTACAAATGGTACGCGTGTACGCAATAGCTGGTGACAATTTAAGGGAAGCAAGAAGATTGTACGCTGCGCCTAACAATCTAATAATGTTACGGAACCGAGGAGTGATCAACCCGCACGAAATAAAAATAATAATATTGGAGCGCGCGCGGCGCGTGTGACTGTTGCGCGCCCTGAGCCGCGTGGGGCTACCGGTAACCCAGCGAGCGGTAGGCATTTATCGCGCGCAAGTACAGAGAGTGACAGAGGCCTGATAATAGGTACGTCATTGTCAACTTACATCACTTCGTTTTGGTTTGATTACGAAAAATGTTTCTGGAAGGTCCTAAGCCCGTAAAAGTATGAAGGAAGAATTGGAATTAAGTGTTACAAATTAAGTAAGAGTGCAAGTTTACAAACTGCTACATAATGAGAACATTAAGATTGCAATAGTAAGAAACTTATTTTGCGCTAGGGTGAATGAACTTTGATAAAGACGCCGCGCCGCGCCGCTCCATTGATACAAGACTCGGGCCGCGCTCACTACAGGGTGTTTTTATAATCTATGTCATGCGTCATAATAATGAATTTATTTTTATTTTTGAATTATTC
Source organism: Helicoverpa armigera (assembly GCF_030705265.1). Taxonomy (NCBI): domain Eukaryota; kingdom Metazoa; phylum Arthropoda; class Insecta; order Lepidoptera; family Noctuidae; genus Helicoverpa; species Helicoverpa armigera. Next base: position 65,232 of record NC_087134.1, on the reverse strand, counting down.
AAATGTCATAAATATATATATTTTTGTAATGAACGTGTTCTAGACATTGGATACATGAAGTGGGCTGCCGTTGTAAGACGACTAAAATGTCACGGTGTATTATTCGTATTGATGAGAACTTTCCACTAATGCGGATAGTGAAACCAATGCTTGTCACTGAAAAAAATAAAAATGACTCCCAAAAACACTGAAAAGCAAGAAAAGCTATTCTTAGGTGCATCGGCCTAGCAGTCGGTGGCGAAATAAACATATCATCCACTAGACACTCAGTGCCGGCTTTAGCTCTACTAGCGCCCTGGGCGAGATTTCTACGGCGCCCCCAACTGCAATTCAAACCCATACGAAAAACAGAGACATATACAAATAGTTACCGATTGCGCGAGCGTAGCGAGCGCGAATTTTTTTTTATTGTTAACAAGGCAAAGCAAAAGTTACCTAAAATGTAGCCCAATCGTACATAAGTTATTGCTGGTCGCTGAATGCAAAAACACGGGAACAAAGGTTCTGATTGTGCGAGCGAAGCGAGCGCGAAATTTTTTGGTATATATAAGAACTCAAAACAAAAATGACTTAAAATGTAGCCCAAACGTAGATAACTCTTTGTTGGTGTTGGCGCCTATGAATTAAAATTTTGGGACTTAAAATAGTACCATTAATAGAAGTTACGTTCTTATTAATAAAAGGACTTAAAAACGACGCTACCTTTTTGCTAGGGTAGACAAAAATGTTGAAAAAAACAAAAACAACTATAAAGTGAAGCAAGCCCGAAAAAGCTTTTTTGAGATTTAGATCATTAAAAGTGAAAAAAAAAATGTAAGTGCAAAGTAAAGAAACCGCGAGCGAAGCGAGCGCGAAAATTTTTGAGTTTTGGGACATAAAAGTAGTGTATCTAACGCGCCCGGCATTGTATGACAATACACTAATTTAATTGAAATTTCTTGGTCCAGGAGCGTACCGCGGCGCCCCTCAAGGATTGGTTGGGGGCGCCAACGGCGCCCCTTATGTCCGGCGCCCTGGGCCGTCGCCCAACCGCGCCCTACCCTAAAGCCGCTACTGTAGACACTGACTTCTCGGCCGATGCACCTAAGAATAGTTTTTTTTTAATGTGGTTTTAACAGTAGCTATGTAGACTACACAAGGGGAAGAAATGAGCCAATGAGCGAACACTGTTTCTGCGCTAAGCGGTGCACGTGATGCATGTAAGCAGTGCACATGAGTGAGGCGGCGCGTTGCAGGACGCGGACGTGTTCCCGGCGGACTGCCTGCACTTCACGGAGAGCATCCCGGCGCAGTCGCTGAGCGACGTGCTCCCCGGCGCCATGGTGGAGGTCATGGTGGGCGAGGTGTACTCGCCCTCCCACTTCTGGCTCATCCGCCTCGGCGACCAGTACCACATCGCCATGGAGAACATGATGGACGAGATGACGTTAGTACTCCTACCACATTTACATTTGAATCCTTACAATGTACAGCTGTCTTATTCAAATAATCGGAAAGTGAAACGTTCAGTGGTGGTTTGTGGCCGTTTGGACTGGCTGCATGTAGTAATTTTGGTAGCACTTGGTAACTGAGCAGTAAGATTGTTCTTATTGATATTCCAAAATTGTAATTTACATCGTACGATTTAAATGAATATCATAGGACATAAAGCAGTTTAAAAATAAGAATACAGCAAAATAATGATGTCCTCCTAGCCGATTATCGGCTACGGCGGCTGTTCTCATGTAAGGAGATTAGTCAACTGCGCAGGACATATTATATGGAACAAGCATTTGCGCAGACACAGGTGCACTCACTATTCCTTCACTCTCTGCGCCCGACGGGATACACGACCGGAGAGAGATCAGGCGCAGGACGGACATTTACATGCTCTCCGATGCACGGGTGTAAATTATACAAAATCCCTCATTTTGGAGAGGCTGCGCATAGTATGTTACTGGATTAGAACGCGCCTCGTGTTCGTTTCCCTGGCAGGGAGTACTACAACGGGCCGGGCGGGTCGCGCACGCTGGCGCGCGGCGCGGTGCGCGTGGGGCACTACTGCAGCGCGCTGTTCCTGCGCGACTGGCACCGCGCGCTCATCGTGCGCGTGCTGGACAGCGACACGGTGAAGGTGCGCTACGTGGACTACGGCACGGTGGGCGCCGTGGCGTGGCGCGCGCTGCGGCCGCTGCGGCGCGAGTGGGCGCGGCTGCCGGCGCAGGCGCTGCGCGCGCGGCTGGCGGGGCTGCGCCCGTGCGCGGCGGGGCGGCGCTGGCCGCCGTCGGCCGCCGCCGCCTTCCTGCGCCTGGTGCGCGACACGCCGCTCGTCGCCAACATCGTCGCCGTCGACACCGAGGTGAGCGCCCCGTACCGTTCCCTCCTATCGCTCTAAACTTTGCACACCGATTACACGAGGGAACAAGATTTTTGTTGCATGGAATATTACGACTAATATTGTATATTTTTGGGCTGCTAATTGAAGATCTGAAGTCAGAATTTCTGTATCAGCTTTAGTTTTTGAGATATCAACAAAACGTGATTTTCAAGAAAAACACAATTTTATCAACAAAAAGCAGCAGAAGAACAACAATTAAGCATCAAAAAACTTTCTTTTATAAGATTTTCCAGCTTAATTCGGTTCACTAGGGCTGACTAATGCTGCAACAGTAGTTCGCCATCATGTTAGCATTCCAATGACCCTAGGACCGCTTTTCCCATAGATTTTTGAAAAATCTTTCTGATATTGATATGTACGTGTTTTATCTATTAAATATCACATAAATGATTCCTGTTCACATTTTGGCCCAACGATATATGGATTTCTGGCGGTCTCCTTTGGTTAACATAAAAAAGGTTATAGTGAGCTAACCTTAAAAGATAGACATATATGTATGTATATAGAGACAATTCTGTCATACATGATTTTTGCGAAACTTTAACCGTTTACGCAGCGCACACAGCGTAAGCTCTCTCAATAGGAAAATATCCCCCGATTTTGAAACATTTTTCAAATCGGACAGTCGTTCCTGTACTTCCTGAGATTAGCGCGTTCAAGCAAACAAACTTCAGCTTTATAATATAAGTATAGATAGTACGGAACCCTTCGTGCGCGAGTCCTACTCGTACTGGGCCGGTTTTTACAAATTAGTATCACAATTTCTCTCTCGATGTCGCTGTAAATCGAGCTATTAATGTGGTCGGGATAGGTAGGAGTTACAAACGGGAAACTACGGAACGTGGCTCGATACGCTTTCGGCAATTTTTTTAAATAATAATATTAGCACGGTAAAATGAAAGTTTTAAAAATGGATACAGGAGGCCATAATCGAGACCCTGTTAATCGAAACGTCGACTGCGGTGGACCGCAACCTGAGCACCGAGCTGATCCGCGCGGGACACGCGGACGAGCGGCCCGACTCCGCGCTGTGGGTGAGTGGCCCCTCCGACAGCCTCAGCGACGTGTCCGCGTCCGCGTCCGAGCTCGTGGGGCAGCCGCCGCGCCGCCTGCGCACGTGGGCCGCCGCCGCGCCGCCGCCCGGCCCGTCGCCGCTGCTGCGCCGCCTGCGCTCTCTGCGCGCGCGTCTGCAGCAGCCCTGCCCCGCGCCTCCCGCCACACCCGACCCGCAAGTCAGCCATCCTGTCCTTCGGCGCCGTATCGATTTACACAAGAAATGTCGACATACGCTTCCGAATCTCATTTGAGTTCATATTTTCATAGTAGGTATATGTATGTGTCGCTAATCACTGCGCTCGAACCTCGGGGAAGGGTTCGGTACAATACTGATCGTCGGACGCGTCCTCGAGATTCGCGCACAGTGGGTCACTGCGAGGACGCTGACGCTTGCGCGTGTTGCAGACGGCGGAGTGCTACCTGAACCCGAGGTTCGAGGCGCTCGAGAGCGGCGCCACGCCCAACCTGGAGGAGATACACGCGTACCTGCGCGACGGCATCGTGCTCGACTACGTGGCCGCGTACCGAGAGCACGTGCCCGCCTGCCTGCCGCCCGAGCCCGCGCCCGCTCCCTCCGACTCCCCCGCCAGCGACCACCCACCCGACCTGCCCGCGAGGATCCCCCTGTGGTTGCCTTCTACGCCCGATGCCTGCCTTCCTTCGCCTTCGTCGCCAACTGAGCTCTCCTCACCCCAGGTCACGTCTCAGAGACCTCTATCTCCGCCGGCCGCCCCTCTCGCCTTGTCGCCCAAAGACTCAGAGCCTTGCGAGGCAAAGGCGCATTCAGCCATTAACGTTCAACTAGACATACACAAACAACCGAATGTGAATATTCCGCCGGACGACAACCCGCAGACAGAGTGCCGGCGGCAGTCCGTAGTGCACCCGCAGCCGGCGGCCCCTTGCCCTCCGCCCGGCGTGGTGGCGCCGGCCTGGCCGGGCCCGTACCCGCCGCCCGGCGTGGTGGCGCCGGCCTGGTCGGCTCCGTACGCGCCGCCCGGCGTGGTGGCGCCAGCCTGGCCGGGCCCGTACGCGCCGCCGGCCTGGCCGGGCCCGTACGCGCCGCCCGGCGCGGTGGCGCTGAGCCCGGCCGAGTGCGACACGTACCGCAGGCTGGTGCACGTGAACCCGGAGGCCGCGCACTGGTACATGGCGGGCGCGCTGGGCCGCGCCATGGGCCCCGCCATGGGCCCCGCGCTGGGCGGGCCGCCGCACTTCCCATCCCCACCCCCGTTCGGATCTATGCGAGCGCCTCCCGGTTTCAATATCTAGGCCGGCGTCGGTGCGAACTTGCGTAGGCTCACATAATGTTTGTACTGTCTTTTCTTTTTCTTTCTTTCCACGTTAAAAATCATCAAATGACCCCTTCCGCTGGGTAAGCAGCGGTGAGGGAGTGTCAGACTCTTACTGACTAAAAGTCGTCGTGTTCCATCGTAGGCCTTTTATGTACCAGGGCCGCGGTAACTCTTTCGAACAATCTCGCAGCCCCGGCTGGCCTTGCCATGTTCCTAGTGCCTTGTAGTAACGCAAAACAAAATATACCTCAACATTAGGCTAAGTGTACCTATTATTATATAAAATTGTTAGATTTAATTAACAAATTGTTATATAATTGTTACATAACATAATTTTTGGTGTAAGAATGCCTCTGGTTTGACCACAGACTTTGTTCAGTTTTTTTTTTATTTCTTTTGCGTTTAGAATATATTGTTAAAGTTTTAAAAACAGCCCTAAATAATCATAAACAGTACCCATTTATTTCTAGCAGTAGCTTATTTGTTTAATATGTAAACTCTTTTGCAAAAAAAGCGGGCACCTATCTTGGTTTTAAGGATTTTACGTTTATTTTAATTACTGTAATGGCGTCCACGGCCGATTTCGACCACGGCGGCTGTTCTCATTTAAGAAGCCAACTGCGCGGGACATATTATAGTGCACGAGCATTTGCGCAGACACAGGAGCACTCCCTATTCCTTCACTCTCATAGCCCGATGGGACGACAATCCGACACGACCGGAAAGAGATCAGGCGCAGTACCGACATTTACGTGCTCTCCGATGCACGGGAATCAATCGCCAACTTCCAGACTGCGGGATGCTTTGTGAAAGTTTAAGAAACCCACAAACCCGAGACCTAGAGCACAGCAGCCGCGCTTGCGACCACTATACCAACGAGGCAGATAGATTCGGTATTTTACACAAAAATACCGAAACTCGTAAGATTGCCATCAAATCATCAGCAGAGAACATTTAGAGCGGGTCAAAATTTTATCAAATATGCATAGTTTTTTTAACATATTTTGATGTAACAAAAACGTACATTGATCATTAACTAAAACTGCATTATCAGTTTTCTGAAAATCACATCATAATCTTTTCAAAACGCCCACGATCTTTCTGCCAGGAATTAGTCAAACACAACGTTTAACCAGTTTCTTAGCAATTCTACAAAATTCAAATTTAATACACTCTCACGCATGCTTGGCTTACCCTTTTGATGCTAGTAACAAACTACAATTATTAAAACCCTTTGAAATACACGTAAAGTCCTTAAAACCTATATTTCGCATGGGTGCCCGCTTTTTTTTTGCAAAAGAGTGTATTTGTATAAGTCTTATCGAGTTTGTTTAACTCAAACGGAGCATAGGTTCCTATTGTTTTTTTTTATTCTTATTATTGAAGTTAACGACAAAGAATCATTTTGTGGAGTACAAATCTATAATCACAGATGTTTTAATGATCGATAGCAAATTCAGCTGTAACTTATGTTGATTATAGAACTGTCACCCAATAAACCTTTTGACTTTACCTGCTTAGAGTTAAGTATACTAATTTTACTTAAAATATTGATCGTTTCTGTGATAAAGAATCAAGTCGAGAGTGGTAACTATTTCTTCTATTAATAAAAAATACCATTGTAAATAACTTGTATTATTTTTTAGGGTTTCCTAGTAAACTGGGGGTTTTGTGCCTTTTTGGGTAGCTAGATAAATGTAGATGTTTTTAAGTATTCTGCACAAAAAATGAAGAGTAATATTTTTGAGAAAATAGCTACTAAAAAAGTAATTGCTGTTCGTTATAATTTCCTCTGTGTGAAAAGTCGTGGTGGCCTAGTGGGCAAAGAACCAACCTCTCGAGTATGAGGGCGCGGGTTTGATCCCAGGTCAGGCAAGTACCAATGCAACTTTTCTAAGTTTGTATGTACTTTCTAAATCTTAGACACCAATGACTGCGTTTCGGATGGCACGTTAAACTGTAGGTCCCGGCTGTCATTGAACATCCTTGGCAGTCGTTACGGGTAGTCAGAAGCCAGTAAGTCTGACACCAGTTTAACCAAGGGGTATCGGGTTGCCCGGGTAACTGGGTTGAGGAGGTCAGATAGGCAGACGCTCCTTGTTTGTATGGCGTTAGTCCTACATTGCACGAGTGGCTTCCCTGGCGACTGGCAGGCTAGGAATATCTCTGTTCTTATTAATGTTCTAGCTCTTATCATGTTGTGTAGTGCATTTATTTATCTTTCAACAAATTATTTATATTTTTTAAATATTAGATTAAAAAAAAAAAAACTTTTAAAAATATAAAAAATAGATGGCCACCGATATCGGGCACAGGGTCCAAGGTACCGGTGGTTAGGGTCCCAGAGACAGAAACCTCCTCACAATACGCGCCGTATCAAGGAGTACTGCCTTCTGAATCAATCCCTTGATCCAGCCGCCCAACGAGAGCCTCCGTAATGACAATCGGCACAATAACAGCCGTGTCGACATCCCACATGGCGACAACCTCGTGCGCTAAGTCAAGATATTTTATTTGTTTCTCTTTCTCAGCTTTCACTAGGTTCTCTTCATGCGGGACGGTGACATCGACTATCATCGCGCGGCGCGCTAATCGATCTATCACCACTATATCAGGCTTATTGGCTACAATAGTCCTGTCAGTGATGATAGATCGATCCCAGTACAACGTGATATGGTCCTTTTCGAGAACTGGGTCGGGCGCATACCTGTAGTACGGTACCTCAAGATCTACAAGTTTGTATTGCAGAGCAAGCTGCTGGTGGATGATCTTGGCCACTTGGTTATGCCTGTGCAAATATTCACCGTTAGCCAAACGAGAACAACCAGATATAATATGTCTGATAGACTCACCTGGATGGTGACATGCCCGACATATGTCAACCGTCCCGTCTTTCATAATATACCTCCGGTTGTTATTCGTCAAGATAACTTCGTCCATAATTGCACATACAAACCCTTCGGTTTCTCCAAATAGGTCACCGAAGCGTAGCCAAGCTACAGACGCATTGAAGTCTACATCGGGACCATGAAGAGCCCCGAAGAAGCGTCCGTGTAGCTGTTTGCTCTGCCATACCCCCTTGCGATCATGGGTAGTTAGTACCACAGGTCTGCGCCAGTTCTCATTTGCCAACGATAGCGGGGTGAGTCCTTTGTCCACTGCTACCATATCACGATGTATACCCACGTCGCTTTTGAGAAGATATTCTCTGAGACTGCACGCCTCATGGCTGCGTCTTTGCATTTAAAAAACCTCGTCCTCCACATTTCCGTGGGATGTACAGACTCATCACCGACGATCGTGGGTGATGCATTCGTTCTGCGGTCAGCAGTGTGCGGACTCTCCTATCCAGATCATCCAATTCTGTTTGGGTCCATTTGAGCATGCCGAAGGAGTACATCAGTATTCAGGGGCCCAAAGAAACGCTCCCGTAATTACTGTTTCATGACAGCCACATTGATGCCTAACCCTTCCGCCATACCCAAGTATTTATATGTATCGTTTGCGGAGAGTGATCTCAGGTTTATAGAATCTGAGAGTTGTACTCCCTCAGATTCCACAATTCCCCCTCGCTTTGCATGCATGACTGCATGACTGCACATTTGTCCACACCGAACTCCATCCTGATGCAACTACTGAAATTTTCAGTGATCTTTAGTAGCTTCATCAGCTGCAGTTCTGTGGTGGCAAATAGTTTCAGTTCATCCATATAAAGCAAATCATGTTGTTATTATTATTATTTCTTTTTTCTTTTACTTTATATAACTTGGTTTGTTTAATTTATTAACTTCTTAAAATAGTTTGTATAATAATTTTCTCTTATAACTTCGTAGTTGCATTGTATAACTTTCTCAAAGTCGACCCAAAAAATATTGTAAGCATTTCTTTTTCATGTTATTATCGTATATATCAATACATACAAATTGTAACAGCTATTATGTTTTTAAAAAGAGTAACCATGGAGTTTCTTGCCCGTTCTTCTCCATTTTGGAATGGGCAACTAGAATCAAACTTATTTATACTTTTGATGTTCATAAGTGCTTGTAAAGGCCTACATGAAATAAATGATTTGATTTGATCTCGTCGCTACAGTTTTAGAAGTACCTAATATAGTTTTATAACAGTAATTGTTGTTGCTCTAAGTGTGACATAATGTCTGTTATCTCGTTTCAAACTTGGCACAGTGGGGTACAACCCGACGGGGTGATATCGACTATCCAGTTGATTTATTCCCCATGTATTCTTATTAACAATACAAATTAAATTAAATTAAGTGGACTATTTAATTATATAGCTCTTGTTCGTGGTGGACATTTGGACCAGACTTCATACATTCTTGCCCAATCTCCTTTATTAGTAGTAATAGTCTTGGCAAAGTCGAATTTAACTCACAAAGCTAAATCTTGTAGTCACCCGATTAGAAAGCGATAGACAGCCTCCGTACTACTTCACTCGGCTCGTTTTTGGCTGTTAGTTATCAGTCCTGTTTGTGTACTACGTCTATGGCTTTACCTGAGTTAACCACAGATTGTTAACTGCGTTTTTTAGTCTATGGTCGTTTTGTAGTTATGTCTCGTTCATTCAACCACAGAGACCAAACATTTCTCGACTCTACTCTTTCTTGTCCTTGCCTGACTGACGTACAACTAACTACAATCATACAATGGGAAAAGCGCGGGAAACCTGAACTTTGGCGGACGTGTTTTCTTTTGCTCAAGTTGAAAAATAATTTTTATATTGGATTAGATTAAGTTTTTGTATATATTCTATCGTAATATTTTGTAGTTTAGTTATAGTGTTAGTGTTAATTCTGTTTGGTAAGTTTTTTATTTAGTTTTTTCTTTAATGAAATGGAACCTCCGGATGACCCCGGAGGAACATTGCCGCCCGAAGTTGGGCATTATGTAACAGTTTCGAACAACGACACCGGAGTAGACACTGATGGCTCCGCCGTTAGTACTACTAATACAAAGAGGAAGAGGGTATCCTCACGCAGCCTTTGCAAACAATGCAATAAAAAGAGGCGCAAAAATGGCGCGAAAACTCAGTCCGACTGCAGTTGTGGCGTGGTGGACATGGAAACTGATCCTTTAAATAGCGCGTCTGTTGTTAGTTCTCATGTTTATAAACCAAATGAATCTCCACAGAAACCGGTTTCGGTAGCCAGATTGGTATACAATTCATCCGATGCGGCACCATTTCTTGTACATATACAGAGAGAGCAAACTGCTCCCAACGATAATAGCTACTTAAACCCAATTTCATTTGGCAGGTTTTTAAGGAGGAATTCTTTTAAGGGTATAGTAAACGGAAGTTTAAAAAAAATTGGTCGCAATCGTCTGGTTGTTTCCTTTACTACATACTTAGACGCCAACTCTTTTATTACCAATAGCTTATTAGAAAAAGAAAATTTCAAAGCGTTCATTCCAACTTTCTCGGTGACCCGCATGGGCGTCGTTAGAGGCGTTCCCATGGAGTGGTCCGATGATGATGTCCTCGAAAATATTTCAGTCCCAATTGGTTGTGGAAAAATTTTAAAATTGAGGAGGATTAAACGAAAGACTATTGTAGATGGCAAATCAGAGTTTAAAAACACTGAAACTGTTATATTAACTTTTGATGGCCAAGTTTTACCAAAGCGGGTCTATATGTGCTACACTTCTTTAGCTGTTGACCTTTACATTTACCCTACTATTCAGTGCTATAATTGTTGTAGATATGGGCACGTAAAAAGTCAGTGTAGATCTACCCCTAGATGCTACAAATGTGGTCAAGGTCACTCTGGGGATGGGTGCACCATCTCTGAGGATAATTTGCATTGCTGTCTCTGCAAAGGTTTCCATGAGGCCACTAGCAGGAAATGTTTAGAATATGAGAGGCAGAAAAACATAAAAGAATCTATGGCCAAATCCTGCATTTCATATGCTGAAGCCTCAAAACTTCATCCCACAATTTCCAAAATTTCTTATGCTGATGCTTTGCTTTCCTCTCCCACAGTTTCAAGCAATATAAATGCTTCTGTTCCTCAGGATTACTCTCCAACAAAAAATAAAACATCTTATAAAAAAACTGTATTTATTAAGCCTCGTTCCCCCCCTCAGTTTTCAAAAGGTTATGATCAGCAATTCCATCAAGAACTCGCTAGGGTCTGCCTCAACCAAAGATGGTTGTGCTCTCATCCCCAGAGATGATCTATCATCAGCCTCAGTAAATGAGTTAATCATAGCACTAATTAAATCTTTAACCCAGACTCAACACCTCTCACCGACCATCGCTGCCACTGTAATTAATGCAGTTTCTGAAAAGAATATTCATAATGGAACACAAAGCCAAGGCAATACAATGGAATTGTCGGCGCAATTAATAAGAAATCTGATATAATACATCTTGTCAATAATTTTAAACCTATAGTTTTTGCCCTACAAGAGACATGGCTTAAACCAGGGTCTTTGTTTAAGATCCCTGGCTACGCCTGTCTTAGGGAAGACCGTTCTGATGGGTATGGCGGTGTAGCCTTACTCATCAGGCATCATCATTCATTTTCACTTTTCTCACTCCCATCTCATAATAATTCATTCTCCATAATTGCAGCTGTTGTAGATAGTATATGTTTCGTTTCTGTATATATTCCTCATCCTTCTTCTTCAATCTTTAATGAACTTGTAAATATTTTATCTCTTCTTCCCAAACCATTTATAGTTTTAGGGGATTTTAATTCTCAACATGAAGTATGGGGTAGTGCTACAACAAATAGTTATGGTAGTACTTTATTAGATATGTTAGATAATATTAATCTTTGTATTTTAAACACTGGGTCGCCTACTCGACGCACATCTCCAAATGAAGGTGCCAGTGCACCTGACCTGTCACTATGCACTAATAAACTAGCCTCGCATTTGAGTTGGGAAGTTATGCCTTCTACTTATGGTAGTGATCATTTTCCCATAGTTTTAAAATTTCCATCCAGCCAAAAATCTTATTCCAGTCGCCCTCCGCGGTTGAAGTATAAACTAACTGATATAAACTGGCATACGTATAGGGAACACTTGGATAAAATCGTTTCTAGCCTTCCTGAAATTCAAAGTGGGAATGAACAGGCTTGTGCTGATGCTTTATCAGATGCCATGATAAAAACTGCCGATAATCTTTTCCCTCATAAAAAATCACAAAACAAAATCCCATTGCCACCATGGTGGGATAGGGATTGCACAGATGCTATACACAAAAGAAAGCAGTGTGAACTGTTCTACTTTGAAAATTCTACCGAAGAAAATTTTGACATTTTATGTGAAGTAATTTCAGACACCAAAAAGTTATTAAAAAAAAAGAAGTTTGAGGGCTGGAGATCATTTTGTCTTTCCATATCACCAAATGTTAAACCTTCTCTTGTTTGGCGCAACATAAGAAGATTCAGATCAGCTTTCTCTGAACCGGTTACTGCATGCCTTCCACCTCAATTAAGAAATAGTTTTTTAGATAAATTAGCTCCCCCATACGTCCCAGATAATATATCTGCGTATCATATGCCTTACACATTATCAGATCCTCCCTGCGTACTCGATAATCCATTTACTTTAGAAGAGCTAAAAGGTGTTTTGTACCAAATCAAAGACTCTGCACCAGGTGCAGATGGTATACCTTACTCTTTTCTGGCTAATATGAGTGATTTATCTCTTTTATATTACTTAAAATTAATTAATCAAATTGTAATTTCTGGTAAGGTTCCCATTTCTTGGAAATCGCAAGATATCCTTCCAATTTTGAAACCCAACAAAAGTCCTTCTGACTGCTCATCTTATCGACCAATAGCTTTGTCATCTGTAATGTTAAAGATCTCGGAACACTTAGCTAAAAATAGATTAGAATGGTTTATAGAAAGTAACAAAATATTAAGCGAAAGTCAATTTGGTTTTAGGCGTGGTAAAAGTACCCTAGATAGTCTAAGTATCTTTATCACTGACATTAGATTAGCATTTTCTTCCAATCACTCTATAGTTTCAGCTTTTCTGGATATCACTTCGGCTTACGATAACGTTGTAATTTCTATGTTAAAATATAAACTTCTGCAGTTAAATGTGCCTATAATGCTTGTAAATTTCATTTTAAATATATTATCTGAGAGGTATATAAAACTTACTCACGAGGATTCTTGTGAATCTAGAGTCGTGTGGAGAGGTCTCCCTCAAGGTTCAGTTCTTAGTCCTCTACTTTATGACATTTATACTTACGATCTTGAATCTTCTCTAAATAATGAAGTGAAAGTGCTCCAATATGCTGATGATCTTCTGTTGTATTGCCCAAATTACTCTGTTACAACGGCCTGTGATTCATTGTCATCGGGTCTCACTCTTTTAAAGAAATGGATGGATAACAATGGTCTTGAGCTGTCTACCGCAAAAAGTACTGTTGTACTTTTTTCTAGGATGCGTCTTCCTCCTCCTGTGTATATATATTATGATAATGTTCCTATTCCTGTTAAATCATCAGTCAAGTTTTTAGGTCTGATATTAGATAGCAAACTTTCTGGACTTCCACACTGCGAATATATAGCAGCGAGGTGTGAACAAAGAATAAATATATTAAGATGTTTGTCTGGAGTGTGGTGGGGGGCCCATCCATTCTCACTAAAATTAATTTATAATGCAATAGTTAGAAGTGTATTAGACTATGGTACATTCTTACTAGAACCTGGTAATTTAGCTGCTTTTAAAAGATTGGACGCTATTCAGTCAAAGGCTTTACGAATTGTAACCGGAGCTATGAAGTCAAGCCCAATTAATGCCTTACAGGTCGAAACGGTTGATCCTCCTCTATCCCTTCGACGTCAGTATCTTTCTGACAAGTTTTTGTTCCGTGCCTTACAATTTTCCAATCACCCTTTACGCGCAAAACTTGAGTCTCTTTTAGAGGAAACCAACTCTTCTCACTATTGGTCTCACAAATCACCTCCCTGTCTTGTTGTTAGCTATAAAAAGTACCTTGCTTTGCAAGCTCCAACTTATAAATCAATAACATTTCCTCTTTTTTGCAATTCTTACGAATCATTAGTGTTTACTCCGAATGTTATTTTAAATTTAGGCATTAATAAAAATGATAATTGTATAAAAGAGTTATTCAACTTTTCAAAGAGCATACACTGGGACAATTGGCATCATATTTACACGGACGCATCTAAACACTCTTCTTCTGGTAATGTCGGAGTTGGCGTTTTTCACTCCCAATATAATATAGTACAAAAAGTTAAGCTTCCTCCTGAGTCTTCAGTGTTTACTGGAGAATGCTTTGGTCTCCTCAAGGCCTTAGAGTACGTCCGCTTAATGAAATTGGGTAGGACAGTAATATTTACTGACGCATTAAGTGCATTGCAAGCAATTAAAAAATATCCTTTTAAATCTAAACCAGTATTTCCGATTATTTTAATCATTAGAAGCCTGTTATATCAGTGTATTAAATTAGGTTTTCAAGTTTCCTTCGTGTGGATTCCAGGTCATTGCAACATCACAGGAAATGTGAAAGCTGATCATCTGGCTAGCGAAGCGGTAGATTGTGGTGATTTATTTCCATATATAAATTTTGCTCATGACTTGGCTAGTCTACCAAAGAATTTTCTTTGGGATGACTGGAGTAAGTCATGGGCAAATAGCAGTATCAATAAAGGTAGCTATTACGCTCGTATCCAATCATGCATTCCAAAAAAACCGTGGTTCGCTAAACTACATTTTAATAAAGTTGCTACCAGTTGCCTAATTCGTATGAGAATAGGTCATAATTGTTCCAAGCTTCACCTCGCCCGACTGCAGATCGTTGATAGTGCCCTTTGCGAATGTGGTGAGATTGGCGATTTAAACCACATGTTTTTTTCCTGTCCTCTTCTCGATCACGAACCTTTTCTATCAAGTCTTTTATCCTATAAGATTCCTTTTCCTACCTCTATCCCTGTCTTGCTAGCAACTAATGATCCCAATATATATATGTATTTAGTAGCTTTTATCTCTCTGAATAACATACGTATTTAAAGTGGTTAATATCCTGTAGTTTTCGAATAATCCTATCCAATACCTATCCAAATTCCGTTACCTAAATTTTATTTCATTCCTACCAAGTTTCCCCGTTTTTGTCGGTGGCAATGCGCATATAGCGACTAGCCAACTTAAAAAAAAAAATCATACAATGAAAAAATATGATGATAACAAACATGGCGGGTCATAGAGCGTCATTGAATTTTGTTTATTAGGTCAACGTTTTGTACAATTACAAGTATTACAACGGCTTCGGAGTATGTGGTCACCAAGGGCACGGACTCTCAATGACATCTCGTGGAAAAGGTTTGTGTTGAAAGACATTGGTTGTGTATCGAGAGTGTAGGGGCTAGGTGGGTTAATGTGACCTTGGATTGTAGTGACAGGAGGTGCCGGGGCAAAGGCGCTCGGCGGTAGGCGAGTCGGCGGGTGATATGCAAGCGGCGCCGGCGCGCTACGTGTCAGTGAGCGAACTGTACTCGACCGACGAAGTGGAGCTGCTGCTGGACGAGATTAGAGAGCTGGAGCCGACCAGCTGCCGCGGCGAAGACGTGCAGGTACTCGCTGAGCTCTGTCTCAGTGCTCGTACATCGATCCGCGGTCGCCGTCGCACAACACTACTCGTGTGGGGTTCATCATACTGTTTACATTTAATATGGATGGGTAAACTGGGATAGTACTGGCTGAGGGAGTATTTATTTATTTAAAAACATCTTAAACTATCTTTACAGGATATCTTTACTATCTTTATTTATCTTAAACTATATATATATTTGCTGTAATGTGAGCAGTTATGCTGTTTCAATGCCCAGTGGCCAATAAGGCTCTGAAACTAATGAACCAATTTAAAAAATTCTGTCACTTTTGGAAAGCTACACTAATCACGATAAAATATTTATATTACTAAGCACGTTAAAGTGAAGCTTCCGGTTATCATTTAGACATCCGTGGCAGTCATTACGCGTAGTCAGGTCTGACAACCAGTCTTTCTCTATGATGGGGTATTGAGTATCCCGGGTAACTGGGTTGAGGAGGTCAGACAGGCAGTCTCTCCTTGTAGAAGGGGATTTACTCTGTCGGTGTGCTGAAGCACCGCTACAGAGGTGTAGTGGAGTCGACCGATACTAAACGTGTAATACGGGTGTGGGATCAGGACTTCGAGATAGCGGGCAGCGGGTGCGGTGCGGGCGCGGGCGGGCGCTCGCCGGCCGGCACGGAGCTGACAGAGCGCAGCTGGGACTCGCACGCGCAGTACCGGCGCGCGCCGCCGCCGCGCCCGCGCGCGCTCGCGCCGCTGTACTGCCGCCTGCGCCACCTGCTGACGGCGCGCGGCGCGGCGTCGCTGCTGCTGGTGCTGTGCTCGCTGGGCGCGTGCGCGTGCGTGTGGGCGGGCGTGGGGCTGCGCGTGGGCCGCGTGCCGCTGGCGCCGCGCGTGCGCCTGCTGCTGCTGGCGGCGCTGTCCTCGCTGCTGCTGCACTCGGCGCTGCTCGTGCTGCACGTCACGCGCCTCGCCGCGCTGCTGCCGCTCGACTGGAACAAGCTGGTGACTAATACTGCATCCATTGACAATGTCAATGCGTCTCCTGCTAGTTAAGAACTCCGTCATGGTTGGGTGTACATTCCCTTTTTTAATATAAAATAGGCACAAGTTATATGTTAGGCTAAAGGGTTGATGCTATTAGGCAGAATTTAACCTTTTATACTCCAGAGCAACCACTTGAACCTGCCCTAATCGCCAAGCCACTAATTCCGCACAAATACCTACGAAAGAAATAGGGTTTGAAATACAATATTTCACTAGCAATCAACGATAATAGCAGACAAAAAGAGAATTTAGTTACTTGTGTTTGTTTTTAACTTATTGAAGTTTTTTTATGCATGATTTTTTGAAATCAGACACAGAAACGTTTATTTAAAAGAAAATGTAGCAGAATGCCACATATGCTGCAACCGTAATTGAGTCGTGATTGGATCAGTTATTAACAGTTAAACAATATCAGACAGTTACATATCAATCGTATGTCGCTTAAGTAAAATTAGCAGAGTCGAGCCCCAGGTATCTTGGCAACTAGGAGCGAAATACAACAGCAGACGTTTCGACAGCACAGCATATGACAATCTTCTAACTCACATTTATTTGACCCCTACCAACTTATTTCAAATATGTATTTACATACATCACAGTTTTCAGTTCAATTAAGGATGTGTTTTGAGATTCTCTTGGGTTTTCGAACTAATTCTCTCTGATCTGAAAGCTGCAATTGAAAGATAAACAATGATGCTTAACATGACATTTTCATGATTCCTCATGTTCACATGAGTACATGATTCCTCATGTTCACAGGGGGATTATAGGTAGGTACTTGTATAAGGGAGTATAAATAGAGTATGGGAAGTTAATAAATAGAGAACGAACTAAATAGAGTGACGTCACGAGTTCATCAAGGTTGTGGACACGCCCACTGTGCCCATTGCGGTAGATTCCACTGTGCTAAATAAGATTAGGAGACCTAACTCTAGTAACGGGTGTGCACCGACACCTAGTTCTAAACGAAGATCATAACATACAAACTAAGCTTAGCCGCATTTGGCCTAGAATTACGTGTAGCCCAACTTCGGGCTTTGGCTATAGATAACCACAGATTACTATAATAGTTACTTCTATAACTACGTATGTCTGGCAGATATTTTGAATCGAGCGTCATGAGCATTGATCAAATCCAATGTTCCCAGTATGCATATTGGATCAAGATATTTGATGAGTACATTTTACTTATGCTGCAAAGGTCCGTTCTGGTCAAAGACTATGGTAATTTATGGTTCGCGTGTTGTCGAATTCGATCGGAGTTGACTGTTCATACAATAGCTCTGCTAGTTTTGTTGTTTCTTTTTTATATTACCAAGAAAATCGAGTTTAAAATCCAACGACTTGGACAACAGGGGCCCGATTCTCCTAATTTTACTGAAGCGACATTCGATTCACATTCCACTGAGATCCAATTCCGACTCAATTACGATTGAAGCGTATGTGGCATTCCGTTATTTTTTCTTTGAAATAAACGTTTTATCCTTTTCTGTCATTCAATAATGAATCATTTTATCTGCAAATGATTTACGATTGCAATATGATTGTAGAGGAAACTACTTTATAGGCCAAAATCACCAAAATAGCAGACCAATCGCAAACCAATCGAATGTCGTTGGAATACGATTGGTCTTATATTAGTAGCAGAATGCCCGATATGGTTAAAACTGCTATTGCGATCATATTGCGAACCAATTTCTATTAGATTTTGACATTATTAACTTTTTAGAATCGGGCCCTCTGTTTGCTTTGTCGAATGTCGATGCGTCATAATATAGAAATGCGCCATGATAGAACTCGCTGGGTGTGCAGGGCGCGTGGACGAGCGCGTGGAGCGCGGCGTCGCTGGCGGCGGGCGGCGCGCTCACGCTGCACGCCGTGCTGGCCGCGCCCGAGTACCGCTGGGCGCCCGCGCACCTCGCGCATCTGCTCTGCTCCGCCGCCGTGAGTACCGCACGATATCACTTTGTCCGCAACAATATCAGCACGTCAAACTAAACCTCTCAAACTTAGGCCCTCCGCACATGGAGCTACTGAAAAGGAACTAATCACAAACTCACATTACTAACGAGTTTTTTGAGCGTCACCGCCCATACATTGCCATACAGGGTCGCACACGACGCGACTAGTCACTAACCAGTTAGTAACGCGTTGGCGACTGATCGCGCTCGACGCGACGTGCCGGTCGCCGAGCTACTAGGTTACCCGAGTTTACTGTGTTTTGATGTGAAAAATGAACGATCTGTTTCACGCAGCTCTCGTGCTGCAACTGACAATCTGCAGTTCACATTATTTTGGATATATGGGTGAATCCAAAATATAGTATAATGACATCGTCATCTTCGCTCGATCCACTCGTCATTTTTATTGCTTCCAATATTTCCCCTTGCTAGGTTTTTCACACGTGTTTATTTGGTAGTAGAAATAACAGGAGTGACTGAAACCTTGACATGTGAGTAGCGTCGTGTGCGAAATACAGTTTATAACTAGTTTGTAATTCTAATTACTGATTAATTCCGTCATATTTGAGTAGTTCCATGTGCGGAGGGCCTTATTCTTCTGAAAACTGCATTGAAAGAACCATGCGTCAACTTGTACTAGTGTTCATTGTGTCTCATCTCTCAAATAAAAGTCTCAAAGGAGATGTTTCCAAATGTATGGAGCCCCAGCCCGCTCTTTGTACACCATTGTACAAAATGGGGAAAAATATTTATAACAGTTTTCAATGATTTAATTAATTTTATTTGGCTCCAAATGCATGGAGCCCCAGCCCGCTCTTTGTACACCATTGTACAAAATGGGGAAAAATATTTATAACAGTTTTCAATGATTTAATTAATTTTATTTGGCTTTAACAAGAATCTTTTCATGAAGATTTTCTCATTCTAAAATCCTAATCCTAACTATCCTAAATAATATTATAAATGTGAAAGCAACTCTGTCTGTCTTTCTTTTCTTCACGCCTAAACTACTGAACCGATTTGTGTGAAATTTGGTACATACATAGGTTGGTACTTGATTAAGGACATAGGATAGATTTTATTACAAAAAAAAATACAAAAATAAAATTTATTCCAGAAATATAGTGTCATATATTTCTCAAACCAAAAATCTGTTGGAAGTCCCTATTCCACGCGAACGAAGTCGCGGGCAAAAGTTAGTAATAAACTGTCTTCGTTCTCAACCCATAGTACTTTCGAGTAAAATAGTTCCCATCAGATAATCGTAATAAATGGATGAACCCAGAATCTTCCTTTTCTTTTATATCTATTTAACAATAACAGCAGTGTAATAAACTTTCTGCGATCCATCTTACAATTCCTAAAAACACGACCAATACAATAGGCTGCCGAACAAAATGCATCGCATCGCAGTTTTGTGTACCTTAACCGTATTTGCAAGCTTTTTTTTTTCAACTTTACATTTTGTACAATTCTGAATGTATCTTCTTTCAAATGAAGAACGAACCATTGACATCGGTTCGCGCAATCCAAAATGACCACCGAAAACAAAACACCCATAACCCATCTAGTATTTACAAATTAGTGACCACATTTCACGACAGATGTCGCTGTTTTTTGGAATGGTGTATGAATATACAGTGAACGATAATCGGGAAACTACAGTTTCCTACCTGGCCCATTTTTGTCTGGTTATTTAGATCTAATAAACAATGGATGCAGCTATGTTTATTTCGCCACCACATTTTTAAGTGTCCGACTTCCCAAAAAGGAGGAGGTTCTCAATTCGTCAGGATCTTTTTCTTTAATGTAGGTATATTCACCGATTACTCGAAAACGCCTGGACCTATTTCCAATTTTTTTTTGTTCCATAGGGTTTACCTTCCATAACCATCAGGTCAGGATCTGATGATGGAAACCCTGAGAAATCGAAGTCAACTTTCGAAAATTGTAGGCATACGCACAGGGTAAAAACTTGACACTAAGGTCTGATAACACTATGCAATGGTGAAGGTTAGGAGCTGACCTGATGATGGAGACCAGAGAAGGTCGAATATGTGAATATGTGAAGTACCTCGTGTTTGGGCTTATATTAATCGTATTGATGAGAACTGACAACTATACTTTTTTACAACAAATATCGTAAGCGGTGGCGAAATAAACTTAGGTACATGCATTAGACACTGTCTTCAAGGCCGATGCACCTAGGAATAGTTTTGTTTTGCTTTTCAGTGTTTTTGGGAGTCTGTTTTATTTTTTTGTAATAAGTTTTTTTAGAAGTATAGTTTTTTTTATTAAGATGTTTATGAGTGGCAAGCATAGTTGTGAGTATGGCATGTGTCGCGTTGCAGACGCTGGGGCTGGGCGGCGCGTGCGCGGCGGCGGGCATGGTGCTGGGCGGCGCGCGGCGCGGCCAGTACCGCGCCGTGCCGGCCGCGCCCGCGCCCGTCTCCGACGACCCCTTATAGTGAAGGCCGCCCGCCACTCACTTCTAGGCGGCCCGTTTTATAGTTTTGTACGTCGGCCCGCGTCCAGCGCCGGCACCGTCTCTTTATTATTTCTTCAAGTCTGATTTTTATTCTAGTCCGTTTTAGGTTTAGCGATGGATCGTTTGTGAATTTGTCGAGCGACGGCGGTTCCTCGGTTAGTTCTTGCACAAATCTTTCTAGTGGATCTAGTCGTGTTGTGTACCGATGCCGTGTCGGTCGAGCGCGTTCGTGTCGAGTCCCGGTTTTCTCTTCGTCCACTGCGTATTGTTAACGGAATTATCATATACGCCATATACGACATCTATGAGAATATTCAAATGTCTCTGTAATTTAACTATAGTACACGAAATGTATGCGACGGATAATGTTTTAATGTAAGTGAAGTATTTATTACGTTAATAGTCACATAATAAAATTGTTGTATAGACGACGCGAACGTTGTGTATGCGAACTTTCTTTCCTCGTAAGCTTGTATTGAATCAAATTGTTTGCATGATGTATGAAATATATATAAATTATCTACTTATTGTTCGTACAATAGTGAGCGTACATTATATTTAGTGTTAAGAAATAATTCGACATGTAATAAATGATACCAGTTGTTAATAGGAACTAATTTTATACTGTCCGATGTGTGGTCTCCCCACGAGCTTACAGAGTGTTCCTCGGCGACTCGCACCTCTGTTACAATTTTCGATTAATATTCCTTTGTATGTCTTATACATATCACATGTAAGTGTCGGGCGGTCCGGCCCGCAGCGACCACGTAACTCGACGTAACCGCTTCATCTGTCTGTCACCTCGTCTGGCTACTCCTGTGCTTGTTTCAAAGAACATGTCACATATAGCAGACGTTCATTGTGTATCTAATGTATGATGTCGATCAAAT
This sequence comes from Helicoverpa armigera, assembly GCF_030705265.1. Taxonomy (NCBI): domain Eukaryota; kingdom Metazoa; phylum Arthropoda; class Insecta; order Lepidoptera; family Noctuidae; genus Helicoverpa; species Helicoverpa armigera. The sequence continues at coordinate 43,561 of NC_087134.1, read as the reverse complement.
AATGTACGAGTCATTTTTACTTTAACATTTTTAATGATAATAATTATATGGTTTTATACAAATATTTACAATTGTTTCATTTTTCCTAAGTCATCATCACGCTATTTAAAGACCGACCCTGACGACGGCGACGTGCCGACGTTTGTGGCGAAGGACCTGTGTACGCGTGCCTTCACATTACGTCGCAAGTAGTGCGGCAGCAGCGTGACAGCCGCGAGACGTGATTGTCCATACTAGACGGCAGCGCGGCAGCCTCGTGCTGTCAGTCGACTTCGAGCCAGTGTTGGTGTTGCACGAGTACGTTTTCACAATGAGCGAATACCTATATATAAAGCTGCGTCTACGCTAGGAGAGCCGAGCACGGCTCCGCTTGTGCTTTGCTCGTGCTCGGTTCGTCTAGCATAGACCCGCCTTAGGCCTCTGCCTCGAATTTTCGGCGCGGGAGCGGCAGGATGTTAAGCGTATAATCAAATGGACCGGGCCTCGAATACAGCGGCGCGGGAGCGGGCAACGAGCGGTGAGCTCCAGTCAAACGGTGACCGCCCGCGCCGCCTCCGCTGCCCGCAAAATTCGAGGCAGAGGCCTTAAAAGTGCTCAATTTGACGCTCTATTGTCTTCGAATGTTCGAATCTGTAATGTTATATTATATTAAGATGAAAGCTCGCAGCAACAGTGATGTTTCCCCTTTGGAGTCCCTTGCGGGGCCCGATTCCCCTAAGTTAATAATGTCAAACTCGAATAGAAATTGAATCGCAATATGATCGCAATAGCAGTTTTAACCATATCGGGCATTCTGCTACTAATATAAGACCAATCGTATTCCAACGACATTCGATTGGTCTGCTATTTTGGTCTATACGGTAGTTTGCTCTACAATCGTATTGCAATCGTAAATGATTCATTATTGAATGATAGAAAAGTATAAAAGTTTGGATTGCCCATTTATCCAGAAAAGCTATATGTACTTATTTTTTTTTCTTTTTTAATATAAATGGCCATTTATATTTATTTTTTGTTTTTAGTGTATATAAGTTAGTTTTATGTTGTATATATATTTATTATTAAGATAAGATATTGTAAAAAGTTATTTGTAAATAAAAGGATAAAAACGTTTATTTCAAAGAAAAATATTGCAGAATGTCACATACGCTTCAATCGTAATTGAGTCGAGACTGGATCTCAGTCGAATGTGAATCGTATGTCGCTTAAGTAAAATTAGGAGAATCGGGCCTTTGGCCACCCTAAGTCGCGCGACTGTGTTTGTAATGAGAAGGCATCCGCAACTGTCGCGCGGCTGCCGCGCTGCTGCTGCACTGCTTGCGACGTAATGTGAAGGCACACTTAGTTCCCTCCCGTCACATTCGACCACGTCGACGTTACGTGGCTGCTGAAAGACATAGTCTTTCTTAAGGCTAGCTTAGCGGATGTGCAGAAGCAGCTGTATGCATCCCAAAATACCGTCGCCAGTTAGCGCAGCGAAGTCAACGTCTGCGTAAATCGGTAACGGTAACTAGGTCACCTGTGGATTCATCGTGTAACGTGAACATGCGGCGCGGAGCGTGCCCCGATGTATCGGGTGCAAGTTTCGCGTCAGCAGTTAAGTATGTCGCCATCGCCGCTGTCACCGCCGAATGCCCGCCCGCTTCCGTCCCCGCGGCTCCTCCGCTCGACCGCTCGATCAGCTGCTCGTTTCTGCAGCCTCGGTGAAAAGCTATCCTGGTTTACGGAATACAGCGTTGTGGTTTTTCCAAGTCATAGAATCCTTTTAGGAACGGAAATTATATTGGGGTTGGCTTCCAGTCTAACCGATTCATCTGAGTACCGGCGTTTTACAAGGAGCAACTGCCTATCTGACCTCCTCAACCCGGTTACCTGGGCAACTCAACACAACAGACTCATGTCATGATTCACAAAAACAATTTGTTGCGCCACTTCCCAGCAAAAACACATAGAAAGTGGTGAAGGGTGGGCGTTTTGGGGGCTGTCTTTAGTAAATTTCTGACGTTCGAAAAGTGCTGTTTTGCAGCCAAGATTGAATAAACGATTTTAAATTTTATGGTCGTAAAATAATACAATTTATCTCTTGTTTAGGATCCTCTGAAAGTTTATAATTAAGTAATAGTAATAGATAAGGAATAAATAAAATGAACCTCAATTTGCACTTTGTATTAACATATTATTAAATATTTGTACACAACCCACCATATCTTATTATATAATAGACAAAATGCAGGAACCTGCTATGTCTAAATCCTTTTTAACCCTATACTGATTGACACAATTGTTTTTTTACTGTCTTCTGATTGATGATTATTTAGTAAAAGCACAGTGCATGGTGTTAGCTTGTCTGCACACTTGTAAAGTACTTGTGTATGGACTCCACCAGGCTGTCTGCCTTGGGTTTAGCTGCCACCCCAGCCACTTCAATGCCAAGGTTCTCAATCTTGTATGCTGTAGAGTTGCCAATAGCAAAATGTGGCAGTTCTGTGAGGCTGTTGCTAACTGTCTGCAATTGCCTGAGTACATACTCACATCCCGACGGACTGAAGAAAACCATGCAACAGGGTTTGTGCAAGTCATTCACTTTCATAAGATCTTCTTTTAAATTTACATTTTCTTTGGTTTCATACACCATTAATGCATCTACTGGGATATGTGAAGACTCCAAAATTGTTGGTAGAGTCTCTGATCTTAAGTTACCACATGGAAATAAAAACTTGCAATTTGCTGGATTTTCCCTGACAATAATTTTTGCTAAGTTTTCAGCATTTCCTGATGACATACCTCGAGCATCTAACCCAAGAAGTAGTTTGATTTTATGACAGCTAGCGTCACCTACAGTGTAGACTCTCCTGGAGTTCCATATGACGAACCTGGCGGGGTCCCAGCACTTGGCCACGGCGTCGACGGCGCGCGGGCTGGTCAGCACGAGCCCCGCGTAGTCGCGCAGCAGGCTGGCCGCCAGCTCGTCGCTGCGCACCAGCTCGAACTGCAGCGGCTCCACGAACACCGTGCTGTACTTATACTTCACAAAAGCTTGCTCGTAATCTTCCGACTGGCTTTTGAATAGCACTACTTTTTTCATTCTTCTATCGTTATAGCTAGGTACACGCAAACTTGATTTCATTAAGTTTGTTGTTCACCTCCACATGACAGTTGTCCCTGGAATGAAGTGTACACCTCATAAGCAACCAAGACCAAGACATCTTCATTTACAGGTACCTACTCACTTCAACGAAGCATAAAACAAAAATAAACTTGTAACCTAGGTATATACCGTTTCGCTCCTAAAAAGTTTTCCGTTTATTACACAACTAGGCTGAACTGAACAGGAATGACAAATACTTGTTTGTTTTGTTTACGGTTGATCACAATTTGTTTGACGTTGACGGCTGTCAGCGACTACCTGTTTGACGGCGGATGTTTTTTCTTGATAGCGCCTCCCATAGACGTAATGTACAAACAGGACCGAGCACCTGTCTGTCCCTTTCTAATAGGGTGACTATAAGATTAAGCTATGTGAGACAAATCCGCTAATATTATTAAACACAGATGGACATTGAAGTTTTAACTGACGCATAGGATGATGGGTAGCTTAAGGTTACAAAAAATATCTTGAGCTTCTCCGTGATTCAGAAGACACGTTAAGACCGGGTAAATGTAACGTTATGGGGCGTTATGTAGCGTTATTAAGGATATAAGATATTAGGAAAGCAATACAAGGTATTTATTAATTTGTACATTACATTAATTATAGTGGAACAATTCGACAAAAGACTAGGGTTTGTCGAACATATCGACCAAGTTGTATTAAAAGCTTCAAAAATACTAAATTTCGTTAACATTCAAAAACAAAAACAAGCATGACATGCTTGTTTTTGGATGGGTGTGCCCAAGTTTATTTCGCCACCAATTTTGAGGCCTATGTACCTAAAATTACTAATTGCTTTTTTTGCTGTTTTTGGAAGTCGGTTTTATTTTTTTGTAAAAAGTTTTTTAATTTTTGTTTTTTCAGAGTTAAAGATAGCTGTCACTATCCGCATTAGTGCAAAGGTCTCATCAATACAAATAACACAAGCCCAAACACGAGGTAGCTTACACATTCAGTTATAGAGTTAGTAATAATCTCTTATCTAAAACAACTCCTACACCATTCCTTTTCCCATCACTTCCACAATAATAAAACTTGTATCCTTCACCAATTTCTCTAGCTTTCGTAACTTTCCATTTCGTTTCTTGCGAACATGCTACATTTATTCGTCTTCTCTTAAACACATCCGCTAACTCTCTGGCTCTTCCAGACATCGCATCGTTCCAACATTCCAACTTACACACCTCAATCTTACTTCCCGGGCTCATTGCCCTGCTCAGTTCGCCCGGGTTAGTGCAAAAACCCTTGTCCACTTCCCACAGGGGCCGGGTGCTGCCCCTGCGCGTCGCCTGGGGGGTAGGCCCTAGCCCTATCACTCACATCTATTATACTGGACATTAATTAATTTAATAGAGATTTGGCTATATTTTTATGACCGGCCGCCTGCCTGACGTCAACCCTTGGGAATGCTTTTGTTGGTGGTTTTCCCTCCGCCTGAGGGTGGACCCATGGCGCTGAATATTATGCACGGGGTTATAGTTTTTTCCCTTAGTCACCTCTTATGACACCCACGGGATGATATGGGTCAGCCCTATTCGAAACCGGGAGCTGCACGGAAATCGTAACGTACGTAGCCACAGATAATACACATGAACACACCACCTGCCGGTAGTCAGACATGCGTTGATCTGAGACCGAACGGGAAAATGATTCTCTTCTCTTTTATCGCCCGAAACATCCTTTGATTCGGGTCAAAATACCGCCACCGAACCGAGAACGAGACGGTCGAGCAATGGATCACATTCACGCTGCTCGGGTGTTCTCGGCGTGAGTCTGGATGAGGCTTAAGAATTTTGGAGTGGGGGCAGTGAATCCAAGAAAAAGCTCAAATTAATGGTACAGTCAACTTCAGGTCAGTCAACTATTATTTTTGTACCCTAAAAGCTAGTACTACTTTCACAACTACTACTTTCACTTTTAGGAAGCTACACTATTCCCCGAGAACGTAGGCTATATTTGAACAGGGTGCGGGGCAGCGGGGTCCTACGCGGAAGACATGTCTTTCTCCGTTGGTCGTAGCCGTTGGTAGTGTGTAGTGTAGTACATGCTATAGGTACTGCAAAAATGCGTCCCTGGAACGTTAGTTTCGTTGTAAAATGTGAAAGACAAATTATATCAATTGACAACATTGATTGTTGCGTTTTGTGACTGCTTCGGACAAACAGATAATATAACTTATTGTAACGGTCAACAACTATAGCGGTTAATATTTTCAAAACATCTGGACGGCTGGAAATACTGCTTTGACTTACGTTGAACGATTATGTTTTCGTGAAATTCTGATTATTTTCAATAAATACGTGACATAATGTCAATGTGTGTATCATTATGGGGTATTTCTTCTTTTCTATAAAAGAAACACGTTTCGTAACTTCTTTACGGGTGTTTAACAAACGGATGTCTGTTAAATCCTGAAGAAAAATTTGGAGGTGTCATAAACTCATAATAACAGGACTGTAAATAAAATATTAAAATTAGTATACACAACACACAAATGAACGGGCAATTTTATGTTGATCGTAGTGTGCAGTGATCTTTTGTTATCGAGGTGGACGGATGTGGGTTACCAATGGCGCTAAATGGTTGTTCGAGCGGGCTGGTGGTGACGGCGGTGGTGGCGCTCCTGCTGCTGCCCGCGCAGTACTACGTGCCCGACCTGTACGCGGGCGTGGAGGACCCGCTGGCCGGCGCCGAGCAGCCCGAGACTCCCACCGGCGCCTTCGGCTGGTTCGATCTGGCGTTCGTTCACTTGCCACCGCTTGACCTGTTCGTCACAGTGACCTTACTCATACTAGGATTGTTAACATATCTTTGCGAGTGGATACAGAGAAAGCTGATGGAAAGAAGAATTGTAAAGGTGCGTTTGTGTCGTTCACTTATTCGCATTCCATCTCAAGTAAACGCCGCTATTCTGTATTCATCACCACGTGTTTTAAAGTAGCGAAGTACGTCTCGACTTTGCTGGGTCTAAGGGACTATGCACACCACGTTCTTGCCGGCGCGTTTTTATCCTGCAGAGCAGTGTTGTCCTTTGTATCGATGCAAATGCGCGTCACCGGCGCGTCTGTACCGAAACAAACGTGCGTTTGCATCGCGTCTGTATCGCTACACACGCGCGTCTGTATGTATACAGGTGTGCAAAGGTCTACAGGCTGCGTCTGTCTTGCGTGCGTATCGCGTCTGTATCGCTACAAACGTTTAAAAAACGTGGTGTGCATAGGCCCTAAATAACAAGTAGGAAGGTACAAGGTACATAAATAAACCTGCCTTATTAATAACTAGCCTTTTTCCCGCGGTTTCACCCGCGTCCCGTGTGAGCTACTGCCCGCACCGGGATAAAATATAGCCTATGTTACTCGCAGATACCATAGCTTTCTAATGGTGAAAGAATATTTAAAATCGGTCCAGTAGTTTTTGAGTTTATCCATTACAACCAAACAAATAAACAAAGTTTTCCTCTCTATAATATGATGAGTATAGACTATATTTTTGATAGAAACCGAATGGACGTGTTGTGGACTCAGTGGTTTTTGTTGTTTATCGGGAAATAACAAGTCATCTTCAGTATTTTTTTTTACTTATTAGAGCAAATGTAAATATACGTTGTTTTCGTGTACCTTATACTTGCAAATTTCGTAACGAGGCAGATTAAACCTCTTGAAACAGTACGCAATACATTGAAGCGTAATATAGTAAAGAGTCGGGTGATGTGGATGGAATGTGCGGCGTGCTCGAGTGAGCGGCGTGTCTGTGTGTGCAGCTGAACCAGTACCTGGGCGCCAGCGTGGAGCGGCTGCGCGCGTGGGACGCGCAGCAGGAGCAGCTCGAGGTCACGCTCAAGATGGTGCAGAACGCCACGTCGGAGTACAACCTGCTGCTGTACCTGCTGCTGCGCCAGCACCGCTGCCTGGCCGGGCACAACGGCCCGCCCTCCAACTGCTTCTTCGACAAAGGTCTCGAAGAAGACCTCCCTTTTTTAAGGAATCCCACGCTCGACGCGTAACGCACGCCTCCTCGCGTTTATTATTTAATAATTATAGTGTTGAGTTGTTTACGCTGTTTTTCAGTATTACGTTTGAGTAGGTATACCCGTGTCACGCCACGGGTGACAATTTACAGAGTCGTGGAGAGTGTCGTCCGAGGCGCAGCTGTCTGCAGGCAGCAGCTCCGAGCTGCGAGCACATGCCAGCTGTGGCCGCATCTCCGTTTACACAAAGCCACCGAAACACCAAACTCCTGTAAGAAGTGATGGGAGATAGGCAGTCTAAAACGTCTGTCGTTGCTATCATTATAAAAAATCGAAATCATTTCGTCAAATAGCTGCTCTACGTACAATACGAGATGAGACAGACGCCAAAACAGAATCTTTACAGAGGATCACAAAGAGCCACAGTAGGTTCTTGGGCCTTGATTTTGCAAATTTAACTTATAGTCCCCAAGCCGGCGAACAAATTTTTTTTTGACTTTGTGAGTGCCTTTCTTACGATGAGTCCGACAAACTTTTCTAATGCGCAAAGTTTGGCGCTGCTGCGTTTTTGAATGCTTGACTGCTGGAATTGTCGATATGACGTCACTGTTCCTCGTACATACAGTTTCTATTTTTTGCAATATGTTTAATAAAGTTGCTTTCAATATTGTGGTCTACTTATCCGACAAAGATCATGCTACGTATGAAGAGTCCACCATCCGGAACATATATGTCGATATGATGTCATTGTTCCTCTTCGTACACACATCAAAAAAAGTTTGCGATCACTTCGAAAAACTAAATCTTTTTTGTTACTGTAGATCTCCTGTAGATTATATTATGATTTTTTCTTCTATTTAGATTCTTTATTTAAAAATAAAGAATTAGAACATAAAACAATGACCCCGTTCAATTGTTTTTTCATATAAAAAGGCTTTCAGTCCTAACTTACGCTCATTCAGAATTCTGATTTTGTCAATTATAAACGATTCAAGATATTTTTCGCGGAAAGTTGTGATTGAAAAAATGCCAAGAGGAAGATCAGAGGTTTTACGAGCCAGGGGCCCGATTCTCCTAATTTTACTTAAGCGACCTTCGATTGACGTTCGACTCGATTCGACTGAGATCCAATCCCGACTCGATTACGATTGAAGCGTATGTGGCATTCCGGTATTTTTTCTTTGAAATAAACGTTTTTATCCTTTTCTGTCATTCAATAATGAATCATTTTGTCTGTAAATGATTTACGATTGCAATATGATTGTAGAGCAAACTACCGTATAGACCAAAATCTTCAAAATAGCAGACCAATCGCACACCAATCAAATGTCAATCGAATACGATTGGTCTTTTATTAGTAGCAGAATGCCCGATATGGTTAAAACTGCCATTACGATCATATTGCGATTCGATTTCTATTCGATTTTGACATTATTAACTTAGGAGAATCGGGGCCCAGAATAGTAACTTTGAGGAAAGAGGTATCACGGAATGGGGAATTTAGCTGACCGACCCTGCAGCGGTCGCCCCACTGTTTTGACAGCTGCCCTAAAGCGCTATATTAGATAGCTGGCAGCCCATGATCTAACAATCAATGCCACTAAAATAAAAGCAGAAGTCAGGATCGCCTCTGGGCTTGAAGTTAGCACGCAGACCGTTCGCTATTGCTTGCACCAGGCTGGATAACGAGCACGGAGGTCTTGGCGAGCTCCGCTCAATTCCCGGCAACGTCAACAACGAAGATTGCAGTGGGCTAGACTTCGGCAAAATGAAGAAGGTGAGGACGAAAACATTTGGCAAAACTGTCTGTTCGTTGACGAATCCCGAATCAGCACTCATCCAGCTAACCGACGTGTCCGTGTCTGGACAAGACCAGGCGACCGTGAAAGACAAAGAACTGCCACTGGAACAGTTCAGCAAGGCGGAAAATCGATATCCTTTTGGGGTGGCATTGTGATTGGAGCTAGAACGCCTTTGATCCCGTATCGGGGCTTCATGACAGCAGACATGTACAAAGTAGTTGCTATTGATGATATCGTCAGACCATTCCGAGTAAACCATGGGCACTCAACGAGTCAATGCTGCTCTTCAAGAATACGATATCACACGATTAGACTGGCCTGCCGGCTCGCCCGACTTAAGCCCAATAGAGCACGCATGAGATGCTCTTAAACGAGCAGTATGGAACCGTGAGCCACGTCCCCAGACAGTTCCAGAGCTCAGGGAAGCTGCTATTGATGAATGGTATAGGTTACCCCACGAAATGCTGCATAACTTGTCCTCAGCATGCCCAGGAGGATATTCGCATGTGTTCGAGCCAGGAGAGGAGTTATTTTATATTGAATATACACCTTTTAATAATAAATTGTTGTTTAAGTTTAATTAAACAGTCTTTTTCTTTCTATGAAATTTCTATCACAATTACATTATGATTAATGGCTCAATAGTTTTACATTTCAATTTCAAACAGGGTATTCTTATTTAAAGAAAGTATACATCATAGACTTTTTCTTTATAAAGTTAAATTTAAAGAAATATAGGAGCTTATGCTTATATTATATACTTTTTTTGATGTGTGTAAGAGCAGAACATTATATTCAAGTAGTTGGAGGCGCAAAACAAAAGGTTTGCACCGAGTTACCACCACCCTGCCGTCAGAAGAGAGGATCAACCGGCGTCAGCTGGTTTGTCCCAGTTCCTATCCTAATCATTGACAACTACGGTTCGTTCTGAATTGTAAAGCGCAGGCCACATCGCCAGCTGGCGGGCGGGCGGGCTAGGCGGGCGAACATCGTTTCACCTCTTTACATATTTCGGTTCACACCGCTAGCTACCGACTAACCTAACTAAATATCCGACGATTCCAGCGAAGCTATTCGTTCCCCTCGTTGGCGTGCTCGGTTCGTTCGCCCGTCCTCCCCGATTCGAGAAGACTAGTCGACGCTCGTCTTTCAAATAGCAGTGTAGTGTTCGTGTCCGTAGTTTTCGGTCCTTTCATGTGATTCAATAATGAATCATATTGACTGCAAATTATTTACAATTGCAATATGGTTGTAGAGCAAACTACCGTATAGACCAAATGGCAGACCAATCGCAATCCAATCGAATGTCATTGGAATACGATTGGTCTTTTATTAGTAGCAGAATGTCCGATACGGTTAAAACTGCTATTGCGATTCAATTTCTATTCAATTTTGACATTATTAACTTAGGAGAATCGGGCCCCTGATCTCTCTTCGGTCGTGTCGGATTGCCGTCCCATCGGGCGCAGAGAGTGAAGGAATAGTCAGTGCACCTGCCTGATCTCCGTACATGAGAACAGCCGCAGTTTCCGAAATCTGTCTTGGACGCCATTATTTATATCAAACACTAGCCGTTTTCCCGCGGTTTCACCCGCGTCCCGTGGTAACTACTGCCCGTACCGGAATAAAATATAGCCTATGTTACTTGTGGATAATGTAGCTTTCGAATGGTGAAAGAATTTTTAAAAACTGTCCAGTAGTTTTTGAGCCTATTCATTACAACCAAACGAACAAAGTTTTCCTCTTTATAATATTAGTATAGATGCAATATCTATTAGACACTGTTGATTTTCAAAAACACGGACGTCAAACAATTTCTACAAGGAACAGAGAACGAGAACTCTGAGTTAAAAACAAATGACGTTAGTGTCTGTTAATTTATCGAAATAAAAACACAGTTGCGTTAAAATATAAAAACATGCTTGTAAGACATCGCCGCGGTGTTAGCACGGCCAGGCGACCGCTCAGCCGCAGGACACGGGGCCGCACTCGCTCGCAGGATTATCAACTTCGGTCACTCACCAATATTATAAAGGCATTTTCTTGAAAGTGGATGGGTTTGTGGCACACCCCCACTCCACCCCCTTCGGAGTGTTCCAAGTAGCGCATATTCGTTTAAGATAATTTTCAAATATTAAACTTACTTTAAGTTCAAATTGTATAGTGAAATTCTTGTGAGCATAGATCAGTTTATCATCTATTTGAAATGTTGACGATTTAAGTCAAGTTATATTGATCGTCAAATGAGGCAATAACGCGACTTATTGTATATGTGTTATTGTATAGTGTATATTATTATTGATTTTGAAACCGGTCGCGGTTTCGTAAAATAATGATGTGAGCCACCGACTCAGTCCTAGTCAGCAAGAGCACTTCCATAGGAGCGCGCGTCGGGCAGGCCGCCAATAGACTGCCGCGGCTACCACATTACGGTATTACCGTCCCTCTACTTACGCTCTATCCGTGCCGAGCCACGTACTTACGGTGGACATTTTCTCATGGTAAATAATTATAACTAACACGTTGAAAATTATTAACGTATCACGGAACGGAGTCTCAGGGTACTGTTATAACGTACTGCGGACGGCTACGAAGACACGCACACGTAGCGCGCAGTTTGTTCAGTTTTGTTATAATATTGTGGCTTCAAGTTGCTGTTGACTTTTGTTCCACTTCTCAGATTTTACAGAAACAGTAGATAATTTAAGCGAAGTCCCTCAATCTTGCCGAGGATGCTTATGACTACGGCGTTCGCACTTACTCGTAGCATATGCTACGAAATCGTGCAACAGGCGACAGAGGCCAATAATTTTGTCCTTTACCCCTTTTTATATTTGATTTGTCTAACCGGATTCAGCTGAGTACCAGTGCTTTACAAGAAGCGACTGCCTATCTGACCTCCTCAACCCAGTTGCCTGGGCAACCCGATACCCCTTGGTTAGACTGGTGTCAGACTTACTGGCTTCTGACTACCCGTAACGACTGCCAAGGATGTTCAATGACAGCCGGGACCTACAGTTTAACGTGCCATCCGAAACACAGCCAATGGTGTCTAAGATATACTTAGAAAGTACATACAAACTTAGAAAAGTTGCATTGGTACTTGCCTGACCTGAGATCGAACCCGCGCCCTCATACTTGAGAGGTTGGTCCTTTACCCACTAGGCCACCACGACCTACCACACACACACCGTGACACAATACCGTGATCATGTAACAATATCTTGTTCCAGCTGTGAGCCACGTCTTACTCCGCATGAGACACCTGTCAGGCACACACACACACACACACACACACACGCGCGCGCGCGCGCGTGACGTCATCGTGCGAGCCGCGTCGCACGCGTCACTCTAACGCGGTGTCCTGCGTGAGCGACGAACGCGACGCTGCGAACGCGACGAACGCGATCAACTCCACGGCATGCCCTACATGCGGCCTATGTGACAGTCTGTGGCGAGACGCGACGTAACGCGCACTTGTTTTGAGGGCGACCAGATGCGACACCACGAACTATTCAGAAGCGTTGATCGCCGCAGTGCGTGAATAAAGATTGTTGTGGGACATAAAACATAAACATTATAGAAATCGTTTATTAGTACAAAGAACTTGAAAGAATGTTGCTGTCTGTATTTTAAATATGAACTTTCAAGCAAAATTGTACTGTACTTCTCCATGATTTGAGAATTAATTACCAAAATCACGTAGGACATTTGTCGCGTATAGCATCGCGTCGCATTACGTCGCGTCGTGTTGCGTCGCGTCGCGTCGCGTTCGTCGCCCACGCAGGACACCGCGTGAGCACTACTGCCGTATGTACGTAGGAGAAGAGAGAGAGCGGCCGGACGGACTGACACACCATGCAGTGCTCGCACTGATTTGAGTGGAACAGAAAACTTGAGACAATCCAATCTGCGCCGGAGCCCGCTAGTGCGTCGCTTATGAATGTTCCTCCAACGTAACGGGAGCGCCTGCTTCTAACTTTGCATGTTTTCTTTGATTAGGTAATAAACCTTTCCCGGCAGCGTAATGGCGCGGAGGTAGTTACTGCGGCTCTGCGTCGTGCTTTAACTCTTTGTATCTGTATGTTCTAGAATCGTAAATGTTTTCTGTTGTTCCTATTTTACTACTCGATTTCAGGTTATTAACAAATATAGGGAAAAAAACAGCCGAGAGCGTGTCGGGCCAAGTGTAGGGTGCCGCAGTTTCCCGAGCCCATGCCTATCCCATCAACTCAGAATAAAACGTAATAGCTCGAAGTAGCGCTACTGCAGCGACAAATGAGGTGACTCATCATCCTCCTGCCCTTATCCCAATTCGGCTCAGCATGTTTTCTCCTTCCATACTCTTCTATCTGCCGTCATCTCGCAACCTTGCACCCTTCCAAACAACATTTAAATTAAATATTTTATTTACATAAATTTTAAAAAGTAAAAATAAACTTATTCAGGAAAGAATTTTAAGTAGTGCATAAGAAAAACCTGGTGGTCCAGAATCATTAACGTAACATATCTGAACCATAAGTAAATTTTTTTTTAAGTCTTTTGTCCGGCCCAAAATGAGCAAAATATGGATACCAACTATTCTTAGCAGAATTTAAAACATTTGTTTATAATTTTACTTTAAAATGTTGATTTCATTTTGGTGATCATTTACTATTTTTGTCTGCTATTTGTTACTATATCTGGTGGTAAGATAAACATAAGCCGTTGTTATTTATTCATTACTAGTCGACCCAACAAACTTCGTATCGTTTAAACCTTCCCTGGACCTCTACAAACATTTTAAAACCAAAATTAACCAAATCGGTCCAGCCATTCTCGAGTTTTAGTGAGACTAACGAACAGCAATTCATTTTTATATATAAGATAGATATGAAGTAAGACATCTCGACATTTATTGAGAACCTCCTCCTTTTTGGAAAGTTAACAAACAGTAATCCACGCGACTATTGTGACAGCACGCTGACGCGGAGCACCTCGTGGCCGCGCCTGCTCCCGCCCGCGGTTCACTGCAAGCAGTGCGTATATAGTTGAGCGAAGCTGTTGTCGTCATCTCGATGTGAATTGGGGCGGAATGAGGGCGACGTTTGATGATCGAATGTAGTTTCAAGAGGGACAAAGTGCGCCTAGGTGACCTACTGCCGGTCTCACACGTTTCAACCAATTCACCTTAACTTGTAATCCTGTAAGCATGTACGTGCTACGCCGTAGCAAGTGATTGACTCAAACGCTACGTCGCCGTCTCGTAGCGGTGTAGCTATTGACGGTCGAGGCTGTTGCTCGCGTGCAGCTCGCGTGCCGCGACGTGCAGCTCGCGTGCCGCGACGTGCAGCTCACGTGACGCGGCGTGCAGCTCGCGTGCAGCTCGCGCGTGACAGATGGCGCATTCAACTCGCGCCAAGTATTTGGTGAACGTCTCGCAAGTGTCGACACTTAATTGGACAATCAGTTCTCGCGACAACTTCGATACTGTGATGAACCCGTATCGAATGGAAACTACTGCCATTTAACTTGCCGACAAGTTTGCCGAGGTTTGAGGGGACCGAATCTAAATTAATACGGCCGCTTTGTTCAGGGCCGCCTGCAGACGATTATGATTCTTATTGCGGTCCAGTAAGGTTCACGGGGATGTACCGCATTAATAGTTACAAACAGTAATTTGATGAGAACATGAAGACGCTACACGTGTAATTCTATTGTACTGGCAGCTACTGCCGCTGCGGTTCCCAACTATTGTTTGCGTTGCTCTAAGTCTATACTATCATTTATATTTATTTTCTTTGAGCTGTACAGAATAAACAGTTACCATTGAAACCATTTATTTGCTACACATACACGTTACATTTACAGGACAATAAACAGAAGGAGACAATGATATGTATCAGGAGACTCAGCTCAGTATACGCTGCGCGAGACTCAGCTCAGTATACGCTGCGCGAGACTCAGCTCAGTATACGCTGCGCGAGACTCAGCTCAGTATACGCTGCGCATGCAAGCACAGCACTGCTGGCTCCTGACAGTTGAGCAACATTTTATAATTTAACGCGCACACGAAAGAGACAAAAAGGAGAATAAAATAAACTAACACGGAAGACCAAAACTTAAAAACACACACAGACAAAAAGTAATAACAAATTAAAACAACAATACAATAAAATTTAAATTACACAATAGTTAAAAAAATCGGCCGTACCATTATTTACAAAACCGTATCTAGCTGTTGCCGTCATCGACATCGAGCAAAAACTAGCAAAAAATCACGTTTGTTGTATGGGAGCCTCTCAAAATATTTATTTTATTCTAGTTTTTATTATGTGTTTGTTGTTATAGCGGCAACAGAAATACATCATCTGTGAAAATTTCAACTCTCTAACTATCACGGTTCATGAGATAAAGCCTGGTGACAGACGGACGGACGGACGGACAGAGGAGCGAAAAAAATAGTTTCCCGTTTTAGCCTTTGGGTGAACCCTAAAAAAGAGCCGATGGACGCAAGATTCAAAGGTCTACTGCAATTTCTGCTGGGTTCAAACATTTCGAGTCTGATGTGTTTTCAAGGTACGGTGGGACATAGTTTGACGAAGCAGGAGGCAGATTATTCCACATCTTCGCAGCAGAGTATTTAACACTACCTTTGAATTGCGACGTCCGTGAGGTTTGTGTTGTTTGTGTTGAGCTGTATCGGACGTCGTCTGCGCGGGATTCACACAAGTTGTGTGGCACAACCACATTGAGTACACACTTGCTACATTAAATTTAGATTTATATGAAGTTTTAAACAATGCATGGTTGTCGCTGAGGAATTGTTGACGCTCCTCACTATAGTCGGTACTAGCAGTAGAGGTAGCCAAGGATGCCGTAGGTCTGTATGTTCTAGAGACAGAGATGGACTACTAAACTACCGTAGACACGAGCCTCGTAGCGCTGCTACGTCTCCGCGTAGCGCTGCTACGTCTCCGCGTAGCGCACTGCTACGTCTCCGCGTAGCGCACTGCTACGCCGTAGTACGAGAGCCGTAGGTTATTTGATCGCTGTGAATGTTTGGGAGCTCTCGCTACTGGTCGCGAGGTTGTTGTTACTGCCATATAATATCAAAAGGGGTAGTATTTAAACGCAAATCAAAAAATATCCTTTTTCTATGCAATAAGATTCCGAAATCCCATCAACATTACTGATTGCACAGCAAAACATTCAACTCAAAATATCACTAAACACACTACAATTTATTTTTGCAGCGTACAGCGATTTTTTTTAAGCAAAAGCTTTTTCATCAATGCACAGCTAATAATCTTAATGCACATTATACATGTTTACTCTTTTTCTTTTAAATATAGCTTCTATTTTTATATTATTTACAGCAGTTTTTCTGAATAAAACAGCATTTTATTTGTCACAGTCATCTTATTATTTATTACTTACCACATAATGAGATCAGCAAAAAAATATAAAATTGCAACATGGAACATGGAAGTAAGCATGCAACATGCAGCTAGCATGGCTTCTGTCACGGCTCCGGCGCTGCGGGGCTCCGGCGGTCCCATGCGAGCTTATCGTCGCAGATGGTTTTCACGCTCACCACCGCAGCTTCGGCTTACTGGCCGGCTCAGCCGGCCAGCCTCAGCCGCGTCGGCGAGCTTTAAAACTACCTGCGCCTCAGCTCGCAGGCCGCCTCGCCCCTCCGCGCCTACGCGGTTTTGAATTGCACTCTAGGGGTAGGGCAGACAAGACTACGTTAAGTCAGTTTTGCAGCCATTCGTTTTCATTACTAGCTTAAATTTTTAATACAATGTTTTTTAATTGAACTTATAAATAGCAATTTGCTAAATAAATGGAATCTAAATATTTGCTATGAAATATGGCAAATTTGCTGTGCAGTCAGTATTTAATGCTATGTATGTAGTATTTTTGTACAAGAATAAATTTAACTGTATTGCATTATCAGGAAAAAAGTAATGTCATATTGATGTATAATTTCGAATTATCTGCAGTTTGAGTTTTGTTAAACATTTAGTTTATTTGTAGTGAAGTAAGTTATTTGATGTAAATAAGAATATAAATGATGAGTATTTATTGATAGGCGATTATTTATTTGATATGCAATTTATAATATACCTATCAAAAGCAATTTCGGCCCGACTCAGGTATCGAACCCGAGACCTCGAGCACAGCAGTCGCGCTTGCGACCACTAGACCAACGAGGCAGTCAACAATGAATCAGTCAATCGCTTGGTGGGTTTTCTTAAACACAAAGCAGCCCGTAGTCTGGAAGTTGGTGCAAGGCCGGATCCAGCTCCGGCGCCAGGGGGGGGGGGTCACTCAGTCGTGGTTAAGTCACAAAAAATATTATATTGTAGCGTATACTTCTTTTAATATTAAAAGTAGTAGTATAAATACAATAAGCGCGATCGTAGCGAGCTCGAAATTTTTACGAATGTTAAGAAAAGTGTTTTCATGTAGAAAATGGCCCGAGCAGAGTGATGCCCCTTTCATTTGATACCCATATTGAGGGGGTTGTGGGGGGAAATATGTAATCCGCCATTTTGTACCGGCGGCCATCTTGGATTTACAATGTTATTGATATTACTATATTGTATTGTCATCGGAATTAAAGGTGTGTACCAAAGGACAATGGGTACAAATATATGGGACCTGGTATACCCCACCAATGGCGATGTCATTTATATCATTGGATAGGCCTTTTTATGTAGAACAACATTTACTATGACAGCTTTGCTGAAATGTTTGTCCGTTGAGGGCGATGAGGGCCCTGTGGTAACTGGGTTGAGGAGGTTAGATAGGCAGTCGCTTCTTGTAAAGCACTGGTACTTAGCTGAATCCGGTTAGACTGGAAGCCGACCCTAACATGATTGGGAAAAGGCTCGGAGGATGATGGATGATCCACATTTCGTTCATACGTTACTTTTTACATTTAAATAATTCAATATGATCTTATTAGCCTTTTCCCAGCTATCTTGCGGTCGGCTTCCAGTCTAACCGGATGTAATAGGCTAGTTTCCTAAAAAATAATAATTAGTCCGTCTTGTAGATTGTCCAAAATTAAGCGATACGTATTTTTTCTTTTTTAAATTGGATCAGAACTTGTTAAGATATAGCGTGTTAAAGTTGAGTGTGACGTCATAAGTTGCTACAATTTTCAGGACACTGTGACGTAAAAGGCCCCCACTCCTAATTTTTGAAGTGTATTATCTTTGTCATTTTATGTTTAATTAAAAAAAGAAAAAATACGTATCCAATATTTTTTGATTATCTAAAAAGCGGACTAAATATTATTTCATTATTTCGACCATGGAAACTACCCTATTGCCTATCTGATCTCCTTACCCCAGTGATCTGGGCAACTCGATACCTCTTGGTAAGATTGGTTGCCAGTCTCTTAGTCTTCTGTTGTTACCCATGCACGACCATGGACCGACCGCACCAAGCGTTTGCTTATGATCCTTATGATCGATCGACACATGTCATGTGGCTCAGACAAGAGTTTCTCTTTCTCATGATCATTAAATCTTTCTCATTCTAAAGTACATAAAAAATATTGATTCGACCGGCTTTTAGTTTAACCGAATGCAGCTGAGTGTTTTACAAGGAGTGACTGCCTATCTGACCTCCTCAACTCAGCTACCCGGGCAATTCAATACCTCTTGGTTAGAATGGTGTCAGACTTACTGAATTATGACTACCCGCAATGATAGCCAAGGATGTTCAATGACAGCCGGGACCTACAGTTTAACGTGTCATTGGTGTGTCCAAGATATGTATACATAGGTAGACAGTACATACAAACTTAGAAAAGTTGCATTGGTACTTGCCTGACCTGGAATCGAACCCGCGCACTTGAAAGGTTGGTTCTTTACCGACAAGGCCACCACGACTTACATAATGATTATAAAAAAAAATAATAAAAAAATAAAGACATTGGTGTTATTTTTCAAAGAAAATCAGATTACAGTGTTGATTAGCATTGTTTTTTAGCCATATCTCAGAACGGACAAACAATAGAACAAAGCTGTCATAGTAAATGTTGTTCCAGTTAAAAAGACCTATCCATCCATATGCATGACTTTGTTATTGGTGGGGTCTGTTGTTATGCCCAATATCCAGTTAGTACAGTATAAGGTTGAAATGCAAAATAATAGTAACAATTATGGACCCTAACGAGTACAGCAGGTAGGACTCAGGAGACTTACACTTATTTCAACTTAGTTTTTCCTCTAAAAACTTGAGATATCAATAGATTATTAAGTTAACTTTTGCACAGTTTTTGATCTATATCTCAGAACGGACACACATTTCAGCAAAGCTGTCATAGTAAATGTTGTTCAACATAAAAAGGCCTATCCAATGATATATATGACATCGCTATTGGTGGGGTATACCAATCTGCCCAATGTCCTTTCAGATCAATCTGACAACAGGAAGGTACTTAAATTTGAATTACTAAAGACCCAAGAATAAAAGAAACGGGGTGAGCTTAATAAAACCGTTTAAAAAGAAACATTTGATCGAAGTATTTTCTTCGATTGGAGAGCAATGATTGACGCTTTAGCGAGGTCTCATAACGTATATAAGGGTAATTACTTTACTAGGCAAAATTATCCGATATCGATGGCCACCTATTTTTTATATTTTTAAATGTTTTTTTAATATTAAATATTTTAAAAGGTAATGAATATATTGCATATAAATGAATATAACTATAACTCGTGACGGCATAGCTCTGATGCTGGCGGCTACGGCGCTACGGTGCTACGACGCTACGACGCTACGGCGCTACGGCGTAGCTGCGAGTGACTAGCAGTGATCGGGCCAGGCCCCGGGCGGCGCGGTGTTGTCGCGTGACGTCACGCCCCCCCCGCGCCCCGCGCCCCGCGCCGCCGCGCAGGCCCGCGCCGCTCTACAGCGTTACAGTCGATAAGAGCTCCCATGCCGCACCAGGAGTCGGACTCTTATATTTTTGTGTATGCTACGTATAATGTGCCAAGTTGCATGTGAATTGACTTTAAAGTCCTCGGGAAATTATCGTTTCATAATAATAATTAGGGAGGTACCTGTGGCTAAATTATAATTATTTACAGAATGTGTGTAATGGTTGGATATTATTATCTTTAAAAAAATAGCGTTCAGTTATAGTTGATGTTTAACCTAGGAAGAAGTTTGGTGGTGGTGTGAGTGTGTTGAGATAGTGCGGGGTTGGGTCCCGCGCTAGCGGCGCGGCGGCGGCAGTCGCGCCTCGCTCGCCGCCTCGGTCGCGCGCCGCCTCGCGCTGTGTGTGTGTGCTCGCGCTCGCCGCCTCCAGCAGGTACATGCGCCCGCTGCTCCTCAACACGACACCACACGACGATACACTCACAACACTATCACAACATCAACAATACCACTAAACTCTTCACAAAATATTACGAAAACACTTCCTCATCAGCCCAGTCTTTTCCCAACTGTTGGGTCGGTCTCCAGTCGAACCGGATGCAGCAGAGTGCTGCAACTGCTTCATGGATATCCAGTGATTGATGGTGCTTCCTGAAACAACGCGGGAGTCGCCCGGACTCCGGACGGTCCGCCATCCTCGTTCAGTTTACAACTGCTTATTACAGTTGTGTGTATTTAGTGTGTGACTGAACATTACGGCAGCTTTTACGAGTCGTACTTGCAGCACGTCCTACCTAGTTGATATTTAACACGTTCGCGTAAGCAACGTCTTACAACGTCGTATTGATATAAGTATGAAAAGGCCCAACGTCGTACGACGGCCTCTAGATTGTCATATTTATTTTGACGGACCATGTCAGACCTATGTGGTGGCGACAACGTTTATAGACGTCGGACGTGAAATAACGTTGCGCCACATAACACAGATTATAAGACTACGTATAACGGCGGGACGTCTTAAGACTTGGTTTAATTTTGTGTGCGAAAAAGGTGTGCCACAGTACCAACATTTAAAAATGAGATTGCTCACGCGAACGTGTTAAGTACACTTTTATAACGAACTAGCTGGTGCCCGCGACTTCGTCTGCGCAGGTTTAGTATTTCGAACAATATGTTTACATATTGTAGCCTATGTGTTATTCTGATGTATAAGCTATATTATTGTAAAGTTTCATTAAAATCCATTCAGTAGTTTTTGCGTGAAAGAGTAACAAACATCCATACATCCATACATCTATACATACAAACTTTCGCGTTTATAATATTAGTAGGATTTAACATTCTCGAGTTCTTTATTTTCCTCAGAGTGAGTTGTTGTATCACTGTGTCTTAAGGCCTAAGTTCACCAACAACACATACCTTCCTACGTCAGTTTTCTTAAAACAACTGTTTTCTATGAATTGTCACGTACAATTTTCGATGCAAATAGCATTTTACGCTTGAGATCCTGAGAAGGATGAATTACAAATGCAAATCGTAAGTTGACTTTTGAGGGTTGTGAGGACAGCAGCACTCGCACACGCCTCTTCTCGTTCAGACGCGGCAGCGCCGGCAGCCACCAAGCTGCGAGCCAGCACTGTGTTACTAGAGTAGTGAGTCGGTGTGCGCGCAGAGAGTGCCTCGTAAGAAACACATCAATCTCGGCGCGTCACGTCGCGGCAATCAATCAGCCGCCGCGAGCACGTGAGCCCCGTCCCACCCGAGCCGAGCCGAGCCGAGCCGAGCCGAGCCGAGCCGAGCCGAGCGGCACCACGCAGTGCCTGACAAAAATACAAACATCCGAATTGGGAACCTCTTCCTTTCTGGGAAGTCGGTTAAAAAAGACAACGATTTACAAAGTATCCAATTATAGCAAATAAAAACTACGTTAATATGATACCCTCGATGAAGGTATCATTGTTTTAAAAAATGCTGACTTTAAAAAAGGATATTCGATATGTTTTAGGGCTCCGTAGTTAACTAGGAACGCTAATATTTTAGCCATGCCTATCAGTCCGTTCGTCCGCGAATAATATCAGCGACCGTTAGTACTAGCAAGCTGTGAGGGCATTAGTAAGACTTGCCTAAATACCCACACAAATCTAGAAGTACGCAAAACATAATAACAAGAGTTACTATGTTTTGCGTACTTCTATTTAGGAAATCAGAAATATGAAATATTTAACGCTGGCAGCTGCAGAGATAACCAAGACTTTGGGTATGTTCTAGCCATGGATAAATCAATTTATATTGTGAGGTCCCTATAAGTGATTTTTGTCTTCATTCCAATCCTATCGTTGAATAGACCGAAAACCGGCCAAGTGCGAGTCCGACTCGCGAAGAACGAAGGGTTCCGTACCTAATGGTGACATACTGACGGACGGACGGACGGACAGAGGAGCGAAAACAATAGGGTCCCGTTTTACCCGTACGGTACGGAACCCTAAAAATGAATAGGGGTTTATGAATGTCAGTTTTTGATAATATTAATATTTTCGGAAATAATTAAAAATCGGAAAGTTGAAAACAAAGTGTCCTCCCCCGTCTAACTTTTGTACCATACAATTTAAAAAATATCTCAAATATAGACCTTTATATACATATAAACTTTCTAGAAAAATGGTTGCATAGGTATAAATGGTTAGAAAAATGGTTGCGTGGAAAAATATTTAAATATAAATAAACATTTTTTTTTCTGAGTTTGTAATTTAATTGTATTCGCAATCATTTTTTAACTTAGTTTATATTTTATAATCTTTTCCGTAGGTATATTCTTTCGAATAAAGAATGAATTATTAAATTGGTTGACGCAATTCAACACATACATATCACCGAAACCCATACATAATGTTAGTACGAAGGGTTATCCATCTTGTTGCGATTACTTGCGATGATAGCTCAGCAGCTGGAGCAAATAATAAGAGTGGGCTAGTTACCAGGACAACCTAATGCCTAAACCTATAATTGTACTACATTCTGACAAATATTTTTTTCTTTCTTTCTTTCCATTGGTAAGACTTACTGGCTTCTGACTACCGACGTAAAGACTGCCAAAGATGTTCAATGACTACCGGGACCTACAGTTTAACGTGCCATCCGAAACACAGTCATTGGTGTCCAAGTTACACTTAGAAAGTACAAACTTAGAAAACTTGCCTTGTTACTTGCTTGATCTCGGAAATCGCAGACTCATATTTGAAAAGTTGGTTTTTGACCACGATTTTTAATGTCCACGCAACATTCAAGGTACACTAAAAAGTAAAAAAAAAACGTATTTAGATACCTCAATTCTTTTATAAGTCGTTTAGTGTGAGTCGTGTCTAGTTCGTGCAAGTCAGTAACGCTATTGTCGTACTTGCCCGCAGGAAGCGAGCAGCTGAGGCGCTGAGGGTGATGTAGCGCGCGGCCCGGCATGGCGGCCGTGGTGCTGCTGGCCGCGCTAGCGAGCGCCGCGCCGCCCGCCGCGACGCCCGCGCTGGACGTGGACGAGCCGGCGTGGCGCGAGCTGTGGTTCGGCTCGCTGGAGGCGCTGCACCGCGAGCCCTCCATCAACAACTCGCAGGAGGAGGTGGTGGCGCAGCTGGGCGCCGTGGCCTTCCTGCACTGCCCCGTGCGCCACCTGGGCGAGCGCGGCGTGTCCTGGGTGCGCCGCCGCGACTGGCACATCCTCAGCTCCGGCATGCTCATGTACACCAACGACGAGCGCTTCCAGGTCATCATCATCATCTCAGCTATAGGACGTCCACAGATACCCGGATAATACTATAATCAATTCAATTCAAATTCGTCATTTCAGACTATTTTGTCCATATTTTGTTAGTAATACATAATACTTAAGATCTATGTTAGTAAACTTATTTTAACTTATGCAATGAGATCCAAGGCCTCCATATGGGACTTACAAGCTATTAGCCTCAGGTAGCTGTTGGAACTGTCCCGCACCCTACGCATCAACGATGCTACTCTTTTTCCGATGATACGATACTGAAAATTAAGCAAAATTAAAAATTTTGAAAAACCCCCGACGGTAAAAATCTTATTGAAAAATAATAAAATAACTCAAAACCCCCGACTTAACCCAATTATATAGGAATATCCGTCGGGGGCTGCCATTAAACCAGCTAAAGGATTCCTAGTGTCGTGAATACAATTATTGAAGAATTGTAGATGTTTAACGATGACATAAAATACACTCAATTAATTATTGAATTTTCATATAGAAAAGGCAGCCCCCGACGGTTATTCCTATATAATTGGGTTAAGTCGGGGGTTTTGAGTTATTGTATTATTTTTCAATAAGATTTTTACCGTCGGGGGTTTTTCAAAATTTTTAATTTTGCTTAATTTTATTTCAGACTTTTTAGAGAGCATATACGAATTATAGTCTATATAATATGTTACTGCAATATTATTTTGCACAGATATTGTAGCGCCCGCTAGTAAGTTACTGGCGTAATTTTTATTATTTGGGAACATGCATTAAGCACGTACACATTGCTGATGAAAACAGAATTGTAATCAGACGTTTTCATTATATTGCAACATTGTTTGGCACTAATATTGTGGCGCCCCCTAGTGAGTTATAGCCATGACACCTATCTAAGAACATGAACTCATCGAACACAAAACCGTTATTGAAAACCGCATCAAAATCGGATCATTAGTTTAGAAGGTAGGTGGGAACATTACTGTTTTGCACTAAAATTGTGGCGCCCCCTAGTGAGCTACAGCCATGACACCTGTTTAAGAACATGAACTCATGGAACACAAATCCGTTATTGAAAACTGTCTCAAAATCAGATCATTAGTTTAGAAGGTAGGTGGGAACATTACTTTGCTGTTTTGCTCTAATATTGTGGCGCCCTCTAGTGAGTTACAGTCATGACACCTGTCTAAGAACATGAACTCATCCAACACAAATACGTTATTGAAAACCGCATCAAAATCAGATCATTAGTTTAGAAGACAGGAGGGAACATTACTTTGCTGTTTTGCCCTAATATTGTGGCGCCCTCTAGTGAGTTACAGTCATGACACCGGTCTAAGAACATGAACTCATTGAACACAAATACGTTATTGAAAACCGCATCAAAATCAGATCATTAGTTTAGAAGATAGGAGGGAACATTACTTTGCACAAACGCACACACAAACACACAAACGCACATCTCTCACCCTAAACGCATATACCTGCTCCGTTCCGTCGTGGGTAAAAAGTAAAGAGGAAACATTTTTTTGTTTCTGAACCGATTTAAAAAAATCTTTCACTGTTGGAAATCTACACTCTTCCCGAGTAACGTATGTCATGTGTATAATATATGTATATCGGAAAAAGGCCTTAGTTGGGAAGCTACTTGAATTCAAGTGTATTTGATTGTGTACTGTGGCGGCAGGTGCTGCACAGCGAGGGCTCGGACGACTGGGTGCTGCAGATCAAGTACGTGCAGAAGCGCGACAACGGCACCTACGAGTGCCAGGTACTCTCCCCTGAGCGCTTCCGGCTCTGCTTTTGTGCTTTCTAAATGCTACATATATTAAGCCTATTTGAAATATATGGCTTGATCAATGATTTTGATGTTGTGTGACACTGGGCAGGTGTCGACGGGCGGCGGCACGCTGTCGCGGCTGGTGCACCTGCACATCGCCGTGCCCGAGGCCTTCATCCTGGGCGCCGACGAGCACCACGTGGACGCCGGCTCCACCATCAGTCTGGTGTGCATCATTGAGAAGGTAGGCCGCCCCCCCTCCCCCCTCCCCCCCGGCCCCCGCGCCCCGCTGGTCGCGTCTGACGCGGCGCGCGCTGTCTGTGCAGAGCCCGGTGCCGCCGCAGTACGTGTTCTGGTACCACAACGCGCGCATGATCAACTACGACGCGGCGCGCGGCGTCACCGTGCAGACGGAGCCGGGGCCCAAGACGCAGTCCACGCTGGCCATCCGCGCGGCCGCTCCGCGCCACTCCGGCAACTACACGTGCTGCGCCGCCAACACCGAGCCCGCGCACATCTTCGTCTACGTGTCGGAAGGCAGTGAGTACAAGCGGGCGCAGCGCACTGAGCCCGGCTCGCGCGCACTGCTGACCGAGCCGCGTGTTGCAGGCGACAAGATGGCGGCCACGCTGAGCCGCAACACGAGCGGCGCGCCCCGCCCCGCCCTCGCCGCCGCCCTCGCCGCCGCCGCCCTGCTGCTGGCGCTGGCCACCGCCACGTGACTCCTGCACTCACGTCTACACTTATTACTATTCAAACAAACTCTGTACATATAATATGACTCGTATTTTCTACACGACCCATAATATGGGCCTATATTATAGTTGATTATACCTAATAATGATTACTACTTCACGTTCGTACGATTATGCAAGATACTCGATCCTATAGTAACGATATTGTGGACTGTAATTTGTTAAATTGATTGCAATGTGTATTGCGAGTGGTGACAGGAACACAACGTGCGTGTGAGCTGTGCGACCAGTGCGGTAGTAATGTTATTGTAGATAATAAAGTTTGCAGCGCCGTCGTTATTATGAAAACAGTCCGTTGCTCAAGACATGCGGCCGGGTTCATAGGTAACATGTATAGATAACCCGCCGGCGCCCGCGTGCCCGGACACCGGCCAGTAGGTACTCAACTAACTGCAAGTGTACATAACTTTGGTTACTCACCTTGATAATGTAGTTTAGAGATGACTCATGAATTTCCGCGTGAATGGTACAGATCCAAGTCAGTAGCGTAGCATCGACCGAGCGGCGCCGCGGGGCTCGGCGGCTCCGAGCGCGTGCGGCGCCGCGACGGCCGCCGTCCGCTGTACATATTGCTGCTAGTCGAGTCCGCGAGGCCTCTTCTGTACATACTTGTTTACGTGATTTCACCAATTACTACTTTGTCTATAGTAATTAAATTACATATGTAGGTAGAATTCCAAATTGCGTGGCGCCGTCTCGCCCGCTCGTCGTCCTTCAGAAGAGAAGGCTGCGAGTGTCACTACGTCAGCCTTCACTGTCTCCAAACTAAATGTTCATGTTATCTAGCTGACGGGTGCGATCATTATTATAAACTAATTTTCCAGTTTTACATGCATTAGTTGAATGCGGTGTAAGTCTCAGATTTTATTTTAGTTCAATTATAAATACTTACCGACTGCGAGGCGGCAAAACATTGTAAAAAAATAACATCTTACAATCTGTTCTCATGACTTCCATTACTCATAAAATAAACTAATTAACTAATTTGTCTAATGCCTGAGTTTCAATTAAATAGCTAGTGATACCCTCCTCATCCTCGTGCCCACCCAGCATCGCGACAACTGGAGGTTATAAGGATATATACAACGTTATAACATTCACTATTACTACCTATAATCCAATCATCCTCCGAGCCCTTTCCCAATTATGTTGGGGTCGGCTTCCAGTCTAACCAGACGTAGCTTTACACGGAGCGACTGCCCTATCTGACCCCCTCAACCCAGTTACCCAGGCAACAGAATACCCCTTGCTTAGACTGGTGTCAGACTTACTGTCTTCTGAGTACCCGTTACGACTGTAAAGGATACCTACAGTTTAACGTGCCATCCAAAACACAGTCATTGGTGTCTAAGATATACTTAGAAAGTACGTACAAACTTAGAGAAGTTGCATTGGTACTTGCCTGACCTGGAATCGAACCCGCGCCCTCATACTCGAGAGGTTGGTTCTTTGCCCACTAGGCCACCACGACTTCTAAGATCTTATAAGGTAGTATCCTTATATCCTTATACAGGGTGTGTCGTTCACAATCACAAAATCCTATCTATCTCATATACTTTATGAATTGTAGAAAAAAAACTAATCCATTCAGTGTTGTAACTAAGACACTTGCTCGTGGCAGGACCTAATGAGCGCATCCGGCCGTGCTCTCGCTGTGGCGGCATATTGGGCTGACATAGTGTAGTCTCACTATAAGACATGTCATCGACACGAAAGAAGAGAGAGAATGTGTAAAGCGGAGATAAAAGAGTATCGAATGTTTTGATCAGTTGACAGCTGACACTTTTCGAGGGAGCATTTCAGTTGTTTGTAATGACTGACTTTTATATGGTGTTCTAATTTTCGCACATTTTTATTCTATCTATTTAAAAAGTTTTTTATTTTAATATTTTCAGTGACAAGCATAGTTGTCACTATCCTCATGAGTGGAAGGTTCTCATCAATACGAATAATATAAGCCCAAACACAAGGCAGTTCACACATTAAGTCGCCGAGTTCTCTCGACCTTCTCTGGTCTCCGTCATCAGGTCAGCTTCAAACCTTCACCATTGCAAACACTATGCAATGGTGAAGGTTTGAAGACATACGCCTTAGTGTTAAGCCTCTTCGTGTTCTTAGTGTTGCCCTCAATTTCTCAGGGTTTCCATCATCAGATCCAGACCTGTTGATTACGGGACCACCTGGGAGGTAAACCCTATCGAACAAAAAAAAAATTTGCAAATCGGTCCAGGCGTCTTTGAGTATTCGGTGCACATACATAAAAAATAATAAAAAAAGATCCCGACGAATTGAGAACCTCCTCCTTTTTGGGAAGTCGGTTAAAAATATGCACCGAAAGTCGCGGTGACACTGGTGTTAATATGAGTATTTTGTTAGAACAAACATTGTTTGTACAGGCAACTGTAAGCGTTTTCGAGAAGATATTTTGAAGATATTTCGTAGTGAGGACTATCCAATGGTATGTGTTTGAGAGTAAGTATAGAACAAAATTTCAAAGATTTGGTCGAAAAACTGACTTTTACCTAAAAGTGTCAAAAATACACATACAATAACGCTTGGTTTGCGGAAATTGGTAAACAAAAGTCGTACTCCATAGGCCCGATAAGAAAGCACATCTTTTGTCAAATATATCTATCACGAATTACTAATTATAGAGTGAAAATAATTCAATTTTATGACACATAAGCTTTCAAAAGTAAGATGAAGTTAAACATAACGTTAAATACATAACCGCAATATGCGGTTCTCAACAGTGATCTTACCTTCTTACAAACAAATTACTGACATCTTAAACCTGACCTTCCATACTGGGACCTCAAGAAGTAAGACCTAACAAATAAATAAATATGGCACAAAACAAACAATACAGTGAACATAAAAAGAAAAAAACGCTGCAATTGCGTCACTCGTGCGTGTAAGGGACAGCGCTCAGCATAAATGCTGTGTCTCGCGCACGCAGGCACGAGACAACAGCGCTGGTTTTCAGCGCTGACCCACCACGCGTCCTAGCCGGAACTACAAAACTTTAACGCTGTTTCGGCATAAATACACTAAATAAATAAATACATATATATATAAGTAATGTAAATTTAAACAGTTACAAGAACGATGTAAACTAAACAGAAGAACACAAACTAAAAACAAAATATAACACAATATGAGAATATCAGACATAGGACATAGACAAAAAAAGAGCGAAAAATTAAAATAGTCGACCAATGAGCGTCTCGAACCATAGACAGCGCGGTAAGTGTCATGTGTCAAAGATCAGGTTAACCCGGCCAATTACATGTGAGATATGTTATTATGCAATATTATGTGTATCAAGTGATGTAATAGTGTAATATGTGTTATTGTGTTGTATAATTGTGAGTGGATATGAGTATACTATTAGTGTGGTGTGGGACGACCAAATTATAGGAATCCGGTAGCATAGAGGATGACCATGCGGAGCAGTGTGTGTAATGCGTTTCAAGGACAATCCGAGGTAACTAAAAATTGAAATAATTCGAAATAGCGAGAAGCAATGTCAAAAAAAAAAAAAAAAAAAATAGATAAAGTAATATAGAATTGAAATTAAATTAAAGAAATTATTACAGGTCCAGAAATGAAAAATTAAGAGGGGATTTTCTTACGTTTGCTGAACAAATTGGTAAAATTGTCGTGGACAGAAACGCTTCGGATTAATCCGGAGCGTCTTTGTCCACAGCAAAGAAAATAAAAAATCTAAAAGACAAACAAAGTCTCTGATTCCGTCAGAGGAAACTATAGCGGTACCCACGATGGTGGGTGTAAATTTAAAAAAAAAAAAAACCTAACCTAGCCTAACCTAACCTAACTTTTACCTAACGTTTCGCTTCGTAAGGTTTCGCTATGTTGGGTTGCGGTTAGGTTAGGTTAGGTTAGGTTAGGTTAGGTTTTTTTTTTTGTGGCAGGAGTGGGAAATCCTCATGGACACCCCGAGGGGTAGTGCCGGACTCTTACCGGCTAAAACCCACTCCTGCCGTCCCTTGTTCCCCTGACGTGATCAGGGACCTGTTAAGTCTTTTTGTCTTATGTTTTATCTTAGGTTATTATTTGGTAATACGTGGAATCTTAGATCGTATTTAATATATATTTATATATAATAAATATTGATATATATTTACATAGTTGTATATAGCTTTATAAAGCAGTTCATGTGTATTCTGTAGATATCATATAGTCCCAGTATTTATGCATAATAACATCTCGGTTTTGTATATAATACATTGTCAGTTTTGTGTATAGTTGTTTATAGTATAGTTTCATTATTTGTATATATTAGATTATAAATTTTTGTATATAGTTGTATAAATAAAATGGTAATATTTGTGTATAATTGTATAAAATAAATAATTTAAAATAATATAATAATGTAAAAATAAATTTGTGTATATATGCATATGTTATAAGTTGACGATCTTTTTATGTACCCCATGCTTACCAGGCCATATTACTTCTAATAAGGTGGAAGCATGGGTCAGGCTTCTTTGTTCCTACGTATTATTTTATTTGCGATTGTTTCGGCATACTCTAAAAATTTTTCTCGAACTTTCCGTTTATTCATTATGTGGCTAATATTTTGTAGGCTCAGCTCTATGTCTAACTCCTGTTCTAGTGTCCACCGTTCTCGCGAGAAGATAGGGCATTCTAGGATGATATGGGGGACAGACTCGATCGCACTGGGGTCGCAGATGCACGATGGGCTCTCCTTACACTTAAAGCGGTGCAAGTATTCGGAGAACCCGCCGTGCCCCGTCAGCACTTGTGTTATTACCCCACGTGGTAGAATTTTTCTGACGATCCTGTACGCGTCCGCAGCGTCGGGCAGAAAGATCTTCGTGACCCCTGCTGTCGCTCCGTTCACGTATCTCCGATTCCATTCGCCCAGCGACTCCAATCGGATCTGCCGCTTGACGAATGAAACCGGGCAGAGGTCGTAATCTGGCCTGGTTTTGTTCTTCAAAGCCGCTTCCTTGGCCAGGTGGTCGGCGCGCTCATTTCCTCCAGTCAGCGTGTGCCTTTATCCAGAACAAGGATGTAACTTTGCCCTGGGATAAAGCCACACTGAGGTTCGCCCTTGCTTCCACTGCCAGGGCGTGGAGGGCACTCTGGTTGGTGACCGTTTGCAGGGCTGCCTTCGAGTCGCTGTATATGCCAAAAGTGCCCTCCCGGCGCCGCAGTATTTGCCTAGTGGCTACGCATATGGCCAGGAGTTCTGCCTGGTAGACAGTACAGCAGGACGGCAGACTGAGTTTCGAGGACTTGATCTCGGCCTCCCTATCCCAAAGGGAGAGTGCTGCTCCGACCTTGCCCTCGATCTTGCTGCCGTCTGTAAAGAACCGTATGTCCTGGCTGTTGTGGGACTCCACATGAGACTGATCTACCAAGCTCACGAACCCCATGGCCGTATGTTTCGCCGGGTGTGGCGTGTCTGCGAACGCCACCACCCGTTCCACCTCACGACCGGCCAGCGAAGTTACTCCCTTTTTCTTTTCATAGAGCGCGGCTGCTTCTTGAATCCTAAGGTCGAGCGGGAGCAACCCCGCCAGCACAAGTGCCGAATGCAGTGAGACGGTGCGGTACGCTCCGCACAGCTTCTGAGCGAACCCTCGCTGGACCGAATTAAGGAGTTTCTGCACACCGACTTTCCTGGCTGCTGGCGCCCAGGCGCTGGCCGCGTACAGAATCACCGGTTCCACCGCCGCCGTGTAGATGCTGCGGATCACCTCGGGGTGTAGACCCCAGCTCACCTTTGCCGCCCTGGCCAACTGTTTGTAGATATTAATGGCCTTCTTACAAACATTTGCGACGTGCGTGTTGAAGGTGAGCTTGTGATCCACAGTGAGCCCCAGTATCTTTATTTCCTCTGACATGCCAATGGCGACCCCGCCCATGCTCAGGAGGGGGACATCGTACTTTAGGGTTAGGTTAGGTTAGGTTAGGTTAGGTTAGGTTAGGTTAGGTTAGGTTAGGTTTTTCTGCTTTTCCCCGCTCATAAGAACAGCAGGATCTTGTTATTCTACATTCTCATTCATTCCAGTTCTCGCATCTATGCCTCTCGCACTTTCAAGCCGCATACTTTACGCATTCATTCGTCATCTTTTATTCTATGCCGGATGGGATTTCCGCTAATAACCTATCTACTATAAAGTTTTATTCAGGGAAGTAAGGTTTTATTATACTTCAAATAAAAACTATTAGACTATGTATTTTCAGTTTCCTTACAACATTTTATATTCTTATTCTAGGTACTGCTTGAGTATATTAAACTGTTTTACATTTTAAATCTTATTTTCTATATTTGTATTTTATTATGTTTACACTTTTTCTTCACTATTTCTTAGCTTAACATTTTTTATTCTTATATTCCAAGTACTCGTTATAACATAATATCTATTTTATCTAGCTTACATAAATCTTACTTTTTACTTATAACTTGTTTAACATTAACATTACAAAGTTTGGGAACTTACTTTCTATTTATCTTTATTTAACATTTTTATTCTTATTTTTAGTCTAAGTACTGCTTGGTTACACTTACATAGGTTACATGTATGACACTTAGATAATAAATCATCTTATCTACATAATTCACATAATTTCACAAAAAAGCGCACTCACTGTCACCAGCGACGAAGGGGCATTCCTATGTTTCTGTAGGTACATACATAATTTTATTTATTTACTTTAGGTACTTATTATTTCACAGTTGGATGCAACCGTTAGGATATGGCCTCGTTTTATTTTGTGGTTTGCTCACGTGTATTTTACCTATATATGTTTCCTTTCTTTGTATATTTATATTAATAATATATATATAAACTTATTTTATATATATTTATTATTTTTCTTAAACTGTTTTTATTTATAAAACATCTTGTTATTGTTGGTTTGTGTGTTTCTGTGTGTTTCGATATGTATGTATATATTCACTATATATTTTCCATATCGTGTTTTGATTGTATTGTGTTTGTCCGGTTTCCATGTCTATTTTTACCACTATATTGTTGCAGTGTTTATTGTACTCCCGGTTTGTGTAATTGTATATGGTTTGTGTGTAATTGTGTGGGTGATGTGTGGTGAGTCAAACGTACATCGTTGTTGCACGAGCCAGGTAGTCCCATTTCTTGCGAATGGGGCATTCGGCGCTGAAGGCATTGTGTTCAGTGTTCTGCAGCCTAGAGTGCGAGCAGTTGCAGCACCGCGGTTCGTTGCCCGCAATAAAATCTGCGCATTTCTCGCGCAGATGCGGGCCGCCGCAGTGACTGCACTTGTCCGCACTTTCCGTGCAAAATTTCCGGCCGTGCCCGAATGCCAAGCATTTCGTGCATTGGATGAGCGGAGACTGGTCCTCCACTCTGACCCTTTGCAGGTCCAGGTAGAGGGCTCCAGCCTCCGTCATCCTCCTCCACACAACGGGACTGACCTGGACAATGACGTGCGCGGTTTTGGGGTTTTTTGTCCGTTTTTTGAATTTTATAGTTGTTTCGATTTCTTCTTGTGATAGATTTCCGAATATTTCTGCATTTTGAATGTGAAGCGCCCTAGTTAACTCCTCGTCATCGCTTTGCAGGAAGACGTCCTTTAGGATGACGAGCGGATTCTTATTTTTTATATGTGTAACTATTAAACCTTGACCCTTACTTTCGATTGTTTGTTTAACCTTATTTAATTCGTCTTTTGTGTCACACCCTAAGATGACGGTTTGGTTTTTAGCTTTGCGAACCTTATTAATTTTTAGGCCAGTACTCCTGGCATCGACCGCCTTTTTCACTCGCTCGAGCACCTCGTCGGCAGTCTCCTGATTGCCTTCGAAGGTTAGGTTAGGTTAGGTTAGGTTAGGTTAGGTTAGGTTAGGTTAGGTTAGGTTAGGTTAGGTTAGGTTAGGTTAGGTTAGGTTAGGTTAGGTTAGGTTAGGTTAGGTTAGGTTAGGTTAGGTTAGGTTAGGTTAGGTTAGGTTAGGTTAGGTTAGGTTAGGTTAGGTTAGGTTAGGTTAGGTTAGGTTAGGTTAGGTTAGGTTAGGTTAGGTTAGGTTAGGTTAGGTTAGGTTAGGTTAGGTTAGGTTAGGTTAGGTTAGGTTAGGTTAGGTTAGGTTTTTTTTTTTTTTTTTTTATATGTACCAAATCCGCCACATTTATTGGCGCCTAAGTAATGCTAATTCTCTTTCATACCAGTTCTCGCTGATTTTCCTCTCGTACTTTCATGCTTCATACAGTGTCTTTCTACTATCCTTCCTCATTCATTCTCGTGGGTGGGACTCCCACTTTTGTTTTCCTATTCTATTTCCTATTCTATTATTATATTTATTAAAAATTTAGTAGGGGAAATGATTTCTCTTACTCCTTTTTTATTTTACAACTTATTATAATAATATTTTACGTTCTTATATACTATTTGTTTTATTTCACTTATATTCTACCATGTTACACATTCTATCTTTCTTATGACTATTTCTAATTTTCTTATGTACTACACTTACATTTTTTTGCTACTTATTACTATGTTTCTATGTTATAATCTATATTATAAATAAAACATAGTTTTATACACTACTGTTTCTTTTTATAACGGTTTTGGCTACATTCTCGCAGTACTCTAAAAATTATTTCTAGACCTGCCCGACATCACGTCTCTCACGTTGTCCCTCGTCAATACGACATCTAGTTGGCTTTCTAAGTTGTATCTGTCCCGTGAGAAAATTGGACACTCTAGAATTATATGCGGGACACTCTCTTCTGCGGTTAGGTTAGGTTAGGTTAGGTTAGGTTAGGTTAGGTTAGGTTAGGTTAGGTTAGGTTAGGTTAGGTTAGGTTAGGTTAGGTTAGGTTAGGTTAGGTTAGGTTAGGTTAGGTTAGGTTAGGTTAGGTTAGGTTAGGTTAGGTTAGGTTAGGTTAGGTTAGGTTAGGTTAGGTTAGGTTAGGTTAGGTTAGGTTAGGTTAGGTTAGGTTAGGTTAGGTTAGGTTAGGTTAGGTTAGGTTAGGTTAGGTTAGGTTAGGTTAGGTTAGGTTAGGTTAGGTTAGGCCAGGTTAGGTTAGGCCAGGTTAGGCCAGGTTAGGCCAGGCCAGGCCAGGCCAGGCCAGGCCAGGTTAGGTTAGGCCAGGCCAGGCCAGGCCAGGCCAGGTTAGGCCAGGCCAGGCCAGGTTAGGTTAGGTTAGGCCAGGTTGGGAGGCCAGGCCAGGCCAGGCCAGGCCAGGCCAGGCCAGGCCAGGCCAGGCCAGGCCAGGTTGGGTTAGGCCAGGTTAGGTTAGGTTAGGTTAGGCCAGGTTAGGTTAGGTTAGGTTAGGTTAGGTTAGGTTAGGTTAGGTTAGGTTAGGTTAGGTTAGGTTAGGTTAGGTTAGGTTAGGTTAGGTTGGGTTAGGTTAGGTTAGGTTAGGTTAGGTTAGGTTAGGTTAGGTTAGGTTAGGGTTAGGTTAGGTTAGGTTAGGTTAGGTTAGGTTAGGTTAGGTTAGGTTAGGTTAGGTTAGGTTAGGTTAGGTTAGGTTAGGTTAGGTTAGGTTAGGTTAGGTTAGGTTAGGTTAGGTTAGGTTAGGTTAGGTTAGGTTAGGTTAGGTTAGGTTAGGTTAGGTTAGGTTAGGTTAGGTTAGGTTAGGTTAGGTTTTTTTCCTGCTTTTCCCCGCTCATAAGAACAGCAGGATCTTATTATTCTAGAGTCTCATGCATACCAGTTCTCGCATATATTCCTCTCGCACTTTCAAGCCGCATACTTTACTCATTCATTCGTCATCTTTTATTCCTTGCCGGGTGGGATTCCCGCTAATCTCTACTATTTATTTTATTCAGGGATTAATATTCGGGTTCTGGCTTTTATTTCAAATAAAGATATTGACACTATATTATTATGTTCTTACAGTTTTCTAATTTTACATTTTGTATCCTTATTCTATGTACTTTCAACAGTATTTTATGAAACTTTTTTACAATTGCATCTTAACATCTATTTTTTCTTACATAAACTTTTACTCTAATTTTTATCTCTTGACAGCAGTTTGTCATTTCACATCCTTATGTTCTTAGTATTACTAGTTATCTTAATTATACGACATTTGCAACTTATTTTGTATTTTTATATTGCTTACAGATGGTTTTACACTGTACTTTTAGCTTATGATAACATAACAATAGTTTGGATACTTACTTTCTATTTTTCTTAATTTAACATTTTTGTTCTTACAATCTAGGTACTACTTGGTTACATTAAGCTATTTGAAACTTTACTTGTTATCTTATTTACACATTTGAAATAAAATTTCTAGCGTGTGATGACATGACAACTTTTACATTGCTGTTACAAAAATTAGGTATTCCTGGGCGCGCCTCCTGTCGCAGTGACAAGGAGGTGGTTTTGGGCGCTTTTATGTTTTAGTAGGTGGGTGGGTACTTAATTTTTTATTCATTAGTATACTCTAGTTATATGATGGTATTCTTATTTCTTTCTTATTCTACTTACAATTTTAATTTTAAATTTTTCGTAGAAAAAGTTTTAATTTTGCATTTCTTGTAAGTTTCGTTACCTAATATTTCATATTTTTTGTAGTGTTTTTGTGTTTATACCTTACATAGTTATAATTTTTCATACGTAGCTATAGTTGGATGCAACCCTAGGGTTATGGTCTTGTATTCTTTTGTAGTTTGCTCACATGTATTTACTTTTATGTTTACTTGCTCTATTTATTTGTATTAATAATATATATATAAACTCATTTTATATATATTTATTCACTTTTCTTTGACTGTTATTATTTTTGGAACTTTTTTGTCTTTGTTGGGGTATGTGTCAGGTGTTTCTGTGTGTTTTTGATATGTGTATATATATTCACTATATATTTTTCATATCGTGTTTTGATTGTTTTTTGTTTGTCCGGTTTCCATGTCTCTGTTTTAATTACTATTGTGTTCCAGTGTCCTTTGTACTCCCGGTTTGTGTATTTGTATGTGGTTTGTGTGTTTATTTGTGTAATTGTGTGGGTGATGTGTGGTGAGTCAAACGTACATTGTTGTTGCACGAGCCAGGTAGTCCCATTTTTTGCGAACGGGGCAATCAGCACTGAAGGCATTGTGCTCAGTGTTCTGCAGCCTAGAGTGCGAGCAGTTGCAGCACCGCGGTTCGTTGCCTGCCATAAAATCTGCACATTTCTCGCGCAGATGCGGGCCGCCGCAGTGACTGCACTTGTCCGCACTTTCCGTGCAAAATTTCCGGCCGTGCCCGAATGCCAAGCATTTCGTGCATTGGATGAGCGGGGACTGGTCCTCCACTCTGACCCTTTGCAGGTCCAGGTAGAGGGCTCCAGCCTCCGTCATCCTCCGCCATACCACGGGACCAACCTGGATAATGACGTGCGCGGTTTTAGGGTTTCTTGTCCGTTTTTTAAATTTAATCGTTGTTTCCCTGTCTTCTTGAGAGAGATCTCTGAATATCTCCTCATTCTGAATATGAAGCGCCCTGGTTATGTCCTCGTCGTCGCTGGGCAGGAAGACGTCCTTTAGAATGACAAGCGGATTTTTATTTTTCATATTTGATACAATCAAACCTTCACCCTGACTTTCAATCCTTTGTTTCACCTTGTTTAATTCTTCTCTTGTGTCGCACCCTAAGATGACGGTCTGATTTTTTGCTTTTCGCACCTTATTAATTTTTAGGCCAGTACCCCGGGCATCGACCGCCTTCTTCACTCGCTCGAGCACTTCGTCGGCAGTCTCCTGATTGCCTTCGAGAGTGACCGCCATCGAGTGAAGTGCCGGCCGGTACCCGGGTTTGGCTGCTGCGACGCTCGCGTACGACCTAGGCTCGGATGGCTGCTTGTCTTGCTTTGCGACTTCAGACAACGTTGCTTTGGCTGAAGCGACATCATCGGCAATACCGTCGAGCTTCTCGTCGAGGGTAATCTGAGTGCGGCTCACTACCATGACGCCTTGCGTCGTCTGGTTGATGGCCGCCTTAGCCTCGTCGATTTTATCGACGATCTTGTCAATGATGTCGGACCCGCCATCGTCTCGAAGAGCTGTCTGTTGGTCGAAGCACAGCACCATCTTCTCTTCGAGCTTGTTCAGCCGCATTTGCAGCTGAGTCTCGACATCCTCCAGCCTTTCAATGATGCGGACATCTTTATCTGGCAGTCCGGCAGTACTAGGCGCCCGCGTCCTGGTTGCCGCTGTTTCCAAGCTTGTTACCCGCTTGCTCAGCTCAAACAGGACGCGGAGCCCCCTGTCAGACTGTACCTCCAGGAAGGTCTTGATATCTTTCCTCATTTGAGGATATTCTTTGACCTTTGAGGGAATGTCCTCAAAGGTTTTCATGACTTCCTGAAGGAGTGTGTTCGTGCTTTTCGTTGCGTAGTCCTCTGTTTGCGTCTGGTATACTGCCATATTATCCAGTGATCTCCTTTTCCGGTCTGGTCTCCGGATGAAGGTTTTGGCGGCATCCTGTGCTGGTGCTAATGCAGTTGTAGTTGCAGAAGGGCTGGGGGTGACTGGTTTTGTGGCGGCGCCAGAGGTCGTCGGTGTGCGGTACATTGTGTTGCGTGTGTAATGTGTATTTGTTGTTATGCGGGTTGTGTGTATGTATAGTGTACGTGTGCGCTAGGCTTAGTGAGTGAGACGGGGAACGTTGTCAATAGTTAGTCTGACCCTGTATAGAGGGGTCAGAGTCAGTGAGTGTATATGTAAACAATATATAAGTTAGTATAATGTTAAATGAATGTAGATTGCTGCTTAATCTACTGTTTTTAGGGCTTTACTTAGGTCTTAGCTCTGTTTAAAGATTCAACAAGATATGGCAACAAAGTAAAAATAATAAAAATGCTAAGTAAATTTTTAGGGGGTCCAATATATGGGGGGGGGTTCCTCTTATAGGACTTCTGCCGTGGTGTCTTCGACACCACAAAGGCAGGATTTGAGGTCGAAATCGAGCTATCTCCCTTAGTTTCCGAGATATAGGATTTTGAAAAATGTTATTTTAGGGTGTGCGGGGGAGGGGGTCCAAACCAGGGGGGATGGACGTTTTATACCCGACTTCAACCGTGGTGTCTTCGACACCACAAAGGCCGGATTTGAAGTCCAAAATCGTCTATCTCCCCTGGTTTATGAGATATGATGTTATAAAAAGCATAACCTCCCTTTTTGTCACTGCCTGATATGTCGGGTAAATTTGAAATTTGTAAACAAAAATAACTCGACTTCTCCTGGACCGATTTTGACGTGGGTGGGCTTGTTTTGAAGCTCTCGTCGAGACGCTTATGGTGCACCTTGAATGCGCCCAAAATATTTCATCCCTTAATAGCTACCCTTAAATTAGTTATGAGAATTTCGGTTTTTAGGGTGTGGTTTAGGCTAGCATGTGTTGAGGTCGGTTCAAGGGTATTAAAATAACCTGTATAGGTGCCCCCTTCAATATACACCAGTTAGTTTTTAAATTTCTACCCCTAGGGCGAAGTTAATTTTTTGTTGTTTACAAAAGTTTTTGTTTGTTTTATTCCCTGTTCCAGGGGATTTTTTGAGTGTTTAAAAACGTAGGGGGTGGTTTTTAACCACGTCCTATCGTATCCCGGTGTCAAAATCACAAATTGTTTGATATTTACAAAGTCGATTTTCGGATCGCGATCTCGTTCTTAACGTTGTTATGCGGTTTAGACCGTTTGTTGACAAACACGTTAACAAGTACCACGACCCGAATTTCGCTTGGAAAATTACGATTTAAACACTAACTTATTTGCTAAGGCCTAAGCTAACTATTTGTGTAAGTTTCGTCTGCGCGCAGGGATGTTTTCACCCTCTTCTGAGGGGTTATCTTGGTGACACTTTCCCACTCTGACCGCAAAGGCCCTTGTTTTAATATTAAATTTAAATTAAGGTGGATTTTGATAATTATGAACGATAAGGTCACTATCAGGCTATAATAAATGCACAAGAATTTATAATATTTTTAATAATTTTGGGGGTTAATTTAACAATTGAAATGTTTTGATTCTACACTGTGTTTTAAAATGAAAATTTTGAAAAAACTACTTCGCGAAAAAATCTAAAAATGTGGGATAATAAAGTGAAGGTGTTGTTTTGTCTAGGCAAATTTAAAAAATGGGGGGTTGTCGATTTACTTTTTTGGAAAAATGTCACCAAAGAAAACCACAATTTTGCCGACCTTTGAAGGGCTGCAGCTTCGTCCAGGGTTGTCCGATCTTCCTGGTCGAGGTGTCTAGAGACTCGTCTTGTCAAGGCGCTTCTTTTGGTGTATAGCACACCTTTCCAGGTGTGCTGGAAGTTGGAGCAGGTGGCACGTGTTGACGAGTTTTCCGAGATTATCTCGGCAAATTTTCACCGGAAAAATCCGGGAAAGAATCCAGAAGATAGAACCCGCTGAGACGAGTATTTTGACCCCAAAAGTGGGGTCGTCGATCGCGTTCGTGCAGCGTTTCACAAAAACTTTAAAAAATCACGTTTTTTGAGCACAACTTTCTCTCACTTTCTCCAATTTCCGTGCGGTTTTCACTGTCGTGTTCTCCTCACTGAGACGCGTACGTTGATATATAGCACTTATATGTTTGCGCGAAAAAACCTATTTTTCGGATTTTTAGTCGCGGAGCGTGGAAAAAACGTGGCGCTCGCGGACGGGCTAGCCAGCAGGTTAGGTTAGGTTAGGTTAGGTTAGGTTAGGTTAGGTTAGGTTAGGTTAGGTTAGGTTAGGTTAGGTTAGGTTAGGTTAGGTTAGGTTAGGTTAGGTTAGGTTAGGTTAGGTTAGGTTAGGTTAGGTTAGGTTAGGTTAGGTTAGGTTAGGTTAGGTTAGGTTAGGTTAGGTTAGGTTAGGTTAGGTTAGGTTAGGTTAGGTTAGGTTAGGTTAGGTTAGGTTAGGTTAGGTTAGGTTAGGTTAGGTTAGGTTAGGTTAGGTTAGGTTAGGTTAGGTTAGGTTAGGTTAGGTTAGGCCAGGTTAGGCCAGGCCAGGCCAGGCCAGGCCAGGCCAGGCCAGGTTGGCCAGGCCAGGTTAGGTTAGGTTAGGTTAGGTTAGGTTAGGTTGGGGTTAGGTTAGGCCAGGTTAGGCCAGGTTAGGTTAGGCCAGGCCAGGCCAGGCCAGGCCAGGTTAGGCCAGGTTAGGCCAGGCCAGGCCAGGCCAGGCCAGGCCAGGCCAGGCCAGGCCAGGCCAGGCCAGGCCAGGCCAGGCCAGGCCAGGCCAGGCCAGGCCAGGCCAGGCCAGGCCAGGTTGGGCCAGGCCAGGCCAGGCCAGGCCAGGTTAGGTTAGGCCAGGCCAGGTTGGCCAGGCCAGGTTAGGCCAGGCCAGGCCAGGCCAGGTTAGGCCAGGTTAGGTTAGGTTAGGCCAGGCCAGGCCAGGTTAGGCCAGGTTAGGTTAGGCCAGGCCAGGCCAGGCCAGGCCAGGCCAGGCCAGGCCAGGCCAGGCCAGGCCAGGCCAGGCCAGGCCAGGCCAGGCCAGGCCAGGCCAGGCCAGGCCAGGCCAGGTTAGGTTAGGCCAGGCCAGGCCAGGCCAGGCCAGGCCAGGCCAGGCCAGGCCAGGCCAGGCCAGGCCAGGCCAGGCCAGGCCAGGCCAGGCAGGCCAGGCCAGGCCAGGCCAGGCCAGGTTGGGCCAGGCCAGGCCAGGCCAGGCCAGGCCAGGCCAGGCCAGGCCAGGCCAGGCCAGGCCAGGTTGGGCCAGGCCAGGCCAGGCCAGGCCAGGCCAGGCCAGGCCAGGCCAGGCCAGGCCAGGCCAGGCCAGGCCAGGCCAGGCCAGGCCAGGCCAGGCCAGGCCAGGCCAGGCCAGGCCAGGCCAGGCCAGGCCAGGCCAGGCCAGGCCAGGCCAGGCCAGGCCAGGCCAGGCCAGGCCAGGCCAGGCCAGGCCAGGCCAGGCCAGGCCAGGCCAGGCCAGGCCAGGCCAGGCCAGGCCAGGCCAGGCCAGGCCAGGCCAGGCCAGGCCAGGCCAGGCCAGGCCAGGCCAGGCCAGGCCAGGCCAGGCCAGGCCAGGCCAGGCCAGGCCAGGCCAGGCCAGGCCAGGCCAGGCCAGGCCAGGCCAGGCCAGGCCAGGCCAGGCCAGGCCAGGCCAGGCCAGGCCAGGCCAGGCCAGGCCAGGCCAGGTTGCCAGGCCAGGCCAGGCCAGGCCAGGCCAGGCCAGGCCAGGCCAGGCCAGGCCAGGCCAGGCCAGGCCAGGCCAGGCCAGGCCAGGCCAGGCCAGGCCAGGCCAGGCCAGGCCAGGCCAGGCCAGGCCAGGCCAGGCCAGGCCAGGCCAGGCCAGGCCAGGCCAGGCCAGGCCAGGTTAGGCCAGGCCAGGCCAGGCCAGGCCAGGCCAGGCCAGGCCAGGCCAGGCCAGGCCAGGCCAGGCCAGGCCAGGCCAGGCCAGGCCAGGCCAGGCCAGGCCAGGCCAGGCCAGGCCAGGCCAGGCCAGGCCAGGCCAGGCCAGGCCAGGCCAGGCCAGGCCAGGCCAGGCCAGGCCAGGCCAGGCCAGGCCAGGCCAGGCCAGGCCAGGCCAGGCCAGGCCAGGCCAGGCCAGGCCAGGTTGGAGGCCAGGCCAGGCCAGGCCAGGCCAGGCCAGGCCAGGCCAGGCCAGGCCAGGCCAGGCCAGGTTAGGCCAGGCCAGGCCAGGCCAGGCCAGGCCAGGCCAGGTTAGGTTAGGTTAGGTTAGGTTGGGCCAGGCCAGGTTAGGTTGGGTTGGGTTGGGTTGGGTTAGGTTGGGTTAGGTTAGGTTGGGTTAGGTTAGGTTAGGTTAGGTTGGGTTAGGTTAGGTTGGGATTGGGTTAGGTTGGGTTAGGTTAGGTTGGGTTGGGATTGGGTTGGAAGTTGGGTTGGGTTAGGTTGGGATTGGAGGTTGGGTTAGGTTGGGTTAGGTTAGGTTGAGTTAGGTTAGGTTAGGTTAGGTTAGGTTGGTTAGGTTGGGTTGGGATTAGGTTAGGTTAGGTTGGGTTGGGTTAGGTTGGGATTCAGGTTGGGTTAGGTTGGGTTGGGTTAGGTTAGGTTGGGTTAGGTTGGGTTGGGTTAGGTTAGGTTAGGTTAGGTTAGGTTGGGTTGGGTTAGGTTAGGTTAGGTTGGGTTAGGTTAGGTTAGGTTGGGTTGGGTTGGGTTAGGTTAGGTTGGGTTGGGTTAGGTTAGGTTAGGTTAGGTTGGGATTGGGTTAGGTTGGTTGATTGGTTGGGTTAGGTTGGGTTAGGTTGGGTTGGGATTGGGTTGGGTTGAGGTTAGGTTGGGTTAGGTTGGGTTAGGTTAGGTTAGGTTAGGTTAGGTTGGGTTAGGTTAGGTTGAGTTGGGTTGGGATTGGGTTGGGTTAGGTTAGGTTAGGTTAGGTTGGGTTGGGTTGGGTTAGGTTAGGTTGGGTTAGGTTGGGTTAGGTTGGAGTTAGGTTAGGTTGGGTTAGGTTAGGTTAGGTTAGGTTAGGTTAGGTTGGGTTAGGTTGGGTTGGGTTGGGTTAGGTTAGGTTGGAGTTGGGTTAGGTTGGAGTTGGGGTTGGGTTAGGTTGGGATTTAGGTTAGGTTAGGTTAGGTTAGGTT